>NC_067400.1:138687274-140152274 GCF_016432865.1 Antechinus flavipes
CTTTAAAATCCTTAGAATGATACATAAATGCTAGCTATAATTTTTTTAAATCTTCATTAAAAGGAAAGCTTTTTGGAAATTAGAAAGGGAGGAAAAATTCAGAAATTAAATATGATGTAAAAACAAAAAGTACCTTTAAAATTTTTAAGTTGTACAAAAATTAGAATCAAAGGCAAGGATAAATACAAACGTTTAACATGAACTAACACAGTCAGGAGTGCTAATTGTCAACATATTCTGAGGCTGGTGAGAAAAACTAAAATGAGCAATGTTTTACTATGTTGGGGAAAATTGGAGAATTAAAGGAATGATAAGGGGCTGTTTAATATGAGTGAAGAAGTGATAAATAATGTCAGATAATATGGAAAGGCTTGATTTTTTTTAATTTCTGTTTTTTCTGCAAAGAGGAAAATCCTTTGGGCTAGAAAAGACAGAATACAAGTGATTTATAGAAAATAAGTAAATAGAATAGATAAGGAGGTAGTAAGAATATATATTGCTCCCCTTATCCTCTGACTAGATGAACTACAACTGAAGTCCTTAAGGTTTTCACTTGTTTTACCAGAACTTCATAATCCTTAAACTATACTCAGTAGGGTTCTTTCTTTCATATGTACCTTTGTGAACCAGCAAACATAGGTGTTGGTCATTTAATTAGACAGTCTGGGGAGATTTTGTTCATTACCTATATATGTCCTGGGAAAACATGATATATTTCTTGATTTTATCAGGTTATTTAAAACATATCTCCCAGAGTACTCATGGGATTTACTATCAAGCCCATCACTTATTTTCTGCTGGTGATCCATACCAGACATCTGCTCTTTCGAGACAAGTGATTCTTATCATTCTATTGGATAAATTTTAAAAAGTTGCTCTCTTGTTAGAGTGCTCAATTCTACTTTCTATGAGAAAAAAAAGTATCAGAACTATTATATAATCTCAAAGAATTCTTATTCCTCTGTGTGTGTGTGTGTGTGTGTGTGTGTGTGTGTGTGTGTGTGTTTATGTGTGTTGGCCAGGTCATATTTTCCTCATCAACTTTGCCCCCCTATCCCCATGCTCAAAAGGACAAGGTCCAGTCTTCCATAATGGGAACCAAGAAGACAAAGGAAATTCAAGATTAGTCTTAGGGTCTTTTGAAGAATGTAAAGAAGGGGCACACAGCTTCTCTCTGTCTGATATTTCTCATACCTCATTTGCTCAAGGAAATAGTGTTTCATTTCTTTGTTACAGTTCTCTGTACTGCCGGTTCTTCCTGTCTTCCTGCTCCACAATGATAGTTACCTTTTTGTAGATTCATACTTCTATGCACAATCTCTGGAGCTAAATTCCTCTAAAGTGACCTATCATTTTAGTTCTCTATTTCACTTCTTCCTTATAATTTGTGTACGTTACCTACTCATATTTCACATAGAGATCACTAGGAAGTGGCCACATCTTTATAATTACACTATGTTGTGAAAATGTTTCTCTGATTAAATTCTGAGGTTTGAAGATGCGTTCCCATAAGCATTGTGAATGCGGAGACAAAAAGGGCCCCATAATGCTAAGAATACCATTTCAGGGGCAATCACTTCTATTACAAGACAGTAGGTGGTTTTTTTTTTTTTTGTTTTGTTTTTTTGGTTTTTTTTTTTTTTTTTCTTAAAGACACTCTCCAAGATAATGAATTGTTTTATCTTATCTTGAGAAGAGGTCTCTCTGCATTTGAAAACTCTAATTTAATGAAATATATTATTGTCTATCTACTTGGGCTTGACCTCAATACTGGAAGAATTCTTTCTAATTCTCTTCTTACCTAGAACATGGTAATAGCCTCACAAGCTCCCTTCCTACCACTCCTTACTCCATTATTCATGCTGTTCCTGAGGAATTTTCTACTGCATTGCCTTATTAGATTATGCCTCCACTTAAAGCTTCTCAGTGATTCACCACCTATTCAAATAAGCATAAATTGTTATTATATGCATTCCTTTTTAAAGTAGTTGCAATCTGTTCAACTTCATTTTATACCATTATCTTTATTATTTTATTTACCTGCCTTTTTCTCATACATCCATCACTGTCTCTTGGCCTTTACTTTTATACAAGTCCCACTCATACCAGAAATAGATTTTTTCCCCTCCTACACACACCTCTATTTCTACCCTCTTATTAGTTCCTTCAAAGTCCTTCTGTATGAGACCTTTCATTATGAAAGTCATGTTTTCCTTTTTTGAATTTCTTAAATAACTTTCTCTAAACCTCTTCTGTTTATTGCTCTTAATCTCTCTTGTAACTTACTTTTCTTATAACTGGTCAACCTCACCCACAACTCCCCTCTGCCCTTTTCTTCCCACCATTGTTAAAATCTCATTATATGGTAAACTTCAAAAGGTAACCTTTGGAATATGTACTTATGTATACATCAGCACCTATACCTATTATCATTCTGCATTTTCTTTTCTGTGAGTGTAGAGGTATTAGGTATTGTAAACCCTGAAATTCATTGTTTAATGATAATTTCCCATGGAAAAAAATAGAAAAGGAAAAAAATCATTTTGTAATCTAAAGAGTGTTAGAGATATCTAGAGAACTGAGACTTCAAATGTTCTGTTCTATATAATTAGTTTGATTCAAAAGCAGGTCTTAAAACATGTTGTTGTTGTTAATGTTTTGTTATGACTTCAAGGTCTTTAGCTACTGTATGTTTTAATGATGTGCTTCATATTTACATTTCATAGATATTTAGTTAGTTGATCTTTAGGGAAATGTTTAATGTTTATTCTTAACAAGAAAAATATCTGATATGCAAGAAATCTGTCAGAAAAACAGAACATCTGAGTCCAAGCATATAGGAACTTGGAACTGAATTTTGTTCTCCCTGATAACAAAGTCATGAGATATGATGTTGGTGAAAGAAGTATAGATAAAGAAATGCAAATAGAAGGTGGAAGATTAATAAAGGATCAATGAGTAGCCAGATTTTTAATCTAATTTTGGAGGAAGATGCCTACTTTAAGTGACTATATGCATTTATCTTATGAAATTTAGTCCCCTCCTCCTAATCATCTCAATAAGAATAAATGATAATAATAATGATGGTGTTTGATGGCAATAACATATTATGTAGAGTTTGAGTTTTACATATCTATATATGTATATGTGTATGGGTATGATAAACACACACACATACACATTATATTATTATAATCATCAAGTTGTTCTTCCTATATCATATTTCCCAAACCCATTCAATAAACTTAAGGAGCTTCAAATTACAACCAAAAATAAAATGTTCTGTTTAGTGTTCAAAGACTTTTATTACCTTGCTAGTCTTTTGAAATCTTGCTCAATCCCATGTTACTCTGTTTCAACTTGATTTCTCTTTCCTACAATGTATGATTCTATATTTCCCAATTCCAGGTAATTTCATTGACTGTCTATTGTACTTGAAGTTCTCTTCTTCCTTGTCTCTCTGCCTTGGTTTTTTTTGATTTCTTTCAAGTTTCAGATAAGATCCAATCTCCTAGGAGTAGTCTTTGCAATTACTTTACTGCTGTTGACTTTCCTTTGCTGATTAATTCTTCTTTATACTGTATATTCTAATAATTCATAATTATTTTCTAATTCATAACTAGTTGAATGTTTTCTCCACCATTAAAATGTGAACACCTTGGGAGCAGATGATATCCTTTATTTTTCTTTGTATTTCCAGAGTTTGACACATAGGAGGTGCTTTAAAAATGTTTATTGGTTTGACTTGCTAGGTAGGCACATGTGAAGACCTATCTAAAACTCAGTTTAGTATTCCAAAAATCTTATTCAAAATGTTGTATACTTATTTTTTTTTTAATTTTGAATTACTCATTCAAAAAGATTTCAATCAGGAAATGTTACAGAATACTAAATTTCATTGCAATTGATTTTTGGGGACTTGGAGGCTTGTTCATTTCATATGTGTATATATTTACATATATATATAATTTTAAGTGAAAAATGTACACTATGTTTTTTTATAATCTTATAATCATTTTAAGTAAAAAAAAAGATACTCCCTTTTATGTACAATAGAGGGCATTTCGTTATGAAGAGCATTTACCCTGAGTTCCTATCTCTTTTGAAAAAACAAATAGAGCAGTAATTAACTGCTGAGAAGAATCAGCATCCTCAACAGTTCTTGTGATTAAGCTAAGAGCCTCCTTTCTCCACAGATGATGGTTGATGTAGTAGTTCCCTCCTTTTTCCATAGTTGAATTATTAATATAATAGTAGAGATCCCAATACTTTTTTATGCCCCCTTTTATGCTAAAGCTTGATTCATATCATCTAGAAGATGAGAACTCTATCCCTTCATCCCAAATGAATTTAAGCACTATTTGAGGGGGGAATGATGTAGTAGAAATCTTAATAGCAGTAAAGTCCCCAAAACTTTCAAGAAATCCAAGAAAACCTAGTTTTGGAAATGATGTAGTTACCTTATTGGGAATGATGTAGCACAAACTCAGAGAATGTGTGTCAAAGTTAGGGAATCGGGCCTGATATCTTTATTCCATAAACTAATCTTTAAGGATGTCTGGTTCATCATCCAAAAGTCTGGCTATTATTTCATACCTGGATTCAGAAAATGAGTATTTCTTAGTTTCAGGGAACAAGAAAGAGGCAGGGGTCACTGGAAGAAAAAACAACCTCCATTACCAAACTTCCCACCAACCATGTATACCCTAATGTCATTTATTCTACTCTATCCTTTAATATATGCTTCCAAAATCCCTATAAATATATTTGCTTGCTTCCTGCTTTTTGCTAACTTCCTCTCTTGGAATTTAGCCTACTTTAATTAGTATTACAATTATAATAAAACTCTTCTTCTTGGCTTGGAAATTGCCTAAGCATTCAAATTCTTTTGTGATACCTCTGACCTTGATCCAAAAGTCCCAGTATTAGGGAATCCCCACAAACCCAAATATTATGGCCCAGTGACATTTTGGATCTTGGTGACTCTCTTAGCCAGAAGTTTCTGCAAGGCTTTGCATATTTTCTTTCTGTTGTTGTCCTCATTTGTGCTTGGGACTGAAATTGCTTTGAATTTTAAGCAATGAAACTCCTAAATGTTCAGATATCTATCTAGTCTCAGAGCTGTGATATTAGAGAATTGCCTGAGGGGAGTGATAAGGCATTATATATCTCATATTTAAAATGTTGACTGGTTCATGAAGGAGTATGATTGTATACTTTATCAAAAAATCATTAAATCAGGATTTACAGTTAGAAAAAGAGTAAGACATAAGAAGAGTTAGCTGATCCCACTAGTATACAAAAGTATTCTTCAAAATATATGTCCTTATTATGCCCAAAAAGTTATCAAACTGTGCATACCCTTTGATCCAGCAGTGTTTCTATTGGGCTTATACCCCAAAGAGATACTAAAAAAGGGAAGGGGACCTGTATGTGCCAAAATGTTTGTAGCAGCCCTGTTTGTAGTGGCTAGAAACTGGAAAATGAATGGATGCCCATCAATTGGAGAATGGCTGGGTAAATTGTGGTATATGAATGTTATGGAATATTATTGCTCTGTAAGGAATGACCAGCAGGATGAATACAGAGAGGCTTGGAGAGACCTACATGGACTGATGCTAAGTGAGATGAGCAGAACCAGGAGATCATTATACACTTCGACAACGATATTGTATGAGGATGTATTCTGATGGAAGTGGATTTCTCTGACAAAGAGACTTAACTGAGTTTCATTGGAGAAATGATGGACAGAAACAGCTACACCCAAAGAAGGAATACTGGGAAATGAATGTGAACTATTTGCATTTTTGATTTTCTTCCCGAGTTATTTTTACCTTCTGAATCCAATTCTCCCTGTGCAACAAGAGAACTGTTCGGTTCTGCAAATATGTATTGTATCTAGGATATACTGCAACATATTTAACATATATAGGACTGCTTGCCATCCTGGGGGGGGGGGAGGAGAGAGGGAGGGGAAAAAACGAAACATAAGTGATGGCAAGGGATAATGTCGTGTAAAAATTATCCTGGCATGGATTCTGTCAATACAAAGTTATTATTAAATAAAATAAAATTTAAAAAAAAAAGAAAAAAAATAAACAAAATATATGTCCTTATGGATTTTATAGTTTCCAATCACCCATTAAAATGAAAATAGTAGAGGAAAGGTTAACACCTCAGACTTTTGCAGGCACCATATATAGTGAATAGACTTTTCCCATCAGAAGATCCAGTTTGAAATCCTACTTCTGTCATTTATGTCTTGTGTATTTATAAGCATGACATTAAACCTTTTGGAACCTCATTTTTCTTATCTGTAAAATTAAAAGGTTAAAATAGATATCCTATAAAAGTTTGTTTCAGCTCTAAATATTTAGTCCAATGAACATCAGTCTTCAACACCCCACCTGTTCATATGATGTTTTCATCAGAAAGGTATGCAGAGTCAATCATTCCAGCCATCAGATACAGTGTATTTACCATAAGAAAGGAACTCTATCCATGTGTCACAACTATAGAACAGTGTTTTCTTAAGAATTTAAACTAACTAGAAGAACAATTTACACAATGAACAAAATAACATAAAGAAAAAAGATTCCAGAATTTGGATGATTTCTGTGAGCAAACATGAATTCAAATGATTGATGAAGCATGCTTTCCATTTCTCAGGAAAGCAGTGAACTACATGAATGGAATTTTCAAATGTAATCAGTGTGCTGATTTTTTTTTTTTTTGGCTTGGTTATGTATATTCTACCAGGAATATTTCTACTTGGAAGTGAGACAAGAAATAACAATAATATATAAAAAAAGCATCACTTTAAAAGAAGAAAGTTCATAGTATTCTGTGTATTGTTGGAAGATGAATAAGAATAGCTTGAGGCTTCAGTCCTTTCACAGTATTCTGATAAATATCTCATTTCTCTTCATAAAGAACATCCATCTGTATCCTTATTTAAAAGATATGTAACAAAAAGACACTATGCATTCTATGAATCCAGTCTTAAGAGTATATATAACTGCAACCATTTACAAAATGAGGTTAAAAAATATGGGTTGGAGTGTGGGAGTGGGCAATAAGTAGGTTGTTGTCGTATTCTAAAATATGATATTTATTTTGACCAGAGATTACATAGGTTTGTCACCTGCCTCTATGAGAACATGTCTATATTTTTCATAATAGGCTTCAGTAGGAAAATGTATTTCATTTTACATCAATTTTTAAAGTAGGAAATCTCTTGGGTAAAGTGAATCATTCCTTTCTGTGAATATTAACTAACATAGGCCCCTGGCAGATTTGTGAGGTTGTGAATGTTTCAAGTCATACAGCAATCTTGTTTCATTGTCTGATATGTAATAGAGAGGAAGTGTTTACTTTCACTGGATAAGTAATATAGTTGCAATGTTTAATGTTCAAATTAAAATATCTTCAGGCTTTTAAAAAATATAGAATGATGTTTTATAATCTATTTCTCAATAAGGGGTGAACAAAAACTAGATGTAGTATGTCTGCTGAATATATAATAGCAGGAGTCTTTCCATATAATATTTAGTCTTTATAACATTATAGCAGAAATAGCTGTATAAAAGATCAGTCCTTACATATAAAAGACTTGACCAGTGTCATACTTGGATTTGAGCTCAGAATGATACGGAATAAAAAATAATTAATTCATATCCTGATAGAGTAATTTTAAAATACCTTTATCTAGCAGATGAAATTAAATTATTCTTAAACTAAATAGGGGATGGCCTAAAGTAAACTATTTCAGGCAAATCAGAAACGATTCCAAATAATCAACACTTTTTTTTTTTTTCCATTGAGCCATGGGTAGATTTAAGGGAGGATTGAGACAGTACATTCATTAACATAGAAATGGATTTTTTTTTCTCTATGCACAGTCTTCCAGGTGTGTTAAGTGGTTTACAGATTTTTCAGTATGTATTTATAACTTTCTCAGTGACAGAGGTTATACTTTTTAAGGGGGAGGAAGGGGAGACACTGATTTAGGAAGCCATTTTCCACATCTGATTGACATGTAGTCAAGGGAATTCTAGGTATACTAAAAATGTCTCTCAAGTGCCTAGTTAGCATAGAGAAAATCTGTGAAGTACTCCTGAAGTATTCCATTTTACAGCAGATTGCTTAACATGCTCTGAGGCTGAGCATTCAGGTGAGTTGGATTAATCTGTTAAATGGTGTGAAAAATTAGGTATCTCAAGCTGGGTTAGGACAATGAAGCAAGACTTGTAACATTTCAAGGAACTTCTAATTTCCACATTTTTCAAGATAAAACAAAAGTGCAAAACAAACCTTGGTTGGTTTGTTTCTTTTTATTTTTTTACCTTATATCGCAGAGAAGAAAAGCCAGAACAAATACTCTTGTACATAAATAGATGCAATTCTTACATATGATCAAAGAAATAGAAGACCTCTGAAAATGTGATTTGCTGTAATAGCCTGTCCCAAAAATCTTAATGCAATCTTAAGTTATTGAGACTTAATGAATTAAAATAGCTTATCTTACATATTTCTCTAATTGTTTTATAGCCAAAATTCCACAGGCTCTATGAAAAAACTGAAAGGCAGTTTATACTTTCACATCTTCTAAAGAGTTTAAAATAGAAATGTCCACCTAAAACAAGTAAATAATAAATGACTTGTTGGTTGTCAAAGCTATAACTAGAACGTTCACATCTGGGACAAAAACCCACCAATTATATCAAGATCAAATAGGCCCAAATGGAGTAGATGCTGAGGGTGGGGAAGACCTTAATTACATTTTGAGCTTTCTGTTACAATTTAGAATTTTTACTATGTGTTAAGCTCTGTTTTGTGTTGTTTAGAGTTGTTTTTCCTTTCTTTCTTTCTTGCTTGCTTGCTTGCTTCTTTTTTTTGGCTAAGAAAGGACTCTGAGTGCTATCTGTGTCCTCTAAATCCATTGTCCTATGCCAACCCCACCCCAGCTGATAGATGTCTTCTGGTCTAGTCTTCTATAACCAAGTAATAGTCAGTGCAGAAACCATGTAATAGGATTATTTTAAAAGCCTTAAATTGGTAACCTGTTGCCATCTTTAATCATCTTTACAGTTGAGAAGTGTTCTTATCTAACTTAATTTTTCCATGCTTCAGTTTAATACTTCTTTCAGTTCAAATTACTATCTTTTCAATGTGAACAAAAATGAAGATTAGAAAAGAGATCTTTGCTTTATATTGAAAATATCAGCATTATCTAGCAATCTGATACTAATAACCTGTTAAGACACTTAAATTCACCTATTCACTTAGACCTCATCTTTGTAATAGATGGCTAGACTGAAAAGGTCTCATTTTATTGAGAAGGCTACTGAGTTATAAAGACTTTTTTTTTTTTTTTTGAAATGAGTTACTTAGCAAGTTATGCTGTAAAGTGAGATTTCTTCAGTATTATTGTATCTTTGTTCTTTCCTTATCTGGTCAAATATTTTATTTAGTTGAAATACTAATTCTTATTATAATACTACAAGTAACTTTTTTCCTTATCCAACTTTCACTCTCCCATCATGATTTCATATAGATATAGAGACAGATCTATGTGTTTATTTATATATGTGTGTGTTTGTATGTATGCAAATATGTGTACATATATATATAAACATAATGTATGTGTGTATATATGTATTTATGAATATATATATATATATATATATATATATACATATGGAAATAGACTGACAGACCGACATTTAAGGTTAATATTACCTTTAAGACAATGATATTTAAGAGTAGGGGGGAAGAGAAACTGTTTGGAGAAACAATGCTTTAATTTACTACGGAAAGATCTAAAAAATGAATTATTATATAATACAGGGCTAAGCATTATTTTTTTTTCGTTTAGGATATTAAATATCCTATAAAAGGACCGTGAGGAGAAAACATGAATAGAAATGAATACAAAAAGGATACTGATGGAGAAAAAAAAAACTGAATGAAAAGTTATCTTGACAATATATGGAAGTAAATTCATTTATGTAAATATAGACTATTGCTAGGTAAGTTTAATTGATTATACTATATATTTTTCATTTTATTTATGCAAAGCATTTTGTTTTAGAGAATTCTATTCTATGACTATTAATTGATGGAAGGGACTTTCTAATCTAAATTGAACTTACATCCAAATTGGATGTGATGTCATTGAATTAGAAAGCCCTCAAGATATAAAAATAGAAATTTTACAATTAAGCATATGGATCAAGTTCTAAAAATGGGACATAACCACATTTTCTCTTTCAGGTATAAAAATGGGCATACATCATGAAGTTTCTTTCTAATATATTTTTATTTAAGAACTGTTCTGTTCAATATAACTTGAAATGTCTGGGAGTGGGAAAAAAAGCTTTTAAAAACTAGAACAATGTCACTGATAGCAAAACACTGAAGCAACAAAAAAAAAGTTCATTCCATATTTTACTTCTTATCAGGTTTCTTATTGACTCTGGATTTCACCAATATTTCTTAAGATCAAATTCTTTCTCTCCTTTTCATTCTGTAATATTTTTCCTTCTCTCTTGATCCCTTATCTCATTGCTAAGTATTTTTTTTTACCCCATAATTTTGATTTTAAGGAAAAGTACAGACTACATTACTCTTCCAACTCCAATTACTTAAATACTGAACCTATCTATCTCTTAGCTTTTATTTGTATTTCCAGAATCAAACACAATGTCTGTGAAATAATAATGGCTTAATTTTTAAAAAAAAGATGTTGACTTGACTTATTAAATGTCATGAAGGAGGGAGAAATTGAGCAATTTAAAAGAAATTTTCTTTCCAGTAGAATATAATCTACATGAGGTAGATACATATCCCATGAACTTATCGTAGTGTCTAATAATACTCAATTAAGAAAGGATACTGCTTGACAATGATATAGTGCATAAAGATGTGAAAAAGTATTTGTATGACATGGCCAATGTGATCAGAACACTAGACTAGGAATCAGGAAGACTCAGCTTTAAACTTTGCTGGAAACATTTAAGACCTTAATGGAAACATTAAGGGCCAGTTTACTTAAATCTGCCCCACCTCCCCTTTCCCTTACTTGATTAAGTGCAAATATCAATAGCACCTATCTCTAAGTATCATAATGGTGGTTCAATGAAAAAATGCATGTGAAGTATTTTGTAAGCCTTAAAATACTAATATAAATCTAAGCTTTTATTAAAGATATCTCCCTCCCAAATATTTATATAGACTATTTGTGTCTGATCTGTGGTAGAACCTTCCAACACTGACCCCAACATTGTGATGTCATTTTGGTCCTTTTTTGAGCACAAAGGACAAACAACAAATCTGAACTATGTTATAACTTTGATTTTTTTCACTTGATGTGAAAGAACATTATGTTAATTATTCCAATTATGTTAATATTAAATTATTGCTTTAAAGTACTATATTTAAGCACTATCTTAGTTTTTAGTTCTATACAGAAGATGAGGAACCAGAAGTTTTATCAGAAATAAAAAGCAAACAAATAAAACATTAAAAAATAAAAAATCCATTCTTTACCATACAACTATCAAATGTTGCAAATCTTGACTCTGATTTAAACACTCTATCATGTTTCATTTCTATCATGTTTCATTTCTATCATGTTAATACTCCAGTGTTTGGTAGATTAAATTGAACCACCAAGTAAACATTTTTATTTACTGGGATTTTACCAGCTTGGTACTAGGAGACACAGGAGAATTAATGTAGTCTAATTTTGGTCTCTTTCTATTTCAGATTTCAGATGGGAAAAGATTCAGACATGCTAAAGAAGGCAATATAAGTCTAGTCTTACAAGTAGCATAAAATTACAGAGGAAAGAAAGCAAGTTGCTTGGTGACAGCAGAAGACTGGATAACTGGATATCCACAAGAAACAATTTAACATTTCTCCAATAAGTTACAATATTGTGGTTATAGAATTTGATGACAAATCTTCTGTAATGCCTAACTCAATTCCTAACACAAAGTACTCTCTTTGTACTTTGTGAACAGATGCCATGACCTGTTACTTTTTGACATATGAAACAACAAAGGAGGAGAAAGTCCTTTTTTTTGAGATAGACTATGAAAAATCAGTAGTACATTTAGCAGTCTTTTGTTAAAGCTATCAAATCTTCCCTGTTGCATTATTAAGTTCTTGAACCTAGGAACTACAATATTTCCCTTTAAACCCCTTATAGATGAGAATAAATCACATATATTAGACATTTTTCAAACCATTGACTGAAATAATGAATAAAAATTTGGTTTTAGAAAAGTACCACATTTTATTGGCATGAGGGCATTCTTTTAAATCTTGTTCTATATGATATGCTGACTTTTAAAAGAGTATATAGACATTACTAATTTGTGAAAAATTAAATAGTTGTTCAGTTTACTTTAACAAGGCTAGATTTAGAAAGGGCTACAGATTGAATTGCATGCTAACATATAAATGTTCAGTCCATGGAGTCATATATTGAAATTTACATACTATTTTCAAGATCGTGTTTATCAAAAATTCTTACTTTACAAATGATGAAACCACAGTTATTAAGTGTGTTCTCCAAGGTAACACAAATATTATATATTAAAGATAAACTTTGAAACAAGGTCCTCTAATACCAAATTAAGATCACTTTCCAGTTTCTCACTAAATAATTGTATCATGTATATATAGTATGAAAGTTTACAGAAAGATTTATTCATAATTACTCTCTGAAATGTGTAATAAATTATTATTATTATCTTATTTATAGAGATTAAGGAATTGAATCTATACCCATGATCATAGAGTTAATAAATGCCTGATATGGAATCCAAGTCAACACTGTCTGCATTCTAATATAAGAAATATATGTGTATACACATACATGTATGCATATGATGAGATCCTAAATGGTGGATTAAACAGAGAGAAACTAAAGAATTGATCCCTGAGGCAAGCAAGGAAAAGAAGGCACTGATAGAGATCAGTTTAGTTCCATGGTCCCACCCTCAAAGAATGTCTTCAGGTCAGAAATCCAAGTGTATATACACATATGTGTGTGTATTTGTATACATACACATATACCTAATTGCATATTTAATTCTATATATATATAATTCTTATATATTTATATAAATATATTTAAGCATAAAATGTATTAATATATTATATACTATTGCTATAAATATATTAAATCTATATAATAATATGTGTACAATACCTAATAAGCCTTTTGATCAATACATTGGGGGAATAGGAAACTATTAACAAAATCAGTAAAAGAGAATGCCTGATTATAGATTATAGATAGTGTAGCTTCTTTATTTTTACAAGTAGAAATGCTCCTTCCTCTCTTGACAAATGTCCATTTGAATGCTACCACAAGTTCAAGGTTCATTGTGGGTTGGGGCAATGTGTACAGCCTCAAAAGACTGTGAAGTCTTTAAGTGCAAGGATTTATTTATATTTTGATTTGATTTGTTTTTCTTGATTTTATGTTCTCAGCACTAAGCACTTAGCATTGATAAATAAATTTTTATTGACTAATTGACAGGCACTTAAAAGCATTACTAATGAGCCCTTATTGATTTGTTGCTTTTACCATTTGAATAGTGAATACATTGTAATGCAGATAAACTGAGGCAAGATAGAGTTTAGAGAGTTATAATAATTTAATTTATTAGAGAGTAAGTCAATTGACTGGATCAGACTCTTGTCTCCAAGTATCCAGTCTCGAATGTGGGGTATAGAGATTCTTTATAGGGAGTCTGAAACAATGGCATAATGGGGAGCAGATGGGGATGACATAATGGGGAGGCACCGGAGATGGGAAAGTTATCTCATATTCTGATGTGGAAAAATATCTGATATTCTAATAGATTGGGATGGGGAGCAGAATCTGATATTCTAAAATATAAGATCTTATCCTTATCAGTTATTCTGATGATCAAGAGGGAAGGGTAGTATGATAGATAGCCTAAGGTTTGGGCAGAATGACTGATGTAGTGCAGTTCAAGGAGACTGTGGCATTACACATTATTTTCAAAGCAATAATAATAATAAAATGTCTATGTCATGGTTGAGAGATCAGGCTTCAGAGGCAACAAACTTGGGCTGATGCCTTGTTCTGATACAAAATGGCTGTGGGACTCTGGGCAAGACACTGAAACTCTCTGTTGTAGAAAAATGACCAATGTATAGTTCCTCACCCAAAAGCTGCATATACCAGTAAATTCACATCCCAGATAATAACAATGATGTCAACAATAATAAATAACACCAAAAAAAGAATAGCATCATCTTATTTATTGTAAGATTTCATTCATATCACAGGATTACATTCTGCCACAGTTTAATACATTACTAGTGAGAGAAGACAAACATTGAGTGAATAAGGAACATCAGAAAATGCATGTGATTTTTGCAGTCACCAATCTCCTCAAGCAATGTCATAAAGCAAATTATTTTCCAGTCTGAGCAGGGTTCTTTTCTTTTCTCACATGATCTTCTCTGTAAAACCCATCCATTACTGTTCTGGGATGCTAAGCCTGCTTGCTTTTAAGTATCTCCAAATTTTCAGTGTCTCTGAAGGCCTCTTATGGAGTATTCTGCCAGTATTTTACATCCTAAGCCCCTGGAGATGTCTTTAGCAAATTTCTATTGTAGTTCAGCCCCTCCCAGCAACTAACTCTTCAGCATTTTGAAAGTCTGCCTTCTGAATTCTTATGAACTCTTTAAGCAAGCATTTTGAGCAATTTTTCTTTTGCTGGCATTACATAGGATACTGTAAATTCTTATCTGAGGTTTTTATCTGAAATTCCTTTTAGCTCATAATATGTCTCTTGGCCACTAGCCTAGTTCTCCTTCAAATCATGCCAGGGATTACACTTAGCAATTCTGAAGAAGTACTGGCTAGAACAATGGTGAAGGGATTCCTTTCAATTCCCATAATGCCCCTGTTTCTTATGCAAATAAATTTGGAGCAAGCCCAAAAGAGGAGCAGGTTAAGTGGCACAGTTCTATATCTCCCCCTCCCCCCAACAAATCACTGTTCTCTATGCATACTAATAAGGAAATTGAGGCCTGAGAGGTTAAGTGATTTGTGCTAGATCCTATTGATTGTAAATAAGCCAGCTTTGAATCTGAATCTGGTCCCTTTCTAGTTTTTCATACTTCCTTTAACCAAACTTTTCCTACTGACCCAACACAAAGCTCCTTATCTTTGATTTTCAGATCTTCAATGTTTTTGGAATAATCATACCAGCTTTCATATTTTAGAATTACAGAACATTAGGAGTATTACAGACCATTTACAATCTAGTCTAGTACATTATTATAATCTGTATTCTCCAAAGCCTGTTTAGTACTAACAGGTTTTGTACAAATCTAGTCTAATACTAGCATGATGTAGTGTTGTGGAGGACATTATTACCTAGATATTGCAGATTGTACTTTTATGACCTGCCCTCTCCAAGAGTAAACATTTCACACTACCAACAGAAACAGGGAAAGGATTACAGGCAGCAGAAAATAAAACGAGTTTACTTGCTGTCTCAAAATTTCTTCTAACTCTTAACTTAAGGAAGGGCACAGGTATTTTTTTCAGTGTCCAGAGTACCTTACCTTTTTGGCCCCTTAATACTACTAATGAGGTTGGTTTCCTAGATGTTGGAGAGTTCAGCAATATAGCAAGCAGTGACATTATTAGGAGGAAGTCCGAATTTTACAGGCAAAGCTGATTCTAAGGCAGGTAAAGAGGGGTGCTGATCATCTTAACCTTTTGATCTTAATTGGGTCTTTCTACAATTTAGGAATCTTTAAGACAGTTCTTCAGATTTGATTGAAACCTCTGTTATAATTCTTAGTTGAATTCTTTGCTTTGACAAAACCTTCATTAACTCCATCATTAGTGTATTCAATCAGAAAGCCAAGATATGATGCCAACTTTTCCATCCCACTCAGGTCATTTTTCCCTTATAAAAATTTAATTTCTACCCCCTTTCTATACAAACCAAAATCCTTATTGATTTAGCCCATTCCTAAAAGTATCATAAATTCTTACCCTTTGATGTGGAGATCTATTCCTACAAATTCTTTTGAGATACCTCACAACACTGGCACACAACCCTAATAAACTTTTGGGTCCATCATCCCTGAACCCAATATTACCTTTTACTTATCAACAGATATATTTTTAAATAATAGCCTTTTTATTTTCAAAATATATGCAAACACAGTTTTCATCATTCACCCTTGTAAAACCTTGTGTTCCAATTTTTTTCTCCTTTCCTTTCCCTCTCTCTCCCCTAGTTAGCAAATGATCCAATATATGTTAAACATGTGCAATTCTTCTAAATATATTTCCACAACTAACATGCTGCACAAAAAGACAGATCAAAAAGGGAAAAAATGAGAAAGAAAACAAAAAGCAAGCAAACAACAACAAAAAAAAAATTCAAAATACTATGTTGTGATCTATACTCAGCCCCCACAGTCCTTTCTCTGGGTGCAGATGGCTCTCTCCATCATAAATATATTGGAATTTGTTTGAACCTCACTGATGAAAAGAGCCTTGTCCATCAGAATTAATCATCACATAGTTTTGTTGTTGCTGTTTCTGTTCTTGACTTAGCATCAGTTCATTTAAGTCTCTCCAGATCTCTCTGAAATCATCCTGCAGATCATTTCTTATAGAACAATAATATTCCATATACCATAACTTATTCTGCCATTCTCCAACTAATGGGCACCTACTCAGTTTCCAATTCCTTGCCACTACAAAAAGAGCTACTACAAACATTTTTGCACATGGGGGTGCTTTTTTTCATTTTTTAATGATCTCTTTGGGATACAGATTCAGTAGAGACATTGTTGGATCAAAAGGTATGCACAGTTTGATAGCCCTTTGAGTATAGCTCCATATTGCTCTCCATGGTGGCATCAGTTCACAACTTCACCAATAATGTATTAGTGTCCCAGTTTTTTTCCTATCCCCTCTAATATTTATCATTATATATTCCTGAAATCTTAGCCAATCTGAGAGGTTTGTAGTGGTACTTCAGAGCTATTTTAATTTGCATTTTTCTGATCAAAACAGATGCACGCACACACACACACACACACACACATACACACTCTCACACATGCACACACATACCCCTATATGTATATGTATATTTTCTAATGCAAAAATTGAGGTTAAGTGACTTGCCTAAGGCAGGAAATGTTAAATGTCTGAGGACAGATTTGAACTCAGATCCTCCTGTTTTCAGGGCTGGTGTTCTCTCCACTACACCAATTAGCTGCCCCAAAACATATATTTTAAAGGACTTTCACATTTAATATCTTCTTCTAGGCCTCACAGTGAACGCATGAGACTCTCCTAAAGGTCTTCAAATTCCACATAGTTTAAATCTTTACCTTCCTATTATCTTCACCTTTCCTTCCCAAATTAATAATCTAAATTTAGGGTAAAGAATTCAAGGAATATAACCTTTTCTATCAAGGATTATTTAAGATCTTGATTCCAAGTGTGACTGTTTAACATTTTCTAAGGTCAGATAAAGGTAACTTAGTGTTCTATAGGCAGAAAGGTATGTAAGAAGAAAAATAATGAAGTGGAAGTGAATAATTCAGGGTACATAAAGCACCCTAATAGTCAGAAATTGGAAAATCCAGCTGCAGAAGAGCTCTGCTATATCTGTTTAGGCATCCCCTATATAATGAAGTCTCTTTGGGATCAAGGAAAAAGAAATAATTCCTTGGATAAAGACTTGTCACTTTCTGATCATTTTGTACATCAAGTAGAAGAAGTTCCAAAGCCCTAGAATCATAAGGAACAAATGAATCACTGACTATTATCTGTACTTGAATTTTCATTGAGGGAATTAGGGAATTAGATTGTAAACTGTGTTTCTATATCTCTTGGGTCAAATCAACATAAATTTGGTGCTATGTCATTGGATGTTATAGTGAAAGCATTATATAAGGGTTAAGCAAAGTAAAGGAAAAAATAATAATTGATATTTGGGGGGGGCACAGGAAGAATGTTTTGCTATTCTTTTGGTTTGTTTTTCTTTTTGTCTTAGAGAGAGTAGAGGGATAGGAGAATGATAATTTGATCTATGCACTGGAATATTTATTTTTTAAAGATTGGTCCATAGCCAAAAAATTGTACTGTGATTCACACACAGAATCTCATATATCTTGATCCTAATTATAATCTGGCAACAAAATCTAATTGGGTATTAGTATAAAAATAAAATAGTACTTATTTACTAAGTAGCTAAAGATTCTAAAACTCAATTGAAAGTTCAATTTTATGTGAATACTGACACCTAACAAAAATCCTTGAATGGTTTTTTAAAACGATCAGTCAATACTTCTTATATAATCTAATTATGTAGTTATGTTGTACACGCTTTACTTCCAATGCCCAACTATTATATGATGAAGTATTTATTTTTGCTAACAAAGTAGAGGGAAAATAATATTTGTTGAGCTAGGAAAAGACTTCAGAGGGCATATAATAATATCTCTATATTTTTATGGTAGAAAAAACTTAAGTGAAAAGAAGTTGCTTTCCCAAGATTATACTTTTAACCCAAGTCCTCTGATTCCAAAAACTACAATAGTTCTAATCTATTCTAAACCATTCTGTAAATGCTTTCCTAAAGTCATAACTTTAGGAAATGGAAACCTAGAAGGAACTAAGTGTTTAAAAATTGCAACATATGTTTGATGGCCTATGATTTACAATGGCATTAAATGAGATCATATGACAAGGCCTGTGCATTTCACTAACAGTTTTCACAATTCTTTAAGATTACACATCATATAAAACTTTGTGATAAGTCCAGACTCCACACACACATACAATCCCATCACCTTACCTCCCAAAAAGAAAAAAAAAGCTGAAAGGTTGATCAGAAATTGTAAAGTCAGTAAATGTTCAATTCTGAGAGAGGCTTTTTAGTTCTTGTCTGCATGAAGCTACTCTATAGCTCTAACAACCAGTAATCCTGCTTCTGTTTGAAAACATCAAGTGATAGAATCTATATATTGAACAACCTATTGCATTTTCATAGTTTAATTGTTAAGAAAGTATTGTTTACATTATATTGAAATATATTTCACAGTAACATTTACACAGAAAATTTATTACAATATTTGAAATTAATTAATTCCTTGTCAGAACATGATGTCCTAGTTTGCTGAGAAAAAGTCAAAAATCCAATATTAAAGAATTAGATATTATATGTTAACCAATTATTTCTTCCCAAAAGAAAACCAAATAAATTATAATTATATGGCAGCAATACTTAGAAAAATTAGAGCCCATGTGTTTTTTCATCTTCTAATACCATTATATTTCCAATCACCCAAGTTCATCTTGAGCATATGCTGTATTCTTTCCCTTCCATCATATCCTATATCTAAGTAAAATCTAAGCAATTGCCAAGTCTTGTCAATTCCACTTTTTTAGAATACCTGACGTTGGTTTCTTCTCTCCTATCACAAATCAGTACCTTGATTCAAACCCTCATCACCTCTTATCTAAACTATTGCAATAGCTTCCTAATTCAATTCCTGGTTTTCAATCTCCCCTTTCTCCAATTTATCTGGTCTGTTTAAGATGCTTCCCTACTTAATAATCTTGTGTGTCTCTTCATTGTTTTTAGGATGAAATACAAACTCTTCAGCTTAGTTTTTACATAGCTTTTCACATTCTGGGACTTTAATCTACCTTTAATATCCATCATTCCCCTATACAGCAGATATATAAAGAAAAATGAATATTTTTCTTTAACATGAGACATCCATAATTTATACAGGTTAGCTCATGAATCTCCTGATTACACTTTCTTTTTCCTTCTACTTCTTAAGATCTCATTCTATCCAAGATTCCAATCATGTACTTTTTTTCTATTGGAAACTTTTCCTAATTATTTCTAGTTTCTAGTCCTTTGTGTCTCCCCAAATCATCATGCAAATAATTATCTATGTATCTATTACATTATCACAAAATAGAATATGTTCCTTTAAAGCAGAGACATGTTTCCCTTTTCTTTATATCCCTAGAAAACAGTATTTTGTCTTATATGCATTAGGCAGCCAATAAGTGATATTTAGGTCTCATTAGAAAATATAAATGATACTTTGTATAAGGCATATATTAGGTGCTGTGGAAGATAATGTTATGTGGAGAGGAGAGTTGGGCAGAGTAAATACAATACATCAGTAACAGTATTATAGGAATAAGTGTTAAGGGTTTAAATGAGAGGGATTACTTCTTCCACAAGAAAATAAAAAGCCTTTACAGAGGATGGGGTATTATAATAATAACAGCTAGCAAGTATAAGGTGTGATAGGTTTGTAGGGTGCTTTAAACTCATTATTGTAACAACTTAGGAGGTAGATGCTACTACTATCCCCATTTTAGAAATGACTGTTCTGAATCAAGTAAACATATTAAGTAATTTTTCAAGAGTCACAGACCTAGTAAGTATTAAGTCTAAATTTGAACTCAGGTCTTCCTGCTTCTAGCTCTAGTGCTCCATCCACTGTTACACCAACACAATAATTTCCTAGTTGAACTGTACCTTTAGAACATATCTGATATAAAGTTATAAAGATGAGGGGAATATGGGATGAGAGTATATAAATGTCTGATATGAGTAGTATATTTGCAGTGGTTTAGGGTAAAGATAACAAGAGGAATTTGTTACCCCATTCACATATATAATATGCCTATGGCTAGAGTAATATTCTCTATTAGTGTCCAGAGCACATTTTGATGACCCTTCCCAAATTCATCAGTAATTCTTTTAAGTAATCTCTGAAATAATATCTAAAATGACCCCTTCATTGAACTCAATCCATGTTGCAACAAGAGGTAACATTACAGCTGGACCTTGAAGGCTTAGTGAAATTTGGATCAGGAACACATTTTTTATGGCAAAGAGAATACTGTGAACAAATACATAGACATAGAAAACCACAAGGTATATTGTGAAAGGAAGTAAATCAACAAGGGAAAATATAGAAGATAAGGTTATAGGTTATGTTTCATCATTTCAGAGTCTTCGTGACCCTTTTTGGGATTTTCTTAGCAAAGGTACTGGAGTGGTTTGCCATTTAACTACCTCATTTTGCAGAAACTGAGGTAAACAGAGTTAAATGTCATGTGTTGAATCACAACTAATAAGTGTTTGAGGGCAGATTTAAATTCATGAAGGGAGTCTTCCTAATTTCAAGCCCAATATTCTATCCACTGTGTCTCCTAGGCTTTTCATGGAGATAAGTAAAGAAAGTGAAAAATAATATTAACATGGTAGAGAATATAAAATACTAGGATAAAAAACTTGAACTTTATTGAATCAGTAATAGAACATTTCTGCGTAAAGATATATTGCTGTTACACTAGTATCTTAGGAGGAATATTGGGGTGGCTGGATATAATTTAGAGAGTGGAAGAGGTGAGAAGCAAGAAAAGAAACTAAGAGACTCTTTAAAAGTCTGAGCATAAAGTAAAAAGAAATGAAAATAAGATAGTGTTAGTTGAAATGTAAAGGAAAAAATAGATAGATAGATATAGATAGATGGATAGATAGAGAGATATGGATAAATGGTAGACAGATTATAGCTATAGATCTCTTTATTACTGTATTTCTAAACCCTGGCTTCCTTAGCTTCCTTCAAGATCAAGTTAAAACTGACCTGTCCTGATATCCTTTAATTCTAGTGTGTCATCTTTCTTGTGATTATCTCTCTTTCTAATTTATCCCTCTTTTGAATAACTAACCATGTAAGGAGCTTTCTGTACATAATTGTTTTCATGTTGACTCCCCCTTTAGACTGTGAGCTCATTGAAAACAGGAGCTGTCTTTTGTTTTGTTTTGTTTTGCTTTGTTTTTTCCCCAGAATTTAGAATAGTGATTGGTGCATAGTAAGCACTTATTTTTTTTTTTAATTAACTGAGAATAATGGTTATGAATTGAGTAAATTCAGTGTTATGGTAGAAAGAAATAATAACTGATTAAAAAAACAGGATTTAAAACAGATCAACTATTTACTATCAATGTAAACTTGGGTAAGTTGTATTACCTTTCTCAGCTTCAGTTTTCCTATCACTAAAATGGATATGTCACATCAGAGTTCCCTTCTAGCTAGAAATCTACTGACACAGCTGGGCAAAAAACAAAAACAAAAACAAAAACAAAACAAACAAACAAACAAACAAACAAAAAAAAACTTGTCCATGCAATCCAGTATACTTTTTGTTATGCAAATAACTTGCTGTGAAATTTCATACAGATTTGTCATTCATTTGCCTTAATTTACCCAACAAGCAGATATTATTATATATATCCTACAAGCTTCAAAGGATAAAAGCAAGAATCCAAAAAGATGTAAAAGTGTTTTTGCAAAACTCAAAAGCATTATACAATGTAAATCATGAACTATACTTTCTGTCCTATCTCCCAATAATCACAATTTTTTCCCATTATCTGCATTTCTTTCTCTCTACCTTGCTACTCTTGGTTTCCGTCCCTTTTTTCAAGGCTCTACTCAAAATCCACTTTTTTCTGCAGATCTTCCTAATTAGTCCAGTTAATAGTACGTCACTCTCAGAGATTACTTTCTACTTCCTCTGTATGTTTTGTATATACCTAGTTATTTACTTTCTCTCTCTTTGGTATGACAACTCTTTTTTTTTTTCTTTGTATGCTTAGTACTTATTAGTATCTGGAATTGTTTTTTTTTTTTTTTTAATTGATTCAGCAAAGCAAGTAGATAGTAGTAAGAAGCAATAATATGCACAGATATGGCTACCAAATGGAGCAAACTCACCAGACTTCCCTTCACTTTTGAGATTCTCAATAAGTGCACCAATTTAATCAATGAAATATAAAGAATTACTGAAATGTTAAGAGTTTACTTTCCCCATAATTTCACTGACTTTTGAAATAACTTGAATCCCAAGAGTTTTAAGTCAAGGAAACAGTTCTCTCATGTATATGCCAAGTTGGAGGGACCTTAAAAGCATAATTTCCTAATGACACTGCAACATACTTCTCCATGAGGCATTATGAAGGCCTGAGGAATTCAAGGCAACTTTTTAATGGACTAACTTTGTGGCAGAGAGGCATAGTCTAACTTTTGATCTAAGACAGAATAACAGGAAGATGAGTAATATTTCCTGATGTGGGGATAATATTTTTTGTGATCCTATAATTTGGTTTTATAAGGAATTTTCCATTATTTCCAATTAGGTAGATCCCTAGACCATCCTGAACATTTCAGATGGGAATAGCTCAGATGACACTCACCGCAGTTAACATTCCATTCTTAGTTATCTTTCTTTTCTGGGCCTTCAGTTATCTGAATCCTAGAGAAAGAAAGCTACCACCTTCTGGAGTGAAATAGTTCCTTAACTGATACACTATTTAGAAAGAAACTTTGGTGTTCTAACCAAGTAATAACTTCTTGAAGAGATGCAGATGTCAGATTAGCCAGACCTAAAGATCTTCTTTTAAGCTCTCCCTCATTGAAAAGTAGCTGAAAATAGAAGCTGGCCACAAGAAGATCAGTTCATAAATCCAAAAAAATCAAACATAAAATCTGACAGGCTCTGATAATGTAATGCTGAGAGAGATGGTAGTCTCATATCAACTAAAAACACTGAAGCTGAGTTCTCCCCTATGTTATACATTAAAAAGGTTCTTCACTTTAAATCAGTCATTTGAGCTTGGATACAGAGTGTTATCATCAATTAAATACCTGTTTTTTTTTTTTGGGGGGGGGGGATTTGGTGAAGCACAGAGATTAAATGCAGGACTTTGAATTAGTAGTGACGTTCTAATTAGCTGAGAAGTTTTAATAAGAGCAAGTTTAGAACTAGTGCACTACCTTAGGTTTATAGGATCACATATAAGATATAGGCTGACAACATTGCTAAGATCCCATCAAGGCTGTGAAAAGCCTTCCTTTGTGAACACTGTAAATTTAATTGTTGATTAAAAGCTAATAGAATTTAACAAAATTCTTCTCAGGTTGGTTTGTTTGCTTCTTCCCTTTCTACCTAGAATCCCACATAATAATATGTAAATGTGTTTTAAAATTCAGAATTAAGGAGGAAAATAGTAGATGGAGTACTAAATCTGATAAGATACATAGGCAGTATTTGTTAGAGGTAAGTTTTGACTCTATGTCCTTTCTCTTCCAGTGTACCAGACTTCTTTCCTAATGTTTAGATCTAAGTTGCATATAGATAGAGCACTTTTTTTGTTACATGTGTCATGAAGGCACATCTACCCACTCCTGCAGAAGGATTTTTAAGGGCTTGTTTACTCAGATTGATGGTGACATGACTGGAGCACCTCACTGAAAGCTGGTTACATTTTCTGTTAATGGCTATATGATAAGTTTTCTATGCAGAGTACAATTTTCAAAAGTTGGAAAATCAGTGCTAATGCACACATAATTTAAAAGTAACTATCTTTTTTAAAAAAACTACTCCAGGGTTAATATCTTCACAACATATAAGGTAACTAGCTAAATAAATGAAATAACCTGCTCTGCATAGTAACTTTATTAGGCCGCCTTGACTGAGAGAGCTTCTACTTCCTAATTATCTGCATCATTCAATCTAATCCAAAAATATTCTACCTACTATATACGCGACACTGTACTTGGAGCAATGTAATGTGACACAGTACTATAGCCCTCAGGGGAGAAAATATTCAATATATTTTATGTGGAATCTACATCATTAAAATTTTTCATCATTGTTTTCATAAATTTAGATGTACATAAATGTAAACAAAATAATAAACATAACACTAATTTATAGCATTTGAATAGTTATAAATTCTTACCCTAAAAATTTAACAACCAACTCTTATGAGCCAATTCAAGCTATTCCAGTAGCTTAGGGTATGAAAATGTTACAAGTCATCTTTTTCTCAAATTCTAAATGAAAATAACAACAAAAAGTGACAGCCCTGAAAAGTGAATGTAATCTTTTGGACATTTAGCAGGATTTCAGGAGTTTGTTATCTCTTTTCCTACATTTTACCTTCCACCTAGGGCAGTGCTTGTTTTCAGCAAGGAATCTCTAATGCTTACTAGAAGAGAAAATCATACTTTATTTTTTCCTGAACAACTATTTCTTCCCCTCTTCCTCCCCCCTCTTCCCCCACTGTCATAATATAGATAGGACCAATAGACTGATGGGAGAATCAAGCTTCTTTTGTAATGTCCCAATTGGTGCTGACATTCTATGATCACATCACTTATACAAAGGAGTCCTCTGAGTCCTTGATGACAATTTTTTTTTAATGAAATAACTTCCAAAAGGTGGGGGGCATGATTGTGTAGTATAAAGAGCCTTAGGTTTGACACCAGGAAATCTGGATATGATTCTTACTGCACTGATCAAGTCATTTTATTTATTAGGTCTCAGTAAACACTCTGTCAGAGAAATACTTATAATTGAAAGAATTGGACAAGATATTTTAAAATTCAATTTATCACATTTTTCTTAACCTCTTACTATATTCCAGTACTGTGGTAGGAGGTGGAGATATAAAGATACAAATTAAATAGTCCTTGCACTTAATTAGCATAGATTGTCTTGGGAGGTTGGATGGAGGATGAGACTGAAATAGCTATACATGTTAGATAAAAGTAATAAGGACCATACCTCTGATTTCACTAATAGCACTAATCCCTTTATGAAAAAAGGAGCTGCAGCATCTTTTCTGCTACTTAAAATCTAACAGAGTTGTCTGGCATTTTGAGAGACAATGTGCTTTGCTTAAGATCATTTATACAGTTAATAAATATTAGAGACAGGGTTTGAATACAGTCTTCAACTATTTTGAGACTGGCTTTCTATCCATTATACCTTATCACCTCTGCAGCAAAATGAATAAAAACAATTTGCAAGGGAAAACCATGGCCTAGGGGAATTAGGAAAGCTCTTTAGTAATAGGTACTTCTAAATTGTTTGATTCAAATGTGTGAGTAAGTATAAGGAGCATTTTTGTCCTTGTAGAAAGAATTGAGCTTTGAAATATTTACATGTATATATACACATGTGCACGTATATGTATGCACATACACATATACATATAACCTAGATATAACCTGTGTGTATACACATATGTATATATAAAGTATATATATATATATATATACACACATACATATATACATATGTATGTATATACAACTATATGGATATGTATGTATATACATCTATATATGTACATGCATGTGTTTTTATTTATCTTAGCTTTCAGTTTTATATTGTTATTATCTAGCCTGTTTATTTTTAATATCATACAAATAGAGTAAATGATTGATGAATATATTAAGAGGAAAGTTTGAATTCTTTTCTGACAGTTGTGAATGTGGAAAAACTTGATTGAATTTAGTAGACCTAAGTTTTCATCATGTTAAAATTGAATGAACAAGATGTCATGTAAGGCTGCCTCTAAGTCTGCCATTGTTGGATAAGCTATTGCCCCGAGAATTTAAGAACAAACAAGCAAACAAACAAAAACCAACTGGGCATAATCTATTTCAATTCCCTTGATAATTAAATGACCAATGAGAGATTATTTAATCTCAGAATTTTGGTTTCTTAGCTCTGAATTTTAGAACTGGGCTAGATAATAGCTAAGTTTCCTTTTAGCATCAAAATCCTAATATTATATGATTTTTCTAGCACCCTAGATGCAGATGTGCAAAGAGTAATTAGGTGTCTCAGCATATAGCAGTTCAACAACTGTCAGATCTTTGATGTAATAAATTAAAGAATCAAAGAAATAGAAGAGAGACAATTTTGATTTGTCTGTTAATTTTGACTGCTTACATGAAAAATGCAGTAGACAATCTGACATCTTTAGGATTGATAATGGATGGGTACAATCTATTGAAGTAAGTAGGTGATGGCAAATGTGAAAAAGTGAAATGAAGATCAGTCAGGAGATCCAGGTTCTACTTTTGAATCTGTGATTTGGGTTCAGATTACAATCTCACTAGGGCTTGATTTTTTTCATCTGTAAGGGAAAGAGTTGGACTAAATAAAATTTTCATCTTTCTTCTAATCCCAACATATTGTTAGATAGAAAATAGATGTTGTAAAATATGAAGCAGTAACTTTTCATGAGGCTTTTGATCAAAAGACAGGATTTGATTCCAAATTGTTTCATTATTTCTGATACATTATGTTTTGTTTGAGGCCAGAAGACAACCACCACAATTGTATTTTTTTTTTTTTTTAGTTTAATACACTCAAAGAGATAAAAATTCTTGGTCCATGTCAATAAAATATAATATTTCATCTTTTCCAACTCAAAATAACTTTTGGAAAATGTTGGATTTTTAATTAAAAATACAATTAGTTAGAATTTTGGGAGATAAAATTGCTTTAATTTTATTTCAAGAAATCATATAAAAACCATATATTATCATCGGGAAGAGACTTTTTAGATTATCTGGTGTATTTCTCTCATTTCTAAAGAAATGAAGGTCCACAGACATTAATTATATACTACCTGTAGCATGGCAAAACTCAAAACAATGACCTTTGACTACAAACATAGTGCTTTTCCCCATACTATCTCAAAAGACAGCTTCAAAGTAATCCTAACAAAGCTCTTATTCTCCTTTTCTCTTCCAGATTTATTATAAATACAATTTTAACTACAGCATTAATCAAGTCACATTTACCCAGCACTGAAGGATTAATACAATGCTTCATTGTACATTATTAAATGTTAGTATCACAACAATCTTGTCAGCATAGAATGGGTATTAGTATACAATTTTTCATAAGAGGAAAGTGAGAAAAGCAAGTACATGATTATTTTACACAGATGTTTGTGAAATGGTTCATATTTTTCATTGTTAATCACCCTTCTTAACATTTCTTTTCATGCAAGTTTTTCAACATTCTTCTCTCCTGGTTCTATTACATTCCTTACTTCATCCCTCTTCTCTTCTCCTTCAACATTATTTTGTTTGGTGAACAAATCAGCTATCATAGATTCAGCTATCATTTTTATGCCAAGGATTCTCAGATCTACTTGGCTAGCCCTAATCTTTTTTTTGCTTCTCCAATTGCCTAACTTGGTTGCTCATGGTGGACATCTTAAACTCATCTCATCCAAACCTGTATTAGTTATCTTTCTCCTTAACCCTCTTGCCTCTTCCTAACTTCTTTGTAACTGATTGTATCCCTTCTTCCCCAGACTCAACTGTCTTGGTCAGCTTTTCATACTCTCTCACTCAACATATCAATGTTTTCAAATAAAAACAAACTCTGGATAATAGGCCACCTTTTAAAAAATTTATTACTGACACCACTTTGGTATAGTCTCTTACCATCTAAAGCTAAGACAAAAAAGAATGAGAATTGGTGTCTCTGCCTTAAGCCACTCACCATTCCATTCAGCTAACAAACTTGTCTTCTTAAAGCCTAAGTCTGAACAAGTCACCCAACCTCTCACTCATTAATTCAACTTTGTTCCATCCAAAATCAAATATTTAACAAAAAAAACACAATTGAAACTCTGTTTTAAAGCCTTTCGTAGCCTCCCTCCCACCCCCTTTTTAATCTCTTCGTAATTTTCCAGTCTTCTTATTCCTTACTCTCTTCTATACATTCAGTGATTCAGGGGTAATGTTTTTTTTTCCTCTAATAGTTCTATCTCCTGACTATAGTCATTTTCACTGGCCATTAATTGGCCAATTCCTAGAAATTTCTCCTGCCTCAACTTTAGTTTCTCAGGCTTTGTTCAAGTCTCAAAGCTTTTCAACCAGTCTTTCTCAATCTTAATGTTTTATTTCTAAGATTATATCTAATTTATTACATGCTCATCTTGTTTGTACAGAGTTGTTATCATGGTGTTTTCTCTAGCAGAAAGTGAAGTCTCTGAAAATAAGAACATTTTCTTTTTCTTTTTTACCTCTTATTTTTGTCTTTCTTTGTAGTCTAAGAGCAAAGGAAAAGAAGGGAAGGTAGAAGATGGGAAAATATAGGATCATCATCATAGTGGTATGATGATATGCTCCCACTCTCATTTTCTCCCTTGTAACTCATTCTCATCAGATATGTAGGAAACATATAATCTACATGCCATGAGCTCCCCCTTTTCTCTAGTCCTCATTTTAATATTTTTCTGCATCCTTACCTTTATTTTCCTTTATTCCTAACTCTCAGGAAAAGACGGAGATGAAGGAGACAGCATAAGAGAGGTAGCTAAAGACAAGAGATAAAACTTTGAATCCCTGGAATTAGTATGCAAAGATATTTATTAACTTCATGTACCAGGTAGTTGGACCTCTATCTTTGTTGAATCCCATGATTTAATAAGCCATGGCAGGCGACAGTGTTGTAGTGTTATCTCTCTAAATATGGCAGCTGAAACTGAAGAGAGCATGGAATACAAGACAATTATCTCTAGAAACTGGATTGGATTAACAACTGAACAAAACAGTCCAATAGTTACAGATTTGCAGGGCTAATGAACAGATGGAAAATATTCCACTAAAACAGGGACTCAATTCTGCATCACTTTTGTTGTATAAGTTCCTTGTTCTTTGGCACTTTAAGTGGCATTTGAGACCTAGTAAATGCTAGTAACACTAGACTTTTGGTGAAGTCCCACTCTTTCTACTTCCAAACTAGGGGCTGATAATTTGATGGAACAATGCTAAGTCTTTGCTAAGATTTCAGTCTCTCTTACTTTTGTTATGATATTTGACTTTATGTGTTTACAAGATTGCTTCAAAAATTTGACATGAAGCAGGTTTGGATGAAGGTTCCTGGAAGAATTATAGTTCCTATGCCTCCAGCTATATCTTTTTCAATATTATTGTGCACATATTAAAGGTAATGTCAGACCAAATATTCTTAAAACTGTTTTATGTAAGAAGGAATGCTTTTGGGAGATGATATGAGAATTTTGCAAAAATATAAACCCTTTTAAATTTCCAGAGGATATATATATATATATATACATATATATATATATATATATATATATATCATATAAATAAACACACACATATATTTGACTAAGGGAAAATTAAGCTTTGCGAGAATAATTTATATATTGAATTTACTTTATTTTTTTTCTAAATTAGCATTTCTTTAATTAAAGAAAAGTAATAAAAGGCTATATTTTATTTTGCCTTACAATATTTTTATATTATAATAATCTACCTCTAAATTCTGGTGTGCTATGTGGTAAAAAAAAAAAAAAAAAGTATGCTGTAATCACTCAGAAGTGTAGGTTGTTTTGAAATTTTTTGAGAGGGCAACTTAAATTAAGCAAAAGTAGTGACTGGAGAAAAGCAACTGCATTTTATTTATCATTACTTAAACAGATAAATAAAAGAAAATAAAAGAAGAAATTTAGAAAGTTGGTAAACACAAATATAAATAGTAAATATATCCCATAATTTTAAAAATAGTCTATCTATTAATATATTATAATCAATATTTTTCTCTGAAAATGATTAGAAAGGAGGCTTTAAATGGGATTGTATATGCAATGCTTCCAGTGTAGTTTCAATAGATACATTTAGTAAACATAATTCACAAAGACATTTTATTTTTAGCATCTAATATGGATCTTTGTAAAGTATGCAATAAATTTACTGGCCTGGAAAAGATAAATACTATTTTTTAAAATATCTTTTTATTGATAGAACGCATGCCAGGGTAATTTTTTACAGCATTATCCCTTGCATTCATTTCTATTCCAATTTTTCCCCTCCCTCCCTCCACCCCTTCCCCCAGATGGCAAGCAGTCCTTTACATGTTGAATAGGTTACAGTATATCCTGGATACAATATATGTGTGCAGAACCGAACAGTTTTCTTGTTGCACAGGGAGAATTGAATTCAGAAGGTATAAATAACCCAGGAAGAAAAACAAAAATGCAAGCAGTTTATATTCATTTCCCAGTGTTCTTTCTTTGGGTGTAGCTGTTTCTGTCCATCTTTCATCAGTTGAAACTGAATTAGCTCTCTTTATCAAAGAGATCCACTTCCATCAGAATATATCCTCAAACAGTATCATTGTTGAGGTATATACTGATCTCCTGGTTCTGCTCATTTCACTCAGCATCAGTTCATGTAAGTCTCGTCAGTCCTCTCTGTATTCACCCTGCTGGTCATTCCTTACAGAACAATAATATTCCATAACATTCATATACCACAATTTACTCAACCATTGTCCAATTGATGGACATCCTTTCATTTTCCAGCTTCTAGCCACTACAAACAGGGCTGCCACATTTTGGCACATACAGGTCCCTTTCCTTCCTTTAGTATCTCTTTGGGGTATAAGCCCAGTAGAAATACTGCTGGATCAAAGGGTATGCACAGTTTGATAACTTTTTGAGCATAGTTCCAAATTGCTCTCTAGAATGGCTGGATGTGTTCACAATTCCACCAACAATGTATCAGTGTCCCTGTTTTCCCACATCCCCTCCAACATTCCCCATTATCTTTCCCTGTCATTCTAGCCAATCTGACAGGTGTGTAGTGGTATCTCATAGTTGTCTTGATTTGCATTTCTCTGATTAATAATGATTTGGAGCATATTTTCATATGTCTATAAATAGTTTCAATTTCTTCGTCTGAGAATTGTCTGTTTATATCCTTTGACCATTTATCAATTGGAGAATGGTTTGATTTCTTATAGATTTGAGTCAATTCTCTATATATTTTAGAAATGAGGCCTTTATCAGAACCTTTGATTGTAAAAATGTTTTCCCAGTTTATTGTTTCCCTTCTAATCTTGTTTGCATTTGTTTTGTTTGTACAAAAACTTTTCAGTTTGATATAATCAAAATTTTCTATGTTGTGGTCAATAGTGATCTCTAGTTCTTCTTTGGTCATAAATTCTTCCCTCTTCCACAGGTCTGCGAGGTAAACTATCCTGTGCTCTTCCAATTTATTTATCATCTCATTCTTTATGCCTAGGTCATGAACTCATTTTGACCTTATCTTGGTGTACGGTGTTAAGTGTGGGTCAATGCCTAGTTTCTGCCATACTGATTTCCAATTTTCCCAGCAATTTTTGTCAAATAATGCATTCTTATCCCAGAAACTGGTGTCTTTGGGTTTGTCAAACACTATATTATTAAAGTTATTGGCTGTTTTGTCCTTTGAACCTAACCTATTCCATTGATCAACTAGTCTATTTCTTAGCCAATACCAGATAGTTTTAGTAACTGCTGCTTTATAATATAATTTTAGATCTGGTATAGCTAGGCCACCTTCATTTGATTTTTTTTTTCATTAATTCCCTTGAAATTCTTGACTTTGTTTTTCCATATGAATTTTGTTGTTATTTTTTCTAATTCATCAAAGTAGTTTTTTGGGAGTCTGATTGGTATAGCGCTAAATAAGGAGATTAATTTAGGTAGTATTGTCATCTTTATTATATTTGCTCGCCCAATCCAAGAACATTTAATATTTTTCCAGTTGGTTAGATCAGACTTAATTTGTGTGGAAAGTGTTTTGTAGTTTTGCTCATAAAGTTTCTGATTTTCCCTTGGCAGATAGATTCCTAAATATTTTATACAATCAGTAGTTACTTTAAATGGAATTTCTTTTTGTAACTCTAACTGTTGCATTTTGTTGGTGATATATAAGAATGCTGATGACTTATGTGGGTTTATTTTATATCCTGCAACTTTGCTGAAGGTGTAGATTGTTTCTAATAACTTTTTGGTAGAATCTCTGGGGTTCTCTAAGTATACCATCATATCATCAGCAAAGAGTGATAATTTGGTTTCCTCATTGCCTATTCTTATTCCTTTAATCTCTTTCTCAACTCTTATTGCCAAAGGTAGCATTTCTAGTACAATATTAAATAGTAACGGTGATAGTGGGCAACCTTGTTTTACTCCTGATCTTATAGGGAATGGTTGCAGTTTGTCCCCCTTACATATAATGCTTACTGCTGGTTTTAAATGGATGCTACTGATTATTTTAAGGAAAAGTCCATTTATTCCTATACTCTCAAGAGTTTTTAATAGGAATGGATGTTGGATTTTATCAAATGCTTTTTCTGCATCTATTGAGATGATCATATGGTTTTTGTTAATTTGATTATTAATATGGCAAATTGTATTGATGGTTTTCCTAATATTGAACCAGCCCTGCATTCCTGGTATGAATCCTACTTGATCTTGATGTATTATTCTGGGGATGATTTTCTGTAGTCTTTTTGCTAATATCTTATTTAAGATTTTAGTATCAATATTCATTAGGGAGATTAGTCTATAATTTTCTTTCTCTGTTTTCAACCTACCTGGTTTAGGTATCAGTACCATGTCTGTGTCATAAAAGGAGTTTGGTAGGACTCCTTCATTCCCTATTTTTTCAAATAGTTTATAAAGTATTGGGGCTAATTGTTCTTTGAATGTTTGGTAGAATTCACATGTAAATCCATCTGGTCCCGGGGATTTTTTTTTAGGGAGTTGATTAATAGCTTGTTCTATTTCTTTTTCTGAAATGGGACTATTTAAGCAATTTACTTCCTCCTCTGATAATCTGGGAAGCCTATATTTTTGGAGGTAATCATTCATTTCGCTTAGGTTATCAAATTTATTGTCATAAAGTTGGGCAAAGTAACCCCTTATTATTTCTTTAATTTCTTCTTCATCAGTGGTAAGTTCTCCTTTTTCATTTTTAAGACTGCCAATTTGATTTCCCTCTCTCCTTTTTCTAATCAGATTTACCAAAGGTTTATCAATTTTATTGGTTTTTTCATAAAACCAACTCTTAGTTTTATTTATTAGTTCAATAGTTTTTTTTTTTTACTTTCTATATTATTAATTTCTCCTTTTAATCTTAGAAATTCAAATTTAGTAATTGATTGGGGGGTTTTAATTTGGTCTTTTTCTAAATTTTTAAGTTCCAGGCCCAATTCATTGATCTTCTCTTTTTCTATTTTATTCAAGTAAGCCTCTAAGGATATAAAATTTCCCCTTATTACTGCTTTGGCTGCATCCCATAAATTTTGATATGATGTCTCATTGTTGTCATTATCTTGAGTGAAATTATTAATTGTGTCTATAATTTGCTGTTTCACCCAATCATTCTTTAAGATGAGATTTGTAATGGGCTGAGGCTTGAGTTGATGCACTGAGGTCCCAAGCACATGAGGCTAAATAGTAATTGGACCATACTCTATTAATATATAAGCTTGGAGAAAGAATGGCCCCCACCCATTCTTTGTGCAAGTCCTGATGTGTTGTATAGGAAATGACGATTTTGGTGGGTGGAGGCAGGGGAGTGGAAAAGGAAGGGGAGGAGAGACTTTTGGGATTGCCATTGCCACGGTTGGCTCCACTGTTGGCTCATTCTTTTTTTTGCTTTAGCCACAGGTAACCCTAGAGAACTACTAAATCTAGCACTTTATACTATTAACTTCTTGATTTTTGACAAAGATGCACTGGCTCCGGCAGACAGGTTTTATAACCCACCGGAAGGGCAATGTCCAGTGCGAGCAGCTCCACTATCTTTAGATAATTGCCAGGTGATGTGGAGAGACCCAGAAAGTGGTGAATGGAAGGGACCAGATAGGCTAACTGCTTGGGGGAGAGGATTTGCTTGTATCTCTACAGGTGGAGAAGGAATCAGATGGGTGCCAACAAGCCGTATTCGCCTTGTCCATCGCAGAGAGACAGAGCAGACCCTTGAAACGAAGGAGAAGACCCAAGAAACATGGGGTGGTTCTGTTGCTGATTGTGCTCACCATTGAAAGAGTGTGGCAGTTATGGCATTTGACCCATGGACATAGAAAATCATTGGACTTCAAAACCCTCAGAAATCATTGGATTCTCTGAGACATAAGACTGTTGTAGGACTTTAAATCCCTCAGGAATCATTGGATTCTTTGAGACATAAGACTTGAAAGCCCTCAGGAATCATTGGATTTTCTGAGAAATGATAAGACTATTACAGGACTTCAAAATCTACTGGAATCATTGGATTCCCTAAGACAAAAAAACTTTTGCTGGACTTCAAAAACTTGGGGGGATCATTGGATTCCCTGATATGTGAAGCAATGGACAATAGATTGGTTTTGGACTATCTCTTGGCTGTTGAAGAGGTGTATGTGTGACTGCTGTTTACATACTCTCTTTCTAGGACTTCTGGCAATCTTTTACATCATAATGTTGATTTATATTGTTTGTCATACCATTACTTGGGTGTAAAATTCATGTTTGTTACACCACATCAAGCCTGCACTGACTGTGGGGAGAGTCATCACTAATAGTCTCTGCGTTGTTGCTATGTGCTATGTGTTCCCATGCTGATGGGTTTGTGCATAATAAGACCCTTGAGCCCAGAAACCTGCTAGCAACCCCCACTTCCCTTTGGTGCTTTTCATCTCCCTTCCTTAGATGTCAGGGAGGGCATGATTATCTCCTTTTTAGTGCTTTCACCTCCTTTCCTGAGAAATCAGGGAGGTTGTGATCACCTCCCCTTGGGGGCTCTGACCTCCCTGAGGAGTCAGGGATGGCATGATCACCTGTGTTCTAAAACAAAAGAAAGCGGGAGATGTAATGGCCTGAGGCTTGAGTTGATGCACTGAGGTCCCAAGCACATGAGGCTAAATAGTAATTGGACCATACTCTATTAATATATAAGCTTGGAGAAAGAATGGCCCCCACCCACTCTTTGTGCAAGTCCTGATGTGTTGTATAGGAAATGACGATTTTGGTGGGTGGAGGCAGGGGAGTGGACCAGCCTCAGACACTTAACAAACAGAAAAAGTTGTTGAAAGCAGCAAAAGCAAAAAGAAGAAGAGAAACAAATCAGCTAACAGAGAGAGATGTGAGCTGAGCCAACCGTGGCAATGGCAATCCCAGAGATTATTTAGTTTCCAATTACTTTTTGGTCTATTTATACCTAACTTTTTGTTGAATGTAGTTTTTATTGTATTGTGGTCTGAAAAGAAAGCATTTACTATTTCTGCCTTCCTGCATTTAATTTTGAGGTCTTTATGTCCTAATATATGGTCATTTTTTGTGTAGGTTCCATGAACTGCTGAGAAGAAAGTATACTCTTTTCTGTCACCATTCAGTTTTCTCCAGAGATCTATCATACCTAATTTTTCTAATATTCTATTTACCTCTTTAATTTCTTTCTTATTTGTTTTGTGATTTGATTTATTTAAATCTGAGAGTGCAAGATTGAGATCTCCCACTATTATAGTTTTGCTGTCTATTTCTTCTCGCAACTCTCTTAGCTTCTCTTTAAGGAAGTTAGATGCTATACCACTTGGTGCATATATGTTTAATACTGATATTGCTTCATTGTCTATAGTATCCTTAAGCAAGATATAGTTTCCTTCCTTATCTCTTTTAATTAGATCAATCTTTGCTTTTGCTTGATCTGAGATAAGGATGGCTACCCCTGCTTTTTTGACTTCACCTGAAGCATAATAGATTCTGCTCCAGCCTTTTACCTTTAGTCTGTATGTATCTCCCTGTTTTAAATGTGTTTCCTGTAAACAACAGATTGTAGGGTTCTGACTTTTGATCCAGTCTGCTATCTGCCTCCTCTTTATGGGAGAGTTCATCCCATTCACATTTGTGGTTAAAATAACCAATTCTGCATTTTCTGCCATCCTAATATCCCCAGATTATACTTTTCTTTTTCTTGCCCTCCTTCCCTTCTTCCCTATTGGTCCCACTAACATTGGGCGCAGCTCTCCTTCTTTAGTATCCCTCCCTCCTCCCTTTGAATCCCTTCCCCTTTCTTGAACCCTTCCCTTATTACTCTTTTTCCTTCTCCCTTTTCCTCTCCCACTTTTTAATGAAGTGAGAGAAGAATCTGTGTAAAACAAATATGTCAATTGTTTCCTCTTTGAGCCAACTCTGATGAGAGTAGGATTCACACAATGTTCTTCCCCCTCTCTAAGTTCCCTCATATATGATAGGTTTTCTTTGCCTCATTGTCGCATGTAGTTTCCCTCTTTTTATCTCCCTTCTTCCCTTTTTCTGATGCTATCCCCTTTCCATTTCTACTTCCCTTTTTTATGTTATATCGGTAAAAATCAAATTATACATATGGTTTTTATGTATATCCACAACAGAAATACAGTTCTCAAGAGTTCCTTTTACCTTTTTCTACTTCTCTTGATTCCTGTTGTTGAAGATCAAATTTTTTGTTTAAGTCTGTTTTTTTCCTTAGAAACAGATGGAATTCCTCTATTTCATTAAATGTACATCTTCTTCCATGGAAAAAAATACTCAGCTTAGCTGGATAGTTTATTCTTGGCTGCATTCCAAGTTCTTTTGCCTTTTGGAATATCTGATTCCAGGCCCTTCGATCCTTTAATGTTGAGGCAGCCAGATCTTCCGTGACCCTTATTGTTGCATCTCGGTATTTGAACTGTTTTTTTCCTGGCTGCTTGTAAAATTTTTTCTTTAGTCTGGAAATTCTGAAGTTTGGCCACAATATTCCTTGGAGTCTTTATTTTAGGGTCTTTTTCAGAAGGTGTTCGATGAATTCTTTCAACGCCTATTTTCCCTTCCGGCTCTATTACTTCTGGGCAGTTCTCTTTGATGATTTCCTGTAAAATAGTATCTAGGCTCTTTTTTTCATCATAATTTTCTGGTAGTCCGATGATCCTCAGGTTATCTCTCCTAGATCTATTTTCCAGGTCTGTTGTTTTTCCAAGTAAATATTTGACATTTTTTCCCAATCTTTCATTTTTTTTTTGGTTTTGCTTGACTGATTCTTGATGTCTCAATGAATCAGTCATTTCTATTTGTTCAGTTCTAATTTTTAGTGAGTTATTTTCTTTGTTAGCTTTTTTTTTACTTCTTTTTGTATATGTCCAATTGAGTTGTTTTGCTCTATGGAATTTTTTTCCATTTCACTAATTTTTTTTTTTTTTTTTTTTAGTGAGTCATTTTCTTTTTCCAATTCGCAAACTTTGTTTTTTACCTTTTCCAATTCACATTTCAGGAAGTTGTTTTCTTTTTCCACTTTAAAAAATTTTTCTTTTAGTGAGTTATGTGCCTTTTCTGTACTCTCTTGCATAGCTTCTCTTTCCTTTCCCCATTTCTCTTCTAGCTCTCTTTTAAGGTTTTGAATAGTCTCTTCTAGGAGAGCCTTTTGTATTTGAGACCAACAATTGTCTGGAGACTGTCTGCTATTAGTCTCTTCAGGGTTGAAAAGCTGTTCTCTTTCTGGGTAGAAACTATCAATCGTTCTTTTGATTTTTTTACTCATTTTGTTAAAGCTTGTAAGGTCTGCCTTCAGATCCAGGAGGTTACTAGCTTCCTCTGCAGAGCAGTGAAAGGTATATGCATGGGTAGCTGTCCTGCCAACCGGCTACAAAAAGCAGCGAGGTACTGGAGTGCTCTGGGAAAGAGTTCCCCACCCGAAAGTAACTCAGGCCTGCAGGGCCGGGCTGGGAAAGTGCCTTTCAAAGAACCTCAGCTGTGTGAGATAACGACTGCCCTGGGGCTAGACACTTAGCAGTGAGAGTTTCACGGCCCCAAGCCAAACCCTGCCCTGGGGCTATGGGTATTAGCAGCTGAGCAGTGAATGGATTTGCAGGGATGAGAAGTGTCTGCCCAGGAAGCCCAGTCAGCTGGGGGGATTCTATTGCCCCAGGCCGAGCCCCCCACACTGCCGTTTAGAGGCTGTTCAGGCTGTGCCCCACTGTCGTGCAGATTAATAACTGCCCCCCCAAAAGCCCCGAACTGCTGGATGTGGCCACAAGGCTGCGGTAAAGTCAGCCTGAGTCACTTCCGGGTTTGAGGGGTTACAGCCAGATCTCGTTAGGTTCTGGTGTTTTTTAGAGGACCCTCTGTTTTAGGCTTTAATTTCTCTGCCATTTACTGCTTTGTAATCAAGGCAGAGCAGTTAGCCTATAGCAGAGTGGTCCCTATAACTTCTCTAGCCACAGAGATCACCCCCGCCCCTGGTCTGCTCAGGATGCTAGTCTCTTCGCTGCCTGTGCTAGTCTGTTCCTGGCCCCTTAGGACAAACCTTTCCTGGCGAGCTTCCGGATCGGCTGGTAAGTTATAGTGCTTCTTATCTTCATGAATTTAAGCAGTGAAGAGTTATTTTTGAGGCTGGATTAAATAGTTGGTTATGAGGGGAATGAGAGGAGCTTAGAGAGTCGTGTGTGCCGGCTCCGCAATCTTGGCTCCACCCCCTAAAAGTCCAAGATAAAATACTATTGACAAAGGAAAAAAAAATACCTGAAAAAATGTGATGAAATGGCATTACTTCAATAAATAGAGAGGTTAGCTTTGATGAGAAGTAAGATAACATTATCATATGAAGAAGTGATAAAAGAGGAGAATATGACCAAAGGTAAATGACAGGAGAGGATATATGACTATATTGTTTATAATGATTAATTTGTTTTTATTTATGTTGACATACACACACGTATATATGTATATGTAGAAATACATTTTATATATTTATATATGTTATACACACATGCATATATATATAATATTATATATATATATACACACATACACATGCATACAGATATATGGACTGACTATGATTTCATTGATCTTAGGCAATTTCAGATAAAGAAACTTCAAGTGAAGTGTGGGATATATGCTAAACAATAATATTTAGCTTTTATATATCATTTTAATATCTTCAAGGCATTTGAAAACATTATTTAACATTATCCCCATAAGAATGTTGAGAAGTAGTTGCTGTAATTATCCTCATTTTACAGCAGAAGACACTGAGGTCCAGAAAATAAAATGTTTTATAAATTGGATTCTATAATAATGATTTGATGAAATCTAGGCACCAGGAGAAGACATAATGCATATCTGTAAGTATTTGATAGAAAGACAGTAATAGGTAGATTATATATCTGTATACTTATAGATACATAAAATACATATATGCATGTAATATGTGTATGAAATTTAAGTATATATGTGTATCAATATGTATACTTAGTATTTGTTTATGCATAAATAATCAAACTTGCTTCAGAATTGGAAAATGGAAGAAGTAAAAAGTAAATTACTCTGAATCCTCAAGTCTCAATATTATGGATAATGATTTCTTTTAGAAAAAAAGGTTAGGTTCTGAATATAGAAAGGTAAAAAATCTTAATAAATAAGAAACAAATGTAGGAATTATTTCAAAGTGACCTACAAGTCTAGTTAGAATCAGAGCAAAAATTAACATTAAAAGCAAGAAAGAAAAAGGGATAAATATGAGGACACTATAAGCAATTAAAACAGTCCAAACTTCACTTATTTAAGTAAGTTATTATACAAAAATAGTTTGATTAGTTAAAAAAAAACAAATTTAGAAATATATATTTTTTTAATTTTCTATTTTTTTTTAAAGTTGAGTTTTGAATTCTATCTCTTTTTCCTATCTTACTTTACCCTCATGTTGAAATGGTAAGCAATCAGCTATGGGTTATATTTGCATGATTATACAAGACTTTTCTATATGAATCATTTTGTAGAAAATTTGAGTAAAAGAAAAATTGAAAAGTTGAAAATAGCATACTTTCTTCTTTCTATGGAGGTAGTTATGCTTCATCTTTATTCTCTTTAAGATATCTTGGATCACTGAATTGCAGAGAATTCTTGTTCTCAGTTCTCAGTTCTTCATAGAACATATATATGGGATATATATAAGACAGTACTGCTGTTACTGGGTACAATGTTCTCCTGGTTCTAATCACTTGATTATTTATGAATTCCTTTAAAGTTTTCCAGCTTTTTTTCTGAAATCCTCCTGTTTTTCACATTCTTATATGGTAACTTCTTTAGACATTCTCCAGTAATGGACATCAATTTCCAATTATTAGCAACTGCACAAAAAAAGAAAAAAGAAAAAGAAAAGGATCTGCAGTGAATATATTTGTACAAATAAGTCCTTTTATATCTTTTGGATGTCTTTGGGATAGAAATCTATTTGTGGTAGTACTGAATCAAAGGATAGGCACAATTTTAAAGCTCTTTGAGCATATTTCCAAATTACTCTATGGAATAGTTGGATCAATTTACAACTCCATCAAAAGCACATTAGGACCCTGGTTTTCCCACATGCCCTCCAACATTCAACACTTAAAAAAAATATCATATTAGCCATTCTGATAGGTATAAAGTGGTATTTCAAGATTTTATAATTTGCATTTCTCTGATCAATAGTGCTTAAGGCCATTTTAATATGGCTATTGATGATAATAGATATTGTTTAGGCCTGAAAACTGTTTGATCATATCCTTTAGCCATTTATCAATTGGAGAATGACTTGTATTTTTATCAATTTGACTTAGTTCTCTCTATATATGAGAAATGAGGCCCAATTGGAGATTTTTGTAGCAAAATTTCTACCCAGTTTTGTTTTTTCCTTATAATTTTGGTTTCATGTTTTTGTTTATACAAAAAAGTTACATAATAAATTAATTTAACAATTAATATATTAATTTTTATAATAAAGTTATCTATTTTGCATTTTGTAATATTCTCGATGGTTTCTTTGGTCCTAAATTCTTCCCTAATCCATAAATCTGACAGATAATCCATTCCATACTTGCTTAACTTTTGTATATTAACATCTTTTATACATAAATCATTGACCTTTTTTTTTTTTATTATTTCAATTATATTTTATCTTTCTAATTACAGGTAAAGATAGATTTCAAAATTCATTTCCACAAGATTTTGAATTACAAATTATTTTTCTCCTTTGCTTCCACTTTCCACTCTCTAATCCAGCAAACAATATGATAGACTGATTCCCATCTTGGCAGATGCTATAACTGACCCTTCAGCCTTCTAGTGAAAAGAGAAAGAGAGGCTTCACCATTGGATATCTAGAACTAATATGCTGACCTCCTATTCTGAAAGACTATATAAGGAAAAGAAAAGTACCTGATTTATCAAACCCAGGAAAGACTTCATTTTCAGTCCCTGAAGTCTTCCTTTGTTTATAAGAAACAGGCTAGTGGGATTGTTGATAAACTAGCAAAGAATTCTTTTTCTTTAGTTTCAGCATTTCAAGAATTTTACCCACTAAGATACAGATGGTTTATCCACATCAAATGGGTGATAAATGTAATTAAGACTTTTTTTTTTTTTTTTGACACTATGACTAATTGGGACTTATGCCAGAGATGCAGTGTTGGTTCAATATAAAGAAAAGTATCAATGCAATTATGCACAGTAAGAAAGTCAATAGAAATCATACAATTATTTCAAGTGCTGCTGAAAAAAGCTTTTGACACACAGCAAAATTATTCTTTCAGGGGCAGAGCCAAGATGGTGGAGGTGATGCACATTTCTCTCTGACTTGTTTTATAATCCTCACAATAATTATGAAATCCAGCCTCTGAATTAGCTCTGGATAGACAGAACACACAAATATTGGGAGTGCAACAAATTATCAGCAGAAAATAATTTCAAAGATCACCAAAAATATCCATTTCAATTGGAAATGGGAGGGAAGCAGCCAGGGCAACCAGTACAAATATCAGCGCAGATAGCTCAGTGTCCTGGGGCAGGTAGGAAACAGACCAGAAAAGATCTGTTTCAGTCAGAAATGGGAGAGAGGCAGCAAAGCACAAACAGCTGACTACAAATGTCAGAGCAGACAGAGCAGGGCTCCAGGATAGAATGGTCTCAGTGTGGTTGTGCAACTTCCACGGGCCAGAGAGTTTGTGGGAGGAAGCAGGCAGAGAAGGTCTGCTTCAATTGGAAGCAGAAGAGAGACAGTGAGGCCCAGGCAACTGACCACAAATGTCAGCATGGACAGCTCAGAGTCTGAGAGTCCATGTGATAGAGCCAGAATCAGGAGTGAATCAGCACTGACCCAGCATAACTACAGTTGCTTGGAAAACCTCTCCTGCCTAAAAGGCAGACCTAAATTTAACTTTAAAAAAAAAAAAGAGTAAAAAGTAACGAGGACTCTAACAATTGACAGCTTTTATGGTGAAAGAGAAGAACAGATTTCAAACCCTGAGGAGACTAAAAGTAGATTGTCTCCAGATGAAGCTCCAAGGGATGAAATAACATGGTCCCAATCACACAAGGCTATCCTAGAAGAAGTTAGAAAGGATCTTAAAAGAGAACTAGAGAAAAGATGGGGAAAGGAAATGAAAGCCTTGCAAGAGAGTCTGGAAAAGGCAACACAAAATACACATAGTGATATGGAAAAGGCATATAACTCATTAAAAGATAGATTTGATTAACTGGAAAAAGAAAACAACACCCAGAAAAACAGAATTTGTGAAACAGAAAAAGAAAATAACTTCTTAAAAGCAGAATTTGTGAAATGGGAAAAAAAATTCCATGGAACAAAACAACTCATTCAAAAATTCAATTGGACAAATTCAAAAAGAAGTTTAAAAAAAGTAAATGAATAAAATAACACACTAAAAATCAGAATTGAACAAATGGAAAAAATGACTCAATAAGGCAACAAGAATCAGTAGAGCAAAACCAAAAAAAAAAAAAAAAGAAAAAAAAAAGAAAGAAAGAAAAACAAAGAAATAAAAGAAAAAGAAAGAAAAAAATAGAAAAAAATGTAAAATACATAAGAGGGAAAACAACCAATTTGGAAAATAGATCTAATAGAGACAATCTAAATATTATTTGACCTCCTGAAATACATGATGAAAAAAAGACCCTAGACACTATCTTTTAGGAAAATATCAAAGAGAACTGCCCTGATGTCATAGAAACAGAAGGTAAAATAGACATTGAAAGAATTCATAGATCATCTACTGAAAGAGATCGCAAAATTAAATATTGTAACTAAATTCTAGAAATGTCAGACCAAGGAAAAAATACTACAAGCAGCCAGAAATAAACAATTCAAATGCTGAGGGGCCACATTAGGATCACTCACGATCTAGCAGCTTCCAATTAAAGGATCAAAGGGCCTGGAATCTGATATTCCAAAAAGCAAAGGAACTTAGTATGCAGCCACGAATAAACTACCTTGCTAGACTGATCATTTTCTTCCAGGGAAAAAGATGGACATTCAATGAAATAGGTGAATTCCATATATTTCTGATGAAGAAACCAGAACTAAACAAAAAGTTTGACCTCCAAATATAGGACTCAAGAGAAGTATAAAAAGGTAAAAAGAACTCTTGAGAACTGTATTTCTGTTATGAAAATATGTAACTCCATAAAGAGTACATTGATAATGTGGTTTGCTGTTATAACATAAAAAAGAATCTAGAGGTAGAAAGGAAATTGTACCAGAAAAAGGGAAATGTGAAGGTAAAAAGTGGGAAACTACATCTCATGAAGAGACAAAGGAAATCTATTATATTTTAGTGAAAGAACAGAAGAAAATGATAATAGTGTGAATCTTACTCTCATCAGAATTGGCTCAAAGAGAAATTATTAGACATATTAGGTTTACAGAGAAACTTTTCCCACCTCATTGAAAAGTGGGAGGGGAAAAGTGAAAAGGAAAGGGATAGGATAAATAGAAGGGATTAAAGACATTGGAAGGGAAAGGTTTAAGAACAAAAGGAGGGACTCTAAGGGGGAGAGGAAGATCCTATACTGGGAAGGCTATATGAGGCAAGTGGTGCTTATAAATTTAATTTTGGGGAGGGGGGTAAGGAAAAAAGGAAAGAGAAAAGCATAATCTGGGGTTAACAAGATGGCAGGAAATACAGAATATGGTCATCTTAACCATAAATGTGAAGAGGGTTATCTCCCCCATAAAGCAGAGGCAAATAGCAGATTGGATTAAAAGCCAGAATCCTATAATATGTTGTGAAGCAGAGCAACACACACAGAGTAAAGGTAAAAGGTTGGAGCAGAATCTACTATGCTTCAGGTGAATTCAAAAAAAGCAGGGGTAGCCATCCTGATCTCAGATCACGCAAGAGCAAAAATTTAATTAAAGAAATAAGGAAGGGCACTATATCTTGCTAAAGGGCAGCATAGATAATAAAGCAATGTCAATACTAAACATATATGCACCAAGTGGAATAGTATCTAAATTCCTAAAGGAGAAGTTAAGAGAGCTGCAAGAAGAAATAGACAGCAAAGCTATAATAGTGGGAGATCTCAATCTTATACTCTTAGAACTAGATAAATCAAACCATACAATAAATAAAAAAGAAGTTAAAGAGGTAAATAGAACACTAGAAATGTTAGGTATGATAGATCTTTGGAGAAAACTAAATTAAGACAGAAAGGAGTACACTTTCTTCTCTATAATACATGAAACATATACAAAAATGAGCATATATTAGGACATAAGACCTCAAATTCAAATGCAGAGAGACAAAAATAGTAAATGCAACCTTTTCAGATCACAATGCAATAAAAATTATATTCAATAAAAATCAAGGGGAAAATTGACTAAAAAGTAACTGGAAACTAAATAATCTCATCATAAAGAATGAATGGGTGAAACAGCAAATCATAGATGCAATTAATCATTTCACCCAAGAGAAGGACAATGATGAGACAACATATCAAAATGAGTAGGATGCAGCCAAAACTGTAATAAGGGGAAATTTTATATCTCTAGAGGCTTACTTGCATAAAATAGAGAAAGAGAAAATCAGTGAATTAGGCTTTCAACTAAAAAAGCTAGAAAAGCAAATTTAAAAAACCCAAATCAAAAATTAAACTTGCAATTCTAAAAATTAAAAGGACAAATTAATAAAATTGAAAATTAAAAAAAAAAACTATTGAATTCATAAACAAAATTAAAATTGTTTCTATGAAAAGAACTAACAGAGTAGATAAACCCTTGGGAAATTTGATTAGAAAAAGGAAAGAGGAAAATCAAATTGTTAGTCTTAAAAATGAAAAGGGAGAACTTTCTGCTAATGAAGAGGAAATTAGAATAATAATTAGGAGTTACTTCGCCTAACTTTATGTCAATAAATTTGAGAAATGAAATGGATGAATACCTTCAAAATCATAGGTTGCCCAGATTAACAAAAGAAGTAAATCAGTTAAATAATTCCATTTTAGAAAAGGAAATGGAATAAGCTATTAATCAACGCCCTAAGACAAAATCCCCAGTATCAGATGGTTTTGCATGTGAATTCTACCCAACATTTAAAGAACAATTAACTGGAAGCTGACTTTGATTCCATGATTATCCTTATTGAAAGCATTTGACAACACGACTGAGAAAATCATGCTAAAAAGCATGGGGGCAAGCACACAGCCTTGTTTCATTCCATTGAAGACTAAGAAAACTCAACAACATTGTTCATTGTCCAGAACTCAGGTAAGCATGCCATCATGAAATTGATATACTATATTGCTGAACTTCACTGGTCAACCAAATTTTGACATAATTTTCAGTATTATTGACAGTATTAAAGGTCAGATCTACAAATTTTGCTTTTTTGTGCTCCTGGAATTTCTCTTGTAGTTATCAGGCAGTAAAAGCAATATTGACTTTTCCTCAGCCCCTTCTGAAGCCACACTTAACAATACATTTTTTTCAGAGATGTTCACAATTGATAATGAGATTGACACACTTTGCCAGAGCTAGCTCAGTGTTTGGAGGGCTGTGAAGGAAAGTGTGGAAGAAGAGAGGTATTAGACTAAATATTAAAACTGAAGGTTTACAATATCCGTTGTGCTAACCTCATTGTTGTTTGCTTGTGAAACCTAAACAGTACATACCGACAATATGCCACAAACTGAATCACTTTCATTTGAATTGTATTAGAAAGATTCTGAAGATCACTTGTCAGGATAAGATACCAGATATTGAGGTCCTTTCTAAAGCCAACTACCAAGCATCACAACTCTGCTTCAGAGAACACAACTCCAATGGATTGGCCACATTCTTCAAATGCCAAATGTATGTTTGCCAAAAGGATTATTTTATGGAGAATTCACACAGAGCAAGAGCTCACAAGAACGTCAGAATGAAAACAAACAAACAAACAAACAAAACAATACAAGAACTCTATTAAGGTCTCTCTTAAGAGCTTTAAAATTGATTGTATGACATGGGAGACACTGATACAGGATTGCACAGCATGATCAGCTCTCATCAAAGCAGGTGTTGTGCTCTATTAGCAAAGCAGAATTAAATTAGCTCAGAAGAAATAAAGAATGCACAAATCTAGAGAGTATACAACAAATATTCATAGGGATTATTTGTGTCCAAACCTCTGGAAAAAACGTTGTGATCTTGTATTGGTCTGATCACACATAGCTGAACACACTGTAACTCAACTCTTAACATAGTGATGTCATTTTGATCCTCTTCAAGAATGAAGGACAACAACCAATGGAAAATACAATTATGCTTATACTAAAACATTTAGCTTAAGGAAGTTTTGTCATTATTGAAAATCAGTGGTCCTACTCAAGACATGATCTCTAATAAGAGGAAGCATGAGGTAAGTGCATTTGTTTTTGGAATTACTATGATGTCAGGATACTATTGAGCTTCATTCTGTTTTCTACAATGCTAGATATGGTATCATATTTTCATGGTTCTCTGAATAAAGTAGCAGCAATGATGAAATCATAGCAAAGTCTGTGGGAAGCCTGAATTGTTTCAAGGGAAAAGAGTTTCAAGGTTTTCTTTAACTATTAAATGCTCCCCTCCCCCATGGCTTTCTTTCATGGAAGAAAGCTATAGCTCAACTACTTTATCACCAGCTGAAAAAATACATCTTATCATGTTGCGTTTACCAGCATGAGGATGCCTTTTCAATATTGTCATTATTGATTTCTGACCTTGTGTAAGTATATTACAATGAATATAAAGAATTATTTCTTAACACTGATACATCTGCTTCAAAGTATCTGAACGATGATTAAATGCAAAATACCAAATCCAGAGAATTTTTTTTTAACTCAAAAGAAACAGTATCTTAAAAAAAGTCATATGCATCAACTGAAAAAGAAAGCCTTTTATTATGCCAAGGTTGTTAAAAAGAATCTTTTTTTCTAGCCAAAAGATCTGAAACATCAGGTATTATTATTATTATTTTACCACATTTAAAGACCAAGAAGTTTTTAATTCTCTCTATTCTTGAAATAACAATATCTAAAATGCATCTCTCAATTAACTATCACCAGAAATAGTAGATTATGTTCTTTCACCTCCACCTGAAATTTTATTTTAGGTCACTAATATATTTCTCTAAATCAAATTGCAATATTAGTTGCATAAAATATAGAAGTGGTTTAAATATTAAACTGAATTTGGAAAGGGTGCTCAACATAAAGTATGAACATATTCTATTGAATCTACAAATTTAAACAAAAACTTCAAGGAATCTGGTTTCTTTGCCATTTTGTAGTGACTCATAGGAAATATGAGGAGTGACATACTTGTAACTATTATTACAACTTGTAAATATTGGTTTATCTGAATTTTTTTTTTTTTGGTATTTATAAGACATTGGAAGAGCATGAATTGAAAATTCTTAAACTATTAATTAGGTACAATGATAAAATTGTCAGTTGACAAATGCCAATGTTTCCAAATGCCTATCAAATGCATTGGTCAGTTAGGATCAAATCAGTAAATAGGTGCTTGCTCTGAGACAGTGGAAGCAAGAAACACATCACATTTCTTTCTTTTTTTTTTTTTTAGTAGCTTTTTATTGACAAAATATATGCAGGGTAATTTTTCAACATTTGACCCTTGCAAAAACTACTGTTTTAAATTTTCCCCTCCTTCCTTCCACCTCCTTTCCTAGATGGCAGGTATTTCCATACATGTTAAATATGTTAAAGTATGTGTTAAATACAATATAGATATACATATTTATACAGTTGTCTTGCTACACAAGAAAACCAGATTTAGAAAGAAAGTAAAAATAACCTGGGAAGAAAAACAAAAATGCAAGCAAATAATAACAGAAAGAGTGTCAATGCTATGTTGTTGTTCACACTCACTTCCCAGTGTTCTTTCACTAAGTGTAGCTGGTTCTGTTCATTACTGATCAATCAAACAATAATATTCCATAACATTCATGTACCACAATTTACCTAGCCATTCTCTAATTGATAGGCATCCATAAACATCACATTTCTAAAGAATTATTGGAAGCCAGAGATTTTTATGTGTAATGATGACAATTATTAGAGATTTGTAAGGAATTATGGCATTATCACATAATTTCTAAAAGACTTCACACATAGATATATTACTGAGAAGAGTAGGCAGAAAGGGCAATCTGGATTTAAATCCATGAAACAGGATTGCCAAGATAACAAATATAATACAAACATTAAAAGTGAGTTAGCTGCCTAAGAAATGCATCCATGCTGATATTAATGATGTAGAATTCCTGAGGGTAATATTGATCCAGGACTACCATGGCCATCAAAAGTCTATATACTTGGTGGTAGGGGTCATAATGACATCACATTACCATATCCAATTCAGAATGGTACAACTCTTCTCTTAATGTGAATTGTCATTCAAAAGTTTATCAATTTCTACTTCAGTTATAGAAGAAGGAAAAATTCAATTCTTAATGATGACTTCTCATAAAGAAGAGACTTCACTAGATATGAGTCTTATCCATAGTGAGGGAAATAGGGTTCACCTAAGGGACTCCATCAATTGCTTTGCTAAGTACATTGTGTGAGTACATGATGTGCTTTGTGGTTATTGTTTCTGCTTTGCGTTAAATAAACCTGTTGCATTTTGAATTTAAACAAACATATATTAAGTAGTTACTGTATTATTACCATTGTATTGAGAATATAAAGAAAAGCATTCCTTGACTTCAAGGACCCTACATTTCCCTGGGAGAGAAATATCATGCACACATAATCTTCCCTTTCTCTTGTCTGTCTGTCTATCTGTCTGTCTCTATCTGTCTGTCTCTATCTCTGACTCTCAACACACATACATGTGAATGTATACATATGAATATGTATTTATATGTACATAAACATGATTGTAAGCATATTTTATATATAGTCTCAAATGAAGGTGATCTAGTTGTAGCTGATTTAAAACTATATTGTAAAACAGAAATTACCAAAACCATTTGATATTGGCTAAGAAAAAGTCTACAGTGGTATAGGTTAGTTCACAGAATAAAATAGTCAATAATTATAGCAATCTAGATTTTGATAAATCCAAAGACCCCAACCTTTGGGATAAGAATTCACTATTTGACAAAAACTGCTGGGGGAATTGGAAATTAGTATGGCAGAAACTAGGCATTGACCCAAACTTAAAACCTTACATCAAGATCAAAATGGGTTCATGATTTATGCATAAAGAAGGAGAGTATAAATAAATTAGAAGAACATAGGATAGTTTACCTCTCAGATCTGTGGAGGAAGAAGGAACTTGTGACCAAACATGAACTAGAGATCATTATTGATCATAAAACAGAAAATTTTGATTACATCAAGTTAAAAAGCTTTTGTACAAACAAAATTAATGTAGTCAAGATTAGGAGGGAAGCAATAAATTGGGAAAATATTTTTATAGTAAATTTTCTGATAAAGGCATCATTTCCAAAATATTTAGAGAACTGATGCTAATTTATAAGAAATCAAGCCATTCTCCAATTGATAAGTGGTGATATAAACAGACAATTTCTGGGGGATGAAATTGAAACTATTTCTATTCACATGAAAAGATTTTCCAAATCATTATTGATCAGAGGAATGCAAATCAAGACAACTCGGAGATAACATTACACACCTGTCAGATTGGCGAAGATCATAGGAAAAAATAATGTCAAATATTGGAGGGGATGTGGGAAACCTGGGGCACTGATGCATTGTTGGTGGAGTTGTGAACGGATCCAACCACTCTGGAAAACAAGTGGAAACTGTACTCAGAAAGTTATCAAACTGTGCATACCTTTTGATCCAGCAGTGTTACTACTGGGCTTATATCCTAAAGAGATCTTAAAGGAGAGAAAGTAACCTGTATGTGCAAAACTGTTTGTGGCAGACCTTTTCATAGTGTCTAGAAACTAAAAATTGAATGGATGCCCATTAATTGGAGAATTTCTGAGTAAATTGTGTGTATATGAATGTTATGGAATATTATTGTTCTGTAAGAAATGACCAGTAGGATGAATACAGAGAGGCTTAGAAAGACCTCCATGAAATGATGCTAAGTGAAATGAGCAGAACTAAGAGATCATTATAAACTTCAACAACAATACTATGAGGATCAATTCTGATGGAAGTGGCTATCTTCAGCAATGAGAGAATCCAAATCACTTCCAATTGTTCAATGATGAACAGAACCAGTTACACCTAGTGAAAGAAAACTGGGAAACGAGTGTGGACCATAATAGAGTATTTGAACTCTTTCCATTGTTGTTTGCTTGCATTTTTGTTTTTCTCCCCAGGTTATTTTTACCTTCTTTCTAAATCCAATATTTTCTTGTACAACAAGATAATTGTATAACTATGTATACATATATTGTATTTAACATATACTTTAATATGTTTGACATGTATGGAACTCCTTGCCATCTAGGGGAGGAGGTGGATGGAAGGAGGGGAAAACTTGAAACAGAAGTTTTTGCAAGGGTCAATGTTGAAAAAATTACTCATGGATATGTTTTGTCAATAAAAAGCTATAATTAAAAAAAAGAAAAGAAATTAAAGAAAAAATAACAAATACATTTTTAAAAATATGAATAAATAGATGTTTAAAAAGTGGGCAAAAACTGAATAAATATATCCTTTCTGTAAACTTAACTCAATTTCTAATCCATTAATTAATTCAACAAATATTTTAAGTAGCAAGCAACTATAAAATTCTCTGCTACTTATATGCACAGTTAAACATATAGAAATAAAATTAGATTTCTTCATTATAATCTAATGAGAGAGTCCAAGACAGTTATTTCAAGGAATAGGAATAGTTCTTGTACTACCTGCAATGCAAAATATTAAGCCTTGACCTACTCACAGAAATGGGCAAAAGAAGGCTGGGATAGGATCTTTGTATCAGAAATGAATGAAAATCAGAGACCTATAGATAGCTTATGTGGCATAACGATGAGATCATCATTTGCTCATATATAATGGAAGAAACATTTCTTCTGGCCTAGAGCTATGGCAGACATTTTTTCCCACTAATCCCACTATGACCAGGAAGCTATCTGCTACAAAGAAAATTATATAATAGTTCCATTCTGCACTGAAGCTAAACTGTTGTCTGATTAGATTTCATGAATAAGAATTTATGTTCAAAGGACTTTCCCTCACTATACTATACATTATAAAATATTTGTGCATTTTAAAATAAATTTAGTTTTAACTACTATTAATTTTATTCAACTCAAAATGAAAATAATTAAAAGTAAAGATTTTATTTGAATAAAGCATGAGAATTTTATCTTTAATATAAAGAAAAAACAATCCAAAAATGCTATATATGAATAAAAATATGACTCAATCAATATATCAATCCATAAATCTATTATATGGAAGCTAAAGTCTGTGCTCGATTGGAAATTGAAAGACAAAAATGAAGCCTTCAGGCAGCTTACATAATGTGGAGGAAAAAAGAAGTACAGAAATAAATATAAATTAAGTATTTAGAAAATAGTCCAAAAATCACTGAGTAGAAGGGGAAAAGATGAAAAAAAAAAACCTAATATAGAAGGGTAAATTTGAGCTCTTTTGAAGGTAACAATTGTGAGACTCAAAATATACATATGTAAAACATGCTATGAATGTTAAAACACTATATAACTGTCAGGAAAAAAAAAAGAAGATAAAGTAAGGATGGAGTGCATACCTCCCTGTGAATGAATCTTCCAAGTTCCTTATCTCCTATGGAGATAGAATGTGATGTCTCACATTTTGAAAGAGTAAGTTTTTTTTTTTTTTCTGATTTGACAGGACTATTAAAAGTATGCTCAATTAAGATTTAGAGGGTTTTAGATGATAACTAGATTATTTATTTATTTATTTATTTATTTTACCAGAGAAGTAATAGCAACCCAATGGATTTTACCGAGCAAATGAATTCAGCCAGAGTTTGTTTTTGGAATATCACTTTGGCACTGATGTACAGGATGAATTTCAGACAGGAAAGATTGGAGATATGAACTTTGATATCCCTTATTGCTCTCTTCCATTAGAAAATGATTAATATAGAAATATTTTAAAACAGAGAGAAAGAAAGAAGAAAGGTTGATAGATAGATGGATAGATATATGGATGGAGGGAATGATGGATGGTGGATGGGTGGATACAAACATTCATATTTTATAAGTTTATATGGATAGAAAGATACATCTATATTTATCTTTAGATCTAATGAGGAACTAGTTATATGATTCATAAAATTATTGATTTAAAGTTAAGTTTTTTCTTATTTAGAAACTTGACTCAAGTCAGTTCTCTATTCACTAACCCATGACATAATGTATAAAATTATTTTTCACTGTTACTAGATTTGCTCCAATCTAAAGAATTAAATTACAATATAAAGGAAGGGGTAGGGAAAGATATAGGGATCTCCAGTTTATACTTTGGCTAGGAAATATTAGGGAGAAATGAGAACATATGAAATGAAGTAATTGCTTTTGAATGTATGTTTAAAAAGATTGGATGCCAGTCTTGAAAAAATCTATCTCCAGGGGAAAAGAAAACAAAATAGAAATTCACTGATCAGGAAATGGCTAAGTAGATTACGGAACATGAATGTTCAGTGGTGAGTTGGTGTGGTAATTGGGATATTCAAATATTCCTATTTTCCTTTCATCATTTTTCCACTGACTTGATTTTGGGAGATAATATCAAAAGATTTATAAGTCTATTAATCTGGTCTTTCACAAACATAAATGCAGACTAAAATTGTTAAAATAACTAGAAAAAACTTAACTCACAATTCTGTCATTTCTGCTAAAAATACTCAGTGATAGTTCTATCTGTATTTCTTCTCTAGAGAGATTTTCTTAATTATCTTCCTTAAATTTCACTTCCACCAAGCTTATTCAAACTAGCAAAGACTTATAGCAAATGCTATTTCAAAAAATAAAATTAATATAGGAAACAAATAAAAGTAAATGAGTGTATCCTATGAAGAGAGGGAAAAGTTTCAGGCTTCCATGAGAGAATACAAGGAGAGATATAACTTGAGTTCTATACAAGGGGAGGGAGATGTGTGTGTGTGTGTGTGTGTGTGTGTGTGTGTGTACGTGTGTGTGTACATATATATACATTTCCCATTAATAATCATCCCAAGTACAATTGTTTTAGTGATTTAGAGATCTACCTCTGCTTGTGTTTCTAGTCCATGTGATTTCTTATTGCTTTCTTTTGTTTTTCAAGTTCCACGCATTCTCTAACTGGCCATTCTAAAGATAGGTTCCTCTTTAAATTAGTCTTTTAGATTTAATGATGATCTCTTTAATGATCTCTTGAAGTAATGTATACTATATCTACTGATCATTTCCTTTCTGATTTACTTAACATTCTCATTTGTACTTCATCAAAATATCATCTGGCATGGCCAAATTTTCAGTCAGTTTAACAACTTGCCCTTTATTGTTATTTAAGCTAGGAAAGATCAATTTCCTTACACATATAATAAAAAAAATTATTGTATTTCAAGAGATTAGTAATATGAGAAATACAAGGTGACAGGAAGATTTATGTGAACTGATGCAAAACAAAGTAATTAGAACCAAGAAATCATTATTCACAATAGATACAATATAAATAGAAGTAACAATATATGCATAATGTAAACATAAATTGGATACTGCAAAATGGGTTATTTTTCTACATTCAATGAGACATTTCCTTTTAATATGTGTAAACTTTAAAAAGTCTTACCAACAGTTTTGTTGTTCCTGTGTCTCCCTATCATTTGTTTCACTCCATCATAATTACTGTATATATTTTCATCATCAGGGTCTGGATTATAATCAAGCTTAACCATAAAGAAGACTATTAAGGAAATATACTTTCTTCTTTTCTTTGTAAAAATATGGAAGAGTAGACTGTCATGGGGAAAAACAGCCATACTAGATGTTGGTGAACAAATTTTAAAATCTTTCTTTTTATATCTGTTACAAAAAAATAATTCTCTGTTGGAAAAGAAGGAAATAATAGATGAGAAAAATAAAAGTTATGTCAAAGCAAAATACAATTAAAATAATAAAAACAGCTAACATTTATATAGCAATTGCTATGCCAGGTACCATGCTAGGTGCTTTACAATTGTTATCTCATTTAATCCTCACAACAATCCTGTGAGGTAAATACAAATATTATCCCCATTTTACAATGAGAAAGCTGTGACAAACAGAGTTGAAGTTATTTGTTCATGGCCAGACAGGTAGTAAATGTCTGAAACTGGATATGGTCAGTCAGATCTTCCTGACTCCAGGTACCTCACTTTATCCAATATTCCATTTAGCATTTTAGAAATATCTCCTATGTGTCAGATACCATGCTAAGCTTGGGATACAAAGAAAGATAAAAGAATTCTTTGATGTCCAGGGACTCACAATCTAATGAATTATGCAATTATTGAAAATTAATTAAAATAGAGTTACCAAATGATCTACTGAGAGTCAGGAGTAGCCATTCCAGCAGTCTGAAAACAGTGACCTGACATGTTTTTGTTTTTTACTAAGATCGCATTCACTACAGCCAATGTTCAGGTTTTCCATGCATCATTTTTATTTGAAGTCATATTTAGTACCTCAATCCACATTGCCAAAATTATTTTTTTGTCTTTAAAAGTCAGATTCTAAAGATAAAAATATAGACAATAATTATAATGGAGAAAAATATAATGGCACATAAACAAAAAATAACATTATAAAAATTCACATATATGAATGAAGAAGTTATATCTTGCTTAAGTACAGAGGGACAAGTCAATTTTCAGCAATTAGAGAGCATGTCCTGTCAGTATGATAGTCTTTATCCTGAGGCTAATATTTCTTTAATTAATATTTTATAAAGGTAGTGGTAAAGTAGATGTACATGTTTTCTTATAGGCAGGCAGAGTGGAAAATCAACCAGTTCTGGAAAGATGACCTGAATTCAAATAGTACTACTGTGTTCTATTAATGTTATATGATTTTTAAGAGAAGTTTGAATCCGCTTTTATAAATGACGCTCTCAGGCTCAATTAAAGTAAAGGTAAAATTTAATTATACAATGCACGGGATAGAATGCTTGCAATAACAACACATACAGCAAATAATACACAAGAGGCAAAGAATAATAAGGATTATGATTAGAATAGCAGAGAAAGAGAGAGAATACATTACTCAGTACGATCGAGGGAGCTTCAACTCTAATTGGACGGCTGGGAAGGCCCCGATATTTCAGCCTGTGAGTCTCCATCGGGAAAGTCCTAGGCAGATCGTCATCTCCATAGGTGAGGCTTCAAAGTGGAGAAAGCTTTGCCCACTCTTTATAGGGGTCCAAACAAAGAAGGCTTTGGGCCAAATGAAGACCTCATCTAAGACAAGGACACATCAACTAGGGCTCCAGGTGGTTATAATCAAATGTTGCATTGATAAGGGGGCCAGTCCTTATCAACAGCAACAGTTCCAAGGAGTGGCGAGTTCCTGGAATCATATAATTGGAGCTAAAACACCGGTGGTACATGCCTGTTTAATAATTAAAAAGGAAAGAGTTGAAATATATGTTCTTATATTTCAGGTTTTCATAGGAGAAGGAGTTAAAATATATGCTCTTGCGGTGAGAGAGTAGTCAAGTCCTCACAGGGGGAGTCACATCCTTCCTCAATTGGGTTCTCATGGTTTACATGGGAATTAGGTTCATATGGGGAAAGTCACGTCCTTACAATGATTTGAAATGAACTTACTACTAATAAGGAGATTTATTCATACTGATATTAATAACCTCTGTGATCCTGGACAAGTGAAACTGCCTTCCTAGACCTCTATTTTGTCATCTATCAAATATTATGATATCTATCAAATAATATGATTTAATGAAAGGATCATCCTTATTCTTTCTATATGAGGATAACAGTATTATGTGAAAAGTTTGCCACAGTTTAGTAATTCAGATGTTGATCAATGCAGATTGGCTGAGAATCTATAACTTTGTGCAATACTTATATGAAAGAAGATGAAACAACTTCCAATCTTCACCAAAACACCTGAACTAATTATGAACAAGAAATGCTCAATGCATAAGTCTGTACCTTTAAAAGAGAACTTATCAAAATTCATAGTTAAATTATGTAATATAATAACAATGATAGTAATGATTACATAGTACTTAAAATGTTCCAGGAAGCATACTAAGCTTTTTACAATTTTTTTTTCCTCCCAACAAGACTAGGAGTAAATACTATCATTATCCTCATTTTATAGTTGAGGAAACTGAGGCAAGTTGATATCTCTAATATGGTAGGTTCCATTTTGAAGTCTCTGTTCTAGTAGGCTTACATGGTGATAAGCATAAAAGATTGAGGAATAATGAAAGTAATTGAAGATATATAAACCTGTATCCAAAACATGACATATAATTTCATGGATTGTATTCTCCTCATTCATAAGGAGAGATTAGAATGGTTCAGATGATGTGTGCCTTGACAACTTTTAAATTAGAATCGATTAAGATTCATTGGAAATAGCTTAAAAATTTAAGACCTGTTTTGCACTTTCTTGCATGTAGGAGCATCCTAATTAACTACTCTACTGTGTCCCACTGACCTCTATTAACATAAACAGTGAGTTTTTTGACAAGCTTTTGCTATTTCTTCGTGTTCGCTTTAACCTGAAAAAATAAACTTCATATTTCTAGTACATTGTGATAAATTGGTCTCACAAGTTGTTCCCTCTTAGCAGGTCTGTGAAGACTAAGAATGAATGAAATTAAATCTTGAAAATACTGCATATGAAAACCAATGTATATCTTTAAAAAGCTAGTCTGCCTTCTTTTCTTAATTACAAATATTTTTCCAATTACATATGAAAATAATTTTTAGCATTTCTTTTAAAAAATTGAGTTCCAAATTTTGTTCCTCTGTCCTTCACTGAGAAGACAGATAGACAGAAGTTAAAAATGTGCAGTCATGCAAAACATGTTTCCATAGTAACCATATTTGTGAAAGAACTCTAAAAAAGAAAAAAAAGACAAAAAAGTAGGAAAAGTATCTTTCAATTTGCATTCAGAATCCTTCAATTCTTTCTCTGAAGAGGAAGAGAATTTTCATCATTACTTCTCCAGAATACACTGCTAAAAATAGCCAATTAATTCATAGTTGATATACATACAATACTGCTGTTATATACACTGTTTACCTAGTTCTGTCACTTCCTCTTGTGTGAGTTCATAAAAGTCTTTGCAGGTTTGTCTTTCTTGTGATTATCTCTCTTTCTCATTTATCCTTCTTTTGAATAACTAACCATGTAAGGAGCTTTCTGTACATAATTGTTTTCATGTTGACTCCCCCTTTAGACTGTGAGCTCATTGAAAACAGGAGCTGTCTTTTGTTTTGTTTTGTTTTGCTTTGTTTTTTCCCCAGAATTTAGAATAGTGATTGGTGCATAGTAAGCACTTATTTTTTTTTTAATTAACTGAGAATAATGATTATGAATTCAACTCATCATTTCTTATAACACAATATTATTCCATCACAACTTGTTCAGTTATTTTCCAATTGAAGGACATCTCCTCAGATTCTAAATTTTGTCACCCTAATATTTTTCTTTTCAATATTTTTATACATATATGGTTTTCACCCTTTTAAAAAAAATCTCTTTGGGATACAGATATAGAATGGTATTGCTAGGTCGAAGGGTAAGAGGAATTTAATAGCCCTTTGAACATAGTACTAAATTGCTCTCTAGAATCATTGTTTTAGTTTACAACTGCAACAAAATTACATTAGTGTCCCAATTTTTCCCATTCCCTTCAACATTTCTTATTTCCCTTTTCTATCCTATAGATGTGAAGTAGTATCTCAAAGTTATTTTAATGTGCATTTCTCTAATAAATAGTGATTTAGAGCACATTTATATAACAATATCTTTGATTTTGCCAAATGAAAATGACCTGTTCATATTTTTCTACTATCAATTGAAGAATGGCATGTTATAAACTTGACTCAATTCTCTCTATATTTGAGAAGTTAGCTCTTTATCAGAGAAACTCAATATATATTTTCACAGTTAATTTAACTGCATATTTCCTTCCATTCCTTATTTCCTTTTGTTATTCTCTCTCCTTTCATCTTGTCCTAACTCAAAAGTGTTTTGCTTCTGACCATCACTTTCCCAAATCTATTTTTCTTTCTATTACTTCCCATTCTCTCTGTCATCACCTTCATGTCCTATTTCTCTGTAGAATAAGACAAATTTCTGTACCAACTGTACTCTTATATTTTTTTTTTAGATATGATCCCATCATAGTCAAGTCACACCTCTCTCCCCATGTATACTCATTCTAATTGCCCTAATAATGTTAAAGATATTAGGAACTCATCTTCCCAAATAGCAAGGTAAATAGGTAAACAATTTAATTTCTTAATATTTCTGTTTTTCCTATTAACTTTTTAACTTCTCTTTTGTATTTGGAAGTTAAATTTTCTATTTAACTCTGATCTTTTCATCAGGAATGCTTAAAGATCCTCTGTTTCATTAAATATCGATTTTTCTTTTGAAGGATATATTCCATTCTCCTGTATAGGTAAGATATTTGGTGGTAACCCTACCTCTTTTTCTCACCAGAATATCATATTTCAAGCCCTCTGCTCTGTTAATATAAAAGCTATTAAATTCTGTTTAATCCTGACTGTGGCTTCAGCATATTTGAATTATTTATTTTTATCTGTTTGTGGTATTTTCTCTTTTACCTGAAAGCTTGGAAACTTCTAAGAGTTTTCATTTCTGGTCCACTTTGAGAAGATAATCAGTGTATTGTTTCAATGTCTATTTTATTTACTTCTTGTATAATATGAGGACAATTTTCCTTGATAATTTCTTGAAATATGATGTCTTTTTTTCTTTTTTTTGGATCACAATTTTTAGGTGGTTCAATAATTCTTAAATGATTTTGCATTGATTTTTTTTTCCAGATCAATTGCTTTTACAATGAGATTTTCCTTATTTTCTTCTATTTCCTTAATCCTTTTGATTTTGTTTTATTGTTTCTTGATGTCTTATGGAATCATTAGTTTCTACTTGCCCAAATATACATTTTTAAGGAATTTTTTTCTGTAATGAGCTTTTATATTTTATTTTTTTTATTTTAGGAGTTCTAATTTTAAAGAGTTATTTTCTACAGTGAATTTTCTATATCCTTTTTCCCAATTGTTCAATTCTGATTTTTAAAAAGATTTGCTCTTCAGTGAATTTTTGAGTCTCTTTTTTATTGGGTATAATCTGCTTTCTAAGGTGCTTTTTTCTTAATTTGGGGCCTTTTTTTACTCATCTGTAAACTCTTTTTTCATGTTTTTTAATCACTCTCAGTTATTTTCCTAATTTTTCCTCTATTTCACTTATTTGATTTTCAAAGTCCTTTTTGAACTCTTCCCAGAATACATGTTGCACTTTAGACTAATTCACATTTTTCTTTATGTCTTCGGATGTAACAATTTTGATTTTGTTATTGTCTTCTTAATCTGTGTTTTGATCCTCCCTGTCACCATGGTAATATATTATGATAATGGTCTTTGTTGTTGTTATTGTTGCTCATTTCCCCATCCTAGTCCTCGATTTCTGACTTTATGTTAAGGTTGGGCTATATTCCTTGTGTGCAAAGAGCATTGTCCCAAGTGTTAATTTTTTATCTTGCTCTTTTCAGAGTTATCTCTAGGGTGTCTATAAATTCTCAGGTAATATGAGCAGAGATGGGATTACTGCTCTACTGTTCTGTATTTTGTTCCATTAGGAATCACAGTCATTTTCTCATTGTCCTGCAACTGTGATAAGAGTCCCTGCTCCCTTGCAAGTGCATTCTTTTGTGTGCTAGTGCTCTTCCTCATCTAGGACCTTGATCAGAATATGGTAATACCATAGAATACTATATGACATACACACACACACACACACACATATATATATATATAAATCTTCTTATCTATATATAAAATTAAATGTGATTACTTGAGCTATATGGAATGATCTGAGAGCTTTTGATAAATTTGTGGTGAATTCTCCAATCAATATGATAAAATTATAAGACATGCATCTTTGTTGAAAGATTGTCTTTTGTGATAGGCATAAATCCACCTTAATTCTTCCTAACAATACAAAATATACTCTTTGTATGAAATTGCTATGATCATGATTGCCTCCAAAACGATTGGTAATTTAAAAACGAGTCATGGACTCATCAAAAAAAAAATTCTTTTTGGTCTATAAAAAGTGATTCATGTACTATTTTCCCCTTTTTATATTTTTGAAATTTTTTTTAGGGGTGGGGGGTTAGGTGGATAAGCAGCAAGGAACATTTGTCCCTGTTTCAAATCCTCTGCAAAGTGGTAAAGAAAAATGTTGAAGAGTAAGAGAGTTTCAAGAGAAGCTGCCCATTGTTACCCTGATAATACTGAAAAAGAAGTACCTGAACGTCAATTCTTGGCTACCTTTTTCTTCATTTGGGTTTCATTTTCTGGTCTAATCAGAATCTATAAAACATGAAAATAGACATCTCTTGCTTTGAAATTACTTCATGTGATAACTTTGAGTTAAATTTTCCAAGAAATTGAGACTTCCTAAATTTGAGTTAGGCATAGAAATGAAGATTAACTTGAAGGAGAAAATTTTCCCAAAAGCAATAAATTTAAAGAAAAAAGAAAAAGGATGTATCTGATTCTTGAAGTCTAAAACCAGGACATCTGTCTGATGATAAAACATGATTTTCTTACAACTTTTATAGATGATTCAATTTACCAAGGTAAAGTCTTTTTATTTTCAAGGGATTTTATAATTGGCTGAGTGATTCATATATCCCCAAATAATCATGGATTGCCATAAGTCTCATACATCTTTTTAATTAGTGAAAATAAATGTTGATCTATATTGGTATAGACTTGCTTTCTATCTGTCTGTCTGTCTCTCTCTCTCTCTCTCTCTCTCTCTCTCTATCTGTCTCTCTATAGGACCTAGACAGGAATGAAAGCCTTTTTATTTACATAAGGAGAAACATAGATTTAAATTATATTTAAACTTTATTTAGATTATCCTTTGAGTAAATAAGTGGAGGCATGAAACAAAAGAGGAAATGGATCCTTTTTAAGTCAACATAAAAATTAAATCTCAGTTCTGTCTAACAGCAGAGTCATTAGGGAAATGTAGGAGAGTGAGAAGAATTGCTTAGGTCATGGATGACCTATATTTTAATGATTTAATTCCCTACATATATTTTAGTAAGTTTTACTAAAACTTTGAAACTACAGGAGAAATCAGTTTTGAAGGATGAAGGATGTATACAAATATAGATAGAAGGGTCTATAAAAATATAGATAGAAGTATCTATAGAAATAGATATAGACTTTAAAAAAACAAAAGTGATGATGATGATGATGACAATATACCAAATAAGAGAGAAACTTCCTTGTAATTAATATTTTCCTAAAGTAAAGGATCTCCTTTGGAAATAATGAATTCCATCTTCTGATAGGATTCAAATGGAAGCTGAATAATCACTTATTGGGAGAAAACAGTTCTGTTGTTATTGTTGTTTTCATTTAGGCATAATTTTGAGATATCTTTAAAATTCTACCCAAAAATGAGATTCTATAAAATAACTACATCTAGAGACAATTTTTTTTGCCAGAAATTCCTCAGAAAACCATGACCTTTTATATATGTGCTCACTTTATATTTCTAAGCATTATCATGCTGAAAAAAACCCTTATCAAAGAAACAGAAGGTGGATTTCTGATGAGTATTAAACATAATCAGCAAATAGACATAAATTTTCTAAATAAAATATAAAACTTGTAGGATATTTGGAAATATTCTTTCATCTGAATACGGATAACTTCAATCCAATTTGTTTATATTTGACAATCAGGTCAAATTTTCTGGGCCTCATTACATGCTGCATTAAAGTATAGTCAGTAGAAGAAAATAAATGAGAGCTAGGAAAACATGATTTCCTGAAAAGAAAGAAGTCATTGGCATTTAGTAAATAAAAGAGAAAGGGAAAACTGTGGTTGAGATATTACATTTCAAAGATTTGACAGAATTGTTGAGCTTTTACTGAGTAGGATCAATGCTGTGTTGTAAATACAGGCAAAGCTGTTATTAAAAGATTTTGAAAGTGATAAGGTTGAATAACAAAAGCTTAAAAATGGAGCTGTTTAATTACAAATGATTAATAGATTAAAATATCATTGTTGGAATCCTTACTAACTGCTAAGTAATTAGAGTTGATCTAATCTTACAAGATGTTTTGGGCAGAACCTGAAACAAGGTACTAAGTAGAACTACCCATAATCCCTCTCTCTGGAAGGAGCATAAATAGGCCAATGGGCCAGTCGGAGAGTTCTTCAGAGAGGAAGACGCTACAAGTCGAGATTTCATTGGAATGACATGAAGACTGGAGCTGGCTGGAGGCTGAAGAAAGCAGAGGCAGAGGCTGAAGGACCAGACCTTTGGATTTAAAGACATTCGGAGAGAGCTCTTGGAACCAAGCAGAGAGATAGGCCTCTAAGCTAACCGGGCTATATTGGAGATATTAAAAGATCTGAACTTTTATCACCTGGCTGCGTTTTGAGAAGAAAAAGCTCACCACATATCATGATATACAAGTTTTGGTTCCTTTAAAGACCTCCAATTATTGTTTATGAATATACATAAAACAAATCTTTCCCACCCCCAGTCTTTCCCCAGAGTTTTTATCCATGAAATTACACTGAGTCTAAAAATTGTTTTGGAGTAACAAATGAAAATTAGTAGGGATATTTATACCTTTATTAGAGTATCAATTAATTTATTAGAATGCAAAATAATAATAAGAATTTTGAGAAAAATAAAAACAATAAAGATATTAATGTTATTCAGATGTTAAGAAATCCTTAACATCTACATAGTTCCATCTTACTTGAATATTTCTTCAACTTTTAAAAATCTTCCATTTTTGACTCTTCTAGGTTTTATTTTAACTGGAATTGGAAAGTTATTAGGAAAACACAGATGTGGTTCTATGAGACTTTCTTTGGTCATCTGTGAATAATTATGCAATTTCAGAAGTAAGGTTTATCTACCTGACACTTTTCATGAGCTGTAAATTTGATTAAAAGAAAATAAAGTTTCTTTTATGTAGTCTTTCTCAATTTATTCAAATAATCCCATTTCACTAAGAAACCAATTTCAATGGATTTCCCCAAAGCCCACAAGTCTACTATATTCAAATGGCTTGAAATTAACTTTTTTTATTAAGAGGGTAAATAGGAAATTATTCCATTTCACTTCTACAAATGTATTTGACCTTTCCAGTTCTTAATTCTAATAAATGTTCTTTAAAAATCTTAAGATTCAATTCACTTTAAAACTGGATTAAAATATTCAATAACCATTTCTAGCCCACCAAAATCATTTTTTCAGTTAAAAGGCTAATACTTAAATGACTACCTACATATAAAAGTATGTTATTCTTCTAATTAAACATTCTTTAAACATGTCTTTTTTCATTTTAAAATAATTTGCTAATAACTAGTTAGAGCCCAGACAATTACATGTTTTTTGCATGTGAAAATCATTTTTCTCCCAGTGCTATGGTATCTTTTTGGAAAGCAATATGATCCCTGACTTGCAAAAATCAAATAAATAAATAGAAGAAGATTCTCCCAGTGTAAATTTCTTAGATATTTGACTTAGTCACTTTATTTAAAAAGAATTTTCCATTTTTTTGTCATAGGAAGTTTTTCTGAAAATAATATTCTTTCCTCAAATGGCTTTGTTTTTGTTTTATTTTTAATTAACTTTTACTTTCTATTTTAAAAATTATATGTAAAAATTAATTCTTTTTTTAAAAAAATTTGAGTTCAATTTCTCTGAATCCCTCCTTGTGAAGAAAGCAGCAATTTCATTTAAATTATAGATATGGCATCATGCAAAACATTTCCATATTAGTCATGTTGAAAAAGAAAACATACTTCTTAAAAAATAATACCAATTTGTAGAGGTATCCTTCAATTTGAATTCAGATTTCATCAATTATTTTTTTGGAAGTGAATAGCATTTTTTCTTATAAGTTTTCTTGGATTCAGAATTGTCTTGGATTAATATATTTCTGTTTTGATTAAAAATTCTTGTAGACATAATATTTCTCACTTAAAGAAAGACATTTCTATAAATATTTATTTGCTTTGTATCTACATGTTTGATTTTTTCAGAGGTATATGATGTTTATAAACTGTTGTTGTTGTTCAGCTGTTTCAGTTGTATCTGACTTTTTGTGATCCCATTTGGAGTTTTTTTGGCAAAGATACTAAAGTAGTTTTCCATTTTCTCCTTCAGCTAATGAGGAAATTGAGACAAACAAGATTAAGTTATTTGTTTAGGATGACACAGCTAGTAAATGTTTGACACCATATTTGAACTCAGGTCTTCCTGATTCTTGGTCAAGCTCTCTATCCTCTGTACATCTCATTGCCCCAGTAATAAATAGTGATTCATAATGTTCTCTGCTAAAAAAAAAAAAAAAAAAAGTTTAATTCTACCAAAAATTTATTCAGGAGTAAAGGACTATTCTCAGTGAAACTATTCTGAGGAATCCAATACATGTTAATTAAGACTTGTTTACTGTACCTAAAAAATCAATATTATGCCTTATTTTAAACTAAGTCAGAGAGCAAACAATTTTATTTGAAATAATAAAATGAAACACTAAAGAACACTGTTTTAGTTGTTTGTTTATGTTTTAATGTTAATAATTAGCAATACACATTTTGAGTGAAAGCGATAGACACATCAAATACTAATAATTTAAAGTGATTGATATGTAAATTTTAGTTGCTACAAAAATTCAAATATAAACATATAAATGGCCTGTCCAAAAATGCATTCATTCTGTTAAAGAACCCTATAATGAAAACCATTTTTATTTAAGATGTTAATGATCTTAATGATCACTCCTATATAGATGGATATAGAAATATATTCATATATTATAAGATGTGCATAGGAAATGGAAAAGAGAAAATCAAACAGAGTTATATTAAACAGAGATTTTATATTTCCTGAAATTAGTATCCTAATTTTGAAGGCTTAGCAGAAACACTGAAACATTGAAGAATTGTGTTTTGTTGATACGACTAATAAAATTAAGATTCTAGTAAATGTGGTTCAACAGTCTCTGAGACAAAGACACAGGTCAACATAGGTTGTCAGTCTTTCCCTGATAGAAATCCTCTTGATTAACTTTAGAGTGATGACAGTAGGTGTAGTTGTGCTCCATTTTTTGTAAGTATAGAAAAGCAAGCTACTCTGAGAAATGATTCAGTGTAGATGGATTTAGTCACTAATGTGAACAAACCACAAATTCATATTAAACACAAAATGTGAACATTTTTATTTCATGCTTGTAGTATGTCATACAATTATAAAAAATGGTTTCATGTTAGGGGGAGGACAAGCAAGACATACAACATATTTCCTAACAAAACATGACAGTAATAAGAAATAACTTCACTCCTAAGCAAAAAATAGATGAAATCAAAGGTGTAAACAAAGAACTATTCAAATCCAAAGAATGGAAAATTGAAGAGCTATGCATTATTGCAAACTTTTCCTATCCAAGATGCTCCAGATATATTAGATATATAAAACAAACATAAAACATATAAAAACAAAATGTTTACAAAAACAATTCTGGTATAAAAAATGTTTGAAAAGAAAGGTCTACTTAGACTGGATTACTTTCCTTACCTTGATTGTGATATGTTGATAACATATATAATAGATGAAGCATGCCAATAGAATAATTCTAAAAAGAAGTAATCTACTTAAACTATTACAAAAATACATGTTCTATCACAACACTAAATATAAAAATCATTTCGTGATCTGTATACAACCACATATGTTGTAGCTATGGTACAGTAAGAACCCTAGATTGATAAAGAGTTTATGACCAAGAACCCTACAATATGTTGTTTACAGGAAACATATTTAAATTGGGAGATATATACAGAGTAAAGGTAAAAGCTTGGAGCAAAACATATTTATGCTTCAGGTGATGTCAAAAAAGCAGGGGTAGCCATCCTTATCTCAGATCAAGCAAATGCAAAAATTGATCTAATTAAAAGAGATAAGGAAGGAAACTATATCTTGCTAAAGGGTACTATGGACAATGAAACAATAGCAGTATTAAACATATATGCACCAAGTGGTATAGTATCTAACTTCCTAAAGGAGAAGTTAAGAGAGTTGGCAGAAGAAATAGACAGCAAAACTATAATAGTGGGAGATCTCAATCTTGTACTCTCAGATTTAGATAAATTAAATCACAAAACAAATAAGAAAGAAATTCAAGAGGTAAATAGAACATTAGAAAAATTAGGTATGATAGATCTCTGGAGAAAACTGAATGGAGACAGAAAGGAGTATATTTTCTTCTCAGCAGTTCATGGAACCTACACAAAATTTGACCACATATTAGGACATAAAGACCTCAAAATTAAATTCAGGAAAGTAGAAATAGCTAATGGTTTCTTTTCAGATCACAATGCAATAAAAACTACATTCAACAAAAAGTTAGGGGTAAATAGCTCAAAAAGTAATTGGAAACTAAGTAATCTCATCTTAAAGAATGATTGGGTGAAACAGCAAATTATAGACACAACTATTAATTTCACTCAAGATAATGACAATGGTGACACATCATACCAAAATATATGGGATGCAGCCAAAGTGGTAATAAGGGGAAATTTTATATCCTTAGAGGCTTACTTGAATAAAATAGAGAAAGAGAAGATCAATGAATTGGGCCTGCAATTTAAAAAGCTAGAAAAAGACCAAATTAAAAACCCCCAATAAATTACTGAACTTGAAATTCTAAAATTAAAAGGAGAAATTAATAATATAGAAAGTAAAAAAAAAAACTATTGAACTAATAAATAAAACTAAGAGTTGGTATTATGAAAAAAACAATAAAATTGATAAACCTTTGGTAAATCTGATTAGAAAAAGGAGAGGGAAATCAAATTGGTAATCTTAAAAATGAAAAGGTAGAACTTTCCACCAATGAAGAGGAAATTAAAGAAATAATAAGGGGTTACTTTGCCCAACTTTATGCCAATAAATTTGATAACCTAAGTGAAATGGATGACTACCTCCAAAAATATAGGCTTCCCAGATTATCAAAGGAGGAACTAAATTGCTTAAAAGGTCCCATTTCAGAAAAAGAAATAGAACAAGCTAATAATCAACTCCCTAAAAGAAAAATCCCCATGACCAGATGGATTTACATGTGAATTCTACCAAATATTCAAAGAACAATTAGTCCCAATGCTTTATAAACTATTTGAAAAAATAGGGAATGGAGGAGTCCTACTAAATTCCTTTTATGACACAGACATGGTACTGATCCCTAAAAGAGGTAGGTTGAAAACAGAGAAAGAAAATTATATTTTGATATATATTAAATCACAAAACAAATAAGAAATATTTGATGCTAAAATATTGATGCTGATGAATATTGATGCTAAAATCTTAAATAAGATATTAACAAAAAGACTACAGAAAATCAGCACCAGAATAATACACCATGATCAAGTAGGATTTGTACCAGGAATGCAGGGCTGGTTCAATATTAGGAAAACTGTCAGTATAATTGGCCATATTAATAATCAAATTAACAAAAACCATATGATCATCTCAATAGATGCAGAAAAAGCATTTGATAAAATCCAACATCCATTCCTATTAAAAACTCTTGAGAGTATAGGAATAAATGGACTTTTCCTTAAAATAATCAGCAGCATCTTTTTAAAACCATCAGTAAGCATCATATGTAATGGGGAAAAACTGCAACCATTCATTTTTACAAACATTTTTACAGTCAAAGGTTCTGATAAAGGCCTCATTTCCAAAATATATAGAGAATTGACTCTAATTTATAAGAAATCAAGCCATTCTCCAATTGATAAATGGTCAAAGGATATGAACAGACAATTCTCAGACACAGAAATTAAAACTACTTATAGCCATATGAAAATATGCTCCAAATCATTATTAATCAGAGAAATGCAAATTAAGACAACTCTGAGATACCACTACACACTTGTCAGATTGGCTAGAATGACAGGGAAAGATAAAGAAGAATGTTGAAGGGGATGTGGGAAAACAGGGACACTGATACATTGTTGTTGGAATTGTGAACACATCCAGCCATTCTGGAGAGCAATTTGGAACTATGCTCAAAAAGTTATCAAACTGTGCAAACCCTTTGATCCAGCAATGTTTCTACTGGGCTTATACCCCAAAGAGATACTAAAGAAGGGAAAGGGACCTGTATGTACTGAAATGTTTGTGGCAGCCCTGTTTGTAGTATAAAATGAATGGATGCCCATCGATTAGAGAATGGTTGAGTAAATTGTGGTATATGAATGTTATGGAATATTATTGTTTTGTAAGGAATGACCAGCAGGATGAATACAGAGAGGACTGGCGAGACTTACATGAACTGATGCTAAGTGAAATGAGCAGAACCAGGAGATCATTATATACCTCAACAATGATACTGTTTGAGGATGTATTCTGATGAAAGTAGATTTCTTCGAAAAGAGTGCTAATTCAGTTTCAATTGATCAATGATGGACAGAAGCAGCTACACCCAAAGAAAGAACACTGGGAAATGAATATAAAATGCTTGCATTTTTGTTTTTCTTCCCGGGTTATTTATAGCTTCTGAATCCAATTCTCCCTGTGCAACAAGAGAACTGTTCAATTCTGCACACATATATTGTATCTAGGATATACTGTAACCTATTTAACATGTAAAGACTACTTGCCATCTGGGGGAAGGAGGGAGGGAGGAGACAAATCAGAACAGAAGTGAGTGCAAGGGATAATTTTGTAAAAATTTATCCTGGCATGGGTTCTGTGAATAAAAAGTTATTTAAAAAAAGAGTTTATGTCTAAACAAAATATAGAAAGTATAATGAAATGGAAATGTTTTAGATATAAGTAGCAAAATTATTTTGCAACATTTTCTCAGATAAACCATTCTCCTTGAGAAAAACAGTCAATATCTATCAAAAAGAGCAAAATATCATCCTTCTACAGAACATATCTATACCTCATTTAAACCAGCTATCTTCTACACTAAATAGAATGCAGCATAATTTCTAAGTTTTGGAGCAAATCATAATAAAACACTTTCTTACTTGGATATGTTGAATTATATGACCATTGAAGAAGATATTAAACAATTTCTCTAATTAGTAGAATGTTTCATCAATGATTTTAAAATGTCAGAACTATTAAAAGATGCCAAGAAAAGACAGAAAAACAGGGGATGGAGTCAAGATGGCAGAGGAGACACACGACTTTCTAAGCTCCTCTCTTACTCTCATTATCAATATTATATCCAGAATCAAAAATAGGCTTGACTGCTACAACTCATAAAGATTAGAAATATAACAACTCACCAGCAGAAGATAATTTGGAGTCTTGCCAGAAAAAATTTGTCCTCAGGATGGGGGGAGAAGATCAGCACAAGCAGGGAAAGGACTAGAGTAGTAGAGCCCCAGGCCGGAAGTGAGAGCACAGATCGCAGCAAGCTCACAGCCCCAACCCACAGTATTGGGCTTTTCCTTGGGGTAGTTGAGAACCTGCATAGCAGCAGGGCACAGCCAAGGGCAGCTTCTAATCTGCACAGTGTGGGGCTCAGCTTGGGGCAATAGAGCTTTAGCAGGGCAATTTGTTTCCAGGCAGAGACTTCTGATCCAAGCAGGACTATCAGCTGGTCAGCTGCTAATACCCACAGCCCCACAAAGTGCTGTGGCCTGGGGCAGTGACACTTTCATCACTTAGTCTCTAGCTTTAGGGCAGTAGCTAAACCACACAGCTCATCTGGGCACTTCAATAGCTGGACCAGTGCTAAATCACCTCCAGTTTGGGGAAGGGGAAACTTTCACTCAGAGCACTCCCATACCTCAGAATTGGAAGCTGGTTTATGTAATGGGCTGAGGCTTGAGCTGATGCACTGAGGTCCCAAGCACATGAGGCTAAATAGTAATTGGACCATACTCTATTAATATATATGCTTGGAGAAAGAATGGCCCCCCCACCCACTCTTTGTGCAAGTCCTGATGTGTTGTATAGGAAATGATGATTTTGGTGGGTAGAGGCAGGGGAGTGGAAAAGGAAGGGGAAGGAGAGACTGCTTGCATTGCCATTGCAATGGCCTTTCAGCTCAGATTCCCCTCTGTTAGCTGGCTTCCTGTAGTAGCTGCCCATATTGCTATCGCAATCTTTCTTGCCCATATTGCGATTGCAATACTTATTCACTTCAATAAAGATTGAAGATTTTTCCCTTAACCTGAATTCCTGACTCCAGCTGATTTTAAATATGTGGTCATTACAATTGGTGCCCAAACGTGGGAACCAAGGACCCTACTTTCACTGAAGAAGTCTCCAGTGACCAGGAACTTAGGTGAGTATTATAGACAAACAGGGAACTTGTTTTCTTAATCACTAAACTAGTAACCTTTTTTGGCTTAAATGGGACAGATCCTAGCTAAAGATTCTCCATGGCTCACCCCAATCCCCCACCCCCAGCCCCACCCAGGAGTGGTGCTATAGAAAGCCTGCTTAAGCTGATAGAAGATCAAGGGCTACTTATAACTTGGGAACAGGAAGCTAGACTTCTGGGTACATTAAAACGCACCTCCTCTTGGTTCTTAGACGAAGAGCAAATCTCTCTAGATAACTGGGCATTGGTTGGTCAACAGCTCTCCGCATATTACAATGAAAATGGTCCTCATTCAATTTCCATCGAGACATTCTATTTATACAATATGATACAGTTGACCTTAAGATACTGTATAAGTTCTAGGAGAAAAGGAAAAAACTCTAGGAATAGCCAAATGGGGAAGCCTGAGATAAAGGAGGAAGATAAAGAACAGATTAATGGCCATATCCCCATAGGGCATGGAGACTTAAGTGAGGCTCAAGGGTGTGGTGAATCTGAGGCAGCTTCAGCCCCACCTAAGGAGCACGTAATTGGCTCTCCTCCATCAACTCCACCCTCCGGGATGGAGGGAGGAGGGGTAGTGGGGGAGGCAGTGACAGCAGCAGCACCTCCCACCCAGCATCCAGCACCTCCCCCCCTGCATCCAGCTGCTCCTATGAGTAGATTGCAAAAGGGACTAATTAAGGCCAAAGAATAAGGGGAAAATGTATCAGAATTTCAACACCACATTTTTCCGGTAATTCAACAGTTTAATTCTTCAGGTCAAGAAAGTAGAAGATACTCACTTTTTGATATAGAAATCCTCAAAGACCTGAAAAAAGCTTGCACTCTTTATGGGGCTACATCAGCTTATGTTAAGATGTTATTACAGAATTTGGCTTTTGAAATCTTGACCCCTAATGACTGGAAATCTATAGCAAGGATATGCCTAGAATCTGTACAAAACTATTTGTGGCTTTCTGAATATAATGAGTTCTGTAGAATATAAGTCCAACAAAATACTCAAAGTGGAGTTCATACTACAATCACCTGTGACCTACTAACAGGTATTGGTCCTTATGCAGATGTCGCAGTACAAATTAATTATTCTATAGCAGCATATGAGCAAATTGCTGCCAATGCTATCAAAGCATGGGCTTCTCTCCACAATAAAGATAAAAAGGGTGGGGCCTTCACAAAAATAACACAAGGGCCAAATGAACCCTTTGCTGACTTTGTGAGATGTTTGCAGACAACTATCACAAGAACAAATGGAGAAAATGCAATAACAGACATTTTGATAAGGCAACTTGCTAAGGAAAATGCTAATGAGGTTTGCAGAATTATATTAGGACTGTGCAAGGATGCTCCTTTAGAGGAGCTCATAAGATGCTGTGCCACAGTGGGAATAGATGCCTTTTATAGCCAGGCTATGATGCAGACTTCCAAAATCCAAACATGGGAAGACAGAGTCCCTCCTGGCAAGGGACTTCCAGAGAGACTTGTAGATGCTTTCAGTGTGGAAAAGTAGGGCATCTGAAAGCTCAATGTTGATATAGAGATAGAATGGGAAAACAGGGTGAGAGAACAAGACCCAATATCCCATGTCCAAAATGCAACAGAGGCTTCCATTGGGCCTCAGAATGTAGACAGATTCAGGGAAATGGGATGAGGGGCGCAGCCCCAGGCCCAAAGCAAAAAACACTTGGGGCATGATGGAAGCCAATGGTGCACCAAGAGAGTGCCTACAAGTTTGGTACGCAGACATAACCAATCAGCCAGAAAGCCATATGATGGGAGAAGGGGATTACACAGTCAACCAGCCAGGAAGCAACCTGATGGGAGAAAGGAATTACAATTGGGGAGAATAGAGCTGTATGCAGCTGGGACAACTGAGATATCCCCTGGAGAGGTGAAATCTGTTCCTCTCCAGCCTATGGATCCCTTACATCCAGGCACAGTAGGCTTAACCATTTCACCTTCTTTTTATACGTACAATACAGTGTCCATCCACACACTGATGTGGGAAACTGTGTAGATAATATCCCAGTCACTAATACAGGTAGACAATGTGTGACTTATCACCCAGGAGAAGTAGTAGCATCAGGTTTACTCATACAGAATCCTAATAAGCAACCTGGTGATAGTCACCCAGATTCTGACTCCAGACCACAAAATCCAGAAATATACTGGACAGCAGCTGTAACAGCTGACCGACATATGCTCACAATCTATATAAATGGCCCACCATTGGAAGGATTGGTAGACAAGTGCAGATTGTACAGTTATTAGAGGTGCCAATTTGCCCAGTCACTGACCAAAGATTAAAGCAGCCACCTCTATGTCTGGAGTAGGAGGATCAATAGCAGCTGAAGCTAGTGCTGCCCCTATGAGATGGACTTTTGAAGGCAAAACAGGAGTTTTTACTCCTTTTATACTTGAAAAAATCCCCATCAATCTGTGGGGAAGAGACATTTTACAACAATTAGGGTTAAAAATGAGTGCTTCAGTTTTTTAAGCAGGGCTGCTGTTGAAGGCCTGCCAACACTTTCACCTGTTCCTATCCAATGGAAAACTGATACACCAGTGTGGATAGAACAGTGCCCCTTAGGTAGCAATAAAATTAAGACCTTATTAGATATAGTACAAGAGCAGCTTGAACAAGGGCATTTACAAACTTCTCTAAGTACTTGGAATTCCCCAGTGTTCGTTGTAAAAAAGAAATCTGGAAAATGGAGGATGCTCACTGGTTTAAGAAAAGTGAATGAACAGATGGAAACTATGGGAACTCTTCAGCCTGGACTTCTATCTCCTACTCAATTGCCTAAAGAGTGGCCTCTTTGGGTCATCGATATTAAGGATTGTTTCTATTCTATCCCACTGGATAAGGAGGATATGAAAAGATTTGCCTTTTCAGTGCCCAGCATTAACTTAGATGAGCCTTATAAAAGATATGAATGGACAGTTTTGCCACAGGGAATGAAAAACAGCCCCACTATGTGTCAAATGTATGTTGCTGCTGCTCTTGCTCCAATAAGAAAAGCATTTACTAAAGTTATGCTATTACATTATATGGATGATATATTGGGATGTACACCTGAGGAACAAATGCTAGAAGTATGTCTACAAAAGACCAGGGAAACACTAAGATACTACAAATTATACCTAGCTGAAGAGAAAATTCAAAGACATGCTCCTTTTCAATATTTAGGATATGAAGTATACCCTAAGGTGCTTACAGTACAAAAACTGTCCTTAAGAACAGAGAAGCTAAACACCTTAAATGATTTTCAGAAATTGATAGGAGATATTCAGTGGATGTGACCAGTGTTAGGCTTGACTACCTATAAGTTACAACCATTATATGACATTTTAAGGGGAGACAGTGCTTTAAATTCACCACGCCAGCTTACAAAAGAAGCTCAAGAGGCTTTGAGAAAAGTTGAACTGGCTTTATCCAATGTGGTTGAAAGAGTCACTCAAAAACCCTTGGAAATATCAGTTTTTGCCACACAAGAGGCACCCACAGCAGTCCTTCATCAAGGAGACAATGTGATAGAGTGGGTGAACCTCCTGGCATAACCAGAACAAAGCCTTACTCCTTACCCAGTGCTTGTGGCTAGAATTTTGTTAAAGGCCATTAAGCGAGCAGTACAATTATCTGGGGCAAGACCTGATAATATATACACCTTTTACATCAATGCACAAATTAATGTGTATTGTGAGACCATCCTAGAGTGGCAAATTTTATTAGCCATTGCTCCAAGTTTTACACATGGGTCTCCATTAAAGATAACCAGACTTTTACCTAATTGGTGATGGATTCTTGAAGAAAAAGTTTCTAAAGTTCCTCTTAAAGGACCAACTATCTTTACAGATGTGTCCAAACACAATATCTGTGCCTTATACTCTCATGACTTAACTATAAAGAGAATACTCAGAACTCCTTTTCAGTCCACTCAGCAGAACGAATTATATGCAATCATGTTAGCTCTCACTTATTACCCCGGAGACATAAATATAATATCTGATTCAGCCTATTCAGTAGGTGTGGTACAAAGAATTGCCACAGCCTAAATAAAATTTGCAGCTTCTAATACATATCAACTCTTTAAGGAACTTCAGGAGCAAGTGAGAAAACATCTAGGTAAGATTTATATCTTGCATGTCCACTCACATAGTAGACCTCCAGGTCCTAATTTTGATGGGAATTCAAAGTCAGATAGTCTTTAAACTATGTTAGCCAGTATGCCTTTATTTCAGGAGGCCCAGGAATCCCATTCTAAATACCATCAGGCTGCTTGACCTTTGCGTTTACAATTTGGGATAACAAAAGAAGAAACTAGGAGCATAGTAAAAAGCTGTACAGTTTGCCTTCCTTTCCATACTCCTACACTGCCTCCAGGGAAGAACCCTCGTGGTTTGAGACCCATTGAAATCTGGCAAATGGATGTGACCCATTATAAATCTTTCGGTTGTCTGTCTTTTATCCATGTTGTGGTAGATACCTTTTCAGGATTCACTTGCCATACCAGCAGCAAAAGAGACAGCCCGAGTGGTCACTGAATTCCTCACGCAAGCATTTGTCATTATGGGTATGCCACAAGCAATAAAAACAGACAATGGTCCTGCATACAACTACAAACATTTTGCACAATTTTGTGTATAAGATTTTACACACCACTGGCATACCCTTTAATCCTCAAGGACAGGCAATAGTAGAGAGAAGAAACAGAGACATTCAGACGCTGCTCCAAAAACAAAAGAAAGGGGGAGCCACAGGTAACCCTAGAGAACTACTAAATCTTGCACTTTATACTATTAACTTCTTGATTTTTGACAAAGATGCACTGGCTCCAACAGACAGGTTTTATAACCCACCAGAAGGGCAATGTCCAGTGGGTGCAGCTCTACTATCTTTAGGTAATCGCCAGGTGATGTGGAGAGACCCAGAAAGTGGTGAATAAAAGGGATAGGCTAACTGCTTGGGGGAGAGGGTTTGCTTGTATCTCTACAGGTGGAGAAGGAATCAGATGGGTGCCAATGAGCCATATTCGCCTTGTCCATCACAGAGAGACGGAGCAGACCCTTGAAACGAAGGAGAAGACCCAAGAAACATTGGGTGGTTCTGTTGCTGATTGTGCTCACCATTGAAAGAGCATGGCAGTTATGGCATTTGACTCATGGACATAGAAAATCATTGGACTTCAAAACCCTCAGAAATCATTGGATTCTCTGAGACCTTAGATTGTTGTAGGACTTTAAATCCTTCAGGAATCATTGGATTCTTTGAGACATAAGACTTGAAAGTCCTCACGAATCATTGGATTTTCTGAGAAATGATAAGACTGTTACAGGACTTCTAAATCTGTTGGAATCATTGGATTCCCTAAGACATAAAAAGACTTTTGCTGGACTTCAAAAACTTGGGGGGATCATTGGATTCCCTGATATGTGAAGCAATGGACAATAGATTGGTTTTGGACTATCTCTTGGCTGCTGAAGAAGGTGTATGTGTGACTGCTGTTTACATACTCTCCTTATAGAACTTCTGGCAATCTTTTACAACACAATGTTGATTTATATTGTTTGTTATACCTTTACTTAGGTGTATAATTCATGTTTGTTACACCACATCAAGCCTGCACTGACTGTGGGGAGAGTCATCACTAATAGCCTCTGCGTTGTTGTTATGTGCTTGTGTAATACTTCCCATGCTGATGGGTTTGTGCATAATAAGACTCTTCAGCCCAGAAACCTGCTAGCAACCCCCACTTCCCTTTGGTGCTTTTCATCTCCCTTCCTGAGATGTCAGGGGGGTCGTGATCACCTCCTTTTCAGTGCTTTCACCTCCTTTCCTGAGAAGTCAGGGAGGGCGTGATGACCTCCCCTTGGGGGCTCTGACCTCCCTGAGGAGTCAGGGATGGCAGGATCACCTGTGTTCTAAAACAAAAGAAAGCAGGAAATGTAATGGGCTGAGGCTCGAGTTGATGCACTGAGGTCCCAAGCACATGAGGATAAATAGTAATTGGACCATACTCTATTAATATATATGCTTGGAGAAAGAATGGCCCCTGCCCACTCTTTGTGCAAGTCCTGATGTGTTGTATAGGAAATGACGATTTTGGTGGGTGGAGGCAGGGGAGTGGAAAAGGAAGGGGAAGGAGAGACTGCTTGCTTGGCCATTGCGACGGCCTTTCAGCTCAGATCCCCCTCTGTTAGCTGGCTTCCTGTTGCAGCTGCCCATATTGCTATCATAATCTTTCTTGCCTATATTGCTATGGCAATCATTATTCACCTCTTCACTTCAATAAAGATTGAAGATTTTTCCCTTAACCTGAATTCCTGACTCTGGCTGATTTTAAATACGAGGTCATTACAGGTTTATATTTCTTTCTGCTCTGCAGAGGAAGCTGGTAACCCCCTTGCCCTGAAGGCTTTAAAAAATGAATTAAAAAAATGAAAAGGAAGATTGACAGATCGACAGAAGATCTATACAGAAAATGAGCAGGTCTGCAATGCTGAAGAGACTAATAGCAAACAGGTACCAGACAATACCCCAAAGGAGAATGTTACCTATCTCCTTTTACATAATGCTCTCATAAAAGACACCGTTAAAAGTCTCCAAAGATAGTTAGAAGAAAAATGGAGAAAGGAAAAAGAAGTTTTGCAGGGGAGCAACAATTTCCTGAAAAATGAATTGGAAAAGATAAAAAATTCCCAGGATATATAGGGAAACAAAATTTGTGAATTGGAAAAAGTAAAAAAAAAAAAATCTCTAGAAAGTAAGATTTGTGAATTAGAAAAGACAAAGAACTCACAAGAAAGTAGGATCTGTGAAATGGAAAAAGAAAATAATTCACTAAAAAAAAAAAAAAATTAGTGAAATAGAAAAAAATTCCTTAGAGCAAAATAATTCATTTAAAAACTCAATTGGACATATACAGAAAGAAGTAAAAAAATCTAATGAAGAAAATATTTCATTAAAAATAAGAACTGAACAAATAGAAACTAATGATTCACTGAGACAGCAAGAATCAGTCAAGCAAAACAAAAAAATGATAAACTGGAAAAAAACATGAAATGTCTACTTGGAAAAATGACAGACCTGGAAAATAGATCTAGGAGAGATAATCTAAGGATTATTGGACTTTCTGAAAATTATAATGATAAAAAGATCCTAGATGCTATTTTACATGAAATCATCAAAGAGAACTATCCAGAAGTAATAGAATCAGAAGGTAAAATAGGCATTGAAAGAATTCATCAAACACCTTCTGAAAAAGACCCTAAAATAAAAACTCTAAGTAATATTGTGGTCAAGTTGCAGAACTATCATATTAAGGAAAAAAATTTTACAAGCAGCCAGAAAAAAAAAAAAAACAATTTAAATATTGAGGTGGCACAATAAGGATCACCCAAGATCTTGCTGCCTCCACATTAAAGGATTGAAGGGCCTGGAATCTGATATTCCAAAAGGCAAAAGAACTTGGAATGCAGCCAAGAATAAACTACCCAGTTAAGTTGAGCATTTTCTTCCAAGGAAGAAGATGGACATTTAATGAAATAAATGACCTGTGGAAGGGGAAGTAATTTATAACCAAAGAAGAACTAGAGATCATTACTGATCACAAAATAGAAAATTTTTGTACAAATAAAACTAATGCAGATAAGATTAGAAGGGAAGCAATAAACTGGGAAAATATTTTTACAGTCAAAGCTTCTGATAAAGGACTCATTTCAAAAATACATAGAGAATTGATTCTAATCTATAAGAAATCAAGCCATTCTCCAATTTATAAATGGTCAAAGGATATGAACAGACAATTCTCAGATGAAGAAATTGAAACTATTTCTAGCCATATGAAAAGATACTCCAAGTCATTATTAATCAGAGAAATGCAAATTAAGACAACTCTGAGATACCACTACACACCTATCAGACTGGCTAGAATGACAGGGAAAGATAATGCGATATGTTAGAAGGGATGTGGGAAAACAGGGACACTGATATATTGTTGGTAGAATTGTGAATACATCCAACCATTCTGGAGAGCAATTTGAAACTGTGCTCAAAAAGTTATGAAATTGTGCATATCCTTTGATCCAGCAGTGTTACTACTGGGCTTATACCCCAAAGAGATCATAAAGAAGGGAAAGGGATCTGTATGTGCATGAATGTTTGTGGCAGCCCTCTTTGTAGTGGCCAGAAACTGGAAACTGAATGGATTCCCATCAATTGGAGAATGGCTGAATAAACTGTGGTATATGAATATTATGGAATATTATTGTTCGGTAAGACATGACCAACAGGATGATTTCAGAAAGGCCTGGAGAGACTTACATGAACTGATGCTGAGTGAAACGAGCAGGGCCAGGAGATCATTATATACTTCAACAACAATAGTATATGATGACCAATTCTGATGGACCTGGCCATCCTCAGCAATGAGATGAACCAAATCATTTCCAATGGAGCAGTAATGAACTGAATCAACTATGCCCAGCGAAAGAACTCTGGGAGATGACTAAGAACCATTACATTGAATTCCCAATCCCTATATTTTTGCACACCTGCATTTTTGAGTTTCTTCACAGCTAATTGTACAATATTTCAGAGTCCTGTTCTTTTTGTACAGGAAAATAATGGTTTGGTCACTTATACTTATTGTGATTATAATTTATATTTTAATATATTTAACATCTACTGGTCATGCTGTCATCTTTAGGAGGGTGTGGGGGAAAGGAGGGGAAAAATTGGCACAAGAGGTTTGGCAATTGTCAATGCTGTAAAGTTACTCATACATATAACCTGTAAATAAAAGATTATTAAAATAAAAAACAAAACAAAATAAATAAATAAAAAAGACGAGACAGAAACACAGACCTTAATCTTGTATATTCAGGCCCACTGAAATACTATGCAAATGGCATGCTCTTATCCAAGAAAGCCCAATAAAGAAAAGAGAAAGGCTCTTTGTCCATGCTCTGAAATGAAAGCTTAATGGAAAGGATAGAAAATTGCTAATACCTATAGCACATCACTCTTAAATATTTTTAGAATCAGAAAATAAACTATAGAAACTGTTTAAAACATAATAAAACAGTCTACAGGTAAAAAAAAAAAGTGCTGTATATATTGTCTAGCATTAATACTGATAAAAATATGAGAATATTTTAGATAAATTCAATCTTACCAAATACTAATAATCTCTGACTTGAATGCAATAAAATACAGTGAATAAATACAGAAATTTCTAGGAAGAAATAAATAACCTGTAAGGATAGAATGCAGTACATGGTATACTATCCTATCATTATCCTATCATTAACTGTATTTACAATGAGCATATTTTCCCTAAGTTTAATGAAGATGAGTTAAGGGCTCATCATTTATTCAACAGTCAAAAATTCAATTATTTTATCCACATATGTTCTATAGGCCATTATTTGTTCTATTATTGTTCTATAGATTAAAATGCATAAAAACAATAAATAACTACTTTTCCTGGGAGTGTTTCTGTCTGTACTCCATCAAACAAGATAGAGCTATTTATCATCATTATCATCATGCCCACCACCATCATCATGACCACTACTATCATCAACATCAATACTAATATCAACATCAAATTTTTTAGAATGAGAAAGCAGCTGCACTATAATCTTAAAAATGTCAATACATATTTGTTTATTTATACATTTAATTAGTGTGGAAATCCTTGTTTTTGTTTTGGGATATTTCACTTGGGTTTCAAGTGCAGGGGCCAGTCATGATCCCTCATTATGCTGATGATTATAGAAGGTGAGATGTATTCCATTTTTAACTTAGGCTAATTTTTCCCTTTTAAAGGATCATGCTAACTCTTAACTCCTAGGGGCAACGAGACATAGTGATTCTCACTGCAGCAAAGAACCCCTTAATTCCAGGAATATATAATTCAATGCCAAGTCATTGTTAGAGTTGTATAATCCTTTCAGTCATTTCCAACTCAGGGTGTCTGAATTTGAGATTTTATTGACAAAGATTTGTTAACTTAAGGTCATTAAAAGAATGAGGTTTTGTTGCATAATACCAGATATGATCATCCCCTGCCCTCTCACCCCCCCAAAAATGAGTGAAATGTAGATAAATAAGTTAATGAAATAATCTAAACAAGAATACTTCCTCTTCTTAACATTCTGAGTGCTATCTAGAAACTTTCACATACACTATATGTAAAGTTTACTGTTTTGCAAAATTTTAATAAAATAAACTGTACAAAATTCATAAAAGTAGATAAGTATAAGGGTCAATTAAATAAACTTTCAAATAATATTCTTATATAATTATAATAATACTTTTGGCATTCCCAACATTTTCATAAGCAATCTATCAGAACAAATGAGACTATTTTGTGCACATAAATGCATGAGATGAAAATGACTGAATGAAAATATTGTATTGACCAGAAACTTAAGGGGACTTAAATTTTTAGACAGAATTTCTATTTTATTACCACTGTCAATTGAAAGTTTGTAAAAGTTACCAGCTATTTTCTATATGAAATAAAGGAGAATATTCTGAAGTATAACAGCACCAATAAATGGAATTCTTCAAAATTCTTATAAAAAGAATTCAGCATAAAATACCATTTAAATAGCAATTTATTAAATCGTATCTTCATGGTTTGTAAGAAATAATAGCACTTTCAATAGAACTATTACTAAAATGGAACTCATGGATTTTGGAAATGTTGATTAATAGAAAAAATCATTCAAAGATTAATAATTATAAATTAATAACAGGTACACTTTGAATTATAAAAAATCATTTAGAAAACTCCATTACAGAGAGAAGTCTGTTCTGAACTGTCATTTCTTATCTGGCTACATTATTTAGGACTATTTTGATTTATCTATCATGCCCCAAAGAAGCTCATTATTGTAAAAAAAAAACCTCAGTTTGAATAATTCCATAAGCCTTGGTAGTAAACCTGATCACTACTTTTGAGTCCCTTGATTGGAGGCTGAAATCATGAACTTTCAAGCCTTTTTTTTTTTTTTTTTTTTTAGTAGAGAGTTCAGTGCAGACATCACTTTATTTTTCACTATGAGCAACTACTCTAGGACTTCTTTAACTTCTTACCCTTCACTGTCAGCACCCTTTTGTACAATCTTTTCCCCCCATTAAATTGTAAGCACCATGAGAACAGACATGTCTTCCTTTTCGTCAAATTTTTACCTATAGGATTTAACATAGTGCCTGACATGTAGTACTAACTTAAAATATTTATTGAAATATATCATTTATATATAGAATGAAATGTTATAATTATAATTGACTACCTTTATTAATGTTTTGATGTTATTAAGTAAATGCTCTGTTTATAAACTCAGTAATTTACAGAGTAAATTAGCATATAAAAGAAGATAGATTTCATCATATCATTACAGAAAATAAGTCTAAACATATACTCCCAAAAGACAAACTTTTCCCTTTACCATTTTTTTTTCTTAAGGGGAATAGCCTCAAAATTAAAATGGTTGCTAAAAAACATAACCTATGAAAGAATTGTTCCCTTTTCTGAAGAGCATAATATCCTAGCTACCTAACAGATGGACTATTGAGATAAGTCAAGAAGGTCCCTACTAAGGGCATTTCTTGGAATATCAGAAAGCCTTTTAACAAAGAAATAAAGAACAAAACCTGAGGAAATATAATGCATGAAATGATAATATAACACTAGATATGCATCAAAGAGTAAATAATCCAATTTTGCTGATATGCAGGTTTCTGGAGTAGAGTAAAAAGAAAAAGAAGTTAATGTGAGATAAAATTGGAGAGATAAGGAGGTGATATATTGTTGTAGAGATCCCTGACAGTCAGATCAAGTTATTTATTTATTAGACAATAAAGACCTTTCAAGAATTTTGAATGGAAAAGTAGCATCACTAGAATTGCATGTTTGGAAGATAAATATCGGAATAGTTAGAAAAAAACAGATTGAATAGGAACCAGATTAAATGAAAGCAGATCAATTAAAAGACTTTCATCATTATATAAGTGAATATCAATTTAAGCTTATACTAAATTGATGGCAATCTTTGAAAAACAGAAGATTTAAATCTAGAATAGATTTATAATCACTAGTCTCAAAAGTAATTGAAGGGAGAAAATTAAGGAAGGGGGAAAATTAAAGATAATATTAAGAACTGAAACATCAAAATATATAATTCTTCTTAGATTCTCTAGTACATCTATGGGGTGCAGTGAAAATCTCAGGCTTAGAGTCAGAAAGATTTGAATTCAAATTCTACTTCACATATTTTCTATTTATGTGACCTTGGGCAAATCATTTAACCTTATCTGTAAAATGAGAATAAATATACCACCTATCCCACTGTCATAGTTGAAAGGATTAAATGAGATAATTGCTTAGTATGGTATTTGCAATGTAGCACTATATAAATGGTGTTGTTATTGCTGTCATCATTATCATTATCATCATCAACATCATCATCATCATCTTTTAATTTATCAAGACTACTCCTGGAAAATTCATTTTGTCATTTTGCCTATGATAGAGATAAAAAATATACCTGGACTTGCCTGATTGACAACTTACAAATCAATCATCTAATCTACACAACACACACACACACACACACACACACACACACACACACACACACACTCACTTCACTGGAATATACCATAGTAAAACAATATACTTTAATGATTGGATAATGTGATTTATCAGCAAGAGAATGATAAATTCTGAAGGTGATGAAATACATATTTGCTATGTTAAATACATTTTTCCCATCAAAAATTATTTTAAAAGGTAGCCAAAAATCAATTCATCAAGGCAGCATATTTTGGAAACTTGTGGTTTTGATGGAAAGTCTTCAGGGCTGATTAAGGTAAATTGGAAGATTATTAGCATAGCCTAAGAATACTGAATGTCTTTAATCTGCAGGCAAGTCTTATCTGAGATTTTTGAATACATAAATATTTAGAAGTGCAAATACAGAGAGTAATTCTTTTATAATATAATTTACACACACATCTTAAATAGCATTGTTCAATGTTTAATGTAAACATATTTAGGTCATTAATTCCATTCATTGGCTTAATGTCTTGATGCTTATGAATCTTTTTATTTTCTATTACAAAGGTAAACACCTTGAAACATTAATTAAAAAATACCAAAATAGAAATATTAACTTTAGCACATATTTCATATTGGAGTGGATACTTTATGACACTTGCTTTGTAATCCAGAGCTCAAATCCCAATATTTTTCTATGTGTGTCAACTTAAAGAAATTATATCACTTTCCAAGACTCATTTTCTTAATCTTTAAAATAAAATGGAGATACTAAATGACCATAAAATCTGTTATAGACCTGCATTATTGATTTTAGTTGCATGTATAGGAATGGTGATCTTGAAATTGTTTCTAGTCAGAGAAATACTTGGTGAAATATTACAAGTAGTGGATAATTTTAAAGAACAGTATGAGCCATATAATTCATTAGCTTTTTTGATAGTACTCTGCCTTTCTATTCCTATGCATTTCTTTTACTTTTTATATTTCCTTGGCTATTTTTTCCCTAAAGTATGACCTTTTTTCCCTACTCAGCTCTGTGATATTCACTAGTTAAAAATAAATAGGATTAAATGACATCTCTGGAGATTATTTAACTTCTAAATAGTTTATAAATAAGTTATTTAGCAATAGACTAGATATTTCTAATTATCATATCACAGAGAGAGAGATAATGCAAATTATTGGCTACAAAGGTATGAAAATTAGGCATACAACTTCCTTTCCATTTCCTGTCCTCCCATAAGCTATACCTGGCCTTAGATGTATTACTTCACATAGAGTTATTTACTTGCTAGATACTTCTAGGATTTTTTGGATGAAATCTTCTTTTGTTCCATATAACAATTTTTCTTTGAGAAAATGTTTTTTTCATACAAAAAGGATCCCTTTATTGTCTTTTTATAGATTTGCTGAAGAGCTAACATTTTAATTCATTTACTTCCAAAAAAAAAGTTTTTGAACTTATTGTATGTAGTTCTTTTCTTTCTACATCACATGTCCTGTTAGTGAAATATTGAATGCTTCTGACTTAATGATATCGCTTTGCTTCTGCTCTAATGGATATGTAGTATGCAATTAGACCACTTTAGGTTGCCATTTAATCATCTAGGATTTTTTCTCCTGGAGGAGCGTCAACTCTAAAATGAACTTAATAGTGTGATAGCAAAGTACAATTGTGTCACCTCCTGAATGTCTTTATCTTCCTTGTATCTTTTAATGAATTCAGCAGAATAGCCTTTTATTATATCTCTCATTACAAAGGTTCTCACTTTGGTATTATGATTCCTGTAATTACTAATAACTAATGACCAGTGGTTATCCTTAATTTGTTATCTATTTTGTTGCCTTATCCTTATCAAGAAATGCCATTTGAAATTTCTGCAATATACAAACACACATATCAAACACCTACACATACACAGTGCCAGACAAAGCTATTTTTCAGTGACCTAGGTAAAATAAAATCTATTCATAAATATATAAATTACAATACGTACAAATCCATTGTCTAAAATTTTCTGCTTAATTCATTAATTCTTATTCTTCTTTTTCCTCTAAACTTCATCATGCTTTAATTTCACAGTACTTTAAAATTTATATTTATGATATACTAAAAACAAAAAGGCAACTGACTTTCCTTTAAAAGATTGGTTAAAAAAAGGTCTTAAAATGAATATTGTTAATGGCTATATTTTTAAAAGGTACAATCATAATTTATTCTTAAAATAGTGAATCAGTTACCTTTGAGCTTAATGTCCCAACAAACTCAAAGTCATATAAGTAAATAATAATAAAAAATGTTATCAATAATAACAATCTGTCGAATAGGACCTTACTTAATCACAATCATTTCAAATAGTATAGTTCTTAGTAGTCATGGTGGGACAGAAGTAACGGTAGTGTTTCAGTGAGGAAATGACAGCTGGTATTGATTTGCAATGTTATCACCTTGAAAAAAATAATCTTTGGTGTAGAGGGCTGAAACTATTGAGTCAATGCACTGAGGTCAGGACTGCTGAGCACTTGAGGCTAACTACCAATTGGACAATACTCTATGGGCATATGCTTGGAAAATGGTCCTTTCCACTATCCCTGCTGGCTTAATGATTGGTGTATACAGAGGATTGTAGAAGGGACTAGGGGGTGGAGTAAGACTAGCCAGAGTCACTTTTGGTGGTAAATGAAGAGAGAAGGTGATTGCGGAGATTCTGCTTCCATCCTATTCAATCCTGCATCTAAGACAAAGAATAAAGACTAAGGACTTTTGCTTATCGTGACTCTGGCTAATTCTGAGCTATCTGGGGTGTTAGCATGGTTGATACACTTTGGTATCAAGAGGTACATCACATGCAATTATTTTCCCCTCAAATAACATACTTTTTGAAACATAAAATTAATACAAACCATAACATTGTCATTATAGTTTTGCAAATGATAAATCCTGGGCTTTTAAAGATAAAGAAAGAAAAACAATATGTGGTCACATATTTATGTTGAATTTTTCATGTGCTGATCTCTAATTGACTTTAAATGTACATTCTAAGATCCCTCTTCCTCCCACCCCATATGGGGTCTCATTTTCTTTGATCAATAATCTGTGTGTGTGTGTGTGTGTGTGTGTGTGTCTGTCTGTCTGTCTGTCACTGTCTCTCTCTGACTCTGTCTCTGTCTCTCTCTTCATTTAAATCATTTGTCCAATTTCAAGTAAAAAGATTTTTAGCATTCATTAAAATTTTAATTCCAAATTCTTTCCCTCCTTTCTCCTTTCTCCCATTGAGAAGAATGGCTAGAAAAGAATGATCTTGCTTATCTTCCAAAGACAGAGCACAGAGAAGGAGAAAGAATTCTATTACTCCAATTATTACAACATGATGTGAACTGACATTCCCCCCGTCCCTTTTACAAACAATTCATTATGGAAGACATGTGTATTAGGACAAGCTGAGTTGTATCTAAGTAGTAATCAATTGCTTGTGGTTGCTAAACCCCCTTTCATAACATACATGAACATACATATAAAAATATATATAATGTATGTTGACAAGGTTTTTGTAATTGAAAATTCCATCCTTTCTTTTCTAAAGTAAATGAATTACTTCCTAGAAAATGTATCAAGAGCAAACCATGAATTCCTAATTTAAAGATTTTATTGTCTTCTATTAAAACAACAATTTTTGTCTACCTCTTTAGTCAAATATCTTATAAATTTTAACACAAAAAGTACATTCTAAAATAAACTTTCAGAAAATTGTCACAGATGAGAATGTGATAGTATATACCAAGATAAGGTCAAAGATGGGTATGTGATTTAATTATAAAGGGTAATACCATAAGCAAATAAAGAGTGCATAGCGGGGAAATTTACTTGTAAAATCTATGGATAAGTGAAGAGTTTAAAATTAAGCAATAGAGAGAGAGAGGTTCATGGAAGTAAATGGACAATTTTTGTGGTATGAAATGTAAAAGATTTTTGTACATACAAAACCAATAAAGACAAAATTAGAAAGAAATCAGAAAATGGAGGAGGCTGATGGAAATTATAAAAAGTCTCTTTGATGAAGGTTTCATTTTTAAATATACAGGTAAATGAGACAAATGTATACAAAAAAATAAGAATCCTTATGCAATTGATAAATACTAAAAGACTATGTACGGGACATTTTCAAAAGAAGAAATCAAAGTTATCAATAGCTGATGGGGAAAAATGCTACAAGTCATTATTAAAAATGTAAATTAAAACAAGTCTGAGGAACTACCTTATGCCTATCAAATTAACTAAGATGACAGAAAGTAAAATGTCAAATGCTAGAGATAATTTAGAATGATAGGTATTCTATTGCATGATTGGTAGAGTAGTAAACTACTCTAACTGTTCTGGAAAACAATTTGTAACAATGTCCCAAAGAATATAAGCACATGGATACCCTCTGAATCAGCAATTCTACATGTTGTATCACAAAGAAATCACAGAAAAGACAAAAGAAGTGACATGTACAAAAATGACAGCTCTTTTTGTGTTGACAGATAATTGGAAATAAAGGAGATTCCCTTCAATTGAGGAACAGCTCAATGTGTTGTGGTATATGAAAATGATTGAATGTAATTGTTCTGAAAAAAATGATAAAGGGCATGATTTCAGAAAAAAATCTGTTTAATCCTATAGGGCTATAACAAGGATTAACTGATGAAAATTGAAGTGATCAGAATGAGCAAAACACCCTTCATGGTGACAGCAATATTATGAAAATCAATTATAAAAGACTTAGTAATTCTGAACAATACCATTATTCAAGACAATTAGAAAGAACGCATGATAAAAAAGTTATCTATCTAAAAGTTGATGAGATCTGAGTACAGATTGGAACATTATTTTTCATTTTATTTTTCTTGCTTTAAAAAAAAAGTTTGGCTAATATGAAAATATGTTGTGCATGAATTTACATGAAGAATAAATGGATATCAAATATCTCAATAAATAAATTAGGGGCTCCAGAGAAAGAGACTTTGGAACTCAAATTTATTTATTTATTTATTTATTTTTTATTTTTTGCTGAGGCAATTGGGGTTAAGTGATTGGCTCAGGGTCATACAGCTAGGAAATGTTAAGTGTCTGAGAACATATTTGAACTTAGATCCTCCTGACTTCAGAGCTGGTGCTCTATCTACTACACTACCTAGCTATCCCTGAAACTCAAAATTAAAAAAAAAGAAAGAAATGAATGTTAATAATTGTTTTTGATGTCTGAAAGGATAAAGGAAAAAGAAATAACTTCTAATGTTTCCAGGAGAGATACAGGTTACATTATTAAAATGAGATTTCTATTGAAAAAGAAAAAGAAAAAATATATATATGTGTGTATGTATATATATATATATATATATGTATATATATATACATATATATATATATATATATATAGAGAGAGAGAGAGAGAGAGAGAGAGAGAGAGAGAGAGAGAGAGAGGTATACATTGAAAAGTAATTAGTAAAACTATGTTTAAACAAATATATAGTCATTAAAAGCATGTTTACTTCATCCTATAGCTTGCTCTCATTTCTGGGAATCTTCTTCTGTTTGAACCTACCTGAATTTTGCTTTGCTGGAAGCTAGAAATAAGACCAACTCTCTTCAAAACTCTCATTAACTCTGTCCCTTGGCAAAGTATTGAGAAATTACTCTTTCTACAATTATGAAAGCATTATGCAGATGTCTCATAGATAAACTTGATGTATTCCACCTCATAGCTACCCTTCAAAAACAAAAATAAAACAGAAAACAAAAGGTTTAATAAGTTAAAGGAAATTCAAGAAGTGGAAAATTTTAGAATGATCAGCATACTACAAGTGGTCATGGAGGACAAAAATAATAGTTGAGCCTAACAGATCTCTCACTTTCTTGTCCTCATTCCTTTTTTTTTTTTTCATATGTAATTAATATATATATATATATATATATATATATATATATATATAGATAGATAAATAGATAATGTCACTCAATGGGAGCTACTAACTCTCTGCTTCCCCCTTTTAATTACATTTTCCATTAGTGGCATTTCAAGTATGCTACTTGGTCCACCTATCCAGGCATCAGATTGACCTAAACATTCTCAGCAGCTTTATTTTGATTCAGAAATCTTATTTCTGTCCTGAAGTATAAGACATTTTTTCTGTTCTAAACAATTCTGTATCACTTCAGAGATCATAGCAATTATTAATGAGCCTGATCCTATTGTCAGCATAATGCTCATTCACATGAAAGAAATTGACTCTTTCACAGAACCATTTAGCAAATTACCTGTCCTGGAAGAGTGATTTTGACTCATATTAGTAAACAATTTAAACTCCCACCAGGCATCCGATAATGTCTTTAATCTACCTAACAGGTATAGTGTGAAACCCATTTAATTCATCATCATTGATATTATCAGTGAAGACACTTTTACTAATATAATATGGACCTTAACTTTGGAATTTAAAATAGCTAATTTTATAAAGCTTTAAATAAGGAAAATAAAATGGATGTGTTAAAAAGAAAAAAAAACAAAATAAATTATAATCTAGAAAAAGAAGACAGTAGAAAAATGTATTAATAAGAACAAGAATACCATGCATCATTTAATATGACTAAATTAAAAAAAAGAGAGAGATTGAATTCAATTGTACCAAAAAAAAAAAAAAAAAAAAAAAAAACAAAACCCTACGGGAAGCATTTAATCACTGAAACTGTGTTAATATATCACCAGCTCTTTGTCCTTAATTTTCAAAAAGACCAATGACATCACTGGTTAATGTTTTGACTTGTGCACAAATTGGATTTAAGTGGGGCAGAGTTTCACACAGTTGTCAGCCTCACTGTTTCATTGGAATTCAATGGCAAGACAAAATTCAAGATGACTTCTTGTCTTAGTTGTCTCAGCAAGGTGTCAGCTCTACAGCTCCTACTTCAGTCATCTTCATGACCATTGGAGCAAAATGTTGTTGTTTCCTCATTCTTCTGGGAGAAATCTTCCCATGCTCAGACATCATCTTCACTCATCAATTGGTTGCCTGTCAGGAAATATGGTTTTACTCGATTTTGAATGCTGTGATGAGGTACAAGAAATCATAAAACAAAGCTATCCAGAGTGATTTCACAGACTCAAATCATTTTCAAGTCAAGGAGCATAATGTTACCATAATACTTAGCAAGTGAACAAAGTTCCTAATGAACTTATAATTAATGAGGCGGGTGGAGCTTTTTATGAAAAAAAGACCCTAGATTAGACACGGAAACTATGTTAGTTGTGTGTCAGCAAGGTTTTATCATAGTATTGGTTAGGTTTATGCCACTAGCCCCTGACATTGACACATATAGTTTGACCAACTGAATATATACCATTAACTGGTATCAGTTCAAGTTAGTTCTGTCTGTAAAAGATAATTTTGTCAAAACAAGAAATTCTGTATGGTCAGTTTGTTCCTGTATCAAGAGAAGGTAAAAGGAGATAATTCCTCACTGCGGCTCACTTAGATGTTGGGTTATATCCAAAGATATAATTTTTTCTCAGGTCTATTCATGATATCAGCTATGTATTCTACAGCTTTTTGGAGAGCAGGGTGAAAAATGGACTCCAAAATGGAGAGGCCCTGAAAATGATTCAGCAAGCATTGAGATCAGAAGTGCTAGTCCTCCCCATACATATTTAGACTTATCTAAATAGCAAATATAGCACTTCTTATGTTTTCCTTCCAGACAAAGAAAAAAAAAAAGAAGAGAATAAAAACAGGAAAATAATTTATGCAAAGACATCATCATGAAGAAATACAAGTAAAATTTTGTAAAACATTAAATCAATGACAAGTTATATCTGCAAACTACCTTCTCTGTCTGATCCTCTTCTTTCTTCATTTGCAGTTTTAAAAGAACACTTTATGGGAACTACTAAACTCTTCTTTCGCTTCCCTAATTCCCTCAGTGGCATTTCAAATATTCCACCAATAGAGTAAATATGTACATGATCCATCAGCCCAGGCATCAGCCCAAACTGACTTTATAAACACTCTCAGATTTGCTTCGATTTAAAGAGCTCTTGGAAAAATTATGGATTCAAACTACATAAAGGAGAATACACATTTGGAAATAGTCATGGCCATATTTCTGGACTATGTGTATTTTTTTTACATTTTTTTCTCTTTTTAATTGAGAAGGACTGAAGAAGTTGAATAAAGTGTAATAATAATAATAAGCAGGGGGGAAAAAGGGCCATTGAACAATTCCTTTTTTCAATGCATAGAAGAGAAAAGAAAAAGAAAGAACTTCCAAAGCAAAAACAAACAGGACATTTTTGGATAGTAATTTGTAATTTAATGTAGGTCTTTAAAAAAAAACCAGTTTGGTTGAAATGGAGATATGATTTCTTATAAAAATCCTCTTTTCAGATCTGTGTATATAGACAACCTCATTCTATTTTGATGTTAAGTTTAGAATTTTATAGTTAAAAAAATTTATTCTTCTGGAAGAGCATTTTTTTTTCTTTTTTAACATTGGGATCCTTAGAATATAGCATAGAACTTTGATAGAACACATGCTTATCAATATTAAGTACAATTTAAATGAAGTAAAAGGGCTATAGCTTTCACTAAAACAAGGAACTAGTATCTGATCATGCTGTCCCAAACATGTCTACTTACAAGGATAGTTTGTTTTGTTTGTTTTGGTGGTTACCCACACCATATTTTTCCAAGATTCCCTGATTCCCCAAACCAAAGACTATTATGAATTTCAATCTGTCCTGATTATACCCTAAAAAAGCATCACTGTCTATTCATTTATGAACAATTACTCAAATCAAGGTTGTGTGAAAAAGCACCTTTTACTAGTATGACAGCAAGCATACATAAATAAAAAAAAAGTTAAACATGAGCATATCAAAATAAGATTTTTCAGGTTGGGATGTAAGGCTTATATTATCTTTGATTTCCTAGACAATATGGTATATATTGAAATATTTGTTGCTCCATTTTTCTCTTCCTTTTCTTAAACATCATTTCAAATGTCATTTCTCTATTAGCTAGACAATAATATATTAACTGAGTTTCTCAAAATATCTCATTGTAGAAGATACATCTACTTTTATTTCTTTTTTCTATTGTTTTTAGGATTTATTTTGAACTTATTTTCTTCCTTTCAATTTTATTTTTCTTGTTTTTCAGAAATTATAATTTGGTATTTATTTTTTTCACATAATATTTTCTTCCCAATTAAATTGAAAGGTACTTTTTAACATTCACTTTTGTAAGATTTTGAATACCAATTTTTTCCATCCTTTCCTTCTTTCCTCTGCCTGAGAACAGCAAGCAGTCTGATATATATGATATCTATACAATAATTTCAAAATATTTACATATTGTTCTTTTCAGGGGGGTAAGTCAAAACAAAAAGTGAAAATAATATGCTTCAATTCACTTTTAGTCTTCTTGTTATTCCTCTAGATTTGATGGCATTTTCCTTCCCAAATCTATCAGAATTGTTTTGAAACACTGTATTGCTGAGAAGAGCTCAATCAGTCATAGATGATTGTTACACAATCTTGTTGTTGCTCTGTACAATGTCCTACTGATTCTGCTCAATTCATTCAATGTTAATTAATGTAAGTCATGCCCAGCTTTTCTGAAATCAGCTTGCTCATTATTTGTCATAGAAAATTGTGTTCCATTATATTCGTATTAATTCAGTCATTTCTCAATTGATAGGCATTCACTCAATTTTCGATTCTTTTCATCCACAAAAAGAGGTACTACAAAGATTTTAGCATATTTAGATCCCTTTTCTTTGGAATATGATCTCTTTGGGATACAGATTGAACAGTATTACTGTTGGATCATAGAAGATCAACAGTTTTATAATCCTTTCGGTATGGTTCCAAATTGCTCTTTAAAATTCTGGGAGGCAAAGAAATACTAAAGAAAGGAAAGGGACCTGTATGTGCCAAAATGTTTGTGGCAGCCCTGTTTGTAGTGGCTAGAAACTGGAAATTGAATGGATGCCCATCAATTGGAGAATGGCTGGGTTAATTGTGGTATATGAATGTTATGGAATATTAGTGTTCTGTAAGAAATGACCAGCAGGATGAATACAGAGAGGCTTGGAGAGACTTACATGAACTGATGCTAAGTGAAATGAGCAGAACCAGGAGATCATTATATACTTCAACAACGATATTGTATGAGGATGTATTCTGATGGAAGTGGATTTCTTTGAAAAAGAGATCTAATTCCATTTCAATTGATAAATGATGGACAGAAGTAGCTATACCCAAAGAAAGAACACTGGGAAATGAATGTAAACTATTTGCATTTTTGTTTTTCTTCCCGGGTTATTTATACCTTCTGAATCCAATACTCCCTGTGCAACAAGAGAACTGTTCAGTTCTGCAAATATGTATTGTATCTAGGATATACTGCAACATATTTAACATATATAGGACTGTTTGCCATCTAGGGGAAGGGGTGGAGGGAGGGAGGGAGGGAGGGGAAAAATCGGCACAGAAGCAAGTGCAAGGGATAATGTTGTAAAAAAAAATTACCCTGGCATGGGTTCTGTCAATAAAAAAGTTATTATAGAATAAAAATAAAAATAAATAAAGTAAAATAAAATAAAATTCTGGGAGGCTGAGATTTTCCATTATTATAATTTTGTTGTCTATTTTTTTTTCTGCAAATAATTTAACTTCTCTTTTAGAGAAGTTATTTGGTGCATATATGTTTAGTATTCATTTTAATTCATTATCTATGGTATTCTTTAACAAGATATAGTTTCCTTCTTTATCTCTTTTAATTAGATCTATTTTTGTTTTTGTGTGGTCTGAGATCAATACCACTACTCTTACTTTTAATTTTTTTTTTAACTTCAACTGAAGCACTATATATTCTACTTTAACCTTTTACTCTTACTCTATTTGTATCTTTCTGATTCAAATGTATTTCTTGCAAACAATTTATTGTGAGATTTTGGCTGTTCATCTACTATGCTATAAACTTCTTTTTTAAAGGAGAGCTCATCCCATTCACATTCACAGCTCTGATGATTGATTCTGTATTTCCCTTCATTCTATTTTTCTCTATTTATTCTTTTTCTCTCTCCTTTCACCCTTTCCTTTCTCACCATCCCTTAATCTGCCCTTGCTTTTGTCAGCTCCTCTCATTATCTTTTCTTTTCCTCATACTTCCCTATAGTATAAATAAATTTCTATAGCCAACTAAATATGTGTCTTATTTCTTCTTTGAGCCAAACCCTTTGGGATTAAGGTTAAATGTTCATCCCTCTCCCTTCTTTCCCTATAATGTAATAGATCCTTTATGCTTCTTCATGTAATATAATTTACTCTATTTTACTTCCTCTTTTCCCTATACAATCCTCTTTCCACCCCTTAATTTCTTCTTTATATCACTACATGAAAGTCAATTTATACCATATCTTCTAATTATCATAATAGAGTTCTCAGGAGTTTCATGCATTATCTTCCTGAGTAGGGATGTAAACAGCTTAACTTCTAAATATCATGGTTTGGTATTTCCTGTTTACCTTTTGAGGAATCTCTTGAGTTTTTTATTTAAATGTCAAATCTCTTTAGTTCTGGTCTTTTCAAAATAATTACAATAATTCTTAAATTATCTCTCCTAGATCTGATATTTTTCATGTTGGTATTTTACCAATGAAATATTTTATGTTTTATTCATTTTTTCATTTTTAAAAATTTTGTTTGACTTTTTCTTTGTGTCTCATTAATGCATTACTTTCCATTCACTATATTCTAATTTTTAATGAATTATTTTCATCAGTTAGCTTTTTTACCTTCTTTTTCATTTGGCCAGTTTTACTTTCCAAGGAATTGCTTTCTTCAGTAGAATTTTCCTCAATTTGGTCAATTCTACTTTTTAAGGAGTTATTTTCTTCAGTGTTTTTCCCCCCATCCACCAAATCTTAAGGAGTTTTTTTTTTTCAGTCATTTTTTGTACTTCCTATTCCAAGTAGTTGATTTTTTTTCATAATCTCCTACATAGCTTTCATTTTCTTGCCCAATTTTTCTTCTATCTCTCTTACTTGATTTAAAAAAATCTTTTTTGAGCTATTTCAAGAGAAAATGAATCATATGCATATAATTATTCTAGTGCAACAAAATAGGGATCACATTCTTCATGAGTTAATCCAAGCAATTTTAAAATGCCTACTCTGGTATAATATTGCCCTCATATTACTCACTATATCTAGACAAGACCAATCATATTTCATCTACCTTTCTATGAAGCAGTGTTGGAATTAAAGGAAATAAGAGCTGCTTTTGAATTCTTCCTCAAATACCAGATACTATTTACTATGAGCAAGTTATTATAATTCTTTAAGCCTCATTTTCTTCATTTATAATATGGGACAATTGTACTCACAATTTTCCATGTTCAACTCAACTTAAAATTTATTTTTGCTACCACAAGCTAATCCTGATGTTGTGCTCAGTCTTTTTCTTCTTGTTTTGTGTTCATTATTGTTTGTGTCTTTTTACTGAAATGGTCAAAATTTAATAGTGGAAATCATGAGCTACATCCTCTTATGTTAAGCTGTTACTAGATAATTTATCTTATGAAATCTTAACCCTGAATGATTGGAAATCCATAGCTAGGACATGCTTAGAATCTGGACAAAATTTGTTGTGGCTTTTGGAGTTTCATGAATTATGTAGGATTCAAGTCCAATGCAATAGGCAAACAGGAGCTATTTGACAAATCACTTTTGACCAACTAGCTGGTGAAGGTCAGTATGGAGAGAATTCAGAACAGATTTATTATCCTTTAACAGTGTATGAGCAAATTTCTAAGGCTTCAATAAAAGCTTGGAATTCTCTCCCTGGACAGCAAGATGGAAGTAAAGCTTTTACAAAAATAGAGTAAGGTCCCAATGAACCTTTTGCTGATTTTGTGGGACGTTTGCAAACAGCTGTCATAAGAACCACTGGAGATAATGCTACCACAGAAATAATGACCAGACATCTGGCTAAGGAAAATGCCAATGAGGTTTGCAAAAGAATTATATGGGGAGTAGATAAAGATGCTCCTTTAGAGGAGATCATAAGGTATTATGCCACAGTGGGCACAAATGCTTATTATACCCAAACTATGATGAACATGGAAAGATAGGGTCCCTTTTGGCAAGGGACTTCTAGAGAAACTCATAGATATTTTCAATGTGGAAAAGTTGGGCATTTGAGAGCTCATTGTAGATATAGAGATAGAGTAAGAGACAGGGTGAGAGAATAAAACCCAAAACCCCATGTCCAAAATGCAACCGAGGCTTTCACTGGGCCTCTGAATGTAGATTGATGCAGAGAAATGAGAGGCAGGGCCAAGCTCCAAGGTATCAATCAAAAGACAGATGGGGCATGATAGCAGCTGAGGCTACACCCAGAGAGTCGTTAGAAATTTGGGACTCTGCTGTCATCAACCAACAGAAAAGCAATCAGGATAACAGTTGGGGAGAATACGGGTCTTTTTACCCAACAAGGCAGTATCCAATGCAAACAACTCCAATCTAATTGCCAGATGATGAGGAAAAATCCCCAAAGTGGTAAATAGAAAGGAATTAGATGGGTTAACTGCTTGGGGAAGAGGGTTTGCTTGTATCTCCACAGGTGGAGAAGGAATTAGATGGGTGCCAACAAGCCATATTTGCTTGTACATCAGAGAGAAAATATATCAGAGAGAAACAGAAAAAGAGAAAAATCTGGAAGGAAAGGAGAAGACCTAAGAACAAAATCTTCAGGAATCATTGGATATCCTAACACAAGATGAGACTGTTTTAGTTCTTGAAAAAACAGCAAGAATCATTGGATTCCTTGAGATGAAAAATTGTTGATGAGACTATTGCAGTACTTCAGAGCTTACAGGAATTATTGGATTCCTGGCACATCAACTAATGGACAATGGATTCCTTTTGGACTATTTCTAGGACTTATGGACATGTATAATTCTGCATGTTGATTCATGTTATTTGTTACATCACTACTAGCCTGTGTTATATTGCTATGTGCTTATGTATCTTATGTAATTATGTGTAATGCCTCCCATATTGATGCTTTATGTGTACCTGTTTCAAGTAAGCCCTTTCAGAAACCCGCTAATCTGATTTGACTTCCTATTTACTTTGGTGTTTTCATCTCCCTTCCTGAGATGTAAGGGAGGGTCTGACCACTTTCTTTTTATGTTATTTTCACTTCTTTTTTGAGCAGTCAGGGAAGATGTGATCACCTTTTTTTGGGGGGGGGTTCTTACCTTCTTGAGAAGTCAGGGAGGTCATGACCACCTATGTTCTAAATCAAAAGAAAAGGGGAGATGATGGAATCCTTACAAAGTGTAAAGTCATTAGAGTTGATAGAGACAATAACTATCTAATTTAGCATGGTTCAGTATGATTGATCTGATGTTACAAGGAGATGTTATGGGCCAGAAGAAACAAGGTACTAAGTGAAACTGTTAGAAACAATGCTTGTGTTCACACCTTTAGAGAGCTCATATAAGCAAGAAGCTCTTAGGGCCAGAGAGCACTCTGGGACAGACACAGAGCACTCTGGGAGATTGAGAGCTAGTAGCCCTCTCTAGGAGGCAAGAGAGATTCATTCCAACTTTCACTTTGGTGCAGGCTAGAGACATTCAGAGTTGAGCTAGAAGAGTCAGATCCATTCCATTTTTCCAACTTTGTCCTGGCTGGAGGCTGAAGGACAAACCTTTGGATTTGGAGACATTCAGAGGGAGCTCTTGGGACTAAGCAGAAAGATAGGCCTCTAAGAAAAAAGTAAGCAGGCTATTTTTGGAAGGAGGGAATAAACATTTGCATTTTATCAGCTGGCTGCATTTTGAGGTGATTATTACTTTTAATTGCACTTAATCCTCCAAAAAACCTCCCTGAGAAACCTGCTCCCAGAGAGAATCATTCTATTTTAAAGAAGAAAAAACATCACAAGTAAGAGCAAGAATGATTGTATGCAATTCATTCTGCTGAGTGGACTGAAATGGAATTCTAACTACTCTCTTTATACTTAAGTCAGAAGAGCATACAGCACAAATGTTATGTTTGGATACATCTGTAAAGATAGTTAGTCCTTTAAGAGAAACTTTAGAAACCTTTTCTTCAAGAATCCATCGCCAATTATGTAACAATCTGGTTATCTTTAATGGAGACCCATGTGTAAAATTTGGAGCTGTGGCCAACAAAATTTGCCACTCTGGGATGGTTTCACAACATACATTAATTTGTGCATTGGTGTAAAAGATGTATATCTTGTCAGGTCTTATCCCAGATAATTGTACTGCTCACTTAATGGCCTTTAATTAAATTCTAGCAACAAGCACTGGATAAGGAGTAAGGCTTTGTTCTGGTTGTGCTGGGAAGTTCACCCACTCTATTATATTGTCTCCTTGATGAAGAACTGCTGTAGGTGCTGCTTCTGTAGCAAAAACTGATATTTCCAAGGGTTTTTGAGTGACTCAAGCACATTGGATAAAGTCAGTTCAACTTCTCTCAAAGCCTCTTGAGCTTCTTTTGTAAGCTGGTGTGGTGATTTTAATGCACTGTCTCCCCTAAAAATGTCATATAAGGTTGTTATTGATAGGTAGTTAAGCCTAACACTGGACTCATCTATTGAATATCTCCTATCAATTTATGAAAGTCATTTGAGGTGTTTAGCTTCTCTGTTCTTAAGGAAAGTTTTTGTACTTAGGCACTTAGGGTATACTTCATATCCTAAATATTGAAAAGGAGCATGCCTTTGAATTTTTTCTGGAGTTGCATACAAATATGCAATTTGTATTTCCTTAGTGTCTCTATGGTCTTTTGTAGATATGCTTCTAACATTTGCTTCTCAGGTGCACATCCCAATATATCATCCATGTAATGTAATAACATTACTTTTGGAAATGCTTTTCTTACTGGAGTAAGAGCAGCAGCAACATACATTTGGCACACAGTAGGGCTGTTTTTCATTCCCTGTGGCAAAAATGTCCATTCATATCTTTTATAAGGCTCAGCTAATTTAATGCTGGACACAGAAAAGGCAAATCTTTTCATATCCTCCTTCTCTAGAGGGATAGAATAGAAACAATACTTAATGTCTATAACCCAAAGAGGCCATTCTCTAGGCAACTGAGTAGGAGATGGAAGTCCAGGCTGAACAGTTCTCCTATTTTCAATCTGTTCATTTACTTTTCTTAAGTCAATCAACATCCTCCTTTTCCGGATTTCTTTTTTACAACAAATACAAAGGAATTCCAAGGACTTAGAGAAGGTTGTAAGTGTCCTTGGTCAAGTTGCTCCTGTACTATACTTTTTTTTTTTTAATTTAAATTTTATTTTATTTAATAATAACTTTGTATTGACAGAATCCATGCCAGGGTAATTTTTTACAACATTATCCCTTGCACTCACTTATGTTTTGTTTTTTCCCCTCCCTCCCTCCACCCCCCCCCCAAAGTGGCAAGCAGTCCTATATATGTTAAATATGTTGCAGTATATCCTAGATACAATACATATTTGCAGAGCCGAACAGTTCTCCTGTTGCCCAGGGAGAATTGGATTCAGAAGGTAAAAATAACTCGGGAAGAAAATCAAAAAATGCAAATAGTTCACATTCGTTTCCCAGTGTTCCTTCTCTGGGTGTAGCTGTCTCTGTCCATCATTTATCCATTGAAACTCAGTTAGGTCTCTTTGTCATAGAAATCCACTTCCATCAGAATACATCCTCATACAATATCGTTGTCAAAGTGTATAATGATCTCCTGGTTCTGCTCATCTCACTTAGCATCAGTCCATGTAGGTCTCTCCAAGCCTCTCTGTATTCATCCTGCTGGTCATTCCTTACAAAGCAATAATATTCCATAACATTCATATACTACAATTTACTGAGCCATTCTCCAATTGATGGGCATCCATTCATTTTCCAGTTTTTAGCCACTACAAACAGGGCTGCTACAAACATTTTGGCACATACAGGTCCCTTTTCCTTCTTTAGTATTTCTTTGGGATATAAGCCCAATAGAAACACTGCTGGATCAAAGGGTATGCACAGTTTGATAACTTTTTGGGCATAATTCCAGATTGCTCTCCAGAATGGTTGGATTCATTCACAACTCTGCCAACAATGCATCAGTGTCTCAGTTTTCCCGCATCCCCTCCAACATTCATCATTATTTTTTCCTGTCATCTCAGCCAATCTGACAGGTGTGTAGTGATATCTCAGAGTTGTCTTAATTTGCATTTCTCTGATCAATAGTGATTTGGAAAACTCTTTCATGTGAGTGGTAATAGTTTCAATTTCATCATCTGAAAATTGTCTGTTCATATCCTTTGACCATTTATCAATTGGAGAATGGCTTGATTTTTTATAAATTTGAGTCAGTTCTCTATATATTTTGGAAATGAGGCCTTTATCAGAACCTTTAATTGTTAAGATGTTTTCCCAGTTTGTTGCTTCCCTATTAATCTTGTTTGCATTCGTTCTGTTTGTACAAAGGCTTTTTAATTTGATATAATCAAAATTTTCTATTTTGTGATCAGTAATGGTCTCTAGTTCATCTTTGGTCACAAATTTTTTCTCCTCCACAAGTCTGAGAGATAAACTATCCTATGTTCCTCTAATTTATTTATAATCTCGTTCTTTATGCCTAGGTCATGGACCCATTTTGATCTTATCTTGGTATATGGTGTTAAGTGTGGGTCCTTGCCTAATTTCTGCCATACTAATTTCCAGTTATCCCAGTAGTTTTTATCAAATAATGAAATCTTATCCAAAAATTTAGAATCTTTGGGTTTGTCAAACACTAGATTGCTATAGTTGACTATTCTGTCTTGTGAACCTAACCTTTTCCACTGATCAACTAATCTATTTCTTAGCCAATACCAAATAGTTTTGGTGACTGCTGCTTTATAATATAATTTTAGATCAGGTACAGCTAGACCACCTTCATTCCTGTACTATACTTAATAAGGTCTGAATTTTATCACTAGCTAAGAGCCACTGTTCTATCCATACTGTTGTATCAGTTTTCCATTGAATAGGCACAGGTAAAAGTGCTGGCAGGCCTCCAATAGCAGCCCTGCCTAAAAATCTAAAGTACTCATTTGTAATCCTAACTATTGTAAGATGTCTCTTCTCCATAGATTGATGGGGATATTTTCTATTAGAAAAAGAGTAAACATTCCTGTTTCACCTTCAAAAGTCCATCTCAAAGGGGTAGTACTAACTTCAGCTGCTTTTGATCCTCCTACTCCAGACATGTAGGTGTTTGCCTTAATCTTTGGCCAGTGACAGACATACCTCTAATGACTTTATGATCTGTACCTGTGTCTACCAATCCTTCTAATATGCCATTTATATAAATAATGAGAATAGGATGGTCAGCTATCACAGGTACTGTACAGAATATTCCTGGATTTTATTGGTTGGAGTCAGAATCACCAGATTGCCTATTAGATATTTATATCAGTAAACTTGATGCTACTACTTCTCTTAGTTGATAAGTCACACATTTTCTGCCTGTATTATTGACTGTGATAGTATCTACACATTCTCCAGTTTCCCACATCAGTGTATGGATGGACACTGTTTTGTAAGTACTCTTAGGAAGTGAAATGGTCAAGCCTACTGTGCCTGGAGGCAAGGCATCCGTAGGTTGTAGAAGAACAGATTTCACCTCTCCAGGGGAATATCTCAGTAGTCCCAACTGCATACAAGTCTTCTCCCCAATTATAATGCCTTTCTCCCATCAGGTAGCTTCCTGGCTGATTGATTATATAATCCCTTTCTCCCACCAGATTGCTTCTTGGCTGATAGACCATGTCTGAGTACTAAACGTCTAAAGACTCTCTGGGTATAGCATCAGCTGCCATTATGCCCCAAATATTTTTTGTTGTTGTTTTGGGCCCTGGACCTGGGATTCCCATCCTGGTTCCCTGAATCAATCTACATTATGATACCTCATGGTAGCCTCTGCTTCATTTTGGACAAGGGGATTTGGGTCTTGTTCTCCCACCCTGCTTTCTCACTCTGTCTTTATGCTGCTATGAGGTAATTAATCTGTACTGAAGTGTCTGCATAAGAACCTACACCTGTTAGTTGGTCACAGATGATTGGTATATTAACTCCAGTTTGCCTATTTTGTTGAGCTTGTATCCTATAGAGGTCACTATATTCAGAAAACCACAAGTTTTGTCCAGTTTCTAAGAATGTCCTTGCTGTAGATTTCTAGTCACTAGGGGTTAAAATTTCATAAGCCAAATTCTGTAATAACATTTTACCATAAGATGATGCAGCCCCATAAAGAGTGCAAGCCTTTTTCAGATCTTTGATAATTTCTAGATTAAAAGCAATGTACCGTCTTTTTTCTTGATCTGGAGAGTTAAGCTGTTCAATCACAGGATTCATTTCTATTCTTGAAATCAGCTATATTCTGCCCTTTCTCTTTGGCTTTAATTAGTGCCTTTTGCAATCGAGTCATAGGAGTGGGTGCTTGCTGGGGGAGAGGTGCTAGTGATATCAATGCTCCTCCCACCATCTCCCTCCACTCAGGAAGGTGAAGTTGATGGGGGCGGGTCAAGAGCCTGCTCCAATGTAGGTGGATTTGAAGCTGAACTATAAGAATGAGAATCACATTCTTTAATTTCACTTAACTCCCCATACCTTTCAGAGATATTAATCTTTCCCTTCTCTTCCTCATTCTCCTCACACTTCATTATCTGGATTTTCTTAAAACTTTTCTTTTTTCTAGAACTTGTGGGATTCTTTAAGGCCAATTTTATAATGTTGTATATATAGAATGTTTCTTTTCTTTTCTTTTTTTTTTAATAGCTTTTTATTTACAAGTTATATGTATGGGTAGTTTTACAGCATTGACAATTGCCAAACCTTTTGTTCCAATTTTTCCCCTCCTTCCCCCCACCCCCTCCCCTAGATGACAGGATGACCAGTAGATATTAAATATATTGAAGTATAAATTAGATACACAATAAGTATACATGACCAAACTGTTATTTTGGTGTACAAAAAGAATTGGATTCTGAAATATTGTACAATTAGCCTGTGAAGAAAATCCAAAATGCAGGCAGGCAAGAATATAGGGATTGGGAATTAGAATATTTCATTAGAAATTAAATCAGGACATTTTTATCATTCTAATATTCACATAGTTGATCTCCTACTAGTTTCCAATTATCTGCCTCTATTTCTTCTTCCTTGAAGGAGCAAGGGAACATGCATTCTAAGTATCCAAGAGTCCACCAATCTGCTCCCAAGTTACAAGCAAACGTTGCCTCTTCATTAACCTAAGTATGCTTTCTATAGACCTCCCATGGGGAAGTAGTGGGGATGGAAAGAATCATTTTCTAATATCTGCCCCATTTCAGCTAGAAAATGAAAGTTACTAGTTTAGTTCTTAAGAAAGTAAGTTCCCTGTTTTTCTATTAAAATACTCACCCTATTTACTGGTCACAGGGACTTCTTTTGTGAAATTAGGGTCCTTGGTCCACGTTGGGTACCAAATGCAGAGTAGGGGCTAGCTCCCTGGAGGTCTTCAGTGTCAGCCAGAGTCAGGACAAATTAAAGTCCTTGCTCTTTAGGGGAAGAAGTCAAGGAGGCAGGCAAGCTGCCACAAGGTTTGCCAAAGATCTCTCCTGGATTTTGGAGTCAGGAATCCTCAGTCTCTCTCCTCTTCATCCTGCTGCTAAATGCCTCTGCCTCACTACCTCTGCTCTCCATACCTTGCCTATGATTATCTCACTACCAAACATTCAGCAAGCACCAATGGTGAGGAGGGCCATTATCCAGATATATGCTAATAGAGCCATTGTCTCACATCAAATAGGTAGCCTTAAGTCTTCTTTTGTCAGATTCAGAGTTTCCACCCTCTAAACTAAGTGAAATGAGCAGAACCAGAACTGTTTGGTTCTGCACACATATATTGTATCTAGGATGTACTGTAACCTATTTAACATGTAAAGGACTGCTTGCCATCTAGGGGAGGGGATGGAGGGAGGGAGGGGAAAAATCAGACCAGAAGTGAGTGCAAGGGATAATGCTGTAAAACATTACCCTGGCATGGGTTCTTTCAAGAAAAAAGTTATTTAAAAAAAAAGAATTAGAAAGATTCAATTTCTTGATGATCTGGGCAAAGACATTTACTAGCTGTATAAGCATCATCAGTTCACTTCACTCTCTTTCCTCAATTTTCCCATTTGTAAAATAAACTAGAGAATAAAACAGCAAAAAATACAAAAATACAAAAAAAAATAAACTGATTATTAACTGAAAGTAGAGTCTGGATAACCACCTATCATGGATATTTTAGGGGAAAAAAATTCCCTAACTGCTTAGATTAAATGATATCTGGGGTGCCTCACAATTTTAAGTTTCTCTGCCTAAGACTATGAGAAAATAGAAGGCAAATATCTTTTCATGTCCAGTTCTTGAGCTAGGCATCAGAGAGTCAGATAATAATGTTTAAGGAGAGTAAATACCCAGACTAGCTACACAGTTTTTCCAAAACATATTATGGTATTTTAAGTCCTAGTACGTGCTTTAAATTTCTCTTGATACAATTTAAATTTATTTTATCTGGTCCTATCCTCAGTGGAAATAGAGAACAGCTCCTCACACAATCTGTACAATATCCTACAACATGTTGAACACAAAGGAGTGTTGAATCCTGTTCGTATATCTTTTATGATGCCGGATCTATTAGACAATCAGAAGTAGAAATGAAGTAGTAATTAAAAACTTGAAGATTGTATTGTTACATGAGACACTATAAAATACAATAACAAGATGAAGAAAATGAAATCACGTCTGTGTCATGTATAGATAGGTTGACCAAGCCAAGGATATTGAGCTTAACAAAGAAAATATTTGGATAATATGAAAACTATAATCAAATAAGTATGTGGTATCTATTGTTGCTCATATATTAATTTCTATTTCCTGCCTCCATGTCATTGCAAAAATTTTTCCCATGACTATATTTTCCTTTTTTGTGTGTCCTTCGTCTTTTGAAATACTTGTTGATTTTTAGGACCTAGCTTAATTTTGGCTCTTTAAGTTTTTTCTTGGTCCAAACTGCCTCTTTTAACAAATTGTTAATATTCTCCAAAATTCCTTTATCTACAAAGATACTTTTAACTTAATATGTTCTTAATAATTTCATGGAGAATTGACTTGTTTTAAAGATGTAAAACATTCCAATCATCATAGATTATTATTGGGGGAAAAAGTGATCATCTTGTCTTCTTCTCTCCTCAGCCATCCCTTTGTGTGTATATGTGTTTGTATGTATGTATTTTATCCCAATTTCCCTGATTCTGGAGCTTGTTCTTTCTTATTTCTTACTTTTCTGCACTACATCCCTAAAGTTTTCTTAATATAACATTATATTTGAATTTGTCATGATATTTTAAAATATTATTCATCTGCTATTAATATTTCCATAGAATGTCAGCTTCTTGAGGGCTAAAGCAAAATTTTTAGTTTAAGTATAGATTGACCTTCATTATAACAGGAAACACACTACTACCTAATATTACCACACTGATTTTAGTATTATTTTGGACAAGTATAGTACATTTTGGTACACTGACTCAGTCTATACTAAATAGTTCCCCAGAGGCCTCAATCAGACAACACATTTCCCAAAGTGACCATTTTACTCTCATTGTCAAAATTACTCTGGCAGTATCTGGATCAGTAGTTAGCTTGTAAAAGGAAATATTGATTAGCCAATAATTTACTTTTTCACAGAACTCAGCACATGAAGAAATCAATAAGCCTACTTTTTTCTTGCAACAACCTCAAGCCATTCAAATTGGAGTTCCCAGATTTTTTACTCTCATGTAAATTATTTTTATGACATACAATATTCACAAGAGACTTTATTCTCCTTTGTAAATTTGGGCAGATCTGTATCAAGCATTCAATGTTCACTGTCCTGTGGAAATTGTACCCTCCAATATAATTTCTTTTTAGTGAAAAAGCATGACACTGTTAAACTAAAGATTTTGTTTTTCTTCCCACAGCTGACTCCATTGAAGCATATATCCCCACTCAAATCTCCATTAATAACCTAGTTATATTGAATCATTAAGTACATGCAATAAATGTATAAGCAGATAAAAAAAAAACTCTCATGGCAACATTTTAATTAGATAGAATAGGATGGTTCATTGAAACAAATGAATCTGTCTTGTTATATAATTCATATTATTATGGAGACAGCAATTGTGTAGTGGAATGAATACTGAGATAGAATCAGAAGTCCTAAATACCACTTCAAATTTTACCAAATATATATTATATAACTTATATATTATATTGAGGGATCCACTTTCAATCTCTAATCTTAATTTCCTTAAAATGAACAGGTTATAATGGAAGATATCTAAGATCCCTAACATTTTCAAATTTTGTCATCAGAATTTGATTTAATTGTATTCTTAAAATGGAGTACTAATCCTTACCTAAATCACTTTTTATTTTCCCCATTAAAAAAAAAAAAAACAAAACACTTTGCCCAGAAAAGTGTTCAAATTGTTGAATGATCAAACTAAAAATCTTCAAAATGTGATTCAGGCTAGTATCCAACAATGTATATAAAACTTAATAAGTACAGCTATAGATAATATACCTTAATGACATTTCCCCAAATTTAGAGAGATTTCTCAAATATACTCTTCAGAAATTTTGAATGCTCAGACAGAGTTAAACCAAAATTTGCAAGAAACAAATTGGTTTCTCAAATCCTTTAAGTGCCTTAACAAGGGACATTACCATTTGGAGACAATGCCAATCAGTGTTGTAGAAAATGACAAAAGTCCTCACAGTGAATATCTAACAGAGGCGGTCAAACAACTAAAGAACATTTTTTTCTCCTATAACTCTCTCTCTTTCTTTCTCTCTCTCTCTCTTACACACACACTCTCTCTCTCTCTCTTTCTCTTTCTCTCTCTCTCTTCTATTTTTCTATTGGGAAAACTATATACCTATCAAACATAGGGACAATTTACAACACTACATTGAAGTCAGAACCCAGAAATTTTTTCTTCTATACAATTACATTTTTAAGAATGTCTTCAAATTTAAGATAAATCATCAATGAAACAACCAGCATTTTAAAAGTGATTGCTATGTTCCAAACATTATTCTTGGTGCTGAGAATGCAATAATAAAGAATAAAATTAAGTAGGATATTTTGTCATTAATATATGTAGATAAATATGTAAATTCATACATGTATTTGAAATTTATATGCATCTGTATACAGGTATTCTATATAGTTCCTTTAGTTGTATGAAGTTTCAACTGATTAAATCCATCCAATATTTTAACAAATTTAAATAGCATGGCAGTAAAAATTGAAGAAGAATTTCTTCATTATATTTATCTAACCTTCATAGATAATATCACTCTGCACTCTGTCAGAACTTGTTTGTCTTTTACTTTACTCTTTCTAGATAATAAATTATTTAATATCAAAGACTGCTAGTGGCTCACTATGACACTTTGCCTATAATATGCTTTCATTTTCTGATATCTTTCTAGATGTATGATGACTTCACTAAAATACACATTTGAAGTGTCAGAAGTATCAGGTAGGATCATGGAGTTCGTTTATAGATATCTCAGAATAATTGGACTACTCTCCCAATAGAAAACCTTTATTGTTTGTACATGTAATTAATAATGCTATCATCCAATGCATTATAAATTAGACAATGATTCAAATACACTGCTCCATTCTTGAAAATCATAAAATTAATTCAAGATTTAAAAAAAAGCTTTACTGATTTCAAAATGTAAATAAAAGACATTTGATTTAATATAGACCCAAGCAAGAATATATCTAAAACAAACTGTATTCTCTCAGTTATGTCTGTCTCACCAAAAGATACTTACATAATCAGTACCATTGTAGCAATATACATAGATCATCTTTTGAACAAATCGTGTTTAAGATAGTGTTTAAGATAGCTCAATACTTTTTAATTGATTTGACTGACACCAAATCACACCAAAAGACTATAAAGTGATTGTAGATCTCTTTAGTGCCTGAAGTTTTTATTAATAAACAAAGTAGCTAAAGGACTTCATGATCCTTTTGATAATTACTTATGACTAAATGGATGGATTACAAAAGGTATGTGATATTTAGTTCACTGGAAATGCCTGATGTCAATTGCAAGCAGTATTGAAAATATAGAGCCAAAATCCATAGGAAATTTTGTCTGACTTTTACTTAACATTTCTCTTTCTCTCCTTGATTATGGATTTTTTAAATGAAGAAGTTCATTGTTTTGTTAACATGGGGAAATGCATAAATGTAACAATTTCTACATATAAGAACAATAGAAAAAGTCATGCAAAAATTTAAATTTCTATTATTCATGCTTTAAAGTAGACATGTATATGTATGTATAAAATTTTGCTTTATTTCTTTTAACTAACAAACATGTATTTTTTCCACCTTCCACATTTTCTCTTTTTTTCTAAATAAAATGAAAGAGCTAGATCAAAATGGAAGTAAATATTTCTGTTTAAAGACTCTTATCATGTGAGGTTTCATCACTATGTTTTCCTCCCCAAAGTTTTCCCATCAATATTTTCTGGGGAGGACTCTTTTCTCTCAAATTAATTATTAAATTAAGTCAAATTAACAATAGAAATGAATAATTAATATCATGACTTAGTAAAGGTAATGCCCATAGCATTGCATTGTATACCTAAGAAATATGTATGCTATTCCCTTTCAAAATTTCTAGAGATCTAGGATATGTAATTTTAAAAAAGCTATTAATTTCTTTAATGTCTTTTCTTTTTTCTCTTTAGATTTATCTAAGTATAAAAGGAATAAGCTCCTTTTTCTTCCAAAATTATATTCTAATTTATCTGTTTTTTCATGATCATAACTACTATTTTTTTTTTAATTCTGTCTTTACAATAGTTTAATTATTTTTGTTTGTTTGTAATGTTTTCCCTTAACCTAGGAACTATGGGTTTTGGCAATAATATGATCAAAAGTTCCCATTGTGGTGTTTTGTTTTGTTTTCAGGAGGTGAACAGTGGATCCTTTCAATTTTGACTTTGCCTTCTGGTTTCAAGATATCATTTATAAATTTAAAGTACATTTTCTGCTTTTTTCTTTTTTATTTATTTCCACTTAACAATGGCATTTTATTTTTACAATTACATAAAAAGATAGTCATCAACATTCATTTTTGTAAGACTTTGAGCTCCAACTTTTTTTTTTCCTCCCTCTTCTCTCTCTTCCTTCCTAAGACAGCAAGCAATGTGATATAAGATATATATGAACAATGATTTCAAACATATTTCCTTATTAATCATATTTTTAAAGAAAAATCATGAAAAAATAATAAAAAAATGAAAATGGTATACTTTGAGTTTCATTCAGTCTACATAATTCTTTCTCTGGATGAGGATATCATTTTCCACCGCAAGTTTATTAGAATTGTCTTGGACCACTGTGTTTCTGAGAAGGGTTACAGCTATCATAGTTGAACATCAATTTTCCTGTTACTCTGTCCAATGTTCTCCTGGTTCTGCTCACTTTATTCAGTATCAGTTCATGTAAGTCTTTCCAAACTTTTCTGAAATCAACCTACATATCATTTCTTATCAAACAAATTACATTCATGTACTACAAAATATTCACCTGTTCTCCAATAGATGGGCATTCACTCAATTTCTGTTTCCTTGCCACCACAAAAAAGCACTTCTATGAACATTTTTGTACATGTGAGCACTTTTTTTTTTAATCTCTATGGGATACATAGCCAATAGTGGTACTCGTGGATCAAAGGGTATACACAGTTTTATAGCCCTTTATGCATAGTTCTGAATTGCTCTCCAGAATGGTTGGATCAATTCACAACTCTACCAATGCATTAGTGTCCCAGTTTTCCCACACCCCCTTCAATATTTATCTTTGTTTTCTCTGTCATTTTAGTCAATATGACAGTGTGCAAAGTGGTACCTCAGGATTATTTAATTTGCATTATCCTAATCAATAGGTGTAGTGCATTTTTTTTTATTTGAGTATAAATGGCTTTAAAATTTTTCATCTAAAATTTCCTCTTTATATTCTTTGACCATTTATCTCTTGAGATATTATTTTTATTCTTATAAATCTGATTTAGTTATCTATATATTCTAAAAATAAAGATTTTTTTTATCAGAAATACTAGTTGTAAAATTTGTTTGCCAGCTTTTCGCTTCCCTTTAAATTTTTGGTTGCATTGTGCATTTTATACAAATCCATTTTTAATTTAATGTAATAAAAATTATCCATTTCCCATGAAATACATTTTTCAGGTGCATTCTAAAATTGTGATTTTCAGGTAATCCATTATTTGAAGTTATCTCTCCTAGATGCAGCTGGGTAGTATGGTGTATAGATAGCCAGATCTGAAGTCAGGATCTGAGTCCAAATATGACTTTAATCAATTACTAATTGTGTGATACTGGACAAGTAACAATTTCTGTTTCTTTTTGTTTTTGCCTTTGTAAAATGGGGGCTGCATCTACCTTGCAGAATTCTAGACACAATCAATTGCACTTATTGTAAAGTTCTGAGTATAGTGCCTGGAAAACTCTGAGGAAGTTTTCTCAGCAAAGATACTGGAGTAATCTACTCTTTCTTCTCTTTTTTAGATGAGGGAACTAAGAAAAAAAAATGGTTTATATGACTTATCAAGAGGCACATGGTTAGTAAATGTCTGATGTCATATTTGAACTTAATTTTCCTGACTAGCAGCCAAGAATTCTATCCACTGTGCCATTGTTGTTTTATTCCACGTCAGTCATTTTTCTTATGAGATATTTCAAATTTTCTTCTATTTCTATTACTGTTTTGGCTTTTATTTTTTTCCCTGATGTTTCCTAGGGTCATTTGCTTCAATTTGACAAATTCTAATTTCAATTTTAACTTAATCATTTGAATTAATCTGTATTTGATTGATTTAATTTTAATTGAATTCTGTTAACAATATCATTAACAACTATTTCTAATTCAATTAACAATGAAATTCCAATTTATTTCAATTATGTTTTGTATGTCTTTTACCATTTGGCCAATTATGAGATAAAATTTTTATTTTTATGAAGTTTAAGTTCTCTTTTTAATTTTCTTGCTGAGATCTCATTTCTTTTCCCATTTCCCCCTTTGACTCATTTATTTGATTTAAATATATGTATATGTATATATTTTGCTCTTTTTGTATAGCTCTTTCCTTAGCTATTATAATCATACTTATTTTGCTTTTATTCTATCTTTTTTTTATTCTACACTTTTTTTTTCATTTTTACTTATAGATAGTTGCGGGTCATTGTTTTTTCTGAGTTTCTGAATTGAGTTTCTTTGTCATCACAGTGTCTTTTTTTGTGATTTTTTTTTCTGGTTTTCACAACTTGATTTAAAAATCTGTAGTGTTTTTGTGCTGCCAATGTGTTGTGATATATTTACTAATCTGGTCAAAGCTTTCTTGATCTTTCTCATTTTTAAATATGTGGAGTTTTCTTATTGTCTTGTGGCTGTCTTCTTATGGAACTGTGACCAAGAATTGGTTAACAGGTGAAGGAGCTATCAAAAAGTACTGTTTGAACACAATGCTAGTAAAGGAGTCTTTTGGAATTTATTTCTTCCAAGGCATTTCACCTTTTTACTGTTTCTAGGTGCTTCCTCACAGTCCATAGCCACCATACATTCTGTTTTTGCTAGCCAGCTCAAAATCCCAAAGTCTATAGAGTTATCTTACTATTTTCCAATCTTTCTTGGACTGGGAAAAAAATTGGCTATCACTTTTCTAACTTGAATATTGTTCTGCATTATCTGTGGTCATTTTGAAGGAGTGATTTTGTGGGGGAACATGTAATACTTGTAGGCTTTTACTTTTTCAAATCTACCCCATTTCTCTTCAGATACTTGCATGGTATAGTTCTTAATATAGCAACCATTAAAAAAATTAGGAATACTTCGTTCTAAACCATCATTTTCATATAATCATTATAACCAAATATTAGTATATAATGAAGAAAGTAATTAGTTCAATTCTTTTATTTAAAGATCAACAGTTAAAATGGCACAAACACATGTTTGGTGGTTTGTACTTGTTATTTAATTGTTGTAGAGAACTCCCATTGATATAATTATTTCTACCATAGTAAACTAAAAGTTATACTATTCAATTCAATTCAATAGACATTTTTAAATACCCTATTATATATGCCAGGCACTGTTCTAGGCATAGAGAATATTAAATATATGTTATATGTAAAATTGTACCTGAAACCTATAGACTTAGAGGATTGCTTGAAGCAATCAACTAGTATTTTTCAGAGGTGAAGCTTGAACCTCATGCATACTTGAATATATTTTATAAAGTGCATATCTCTGTGTGTATATCTATCAACCTAAATAGATAGATAATGTTTCTAAGTGTGTTTTTTTTAAACTAGATCAGAAATTAGAAGAGTTATTTTTCTTTAGGCAATTTTTGAGAGCTCACTTATTTCATTTGTAATTTCGTGTGTGTGTGTGTGTGTGTGTGTGTGTGTGTGCATGTAAAGTGGTATACACTCCCACCTTCTATCTTAGAAAAGGAAAAAGGATGCTTTAATATTTTGTTGTGACTAGGATACTTGTGTAACAAATTGCTTCTAGAAGAGAAAACGAGAAATATTTTGATGTCATAAGTGGGATCTGATAAGATATTAATACAGTTGACACCAGAAAATACATTAGAGAAAATAGCTATTGGAGGCAGAACCAAGATGGTGGAGAGGACACACATCTTCTGACCTCTTCCCACAACCCTCAGACTAACTAGCAAATTCAGCCTCTGAATTAGTTCTGGACTGATAGATTGCACTAATATTGGGAGCACAATCAATTACCAGCAGAAGATAATTTCAAAGCTCTCCAGAAAAGGTCTGTTTAAATCAGGCATGGAGGAAGGTGAACCAAATGAAAACAGGCTCAGCACAGATGCCAAGTGCAGGCAGCACAGACCCAGAGCAATGTGTGCTCCATGACCTGAGAATCCACTGGAAGGAGTTTACATCAGTGTTGGTTACTTTGCTCTGGTTATCAGTCAGTAAATCAGCAGAGAATTTAGAAAACATCCAACACAAACACAAAAACAAATAGTGAACTCTAAAATGCCAGAATTTCATGATACCTGGCCATGGTGACCAGAAGTCAGTCAGCACTGACTCAGTGCAGCTGCTGCTTGTAAAGGAAGCTTGGACTATATCCCTTGCCCAAAAAGCAGATCTCAACTTTAAAAAAATGAACAAAAAAGCAAAAAGAAGTCTGTCCCTAGACAGATTTTATGGTGAAACAGAACAGGTTTCAAACTCTCAGTTCATTAAAAGTAGAGTGTCTCCAGATGAAGCTCTAAAGCATGATATAAATTGGTTCCCATCTCATAAGGATCTCTTGGGAGAAATTAAAAAAGGATCTTAAAAGAGAGCTAGAAGAAAAATAGGGAAAAGAAATGAGAACTTTGAAAGAGGGTTTGGAAAAGGAAACGCAGAAATTATATGAAGAAAACTCCTTAAAAATAGATTTAGTGAAATGGAAATAGCATAAAACAACTTACAAAACAGATTTGGCTAGGAAAAAGAAAACAATGCTCTGTAAAACAGAATGTATGAAATGGAAAAAAAATCATAGAACAAGACAATTCATCTAAAATTTCAATTTGCCAAATACAAAAAGAACTAAAAAAGATAAATGAAGAAAACAATTCACTAAAAATCAGAACTGAACAAATGGAAATGAATGACTCAAAGAATACGGGGAATCAGTCCAACAAAACTCCCCAAAAATGAAAAAAAAAATGGAAGAAAATGTAAAATACCTACTTGGGAAAATAGCTGGCCTGGAAAATAGATTCAATAGAGAGAAATCTAAGGATTATTGGACTTCTTGAAAACCATGATGAAAAAAAGAACTTAGACATTATCTTACAGGAATTCATCAAAGAGAACTGCCTCAATGTTTTAGAATCATAAGGAAAGGTCATCAAGGTGCCAGGTAATCAAGACTTGTATTTTTTTTTTTTTTATTAACCTGTAAACACATAGATCAATATCATGACCTAAAATGGATTACAAAGTTAAAATCAGGAAATGTTAAAAACTGTAAAATATTAATCTATGGACAATGAATAACTTAACATTTCTCCTTACAGACTTTCTTTGAATACTGACACACATATTTAAATAGATATTTGTGTTTGTATAGCACTATAACATGACAGGTTTATAGATAGATAGATAGATATGCATATAGATATAGATATGTGTGTATTTTATACACATGTGTGTATATACACAATACATATATGAACTTATGTACATACATACACACATACATATATACACATGTGTATATATATTTGTGTACATGTATATATAGACATACATATCAACACAAATGCAAAAATACATACATATGCATATATTTGCATATCCTTTTTGTTTGTCATTTTGAATTATTAGGAAAGACAAAATAAATAAAATTCAAAAACATTCCTTAGTCATTCTTAGCTTTAAACTATAGAGAAGAAAATGAAAGAACAAGTTAATAGCCACTTTAACAGGTCCCTTGTAATGAAGTTCCTTATATTCTTTGCATTTGGCTAGTATCTATCAAATCATTGAGATATATGGAATGTTCAGGGAGGACCAGAACTTCTGGGCTTGTTGAGCCCTTTCAAGGCTTCTAGCATATCCACCTTTTGGGTCAAACTCTTACCTGTGGCACCAAAGAAGCAGTATAATGCATGAGGGTCTTACCAGGTTTGTTATCTCCATAGAAGGGCTAAACCAGGTTGAGGGTAACCAACAGGCCTCAAACTTGTCACTGTATTAGGAGTAGGGTGTGATATCTATCCCAAAATTTGAAGACTTCCCTGAGCAGACTGGGGAGATAAGGAAAAAAAAAACATAGTTTAAATGGACATGAAGGTGGCCAAAGAAGGCTCTGCAGCTGAGAGCTTGGTCAAACATTGGAGACATCTAGGACTAATAGCCATTCTTCCTTATTTTTGTCTTGCCACTGCAAGATTAGTATAGGTAGTATTGTCACCTTTATTATATTTGCTTGCTCTATCCAAGAGCATTTAATATTTTTTTCCAATTGGTTAGATCAGACTTAATTTGTGTGGAAAGTGTTCTGTAGTTTTGCTCATGAAGTTTCTGATTTTCCCTTGGCAGATAGATTCCTAAGTATTTTATACTATCAGTAGTTATTGTAAATGGAATTTCTCTTTGTAACTCTGTTGGATTTTGTTAGTGATATATAAGAATGCTGATGACTTATAGGGGTTTATTTTGTATCCTGCAACTTTGATAAAGGTGTGGATTATTTCTAATAACTTTTTAGTAGAATCTCTGGGGTTCTCTAAGTATACCATCACATCATCAGCAAAGAGTGATAATTTGGTTTTCTCATTGCCTACTCTAATTCCTTTAATTTCTTTTTTAACACATTGCCAAAGGTAGCATTTCTAATACAATATTGAATAGTGATGGTAATAGTGGGCAACCTTGTTTCACTCCTGATCTTATTGGGAATGGTTGCCATTTGTCCTCATTACATATGATGCTTACTGATGGTTTTAAATAGATGCTACTGATTATTTTAAGGGAAAGTCCATTTATTCCTATACTCTCAAATATTTTTAATAGGAATGGATATTGGATTTTATCAAATGCTTTTTCTGAATCTATTGAGATGATCATATGTTTTCTTAAATTATTTATTGATATAGTCAATTATACTGATAGTTTTCCTAATATTGAATCAGTCCTGCATTCCTAGTATAAATGATACTTGGTCATAGTGTATTATCCTGGGGATGATTTTCGGTAACCTTTTTGCTAATATCTTATCTAAGATTTTAGCATCAATATTCATTAGAGAGATTGATCTATACTTGTCTTTCTCTGTTTTCAAACTACCTGGTTTAGGTATTGCTACCATGTCTTTGTCATAAAAGGAATTTGGTAGGAGTCCTTCATTCCCTATTTTTTAAAATAGTTTATATGATAGTGAAGTTAATTGTTCTTTAAATGTTTGATAAAATTCACATTAAAATCCATATAGTCCTGGGGATTTTTTTTTAGGGAATTGATTAATAGCTTGTTCTATTTCTTTTTTTGTAAAATGGAACTACTTACACAATTTACTTCCTCCTCTGTTAATCTGTGCAGCCTATATTTTTGAAGGTAGTCATCTATTTCACTTAGGTTATCAAATTTATTGACATAAAGTTGGGCAAAGTAACTCCTTATTATTTCTCTAATTTCCTCTTCATTGGTGGAACGTTCTCCCTTTCCCTTTTTAAGACTAACAGTTTAATTTTCCTCTTTCCTTTTTCTAATAAAATTTACCAAAGGTTTATCTATTTTATTGTTTTTTTATAAAACCAATTCTTTGTTTTATTTATTAATTCAATAGTTTTTTTTTAACTTTCAATTTTATCAATTTCTCCTTTTAATTTTAGAATTTCATGTTTAGTATTTGATTGGGAGTTTTTGATTTGTTCTTTTTCTATCTTTTTAGGTTGCAAGCCCAATTCATTGATCTTCTCTTTCTCTATTTTATTCAAGTAAGCCTCTAGAGATAGAAAATTTCCCCTTATTACCACTTTGGCTGCATCCCACAAATTTTGTTATGTTGTCTTATTGTTGTCATTCTCTTAGGTGAAATTATTAATTGTGTCTATGATTTGCTCTTTCACCAATTCATTCTTTAGCATGAGATTATTTAGTTTTCAATTACTTTTTGATCTATTTACCCCTGGCTTTTTGTTGAATGTAGTTTTTATTGCACTGTGATATGAAAAGAATGCATTTACTATTTCTACCTTCCTGCATTTAAGTTTGAGGTCTTTATGTCCTAATATATGGTCAATTTTTGCATAGGTTCCATGAACTGTTGAGAAGAAAGTGTACTCCTTTCTGTCTCCATTCGGTTTTCTCCAAAGATCTATCACACTAACTTTTCTAATATTCTATTTACTTCTTTAACTTCTTTCTTATTTGTTTTGTGATTTGATTTATCTAATTCTGAGAGTGCAAGGTTGAAATCTCCCACTGTTATAGTTTTGCTATTTCTTCTTGCAAATCTCTTAACTTCTCTTTTAGGATGTTAGATGCTATACCACTTGGTGAATATATGTTTAGTATTGATATTGTTTTAATATCTATGCTACCCTTTAGCAAGATATAGTTTCTTTCCTTATCTCTTTTAATTAGATCATTTTTTTTCTTTCAATTGATCTGAGATTAGGATGGCTACCCCTGCTTTTTTTTCTTACTTTACCTGAAGCATAATAGATTCTGGTGCAGCCTTTTACCTTTACTCTGCATGTATCACCCTGCTTTAAATGTGTTTCCTGTAAACACCATAGTGTAGGGTTCTGGCTTTTGATACAGGCTGCAATCCACCTCTGCTTTATGGGAGAATTTCATCCCTTTCACATTTATGGTTAAAATTACTAATTCTGTATTTCCTTCCATCTTATTATCTACAGATTATGCTATTCTTTTTATTTCCATTCTTACTGCCCTTCCCAATATCAAACTTATGGGCACCACTTGCCTCATGCCACTCTCCCTCTTTAGGATACCTCCCACCCCCTTTGAATCCCTTCCCTTTTCTTATACATTTATTTTATTATTTTTTTCCATTTCCCTTTTTCTCTTCTACTTTTTAATATGGTGAGAGAAGTTTCTCTGTAAAACAAATATGTCAATAATTTTCTCTTTGAGCCAAATTTGATGAAAGTAAGATTCACATAATGTTCTTCCCCCTCTGTTAATTCCCTCAGATATGATAGGTTTCCTTTTCCTCTTGGTGGAATCTAATTTCCCTCTTTTTATCTCCCCTTTTTCCCTTTTTCTGATACTATCCCCTTTCAATTTCTACTTTCTTTTTTATATTATATCAGTAAAATCAAATTATTCATGCACTCTTTAAGTACATCCATAATAGAAATACAGTTCTCAAGAATTCTTTTTACCTTTTTCTGCTTCTCTTGAGTCCTATAGTTGAACATCAACTTTTTTGTTTAATTCTGTTTTTTTCATTAGAAACAAATGGAATTCACCTTTTTCATTAAATGTCTATTTTCTTCCCTAGAAGAAAATGCTCAGCTTAGCTGAGTAATTTATTCTTGGCTGCATTCCAAGTTCTTTTGTCTTTCAAAATATCAGATTACAGGCCCTTTGATCCTTTAATGTGGAAGCAGATAGATCCTGAGTGATCCTTATTGTGGCTCCTCGGTATTTGATTTTTTTTCCCCTAGCTGCTTGTAATATTTTTCCTTAGTCTGATAATTCTGAAATTTAGCCACAATATTCCTTAGAGTTTTCATTTTGGAGTCTCTTTCAGAAGGTGTTCAATGAATTCTTTCAATGCCCATTTTATCTTGTGATTCTATAATGTCTGGGCAGTTCTCTTTGATGATTTCCTGAAAAAGAGTGTCTATGGCCTCTTTTTCATCATAGTTTTCAAGGAACCCAATAATCCTTAGATTATCTGTCCAAGATCTATTTTCCAGATCTATTGTCTTTTCCAAATAGATATTTAACATTATTTTCTATTTTTTATATATTTATTTATTTGGTTTTGGTTGACTGATTCTTGATGTCTCAATGAATCATTCATTTCCATTTGCTCAGTTCTGATTTTTAATGAGTTATTTTCTTCATTAACTTTTTAAAAATTCTTTTTCTATATGTCCAATTGAGTTTTAAAATGAGTTGTTTTGCTCTATGGAATTTTTTTTTCCATTTCCCTATTTTTTTTTTAATGAGTAATTTTATTTTTCCAGTTCTCAAATCCTACTTTCCTGGGAGTTATTTACCTTTTCCAGTTCACAAATTCTGTTTCTCTGGGAGTTCTTTTCCTTATCCAATTTACATTTCAGGAAGTTGTTTTCTTTTTCCACTTTATCAAATCTTTCTTTTAATGATTTATATGCCTTTTCCTTATTCTCTTGCTAAACTTCTCTTTCCTTTCCCCATTTTTCTTCTAGCTCTCTTTTAAGATCTTTTATAATTTCTTCTAGGAGAGCCTTGTATGGTGGGGACCAGTTTATATCCCCCTTTGGGGTTTTGTTTGGAGGCTGTCTGCTATTAGTCTCCTCAGGGTTGGAAATCTGCTCTCTTTCTGTATAGAAGCTATCTATAGTTAGCACTTGCTTTGCCTTTTTTACTCATTTTTTTTAAACCCTTGGGGTCTGCCTTCAGGACAAGGAGGTTCCCAACTTCCTCTACAGAACAGGGACAGATTGACAGTGGTTGTCCTGCGAATAGGCTGCAAAGAGCAGCCTAGCTGCAGAAATGTGACTTCCCGGGGAAGAATCTCATGCTGTGTAATGTGGCTGTGCAGTTGATCTGCAGTTGTGCTGAATCACTTCTTTCCAGATTAGTTGAATCCATCTACAACTCTACTAACAAGTAGGCTGCAATTTCTTCAGCCATAGAATTAGGCCCAAAACTCAGGCAGCAGCTAATAGCATTACATACAATTAAAATGCATAGTAATAGGTCAATTGTGACAGAAGTGAATTTCTTAGCCAAGTAGCCACAGAAAAGAAATGGAAGCAAAATAGTAAGCTTGACCCATAGGTCAGGGAACTTTGCCCCAAACATAAGGGGGCTGGGAATATGGGCTAGGTATGGAACAACCATCTATTATGACTAGAATGAGGCTATTTTAAAACTGGTTTTAGGTTAAAGATCAGGAAGATAAAGTATATCATCTTATGTTCAGGAGTGTATGTGTTATGCTCAGAAAGAAAAGAATGGGTCATCTTCTTATTCTGCTTGATTGAGTTTCAGCTTATCTGTTCTTCATAAATAACATAACTAAAGGAAACATCAATCTCTTAGTGTCAATGAGCAAAACTCAGTAATTAAAGCAGCCTAAAAGAATAGATATGGTGTCTAAGCAGTAATTTGTGGCCACAATATATATTCACTTTACAAGTCAAAAAAGAATCTATATGAAGAAGAATCAATAAAATGAGTCAAGATAATGAGTCTACTGACTCAATATTAATGATTTCCATCATCTGAAGGATCTTCTTGCAGAAGAGACATTTTATGGCAAACTATGCATTGTTTCTTTATATATCATGGTCTGAAGCTTGCTGAGTAAGTGTCTTTGACACAATGAACTATATAAAGAATTATTTCTTCCTACACAGTGTTGCAATACTGAAGATATAGAGATATTAACTAATTAATAAGAGAAATTAGCAGTATATACAATGATTGTGTATGTGTATACACATGCAAAATATATATGTATGTATAAATATACATACATAGATTTTCTTGGGTAAGTAAGCTAAAATTATAAAGAAAGTTTGGTGGCTAAGAGAAGTTGGCATTACCATTATAAAGACAAATATTCTGTAGTCCCTATCTAGATTTTGAGATTTTATACTCTGAATTATCCCTGGCATGGGATATTTCATCCATTCTTTATATCATTTTTAAGAAACTCACTATTCTCTGTTTCATTTCATCGAATGTGATTTTTTACCATAGTCAGCTAATGATTTTATGTGAGTTTTGTACATAGTAAAAACCTCAGAATGACTCCAAATCAAGGGGAAGGATAAATGTGTATGAGGAAGTAAGGTTTATGTATTACAATGAAAACAACCCTGACTTTGAAGTCCTAAGCCCTGAGTTAAAATCTTTCCTATAATTTACTGCTTGCTCAACCTTGAGCAATTTGAATTTCTCTGATATTAAATTTCCTCATGTGTTAGTTGATGTTCTTGAACTAGATGAATTCAAAAGTCACCATGAATTGTAAATTATGCTCATGTGAAGCAATCCAATAGACATTATAACTGTCTTAATCAAAAGAATGGATTGTATGTCATTTAAGCAGTCTCATTTAATTCCACTGTCTTCTAGACATGGACCAGTATCTTTATCTTTATTCCAATGTCTCTATCCTCTAAATCTGATGTCAAAGTATACTTCTTTCAAGAAAACTTTACAAATAATCAGACAGAGCTTACTTCAATAGACAGCTTATGAAATGTACTTATCCACTATTGTATTCTTTTATTATATTTTAAACTTCTGAACTGAGATATAACCGAGTTTAATATTCTGTAATCACCATACATGTCTATTGTGAGGAATTTTCTTGACTTTACTGCATTTGGAACTTTTTCAAGTGATGATCAAACCTATTGTACATACTAGATAAAAGTTGAAGCAAATTGTGTTTTTCAGGTGGTTTCTATTTTAAGTATTTTATAACATTGCTTTCCTTTTACAAACAACTTGGTCCTTTCTCATATCAATGGACAAAATGACAGTACTAGCCTTAGCCTCATTTCTCCAGAAATTCTCTCTGAATTTCCTTTACATTAACCTGTGAAGACCTGCAGGTTTCTTCTAGCATGTGATTTTGCCTTTAAATTCAGTGAAATTGCCATCAACAGAAGGTACATGCAGAGAAGCTGAAGGAGATGAAAATGAATCTCTCCAAAACAAACAAACAAACAAACAAACAAACAAAAACAAAAACAAACAAAAAAAAAAAAAAAAAAAAAAACAGTGACATAAACTGCCTTTTCCATGAACCCCTTAGCAGGATTGGAGGAAAATAATGAAAATTCACATAGATATGTTAACATATTTAAAGCAAATCATTTTATTTTTTTTTCTCCTTTCTTTAAGTTTTACTTTGATGGTAACTTAATAAATTCAGATAACTTTTTTTTTTGACAGGGAGTAGTGTGTGAGTATAGTATATATATGTATGTATACACACACACACACACACACACACACACAATACACATAGGTGTGTGTATAAAGACTTGAAGATCCTCATCATCCCTTTGCTGATGGACAAGCTCAAAACTCTAGGTGATTTTAATGTCAGACTAGACATAGACTAACAGGAGTAATAGAGAGTCCTTGGGGGTTATGGGGATGAAAAACAGCAATAAATCAATCACTGCTGAAGACTTGTATGTCTCGAACTTCTCATGGTCAACTATGCTTTCTGTTTACCTAAAAGCATTAAATTTTGTGGATACACCTTAGCAGCAAACATTGACATTTAATAGACTATGTCATTATAAAAAGAAGAAACAGACAGGATGTGAGAGTGATGAAAGCCATGGATGATACTGAATGCTAGAATGATAATAGACATTTTCTCTAAACTAAATATCCATGTTCAACAAAAGTGGGGCCCCAATACAAGACAATTACTAGAATATTTAATTTTAACAAATTGTTATACTTCTTTTCTGGGTGAATAGCTTTCTTTGAAAGAAAAACTGAGCCAATACATGCTTCGTAGCAGTGGAACAGCAAAGAAGTGCGCAGCTTTCAGACATTTGTTGTATAGCATTGTATTCACTTAGCTGGGCCAGCTCTCACGACATTAATATTGGTTTGACAAAAATGATGGGAAAATTCAGAAGATACTAAATGAAAAAGAAGAACTCCATAGGGTTTACCAGCAGGAATGTTTGTCAGTCTCTAAGAAGGGAGCATTTAATGCTATTAAATGTAAAGTTCAAGTGAAGTTTGGAGAGAAGCAATCTTGCTTCAGCAGCAAAACACATGAGATTCAGCTTTATGTTAACAGTAAAAACACAGAGTGGTTTTATAATATGCTTATGGCTTTTATGGGCCAAAGACTCAATGCTGATAGAGCCACATGCATTAGTGATAAAGACTTGATCCTGGAGAGGTTATTTCCACATCTTTCTCAATAGATCATCATCAATTAATTCTGTATTACTTGAGCTTATACCTCAGATTGAAGTCAACCCTTCCCTAGCCAGTTGAAGAAGAGGTTTGAAATGCCAGTAGGTTCTTTTTGTGTGTCATGGTATTTAGTGCTGATTCCATTCCAACTGAGATTTACAAAGCAGACGGTTCAATATTCATATAAAAGCTTACTGAAATCTTTCAAGTTATATAGCAAGAGGATTATTAACCGAAGAAGTTCAAAGATGGCTTTATTTTTCTTCTGTATAAAGGAAAGAAAAATAGGATGTTCTGTAACAAACACAGGGAGAGTATCTGTCTTTCATTGTTTGCGTTATTCTTTCCAAAGTCTTCTTTAATAAACTGATCTGACCCCTAGAAGATGGTAATCTATCCAAAAGTCACAAAGGAATGAGTAACAATCTATGTGATGCTTTCTGCATAACAACTCTAGGAGAAATATCAGAAGGAAACAGAGAAGTAAAACATGGAACTGGTGTACAACAGTGATATACTTCTTTGGGCAACCACATTTTGCCATGAACTTTTACAAACAATCATAACCGACAAAATCAAAGGCCTTGGTCACATTTTATTTTTATTTTTATTATTTGAATTTTAGTCACTTTGAACAGAAAGCACAAAACAAACAATATAAATTATAGTTCTTAAAAGGTATACTTTAATATGAAATCAGAGTTTCTCAGTTCTCATTTTCTAGAAGAAGATAGCATTTTTCATTATGGATCCACTCTGATTGTTTAAGATCATTACCTTGATCAAAATAGTTTACTTTTTCAATTGAACATGCTTAAATATTGCTATTAGTATGTATAATATCATCACTTTGCATCAGTTCATGTATGTCTTCCCAGGTTTTCTGGAACCATCATGCTAATAATTTAGTAAATCACAATAATATTCTATTACAATTATATGTATGACAATAATTCAAGCATTCCCAAATTGATGGACATCCTCTCAATTTCCAAATCTCTGCCAACTCAAAGAGTTGTTATAAATATATAGTGAATAGATCCCTCTTCCCCTTTTGTTAATTGCTTTGGCTTGCAGATCTAGCATTGTTATTTCTGGGTAAAAGGATCCACACAATTTTATAGCCTTTTGGGAAAATTTACAAGTTACTCTCTAAAAATGCTTGCATTAGTTGATAATTTCAACAAATAGTGTCCCAATTTTTCCATATGCTCTTCAGCTTTTTCATTTTCCTTTTTTTTATTAAATCATGTGATATTATGACATGGTACTTTGGAGATGTTTTCATTTGCATTTCTCTGACTAGTATTACTCTAGGTAATTGGATGACTGATAGCTTTGATTTATTTTTCAGAAAATGTCCTGTTCACATACTTGGACCATTTATCAAGTGAGAAATCACTCTCATTTTTATTAGTTTGAAAGCTTTCTATATATTTGAGAAATGAAGGGTTTATCAGAGAAACTTCTTTTGATATTTTTTCCAGTTTCCTATTTTCATTTTAATCTTCATTGCATTGACTTTGTGCAAATACTTAAAATTTTCAATATAATAAAAATGTTCTATTTTAATGCCTATTATCTCTTCTCTTTTCCATATATCAATAGGTACATTTCCATGCTCTTTAATTAATTTATTATAGCACTATGTATAAATCATTTATACATTTTAACTTTTTCTTGGTATATGGTATGAAATTTTTGTTTTATGCCTTTTTGTTTCAAACTGGTTTCAAGTTTTCCAAGTATTTTATTTTTTCAGATGCTGAGATCTTATTGTTAAAGCATGAATGTTTGAGTGATAAATATTCAATTACTGTAGCAGCTTACTTCTCAGTATTATGTATTTAATCCCTTCCATTGATCCATCAATCTGATTTTCTTCTGATGCTTACTGCTTTGTAATACAATTTAAATTCAGGTATCATTTGGGTACCTTCCTTGATATATTTTTGTATTTATTTTATTGATATTCTTCCATTGTTCTTATGGTTGTTCTTCCAGAAAAAAAATCATTACTATTTTTCTAGCTCTATAAAATAGTTCTTTGTTAACTTTATTGATATAATATTGAATATATAAATTAACTTTTGTAGAATTGTCATTTTTACTATTTTATTTTATGTTAGCTTATTCTTGTTACTTATAATTATCTTATTATTATTCATTATTATCCATGAGTAAATAATATTTATCCAACTGTTTAGAACTAGCTTTATTTTTATGAAAACAATTGTAATTGTGTTTATGTAATCTATGGACTTGTCTTGATAGTTAGACTCCCAAGAGTTTTATATATTTCACAGTGATTTTGAGTGGAATTTTTTTCTACCTCTTTTTATAATAATATATATATGTATATATATATATAGAATATATATAAAATAATAATATATAGAAATTTTGATAATTTATATGAATTATTTTGGTGCAACTTTGCTGATGTTATTAAATACAACTAGTATTTAATATATCATTTATATTATATCATAATTTTATTTTTATTTGATCATTCTTTATGTTATCCATAGTAGTATATCATCTGCAAATTGTTTTGCTCATTGTCTATTTTGATTCCTTTAATTCTTCATTTTTGTGTGTATTACTGTTACCATTAGCATTTCTAGTATAGTATTAAATAAAAGTGGTACAAGTGATTGATTTCTTGACTCACACCAAATCTTTTTAATCAGTAGAATAGGTTCAGTGAAATAGGTTAGATACACATGACACAATAATCAATGACTAGTAATCTAGTGTATAACAAACCTCAAAACTTCAGCTTCTGGGATCAGAACCCACTATTTCACAAAATTGTTGGGAAACTGGAAATAATGAGAAAGAAACTTGGCGTAGACCTATATCTGACACCCCATACCAAAATAAGGTCAAAATGTCTATATAATTTTGGCATAAAAGGTGATATTATAAGCAAATTAGGAGAGCAAGGGATAGTTTACCTTTCAGAGCTTTGAAGAAGGGAGAAGCTTCTGACCAAAGGAGAACTAGAGAACATTATGAAATACGAAATGGACAACTTTGATTACAAGAAATTAAAAAGGTTTTGCATAAATAAAACCAACACATCCAAGATTAGAAGGGAAGTAGAAAGTTGGGGGAATATTTTCATTGTCAGTGTTTCTGATAAAGACTTCATTTCTAAAATATAAAAAGAACTGAGTCAAACTTATAAGAATAAAAATCATTCTTCAATGGACAAATAGTCAAAGAATATGAAAAGAAAATTCTCAGATGAGATCTGTAGCCATATTAAAAAATTCTCTAAATCACTATTGATTAGAGAAATGCAAATTAAATAACTCTGAGCTACCAATTTCTCAGAGTGGCTAAATTGACAGGAAAAGATGATATGTCAGAGGGGATGTGAGAAAAATGGGATACTCTTGCTTTGTTGGTAGAATTGTGAAGTGAACCAACCATTCTGGAGAGCAATTTGGAACTATGCTTACAAGAATATTCAAGTTTTCATACCCTTTGAGCCAGCAGTGCCACTATGTTTTTGTATACCAAGAAATCATAAAAAGGGAAAAGGATCCATATGTTCAAAAGTGTTTGTAGCAGCTCTTTTTGGTATGGCAAAGAATTAGTAAATGAATAGATAACCATCAATTGGGGAATGTTTGATTAGGGTGTGGTATATGAAAGTAATATAATATAATATAATAAAAATAATATAATATTTTCTATAATAATATTCTATAAAAATGATGAATCAATTGATTTTAGAAAGACCTGGAAAGATTTACATGAACTGATACTGAATTAAACGAGGAAAACATTGCATACAGCAAAATTGCACAATGATCAACTATTACAGACTTAGTTCTTTTAAGCAGTTCAGTGATCCAAGGCAATTCTAATAAACTTTGGATGGGAATGCTATCTGAATCCAAGAGGACTTTGGAGACTGAATATAAATCAATGCATGCTTTTACTTCTTTTTTCCCCTTTTATGGTTTTCCCCTTTTGTTCTGATTTTTTCTCCCCCAATATTATCCACATGGAAATTTGTGTTTAAAAAAGAATGTACATTCTAAGCTATATATATATATATATATATATATATATATATATATATATATACACATATATATGTATATATGTGTATATATACATATATATGTGTGTATATATATTCTTTACATGCAACTGAAGGAAATAAAAATTTAGAAATATTTCAAAAAATTAAAAACAAGGTTTCAATTCTGTTCTTATCCCTTTTAAAACTATTACTTGTGCTATATTTTAGATAAGTACTTATTTGTAATTTTAAGAAAGACTCCATTAATTCCTATGCATTCTTGTCATTTTATATGAATGGGTGCTGGATTGTTCTTTATGTACTGATATAATCATATGATTTTTTGTTGTTATTTTTATTGATATGCTCAAGTATGCTCATAGTTTTCCTGATATTGAAGCAACCTGGCTTATCTGTTATAAATTCCATCTGATCATAATGTATATTCTTAGTAACATATTGATGCAATCTCCTTTTTAGTATTTTATTTTAGAATTATGACATTGATATTCATTAAAAATAGCCGATAAATTTCTTTCTTTATTTTTGCCCTTCTTGATTTAAGTATTAAAACTATATTTGTGTCATAAAAATAATCAATAATGCTCTTTCTTAACTAAATTTTTTTCCAGAAAATTTTATGTAGTATTGGAATTAAGTATTCCTTAAATGGATAGTAGAATTTACTTGTAAACCCATCCAGGAGATTTTTTTTTCTTAAGGAGCTAGTGTATATTTCAATTTCTTTTTCTAAGATAGAATTCTCCAATATTTTATTTCCACTTTGATCAATCTGGACAATTTATATATTATCAAATACTTAGCCACTTCACTTAGATTATAAGTTTATTGGCCTATGATTAGTTTAAATAACTACTGTTTTAATTCCCTATATGTTGTTGGAGCACTCAACTTTTACATTATTAATACTAATAATTAGGTTTCCTTCTTTTTTATTTCAAATTATATTAAACAATCATTTCTTTGCTTTTCTTTTGGTGGGTGAGGCAATTGTGGTTAAGTTATGTGTCCAGGGTCACACACTTATTAATGGTTAAGTATCTGAGGCTGAATTTGAACTCAGATCCTCCTGACTCCAAGAATCCACTTCTCTCTCTAGCTATCCTCATTATTTTTTTTAACCTAAACAGATTTTAGCTTGATTTATTTATTCAATTATTTTAACTTTCAATTTTTTCAATATCTTCTTTAATTTTTGAGATTTTTATTTTGGTGTTTGGGGATTTTTAATTTCTTCTTTTTCTAGTTTGTAGAATTTTTTTTTTAATTTTTTAATTTTTATTTTTAATTGCATATTCAATACATTGATTTGCTATTTTCCCTTTTATTGATATACACATCTAGAAACATAAATTTTCCAGTAAGTGCTGCTTTGTTTGCATTTTGCAATGTGGTCTCATTGTTTTCTTCTTCTTTAAAAAATCATTTAAAGTTCCTCTGCTTTTGCTTTTGTATTGTTTCTTTATAATGAAATTATTAAGTTTTCATTTTTTCATATCTATGTTTTTTATTAAAAGCAATTTTTATTGCATTATTGTCTTTGTTGCTTATCTCCCATCTCTTACTATTTCCCTCTAGACTTTAACAGGTCTTCCTTATGTGCCTTTTTATGTATTTCTCCATTATCTCAAAGAATTCTTCTTTTTCCTCTATGCATTTTTACATCATCTCAACATAACTGATTCATTTCTAAACCTTTCTTTTATACAGAATCTTATAAATTAGCCAATAAAGATAAAGTTCTAAAATATAGATGTATCATTTCCTTATATAAAAGGCAAATAGTTTAACCTTATTGAGTTTCTCTTGATTTCCTTTTCTTTTTTAACTTTTTTCCACTTATCTTGGAAAAATCAAATTTTATCTTCTGCTATTTTCTTTTCATTAGGAATGATTAAAAGTTTTCCATTCTATTTTCTATTCCTAAAAATAGCCATTTTATCTGGAAGGATCATATTCAGTTTTGTAGGCTAGATTATTCTTGTTTGTAATCCCAGTTTTTGGGGGATTGTTGTATTCTAAATCCTCTCTTCCTTTAATGTTGCACTTTCTAAATTGTGTGTGATTTTGAATGTAGCTCAATAATAGTTTAATTTCTTTATCATAATGAAACATCATTCAGGCCATAACCTTTGGTACTATTTTCTCTATGTCACTGTACCCTGGAAAAATATTTTACTTACCAGTGTCTGTTTGGGGAAGCAACTGACAATATTAGGACATACAGGGATTTTATTTTCTATTATATCAACTCTTCAGTCTGTCCTTAACAGTTGTCTGTGCCATAATTCTCCAACTAAATAAATATTTTATGTTCTACATGCATATTTTAATTTCTTTAGTACTTTCTTAAGCTTGATTAATAATTTCATCTAAAGTATTTTCTCTGCCAACATATATCGTATTCCTTTATGTTTTACAAAGTAGAAGGCACTTAAAATGTTTGTAGCAGCCCTGTTTGTAGTGGCTAGAAACTGGAAAATGAATGAATGCCCATAAATTGGAGAATGGCTGGGTAAATTGTGGTATATGAATGTTATGGAATATTATTGCTCTGTAAGGAATGACCAGCAGGATGAATACAGAGAGGCTTGGAGAGACCTACATGGACTGATGCTAAGTGAGATGAGCAGAACCAGGAGATCATTATACACTTCGACAACGATATTGTATGAGGATGTATTCTGATGGAAGTGGATTTCTCTGACAAAGAGACTTAACTGAGTTTCATTGGATAAATGATGGACAGAAACAGCTACACCCAAAGAAGGAACACTGGGAAATGAATGTGAACTATTTGATTTTTGATTTTCTTCCTGAGTTATTTTTACCTTCTGAATCCAATTCTCCCTGTGCAGCGGGAGAACTGTTCGGTTCTGCAAATATGTATTGTATCTAGGATATACTGCAACATATTTAACATGTATGGGACTGCTTGCCATCTTGGGGGGGGGGAGGGAGGGAGGGGAAAAAACGAAACATAAGTGATTGCAAGGGATAATGCTGTGTAAAAATTATCTTGGCATGGATTCTGTCAATACAAAGTTATTATTAAATAAAATTAAATTAAAAAAAAAACAAACAAACAAACAAACAAAAAAAAAAAAAAACAAGGCACTTCATGAAATCTTAGCTGATAGCCAACATTTTGGTAATGACTTTAATCAAATAGTGGCAGTTTTTTTTTTCCAGGTCCATAGGAAGACCCAAAATTAATTTGGCAGCATATGCCAGAACTTGTTCTCTGTTAATATAGTCTTTAACAACCAAGTCATCTTTACGCCACAATGAGGCAGAAAATAGTCTTCATCAGAGACTGTAGAAACATAAGTATATTTTATTTATGATTATACTTGTTTTGTAGTTATATATCTTTTCTCTGTTTCCCCATTTATTCACTTTTCTCTTCAAGAAGTAAACCTGGTCATAACTCTGGGTAACTCTGGGTATCTGTTCCACATCTGTATTTTCCATATAGTCATTCCAAGTTTTAAATTCCTGCCATATTGCTCCTTTCCACCACCCCAAACTTTCTGTCAGGAACCACATCTGATTATCCTCTAATCACCCCAACAGCATGCTCATGAGTAAAAGACTTAGTATATTAATATGTTTCCCAGATAAGGTAGATATATAAAGTTTAAGAATTGATCTCCAAAAGGCAATGCCTGGAATAATGATGGCAGAGATGGGAAAGTTAGTTATCATGGTGAATTTTGTAGTGTATTTCAGTATTGGCTTAGTATTGGTGGCAGGGTTGGGGAGAGGGGAAAAAGGGAGGGAGGAAAATGACTTTATAAGTAAAAAAAAAAAAAAAATTCCAGGTATTTCACTGAGTCATCACCTTAAATCAGAGAAGCTTAGATATTTAACAGTCATTCCATAAGCACAGGAGATTAGATATACTTTTTTTTGTGGAAAATTCCACTGATTATTCTGCCTAAATTCATGGATATTTATTGTCATTAAACATATGTAGTAGCATATTATCTAATCCTTTTCTCTCCACTGAAATTTACTTAAGGGAGGATAAATTGAGATTAATGAATGATTTATTTCAGTAAATTCTGATCTTTAAGAGAGGCTCTAGTTCATCAAAGTGTCTTTTTAAAAGAAACATATAAGTAGTATAAGAAATATGATTGTAATTTTAAAAAATAATGTAATTTTTAAAAAACTGTCATAGAGCAATAGGTAAAAAAAACTGGATCCTAGGGCAGGAGGAGTTGCTTTAACATCTCACTCTTTCACCTATTTGACCTTTAATAAGATATATCTTCTCTGGGTTTCAATTTGTCCATCTTTAAAATGAAAATATTAGCATACAAGTTTCTCTAAATTGCTAATTGGAAAAATAGAAATTAAAACATCTCTAGGGTTTCACCTCACAAATATCAGATCAGTAATGATGATGATAAATGAAAATGACAAAATTTGGAGGGCTTAAGGGAGAAAAGACATATTAGTAGACTTCTAGTCTAGCTATTTTGGCCAAAAGCAAATTGGAGTTATCCATTCCATTATTAATTTATAATAGTGGGTATAAATTAAAAATTATAGACTGCACTAAAAAGCATAAACACAGATACCCTGATAAAGAACCACTATGTCAATGCACTAAAAGAAAGAAGAAAATGACCTATATGTATAAAAGATAGCAAGTCTTTTATAATAGCTAAAAATTGGAAGCTGAGTATATATATTTAAGGAATGGACAAGTAAATTATGTCATCTGATAAAAAGTGAATGATGCAGAACCCTACAAAATAGTGAAATGGGTAGTTTCAGAGAAAAGTGTAACCTGATGCAAAGTTAAAGGTGCATAATACATAGAACAATTCATTTTATGAAGGGAAAGGGACCTGTATGTGCCAAAATGATTGTAGCAGCCCTGTTTGTAGTGGCTAGAAACTGGAAAATGAATGGATGCCCATCAATTAGAGAATGGCTGGGTAAATTGTGGTATATGAATGTTATGGAATATTATTGTTCTGTAAGAAATGACCAGCAGGATGAATACAGAGAGGACTGGCGAGACTTACATGAAGTGATGCTAAGTGAAATGAGCAGAATCAGGAGATCATTATACACTTCAACAATGATATTGTATGAGGATGTATTCTGATGGAAGTGGATTTCTTTGACAAAGAGACCTAACTCAATGTCAATTGATAAATGATGGACAGAAGCAGCTACACCCAAAGAAAGAACACTGGGAAACGAATGTGAACTATCTGCATTTTTGTTTTTCTTCCCAGGTTATTTTTACCTTCTGAATCCAATTCTCCCTGTGCAACAAGAGAACTGTTCAGTTCTGCAAACATATATTGTATCTAGGATATACCATAACATATCTAACATATATAGGACTGCTTGCCATCTAGGGGAGGGGGTGGAGGGAGGGAGGGGAAAAATCAGAACAGAAATGAGTGCAAGGGATAATGTTGTAAAAAAATTACCCTGGCATGGATTCTGTCAATATAAAGTTATTATTAAATAAAATAAAATAAAATATTAAAAAAAAGAAAAGTGTATTGTAATAAAAAAACAACTTTAAAAGTCTTGAGCAATCTAATTAATGAAATAAGAAACTATAAATAGAAGGGGTTAAAGATGAAACATGGCACTTATCTCCTGCAGAGAGGTGATAAATGTAAAATTTAGAATTATACACTTTTTTGGACTTGGTTAATGTGAAAATGTAGGAATTTATTTTGTATAAAACACACACACACAAACATAAAATCTCTCCACATATACACATTCCCATTATATAATGTCTAAACTTGTGTGTATATATATATATATATATATATATATATATATATGATGTTATTTCATTTTCTCATTTTTTAACTAGGAGAGTCAGAATGGAGAGATAAATCTATGCATAATGAATAAGTAAATAAACAGATGACTAAATATATTTATAAAAATAAAATTAAAATAATAAAAGAATGAAAGCATCTGTGATCAGACACAAAGAAAGTTGGGTTTAATGGTACATGCATACACACATACACACACATATATATGGATATAAACATATGTATGTATATACACATGAATATATATACACACATATATATATATGCATATGTGTATGCTCTCTTCCAGCTATATGAAGATTAAGAAGAGCAAAATTTAGAGGCCTAGGCTACTGGTGAAATTACATATTCCGTATCCAAGGAAATGAAAAAAGATAAAAGGAAAAAGTCTGACATTATGATATGTGTATTTTTTCCTCTGTACATATCATATTTTTCTCTATCATTGAGTTGCTGAAAACACTACTATGAAAATAGAAAAGATGAATTCTGAAAATTCTATAAATTTTGAAAATGAAGTTTCTCTTTCATTCATATATAGAAAGCCTATAAAATTTTTGTTTTCCTCTTTAATATGGCCTAATAGACTCCAAGAAACTCATATACACACAATTTTTAATAACTTTCTAATATTTGTAAAGTTAAAAAAAAGGTCTAAATAAATATGAAGGTAATTAACTCAAACAATTTTTTTTAATTACAAAGAAAAAATGGAGGCATCCATAAATATACAATAAGATTACATGGAAAGTATTCAACGAGATACTGATAATTTCAAAGAATAAATCAAAAAAATCAAATAAGTTTTAAAAAGATATAAATTACAAAAATGAATGGTAGATTTAAGCCCTAGTCTTTCACATATCTTGCTAATGAATAAAAGTGTTTAGAGAAAATATTTCCTCACAAATTAGATTAGAAAAAGTAATAGTGTGGTTTCCATAATTTCATGGGATTAAAAAAATTAAGTAGTTCATTTAGAAGTTTATCACGGGACAACATTAAGCTATCTCAGAAGAAGATATTCTTTCAAATGGCTGCTTTAACCATGGATGGTATAGGCCCTGTCTAATCTGTACCCTTATCATACAGCAATGTCTCCTTTCTGATATACATGTAAGGTTGACACACATCCAGACTTGGAAAAGGATTTGGAAGTAATTGTGGACCCTTTATTCAAAATTTCACAACATCTTTCATCTTTATAATAGAACCAAAATTATAATGTATTGGAATAAATAATGATAGTTACTCTCTGCTTTACATCACAAGACATAAATTATTTTAAAAGCATTTATAAAGAGATGACTTAGGGGGCTGAAGAGAGGGTTCTGTATTGTCTTCCAAAAGTCTTTCTAGTCTCTCTATATAAGCCAAAATAATTAAACAGTAATTTTTTGAGAAGTTTTTGAATTTAAATCTGAGGACATCAACATCACTTTAGTATTTCATACTACATATAGATCTATACCAGATTCTTTTTATTGTACATCTATGCATAACACCTGAATATACAGCAAGAAAATTTGACAGGAGACATCAGTATACTGGAATAAATGTTGTATTACAATTATACTTATTCAACTTTTCCCTCCAAAAATGTTTAATGTCCTATCAATTATTTCTCAAGTAACACAGCTTATAAAATTGAGAAGATATAATTTTTCTTGTTCAACACAATTTAGAATGTTAGAAGATGTTTATTATGACAATCAAGTAGAGGCTGGTCCAAAATTCAGTGTAGCAATAACACCAACAATGGAATTCAGAATCTGTGGGGACAGTAGCAGCAGCAGCAGCAGCAATAGTTTTGAGAATTCTCACTGCCCAAATTAGGTAAGAAAAGTGAACAACTGGTTAAAAACATATTACAGAGGATACCTAACTGAACACTAACTCTTTGAAAATTTCATTGGCTCTTACCCGTTTCTGGTGGTTTCTGGGCTGAGAGAAAAATCTACTATCACAAGGAAGCAGAAATCCTTATTACAGGTTCAGGGATGAAATAGATCAAGTCTGTAATTCCTGGTAATAGTTGCAGGTCAGAGAGAAGAGTGCTAATGTTTGTGGTTACAAGATATAAGAGACCCTTTCTAGATAAGGGCCAGAATGAAATTTAGTAGGGCAACGATTACTTATCTTCCTAGATCACAACATTCTGAAAGAACAGAAATATTTTAAATTTACAGAAATAGCTGTGAAAACAGAAGGGTGGAACACCTCATTGTCCAAACATAAAGATTAAAAACCTTACCTCCTCAATTTTTACCTAAACTTCAATATTAAGAAATGAGCTGTAAAAATGAGCAAAGGCAGGGGAAGTCCTACACAATAAAAAACTATTATGGTGATAGGAAAGATCATAGTACAATCTCAAAAGGCAACATTGAGAAAACAGCTACAAGCAGAACTTCAAAATAAATGAATATTGGATACAAGTGAAATGAGAATTCCTAAAAGTCATTAAAAAATTAAAGAACAAATAATAATTTTTAAAAATAAGATTGTTAGAGTAAAAATAGGAGGAAAAATAAGAGCAATGTAAAGAGAATTATGAAAATAAAATTAACAGCTTGGTAAAAGACTTACAAAAATACGGAAGAAAATAATTCCTTAAAAAGCAGAATTGATCGGATGAAGAAAAAAGGTTCACTAAAAAAAAATAATTAAAAATTAAAACTATTCAAGTGGAATATAACAATTGCCTAAGATACAATAAATAACAAATAAAAATGTCTTAAGTAGGAAAAAAATGTGAAATTTTCTATCAGAAAAATAACTCACCTAGAAGGAGATCAAGGAAAAACAATTTAAGAATTATTAAACTACTTTAAAACTCTGATCAAAATAAAGTGATCCATATACCATATCTCAAATATATATATATGAAATGTTGCCTTGACATACTGGAATCAGAGGGCAAAAAAAAAAAAATTTGAATGAATCTACCCATTACTTCCTGAAAAAATATTCTAAATATGAAACTTCCAGATTGTATTGGGAGAAGGGAAAAGGGAGAGCAAGAATGAAGGACCTTATCCCACATAAAAGAAACATGAAAGGAAAGTTATCTAAAGTAAAGAGGACAATATAGAGACAGGCAATACTAATATTTTAGTCTCATTTGAAGCAGTACAAAGAGGGAAATTTAAAAAGATAGTAGATACATAGATATGTATACACACATGAATGTACATAATACACACACATCTATACACATACACACACAAATTCAATTGGGTATACCAAACTATGTTACTCCTTAGGGGAGTATAATGGGAAGTGGAGAAGAGAAAGAGACCTATAATAAGAGGGGAAATGACTTAAAGGAAACAGTTGTCTGAATGAAACTAGATTTTTGAGGGGGAATATAATGTTAAATGTGGTCACTGTATCAAATATTTTTGATTAATTATTCTCTGTTACCAGAAAGGATTCAATTTGGAGAGGAGATTAAATGACTTTGATGTAAAGACAAGAAACATTAATATTTTTTTAAGAAAGTGTAAAAGGGACTTCTATTTTTGGAGAGAAAGATTAAGAATGCATATTTCTTCTTGCATAATTGATACACATGCAGTGATTATGTCCTTCCATTTGAAATTATTAAAGAAATCTAAATTTATTCTTTACCCAGCAGCTGTATTTGTCTGCAGGCTAAAATGGGACCAAAGTGTATGACTGAAGTAAAATTTCCACAGCTGGCATATGTCAGAAGATTATTAAGCAGAGTTGCTATGGAATCACAGTCAACTTCTCACAAAAATGTAAGAAATCAACACCTATTGAAATTGTAAAAATCAGGGCTGACATATTTTGATATTTAATATTGGAGGTATATGTATATGTAGAAAACAAAATTTTGAGCTTATATATGAGATATACATATGCATGTGTGTGTATATATATATATATATATATATATATATATATATATATATATATACATTTATGTGCATGCAAAATAATCATGACCTTCCAATTGGGTAGAAAATGAAAAAAATAACATTTTGGTATATATCTATTTATATGGTCAAAGTTTCACATTTATCTTACATAACATATATTGCATATATTGTGTGTATAGCACATTGATACGAAGCTGAAATGTTTTTTACGTAATAGAATAGAATAGGCCTCATAATGTCATTTTCTATGTCATAGATAGTCAACAAATATTTGTTAAATGATTGCTGTGTTTCAGGCCATGCAATGTCATTACAATATCAATTATTCTTATTTTAAAATCCTTTTAAACTTCTCTGGCTCTTTGAAAAAATACAAATGAAGCAAACCCCAACAATACAACATATTAAGAAACAAATGGTTCTCAAGAAGGGAGTTTTCAGATAAGCAAAATTTCAAGGGCTTTTGAATGGAAGATAATGTCACCACAAGTTCATTATACTTATTTCATAGTTGGCTAGCATAAATAACTAAAGATAGAGTCACCTTTTGTCTTTTTGTTATTGAAACTTTTTCTGCACTAAGATTATTTAATATGTTCCCCTTTCATTGTCTCTCTCCACTTCAAAATAATTTTACTCACTTGCCAAGTAATTTTTGTAAAGCATGTGTCTGACCAGCTTGCCCACTAATAACAATTATTATTATTATATAACAATATAATCTTAAGTAGCTCTGTATAACCTATATGGTTAAATGTCAAATTTCTTCTCTGACACATAAATCCTTAGACAACCTGGCACCTTTTACTTTTCCACTTTTTGTACTTTGTCATCATCTCCAACCTGTGATTCTACTAAACAGGTCTATTTGCTGTTCATCTCATTCAACAGTCATCTACTAATTTAGTGTTTTGTACAATTCTCTACCGTTCCTGAAATGTTCTTGCTCTTTACTTGTACCTCTTAGTTTCTTTTTTTTTCCCCAAGTCAAAGTTAAAATCTCATTATTTGCAGAAAGGGAGATTTTTCCTGGTCCTCCAATATGCTAGAGATTTCTCTTCTGAGATTGGGCCCTTCTACTCTGCATATGTCATTTATACACAGTTATTTATGTTTCCAATAAAGAGTGAGGTCCTTACGATCGTATATTGCTTATGCATTGTAAAGTCTTTGTGTCCCTACTGCATAGCTTAGTGTCTGTCACTGAGTAAAAATTAGTACTTAATAAATGTTTTTTGACTGTCTTCTGCATTGCCATTTCAACTATTCTCTATACCTTCAATACCAGCAGGAAGTTGCTTTGAATTTCCTTTACTTCTTCCAATTTTTACATTTGTGCAACTCTTTTACTTTAAAAAAAAATCTAACTAAATCTATCATTTCTCTATATACTTAACTTTTTTTTTAAATGGACAAAAAGTGATCTGGTATGTAAAAGCAAAGGGAGGTTTCCTTTGAATAATATGGATGGAATATATTTAAAAGGTTTTACAATCAACTAAGAAGAAAGGAAATGGACATATTAGGTATAAATATCTTTAAAATTTATCTTTAAAAGTTAGACAAAGCTAGGAAGGATAGTTGAATGAAAAAAAAATATTTTTTAAAAATAATGGAGGAAACCTGAACATGTTTGTGAGTAACAGGGATGTAGACAATAGATACAGAGAAGAAAAAAATTACAGTAGGGGCAATCTATTGGAAATGATGGGATTGAATAGAACTGATCATATGTATAGGGGGGGATTTCTTTTGCCAAGGAAAAGGGTCACTTTTTCACATGAGAGAAGGTTAAAAAGGTAGATAATGAGGGAATGTATTTGAGTGATATGAGATGTCTAGGAAGGGAGAAGAAGCTAGTGAGCGATCTCAGGGTTTTGAAGTGTGTGTGTGTGTGTGTGTGTGTGTGTGTGTGTGTGTATGTAAATTATTAGTCAAGGTGTGAGTCAGTGAATTATGAATCTCCATCATGGTTTGAAAAGTTATAGAAACAGTTGGCATAGTGGTTTTGGTTATAGATTAGAAAGTTTAAAAGTTTACCTTGCTGCTGTGAGGGTTCATATATAACAAATTCCTTTTTAATAGGTAGTATAATGAATACACTTTAGCTTGGATTCAGAAAGATTCAAATATCATCTCAGACATTTAGTTTTAGAGTTATTGAAATTTGGCAAGTCCAACTTCTCAGCTGTTGCTTGCTAATTTTTAAAATGGGCCAAAAATAGCATCTGATAAAGTAGTTGTGAAGACAAGATGATACATGTAAAACCCTTTGCAAACATTAAAAGAATTTATAAAGATTAACTAAAGTAACTGTTAGTAGATTCAGCATTGTTTTGGAATTTTTTTCTACCCCAGATCCATAGGGCACAAAATTATTTTGAAGATTGTGAATATGGGCAGTAACACCTAATTGGAAATTGGCAAGGCATGATATATAATAAACCCAAGGAAATCTAACCTGGACCTCATTGACCAAATGATCAGAGAATAAAATATAGCTAGTTCAGTTGTGATAGTATGGGGGTGGAGGGTGGGGAGTGAGAACTGGAAGAGGAAAGGAGAGAGAGATTGATTGTATAATGGTAAGAAGAGATGAAGAAGACAAAAAAAACAGAAAGAAAGATATGTCTAAGTGTCTAGGATAGGATTTAAACTCACCTTAAAAAATTATGATCAGATAAAATTATTTTTTTGGTCCACAACATTTGCATTGTCTTTTCACATTTATGTATAGCTCAAAAACCAAAAATATACTTCTATTACCAGTGGAAAGTAATGACCTACAGAAATGAAAAATGGATTCTTTGGTATCATTTTTTTCCCTTTCATTTAATATTTGGAAATTATATAGTTCTGATCCAACTTTTTGTATGCTTTATTCTTTTAGGACTTTGTCTGCAATAGATTCTGATTTGTATGTTTGCTTTTAACTTTTGAACATGGTTCCAAAAATGAATAGAACTTTTCTCCATTTTTATGGAAATAGAGTATATAAGCCTATATAAGTTGTTATAATAAAAAAAAATGGAAGGAATTAAATTGGAATTGCAACTTGAAATATCCTCCTTTCTTTCCATTTATCTCAATTCACACATCATCTTAGTATACTTTATTATTTTTATTATGCTTCTTTGCATTGAAGCTCTGTATTTAAACTATGTGAGACGTCAAGCCGTGTTTTCAATTAACTTTTTTTTTTCAGTAACTCTTGCAATTTCAACAGTGAGGAGTCCCATCACAGAGGGGTAATACCAGCAATCTGTTTCTCGCCTTATAATTACACTAAAAATCTTCTAACAATAGAATACTCACTTTATACATGAGAGACAAGGGAATTTAATCAACAAACAAATGCAGATGACTTAAAATGCTTTAAGTTGTGCTAGATAGTGCTTTCTCTCTGTTTTAAATGCATCATAGCCATAGAAGTAAGATACTTGGGGGGAAAAAAAATCCTACTTAGCTCTTCATATAATATCACATGGGGTTTGCTTCCTTTAATTGATCTTTTTTTTTTTTTTTTTTTTTTTTTTTGCATTTGTTGTTCTTACCTTTAGATTTTAGAGCATTTATGACAATTACTATTAACAGAGTTAGTGTAAGGACACTTATCCAAAAAATAAAAATAAAAGGCAATGCAAACACAAGTAGAATTCAATTTTTATAAGAGTTTCAGTCATTGTTAATTCTCATTATTCTTTTACATATTTGTTAAACTTGTATGGTCTAAGACCAGAGCTCTTAGGGAAATGGGAGGGAGGATGAGTTAGAGAACTAATTTTGTTCTTTGATCTTGAACAATAATTGCTGTTACTTTCAAAATGTCAAACATTTTGGTGTGAAACTTTGATGTTAAAAATATGTATAAAATAGCCTCCTTGCTACAGCTCAAATTTCATTGATTATTCTCATTATTTGAAAGTCTATACTTCCTTATCTCTGTCTTTTGACTTCCTGCTTTTCTTCAAGTCTCATCTAAAATCCTACCCTCTACTAGAAGCCTTTCCAACCCTCTAAATTTTGGTGCATTCCCATTGTTGATCATTTGCTATTTTTCCTGTGTAACATTTTTCTACATTGTCAATTGTATGACTATGACAGTACACTCCTCTTTCTTTGTATCTTTTGTGCCTAGAACAGTACTTAGCATACAATAGGTGCTTTATAAATGTTTGTTGATGACTGACAAATAACTGGATTCTAATATTTTTGAAATACATTTCTGAAACAAAGATTTTTATTTAAATAATTTTAATGCAAACAAACCATCAATATTTGTCTTTCATTATATGCTATTCTCTTGAAAGAAAGGCTGTATTTTTTTTTTCATTTGCCTAGGATGCTATGGCACAATTTTTAAAATTACACATAGATATCCACAAATAGAACATAGTAAAAATGAAAAGAGTAGAGTTTTTTTTTCTCCACCATTATATTCCTGGTGCTATATATTCAGAATACATGATAATAATGACATAATGATTGATCACTAGTCATTGTTATTTCTTTTTTCACAGTAAGAGGAATTTTTCTGTAATTAAATATAATTAAATCAATAGAATGTTCTTCTATAAAGTTTAGGCTTGAAAGACATAACCTGACTTCTCATAAGAATGAGGAAACAAGATTTCCATAGGTCTATTACTTTTAAATAAGCAGCAACCAATTTGTGTAGCAAAACTCCACTTATTTCAAGAGTTGTTATAGCCTGAATAAGAATATGTTCTCATTCAAAGAGAAATATCTCAATGATGAAAATACATTATAAGTATGTTGCCAAAAACTTAGTTAGTTGATTTATTCAGTTTTCACATCAATCTACATTTTTTCTGGAGATTTCTACCTTTTAGGGATGACAAGCAGCACTATTACTTATTTCCTGACTTTTCTACTTTTAGTAAATTTTAAAATTTATTTTAAACAAATACAAAATGAGAAGAGAAAAGAAAAATCTTTGCTTTTTACAGAGCAGATATTATAATAGAGATAATTCAATATGAAAGAATAAATTTCCATTTCAAGAAAAAACTACATCATAAATGCTACATATTGTTTTCAAAACTGCCCAGATTTTTGGTTTCCTTATAGGTTTTCTTTTGTTCTCTATTATTAACTTTTTTATTTTATTTTTTCTCTATTTTCCCCACTTTTACTTAAAAAAGACTACAATTAACTGCAGGTCTAAAAAAGATGCAATTATATATACACATCCACATATATATGCATGTATGTATATATATAAACATGAATATATATATATATCTACATACACATATGAATACATACATACATAGATATCTATAAATGTGCATATACATATATATATACATATACATGTAGACTTATATACATATATGTAAGACTGTTTTATGTTTATTTTCACTTGTCATCTCTTTCTGTGAAGGTGGATATGTCTTCCTTCATAAATCCAAGTTTTTCCATGTTTTCCTAAGCTCATCTAGCCTATCATTTTCTATACCACCACAATATTCCAATATAGTCATATCCTATCTGATAGATTGTCTATGAAAGATTTCCCCAATTATAATTTTCTGCATTTGTTGTATTTTTGGCTATATAGGATTCTTTTTTTCAATAAAATTTGGATTTTTAATTGTCAAAATTATTCATTTTCTACTTCAGCAATGTTTTCCCTTTGTAGTAGAGTTTAAGGTCTAATATTATGGAATCAGCTTCTTTTACATTTTTTCCCTAATTGTTTTGAAATTTCTGAACTTTTGTTTTTCCAAATTAACTTTTCTTTATTATTTTTTATAACTCAGTTAAGTATTTTTACATAATTTAATTGAAATGGCATTGGATAAAAAGATTATATAGGTAAAATTACCATTCAATAAATCATATTGGCTTTGTCTACACATATACAATAAATGTTATTTCAGTTATTTAGATCTGATTTCATTTGTATAAAATAGTTTTCTGTTTTCTGTTCACATAGTTTTTCTGTCTGTTTTGGAAGTTATACTCTCAGATATTGTATGCTGTCTAGTTATTTTAAATGATTTAAAACAATACTGAATAATATTGCTGACAGAACTCTCCCTACTTGTCTCTTTGATTAAATACATTTTAGCTTTAAATTTGTTTTGCATAACAAATTCTACTGCTGAGTAAGAATGGTGGAGGGTTACCAAGATGGTGGAAAAAGGCAGTAAATTGTCCTAAGTCTCTTATATTCACCTCCAAATAACCATAAAACACTCTCTTGGAACAAATATGGAATAGTGGAACCAGCAAAAAGACAAAATGAAACAAGCTTTTAGCTCAGGAAACTTGGAAGATCAGCAAAACAGGTCGGTCTTACTTTGGCAAAAGGAGAGCATAGTCAAAGATAGGAAGATGGGAGCAAACCCCACTTCAGCTTGTGAGAAATCCTTACCCCCAAATGGAGTGGAGCAGGCAAATATTAATACCAAGAACCCCCAATGTGCTTCAGCATTGTCAGGGAACTGGACAGAGTCCAAATCCAGAGCCAATAAGTCTTCAAGAATAGACACAGGAGAACAGACAGTTTCCAGAAGTTAGACCACCACATGCCTCAGGTAATAGCAGAAACATTCACTGGCTTCAGCATATATTATACATCACTCAGCACCAATTGAGCTTCCAGATATCAAACACCTCATACTTTACACCCTCCCTGAAACACCAAACACACAGCTCCTTCATGGGGCTCAAGGCAGTAGTCATGCAGCACCAGGTAAACATCCAGAATCTGCAGGCCCTGTTATAAGAAGCCTAAAATATGGCTCCTTCCATCCTGGATGCAGGGATAAAATTTAAAAGAAAAGAAAAATGCAAAAATATGAGTAAAAAAAACCCAACAAAAATGTTCATCTTACCATAAAAAATTAATAAGGTGAAAAAAAATCAAGACATAATTGCAGAAGAGACAGTAACATCAAAACAACTATGAGCAAAACTCCAAAACAAAACAAGAAGTGATCTTAAGCCCAGCTTAGGGGAAGGGCTCTAAAAAGAGCTTAACAATCATATAAGAGAAAATTAGGAAAAGAAATGAGAATATAACAAGAAAATTATGAGAAAAAAGAGTCAACAGCAAGAGAAAAGAAAGCAAGTGTTTAAAAAGTACAGTTGGCCAGATGGAGAAGAAAATACAGAAGATAACTTAGGAAAAAAACAAAGTTAGAATTGGGCAAGTGGAAGCTGATGACTCTTTGATAAATCAATCAAGCAATTTCAAAAGAATGAAAAAATGAATAAGATATAAAAATGTTGATGAGAAAAACATCTAACCTGGAAAATAGATCTAAGAAAGACAATGGCAGAATCATTTGTTTTACCTCAAAACCATAGTCAAGTGGAGGACCTGGACAGCATCTTTCAAGAAATTTTTTTTTTCAATTTTTAATATTTTTTTTTATTTACAAGTTATATGCATGAGTAATTTTACATCATTGACAATTGTCAAATCTTTTGTTCCAATTTTTCCCCTCCTTCCCCACCCCCTACCCCAGATTGCAGGATGACTAATACATGTTAAATATATTAAAGTACAAATTAAATACAAAATAAGTATTCATGTCCAAACCATTATTTTGCTGTACAAAAATAATCGGAGTCTTAAATATTGTACAATTAGCCTGTGAAGGAAATCAAAAATGCAGACAGGCAAAATTATAGGGATTGGGAATTCAATGTAATAGTTCTTAGTCCTCTTCCAGAGTTCTTTCACTGGGTATAGCTGGTTCAGTTCATTACTGCTCCATTGGAACTGATTTGGTTCATCTCATTGCTGAAGATGGCCAGGTCCATCAGAATTGATCATCACATAGTATTGTTGTGAAGTATATAATGATCTCCTGGCCCTGCTCATTTCCCTCAGCATCAGTTCATGTAAGTCTCTCCAGGCCTTTCTGAAATCATCCTGTTGATCATTTCTTACTGAACAATAATATTCCATAATATTCATATACCACAATTTATTCAGCCATTCTCCAACTGATGGGCATCTACTCAGTTTCCAGTTTCTGGCCACTACAAAGAAGGCTGTCACAAACATTCTTGCACATACAGGTCCCTTTCCCTTCCTTAATATCTCTTTGGGATATAAGCCCAGTAAGTAACAATGCTGGATAAAAAGGTATGCACAGTTTTTTCAAGAAATTATTAAGAAAAACTGCCCTGATGTCCTGGAACCAAAGGGCAAAATAGGCATTAAGGCAATCCACTGATCACCTCAGGAAAAATATCACAAAAAAACTCCAAAGAACATTATAAACAAATTTCAGAACTATGAGTTTAAGGAAAAAATACAAGTGGCCAGAAAGAAACAGTTCAAATATTGGGGATCCATGGAATGACAAAGGACTTAGCTGTTACAACATTAAAGGACTGGAGATCATGGAGCATGACATTCCTGAAGGCAAAGGAGTTAGGACTACAATTTCCATCTCCCTGGCAAAATTAAGTATAATACTCCAAGGGAAAATGATCTTTCAATGAAAAAGAAGAATTATAAGTTTTAAAGAGAAAACCAGAAATGAACAAACAATTTGATCCTCAGTATCAGGAAGCAAAATAAGTCTAGAAAAAGTAACAAGGAAAAGAAATCATAGGGAATTCAATAAAGCTGAACTGTTTATATTCCTACACAGGAAGACTGTATTTGTAATTAAAAGAAATTGTTACATTAACAATATAGCTAAAAGGAATATGCATAGACATAGAATACAGATATAAGGTGAACTGAAGAGAAGGACATAAAACATAGTTATGGATGACAAAGAGGAGTACACTGGATGCTGAAGGAAGTGAGAGGTAGAATGACTTCATTTATTTCACATGAGGAAATGCTCCTCCCCCCCACCCAAAAAAAAAAAAAAAAAAACTTCCTACATTATAGAGAAAAATGGAAGGTTTGTTATGGTTATAACTTGAAACTTACTCTCGACTTCCGGTTAAGATGGTGGAGAGGAGGCACACAGCTGTGTAGCTCCGCACTTTCTCTCACTATCCATTTCATTACAAGCCTCTGAATTAATGCTTGACTGAAAAAAAACCCACAAATAGTTACTAAGAGAAGCCATCCTTGAGATTCGCCAAGAAAGGTCTGTTTTTACTGGAGGAATGGGACGGTTTTAGATCGGGCGCAGGCTGAGGGCAGCGGCAGTGAGAGCACGGGAACAGATTGGAGAGGGGGTGGGGAGTGATTGCAGCCGTCTCTTCGGGGAGAGCTTCGCTACAGGACTGGATACTTTTGCCCTGGCAGCAAGTCAGCAGCCCAACAGAGAAGCTAAAAACACCGGGGATGAAGAATACAACCCCAAACAGCTGGAGTCTCTTGGGACCTGGCCACTTCACACACACCCCCCCCCCCCAGTGACTCAGCACACTCTGGGATCTCAGAGCGCAGGCGCAGCACAGTCCTGCTAGTGCCTCACTGCTGCCCCCCTTCCCTCCCCTCCCCCCGCAGTCTGTAGAGGAAGCTTGGTAACACCACCCAGCCCCTCCCCCAAAGAAAGACTCCAGTTTTTTCTTCTTTTCTTTGCTAGCTTGTCTTTGATTATTAGTCAGAATGAGCAAGAAACTGAAGAGGACTTTAACCCGTGACAGCTTCTATACAGATAGAGAGCAGACTCTAAATCCTGAGGAGACTAAAAACAGACAGTCTTCAGGTGAATCCCCAAAGGAGGAGATCATCTGTTCCTCAGCACAGATGAATCTCATGGAGGAAATTAAAAAGGCTCTCACAAGAGAGCTAGAAGAAAAATGGGAAAAGGAGAGGGAGGCTTGGCAAAAGAGCCTGGAGAAGTCAGTTAAAGAGAGAGTGGATAAAGAAATAAAATCCTTGAAAAATAGGATTGGTGAAGTGGAAACAGAAAACATCTCTCTAAAAAACAAAATTAGCGAAATGGAAAAAAATTCCACAGAACAAAAGAACTCAATGGGACAATTAGAAAAAGATTTTTAAAAAGTGAGTGAAGAAAACACTTCATTAAAAATCAGAATTGAACAATTGGAATTGAATGACTCGAGGAGACAAGAAGAATCAGTCAAGCAAATCCAAAAAAATCAAACAATGGAAAAGAATGTGAAATACCTTCTGGGGAAGACAACAGACCTGGAAAACAGATCCAGGAGAGACAATATGAGAATCATCGGACTCCCAGAAAAGCATGATGAAAAAAAGAGCCTGGACACTATTTTCCAGGAAATTATCAAAGAGAACTGCCCAGAAGTCATAGAAACAGAGGGTAAAATAGACATTGAAAGAATTCATCGATCACTCACTGAAAGGGATCCTAAAATCAAAACACCAAGGAATATAGCAGCCAAATGCCAGAACCCTCAGACGAAGGAAAAAATATTGCAGGCGGCTAGAAAAACCCAATTCAAGTATCAAGGAGCCACAATAAGGATCACCCAGGATCTGGCAGCATCCACATTAAAGGATCGAAGGGCCTGGAATATGATATTCTGAAAGGCTAAAGAACTTGGTATGCAACCAAAAATAACTTGCCCAGGTAGAATGAGCATCCGTTTCCAGGGAAGAAGATGGACATTCAACGAAGTAAGCGAATTTCACCTATTTTTGATGAAAAAGCCAGAACTTAACAAAAAATTTGATCTACAAATATAGAACTCAAGAGAAATCTAAAAAGGTAAAGATTAATCTTGGGAACTATATTTTGGCTATAAAGATGTATAAAGAATACATGTATACCTTCTTCTAGAAACTGATGTGGAAAGGACATTGTACCAGAAAAAGGGTAAAGTGGGGGTAGTACATCTCATGAAGAGGCATAGGAAACCTATTATATCTGAGAGAAAGAATGGAGGGGGATGAATATAGTGGGTATCTTACTGCCTTCAGAATTGGCTTTAAGTGAAAAATTTTAGACATATTCAATCTATGGTGAAACTTCTCCCACTTCATTGAAAAGTGAGAAGGGAAAAGTGAAAAGGGAAGGAATAAGCTAAGTGGAAGGGAATATGGAAACTGGGAGGGAAAGGGGTAAGATAGGGGAGAAACTCTAAGGCGGGGGGAGGGATACTAAAAAGGGAGGGCTGTGAGAAGCAAGTGGTACTCACAAGCTTAATACTGGGAAGGGGGGTAAAGAGGAAAGAAGGGAGAAAAGCATAAACCGGGGTTAACAAGATGGCAAGTAATACAGAATTGGTCATTTTAACCATAAATGTGAATGGGGTAAACTCCCCCATAAAGAGGAAGCAGTTAGCAGAATGGATTAAAAGCCAGAATCCTATAATATATTGTTTACAGGAAACACACCTGAAGCGGGGAGATACATGCAGGTTAAAGGTAAAAGTTTGGAGCAAAATCTACTATGCTTCAGGTGAAGTCAAAAAAGCAGGGGTAGCCATCCTGATCTTAGATCAAGCTAAAGCAAAAATTGATCTATTTAAAAGAGATAAGGAAGGGCACTATATCTTGCTAAAGGGTAGCTTGGATAAACATGCAGGTTAAAGGTAAAAGTTTGGAGCAAAATCTACTATGCTTCAGGTGAAGTCAAAAAAGCATGGATAAATCAAATACATAAATCAAAAAAGCAGGGGTAGCCATCCTGATCTCAGATCAAGCTAAAGCAAAAATTGATCTAATTAAAAGAGATAAGGAAGGGCACTATATCTTGCTAAAGGGTAGCATGGATAATGAAGCACTATCTATATTAAACATATATGCTCCAAGTGGGGTAGGATTTAAGTTCTTAAAAGAGAAATTAAGAGAGCTGCAAGAAGAAATAGACAATAAAACTATAATAATGGGAGATCTTAACCTTGCACTCTCAAAAATAGATAAATCAAACCACAAAATAAATAAGAAAGAAGTCAAAGAGGTAAATAGAATACTAGAAAAGTTAGATATGATAGATCTCTGGAGAAAATGTAATGGAGACAGAAAATCCAACATCCATTCCTTTTTTTTTTTTTTTATTTTTATTTAATGATTACTTTATATTGACAACATTATCCCTTGCATTCGTTTCTTTTCCGATTTTTTCCCCCTCCCTCCCTCCACCCCCTCCCCTAGATGGCAAGCAGTCCTTTTATATGTTGGATATGTTGCAGTATATCCTAGATACAATATATGTTTGCAGAACCGAACAGTTCTCTTGTTGCATAGGGAGAATTGGATTCAGAAGGTATAAATAACCCAGGAAGAAAAACAAAAATGCAGATAGTTCACATTCGTTTCCCAGTGTTCGTTCTTTGGGTGTAGCTGCTTTTGTCCGTCATTTATCAATTGAAACTTAGTTAGGTCTCTTTGTCAAAGAAATCCACTTCCATCAAAATATGTCCTCATACAATATCGTTGTCGAAGTGTATAATGATCTCCTGGTTCTGCTCATTTCACTTAGCATCAGTTCATGTAAGTCTCACCAATCCTCTCTGTATTCATCCTGCTGGTCATTCCTTACAGAACAATAATATTCCATAACATTCATATACCACAATTTACCCAGCCATTCTCCAATTGATGGGCATCCATTCATTTTCCAGTTTCTAGCCTCTACAAATAGGGCTGCTACAAACATTTTGGCACATACAGGTCCCTTTCCTTCTTTAGTATTTCTTTGGGATATAAGCCCAATAGAAACACTGCTGGATCAAAGGGTATGCACAATTTGATAAGTTTTTGGGCATAATTCCAGATTGCTCTACAGAATGGTTGGATTCGTTCACAACTCCACCAGCAATGCATTAGTGTCCCAGTTTTCCCGCATCCCCTCCAACATTCATCATTATTTTTTCCTGTCATCTTAGCCAATCTGACAGGTGTCTAGTGGTATCTCAGAGTTGTCTTAATTTGCATTTCCCTGATCAATATTGATTTGGTCTTCATCCTAATTTCCTCATTTCCGATGGGGCTATTGCCATTCTTAGATTTGCTTAACTTCAACACTTCATAGTAACAATATATTCTATTCCTTTCTCCGTGTTATTTTTATTAAATGATAGCTTTTTTTTTTCAAAATACATGCAAAGGCAGTTCTCAACATTCAGTCTTGCAAAAGGCTGTGTTTCAATTTTTCTCTCTCCCTTTCTCCCTTAGACAGCAAGCAGTCCAATATTTGTTAAACATGCAGTTCTTTCATTCATACTTTCACAATTATCATGTTGCACAAGAAAAATCAGTTGGGGGGGTGGGGATGATAAAACAAAAGCCAAGCAAACAACAACAGAAAGGTGAAAATACTATGTTGTGATCCACATTCAATACCCATAATTCTCCCTCTGGAAGCAGATAGCTCTCTCCATTACAAGTCCATTGGAATTGGTCTCAATCACCTCATTGTTGAAAAGAGTCAAGTTTATCACAGTTGATGATCACAAAACATTGTTATTGCTATGTACAATGTTTCTTGGTTCTATTTATTTCACTTAGCATCATTTCATGTAAGTCTTTCTAGTGCTTTCTGAAATCATTCTGCTGATCATTTTCTATAGAAAAATTGTATTCCATAACACTCAAATATTGTAACTTAGTCAGCCTTTCCACAATTGATGAGCATCCACTCAGTTCCAGTACTTTGCCTCTACACAAAGGGTTTCTGTAAACATTTTTGCATGTGTGGGTCCTTTCCCTTTTTTTATGCTCTTTTTGGGATATAGGCCCAGTAAAGACATTGGTGGATCAAAGGGGAGGCATATTTTGATAGCCCTTCATGCACAGTTTCAAATTACTCTCCAGAATGGTTAAATATATTCACAATTCCACCAACAATGTAGTAGCATCTCAGTTTTCCCACAGTCTCTCCAACATATAACATTATTTTTTCCTATCATTTTAGCCAATCTGAGAGGTATATAGGACTAACTCAGAGTTATTTTAATTCACATTTCTCTGATCCATAGTGATTCAGAGCATTATTTTATATGTCTAGAAATGATAGATGATGACCATTTATCAACTGGAGAATGGCTTGCATTCTTATAAATTTGAGTCAATTCTCTGAATATTTTTAAAATGAGATTTTTATCAGAATCCTCGTATATAAAAATTTCCTCCAATTTTCTGCTTCCCTTCTAATCTTCTCTATATTATTTTTGTTGGTATAATTGTTTTTAATTTAATAAAATCAGAGTTATCCCATTTTGCATTTCATAATGTACTCTAGTTCTTTTTGACCATAAATTCCTTCTGCACAGATCTGAGAGGTAGACTATTCTCTGTTCTTCTAATTTGCTTATATTACCACTCTTTAGGTCTAAATCATGAATGCATTTTGATCTTATTGTGACATAGGGTGTTAAGTGTTGATCAAGTTTCAGAAATACTATTTTTGATTTTTCCCAGCCATTTTTGTCAGATCATGAATTGTTATCCTGAAAGCATGGGTCTTTTGGTTTATCAAACACCTAGATCACTAAAGTCATGGATTATTTTGGCTTGTGAACCTAATCTATTCCCCTGATCTCTATATTTTTTAACCAGTATCAAATGGTTTTGTTGACTGTTGCTTTATAATATAGTTTTAGGCCTGGTACAGCTAGGCCACCTTCATTTGTATTTTTTCCATTAATTCTCTTGAGATTCTTTACCTTTTGTTCTTCCAGATGAAATTTATTATTTTTTTCTATAAAATGATTTCTTGGCAGTTTGATTGTTATGACACTGAATAAGTAAATTAACTTAGATAGAATTATCATTTTTATTATATTAACTCAGCTTACCCATAAACACTTTATAGTCTTCCAAATGTTTAAATCTGACTTTATTTGTATGGAAAATGTAATTGTGTTTGTATATTCATGACATTTTTTTTGGCAGGAAGACTCTCAAATATTTTATATTAGCTACATTATTTTAAATAGAATTTCTCTTTGTATCTCTTGCTCTTGGGCTTTGCTGGTAATATATAAAAATGCTGATGATTTATGTGAATTTATTTTGTATTCTTCAACTTTGCTAAAACTGTGAATTGTTTCTAGTAGTTTTTTAGTCATTTTTCTAGGATTCTCCAAGTATACCATCATATGATCTGCAGAGAGTGATAATTTTGTTTCTTCATTATCTATTCTAACTCCTTTACTTTTTTCTTCTTGTTGTTAAAGAAAATATTTCTAATACAATACTGAATAGTTATGGTGATAATGGACAATCTTATTTCACCTAATTGTTTTGGGAGTACTTCTAGTTTATCCTCATTACATATGATGCTTACTGGTGGTTTTAAATAGATGCTACTGATCATTTTAAGGAAAAGGGCCATTTATTCTTATGTTCTCTAATGTTTTTAATAGGTATGGTTGTTGGATTTTGTAAAATTCTTTTTCTGCATGTATTGTGCTCTTTTTAAAATACAATATCCAATAATTTGACAAACCTTATCAATTCTACATCTATAAAACCTCATCAGTTTTATCAATTCTCTTCGTCCATAGAAGCATTATTTAACATTAGCCCTAGTCACCATTTTCCGCCTGGACTATTGCAACATTCTACAGATTATAATCCCTGCTTCAGTCTTTTTATCTTCAGTACAATATCACTATATCTCAACAATGTTACTATATGAGGATGTATTCTGATGGAAGTGAATTTCTTCAACAAAGAGATCTAACACAGTTTCAATTGATCAAGAATGGACAGAATCAGTTACACCCAAAGAAAGAACACTGGGAAATGAATGTAAACTGCTTGCATTTTTGTTTTTCTTCCCGGGTTATTCATACCTTCTGAATCCAATTCTTCCTGTGCAACAAGAGAACCATTGGTTTTGCACACATATATTGTATCTAGGATATACATAACCTATTTAACATGCATAGGACTGCTTGCCATCTGAAGAAGGGAGTGGAGGGAGGGAGGGGAAAAATCGGAACAGAAGGGAGTGCAAGGAATAATGTTGTAAAAAATTACCCTGGCATGGGTTCTGTCAATAAAAAGTTATTAAAAAAAAAAAAAAAACTTTCAAAATATTTTTCTAAAAATACAGCTCTGACTATGACAATCTATTCTTCAAGAACCTTCAGAGTCTATTAGCTCTAAGATACAATGTAAAATCCTTATCTTGACATTTCTTACCCTTCACAATGTGGCAATAACCTTATCTGATTTTCAAGTATTTCTCTAGGCTAATTTCATAATATGCCTTTAGAGTACTCTACATTTCCGGCAAACAACTAATAAGAATATTCAATTAAATGCTACAAGCAATACCAATTCCACTAGGATAAATTTTTTTTTAAGAACTAAAATCAGTTTGAAATCTTTTAATTCAAAACTTTCAGCACAATTATATATTGATTGAATTCTGGTTTTCTGGGTTATATACTACCTTACTGATCCAAAATCCTGGAAGTGAAAATCATAACATTCCTATAAACCTTAGAGATTTTCAGGAATACAATTTAAAAGCACATTTTAACAATTGAAATGTGAGAGGAGGTTTCAATATTTTAATTATTTTTTTTGGTAATTATTAGTTGAAATACAAATCATCCAGATCTTCAGATACATACAATCTCTCAAGTTCTCATGATTGTTTCTGACTTCATATACCTTGCTGTTTTTTTAAGTTTCCCTTATTTGGGTCCTTAGTAAATGATATTTTGTTGTGAATTGTTAGTAAAAATTGATCACTGACATCTTACCATTCAATCCCTTCTTCCTTACATATATGCTGTTTAATGAAGATGAAGATGATCATATAAGTATTGTGATTGCATCCATTGAAAATTTATGTTGCAGACTTCAACTGGATTCTCATTGTTTCTAAGCAAAACTTCTCCACATTCCTTCTCACCTCATTATCCAACTTTCTACAGTGCCTTTCCAAATTTTTTTATCCTTCCTTAAACATTCTTTGGCTCTTTCCTTCATTCCACTCTCCCAGCATAGAAATTTTACTTTTATGTCACTGGAAAAAAAAAAGACTATTCAGGATAGTTGCCTCTTCTTGTTATCTTATATTTTTTCAACTTTGACTCTCAAATACAGTCTGTCCAGACAAACTATATTCTTTTTTTAAAAAATAATTTTTACTAAACTAGTTGATCAGGGAATGTTATAGAGTTTACCTACATAGTATTTAAGCATTTGATAAAGGATATGACTATTTTTCTAGATAGAAATATGTGAACTAAATAATATTATTGGGTAGATTTGCCACTGCTTGAATGCCTATTATTAAACATTTATGTTCACCTCAGTAGGTCTCCAGTGCAGGACAACTCTCAGAAGAAGAAAAAAAAAATAAGATCTGAAGGTTTTAACTAACCACACTCCAAAAACTTAATTTGATCTTGGATACATTTTTAAAAACATATATTCTAGGAATAAGGAAGTATTGGCATCTTTCTACTTTCCCATCCCTATCTGGGTAGAAAAATCCTCATTATGTAATTGTATTCAGTTTCTGGCACCATTGTTTAATGATCTGAAAAAGATGGAATGAAAGCCCAAAGGGAAAAAAAAAAGAATACATAAAAATTCTTGACTTGGCGATGGAGCCAAGATGGCAGTGAGGACATACCCATCTGTCTAATCTCTCTCTTACCTTCATACTACTTTTTTATGAAATAGCCTCAAAATTAGTGCTTGTCTGTCAGAACCCACACATATTGGGAGTACAGCACATTACCAACAGAAGATAATCTCAAAATTTGCCAGAAAAGGTCTGTATTTGCTCGCATGGGCTATACTCGCATAGCCCACAACAGGGCTAGATCAGGTGCATCATCAGGCAAGCAGCCACTGAGAGCATGCAAACAGCTCACACTGAGGAGACTGGAGGGTTGTGGGGTGTGGTCTCAGCCAGTGGAAAATCTGCATGGAAAACTTTACCACAGTGTCAGCTACATTGCTCTGGCAGCAAGGCAGTTTATCAGCAGAGAAGATATAAACACAAAAAGTAAAGACTAAAACCCCAAAATAATAAAGTCTCTGTGGACCTAACCACACCCACCCAGCACCAGGAGGGACTCAGCACAACCTCAGCGCACAACCACTGATCCAAATGCAGACGTTGATCACAGCACAGCCATTGTTGTCCCACTACTGTACATCACTGTTACTTCCTGTTGTCTGTAGAGGAAGTTTGGTAACAACACACTATCCCAAAAGCAGGCTGCAGTTATTTTTTTTGTTTGTTTGTTTTGTTTTGTTTTCTTGTCAAAAGGAGTAAAAAGGTAAAGCAGGCTCTAAATATAGATACCTTCTATGCTGAAAAAGAGCAGACTTCAAACCCTGGGGAGACTAAAAGCAGATTGCTCCAGATGAAGTCCTAAATGGTGAAATAACCTGGTTCTGCTTCACACAAGGCTCTCATAGAAGAAATATAAAAAACTCTTAAAAGAGAGCTAGAAGAAAAATGGAGAAAGGAAAGGGAAGCTTTGCAAGAGGATCTAGATAAGTCACATTACTCATTAAAAGACAGAATGGATAAAGAAATCAACTCCCTGAAAAATAGAAATCATGAAGTGAAAAAAGAAAACAGCTCTTTAAAAAATAAAATTGGCAAAATGAAAAAAAAAAAAATCCAGAGAACAAAACAACTCATTTTAAAACTCAATTGCACAATTACAAAAAGAACTAAAAAAGTAAATGAAGAAAATAATTAATTAAAAATCAGAATTGAACAAATGGAAATGAATGACTTGAGGAGATTAAGAATCAGTCAAGGAAAACCAAAAAACTTTAAAAATAGAAAAAAAAAAAACCTGTTAAATACCTATGTGGGAAAACAACAGACATAGAAAATAGATCTAGGAGAGATAATCTAAGATTCTTGGACTTCCTGAAAATCATATTTGAAAAAAAGAGCCTAGACACTATTTTTAGGAAATCATCAAAGAGAAGTTCCCAGATATTATAAAAACAAAAGGTAAAATACTCATTGAAAGAATTCATCTATCACCTACTGAAAAAGATCCAAAAATCAAAACTCCAAGAAATATTGTGGCAAAATTCTAGAACTGTGAGACTAAAGAAAAATTACTACAAGCAGCTAGGGAAAAAAATCAAATACAGAAGAGCCACAATAAGGATCACTCAGGATCTAGCAGCGTCCACATTAAAGGACTGAGGGGCCTGGAGTCTGATATTCCAAAAGGCTAAGGAATGTAATATGCAGCCGAGAATAACTTACCCAGCCAAAATGAGCATTTTCTTCCAGGGAAGAAGATGGACATCAATGAAATAGGTGACTTATCTCTATTTCTGATAAAAAAAATGGAACAAAACAAAAAGTTTAACCTCTGAATATAGGGCTCAAGAGAACCATAAAAAGGTAAAAAGACATCTTGGGAACTGTATTTCTGTTATGAGTATACATAAAGAATAAATGTATAATTTGTATTTGCTGTTATAATATAAAAAAGAAGCTAGAGGTAGAAAGGACAATGTACCAGAAAAAGGGAAAAGTGTAGGTACTAAATTTCACAAGAAGGCAAAGGAAATTTGTATCTGAGGGAAAGAAAGGAGAGGGATGAACATAGTGTGACTCTAACTCTCATCAGAATTTGCTGAAAGAGAAAATGTTAAACATATTCGATTTACAGAGAAACTTCTCCCACCTCATTAAAAAGTGGGAGGGGAAAACTGAGAAGGGAAGGAGTAAGGTAAATAGAAGGGAATACAAAAATTGTAAGTGAAAGGTTTAAGAAAAGGGGAGGGACTCTAAGGTGGGGAGAAAGATCCTAAAGTGAGAGGGCTGCATGAGACAAGTGTTGCTCACAAGTATAATACTGGGGAGGGATAAGGGGGAAAGAAAAGAGAAAAGCATAATTTGTTGTTAACAAGTTGGTAGGAATTACAGAATTAGTAATTCTAACCATAAATGTGAATGGGAAAAACCCACCACAAAGCAGAGGAGAATAGCAGACTTGATTAAAAGTCAGAATCCTACAATATGTTGTTTACAGAAAACACACTTGAAGCAGGGCTACTATGGTATGTGGAATCTACTATGCTTCTGGTGAAGTAAAAAAATCAGGGATAGCCATGTGATCTCAGATCAAGCAAAAGCAAAAATTGATCTAGTTAAAAGAGGAAAGGAAGGGAGCTATATCTTGCTAAAGCGTAGCATAGATAATGAAGCACTATCAATATTACACATGTATGCACAAGTAGTATAGCATCAAAATTCCTAAAGGAGAAGTTATGAGAACTGCAAGAAGAAATAGACAGCAAAAATATAATAGTGGGAGATCTCAACCTTGCACTCTCAGAACTAGTTAAATCAAATCACAAAATAAATAAGAAAGAAATTAAAGAGGGAAATAGAACACTAGAAAAGCTAGGTATGATAGATCTTTGTAGAAAACTAAATGGAGACAGAAAGGAGTACACTTTCTTTTGGCAACTCATAGAACCTATACGAAAATTAAACATATATTAGGATATAAAAACCTCAAATTCAAATGCAGAACGGCAGAAATAATAAATGCATCCTTTTTAAATTACGATGCAATAAAAAAAAAAAGATTCAATAAAAAAGTCAGGGGAAATAGACCAAAAAGTAATTGGAAACTAAATAATCTCATCCTAAACAATGATTGGGTGAAACAGCAAATCATAGACACAATTAATAATATCACCCAAGAGAATGAGAATAATGTGATGTCATACCAAAATTTGTGGAATGCAGCTAACGTGGTAATAAGGGGAAATTGTATATCTCTAGAGGCTTACTTGCATAAAATATAGAAAGAGAAGTGAATGAATTAAGTTTGCAACTAAAAAAGCTAGAAAAAAGGAAATTAACCTCCCCCAGTCAAACACTAAACTTAAAATTCTAAAAATAAAAGAGAGATCAATAAAATTGAAGGTAAAAAAATATATATATTGAATTAATTAATAAAACTAAGAGTTGGTTCTATGAAAAAAAACCCCACAAAATAGATAAAACCTTCATAAAATTGATTAGAAAAAGGAAAGAGGAAAATAAAATTGTTAGTCTTAAAAATGAAAAGGGAGAACTTTCCACAATGAAGAGGAAATCAGAGCAATAATTAGGAGTTATTTTGCCCAATTTTGTGGCAATAAATGTGATAACTTAAATGAAAAGGATGAATACCTTAAAATATAGCTTGTCCAGATTATCAGTGGAAGAAGTAAATTGGTTAAACAGTCCCATTTTAGAAAAAAAAGAAATAGAACAAGTTATTAATCAACTCCTTAAGAATTTCAAGGATCAGATAGATTTATATGTGAATTCAACCAAACATTCAAAGAAAATTAACTCCAATACTATATAAACTATTTTTAAAAATAGGGATTGAGGAGCCCCACCAAATTCTTTTTATGATGCAGACATGGTGATGATACCTAAATCATATAGGACAAAAACAAAAAGAAAATTATAAACCAATCACCCTACTGAACATTGATACAAAAATCTTAAATAAAATACTAGCAAAAACATTACAGAAAATGATCTCCAGGGTAAACACACCATGACCAAATAGGCTTTATACCAAGAATGCAAGACTGGTTCAATATTAGAAAAACTATTAACATAATTGACTTTATCAAAATCTAAATTAACAAAAATCATATGGTCATCTCAATGGAGTCAGAAAAAGCATTTGATAAAATCCAATACCTACTCCTATCACAAAAACTAGAGAATATAAGAATAAATGGACTGTTCTTTAAAATAGTCAGTAGCATGTATTTAAAATCAGCAGTAAGCATCATATGCAATGGTGATAACCTGGAATCATTCTCAATGAAATCAAGAGTGAAAAAAGGTTGCCCACTATCACCATTACTATTCAATATTGTATTAGAAATGTGAGCTTTGGCAATAAGAGATGAAAAAAAGATTAAAGGAATTAGAGTAGGTAGTGAGGAAACCAAATTATCACTCTTTGCAGATGATATGATGGTATACTTAGAGAAGCCTAGAGCACCTACTAAAAATCTATTAGAATTAATCCACAATATTAGAATTAATCCTGCAAAGTTGCAGGATACAAAACAAATCCACATACAAAATCAGCATTTTTATACATCACTAACAAAATCCAACAGCAAGAGTTACAAAGAGAAATTCCATTTAAAATAAGTGTCAATGGTATAAAATATTTTGGAATCTATCTGCCAAAGGGATGTCAGGAACTCTATGAGCAAAACTACAAAACACTTTCCACACAATAAAGTCAGATCTAAACAATTGGAAAAATTTGAAGTGCCCTTGGATGGGCCTAGCGAATATAATAAAGATGACAATACTCCCTAAACTAATCCATTTATTTAGTGCTATGCCAATTAGACTCCCAAGAAACTATTTAATGACCTAGGAAAAAATAACAAAAAAATTCATATGGAAGAACAAAAGTTCAAGAATCTCAAGGGAACTAATGAAAAAAAAAATAATGAAGGTGGCCTCGATGTACGTGATCTAAAACTATATTATAAAGTAGTGATCATCAAAACCATTTGGTATTGGCTAAGAAATAAACTAGTTAGGTTGACAGGACAAAATTGTCAAAACTATAACAATCTAGTGTTTCATAAACCCAAAGACCTCAACTTTGGGATAAGAATTTATATTTGGCAAAAACTGCTGGGAAAATTGGAAATTAGTATAGCAGAAACTAGGTATTGACCCACACTTAACACTGTACACAAAGATAAGGTCAAAATGGGTTCATGATCTAGACATAAAGAATGAGATTATAAATAAATTAGACAAACTTAAAACAGTTTACCTCTCAGACTTATGAAGGAAGAAGGAATTTGTGACCAAAGAAGAACTAGAGATCATTATTGACCACAAAATTGAAAATTTTGATTATATCAAATTGAAAAGCTTTTGTACAAACAAAACTATTGCAGACAAGATTAGAAGGAAAACAATAAATGGGGATTTTTTTTTTTTTAACAGTCAAAGGTTTCAATAAAGGCCTCATTTCTAAAATATGTAGAGAATTGGCTCTAATTTATAAGAAATCAAGCCATTCTCCAGTTGATAAATGGTCAAAAGATATGAACAGAAATTTTCTGATAAAGAAGCAGAAACTATTTCTAGCCATATGAAAAGGTGTTTTAAATCATTATTGATCAGAGAAATGCAAATTAAGACAACTCTGAGATACCACTATACACCTGTCGGATTGGCTAAGATGACCAGAAAAGATAATGACGAATAATGGAGGGGATGTGGGAAAACTGGAACACTGATGCATTGCTGATGAAGTTGTGAACAAATCCAACCATTCTGGAGAGCAATCTGGTATTATGCCCCAAAAGTTATCAAACTATGCATACCCTTTTATCTAGCAGTGGTAATACTGAAGTTATATCCCAAAGAGATATTACAGAAGGAAAAGGGACCTGTACGTGCAAAAATGTTTGGGGCAACCCTTTTTGTAGTGGTTAGAAACTGGAAATTTAATGGATGCCCATCATTGGGAGAATGGCTGAGCAAATCATGTAATATGAATTTTATGGAATATTATTGTTCTTTAAGAAATGAATAGCAGGATGAATACAGAGAGGCTTGGAGAGACTTACATGAACTGATGTTAAGTGAAATGAGCAGAACCACAAAATAATTATACACTTCAACAACAATACTATATAAGGATCATTTCTGATGGAAGTGGCTATCTTTGGCAATGAGAAAAGCCAATTCAGTTCCAATTAATCAGTGATGAATAGAACCAGCAAAACCCAGTGAAAGAACACTGGGAAATGAGTGTGAACTGCTTGCATTTTTATTTTTCTTCCCAGTTTATTTTTATCTTTCTAAATCCGATTTTTCTTGTGCATCAAGAGAACTGTATAAATATATACACATACATTGTATTTAAGATATACTTTAACATGTTTAACATGTATGAGACTCTGCCATCTAGGGGAGGAGGTATAGGGAAATAAGGGGAAAATTAGAACAGAAGTGATTGCAAGTGTCAATGTTGAAAAATTACCCGTGCATATGTTCTGTTGATAAAAAGCTATAATTAAAAAAAAAAAATCATTTTCCAGTTTCTAGCCACTACAAACAGGGCTGCCACAAACATTCTGGCACATACAGGTCCCTTTCCCTTCTTTAGTATCTCTTTGGGGTATAAGCCCAGTAGTAGCACTGCTGGATCAAAGAGTATGCACAGTTTGATAACTTTTTGGCCATAATACCAGATTGCTCTCCAGCATGGTTGGATCCGTTCTAAACTCCACCAACAATGCATCAGCGTCCCAGTTTTCCCGCAACCCCTCCACCATTCATCATTAACTTTTTGTGTCATTTTATCCAATCTGACAGGTGTGTAGTGGTATCTCAGAGTTATTTTAATTTGTATTTCTCTGATTAATAATGACTTGGAGCATCTTTTCATATGGCTAGAAATAGTTTCAATTTCTTCATCAGAAAGTTGTCTGTTCATATCCTTTGACCATTTATCAATTGAAGAATGGCTTAATTTCTCATAAATTAAAGTCAATTTTCTATATATTTTGGAAATGAGGCCTTAATCAGAACCTTTGACTGTAAAAAATGTTTTCCCAGTTTATTGTTTCCCTTCTAATCTTTAATTTGATATAAACAAAATTTTCTATCTTGTGATCAATAATGATCTCTAGTTCTTCTTTGGTCATAAATTCCTTCCTCCTCCACAAGTTTGAGAGGTAAACTATCCTATGTTCCTCTAATTTATTTATAATCTCATTCTTTCTGCCTAAATCATGGACCCATTTTGATCATATCTTGGTGTATAGTGTTAAATATGAGTTCATGCTTAGTTTCTGCTGTACTAATTTCCAGTTTTCCAGCAGTTTTTGTCAAATAGTGAATTCTTATCCCCAAAATTGGCATCTTTGGGTTTGTCGAACACTAGATTGCTATAGTTATTGACCATTTTGTCTTGTGAATCTAATCCATTTCATTGATGAACTAGTCTATTTCTTAGCCAATACCAAATGGTTTTGATGACTACTGCTTTATAATATAGTTTTAGATCAGTACAGCTAGGCCACCTTCATTTGGTTATTTTTTCATCAGTTTCCTTGAAATTCTTGACTTTTTATTCTTCCATATGAATTTTGTCGTTATTTTTCTAGGTCATTAAAATAGTTTCTTGGAAGTCTGATTGGTATAGCACTAAATAAATAGATTAGTTTAGGAGTATTGTCATCTTTATTATATTTCCTTGACTTATGCAAGAGCATTTAATATTTTTCCAATTGGTTAGATCAGACTTAATTTGTGTGGAAAGTGTTTTATAATTTTGTTCATATATTTTCTGCACTAAAACTCTGAGAGTTTGCTGAGTCACTCTGGGTGGGTGTGGCCTGGTCCAGAGAGACCCTAGCTTTTCGGGGTTATAGTTTTTACCCTCTTGTTTATAGCTTCTCTGCTAATCTACTGAGTTGCTACCAGGGCAAAGTAGCCACACTGTGGTAAAGTTCTCCCTGCAAAAATAGCTGAGATCACACCCCAACTCTTTCAAGTCTGTTCAGTGTGAACTGCCTTCTGTAGTTTCACTGACTGATGTCGTGCTCTTGCTGTCTGCCTTCAGTCTGCTACTGATCTAACTATCCCTGCCCACAAGCAAAACCAGATCTTTTCTGGTAAATTTCAAGGATATCTTCTGTTGGTTGTTATTTGTGGGTTTTTTTTCAATCAAGCACTAATTCCAAGGCCTTTTCATGAAAATATATATATATAGTCTGAGTGTAACAAGCAGCTTTATAGATGCGTGTGTCCTCTTCACCATCTTGGATGGAAGTCCTCTCCATAATCTTAATTGTAGATCACAAAAAAGGGATAAAAATTTGTAAAGTGATTTTAAATGACCTTTTTCAAGAAATTTTAGAATGAAGACTGATTTAGATTTCAACATGTGGAAACAGTAATTAGGAACAGAAAAATGTCCATAATCCCTGATCTCAGAAGATCAGAAAGAAATACTGATTTGGTTTTGGAAAAAGAAAAAGTAGATATTTTTAAAGAAAAATAAACACCGAGCTTTTATTTTTATAGGCAAATGGGGTTGTGACTTACCCAGGGTCACACAGGTTGGAAGTATCAACTATGTGAGGTCTGATTTGAAATCAGGTCCTCCTGACTCCAGGGTCAGGGATCTATTTGATGCACCTCCTACCAGCCCTATGGATTTTATATTTCAATATCATGAGCAGGAGTGGAAGGGAAGGGAGTGATGAGGAAGCCTGAGCATTTATTTTGAAGATGTCCTTGTTTTATTATCCACCAAATAGTTAAATAGGGATACCGATCTAAGGTAGGTAGGATATTTTATTCATTTCACATTAAAGTGACAACAACATTTGGCATCTCCCTCATGAGAACTCTTGTGCTAAATATATAGAATAAGCCAAGTTAATGAATCATTATTTTTTTTCAGAAGACAAAATAAGAATAAATGTTTTTTTTTTAACAAAGATGTTCATTGACTCAGAATCATTACTTTAGTATCACAAAGCAAAAGCAACAGTAAAACAAATAAAAAATCATTAGGGAGCAATTATTTATGTAACAGTCTGATATAACAAATATTTCTCATAAAATATAAATGGCTCAGTATTGAAGCAAAGTAACAAAATTAGTAAAAAAGAAGATATTTCACATGTATAAAATATAAAGATATCTAAGAATGAAGTACTAAATTAGATAACAGTGCAAATGGAAAAAATATTGTAGTTTATTTTCTAAACTTAAATTTTGGTTGAAAAATTAACTTTAAGTAGAGGAATCAGTACACACACACATAGACACACACACACACACACACACACACACACCTTCTCCCCTTCAATTCTATGAGAGGCTGTGAGAACAAGATTTAAAAATCTTTATATTTGAAAATGACAAAATTCATTGCAGATACCCCCTAAACAACAATTGCATTAGCACTATACTCTTGTTTTATTAACTCACATTTTCAAGTGAAACATATGTTTCATCAAAACAAATGCTTTATTTGGTAACAATTAGAACATGACTGTCAAAATAAAATGTTTGTTTCCTCTGTAAATATTTCTCAACAGAAATATCTTTCTGCTGTTATAGTGAAACAAACATCTGCTTTTAGGACAGCTAGCATGGTGACATGTTTGTATTCATGTGCCCTTTGTGAAATTTATTGATTCACTTTCTTTTTTTTATTTCTTTTCTCTTTAACAAATGTTGTTGTCAATATATTCTTGTAGTTAGAATAACCCAGGCAATTAAAACAAGAATTTAGTTTATTTCCAATGGTAGTTCAAAAATTTGAAAAGATTTTGGTAATGCATATAACTTTAGGCATTTCCCAGTTTTGTGTTTAAAAAAAAAAATCTGTGGTCCCAGTTTGATATTTTGTTTTCTTCAATTTTATTTTTACTTAAACAGGAAAAGAAATACTGTGTTATTTCTCTCTCTCTCTCTCTCTCTCTCTCTCTCTCTCTCTTTCTCTCTCTCTCTGTCTTTTTTTTTTTTGCTATGCCTTTTCAAAAAAAAATCTAGTCAATCAATCACAATTTATTTATTACCTATCATACATCTCAATAAAAAAGAATCTTAGCTATTATATATATAGTCAAACATTTTCATATTAAGAATCTCCTCAAAACATCAACAATATTTGGACATTAAACCTCTGCTTGAGGAATTTATTTATGTGTTATTAATTCCTTTGTGAGATATTTTATCATTAAAACATTTGACTTCAAAAACACTCTAATATCTAAGAAATTATCTTTAAACTGTAATCCTAGCTTAACCCAGATTTCACTCATTATTCCTAATTCTGCTTTCTATGTCCAACCAAACAAATGCTATTCCATCTTTCACCTTTTTGACGTCAACTAACCTTTATCTTCTGAATTTTTTTTTTTTACTCTAAATATTCGGAGTTTTTCCTATTGATCCTAAAAGTCATAATTTTGATTCTTTTTTTTTTTCTTTTGGGGGGGGGGGGTGGAGGGCATTCAGGATTAAGCAAATTGCCCAGGGTCATACAACTAGTAATTGTCAAGTGACTGAGACCATATTTGAACTCAGGGTCTCCTGACTCTAGGTAGAGTAATTTATCTACAAAATCTACTTAGCCTCCCCTCAAAGTCATAGTTTTTAATATCTGCACTATTATGTTCTGATCCTTCTGGACTATTATTATATAACATTAATTTATAATATGTGAAATGCAATATTCAAATGTGGTGAGGCAAAGATAGCAGAGTAAGGATAGGAACTTGCCCAATCATTCCCCCGACTGCTCCAAATTCTTTTAAATAAGGACTCTAAACAAATTTTAGAGCATTAGAACTCCCAAAAAGATGAAGTAGAACATTTTACAGCTGAAGACAACTTAGAAGCTCAGCAGAAAAGATCTGTGATACCAGTGTGGGAGTCCAGCATGCAGTTCTGGTGCAGATCATGTCAGCTAAGCCTGAATACAAGCCCTGGCCTTGTTTCCAGTGTCAGCTGAACAGAACCTCTGAATCAGTGGCAGTACTGGTAGTCTCCATAACTCTCAGCAGATCAGAGACACCAAAGAGGCCTAAAAAGGTCAGCAGAAAAGGTCTCTAGAACCAAGATGAGATCCCAGAATGCAAACTCAGTACAGGTGGCTCCAGCATCACTGAGGTAGGATAAGAATCCAGGGCAGAATCAGGGGTACTGCTGATGATTTCAGGACTTCTCAGCCCTGGAGACACCAGGGAGGAGTTGGAATGTGATGGTCATGTTAGCACCCTGGATACTTTAGAATCAACCAGAGTCAGGATCAGCAAGCGTCCTTGTTCTTTATGGATGTGAATGGAATGGCCACATGAATCTGGCCAGGAGTCACTCTGGCTTTCTTACTCCACCCTTTTTTCCCCTCCCCTTCATCTCTCTATACATCAACAGATAGAACCCGCACAGAATGGTGGGGCAGGCCACTTTCCAAGCAAATGCTAATAGAGTATTGCCCAATTGGTAATTGGCCTTAAGTGCTTGTTTGTCTGAACCTCAGTGCATCTGCTCAGTTTCAGCCCATTACATTTTCGGCTTTCTTTTGTTTTAGAACACAGTTGAACATGCCATCCCTGACCTCTCAGAGAAGTAAGAGCCCCCAAAGGGAGGCGATCATGCCCTCCCTGACTTCTCAGGAAAGGAGATGAAAAGCACCAAAGGGAAGTGAGGATTGCTAGCAGATTCCTGGGCTGAAGGATATTGTTAGAAACATGTATGCACAAACCCATTAGCATGGGAGGTATTACATAAGTACATAGAAATAATGCACAGGCTAATAGTGATGACTCTCCCCACAAGAAGTGCAGGCTCAATATTGAATTGTACATGCAAGTAGTGATATAACAAACAACATAAATCAACATTTATTTATTTAAAGAAATTGTAAAAGATTTCCAAAAGGAGGGTATGTAAAGAACAGTCACACGTGTGCCAGACACAGTCCAAACCAATCTATTGTCCATTGCTTCATGTGTCAGGGAATCCAATGATCCCCACAAGTTTCTGACGTCCTGCAAAAGTCTTTTTATGTATTAGGGGATCCAATGATTCCAGCAGATTTTGAAGTCCTGCAACAGTCTTATCATGTCTCAGAAATTCTAATGATTCCTGAGGGCTTTCAAGTCCTACAACATTCTTATCATGTCTCAGAGAATCCAATGATTCCTGAAGGTTTTGAAGTCCAACAATTTTTGATGTCCATGAGTCAAACGCCATAACTGCCATGCTCTTTCAGTGGTGGGCACAGTCAGCAATGGAACTATCTGATGTGTCTGAGGTCTTCTTCTTCGTTTCAAGAGTCTGCTCTGTCTCTCTCTGACAGACAAAGTGAATACTGTTCGTTGGCATCCATCTGATTCCTTTTCCACCTGTAGAGATACAAGCAAACCCTCTCCCCCAAGCAGTTAATCTGGTACTTTCCATTCATCACTTTCTGGGTCTCTCCACATCACACCACTACAATGTGGTGATTATCTAAAGATAGTGGAGCTGCTCGCACTGGATGCTGCCCTTCCAGTGGGTTATAAAACCTGCCTGGTGGAGCCAATGCATCTTTGTCAAAAATCAAGAAGTTAATAGTATAAAGAGCTAGATTTACAACTTCTTTAGGGTTACTTGTGGTTCCCCCTTTCTTTTGCTTTTGGAGGAGCATCTTAATGTCTCTGTTTCTCCTCTCTACTATTGTCTTTCCTTGAGGATTAAAGGGTATGGCAGTGGTGTGTAAAATCTTATACTGTGCACAAAGTGTGCAAAATGTTTAGAAATATATGGAGGTCCATTATCTGGTTTTATTGCTTGTGGCATACCCATAATTGCAAATGCTTGGATAAAGGAATTCAATGGCCACTCGGACTGTCTCTTTTGCTGCTGGTATTGCAAAAGTGAATCCTGAAAAGGTGTTTATCACAACATGGATAAAAGACAGGCTTCCAAAAGATTTATAATGGGTCACATCCATTTGCCAAATTTCACTGGATCTCAAACCATAAAGGTTCTTCCCTGGAGGCAGTGTAGGAGCATGGAAAGGAAGGCTTTCACTATGCTCCTAACTTTCTCTCTTGTTATTCCAAATTGTAAATGTAAATCTCAAGCAACCTGATGATATTTAGAATGAGATTCCTGGGCTTCTTGAAATAAAAGAGTATTGGACAACATAGTTAGCTATCTGCCTTTGAATTACCACCAAAAATAGGACCTGGAAGTCCACTATGAGAGTGGACATGCAAGATATAAATCTTTCCTGGATGATTTCTCACTTGCTCTTGAAGTTCCTTAAAGAACTAATATATATTAGAGGCTACAAATTTTATTTGGGCTGTGGAAACTCTTTGTATCACATTTACTGAATAGGCCAAATCAGATATTATCTTCATATCTCCTGCATAATAAGAGCTAGAATGATTGCATACAATTCATTCTGCTGAGGGGACTGAAAAAAAGTTCTGACTACTCTCTTTATAGTTAAGTCACAAGAGTGTACAGTCAAATATTATGTTTCAATGCATCTGTAAAGATAGTCCTTTAAGAAGAACTTTAGAAATCTTTTCTTCAAGAATCCATTGCCAATTATGCAATAGTGTGGTTATCTTTAATGGAGACCCGTGTGTAAAATTTGGAGCCATGGCTAATAAAATTTGTCACTCTGGGATGGTCACAGCACACATTAATTTGTGTATTAGTATAAAAGGTGTATAACTTGTCAGGTCTTATCCCAGATAATTGTACTGCTCATTTAATGGCCTTTAATAAAATTCTAGCCACAAGCACTGGGTAAGGAGTAAGGCTTTGTTCTGGTTGTGCCGGGTGGGTTATTTACAAAATACCATAAATAATAAAAGAGTAAATAGAAAATGGAAGAGTAGAGTTAGAAAGATGAAAAGGAAAAAAAAAGAGTTTTATAGGAAGCAATTATGTAACCAGTTCTTCATTGCTGAAAATCCCTGGATAAACAAGTAAAATTTATGCATTCTGCCAATAATAAAAAACATAGGGGACAAAATATATTTTTTTCAAATCCTTACTAGGTGTCAAAACTTTCCAAAGTAGGAATTATTTTCAAGAAATAAAGTAATTTCTCATATATCCAAAACCCAAATAAAGTAAAAACAGAAAATAGTTTATAAGCCCAGCTAGCTCACTCAACAACCTCCCTCTACTGTCTACCATCTTCTAAATCATAATTATAAATGTGTGTAAGGGTACATAATTTTATACTCTGAGTAGCATTTGTTCCCATTATTACAGAGATTCAAATGGCAAAAATGTTCTCATGATGCATTGGCATTCTAGTATCACTGTGTGTCACAAAAATGTTTAGCTAATATAGAAGGGTAAAGGGAAACAGACAAGCAATAGGGGAGTGTGTGAAGAAACTGAGAGGAAAAGCTCAAAATCTTGAGTCCAGTCTGCACCCTAAGAAGACACTTGGGGAAGAAATAAGTTTGTTAATCAGGAATTACCTAGAATGTTAGAAGGCTGAGACAACTTCAGATACAGCATGCAAGGAAATGTTTGTCAAAGGGGAAGAAAGTAGAATGTGAGCAATAGGGAAAATAATAGGGAATAAAAAAGATGAAATTTACAAAGATTCAATAGAGAAAAAAAGAGTGATCTTAAGCATTAACATATAAATTTTTGGTAAGATATTAATTGTAGAGGGCTGAAACTATTGAGTCAATGCACTGAGGTCAGGACTGCTGAGCACTTGAGGCTAACTACCAATTGGACAATATTCTATGGGCATATGTTTGGAAAATGGTCTTTCCCACTATCCTATGCTGGCTCAATGATTGGTGTATACAGAGGATTGTAGCAGGGACTAAGGGTGGAGTAAGACTAGCCAGGATCATGCTTTGCGGTAGACGAGGGAGAAGGCGGTCACGCAGATTCTGCTTCCATTCTATTCAATCCTGCATCTAAAGACCAAAAATAAAGACTAAAGACTTTTGCTTATCCTGACTCTGGCTTATTCTGGGGTGTCCTGGGTGCTAGCGTGGTCATTACAATTAATATCAGGAACTTATTAATAAAGATAAGGTAAAAGAAAGTGAATCAAAACTTGATAAAGCAAGCAACAATATGGATACCTGAGAGGGAATGGTGTAATAAAAAAAAAAAGTTCTTAAATGATTTAACAGAACATTAAGAATTATGAAAGAAGGACTTATGGTTTACTCAGCAAAAATAATGGGTAGAATAGAAAAAAAAAATGAATACCTGGTGAAGGGTCAGAGAGAGAGATAGCCATACAGACAGAAATGGAGAAGAGAAGGGAAAAGAGAGAAAGAGAGAAATCATAGGTGATTAGTGATAGTAGAAACCAAAGATGAGTTAAGAGAAGAGAAATTAACAATGATAAAATTCAACCAGGACATAGCTTTCATGAAAGCAGATCATATTGATCTTAAAAACACATTATTATCAAGAAAACTTAAAAATTTGCAAATTTTCCAGAAAAACACAAATAATAGAAAATGGATATATTGCAAGAAATAATAGAAGAAAATTGTCCCCAACTCCTGACAGCTAAAGAAAAAAATACAAAAAGCCATAGTACCATTTGAAAAAGTTCATAGAACACTTTCAGTGAAAGAAGAAAATGTTAATGCAAATTCCTAATGGTTAAATTTAATAACTCATCTAACAATAAACAAATTCTTCAAGTGAATAAAGGAACTTCAGATATTAAAAAAGTGAAGTTGAAAAACTCAACAATTCTGTCATCACCAGAAATTGAAGGAGAAAAAAGTGTTTTCAAAAGTAATGGAATTAAAAAATTAATAATCCTAAAATATAACCTTAATTGTAAATTTTAAAAAGATGAGTGTTCAATTAAAATGTATTTAAAACATTCCAGAGAGAATCAGTTCTAAAGAAAGTATTGACTTTGCAAATAATGGGAATACAATGAGGATAAACAAATACTGAAGCAGGTACAACATCAACAATAACAATAAAGATAATAGAGGGATCATTAAGAGATATGTTTCTAAAGTATAGGTTAAAAAAAAGGGTGAAAATAGAAATCAAATTTTAAAAATGAAGAAAATCTTGTGAAATGGACAAGGATATAACATGAGGAACAAAAAATGGGGAAAAAAAGAAAAATCTCATTTCAGTAGAGAGCTGAGTAACATTTATGGATGCTCAGAGCCTATAGGAAAATAGAGATGTTCTATAAAGGGATATAGATATCTATCAAAGGGGAGAATATGAAGAGACTTGGTGCTTTAGAAAGATTTATTTCTGCCTCAAGAGAAGGGAATCAGAGCTCCTAAAGTGAATTGATAAAAAAGAAAAGTGTAGGGGAATGAACCCAGGGAGGAGATTTTGAGGCAACTGGGGAAATATAATCAAGGGAAAAGCAAAAGTCAATAATGAACTGCACAATAGAAACTAGGAAAATTTCTAAGATGGATGCAATACCCTGTCACCTACAGGGATTGCTACACCTAAAAGTTAAATAAATCATGAATAAAAAGAGACAAGATCTACAGTACAATAAAATTTAAATACCCTTTAGAAGAACCTTGAATGTCCACTTTAAAAGCTTTAATTCGATTGACAATAAAGAAACTAAAGACAGAATAAACAAGTATAAGAACCAGGAGTCAATAAAAAAAAAGTCACCAAGAGTAGATAAATAACAAAGAAAAAAAATTAGAAAAAGTATAGAAAATGAAATTAAAATTAAAAAAAAAAAACTAAGAAACAAATTGAAGAGGAGAGAATTCCAATGATTCTTTGACTTAGAGAAAAAAGAGTGAATAATTTTTAAATATTAGAGAAAAATAGGAAACAAAAGAATAAGGGTTTTGGAAGAGGAGATAGGTGACTTAAAAGAAAAGGAAAGAAAGCTTGTGGAAATAAGGCTATCTTAAAAGAGATTAATTTAGAGTAAATGAAAAGATATAGTACTGTACTTATAGAAAAAGAGGATAAAAATCATAATTTGGAGAAAAAAAATTAAAATGGCTGAAAATGGAATATATCAATAAAATGAAGATAAAATACACATTACACAAAAACTTACTATCTCTTGCTTTCAAGAAATACATTATAAAAACATACACAGAGAAATAATATAAATTAGGGGCTGGAAAAAAAATAGTGAATCCAAAAGGCAGAAATCATAATCAAGATATCAAACAAAACAAAAAAAAAAATCAATATTTAAAAGGAAAAAAAAGGACAAATAAGGAAATTGCATTAATCTAGAATGAATTGTAAATCAAAGAAAATATTCATATTCTGCTAAAACTAAAGCATGGTTTGAAAAGTCTAATAATGTTGGCAAATCTTTAACCTATATGTTTCAAGAGAAGATGACAAATAACCATGTTTAAAAATGACGAATGAATCAAGTTGAAATCACAATAAATTCATATTACATGTAAAGAACAAGAAACTATCTTGCTCAGCTATACCTTTGCAAAACTGAAAACACAACAGAACTTGAGGAAGTTTATAAAATACTCAAATAAACAAAAGACCAACTAGGATCTTAAATAAATAACTCAATATTAGAAAATGGAATGGAACCAATTATACCGCAACTATTAAAGCGAAGTCAACACTCTTAGTCCTGATGGATTCATAGGATATTTGTATAAAACTGATAAAAAGAAATAAGTACATGTGCTACACAAATTAGTTTCAAAACTGAGAAAGGGCCTTGTTGGATTTTTTTTAAGGGACAAATATAATCCTAAAACCCAGAAAGTGATAAAACTAAACTACTGGCCAATATCATTAATAAATATTGATTCAAATATTTTACATTAAATCTTTTCAAACCCAGAGTGATAAAATTGCAAAATCATTAATTTTGTTGTGTTCATCATTTTAATTATTTTTTCTTATTTTCTTATTACCTTACAAAATAAACTTTTGTATGAGATTGATGGGTATATAGACCTCAGCAAAAAAGTCATATCCTTGGTAGAAAGCCAGAGTCTAGGTGGACCCTGGGGAGGGATATTCACTGGATTATTTTGTCCCTAAGTGAATCTTTGTGGAATTGACAGGATATCTTGTACAAACAGAGCTTTCTTTAACTGACTGCAAACAATCCAGAGGCCAAGCAATAGATGTGTAAAAACATTCTTTAATCATCAGTTGACTTTCTTAAGCAGCAACAAGCATGTCCACACCCTTTGCTTGGAATTCTTTCACTTAAAGGTACTTTCTTTCCCTTTACAAATTGCTAAATCTACCAGGAAACAATTTATCAAAATAAAACTTTTGCCCCTTTGCCTGGAAGAAAGTCTAAGTCAGTGAATTCTTTTTGGGCAACTTTCTCAACCTTCAAGTACCTGAAAAGGAGGGGGAGAGTAAAAGGAAGAAAACAATGATAATATAAAATATATTAATAAAAACTTATTTAAAAATCTATGGTGTATAAGACAAAATGTTAAGTTCTCCAGAAACATAGACACAAATAAATATTGTCTGCCCTTAAGAAGTATTCTTAGAGTATGTGATGGAGAACATCCTCATATTTTAAAGCACTTTATTGCTTAAAATGTTTTTGAAACATTTTATTTGATTATTGTGTAATGCCGGAGAAACTGAGCAAGACAAGAGATTAGAGACCAATTCAATGATTTATTAAATGGAGAGAACTACTGGGAGCAATGGATCCATGGTTGGATGAGACTATCCAGCCCTGAATACTGAGACAGCAAGCTTTTTTATAGGGTAATAAGAATAGTGACATAATGGAGGAGGTACCTAGGTGGAAATAACCTAATCGTGGGGGAGGCCTCTAGAATGACATAATGGAGGGAGGTTACTGATATTCTAATGATATCTAAAATAAATAAACCTTTATCCTGTCAAACATTAAGAAGGAATGTCTATAACCTAAAGATATAAAATCTTCATCTCATCAACCATTTAAGAGGGAATGATTATAGCCTGGGGTTTTGGGGCAGAACAACTGAGGTAGACTCTTATCTCATCAAACATTAAGAGGAAAAGGTTATAACCTGAGGCAGAATAACTATATAGGACAATTGGAGAAACTAGGTCACTATATTAAAAGGGAATTTTGGCACAATAGTAGTAGAGTTATGAAAGTGGTGTACTCTGCTAAACTAACAGTAAAAACGATGGGAAAGAAAAGATGAAAACAAATAGTTTAAAAATAGAAATGACAGTAGTCAATACCAAATATTCTCCTTCAATTTGAAAATATAATGAAATGTACTGAATTTTTAATAAATGTAATTTTCCAAAGCACATTCAATTTTTTAAATGTTGGATTAGTGGGTTAGACCCAATGACCACTTACTGGACCCAATACATTGGACCCAGTGACCACTTAGTGAAAATAAAACTAAAGTATGATTTTGTGAAAAATCCTCAATGTAGTTGAAATTAATTCATATTTATGGGAAAGATTATTTTTTCATGCATGTATTGCAGAAAGATTCTCATTTTATCAATTTGTTTTTTATTCACAATTCATAGGAAAATGGTTAAATTTTAAAGTCGTGAAATAGGACAACTTAACAATTGTATTATAGCAACAATAATGATAGTTTTTTCAATATTTTAAACCAAAAATTAAACTGTTTTCCCTTCTGAGATAAATTACTTAGTTTGTTCTTTCCATTAGTCATTTAGGAATTAGATTATGACAATGCAAAATGGCATCATGACATAATCATTCCTTAAATATTAATAGTAAGAAAAGAATGTCTACTAGTAGGATAGCAGGAATTTCTCTGCCAAGGGGTTAATTCACGTCCAATGCAACATTTTATTATCAGTATTCTATATTTTATACAAAGAGTTACTGTAATTGAGAAATTCTCACAATTTACATCTTCATAGCAGATATCATTGTTGGGAATCCAGAATTTAGTGTTGCAGTAGAAAGATTTGGACTTTTGGTTCACTGATATCTTTCTTTTTATTTCTGATCTTTGTTTAGCTTGATATCATTCAATTTGTATTGTATTGGTGGGCTGTTGTATGAGTACAACTTTCTTTCATTTTTTTTCCCCAAGATTAATCTATCTTCACATTTACTTAACAAAATATTTAAAATCTGGTATTGGAATTTAAGACAAAAGATCAGCATTTTCAATTTCTAACTCTGTCAGTGACCAACAATATAATTTTGAGAGATTTGCTTAAACTCTTTGAGCCTTCACTTATTATTTTGTCAGTGAACATACATGGATGCAAATATATATATCTGCATGACAGAATTGTTATATGGAAAGAATTTTTAAACTCAAGTGCTTTAATATCAACATGTATGTTCTGTATATACTTTGTGTAATGTATAGCATATACATGCTCTTTCTCTTTATATAATACACCCACAAGTATGCACACACACATACTACTTATGCTACATATATATGATACTATGTGTGTATATACATTTATATATTATCTATGTATATTTGTAAAAATTTATTATGTATATACATGCTATATGTATGTGTATATCTCTGTGTGCGTCTATCTGTGAATATCTGTGAATTTGTAGTTTGAATTCTTGGTATAATTTTTATGTTTAAAAATGAACAAAATTAAAATATGTAAGTGATGTTTCACCATGAGTCCTAAATGAGCTGCTTTGTTATAAAGTTGCTTCATAGCTTGCCATTTTTGTGCATTTTAGAAACAGAATATTCTTTTAATATTAAGACTAATATTTATCAAATGAATGCTGGAAACATCAAACTATACTGAAGTAGGCATAATTGAAATTAAAAATATTTATTGTTCTTTGAAAAGTCAAGGAATGATGTCAAGACCTAGATAAAAGTGAGTTTGAATTTTACTCCAATATCTTTTTTGGCAACATTGATAATACTTCTTTAAAAGCCCTAAGAGTAGTTTGTTCTTTCCTGATCCACAGAATGTTAACTATGGTCCAAAAAGTATCAAGCCAAAATTTTAAGCAATGATCCATCAACATATTTGAACCTCTACATAGAGGGTTAATGACCCTTCTGATGAAACTGCAATGAAGTATGCCAGGTAATGTTAATTGAACTTTTATATGTTATGTGGGAGCTCTGTCTTCTTGAAATTGGACTAAGATCACCAACTCCTCTGACACTGGTTTCTATTAGGCAACAGATGCCAGTTGTTAATGACTTTGGATTCTCCTGACCTGCTTTGGCTCTGCACCAAGTAGAGAATTCTTTGCACTTCATTAATTAATACATTGTCATTTAGTTTTATACAAATGAATGACTTCTTAATTTAATACACACACGCACACACACATACATAGCCCTACACACACACACACACACACACACATACACACACACAAAAGTTACCTGCAAATCCATTTTTATGTATTGCAAGCTAAACATTTTAACTTATTACAAAAATGTGATTTAAATGGATCTAAACATTTAATGAAATGTTTAATAAAAAATGAAGCATATTAAAAAAAAAAAAAAAAAAAAAAACTGTGATGATGGAGTATAGTGTTCTGGTTGGTTTTCTGAGGTCTCTAAACCAGCCTTCCTTTCAGTCAAAGAAATCACCACAAGAATAGCCAGGTGTTAAAGTCAAAATTCTTTATTTTCTCCTTGCCTAGGGCTCAGCTAGCTTCCTGGAGGCCCTTCAGACCTACCTTGGTCTCACTGGGGAAAGCAGGAGGACAGGCCAGCCACCATGGTAGTGTGAGATGGAGTGAATCTCTCTTCCTGGCTCTGAGAGCTTGAGTTCCCAACTCCAGTCCTCTGTCTTCTCCAAATTTGACCCTGACCTGAGTTTGACCCAGCTTATATGCTCTATTACAGTTAAGTTCATTCATCATATTGAATATAAGCCAATCATTATATCACTAGGGAACCTTTATTTGTTGTAAGATTAAATCAATTATACTAAACTATTAATCACCATGCTAAACTAGATAGCCATTCTTTTATCAATTCTACTTTGTTAGCACCTTGTAAGAATTCTTGTTTCAAGTAGGGAGTTCTGGCCCATAACAATGGAGAACACATTAAAGCTATCATTTGTTAACATTAATACTGCATCTATCATTTAAGAAATTTAAAAGTTGAGGATGGAATTTGCCGAGTCATACACTAATAATTAAATGCATCTTTTTATTTATTTGTTTCATTACAAAAATATGATACATTTTATTTTTTTTAAAATTAACAATATGATCAACATAGTAAGTTGTAAATATCAAAATAGAAGTAATTATTTTACTTTAAAAAAAATCAACACCTATAAGTCTACTCTTTTTTTTTTTTTCTCAAAGGCTCTGTTTTAATATAAAATGAGTCGGGTTAAAAAAATATATTTTTTCATGGTTAAAAATCATGAATTCTCAATAGTCCATACTAGGTGAAGTTTAATTTTATTCAAGCTTCCAAACTAAAGTAGCAGGAATGAATATATTTAAGAATATAAAATCTGGCTTATAATATCAAAAATTTCCATTTCCCACTAAAAATGCATAAGAGATATGAACATACAATTTTCAGATGACAAAATTAAAGCTATTTATAGTTATATGAAAACATTCTCTAAATCACTATTTATTAGAGAGATGCTAATTAAAACAACTCTGAGATACCAGCTCACTCCTCTCAGATTGGCTAAAATGAAAAGATAATGATACTTTTTGGAGGGGATGTGGGAAAACTGGGGCACTAGTGCATTGCTGCTGGAGTTGTGAGATGATCCAACCATTCTGAAATGCAATCTGAAACTAGGGCTATAAAACTGTGTATACCCTTTGAAGCAACAGTGCTATTATTGGGTTTGTATCCCAAAGAAATCATAAGAGAGGAAAAAAGAACCCACATGTGCAAAAATGTGTGTAGCAACCCCTTTTGTGGTAGCAAACAATTGTAAAATGAGTAGATGTCCATCAATTATGAAATGGCTGAGCAAATTGTATTATATGAAAATAATGAAATATCCCCACTCTAGAAAAATAATGAACAAGCTGATTATATAGAAAGGTCTGTAAAATTTACATGAACTGATGTGGAGCAAAACAAGCAGAACCAAGAATACATTCTACATAATAATAATGAGAATGTACTGTGATCAACTATGAAAGACTTGGTTCATTTATCAGAATTAATCTCAGTATACTTTGGACAGAAAATGCCATCTGCATCCAGAAAAGGATCAAAGGAGGCAATATAAGACAATATGTCAAAACTCCCTCTGGGTTTACTTCTTCTTTTTTTTTTTTTTTTTTTTTTTGTCTCTCTCATGTTTTTTATCTTTCGCTCTAATTTTTCTCTCCCAACATAAAGCAATGTGTGTTAAAAATAAAAAAAAAAAACTTACTACTTAAAGAAAAAAAAATAATCAGACTACTCAAAAGCTATGATCAAAAAAAAAAAAAAAAAAAACCCTCAATATAATGATAAAATAAAGCTTCAAATACAATTATCCTCAAGTGTCAGATCAAGACGGGTAAATAGAATTAGAAAAAATCCACCAACACTACCTGAAAGAGATTGTTCAGGAAACACTACAGGAATATCATAGTCAAATTCCCAGATCAAGGAGAAAATATTATGAACAACAAGAAATAAAATCAAATATGGCACAGCTACAATTAGAATTACACAAGACTTAGCAAAAGCTACATTAAAAAATCACAGGTCTTTTCACACTACATACTGAAGAACAAAAGAACTGGAATTGTGGCTGAAAATATCATATCCAATAAAAGTAATCATAATCCCTAATTCTTTTAAAGAACATTTAATAATTTGCCTGACTTTGGATATTTTATTGCAAAAAGACCGAAACTATAAAAACTCAATAAGGACAAACTTTATTTATTTATTTATTTTTTATATGTGGAAATGTCATCTACCAAAGATTGCTATTATTAATTGGGTAGTTTGAAAGAAAGATTGGGGTAGAAGTTATTGTAATGTGATTCTAAAAAGCAAAACTGTATGAAAAAGTAAAAAGAGTAGTTATTTGATACAAATGAGATGATAGGAAAGCAACATAGAAAATAGAGCATTGAAACTATAATCTGGAAAATTTGGGTTCATATCATGCTTCAAACAATGACTACCAGTATGATCCTTGGAAAGTAATTACACACTATGTACATGAGTTTCACTATTTGGTAAATAAGAAAATTGCTTTCAGTGGTTTCTAAGGTAAGGTAAGGTAAAGTAAGGTAAGGTAACTCTAAGGTTCTATAATCAAATGACTGAGCATGCTACTGCTAATTCATCTAAGTGAGAAGCAGGTAGGACACATTTTTTATGATGTTTAACTGTTACATTGTATGAATATTTTATGAACTATTTTAGGAAACAAAGAAATACACTGGACTGTGTATGTGAGATTTCAATTTATGTCCATGCAGAAAAGTAATGTCAGAAATGATCAATTAATTTGACCAGTACTAATCTGGTTCCATCAAATGACCAGTTAGGTTCGAGAAATGTCTCAAGATACTTAGATTTGTGTGTATGTGGCTATTTTTTCTGTTGAAATAAAAAGTAGGGATAAAAATGTTGACCATTGTAATAGTATTTTTCTTAGTTCCTTCAAATACACACAAAAAAGGGACTTTTTAAAGTTTGAATGAGGGAAAAGTTATTTTGATTGCTACACTGGCCATCACCTATATTGGTATTAATTCTGTATTATATCTTAATGGAAAGTATTGCAATTGTTATGGCATGGTAAAAGAATTTTTTTTTCTTTTTAGAAAAAATAAAAGCTAAAAGTGGGCATAGGCTGCTAAATGAACTTTTCATTTAACATAACTCCTATTGGCATCTCCCTGAGGAAAGCTGTGCCAAAGTTAAAGCAGCTTTGAAGATGACATATTTGGAAACATATCCAGTTAAGTTGCACATTTGTGTTGGTTGACTACATACTATTTTCAATAAAAACCAATCAGTTTGATCAAAATCCAGAAATGTTTTTTCCTTACATCTTCAGCTGCCATTTGAATTTGTTGTACAAAACCATGAATGAACTAATTTTAATCTGGAAGCATTTTCATGATTATGAAATTTTCCTTTGGCCTGCTTTTATACTTTCCACCTTCATAATGTATTTATTTCATCTTCCCTATACAAATGTGTCTCCTCAGACAATTAAGAGTATATTGGGATATGGGAATAGGATTGAGCATTACATTTACAGAATCTTTTTTTTTTCTAATCTGTGTTTTTTGATGCTTGTTCAGAGAGAAAAAAATTCATCTGGAAATATACTACAAAAATGAATTTGTAAAATCTTGTCACTTTTAACGAAATCATATTTCTAAAAAAAGAAATATAGGCAAAGTGCCACTGAATTTTACTGGCAAAGTTAGATAGGGGTAGGCTGAATGTTTTTGAATCTGAAAATGTTAAAACTGGATTGAATGTTAAGTATTATCTAGGACAGTGCTGTCAAATTCAAACAGTAATGTGAACCTCCAAATTGTACTTGATTTAGAAAATGACATGTTAATCTTATATGTGTTCAATTGGTTAAATATTTCCTATTTATATTTTTATCTGATTTTGTACTGAGGGACATGATATGTCATTAACACCTCTGAGATAGCCTATCCTTTTAATTTCATAGATCAAGAAACTGAGGCCAGAATGATGAAACGGTTTTGTTCTTTGATAAGCTGTTCTATATATTCCTCCCCCCCTTACTTTAATATCACTATTTATTTTATGTTGATTACAAAAGTTTAAACTATTTTTAAAGTCCTTCCTTCATTCCTATTTTAATAAGACTAAAGAAAAAACTTCATATCTAACACGAATGGCTTAGATTATTTTAAATGAAAAATATTTCCCCTACAAATAATGCAGCAGTAAATCAATGCTTACCCTCCCACACAGTTAATTTTTATAGTCTAGAAAGAGCAATAAGACTAGAGGAAAAACAAACAAACAAACAAACAAACAAACTTCCTTAATAGAAGCCACCAGCAAATCCACTTTGTGATCTTTCTTTCTATGATCTGTCAAAATCTTTACTCCCTTTTCTGATTATTTCTTACAAATATGATTCCTTAAATGTGCCATGATTCTTTATTTCTTATTTCTCTCATGCTCTAGTTTTTTTTTTTTTTTTCCCTTCAAGTTTGATTTTCAGCATTCTCAGTTAATAATAATCAAATATCCTATATCTCTCTGGCCAATTTAAATCTCAGTTACTGAGTCCAGTTTATGTTGGACATTCTGTCAAACTGGTAACCAGAGACTTCAGAAGTTTCTTGTAGTCCCAAGGTTTTCTTTTTATCTTTGAGAACTTTGCCAATCATAAACTTTAAAAAAATCAACAGCAAACATATAGTGAGATTGCACAGAAGGAAAGTTTACAGGGGTGGAGAATACTAATGAAACTTCAAAATGGCTCTTTCAGCTGTCCATATTATTATGCTGGTATTGTTACTGAATTTCCCTTAAACTTTCAGTGGTAGATGTGGAGAAAAAACTGTGATATTCTTTCTCTCTGCCTGTTACAATCCTATTCAGATTGGAGACGGCTTACAACATTGAAAGACAAGAAAAGGAAGGAAATATTTTTCTAGGTTGGTTAAAAACTTATAACATTAGAAACTAGAGAATGCAATTTGTAACGGAATTGTAATATCTTTACTGTAAATATTATGGTGAATGCCAAAATCTTATTGTTTTGTTTTGGTTTTGTTTAAATTTCCAGATAAAGGCAAAGTGCAAATAATCATCTCTTTCTGGAGAGTGATTAAATATTGTTTAATAGAAATTGATTTCATCTTCTATAGAATAAGCAAAATTGAAGATATTTTGAAATGATTCAATAAAATTAATTATATAGACAAGTTATCTAAATTGAATTAGAACATATAACAATTTTGTATGAAATGTTGGGGTATGCCAAAGATATTAGGGTAGAGTGCTATGTTTGGGATATAGTATCAAAGAATGAAACTGATATAAATGGCAAATGTTAAGGTTCAGTCATGTAAAGAATTGACAGTAGCCATTCTCTTAGACAAAAGTCACGTTTCTTTAAGAAAAGAGGTTACTGACAAAATCAAGCGATATGAGAAAAACTAAAATATGATTATGAAATATATTTGGAAGAACAATAAGGTAACCAAGGAAAAAAGTTTGGAAGAATCAATTAAATAAATATGCTATGAAGTGGGAGTACTCCCTGACTGGCAGGCTAATTCCATAGAGGGATTTAGCACCCTAAAAGGGTTCGATAGCTATAAGAAAGAGAAAGACACCATGAGACAGAAATCCATGACTGGATAACCCCAAAGGGATCCAGAAAAGATGACTTGGGCCATAGACAGATTTGTAGGGAAAATTTAACTTCAGAGATTTGATATATCTTGGATTTTTGAGTGGTTACAGGTAAGTGGGGCTACCCAGGACTTTCACAGCATGGAAGTTAAGCTGATTCCCATCAGTACCTTTCCCTGTTTGCCTCAGAGAGTAATACTATCAGTAATTCTTGCTTCTTCTGTCTACCCCATTCAGTCACCTAGAACTTCATCATTAGGGAGTAGTCTGAGATGTCCTCTTTCAAAAAAATTCAGCCTCAAACCATCTCCCAATCAATCATAAAACATTTATTATGGCACTAACTTGGGGTCAGGATAATATGCCCTGCTGGTCTCCTCCTTGAAGGAGAAGGGTAATCTAGGAGAGTGAAGTAAGAGTTTATAAAGAGAAGGAAAATTAAAGGGAGTGAAAAAGAGAAAAAATTAGGCAGAACAGAAAAATTGAATGATTTCAGAGTTTTTGCATACATGTGGACAATCTTCAAAATGTTCCTGAATACTCTTTTGTTCTAATATGGTTCATGAGAGAGTAACTGGATTTGGGGGGCTGGAGCAGTAGCTAGATGTGCTTAGAAAAGGTAAAGGATCCCAGGAAAGAAAGTGACAAGATTATTGGATTGTAGCAACAACTAAGATTCTACAAAGAACATTTAAGTAAGTGGATTTAAGAGAATGGATAGAAAGTTAAAGTAAGAGAATTCTTAGAGTGCAGGGGTTACTTCATATAAAGTATTTGAGTTTGACTAAGGTTTGAGAAGAGTTTGATTTCACTGAAGTAAAAAAAAAATTGTGAATCTTATTAACAATTTTAAATATACAACACTTTGTCTTTGAAAGATAAAAGGGCATATCCTAAAATTCATAATCTTCTGAACTCCAAAAAGAAGAATGGGAATGTGAGTTTACCATGTAAAACCTCTTCCATTCTTCTGGGCTTCCAAGGGTTAAAAGTGAAAAGCCCAGGGAAAGGTAAGAAGTTGTTTACCTTCTTAAAGTATCCTGATAGGGTTAGGTTAAAAAGACAAAAGAATTTATTTGACTCATGGAATGATTTTAAAAGAACAACAAAAATAAATAAATAAATAAAATAAAAGTTTGTAGAAAGACAGAAGGGTCTCCAAGAACTTCAGTTCAGTAAAAATGAACTAATTGATAACAAGGGGTTCTTAATTTTGCAGTGTTGGCATCTAATGGCTTGTGGGAAAATTGAGGTTTTTAATGTTGTCATCAGTATTATAAATCCAGATTTGATTAAGTGTATGTTGTCCTAAAGCTAAATCATAATGTGGCCTTATTTAGAAGAAATTGTGTTTACATATTTAGAGAGATGTGTTCTCCTATTAGGATAATTTTGGCAAATCAGAATTTAAAACAAAATACATTGGTATCAAGATAACATGAAGGAAAATGCTTGGATCAGTAAACATTTAAAACAGTAAACATTTAACACAGTAAAATCTGTATTAAAGTCATGTCCCCAGATATTCATTAGCTGTGTTATTTAAGCAAATTCCTTACTTCAGTTTTTCTCATTTTCTTAGCTTGTATAGGGCTTATAGTTGCACCCATTTTCAAGGTTACTGTGAGTACTGCATGATAAAAAGTGGTTAGAATTGTTCCTGGCACATCATAAACACTATATAAATTTGAGTAAATATATATGTACTTTGTATTGGTTTTGAAAGTAATCAGTATAGAATTCCAATGTTAAAAATCTATGCTTTATGTAACATAATTAGGAAATTCATTTGGCTGAACTGATGTCACTTGACTAGCAAAAAAAAAAAAATCTTATTTCATATTTTAAATATATGATATAATTGTGTTTTATTGTTTTCCAAAAAAAAAAAAAATCCTACATTACAAAATTTGATAAATGATGGTATCACAACAAATGTTGCGTGTGTTGGAAAAGTAAATTACCTTTTAATATGAATACTTTTAGATTGTGAATTGAGCTCTTAAATCAATGTGGTTAAAATTGCTTGAAACCTCTTAAATATTTAATTGGGTATATTAACTTTAAATTGTATAGTAACAATAACTTATTTTTGAAGAAAAAGTTGTATAATCCCCTTAGGTTATTCCTATCTGGAAGTTCCTAGGGAATTTCTACCTGGTCAAGATCATAAGATCTTATCAGATTTACTAACAACATGTTTTTATATTCTAAAATGCCAAAGTTTGAGAAACTGGGACCATGTTCACCAAAGTAGGAAAATATCTATTTTTTTTTGTAGTGAAGAGTTTCATCTGAGATTATGTCACTATTACTTATGAAAATTATAAAATTGTAATTGTTAATAAATAATATATATTGAAGTTATATATTTGGACCAACTTAGTAATAATAGACCTTACAGTCAAAGATTTCATTTTATCTTATGAAGAAATATTCATAGTCTGGAGACTTACAGTAGCCAGTAGTTTCTAGGGATTTTGAGCCAGATATCTTGTGTTCAATCTAAGTGTAAAACTTCCAAATGTGACAATTCTTAATATAAAAATGAAAGATAACCGAAACATACATATTTGTTCATTGCTAACTTATGAAAATATTGGGAAACTACTAATATCCCACCCTAACCTGTGATTAGGGAAATTTTGCTATTTGAGGTAAAATATCTTGAAATTATAACTTGAAATTATCGTGGATTTCCAATTCACATATGATTTTCTGCATTGTCATTAAAGCCATTAAAATGTACTATTGAGGGAGAATGCCAACTGTTACCCGAAGGTGTTATCTGAGAATCGTTAAAGGTAGATATTTGTTCACGGGAAAAATTGAAAGGATGACCTGGAATAAACAAAGATAGAAGTCTTTTGACTCAGTTAACCCTTTTTGCTATTTCTTTCCTGAACAAGAATTTTTCTACCTTGTTAATTTTGAACGTGGCTTGTGATATGCCAGACAAGTCTTTTATGATACCTGTTAGTAGCATTGTAATAGCCATCTTCCTTATCTTTGTTTCATTTTTTTATGATGCTATATAGGGGAGAATCTGAGATACAATGGCCCATTCCTTTTTCATAAATCTGTACCTATAAGGATTATCCTACTGATATTATGAAAAGTAGTTTATAAAACCAGCCTCCATTTTGAACCTTATATTACCCCTGATGGCTGTCCCACTAATGCTTTCCTTCAGTCTAGGGTGTGTGTGTGTGTGTGTGTGTGTGTGTGTGTGTGTGTGTGTGTGTATGTGTGTGTGTGTGTGTGTGTGTGTGTGTGTGTGTATCAATAAACTTTTTAATTTTCATTCCCTGAGTTTTGCCTTTCTACTTTTTGGTATTAAGAGTGAAGGCTCAAAAATGGATTTTTTCCCCTTTTAATATGGAAAAGTGGCTCCAATATTATAGAAAGAAATTAGAAATTACATGAACAAAATAACTAAAATATCCATTTTCTTAGACATAGAAAATCCACTGATAATAGAGATACACTCCTAAAACATGATAAAATTCAGGGAAAGAGGCATCATAAAGATTAAGGGATGAGAAAATGCATTTCCTTCATATTCCTGCAGAGATGAGAGACTATGGTTTTCTAACATTGTATATTCTATTGTATTTTGTGGATAATTTAGTTTTGCTGAACTTTTTTATTACTATTTGTTAAGAGAGTAGTTTTCTTTCTTTTTTTTTTTTAATTTTTTATTTAATAATTACTTAATATTGACACTCGTTTCTGTTCCGATTTTTTTCCCCTCCCTCCCTCCACCCCCTCCCCTAGATGGCAAGCAGTCCTTTATATGTTGGATATGTTGCAGTATATCCTACATACAATATATGTTTGCAGAACCGAACAGTTCTCTTGTTGCATAGGGAGAATTGGATTCAGAAGGTATAAATAACCCGGGAAGAAAAACAAAAATGCAGATAGTTCACATTCGTTTCCCAGTGTTCTTTCTTTGGGTGTAGCTGTTTTTGTCCGTCATTTATCAATTGAAACTCAGGTCTCTTTGTCAAAGAAATCCACTTCCATCAAAATATGCCCTCACAATATCGTTGTCGAAGTGTATAATGATCTCCTGGTTCTGCTCATTTCACTTAGCATCAGTTCATGCAAGTCTCACCAGTCCTCTCTGTATTCATCCTGCTGGTCATTTCTTACAGAACAATAATATTCCTTAACATTCATATACCATAATTTACCCAGCCATTCTCCAATTGATGGGCATCCATTCATTTTCCAGTTTCTGGCCACTACAAACAGGGCTGCTACAAACATTTTGGCACATACAGGTCCCTTTCCGAGAGTAGTTTTCTGAATAAAAGATGAGAAAAGATATAAATGTAATGTTAAAAGTCATCAATAAAATATTGTATTATAAAATAAAACAAAATAAAAATTAATTAATGATGAAATGGTTGTACTAGATAACCTTTGAAATTTCCAATAATTCAATGCATTGGTTATGGAATTGTGAAATAATCCAACTATTATGGAGAGAAATTTGGAATTGTACCCACAGGGTTATCAAACTTTATATACCCTTTGATCCAGCAGTGCCACTATTGGAAAAATCCAAAAAAATCATAAAAGGAAAAAGGACTCATATGTACAAAAATATTTGTAGCTGCTTTTTTTGTGGTGAGAAAGAATTGTAAATGAGTACATGTACATTATTTGGGAAATGACTGAATAAGTTATGATATATGAAAGTAATAGAATATTATTGTTCTGTAAAAAATGATAAACTAATTTTAGAAAGGGCTGGAAAGATGTACATGAACTGATGCTGAGTGAAACAAGCAAAACCAGGAAAACTTTGTACACAGTGACAAGAAGATTGTACAGTGACCAACTATCAGAATTGGTTCTCTGTTGTTTCTTGGTTCAAGGCAATCCCAATAAACTTTGGATGGAAAAAGCCGTTTGCATCCAGAGAGAGAACTATGAAGAGTAAATATAAATTAACATGTTATGTTCACTTTTTTTTTCTTTTTCCATCTGTTGTTTTTAATTCTGTTATGGTTTTCCCTTTTGTTCTTATTTTTAGTTTCCAACATGATTCATAAGGAATTATGTCAAAAAAATAAAGTATATATATATATAACCAAAATAAATTCCTAATAATTTTTAAGTTAAAAGTTCTTGCATCATGAAATATTCTTGCTTATAGGACATACACCACAAAAAGTATAACACAAGGTAATTTGCAAACCTGGCTCTAAGTCTATTCCTGGTATTTTGAAGAAACAAAGTCCAATTGGAGGAACTGAAAAAGGCATAATAAGGAAGGTAAACTTGAATTATGAAAGGATCATCACTCCAACAAAAGGTAAGATCTTGAATAAAGACACAAAGGAATATGGCATAAGAATCTGTGAAAGAAATTTTATAGTTTTTCTACTACTCATTTTAAACATATCTTAGGACTCTTCAATATTCTTGAGCTCTTATTTCCCCTTTGCTCATATCCCAAAGTGTTGTGAGTTAAACCTACATCATATATATTTCTTATATTAGTGTACAGATTCCTGCTATCATTCTTAGCATATAAAGAACATTTAAAAAAATGATATCATCAATTTTCAAGTTGTGAATTCGGATAAGATAAAAATAGGCATTGAAATAAATGTACCTTTCCATTTGAACAATCAGACAATGAAGTTGTTAATTATAGATATATGCACATGTGTATGTATATGTATGTATATATATATTATATGTGTGTATATATTTATGTATGTATTTATAAACTATTTTAAAGTTAAAATAATATTAACTGCTAAAATTTCCATAATTAATAAATGAGAAAAATTACAAGTAACTAACATCAATCTGCATTTTTTCCTTCTGTACTATATTTTAATGGTCAGTAGAATACCAAGTATTCTTTATCTTCATTTTTCTCCATGTACTCTCTCTATTGTTATTTGTCTTTTGTTCTCAAAGAGGACCAAGACATCAGGAGGTAATGCCATGATATGCAAATAAATTAGATTTAATTGAGAGAGAACAGTGCAAAGTCACCAGTTTCACTTTTTCCTCTATAGCTATCTGGGTCTAGTGGCAAGATATAGATCAGGATGACTAGAGATGGGATGTAATAGGAGATCTTTGTCTTTTTAAGCAAAGGTCTCTTACAGGTCTCAATTTGTCTGAAGCAACATCCATTCTATAATTAATGATTAGGTCAAAATGGAGGCAAAAGATGACCTCATTTGCTTTTACAAAATAGATGTGGGAGGGGAAGACTCTCAGAGCTTTCCAGTCAGTCACACGTAGATTTTTAAGTTCTATCAGTGTCCTGAATTCTTTTTTTTTTTTTTAAAGTAATATTTTGTTTTATTTTATAATAACTTTATATTGACAGAATCCATGCCAGGGTGATTTTTTTACAACATTATCCCTTGCACTCACTTCTGTTCCAATTTTTCCCCTCCCTCCTTCCACCCCCTCCCCTAGATGGCAAGCAGTCCTATATATGTTAGATATGTTGCAGTATATCCTAGATACAATATATATTTGCAGAACCGAGCAGTTCTCTTGTTGCACAGGGAGAATTGGATTCAGAAGGTAAAAACAACTCGGAAAGAAAAACAAAGATGCAAATAGTTCATATGTGTTTCCTAGTGTTCTTTCTTTGGGTGTAGTTGCTTCTGTCCATCATTTATCAATTGAAATTGAGTCTTTGTCAAATAAATCCACTTAAATCAGAATACATCCTCATACAATATTGTTTTCGAAGTGTAAAGTGATCTCCTGGTTCTGCTCATTTCACTTAGCATCAGTTCATGTAAGTCTCTCCAACCCTCTCTGTATTCATCCTGCTGGTCATTTCTTACAGAGCAATAATATTCCATAACATTCATATACCACAATTCACCCAGCCATTTTCCAATTGATGGGCATCCATTCATTTTCCAGTTTCTAGCCACTACAAACAGGGCTGCCACAAACATTTTGGCACATACAGGTCCCTTTCCCTTCTTTAATATTTCTTTGGGATATAAGCCCAATAGAAACACTGCTGGATCAAAGGGTATGCACAGTTTGATAACTTTTTGGGCATAATTCCAGATTGCTCTCCAGAATGGTTGGATTCGTTCACAACTCCACCAACAATGCATCAGTGTCCCAGTTTTCCCGCATCCCCTCCAACATTCATCATTATTTTTTCTGTCATCTTAGCCAATCTGACAGGTGTGTAGTGGTATCTCAGAGTTGTCTTAATTTGCATTTCTTTGATCAATAATGATTTGGAACACTCTTTCATATGAGTGGTAATAGTTTTAATTTCATCATCTGAAAATTGTCTGTTCATATCCTTTGACCATTTATCAATTGGAGAATGGCTTGATTTCTTATAAATTTGAGTCAGTTCTCTATATATATTGGAAATGAGGCCTTTATCAGAACCTTTAACTGTGAAGATGTTTTCCCAGTTTGTTGCTTCTCTTCTAATCTTGTTTGCATTAGTTTTGTTTGTACAAAGGCTTTTTAATTTGATATAATCAAAATTTTCTATTTTGTGATCAGTAATGGTCTCTAGTTCATTTTTGGTCACAAATTTCTTTCTCCTCCACAAGTCTGAGAGATAAACTATCCTATGTTCCTCTAATTTATTTATAATCTCGTTCTTTATGCCTAGGTCATGGACCCATTTTGATCTTATCTTGGTATATGGTGTTAAGTGTGAGTCCATGCCTAATTTCTGCCATACTAATTTCCAGTTATCCCAGCAGTTTTTATCAAATAATGAATTCTTATCCCAAAAGTTAGGATCTTTGGGTTTGTCAAACACTAGATAGCTATAGTTGACTATTCTGTCTTGTGAACCTAACCTTTTCCACTGATCAACTAATCTATTTCTTAGCCAATACCAAATAGTTTTGGTGACTGCTGCTTTATAATATAATTTTAGATCAGGTACAGCTAGGCCACCTTCATTTGATTTTTTTTTTTCATTAATTCCCTTGAGATTCTCGACTTTTTATTGTTCCATATGAATTTTGTTGTTATTTTTTCTAGATCATAGTGTCCTGAATTCTAAACAAAAATTGCTGATCCTTGAACTCAGCAATCCTTTTCCCCTCACATCTCTGTACTAGTTTCTTGGCATATCTGGCAAATACTTCTTACTCATTTCTGTGTCTCAGAAAGACACCTTTTCTTCTTTCACAGTTTAGTTTAGGAAGCCTAACTTCTTTTTATTCTCTGTTTTTTCCCCTCCTGGTGGAATATAAGCATGACATGTTGTCTTCCCTTACTCTATGTGTGTGTGTGTGTGTGTGTGTGTGTGTGTGTGTGTGTGTGTGTATGTTTTCTTTTTACATAGAACATATAATATAATACCATATATAAACAATGGGTAATTAATAAATTCTTTTTGATTTGAAAGTTAGATAGGAAACAACATTAGCCTGCAAGTAATATAACTAAGTATGGAAGAGAGGTTTTCTTCAATTGGAATAGAGAGTTTATGAAAGGAAAATATCTTGGAAGTCCTTAAAAGTTATGTCAAATCGTTTGTTTATGGCCAATACAGAGCCATAAAGTGTTTTGAGAAAATAGGTATATACGAGATAGTAATTTATCTAAGAAGTTTTTGTTGTTGTTCATCAATTAGTCAATTTTCCCACAAAAAAAGCATGTGGATTATATAGAGATATAAGGATAAAAGGTACACATATTCATTTTATAATTTTTTTGTTCTTCATTATAGATTAAAACTAATATTAAGGGAACAATAGAAAACAAAACATCTGCTTATTAATGATTAGCCTTTTACTCTGGGTCTATAATGTGCCACAGATTTTTCAGAAGGAAACATTTTTGTGTAGACATGAAAGTATATCTGAGATATTTTTGATACATGATAAAATAAAAGTGATATTCTAGAACCATTCCTGCAATTCATTATAGTAGAAAATCATAATTTTCATATTTAGTTAGTTTCTTAAAAACACAAATTGTAAGTGAAATAACATTTCACAATGAGCAACTACTTCCATAACATCAGTGATAATTAGATATTTAGTTCAGACTGAATGGGCTAAATTTGATACTTATAGAAACTGGGAAGAAATAGGAAGATGGTAGGACCATAAATTCTAAGTAGAATAGCATAAGAAAGATTGAATACATGTACTGAGATTCTGAAATATAGATACTAAATCATAACCAATCATGTGAAAAACAGCATCTGATTGGAAAGGGATTGATGGTAGTAACTAAGCTAAAAACCATTGTCCTATAACTAGAGTATGAAAAACAAAGTATCTAGAGCTATCATGTATTTTGGAAAGAATATAGGAATAATAGAATATTCATTCCTCATTTAAAGCTCCCAACCGTTATTTCAAGATCTAGCAGGATGTTATTCCTAACTAACAATTTTGAGATGACTTTTGATGCATCTTCCACCATCATAGTCCTTCTCTTCTTTAGTCATCCTCAACCTCATTTTCATTTTTCCTTCATCCTACTTTTATCCTCCATCACATCTAAAATACTGGAAGAAACAATTAACTAGAAAGAACAGAAAGAACTAGAAAAATTAGGATGGTGAATTTTAAATGTATGGAATCTATAAGTCTGTGTCAACATTTCTTCCAAACTTAGCTTCAAAAATCTTGAGAAGTAGGGAAATTATTTTTTATAGTGACTATAAACTTGTAGTAATTGAATAGTTCTTTATGTGCATAACAAATTAAAAAAAAAAACAACTTCTTTATTCCTTAATCAGCAAGGCATAACAAATCACTAAATAAAACCATTATTATGTTCAAGGCTCTCTAATCATTTCTACAAATGATTTAACACCGCTTTGTAATAAAGTACTCAAATGAGTACTTTATTATAGGGACTGAAATTTAGTACCAAGATTGGGAGAGAATGGACTCTAGGTATTTATTGAAGAGCATCATTTGGTGAAACCTAACTTGTATATAAAGTTCTCCCCTGCTCTTTTTCTCTTATTTCTTTGGGATGCAATTTGATAGTGATATCGCTGAGTCAAAGAATAGGCAGTTTTATATCTCTTTATGTATGGTTACAAATTGTTCCTCAGAATGTTTTTAAAAATTTACTATTCTATCAACAATGCACTAGCATCAAAATTTTTCAGCATACACTCTAGTATTTCGTATTTTACTTTTTTTTTTTTTTTAATCACTTTAAGCCTATCTTATAGGTGGTTTGTGTTAATTTACATTTCTTGAATCAGTAGTCATTTAGAGCACTTTTTTCATGTTACAATTGATAGCTTGTTTATCTTCTTCTTAAAACTGCCTGTTCATAGTCTTTGACTATCAACTAAGTAATAATTCTCATTCTGAAGAATTTGGTTCAGCCAAATATTTATTTATTTTAAAAATAAAGTTTTTATCAGAGAAATTCGTTTTAAATCATGAATCACAACTTGCTCAGCCCATTCCCCAATTGATGGGCATCTTCAAGTTCTTTGCCACCACAAAGAAAACTGCTAAAAATATTTTAGAATATATAAGTTTTTTTTTTTCCTTTTTCTCTAGTTAGCTTTGGAAACAGATGTAGTAGTGATACTGCTGTGTTAAAGTATATAGATATTTTAATAATATTTTATGCATAATTCTAGATTGCTCTTCAAAATAATTGGATCAGTTTACTGTTAAACAGTGAATTACTGAATTAATTTCCAATTTTTTCTAGTACTTGGACCAGTGCTATAATAGGGATCTACTCTAATCACTTTCCAATCATTTGCTATATCCTCTAATCATAGGAGTCTTTAATGCTTTAAAATATACTTTTGCTTTTTTTCACAACTCCCTGTTATTTCATATAAGTAAACTTTGATTCTGCTTCTACTTCTGTGTCATAGATCTCTCTTTTTAATCTTTTAAGTTGTCTTGAGCAGCAATATTATATCACTTTGACCTTTTAGAAATTTTACCACTTTAAAATTTAATTTGAGGTATTACTTTAAAGTTGTCTGGAAGGAAATTTGGAAAACCTCAGCTAAATGCTTTCTTGACTATTAGTACTCCATTACCTTCTTTATATTATTGTTGTTATATAACATAGCATTAGGGGCAGCTAGGTCGCACAGTGGATAAAGCACCAGCCCTGAAGTCAGGAGGACATAAGTTCAAATCTGTTCTCAGACATTTAACACTACCCAGCTGTGTGACCCTGGGCAAGTTACTTAAATCCTATTGCCTCAGCAAACAAACAAAAAACATTATTTGAAGTTTTATTAATATCATTTTTAAAAAGTAAAAATAAAAATCAAGTCTATTTTTTTTGAAATAAATAAACAGCTCAATAAAAGCTAAATCTTATTATTTTATACTATTTTTTTAGTAGTGAGTTTATATTTTTCAGTCAGCAAATACCAAATAAATTCCTATTCTGTGTAGAAATACACTTAAAATAGAACAACTGAAGCTTTGTACCACTTTTTAACATTTAGATGAAAGGTATTATAGGTAGCAGTTAGTAATAACAGAACTTAATAGTTAATAAAAAATGATAATTTATTAAGATATGAATCTTACAATTGGAGCATTGTGGTGAATTCCTATACCATCATTTCCCATTATGTACTATAAACAGTTCTCTCTTTACCTAAATTGGGATTATATAAATCTACTTTAAGTAAAGAATTCTGAAGTAAATCTGCATTTCAAAAACTAAACAAAACAAACAAAAACAATATCTATGTTGAATTTATTGTAAAGTACTGGGCTTTTTCTGTCCCTTCCTGCTGTTTTTTTTTTTTTTTTTTTTTTTTTTTCCACTACTGGATTTTCACATTCCATCAAAAATCAAAATCTAAAAAAATCCCTAATGAGATCTTTTTGCCACGCTACCTATCTGTCCAATGTCTAGCCCGAACATGTCTGGTTTTATTATGTCCAAACTCATACAGTAACTGTACAAGAGTGTGAATCTGTCCCCTTAGCCTCACACGTTTCCCTGCCTATCCAATGTATTCTTCATTTGGGTTCTGGCCAGGTCCCCATGCTAGTTTTCATGAACAAGAGCAACAGCAACAAATTGAATTTAATTATTTGGTGTGGGAGTCAGTGCTGGCCTACTCTTTTCCTCTCCCCACTTCCAATTTCTCTAAATAATAAGAGGCAACTTTTACCTGTGTAATAATTTATCTATCCTGAAAAAAAAATTCTGAATTCCATAAATTAAAGCATGATATTTTAAAAGAATTGAAAAATTATGTTTCTTCTGAACATATAATCAAAATACTTAATTAACTAGATATTATTATATGGTTATCCTGCCTGCATTTACTTTTTTCCTGCTCTTGCTTCTCTGTCCCTGGTCCCACATATCCTTGAACTATATCTTGGCCTCTTTTCTCCATCGATACTTGCATTCTACCTCCTGCCTTATTCCTTTCCTTACATCAATGGATAAATTTCCATAAGGTAAAAAAATCACTTTATTTAGGGAGAACATGTGTGTACTTGTTCTGAAATTGATTTGTGATATCTGTCTGAAGCACAAAATCTCCTGTGATCTGACTATTTCATTATAGTACCTTGTAGGTAAAATTGTCAGTTTCAGGACACAAAGAACCCGAACCAAAACCAAAAACAAATCCAGTCAAAAATTTAAAAACCAATACGGGTTTACTATTGAGTTTTTTAGCAAGGGAACTCTACACATATCTGTGAAGACTCCATGAAGAAACACATGGACAAAGCTTATATTGGTTTCAATTTAGGTAGTGATTTGGTTATGAATTGGACAATGCTTCTTGGTGAGGGCTTGTTGAAATAGATATAGGTGGTGTGGTATTTTTTAATTGAAGACGACCTATTTCAGGGCTAGTAACAGGAAAGATTTTTCTTCAGAGTAGTTATATCCTGTAACCCTGCCATAAATAGATAAGATTGCTTTTGCTATTCAGCAATAAGGAATGTAGCATTCAGACTGGGATCTGCAATATAAACAAAGTCATGGGACAAGGTAGATAAGATGCAAAAATAATGGCATTGCTTTAGCTTTCTCAGCTATCCTTAATGTTCAGATTTAGAAATGGCATCATCTGTACCCAAATGAAAGTATTAATTTATTATCTTAAAAAAAAATGTTTGATACTTTTGAAAGATGTCAGGCATGTACTTTGAAACTACTTAGTTACTATTTAGAGCAACTATTCATTCTATCTAAACATAAATTTAGTTCTTCAATCAAATATTATTTGACTAGCATTCCACAGTAAACTAAATTATCTTAATGCCTCCCTCAAAATTAAAACACTTATCTGTCAAATATTCAAATGAATAGACAAATAATTTATAGGATTCTATTATATTAGTTTGTTACTCAACAGCATTTTCAATTTTATAATTATGATATTTTGTGGACAATAATGAATTATTTATGCTAAGTGCCATGTTCTTGTGCCTCCCTTTCAAGCATATTTTCCATAATTTGATTATTTAAATATTATATTTCCTGTGATAATCACAATATAGTTTGACTACTTGACTATGCTTTCTTATGGTTTGAGCTACAGCAATAAAAGTTCAGGGAATAAATTGAATCTTTCTATATCATGCCAACTATTGCAATAACTATTTTATGCTTTGGGGTTATAAATCAGTTTTTTTTTATTGTAACATCTTAATGCAATCACAAATATTTTTACATAGACTTCCCAAGTACAGTCTACAAACAATATTCATTTCTTAATCTACTTAAAGAAGTCTTTTATGTTAAAAGCTTTTATGCTTTTTTATCTGCAGAATGTGATTTTTATAATTTTTTTTTAACATGAGAAAAGAGCTTCTAAAAAGGATAAAATTCAGGAAAGTCAAGGGATAATTTGATAATAATTTGGATAGTTTGTGGATAGGAGAGTTTTGAGTGAAAGGGCCTTAAGTTTCTCATTCTAGATTGTGAAAAAAAAATGAAAGGAGATTAATATTGATTAAGAAAACATTACATTTAAATATTATGGAAATTTATTTCCTTTAGGAATATTAATATTGATTTGAATCCCTAGTAAATGAATTAAAGTCACACCAAAACATTTATAAAGTTGTTCAAAAGGTAGAGAATGGTATGTCTTGACTTGCATATACTCTCACCAACTTCAAAGATTTGATCAAGTAGGCTCTATTGCTTATAAATATTTGTGTATTATCAGGAAATAGAAGTCAACAGGTGTGTTAGACAGGAGAAGATTTTCTATGTTGATAGAACTTGAAAATATCAAACTTTATTCAAATGAAAAACTTTAGCCTGGAGACAGACTAGAAATAATGATGTCAAACTATATGAGCACAGTAGTGACACATATACAAAGCTAAAAAAAGATGTCACAAAAACAGATATAAACAAACATCTGAAATGATAGCATATGGTTCATAATGAGCTCATCATTTCCCAAATTAGTTCATTCCTATGTTATTTGAGGGTATGGGATGTTAATCTGAGATTTGTTTGATATATGTTATCATTTCCCTGTCAGTAGCAATCTTATCCAATAACTAATTACCATCCATTTTTAGTGGAAAGAAAATATCTCATTATTAACCCCAAAACATGAGAGGTTCAATAACTGCTTGGAGGAGAGTATGAGATGTAGTGTTATATAACTTATTTCTAGTAAAATGTAGGGAGATCTATTACAAATTTGATTGCAGTTGCTGCCCTAGGTAATTTGTATATGGCAGGAAGACAGTAGTATGACTGAATCCACAATAGGAGCAGGCTGCTAATACTGTCCAAACTTTGGTGTAGGAGGAAAATTTGAAAACTATAGCTAGGTTGGAAGTAATTTTTAACTCTATTTTGTTGTTGTTGTTGTTTTGTGAATAAATATAATCACTTATTTCCTAAGTTTCTATAATCTCTCTCTAGAATGTTTTATAAATACAGTTTTAATTAATATTAATATTGCTCTTGGTTACATTTTTTTTCCACTGAGGAAATGAAATACGATAATTTGTATTTTTTTTAACTTATTGATTATGTTTGATTATACTTATGCATAGATTTTTCATTCCAGGCTTTGTGTGTTTTAGGAGATCTTATTAAAATGTCATGGTCTAAAAATCACATGAAGTTCTGCTTTTGTCTAGACATTTTGTACATTACATCTACTAATATAGACCGCTGCCCATCCTTGCCTGCCTCACTCTTCCCCATGATACTAAATTAGTTTTGCATAGGGAGCTTATCTAACATCTTGGGTACAGTATTTGATTTCACCTACACTGAAACGTTAACAGAAAACTATATGAGATGTATTTCTGATGTATGATGAGATATATAGTATTTGTACTATATACTGTATACTATACTTGTACTACTATACTATACTTTGTACATATACTTGTACTATACTGCTCATGTCTATCTTTGTTTTCTGTCATTTATTTCCCTGATAATAATATTCATTTAAATTTTTTGAAGTTTCTCTCTTCCTAATGTTTGACTTTTTCCCCACTGACTTTCATATTATAATTATTTTTAATTCTTCACAGTAGTGCAAGAATATCAATACAATATTAGTATTAAAATGATAGGCCTTTGTTTAAATGAGGCATTTTGGGTCATTAAGGATACATATGTGGGGGAGGGTGTATTTTTTCTGGAATATTCAGCTTGTTTTTATATCTCCTGTAATATTTCTGCCCCACCTTCAGATGAAATAAAATAAATCAAACTAAAAAAAAAAAAGATATTTAAAACAGTTGATAATTTCATAGCAGTTGAAAAAAATGAAAAATAGTCAACAAATCAATTTGTTTTTAAAGTTCCTTGGTTTGTTTCTGCAGGCAAATAGCAATCTGGGTATTACCTTGCTTCATTGATGGAAGCCCTGTCAGAAAATCTGGATTTTGGTAAAAGGTTCTTCATAGTTTTCCAGGCTTAATTAAAATCTTTGTCTTTAAATATACAAAAACAGAATGTGTGTATGTGTGTGGGAAACATAAAGGTGTTTTCAATATTTCTCATAGGATTGAAAAATTGTCTGGAAATAGAAATGGACTGTTCTTCAAGTCTACTGAATATTTCTCTTCAGTAAAGTATTTTTCTGGATTTTTAAAATTTTTGGCTTTAAAATTGCTTTAAAAATTTTTTTCTCATTGTCTATATCATAGGCAGAATCTTATAGATTCATAAGTAAGTAATATATTTGGAAAATAATTGAATTTCTTATATTTTGCTATTACTTTTATATTTATTTTATTTTATTGCCATTCTGGTTTCACATATATTATTGAAATGACTTAATATTTATGCTGATAGTATTTTTTGTGATGTCGCTTAGTGCTCTCAACTTTAAACATGACTTAAAGTAATTTAGAATTTTATGATATAAAATGTGTGAAGCTTTTGCTTAATCTACAAATTTTTGAGTTTGTAATTTCTATATCTCAAACTATATTTCTAACATGCACACACATACACACACACACACACACACACACACACACACACACACACGGTATTCAGCCCTTTCCTCTTTTTACCTTGAAATAATTTATTACAGTGGGAAAAAAAAAATTAATACAGTATAGAATACATTGTCAAGGTATTCAGAAATTCCAGAAATTTGTTTCCTTTTAATCTACTAATGAGGTTTTTGATATATTAACTGGAGATTTTGTTTGTTTGTTTTTCTATGAATCATTTGCTTTGATTCAATGCAAACCTCACCAAGGAAAATAGCCAAGTGTCCCATGAAATGAAGTTTCCTGCTATCTCAAGAAATGACTGTCAATTTCTTTATTCATTTTTCTAAGAGGACATCTGGTCTGTCCTCCCAATTAGCAAAATTATTTTTTCCCATTCTAGTTTCAGTAAATTTGTCAATAAACATTTATTAAGCACCTGTCATATACTAAGTTCTGAGGATTCAAAAGAAAGTGAAAAAAAGAACCCTTCCTCTAAAGGAGCTAATAGCATAATACAGGAGATAACAAGAAAACATCTATGTATGGGACTGTTGTGAGGTTCAAATGAGATAATAAACATAGTGTACTTTGCACAATATTAAATTGTTTATTATTATTAACATAATTATTATTATACAGAATTATATAATTGTATACATGGCAAAAGAAGTTTATTATTAGAACTGGCAAGGCAGTTTTTGTAGGCTGACTTCCTTAGTGGCAGGGTCCCAACAGAAAAATAAAGATCTAGCAGAGAAATCCCGACAGGGAGGTAAATAAGGTCTCATTAGGGATATAGATGAGAGAGAAAAAGAGGGAGTAATGATGAAAAGAGAATGTCTTTTTCAGTGGGCAGAGGGTTGCAGTATGCCAAGGATAGAGGTTCTTTGACATGGTTCCTGCTTTTGGCCTTCTTCAAGGAATTGAACTGAAGGAAGCTTGATATATGGGTAGCTCTTGATGGGGGCTGGGAGCAGTTGGAGTTGGAATAAGAATAGAGAATCTTCGAATTGAATCAGTGTCCCTGGACTAATTTACAAGTACAATAAAGTTGGATAGAAATCTCTATCTCCAACTCAGGCTAAATAGGAGTGGTCCTGGACTAAACTAGTCCCACCCAGAAAACAGAATGAAACCACTTTATCTTGATTCCTGGGGTGGTTGTCTCAGGGGAGAGCTTCTCTGAAAGAGTTTCCCAAGCTTTCCTCCCAAAGTCTGAGAGAGTAAGAGAGAGTTTTGGGGCTCCCTTCGTCAATTGGACTAAGATTACATACTAAGAATTTCAGTACAGAAATCTCCGGAAAGAAGGCAGAGTGGATCAGTAAAGTTTCAGCTCTCCCAATTTCCTCCACAGAAAAAGACAGACTATTATTTCAGAAGGAATATAGAGCAATGGAACTAAACAAAAGTGAGGGTGAAGCAGTTGTTCTCTTAAGAAAACTTGAGAAGACCCCCAGGAAAAACCCAGCCTCTAAGGATCAGAGGTTCAGTCTGAGTGAAGAGCAAAAACCTCTAAGTTAATTCTGTGGGATGAAAAATCAACAAGCCCTGGGGACAGTTGGATTTGAGAGTCAGTTTTAGCTTTAGAAGCTTTCTTCTCTCACAGTATAGAGGTCTGACTGTGAAGTAAGAGAAAATTGAAGGAACTTGTGCTGTCAAGAGGAGTCAAGCACAGGTGTGCTGACCAGATGAGTCTTGGGCTGGGCTTTATCTGCAGGGGATAAAAAGCTATCCCATTCTTGGTGATTGAAGTGGCAGAGGCATGGGGACCATGTTGGCTGTAGGTTCTTGCAGGAAAGTAGTCTGCTTTCAATTTCAAAAAAGAGAGAACACAGTAATTTGCAGCCAGTGATCAGAGAGTAAAATCGTGAATAAACAGAAGCTTCATCATAGTTTATGAGTGGAAAGGAGAGCCCATTGTTAAACTTGGGATAGATCAGAAAACAATAGTAAGAGAGATTTGAGGGTTGAGGCATTATTCAGCATACCTTGGGATTAGAAATTGACCATACATGCTTTAAAGAATGAAAACAAACAAACAAACAAATAATTGAAAATAATCATGAAAAAGAGAAAAAACCCAGTAGTAAATAGCTTCTAGGGGAATAGAAAAGATCAGGGTTCATATTCAAAGGAAAATAATAAAGCTAAAACCAGCATTTCCTTTTCTCTCCCAGATCAGTATTTTATTTTTTCTGCAATTGCACATAAAAACAAATTTTAATATTAATTTTAAAAAAAAATTATTTCCCTCACTGAGAATGCAAGCAAGTCACTATACATTATACATGTATAGTCATGTAAAACATTTCCATAACAGCCATTATTAAAAAAAAAAAAAGCAGAGCCATCCCCCCAAAAAATCAAGAAAAATAAAGTTAAAAAAAAAAGTATGCTTCAAACTGCATCAGACACCATCAATTTTCCTCTCTGCATGAATGACATTTTATACCCTACGCCTTTCAAAATTGTCCTGGATCTTTGCATTGCTGAGAATAGTTGATTATCTAAAAATATTACTACAATTTTGTTTCACTGCACATTTCACTTTGTAGAATGGAAGTCTTTCCAGGTCTTTCTGAGAGCATCTTGTTCATCATTTCTTAGAGCATGATAGTATTCCCCTAAGTCAGCAAGCATTCTGATATAGGTTAAATATGTGCCATCCTTTTAAACATATTTACATATGTGTCATACTATACAAGAAAAATCAAACCACAAAGGAAAAAGAAACTCAAGAAAGAAAAAGCAAGCAAACAAAAATGGTGAAAATACTATGTCAATTCAGTTTCCATAATTCTCTCTCGGGATACAGAAGGCATTTTCCATCTCTGCTAATTTCAGAAATCAATTGTTTTAGAAAAATAACTTTTCATTATAATAATATACCATAACTTATTCAGCATTTCCCCAAATTGACTCAATTGGAGTCAACTCATTGACTCAGTTTCCAATTGCCACTACAAAAAGAACTGCTACAAACATTTTTGTACATGTGGGTTTTTTCCCCTTTTATGATCTCTTTGAGATATAGACCTAGTAGTGATAGTGCTGAATCAAAGGGTATCTATAATTTTATGGCCCTTTGTTTTCTTTTCCCTCACTCCCCTCTGACACTTTAATTTTACTTTTTAAATAGCATCATTTCATATTCAACTCATACTTATTCTCTATTTATACTGTTTTGATGTCTTAATAAGATTTCTTTTGATTTACAAGTATCATCTTCCCTTGTAGGAATATAAACAGTTTAATTTTATTTAATTACTCATGTTTCTCATTTTCTGTTTATCTTTTAATGCTTTTCTTGAGTCTTCTTTTTGAGAGTCAAATTTTCTATTCAGCTGGTTTTTTTCACTAAAAATGCTTGAAAATATTCTATTTCATTTAAAGTCATTTTCCACCCAAAGGATTATATTCAGTTTTCTTGGATAGATCATTCTTGGTTGTAATCCTAATTCTTTTGCACTCTTTTATAGCCTATCCCGAACCCTTTATTACTTTAAGGTAGTAGCTGCCAAATGTTATTCTTACTATGACTCCATGATTCTCGAATTGTTTTCTTCTGATTCCTTGCAATAGTTTCTTTTTGACCTGAGAGCAATGAAATTTTGCTGTGACATTCCTTAAAGTTTTCCTTTTGCAATATCATTTAGGCAGTAATGGGTGAAAAAAGAACTCCTACAAATATTTTTGCAGAAAGGAGTCATTTTCTGTTTTTATGATGTCTTTGGCAATCAATAGCCTTGTGAGTATAGTACCAAATTCGTTTCTGAAATGGCTGAATCAATTATGAATCACCTATTTATTAGTGTCCCAGTTTTCCCACATTCCCTTCAAAATTTATCATTATCTTTTTCTGTCACCTTAGTTAATCCAATAGGTGTGAGGTGGTATTTCAGAGTTGTTTTAATTTCTATTTCTCCAATCAATAACAATTAAGAGCATTTTTAATATGATTAGAGATGATTTTAATTTCTTCATCTGAAAACTGTTTGTTGAGACTTGCATGCTTATAAATTTGACTCAAGTATATAAATATATTTTAGAAATGAGAATCAGAAATATCACCTATAAAAATTGTTTTCCAGCTTTCTGCTTCCTTTTCAATCTTGGCTACATTGATTTTATTTATGCAAAACTTTTTTTTTAAATCTAATGTGCTCAAACTATTCATTTTGCATTTTGTAAAGTTCTCTATTCCTTATTTGATTGTAATTCCTCCCTTCTCCAAAGATCTGAGAATTAACTATCCCTCACTCTCATAATTTCCATATAGTTTCATGCTTTGTGTCTAAAATATTTTGTCAAATATTGAGTTCTTATCCCAAGAGCTGGGGTCTGCTTTTATCAAAATTTAGATTATTATAGTCATTGATTACTGTGTCTTATGTACCCAATATATTCCACTGATCTACCACTCTATTTCTTAGCCAGTAACAAATCACTTTGATGATTGCACCTTTGTAATATAACTTTAGAGTATACCTAGACCAACTTCCTTTGCATTCCCCCCTCCCCCATCAATCCTTTAATATTCTTACTCTTTTATTCTTCCAGATGAATTTTGTTATTGTTTTTTTCTAGCTCTATAAAATATTTTTTTTACTGTTTAGTTGATATGGTATTGAATAAGTAGATTAATTGAGATAGAATTCTGCATTTTTATTATATCAGTCCAACCTATCCATGAACAATTGATAATTTCCAATTGTTTTGATCTGACTTTATTTGTCCTAATAACGTTTTATAATTGTGGTTATATAATTCCTAGATTTGTCTTGGCAGGTAAACACTCAATTTTTTTTTAATTATTATTTACAGTTATTTTAAATGGAATGTTCATTTCTCTCTTTTGCCGCAGCATTTTGTTAGTAACATATAGAAGAGCTGATATATATACATATATATACACACACAAAAATTATACACCTACATTCACACCCACACCCACCCACATTCACACCCACACCAACACCTATATATATATATATATATATACATATATATATATATATATATATATATATATATATATATATATATATATATAAAATGTCATTGAGTGTATGTCCATTTTATATTCTTCAAATTTTCTAAAGTTGTTAATTTTTTCAAGTAGTTTTTCTCATTGATTCTCTAGGATTTTTCAAATATGTCACCATATCATTAGCAAATGCTGATAGCTTTGTTTTCTCATTGCCTACTCTAATTCCTTCAATTTCTTTTTATCTCTATTCGCTAACTTCACATTTCTGTTATAAAATGGAATAATAATTGTGATAACAGGTTTTCTTGTTTCATCCTGATCTCATTGGGATTGCTTATAGCTTTTCCCCATTACATATAATGTATGCTGCTGGTTTTAGATAGAAGCCACTTATAATTTTTAGGAATGCTTTCTAGTCATTTTATTAGGAATGGGTTCTGTCTTGCATTGATTTTTTTAAAGATTCATTATTAAGCTTTTACCATTGTATCCCTCCTGGTGCTCTTGTTGCATCTCTTAAAGATATAATTATCATTTTACTTCAATTTGTTGTTAGTTAGCTTGAGTTACTTTAAAGCAGGCACTTTCAAAGCTTATTCTTAATTTTGATAATTTATACATCTTAAAAAAAAGGTTTGCCAAATTAAGCAGGATCCAGTCTTTTCTAAATATACATCTTGCTATTTAGAGTTTATTTTTCTACAATAACATATGTATTTCTTCATATCCATAATCCAGTGATTATGTAACATTTAGTTATAATGGTTTGAGGTAATTTATTTTTATGAGTTTTTATTCTATCATTTACCAAATTTATATTTTACTTGTATTCAACTATTAATAATATTTAAGAGTAATAGTGAGCTTTTATTTTACAAGATAAATAAAAATGTGTATTTTATATACATTTTATATTTTCAGCATAATTTTTATATTTATTTCCTGTGGGTTTTTAACTTTTTTCATCTTGTAAAATTTAATTAATTAAAAATAGTTAAGGGAATATGTAAATGATAGTAATGTATAACAAAAATATAAACTAACATCCAAACATTATTATTTAAAATTTTGTATTCACCATTATCTTTACAATGGCATTCTTTGGATGTTCTTTTTCTCCACTTAATATCATGCTTTCCTAATAATAATAAATGATTTGAGTTCCCACAGGTTATTGCAATGAAATACTAAGTTGAAAATATTTTGTCTGACATTTGGAAATGTTTCTTGTCCAAACAGTAGCCAAGCTAATCTATCTCTTTGCAAGACAATCATCTCCTATAAGAGTATGTTTTTTTTTTTTGATCACAGTAAATCAAAGAAATGGTCTATTAAGGAATAAAGAAGTTTTGATCTCTGTTGATACCTGGCACATAGTAAGGGCTTAATATTTATTAGTTGAAAAAATCATAAATGGTATCACACTTTCTTTTTTTTTTAATAGCCTTTTATTTACAGGTTATATGTATGGGTAACTTTACAGCATTGACAATTACCAAACCTCTTGTTCCAGTTTTTCCCTTCCTTCCCCCCATCCTCTCCCCTAGATGGCAGGATGACCAGTAGATGTTAAATATATTAAAATATAGATTAGATACACAATAAGAATACATGACCAAACCGTTATTTTGCTGTACAAAAAGAATTGGACTCTGAAATATTATATAATTAGCCTGTAAAGGAACTCAAAAATGCAGGTGTACAAAAAATATAGGAATTGGGAATTCAATGTAATGTTTTTTAGTCATCTCTCAGAGTTCTTTCGCTGGGCATAGCTGGTTCAGTTCATTACTGCTCCATTGGAACTGATTTGGTTCATCTCATTGCTGAGGATGGCCAGGTCCATCAGAATTGGTCATCATATAATATTGTTGATGAAGTATATAATGATCTCCTGGCCTTGGTATCACATTTTCTTAAAAGAACCTTGTAAAGTCAATGATATCTTAATTTTTATTTAAAAGATGAAACAATTGCACAAAATGTTTAACTTACTGATTGCCTTACTGAGGCAACAATAGAATATTTAGAAAACCTTTTTATCAAACATAATGCTTGATTAAAAATGTGATCATTGGCAAAGTAGGGGGAGACTTTCAAACAAGCCCTCTTATTTTAAAGATTCTTTTCTCAGTGAAATGTACTTTAAATAATTATGGAAACACAAATATTTTAGGCCAGAAAATGTTTGACATATCACACATGTAACTAAAAATAGGAAAATGTAAAGGAAATATCAGACCCTTAAATACAGTGATGAAAGCAGGTGCAGCTTTAATGAAATACATTAGCATGTTAAAATAAACAAAGCTAAACATAGAAGTATGAATGAATGATCACAATCTTTATTTATTGAGTTTCTTAGCAAAGACATCAGTAAAAATGTATCTTAGAAATCAGCTTCATCGTTTGAGAAGTTATTTTAGTCCTTACAGATTCTAAGACAATTGATAAAATAATTTTGTCTACAATCAATATAGATAGTAGGAACAATTATTTTAATAACTTATGGAAACAAGATCTACTGGGCACAAAGACAGTTTCCTAGTCAAAAGCAATACGTTAATTCAAGTCAAAGAATAATCCCATTAAAGTTTCCATCTCTCTGTGACATCACATATCAGGGTAGCACACAAGAAATATTGATATGCTCTCTACCCTCATCCCCCTCAGTAGCATTTCCTTGAAATGTAGAATTGGGAAATAATTTTCTGTAGGGGTCCTGGACTCTGGACAAGTATATTTGAAACAAGGTGTTAACTCAGTGGAATTAATGAGATGATTGTTCTCTAGTTCATGTACATACTTAGTACTTAGCATGGTGATGTAATGGCTCTCTAGTTTACACATAATCAGTGTACTGTAATGATATAATTGTAATAGGGTATTTAAACTGGAGACTGGGGGAGACTGGTTGAGACTGTCAAACTGCTGGAGGAGATTGGATCAGACTGAGACTGGGTCAGACAATGACAGACACAGACTGTGTAAGAGACAATAAAAAATTTGGATTCTATTCTTGTCCATTCTAGTGGTGTCTCTCCTGTTGAGGACCTCCAGAAAGCTATCCTGGACATTACAATTTACTTGCAACTTAGAACATTGTGCTTTTGTGTCACTAAGAAAGAGTTTCACAGAATCCTAATGCTTCCCAGAAGTTTGCAATGGATTTGGTATATGAAGCGGCCTAAGAGAAGGGTTATGAATGTGGAGGAGAATTTTTCTTTTCAAGGTCTGAAATTTGTTAAAGTGAAAAAACAATACAAGATTTGATGTAAGATTAGAGACTTCAATTTCAACTCAGAATCTGATACTTACCAGTTGTATGACCTCAACCAGCTCATCTAATCTTTTTTGTATTTCTGCTTCCTATTTGAAAAATGGGAATAACAATATTTACAATACTCAGAGATCAATTAAAAAGAAAATACTAACAAATCAGAAAATATTACTCTTTCTTCTTCCTATATTCCTTGTGTTTTTTTTTTCCCTTTTTCTTCTGAGTCACCGTAGTATGTTAGTTTCAACTGATACTCAGAAGAAATATTCTTCCATTCTCTGTTTTCTGAATAGATTGGAGATAGACAAATTCTTTGATTTGTCTCTGATTTAAATTAGGCCTGTGGTAACTGAGCACCCAGGAATTTGCAGAATTCCTGAGACAAAGCTAAGCCAAGCATAGAATTCCAATAGCAATTTTGAATTGGAATGATTCCATAGAACTTATTCTAGTTATGATGTAAACTTCAAGTGATTCCTGAAATTCCAAATAGTTTTATGGGGATCAGGGATGTAAGCTAGGTTGTCATCTACAATAAATAAAACCATTTAGATTTCAATCAATCTATAGTCACCTGAATTTCAATTGATTAGCTATAGATAAGAAAATTCTGGGAACTCTAATAGGACATAATGTATTCATAGGCATAATGATCTTTCATGAAATCACTGAATCGATTACAAAAAAATCATCAAATTAAAAAAAAATGAATATGACACTGTTTAAAAGAATGTTCTGATCAGAAAATATGAATCACCATTAAATGTATTTTATTTCTCATTATCTTCATCTTTATTAGGAAAAAATAACTTATTTGAATAACAATTTAAGATTTTAAAAAAATTAATCTGTTAAGTGGTTATAAAGGATTAAAATATTTGCCTCACTAAAACTGGGGAGTGTGAATAGTTAGGAATTAGAACCAATGATAGTGATGAGTAACCACACACACCCCTGTGGGGTAGAATCACAGTGAAAATTTGAAATGTAATATATATGGCATTTAGATTGTGGGAGTCTGACACTCACCATTACATATATGAGATGCCACAAAGGAGGCTGATACATTTATGAGAAACAAGCGAGCATAGCACCACAAAAATCCAAAAAGTTTCAAATAGTTCCAAAAACTATTTAAAAAGCAATGAAGACTGAGAAAAGATTCAAGAAGCATTCATTTAGCATCTACTGTGTGCCAGGCACTGTGCTAAATGGTGGGAATAAAAAGAAAGGCAAAAAACAGTCTCTGATTTCAAGGAATGTATAATCAAAATGGGAAAAAGATGGTGACACATACAAAGGTACTGAATAGAAGGTGAGAGGGATAGTACTTGATGTAAGGGCATGATGAATTCCAAAAGAAAACAGTGAGGTGGGAAATGAAGAGAAGGCTGATCTGATAATCCATCCTAAGTGAAGAATGGGGGTGGGTGTGGATCTTGCTTGTTCTCCCTCCATCTTGACCAATTAGAGAGAGGAGAGGACTCAGCCTCAGCATCAGAGGATATTAATGAACTGTGAATTTCAAGGTTGATGTGGTCTTATAGAATTATGTAATTATGAACAATTTGTGAGTAGTAGTAGGAGCGTCTGGGGACTCATACAGCTAGTTCAAGTCTATTTTTCCTCCTTTTCCTCTTCCTTCTCTTTTTTTCTCTCTCTCTGTCCAATGGGAAGTCATAAATTTATTGTGGGTTTTTTATTAAAAGGAATATAATTTTTGATTGCATATACTTGGGGAGGTAACGTGGGGCTTGGGAACTAGATTTTTTTCTCCCATCCCTATGTATGAATGCTATCATATTTTTCAAAAAGCTGGGGTTGCTAAGTCTTGTCTCGTGTAGTTTTCATTTGTGATTTCTTGAAATAGAGCTTGAAACATCAGGCTTTGGAAGTGTTCTTTGTAATTCAAATAGAGTTTCTTGAGTATGTCTCTAAATTCAAATCTATCTAGCTTTCACTGACTGGCCAATAATAGGTCCTAGTCCAAGCCTCAGGTGCTTCAGTTTTGGGGTTTTAATGACTCTAAGGGACAGTAAGTAGCAATTTTTCTCTGTTCTGGCCAGAAACTGCAAGTTTCTTTCCCTTGCAGAAGGTTTTTGTTTGTTTCTTTTGTGAAAGCATATCAGGCTATGTTTTTTCTCAATTCTTATTTAGCCTTTAATTACTGAAAGAATGCTATTCAGAAAGCCTGGGAAAGACCTTAACCTGTCTCCCACTGCATCCAGGTGCATTGTCAATCATCTTGACTTAAGCTTTATGATTGAATTCTGATGACTCTAGAGGATAGAGTGAGACTAATGACTTTGTACAACTTTGCCTCACTTAAATCTAATTCACTAGAGCAAGGGTCCTCAAACTTTTTAAATAGGGGGCCAGTTCACTGTCCCTCAGACTGTTGGAGGGCCGGACTATAGTAAAAACAAAGACTATGAACAAATTCCTATGCACGCTGCATATATCTTATTTTGAAGTGAAGAAACAAAATGGGAACAAATACAATATTTAAAATGTGTTATGAGTTCAAATGTTGGAGTTCTTGTTCTTCTCAAAACACAGCCGGTTTAGCTTAGGGCCCTCCGAATATCTCCAAATCCAAAGGTTCTGTCCTTCAGCCTCTGCCTCTGCTTTCTTCAGCCTCCAACCAACACAGAGATGGAATGTCTCTCTTGTCTCTTTCTGGGGAGCCCAGCCACCAACTACAGTGGTGTGAGATGAAGATGAATCTGGTTGTCCACTGAACTCTCCACTCATAGCTTTATCCTCTGAAAACTCTTGGTCTGCCACCAGCCAGCCAAGAGGAAAAAATGTATTCTGGAATGGCTGTCTCACCTTATATGTGAATCTTCTGAGAGAATGGGATTATGGGTTTTCTCCCATAGTGCTCTCTGGCCCAAAGAGCTTTAAGGGAGGTGTGAACTCCCTTGAAGTTAGAAAGTTTACTTTGTGAAGCTGGCATACTTGTGAACTCCAGTGAGTAAAGGTGTGAACACAAGCCTTGTATTAATTAGTTCTACTTAGTACCTTGTTTCAGGTTCTGGCCAAAATCTTCTTGTAAGATTAGATCAACTCTAATTAGTTAGCAGTTAGTAAGGATTCCAACAAAAATGAAGTAAAGTTAAATCAACAAACTTACCAGTATTTCAATAGGAACTATGGGCCTGCTTTTGGCTAATGAGATGGTCAATGCCTGATTCCAAATTTGTCACTGCTAGTCATAACAAGTGATGCAAGTGTGCATCCATTAGTTTTGATATGGTTGGAGATTTCAAATGTTTCATTCTAGAAAAAGTCTGTTCACAGACATAAGTGCTGCCAAAGATGGTTGCCATTTTGAGTGCATGGTTCCTGAGATAAGGATATGTCTCAGATGGGAGAAATGCATAGGAATTATGAAGGCTGCTTGACTTGAATGCATCTTTCAGAGAGTCACAATTCTGCAGTTCAGCCAGTTCCATTTGGTAAATTGTATCCATATTTTCAATGTCAATAGAAAATGGGTAACGGAAAGCTTGTATGTCCTTTTCATGGAGATGAAGCTCTTTAAATCTAAATTGGAACTCCTTTTGCAATTTTTCCAGTGAATCCACACGTGTTTTGTTTGGGAATGCAATCAGCAGTTTTTCTGCTAATAGATTTTGAATTGTGGGGAGATGGCAGAAGTTTTCCTCCATCACTTGTTTGATGAGGAGGCCTAATTTTACTTCAAATGCTTTGACATGTGATTGCATATCACAGATGAGCTTCCCCTTTCCTTGAAGTTACATATTGAAATTGTTGAGTAGCTCTGTTACATCTGTCAGAAAGGCAAGGTGCCATTTCCATTCTGCATCACTGAGCTCTGGTACTTCTTTGTTTTTTGAAAGGAAAAAAGTTGTAATCTGTGGAAGTAAGTCATAGAAACATTTCAGAACTCTCCCTTGACTCAGCAAATGGACTTCTGTGTGATATAGAACATTTCCATGCTCAACATTTAGCTCAGATAGAAAATCCTGAAATTGTGATTTAGTGCATCAGCAAGATACTACAATTTTCATAACAGAGTCCCACTTTAGTGATTTACTACACAGCGCTTGTTGGTGTATGAGGCAATGTATGGCTATTGGATGGGAATGGTTATGTTTGTCCATCTCTTGGTTAATGTGAGCAATTACTCCTTTTTTAGACCCCACCATGCTAGAGCACCATCAGTTGTCACTCTGGCTAGTTTAACCCAGTCCAGCTCCAAACCATTCATAGTTTGGCAAATCTGTTCATAAATATCCTCTCCTCTTGTTGTTCCTTTGATGCTTTGCAGTACAACAAGGTCTTCTGTGACTTCAAAATAATCATTCATCCCGCAGATAAAAATTAGAAGTTGTGCAGAATCACGAACATCATTGCTTTTGTCAAGTGGTCCTGAAAGACTCACTGTACTAAATAAATTGTGCTTCTCTGGACACATCTCTTTGGCAACAGAAAGAAGGCATTCTTTAACAAATTCTCCCTCCAGGAATGGTCTGCCAGTGCATGCTATTAGCTTGATATTAGCTATTAACTTGAAAACTTGCTGGCAGTGATGAAATATTTAGCTCCTTCTGCTTCACAGAAATATTTTGCTGAGTTGTCAATGTATTTTTCAGTTTTAATATTTTATCTTTTCTCACTTCTCCAACCAAACGATCATATTTATCTTTATGTTGAGTTTCATAGTGTTGATGCAAATTATATTCTTTGAACACAGACACTATATTCTGGCATATCAAACATACAGTTCTTTCCTTGTATTGAATGAAAAATTAATCATAAGTCCATTGTTCTTTGAATATCCTACACTTCAAGTCAATTTTTCTTTTTCTTGACATCATTATTTCCTAGAGATTCCAAATTGCTATTAGTAAAATACCAATATATATGTGTGTGTGTGTGTGTGTGTGTGTGTGTGTGTGTGTACAGTGCTACAAAAACAATACACTAGCAATAACTTTGCCCACACAGAGACATACAGATTTCAATGCCCAACTTCCTCCAAGCTGCCTCTGTGCTGTGATGCCTCCGTTTCCCGCACTCTCTCTCCTGCTCTTCGCTCTCCTTTTCCGACCTTCACTGCTGCAGTGAATTTCCCCTGCAGCGGCAGTGACATGCACGGCATATACTGTACATCCCCCATGTCTGTCTGTTGTGGTGGCTGCCATTACTGTACAAGGTCGTGGGCCATCACTTCTCTGTCTACTGCATCTCTCTCCCTTCCCCACACCACACACCCCGGCCTGGGAACTCACCTCACAGTATTGCCTCACACTCTATCTCCGCTGCCTCAGCCCAGTGCTGGAAGTGTGTGTTGCTAATGCGAGTTTAGGTCAAATGTCACTTCTGGTCTGATTTTGTCACGGGCTGCATAAACGTCCTCAGTGGGCCGCATCTGGCCCACGGGCCATAGTTTGAGGACCCCTGCACTAGACAGTCAAGGCATCAGGCTCTTAATGTCTTTTGTCTTCAATAATGATGAACAACTGGGTAGGAAATTAAAGATAGGTGCTTTAGGAGCTCTCCTTAAAATGAGGATTTAGAAAATTTAGATTGAATGGTTTCAAAAATCATCCTAGGGAAGAGAGGAATAATAAGTTTTAGCAAGTCATGGTTTATCTCTTCTTGGTGTTGTTGGTGAGAATGTTAATGGACTTTTTATTCAGATACATTTTGGGATAATTTACCTCAAAAGTCTCTTCTAATGCTGAGATTCTTCTATTCTCAAATCCTTTGAGTTTACAGTCTAGTAGAGATCATAAAACACATCCAGGTAAATATAACATTATATGAATGAAAATTATTATCACTTTTCTTGGGTCAAGTTCCTAACTTTCCATGTCCATTCTTATAGAAATAATTAATGTTACTTGGACAGGAGCCTATGAAATGTATCGGCCAATGCCCTATTTCATTTTAAAATCTTACATATTTTTCAATATATGACACTGTCTTTTTCCAAATCATCTTTGCATTGTACTGAATATTAAAGAATAAGTTAATTTTATTTGGAAAATCTTGAATTGTTCATGAAATTTTTATAACTCTTCTCCATTGCAATAAAAATTGGTACTTCAATTACAATTACCTGTATGGAAGGATTTTCAAAACAAAGACACTGCAATATAAGGTGAACAAATATACCATTGATACTCTTTGAGAAAACAATGAAACCAATTCTGCTAACAAACCTTGATTTGTATCTTCAGAGAGAACAATTAAACTTCCCTACTATTGATCTACACCTGCCTTTTAACCTCATTTCTTTTATCATGTTAATATCAAAATTATTTCAATTTAAGTTTTTTGATTTTAGTATGTGTCTATATGCATATATATACATATATATACATACATACACATGTTTACATAGATATATGGATATGTATATATATGTATATGTCATCTATAGCAAAACTTAGCCCTAGATATGTGCAGAATAATAATGCCCTAGACAGATTTCTCAAATTCTCACATTTTACCTAGATTATATGATTTGATCTTGAACCTAAAACAAGCCAATGTACAAAAAGCAAGGTGTTCATCACAAATCCAGATATTCATTCACCTTCCTTGGATTTTGTATTTAAATATTTCTCCTACCTTCTTCACATTACAATGTCTTTCATTAATGATCAGGTTTGAATGAGAACTCACTTCAAGTTTAAAATGACAGTACATGCATTGTGTGTTAATCTTGTTTTCTTTTTTATCCAATGTTAAATTAAAGACCTGATTTGTTTTTCCTTTTATTCCTCTGTTCCTAAAGCTGTCTAAAATGAATTATTTCAAATTTGAAAATTACACTAAATTTGAAAAATTAATTTGAGTATCAGCACACATTTTGATAGACTGGAACTGCTTTGCTGTACATATGTTATGTGCATAAAATTTACTGGACTTCCAAACTATCAGGTTTCTGAGTAGAAATGCATTGGAGCTAGTAAACCAAAGTATTTTCTCTTTTATATCTTTAGCCTGAAGAAAGATAGAATATAGTTAGAATATAGCAACATGCATTCTGAAAAGAAGCAGGTAGGTAGGATACTGGGTGGAGTGTGAGACTTGGAGTCAAGAAGGTTCTCCTTCCTGAGTTCAAATCTGATTTCAGACACTTAACTGTTTGACTTTGGGCAAGTCACTTAACCCTGTTTGTCTCAGTTTCTTAATCTATAAAATGAAGTGGAGGAGAAAATGGCAAACAACTACAATATCTTTGCCAAGAAAACTCCAAAGGGATCACAAGGAATTCAGAAATGACTGAAAAATGATTAAAGAGCAACAAAATTCAAATTCAGCTTTAACTTGATAGAACTAGCTTAGAAAGTAATGGTATTAGGAGCTCAAGAGATGGATTTCCTAAATGAACTCCAATGACAAGTGTTGAAATGGATAACAAGAAGGCAGTTATGGTGTAATTTAAGCTATCAACCAACATTTATGAATAATTGAATGGAAAATTCTATTGGGACAGATCCATCTTAAAAAAAAAAAAAAGAAAGAAAACTGAGTCCATTAACCCCAGTATAAAGTATATTTAGTCTCAAGAAGTAGAGGAAGAGAAAATGAATGGCTATGGTAACTTCTTCCATAATTTTAATCAGCTGATATCTCAGTGACTTATTTTGTATCCATATTTTGTATAAATAATTGCAACTATCATCCATTATTATTTCACACAGTGTTGTGATAAATCAGACGTTATGAGAAGGTAAATGACTTTTTTAAAACAATACAAGGAGTATACAGAAAATCAATGATGAAAATCTACTATAAATCTTGCTGTAAGCCACAAAACTGGAGAATTTTGGAGTGGGAAAGGTCCTTAGAGTAACTATTCTATTTTCTACCTGGGCAAGAATAGGAATTCTAAATTCCTAAGTTCTAAATTCTAAGCAAATCCAGATAAGTGGTCATCTAGCATTTGTCTAGTGATTTGCATTTTATAAGTATCTATTATCTCCATAGCTATGTCACTTACCTTTGATTAACTCTAATTATTAACAGATTTTTCTTTTCATAAAATCTGAAATTTTTCTTAATGTGGTATCTATCTGAATTTTCCCTTGTTTTTGACTCTTCTGAATTGTATTCTATTTATGTTTCACACTAACACTATTTAATCTTTTCATTGCTCCTTTTAAAATGACTGAAAATCACAAAGAATTATGACTTTGAAGTAATTTTTTTTCCCTTCACAATTTTCTCATCTACTAACCTGTACCAAGATCTGACTATCTAGCTTAATTATAATACTACATAAGCAATCATCTTAAATAGTAGGACCTGTACCCCTCTTCATGTTTCCTAAGTCATTTGACCAAAAAGGAGAGTCAGAATATTCTTTACTTGCTTTTTTTCAATTTCAAACTCTTGAAAATTTGTTTCTATCCCTCAAGTACTTTTCTGTAGAGGGCCGAAACTCTGAAAAGGTATACTTGAATCAAAGATAGCTGGATGCTTATAGTTAAGCACCTACTCAGTGTGATTGATGGGGTAATAGTTCTCTAGTTAAACATATACTTAATGTAATGTAATGATGTAATCACTCTAGTCAACATATACTTAGTGTAATATGGTGATGTAATGACTACAGTTGGCACCTCTCAGTTGCTGTAGTGATGTAATCATACTGAGCTATTTAACAGCTGAGAGGACTGGGAAATGAGAGTCTCAGCTACAGACACAGGACAGTCTTGGGCACAGACACAAAAGAAGACTCCAGACTCCAGACTCCATCTTTAACTAGCCTTATGGTGGCTCTCCTGCCTTCTTCACTCCTCCACTAAGACCAAGGACCAAGAAAACCTCCAGAAAGCTAGACCATATATATACTTTTCCTTCTTTCAAGTGCACTCAATCAAAAATTTCCACCCAATCTGAATTATCTTGGCTGTAGTACTATACTGACATCCTTTTATTTTTTCCAAATTAGTTTAGCATATTGTTGCTCATCTATTTTTCCCCTCCATAATGCCTATTTTTGTATTAGGGGAGTGTTATATCCATTTAGAGATTACGTCTCAATTTTCAAAACTTCCTAGATCCTCAGTCTCTTCAAATTGCATAGCTCACTTTTTTTAAATTATTATATCTCAGTTAAATAAAGGATGGTCATATTAGAAACCATAATTATTTACTCTCTAGTTTTCAACTTTTCTTATTCTAAACTCTGGCATTTCTTTATATGAATATGATCCCCTGTCATTCCACCTCTCTTTTTGATTCTCCTATCCAAAATATATGAGTTACCTCCATATATTTAACAATTCACCCAACTCCTCCTTGACACTCTCAGGCCCCTACTCCTGTCCTTATTCCCATTTTTCTTTTAATTCATTTATAGCTTTTCTTGAAATCCATGAGTCCTTGTTATAACTAAACTCTTGTTAAATCTCAAACTGTGTTGCTTTTATCATCCATGTTCTCATTTGCTGAACACAGTTGGAAGAAGTATTATAAACTTTCTTATTGTGTACATTGAAAATGGCAATAATTTCACATCTTTAATTAGTTCATTATTCCACTCACCACAATGATTTTTCCAAATCTTTTTTGAATCCCTTTTCAAAACTCTCATGATTATCCCTTCTACATTACTCTCTCAATTAAGAATCTTACCTCATTGTTCAATGAAAAAAATGATGACCCATTTACTAAAAGTTCTCTCTTCTTCCTTTCTCATTTCAAATCACTCAGATGTTCTCCACCTATGTCTTCTTTCACCTATCACCTATGTTGTTAAGGCAAATTCCTCTACATGCATAAATGATCTCCTTCCAAGGTATCTTTTACAGAAGATTGACCTTTCTTTCATTCCAACTATTTCACCTCTCTTAAATCATTTCTTGTCTATTAGATGCTTCTCTACTGTCTACAAATCACCTTATCCTAAAAAAATAATAAATAATATAATTTTTCACTTGTTCTGTTTGTATTTTCTTTTTGGCTGCACTTCTGTATTAAGCATTCTTCAATACCTGCCTTCACTTACCTTCATTCTCCCCCTTCTTATCATTCTACAACATGACTTTGAACCTCATCATTGAAAAGAAACTGGTATCTCCAAAGTTGATAATCTTTTAATCAACAATTCCTGATCCTAATATTTCTTAACCACTATGTAGTCTTTGACACTTTTAATCACTATCTTGTTCTATTTTTTTTTCACATGAAGTTTTCATGATTCTCTTCTCTTGGTGTGGACAGTCATTTTTTTTTTTTATTCCCCTTGCTAGATCTTCATGAAGAATATGCTTCCCACTCTGCTTTGTACTTTGCCCTATTCTCTTTTTCTCATATAATACTTCACTGTAATATTTAGTCAGTTCCCATGAATTCAATCTTTAAACTGATGATATTTACATAAGCTCATATACATGTAATTTCTCTCCTTATCATAGGATTATGTATTCTTAAGACATCTTTAACAATATGTTTAAAACTAAACTAATGTTCCTACCCAAGCCTTTCTCCTTTTTTTTTTTTTTTTAAATAACTTTTTATTGACAGAACCCATGCCAGGGTAATTTTTTACAACATTATCCCTTGTACTCACTTCTGTTCCGATTTTTCCCCTCCCTCACTTTACCCCCTCCCCCAGATGGCAAGTAGTCCTTAACATGTTAAATATGTCTCAGTATATCCTAGACACAATATATGTGTGCAGAACTGAACAGTTCTCTTGTTGCACAGGGAGAATTGGATTCAGAAGGTAGAAATAACCCTGGAAGAAAAACAAAAATGCAAACAGTTTACACTCATTTCCCAGTGTTCTTTCTTTGGATGTAGCTGCTTCTGTCCATCATTGATCAATTGAAACCGTGTTAGATCTCTTTGTCAAAGAAATCCATTTCCATCAGAATACATTCTCACACAGTATTGTTGTTGAATTATAAAATGATCTCCTGGTTCTGCTCATTTTACTTAGCATCAGTTCATGTAAGTCTCTCCAAACCTCTCTGTATTCATCCTGCTGGTCATTTCTTACAGAACAATAATATTCCATAACATTCATATACCACAATTTACCCAACCATTCTCCAATTGATGGGCATCCATTCATTTTCCAGTTTCTAGCCACTACAAACAGGGCTGTCACAAACATTTTGGCACATATAGGTCCCTTTCCCTTCTTTAGTATCTCTTTGGGGTATAAGCCCAGTAGTAGTACTGCTGGATCAAAGGGTATGCACAGTTTGATAACTTTTTGGGCATAATTCCAGGTTGCTCTCCAGAATGGTTGGATTCATTCACAACTCTGCCAACAATGCATCAGTGTCTCAGTTTTCCCGCATCCCCTCCAACATTCATCATTATTTTTTCCTGTATCATCTTAGCCAATCTGACAGGTGTGTAATGGTATTTCAGAGTTGTCTTAATTTGCATTTCTCTGAATATGCATATAGTGATTTGGAATACTCTTTCATATGAGTGGAAATAGTTTCAATTTCATCATCTGAAAATTGTCTATTCATATCTTTGACCATTTATCAATTGGAGAATGGCTTGATTTCTTAAAAATTAGAGCCAATTTTCTATATATTTTGGAAATGAAGCCTTTATCAAAAACTTTAACTGTGAAGATGTTTTCCCAGTTTGTTGCTTCCCTTCTAATCTTGTTTGCATTAGTTTTGTTTGTACAAAGACTTTTTAATTTGATGTAATCAAAATTTTCTATTTTGTGATCAATAATGATCTCTACTTCATGTTTGGTCACAAATTTCTTCCTCCTCCACAAGTCTGAGAGATAAACTATCCTATGTTCCTCTAATTTATTCATAATCTCATTCTTTATGTTTAAATCATGGACCCATTTTGATTTTATCTTGGTAAATGGTGTTAAGTGTGGGTCCATGCTAATTTCTGTTATACTAATTTCCAGTTATCCCAGCAGTTTTTGTCAAATAATAAATTCTTATCCCAAAAGTTAGGATCTTTGGGTTTGTCAAACAATAGATTGTTATAGTTGCAAGCCTTTCTCCTTTTAACTTCTTTGTTCCTGTTAAGGGTATCATCATTTTATACTGACAGTATGAGTGACATTCTCAATTCTTTATTCTCTTTGATCCTCCATAGTCAATATTTTGCTAAATCTTATTTATTCTATCGTAATAACATATCTTATGTATACTCTCTCCCTTCCATTGTTACACACATTTTCCGATCATGGGACATTATCATCTCATGCCTTGAGTATTGTGATAGATTTGTGGTTAGTCTTCCTCCCTTACAAACTAGTTACACTCTTTATTAAAGCAGACTTTGTAGTTAGGGATTTAACCATTTGTGCCCTATTCATTATACACCAGTGACTCCCTATTACCTCCAGTATCTAATATAAAATCTTCAATTTGGCTTTTAAAGTCTTTTATAATGTGCCACCTTTCAAGTTTCCCAATTCTTTTATATATTACTTCCTTCCCCAGCCAAAATACTCTGTAAATATACTATAGAGAATATTCATATATATTCATTAATTATGCTTATGTTTTACCAGCTGCCAAAATCCATATATATTCTGGACATTTTTCATAGCTATTCTCATACTTAGAATTCTCCTTCCCATTTATAACTCCTTGGTTGTCAGACATCCTTTAAATTCTATTAAAACCTCATCCTGTTATAAGAAATTTCTTCTAATATCCCATATTATTTATATCTTACTTCCATGATTATTAGCAATTTATTTTGTATCCCATTTGTTTTTAGCCTGTTGTTTTGTTGAAGTGTTCATCATTAGACTGTGAATTCCTTCAGTAGCTTATCTGTTTTTCTTTTTCTTGTCTTTATATAACTTGCACTTAGCATAATTTCTGACACATATTAAATGCTGATAAATTTATGGTTTCTTTATTTAACTTTAGATTGTGTGAGCTCCTTGAAAATAGACACTATTTTTTGGCCTTTATTATACCTCCAGAACTTAACACATTACCTGACACATAGTAGAAATTTAATAAATGTTGTTAAGAGTTATTTAATAATAATTCTTGTTTGGAATTGATTGGATTAGCTAACCTCTAAGACTACTTGAAACTTTAAATTTCTGTAGTTTGCTATGATATCATTGAAGTTGGACTGTGATTAACAGAGAGTAGATATATTTTCATAAATATTTCCAAGAAAAACTTAGCAAACAGGTACCAGAAAGTGAGTTGTGACTGGAGCATAGTAGATGCTCAATAAAGATTTGTTTACTTGTCTTACTATTTTCTTGGTAACTTAATTAGCACTCATGCATTTAATTATTGTTTCAGCATTGCTGATTTTTGAAATTCAAGCTAAAACAGGGCATCTCTATGCATTTGATTCATAGGGATAAATATTCATTCTTCATCATTCCCAAGACTTTCATTCCTGCATTATCAACTGCTTATTGAACATTTCTACCTGTATGCTCTGTAAGAATCACAAAAATCATTTCTAGATCTGAAAGAACAGTGACTCGGTACAGAGCACCTGGTTTCAAATGTGCTAGTTATTACTTCTCTGGGTTGTCATATAGAAATCACTTAACTTCTTTGGTTCTCAGTTTCTTCATCTCTGAAAATGTTGTTCCAGCTAAATAGCTTCTGGCTTCTCTTCTAGCTCTAAACCTATTATTCTAAGAATAAAGGACAACATAAGAGCAGGGTTAAGACAAAATAACTTATGACATATAAAAGCTAAATACTTAGGTTGTCATTATGATATATCACAAAGTTATTCTTTTTTTATAAAACAGTGTAGGATGAAGAAAATTGAGAGAATGAGGCTCTATTAAATCATTTTTAATCTCAGATTAAAATGTTAAAATTTCATGTTAGAGAGTAAGCAGAAAAATAACAAGCTGCATTTGATTTTCCCCTTTGACTTGTGATTTCATTGGATTTAGCATGTCCTCACTCATGTATTCAGCAATTAGCCTATAATTTATACTTAAAGTGAGTTTATGGGACCCTGAGAATTTGAGTGTCTTGTCTGTCATGTGGTCAAAATTGAAAAAATAAAAAGCAGAATTTGAATGCAAGTGTTCCTTATTCCAATATCAGCCTAGAAACTAATATGCCATATTATCTTGGATTATTAGTTATACTAGGGAAATGTAATAATTTGGGAGATAATATACTTTAGTAGTTCATATTTAATTTAGTGTTAAAAATAATACCTCAAGTCTTTCTAGTGCTTAAATATTCTACATTATTCCAAAAGAAAACTTCAAATATGCTTGAACATAGAACATATTATGAAACCAATTCTCATCTTATCATTTGGAAGCACTCATTCTTATGATACCTACACTTTTATATCCTTACAAGACCTTCATCTAAAACTCACTCTTCTGAGATTCTATGGGATATTATAGTATTTTTCTACTTTTGTAACAGGCAACTTTACAGGTTGCTTTAGTTGTTGACATTATGAAAGAAAGCAGGAATAAGAACGGTGTAATGAGTCTCTAAGATTCTTTTCTACATTATTTTTATTGATTCTTTGAGGTGTGAGTGAAAAAAACATGACCTTATTTATATATTAATATAAATTTAGTGGGAACATTTTTATCCTGAGTGCATTGACAAATTAAAAATATAATTTTCAGTGAACATAATAATTGACTATATGTTTGTTATCTGTTCGTATTAATGAACCTAGTTAGTTTAGACATGTTAATTTATGTGCTCACTCATCATTATTAAAGCAGAAGGAACCATGACCCCAATCATTATTATATGTTTCTGCTAAAACTAGAATTAAATGTTAATCTGAACATCATGTTCATCATCACTTAACACGGGTCACAATATGCTTACTTAGCAACAGGAATAAAACAGGAAACAATTACCTTTACTTTGAGAAATAGAACTTCTCAAATTATAGCCTTTTTCCAAAAATATTCACATCCTGAAATCATTGTGATAACATGTTGAAATTTGATAAATGTGATGTATGTGTGTTCAAAATGGGTTTTAATGGAATAACAACTTGTGCATAATAGATTTGCATAGTTTTATGTGCAATCATCTTTTTATTGTACTATATTATGGCATATTTTTATTCTTTGAACTAAAATTAAAAAAAAAAGAAAAGCAAATATAGAGTTTTTATGCCTCTTCATGGATTTTAGGGATACAAATACAAGTGGGAAAATATTCCTCACTTCTCAAAATATTACATTTTAATTGGTGAAGACAACACAGAGTGAAAAAATCAAAAGCATGACAGGAACACTTCATTTTTTTTTAAGATCTAATATCTTTAGTATGTTTTCTTTTATGTTAACCTAAAATTGCTTCCCTATAATTTCTCCTTCTTCAACCTATTTCTTTATGCTAGGGTAAAATTGCTGTTTAGTAATTTTCCAGACATATCAGGCTCTCTGGCATCCCTTTTAGAGTTTTCTTTTTTTTTAATTGTAAGGCATTATATAAAATTCATTATTATATAAAATTCTATTCATTATCATCATCTCCTTCTTTTTGTCTTTTTTGGTGGACTTTAGATAGAAAAAAATCATAACAAATTGCTATCCTACTTTGAATCTTTTATATCTAGTGTTCTGTGAATTAGTGAATGAGTAGATTAAAAATGCTTTTAAAACTGAATAAAATTCCATGATATAAACTCATTTTCTGTGGGTTCTCTGAAGGCATCCTTTATATAACTTTAGTATCAGATAGAATATTTTAGATGATATAGTTCTCATATTATTCCAATGTTGTACATGTGGGTCATTTCCCTTTTTCATGATGCCTTTGGGATATAGACCCAGTAGTAGCACAGTTGGATCAAAGAATATGCACAGTTTTTTAATCCTTTGAGCATAGTTCCAAATTGCTGTTGTGGTTTTCTTTGCAAAGATGCTAAAGTGGTTTGCCATTTCTTTCTCCAGCTCATTATTACAGATGAGGAAACTGAGGCAGAGGGTAGTAAGTAACTTGCCAGGGTTACGCAGATAGCAAATATCTGAGGCCAGATTTAATTTCAAGAAAATGCATCTTTTTGACTCCATGCCTGACACCTTACTGTCAAGATACTATGCCAACTCACCCAGGGTGAGTAGAATAACTAAAATTGCCATTACCAGATATTCAGTTATTTAAAGGTAGTGTTCACCACTTTTCCACATGCTTATTACTTTTGAAATTATTTAAATTGATCTTTATATAGAATGAATTTAAGTCCTCATACAATCCAGCTTGACCTCTCCATCCTCCCAATTCACATTGGCTTATTAATGCCTTTTATTCAATTTGACATGTCAATATGAAAATAGTACTACCTCTGTAATTTAGTTATGACAGAGTAAACATTGTGTTATGATGGAGATGAGAGAGAGTATTCAAGTTATTGGGGACAATCAGTAACACACTCAGAGTGAGAAGATGCTGTGTTATATTAAAGGAAGATTATAGAGGCCAGTAGAACTGGATTACAGAATACATAGAAGAAAGTAAGGGATGAGACAACTGGAAACTTACAAAGATAATTGGTTATGAATGATTTTAAAAGCCATAGAGTTTTATTTTGATCCTGGAGGTAATAGGGAGTTGCTGGTTTTTATTAAGTAGGTAAATAATATAGTAAGACTTCCATTTAAAGACCCTCCCACCCCAGTCTGACAGTTGAATGGAAGATATGTTAGATCACAGGGAGAATTGAGGAAAGAATCTGGAATATCTGGAAGTGTCAAGTAGCATGTACTTAGATGCCAAATGATGAATAAATGCAGTCAAGAAAAAAAAAAGGATCATTGGTTATTAGGGATCAGAACTCAGAAGTAATATGACAGAACTACAGGAAAGAAGAAGTTAATACATTTGGAACATTACTTTAAAATTTATGAATGATGGGCTTTTAGCTTGAAAAAGATGAGAAAGAACAAGACTATGAAAAATATATTAAACTTCTTTGTGTCAAAGAAATCTAAACTGAAATGGAAGACAAGAGAAAACTGATTATCTTTCTCCACATAGATACAACAAAGAATAGATATGATATGTTAAGGATAAAAAAGAGAGAGAGAGATGTCCAAGAACATATGAGCTACAAAATCTAATAAAAGAGCCAACAATAAATCCATAACATCAGAATTATATAAACAAATGAATAAGGACACATGAAAAATATGGTAAACTAGTAATTTTAATCCCAAGGGGCAATATGCACAAACACACATGTACATGCACATATCTATATACTACATGTGGGTATATGCATGCATGTCTACATATATTACAATTGCACAACATATTCCATAATATCTTAATTTTGTATGTGTGGTATGTGTATTTAACTCAGATTTTGTGGACTGTTCTATTACTGGAATATACCTCTAAAATAATTGATCCTTGAAAAGGAAATCATACATGTAGAAAGTGTGTCTGAAAGGTATTCTATATTAATTTGATGTAAATACTTGAGGAAATCCAATAACTGGGGAAGAGATAGTAGAGCAAATTGGAGAGGATTTAAAGACTACAAAGGGTAAAAACAAAAGCAATGTGGTTAATCTGAACAAACCACAGGCCACTAGAAAAGACAAAATAAAAGATTTGAGGACACAGATCAAATGTCTTACTTAAAGGCAATGTATAATGGTGATGTATTGAAATTCTTTTTATCAAAAGTAAAGCAGAGAATTATTTTCTTGTCTTTAAAGATAATTTCATCCTTCAAAAATTGAAGCCATGAAGGGAAAATTGTGGAATTGTGCTTCAACAACAAATACTAATTGGTTGTTGATGTTTTAATTATAATAGCCTTAGGGAAGAAAGACCATTTCATCTTAAAATTAATGATAGATAGGTAAAAGAAAATGGAATACAGTTGAATATGCACACAATGTAATGTTGTATTATAAAGTTTTCAGGGAGAGAGTAAGAAGAATTAAATATTCTTAAATTCACTAAAAGGGAAGGTAAACAAGCTTAAATTCAAAAACACAAGGAGAAATTATTGCAATGAAGAGGATGGGAGATAGTTGATGAAACCTTAGAAAATGTGTGAATATGAATTTATATTTAACACTACACATATACATATAAGTATACATATATGTACATTAATGCATGATATATATGCATATATTTTTTTCACTAAATTAAGGCAAAATGTGAAAAAATATTCAAAACAATGTAAGATATTTTTTGAATTGTAATGAGTCCTCAAACTCAGAATAAAGCTAAATTTGATAAGAATTTCTAAGGGCAAGTGTAACAACAAAATACTCTATTAAAGTTATTTTTGGGAAAAAGAGAGTAAAAGATCACTGATTATTTTTAATTAGATATTTTTAATGATGATGTCAAAAGGAAAGGGGAAAAAAACATATATCATACCACTCTATTTTGCTTCTCTTTTCTCCACCAATTTTTTGACTAGAGAAAAAAAAAAAAAACATCTAGTAGGGAATTGAAACCCAAGATATGCAAGGAAAATTTAAAAAGCACATGTTGTCCCTGAAGAATTCAAGTTACCAAACCCAGATGATAAATTACAAACCCATTATTTGTTTTCTTTAAAATACAGCATTGTAAATAAATATACTATCCTGCTATTTAACAACTGACATAATATAGAGTCCTGTTTCAAGTTAATAGTCAGCTAATTTAAATTCTATTTCTGTCCCCTCAATACACACATAACACACACACACACACACACACACACATACACACACACAGAAGATTGAGAAGATTGATTGTTGAGAAGATTGACAAGAATTGTCCAGAAAGATAGAATAATAACAAAAATCCACATGATTTTATAAAGAGCAGGTCATGTATATTTTTCATTACTTTAACAAAAACTTACCAAGGTAATCAACAAGGGAAATAATATATATTTGTCTTACCCAGATTTTAGTAAAATAAGCCCTTATCCTTATGGAAAAGATATAAAAATATAAGATAAGATTTGATTAATGAAGTTACTTAGATATAAAATTTGTTTACGAAATCATATATTTAAAGCTCCTCTTTCAAAAGCAATAGCTAACATTTACTTAATTTATCTTACTACATTCATACTTCAAAAGATGAAGAATCTTCAAAGAGAAAGTTTATTCTGAATCTGAATCTTAGTAAAAGGGAGAAACTAGTGGCTATAAATGATGGAAGTATTGTTAAAGGATAGCTTCCTTAGCCTTTGTGATATAGGGAAGGAAAATTGGGCATTTTATAGCAAACCTCATGGACTTTGGGAAAATATATTTCAAAAAGTTTAGAGGAAGGATATATAGACCTTATAAACTTTTATAATTTTGTTGTTCTTATTACATATTCATAAAATCTAATAATATTATCCCTCTGCTGTAATGCAATTCTTTTATTTCTCTCTGTGATTGACTTATAGCCATATTTTAAAATTAACTGCTCTAAATATTCAACTTTCTCTTTAAGGCCCCACTGGCCTTCACAGAAAACTTTTTTTCCTCCTTTTTTGAGAAAAGTAAAGAATGACAGAATACCATTAATAGATAGAAGTTTTATTAATATCTAATAAAATATGTGCTTGAAATGAAATTCCAGTTATAAGACAGCAAATAAGAGCTTATCTACATCTAAGCAGTGAACTGAAGCCTATTCCTCAGAAGTCAGATGGATTTGGAGCAGATTGAAGGCATGGACCAAAAGATTAACTATATGATTTTAACTTTTAAGGAATAAAATATAGTTTATTATTATTGGTAAGTTATATTATTTGCTATATTCAATTTTAGTTTCATAGCATAAAATATACATTTCACTTGTTTAATTTCTAAATTTATCACCCTATTTTCCCATTAACATTAATCTTACATATTATAAAAATACATATACATTAAAAGCAAATTAATATTTGTAATAGAAAATTAATAAGAATTTATTGTTTTACATTTTAAAATGTTGATTTAGGGAGATTCTTATTTCTGTATTTTAAAGTTATATTTTTTTGATAAAGGATTTTTTTAAGCATAAATTTAAGACATTTATTTTTCTTTTAAATATTAAGTGATACTAGCCAACTTGAACAATTTAAAAATATATCTTAGCTCTAAAACTCCCAAAAATATCTCTATTTTTTTAAGCTGTCCATCTTTAACAAAATGAAGCCTTTCACTGGACTCTACCCCAGATAATACCAATGAAATTCAACAAAATGAAAGCCTTGTAGTATCTTCACTTTTATAACAATAAACTTCTCTAGGCTACTACTAGTTACTCTAGCTAGGTATGGCCCAAAATTTCCCATTATGTGTTTTTTTTTTCCTCCACACTTGTCTCTTTTGATCAAAGCATTGGCAATTCATGTCAAATACTAAGAAGATTCATCATTAACATATCACATTTCAGTTCTTCAATTAGGCCAAATTTATTATCCCACCAGATTACTTTTCTTTCTTCTAGCTTAACTGAAAAAAAAATTTTTTTACATGCTTATACATAGAATAAGTAACAGGGCTGTTTTGCTAGTCAGTCACTGCCAAAATATACTTTATTGTTTCATAAATATAGGAACTAGAACTAAAAGATATAAACAAACTTAACCAATATTGCATAACTTACAATATCTCAGGTAAAATGCCAACCCAGACCTTCCTAAGTTAGAATACAAGACTAATTCTTCATTGTCACATTTCTTTTATCTCAGAAAAAAAAAGGCAACTTATATTAAATCAGAATCATCTCTAACTGGTGCTTGCTAACACTTCATTGTGAAATAACAAATCTGTTCTCAATATGATTGTGTGGTTTGTTCCTTAATTATTGGTCTTGGTGAATATTTATAAAGGGCAGTGAGAAGGTCAGAAATTGAAAGATTTATTTATATAGCCTTAAGTTCAGAAGCACTAATACTAAGAGTTAGAGAAGACATTTTCCTGAGAAGAAAAACTGATCCTAAATCCAAAAGTAAATATGGACTATTTGTTGCTCCTACATTGAAAGTAAATATAATTGGCAGAAAATAGAGTCAAAATGATAGAACAAGTTAAGAACTCATCTGAACTTTCTAAAATTCCTCTTCAAACAATTTTAAAATAACATCTCAAATTTAATTCTGGAGCAACAGAATTAAGAGGTTGAGATAAAACAATTTTGCAGGTAAAGATAACTATGAAGTAGGCAGAGAAGATGTATCACAAGAAGTTGGTGGTCAACTCTGTAACATAGCACAGACCATATCCCAGAAATGTTATCAGCAGATCTTGAAAGTAGCTTTATCATCATTAACAACTTTCAAGCTCTCAGCCTACAGATTATAATAGATTGAACAACTAAGCAGGAAGAAATTAACCCTTGCTGGCACTAGTTCAGATTACTATTGTATTACTCATGGGGAGTTCCAGGATGCCTTCTCAGTATGGAGAAGAGCACCAGCACTTGCAACTACTGGCCAGTAACAGACTTGTTCATAGATCCTGGGCAGAGAAGAGAACTTATGGCTGCTTCCAAAAGAGCAGAGATGCTGGTCTCAGGTCAAGGCAAAAAAGAGCTCTAGCACTTTCAGCTGCAGGAGACCAGGGAACTTTATTAGCTATTTGGATCTAATAGAAGGGTCAAAAGGTGTTTTTATGGGAATAAGGCTCCTCCTTGGGTAAAGATCAAAATATTGTCAGTAGCCAAAAAGAAAGATTTCATATCTTATGAAGCCATAGTCAGGATCACCCAAGATTCAGCAGTCTCCAAAGGTGTGGAGAACTTGGAATATGATATTCTGTAAGGAAAGAATCTAGTACTACAAATAAGACTGTTTTTTTTTTTCCCTTTTTCTTATCTGATACTATCACCATTATAGTGCCGGCCCTTATTATTTCATACTTGAACTTGTGGCCTAATAGTGCACAGGACAGTAAAATTCATCCTCTATTGAGTCATTAAAATGATTTTTCTAAATGGCTTCCTAGCATCTCCAGAATCAAATACAAAATCCCCTGTTTGGCAATCCCAACCCATCATAATATAGCCTGTTCCTATCTTTCCAGTCTTCTACTTCCTTATTCCCTGTCAGGTACACTTCAATCCATTAGCAGGACCTCTTAGCTACATAAACCCTCAAATAAGAGATTCTATCTTTTAGCTGTTGACATTTTCTCTAGCTGACTCCTAGGCCTAGAATATTCTCTCTTCTCATCTTTTTCTATTGATTTCTTTTTTTTTCAATGAATTTTCAATTAAAATTCAATTTTCACAGGGATCCTTTCACAATTCTTCATAATTAAAGTACCTTCTCTCTTTTAATTATTTTTCATTTACCTTGCATATATGTAGTTTTCATGTATTTATTAAAAGTTGCTTGAATGAATGTACATTTGATTTTCTCTTTTTTATAATCCCAGTATTTAATACAGCACCCAGCACATTTGTGTAATTCACATTTACTGATCTGTATGACTTTAAGCAAACAAAATTACCCTGTTTCTTTGTTTCTTAAAAGAAATGCAGGATATCAAGTGGAGCCGAGCCAACAGAGAAAGGCAAGAAATTGATGAAACTCTCTCCCCATTTTCTTTTAGAAACAATGTTTGATCAAGTCTCTAAAAGAATACTGGAGTTACAGTACCCACAAAAAGATAGAGTGAAATAAATTCCTTCAAAAGATAACAATGGCAAAATGCCTAAATGTAAAGATGTGAAGGGGAATATGTATTTGTTTTAAGTCCAAAACTTTTTTTTTTTTTTGGAGGGAAGCTATACAAAAAAAAATTAAAAAACAAGTAAGAAAGAAGAAGAAAGAGAAATAGAGTAATTCTTCTGCATTAGAAAGAAAAGAAAAAGAATCCACAACTTGGAAAAGGAAGCACAAAAATTGATTGAAGAAAGCAACTCAGTATAAAATATAAAATAAATATAAATATAAAATAGAACTGGTCAAATGGAAAAAAAATCCATTAAAGAAAACAACTTGTTTAAAAATAAAATTGGTAAAATGGAAAAGGAGGTTAAAAAGCTAACTAAAGGAAATAATTCTTTAGAAATTAGAATTGGGCAAGTGGCAGCTAATGATTCTTTAAGGCATCAAGCATCAGCTAAAGAAAATGAAGAAAAAAATAGATAAAGAGGTGAAATACCTCATTGGGAAAACAACTTATATGGAAAATTGATCCAGGAGGGAAAATTTAAGAATTATTGGGCAACCTGAAAGCCATGATAAATAAGGAGGAAAAAAAAAAAGCCTGGATAACATTTTTCAAGAAATCATCAAGTAAAACTGTTTTGATAACCCTTAATCAAAAACAAAATAATCATCAAAAGAATCCATCAATCATCTCCTAGAAGAAATCCTAAAATGAAAACTCTAACAAATATTATTTCCGAATTACAAAATAGGTCAAGGAGAAAATTCTACTAGTATCCAGAAAGAAACAATTCAAATTCTAAGGAAACACAGTCAGAATTACACAGGGCTTAACAAATTCTACATTTAATGATTGGAAGGCTTGCCATATACTGTGGAAGGTAAAGAAACTTGTATCACAACTAAGAATCAATTGCCCAGCAAAATCAAGCACAGTTTTTTATAGGAAAAGATGGATATGTAACAATTTCTCAATGAACAGAGCAGAGCTGAACAGAAAATTCAGTCTTCAAACCCAAAAATGCAGGAGATGCATAAAAAAGATAAATAAGAAAGGGAAAACAAACAAACAATAACATATCATTATTTAATAAGATCAAACTGTTTACTGTAAAGTTGGAGAAACTGAGGTAAGATAGAGATTATAGAGTTTTTATTATTTTATTAATTGGAGAGTACAGTTGACTGAACAGGACTCTCATCTCAAAGTATCCAGTGATGAATGGGAGAATCCCAAGTTTTTGTTTGTTTTTTTTTTTTTTTTTCTTTTTCGAACAAAGAAAGAAAAGAGTGGGAAGTTTTTTACAGAAGAATTTGGTTCTGTCAGGATGAGGGGAGGCTATAAATTCTTACTAAAAGCCAGAGTCAGGATGTCTGAATAAACAGAAGTAAAGATATTAATGAAGTATCTGGGATAGTCTTATTTTTTGGAATATTTTAGAGGGGTTGGTGTCATAAATTCTTGAGAGTAAGAGTTAGGAGCCAGGATGTCTGATCTTCCCCTCATCTTGAGCCTCACATTGACAATTTATAACTTTAGAGCAAATGGTCCTCATTCTTAATGAACCAGAGTGGGGGTTTTACAACTAAGGGGATTGAGGCAAAACAGTTAAGGAAACTGAGATAGAATAATTCAGGGAAATTCAGTCAGGACAATTAGGGAAATTAGTGCAGGGAAACTGAGGTAGAACAGTTCAAGAGACCGTGGCATAACATTTACATCCCTATATAAGAAGATGACAATTATAAATATTGAGATCTGTATTTTTTAGGAAAAGAAATATATATATATATATATATATAGGCAAAGGGGATAGGCATAAGTTGACTTTGTACTGACTGAAGAGGAAAATGGGAAACAGAATAAGGTTAGTTTTATTATATGAAGAGGTGAAATGGACTGAGGCTTGAGTTGATATACTGAGGTCCCAAGCACATGAGGCTAAATAGCAATTGGACCATGCTCTATTAATATATATGCTTGGAGAAATAATGGAGAAATAACTCTTTGTGCAAGTCCTGATGTGTTGTATAGGAAATGACATTTTTGATGGGTGGAGGCAGGGGAGTGGAAAGGGAAGCAGAAAAAGAGACTGCTGGCTGGTTTCTTGACACAGCTGCTCACATTGCTATCGTTATCCCCCTTCACCTCCAATCCCGCTTCTCCTGCAATCCCCCTTCACTTCTGCTGGCTGGCTTCCTGTCGCAGCTGCCCATATTGCCCATATCCCTATTCATCTCAAAAAGAATAAAGAATAAAAATCCAAGATTTTTCCCTTAACCTGAATTCCTGACTCCGGCTGATTTTAAACACACCTTCATCACAAAGAGGCATAAAAAAAAAAAAAAAAAAAAAAACTTTTACAGTACAGGGAGAAAGGTGGAGTTGAGCATTGCTTAAACCTTAAACTCAAAAAATTTGGCTAGAAGAGGAAATAACAGAAACATTCAGTTGGATATAGACATTTGCCTTATCCTATAAGGAAATAATAGTGGAAAGGGGAAAGGGGAAAGAGGAAAGAAAAAGGAAAGAGACAGAAAAATGGAAGTCAGAAGCAAAATACTGGTAAAAAGGGACTGGATTAAAAGAGAAAGAAAAATATAAAAAGTGATAGGGAGATAGAGATAAAAGGAAATGCATAATTATATAATTTTGAATATGAATGGGATAAAATTTTCCATAAAATGGAATTGGATTAAAAAGCAGGATTCTGGGGAAGCTAGGTAGCCCAGTGGATAGAACACCAGTCCTGAGGTTAAGAGGACCTGAGTTCAAATATGAACTTCAGTTGCTTCAGGAGGAAAAAAGAGAATCCTGTTGTTATGTTTATTTTAATATTTTTATGTTAACTATATTTATGAGCAACATAATTAAAACAGAGAGATACACACAGAGTAAAGGCTGGAACAGAATCTTTTATGCTTTAGCTGAAGTAGAAAATAATAAACAAAGAAATAAACAAACAGGAGGAGCAACTCTGACCTCAGACAAAGCAAAGGCAAAATTTGATCTAATTAAAAGAGAGAAGAAAAGAAATTACATTTTGTTAAAAGATATCATAGAGTGTTCCAAATCACTATTGATCAGAGAAATGCAAATTAAGACAACTCTGAGATATCACTACACTCCTGTCAGATTGGCTAAGATGACAGGAAAAAACAATGATGAATGTTGGAGGGGATGCGGGAAAACGGGGACATTGATGCATTGTTGGTGGAGTTGTGAACGAATCCAGCCATTCTGGAGAGCGATCTGGAATTATGCCCAAAAAGTTATCAAACTGTGCATACCCTTTGATCCAACAGTGTTTCTATTGGGCTTATACCCCAAAGAGATACTAAAAAAGGGAAGGGGACCTGTATGTGCCAAAATGTTTGTAGCAGCCCTGTTTGTAGTGGCTAGAAACTGGAAAATGAATGGATGCCCATCAATTGGAGAATGGCTGGGTAAATTGTGGTATATGAATGTTATGGAATATTATTGCTCTGTAAGGAATGACCAGCAGGATGAATACAGAGAGGCTTGGAGAGACCTACAAGGACTGATGCTAAGTGAGATGAGCAGAACCAGGAGATCATTATACACTTCGACAACGATATTGTATGAGGATGTATTCTGATGGAAGTGGATTTCTCTGACAAAGAGACTTAACTGAGTTTCATTGGAGAAATGATGGACAGAAACAGCTACACCCAAAGAAGGAATACTGGGAAATGAATGTGAACTATTTGCATTTTTGATTTTCTTCCCGAGTTATTTTTACCTTCTGAATCCAATTCTCCCTGTACAACAAGAGAACTGTTTGGTTCTGCAAATATGTATTGTATCTAGGATATACTGCAACATGTTTAGCATATATAGGACTGCTTGCCATCCTGGGGGGGGGGGAGGAGGGAGGGAGGGGAAAAAACGAAACATAAGTGATTGCAAGGGATAATGTCGTGTAGAAATTATCCTGGCATGGATTCTGTCAATGCGAAGTTATTATTAAATAAAATAAAATTTATTATTAAAAAAAAAAGATATCATAGAAAATGAAGTAACAGCAATACTAAATAGATATGTACCAGGTGGTATAGCATTTGCATTCTTAAAGGATAATTTAAGTGAGTTATGGAAAGAAATAGACAGTAAAGTTACACTTCTGAGAGACCTCAACAATTAAATAAATCTAACCACAAAATAAGTAAACTAGAAAGAAGTTAAAAAGGATGAATAAAATTTTGGAAAAGTTAGATAATGATAGACCTCTGAATGACATATCTATTTCTCGCTAGTTTTATTTTTCTCCATTTGTCAAAGAGGTTGTTTGCTGTGGTATTTTGATAATAGAGATGTTTTTCTCCCATTTTCTTCTTAGTTTAAACTTTCTTGAGCAGATTCATAAGAATAGGGAAGCACATTTTGGAAACAGTTATGCTGCTATTATCATAACAATCTTTAACACCTAAAAAAGATGTTTTAGCTACTTTTGTAGTGTTTATCATGACTATCTCCATATTTACATTTCATTATACAGTTATATCAGGTTTTATACATGTTATCTGATCGATTCCACATAAGAATCTTGTGAAAATAGGCAGTATAAATATTATTATGCACATTTTATAAATGGGGAAACTGTTATTAGTCTTTCATCTCTCTTTTTATGCTATTCTATTAGTTCTTTCTAGACTTGTCATTTTTCTTTGGGATTTTGACCATAGGTGTTTTGAAATTGCTATCCCTTTCTGAGTTTGTGTCTTGGTCTTTCTTTCATCATAATAACTTTCAAGTTCTTTTTGTTGGTGGTGTTGTCTTTGTGCATATTTTGGCTGTTTTTTTTTTTTTTTTCATTTCTTTTACATTTGAGCTCTGCCCCCAGGCTAAAAAGAACATTGTCTCAGTCTTCTTCTGTTAATGGTTGCAGACTCTGTTTATCTTGTCCTGCACTGGTGTTGCCCGGAGACCTGTGGGGAACCCTAATGTCTGATTCTGCTTCAAGGGGTTGCAGTAGAGATGACTCTTTTTGCCAGAGGCTGTAGCAGTGGTTCCCAAACTTTTGTTTTCAGTATCTTTATCCTATTAAAAATTATTGAGGATCTCTCCAAAGAGGTTTTGTTTATCTGGATTATATTTATAACCATTTACCATATTGGAAAAAAAAAGTATTTTTGAATTTGTAGACCCTCTAAAAGGGTTTCAGAGATTCCCAGGATTCTCTAGACCACTTTGAGAACCACTGCTCTAGGGGATTAATAGCTTACTCATGCTGAACTGGCATTCTAATTTGGAAGATGACTGTTTGCCCAGAGTTGTACTGAATCATATGGTGGTTACCATAACTTGAGTCTGCCAGTTCTGGCTATGATGAGGTATCTGTGGTGTACTGGTGGTGTTTGTCTGTTCTACCACTCTGGTGCTCAGGGTCTCCCTCTGGTTTATTAAGAGTGAGCTTTCTGTTGACTGGTTGGGACATTTCTTGTCTCATACCATAATCCCCTTTTACTGGGGTGAAATAGAACTATCTTGCTGATCTTCCAAATTTTTTTGACCTAAAAGATTGCTTCATTTATTGCTTTTTCTGGTTCTGCTGTTCCAGGATTTTTTTTTTTTTTGAGGGGGTGCTATTTTATGGTTGTTTGGAAATAGATATAGGAGAGTTACAGAAATTTGCTGCTTATTCTGTTATCCTGGCTCCTGGAAATCCTAACTCCTGGATTTTTTTTTTTTAATTTTTTTTTTTTTTTTTTAAGGAGAAGGAGCCTTCATCCTCTTAGGAAACAGCAGAACAACTATATTATATAAATGCCATTAAATATTACTGTGCTGTGAAGACTGAATAATATAAGGAATTCAAAGAGGCAAGATATGACTGAAATAAAGAACAAAGTAAGTGGAACTGGTAGAATAATATGGGCAATGGTTCAATTAATGCAAAATAAAGCAATAGGAAACGACAGCTAAATTCTAACTCTAATGACTAACCTAAGCTCGGGGTCAGAATGATGAAACCAAGTACCTCCTCTGAGCAATCATGTGGACTACAGATTTAAAGAGCATGCTAGGTGATGCAGTAGATACAGTATGAGACATGGAATCAGGAAGACGAATCTTCCTGAATTCAAATCCAGTTTTACACACTGTGAATCTAAGCAAGTCACTTAACCATGTTTGCTCAGTTTCCTCTTTTATAAAATGAAAGAAAATAACAAACCATTCCATTATCTTTCCCAAGAAAACCCAAGTGAGATCGTCAGGATTTAGACAGAACTGGAAAATGACTGAACAATACCGCATTTGAAAATACATGTAATTTTATCAGTGATTTTGACTTAGCTTTTTTAAATAAGTAATTTTAAATAAAGGAGGGATCCATGTTTATGTATTTTGGCAAATGACTTGTATAAAAAACAATCAATAGAATTTTGAGAAAGTTTAAAATGCTACATCTCATCTTGAATGCAAAGAGCTGATCATGAAACACACTTTGCTCTTTTTTATTAACAAGATGGAAAGTTACACATAAGAGACACAGCATACATTATCAAATAGAGTTTATGTGTCAGGTTGTCATGCTTAATTGTTGTTCTTTGAAAAAAAGAAAATAAAAAAAAGAGGACAGGTGAAGCAAAGAACTGTGACAAAAACAATCATTAATAAGTTGTTTTTAAATGTACAGAAGGTAGAAATCAAAGCAGGGAAGTTATGATGAATAATACACACCAATGTCATGTAAAGAGTTTTAGAGTTTATCAAACTCTAAATACCATTCCATTTAAAGGACATTTAAAACAACCTGGCATTATCTAAGGAAATATGTCAAGCACTGAGGACAAAAAAAAAAAAAAAAAAGCAAAAAACCAAAGGAAGGTAGTTCTTCACAGATTGTTTGCAATCTGAAATGATTCCACATGAAAAACTGGGGATGCTTTGCACTTATGGGGCATGGGAATGGGGAGATATAAGAAACAATATCTATCGTTATTGTTTGGATTTCACAAGATACATTTCTTTTACTTTGAAACTATAGGGAAGAAGTAAGAGTATTGGGTAGAGATTTAAGCACAATTTAAGGAAATATGAGGAAAATTATCTTAACTTTTAGTTATACCCTTCTATTCGTTAAATTTACTAATTTACTAAATTGTAATATGTTAAATTTTGGGGTAAAAATACAAAAATTAAATATGCTTTTCACCTGAGAAACTTAAATTTTATTATAGGAAATTATATAGAAAATATAGGCACACATACCACTCAAATTTACAGTTCATCCAGAAGAAGAAGAGGTCAAGAATTTCACAGGCATTAATAAAAAAAAAATAGAAATGAAGGTAGCCTAGCTATACCAGAACTAAAACTATGTCATAAAGCAGTGGTCATCAAAATTGCTTGGTACTGACTAAGAAACAGAGTAGTCAATCATTGGAACAGGTTAGGTTCACAAGACACAATGGTCAATGACTATAGTGACCTAATATTTGATAAACCCAAAGAACCAAGCTTCTGGAATAAGAAGTCACTATTTGACATTTTTTGAGGGAAAATTGGACATTACTATGGTAGAAATGGGGCATTGACCTATACCTAATACAGCATACAAAGATAATATTGAAATGGGTTCATGGTTTATATGTTAAAAAAAATAATACTATAAACAAATTAGAAGAACATAGAGTAGTCTACCTTACAGATCTGTGGAGAAGGAAGGAATCTGTAGCAAAAGAAGAACTAGTGTACATTATGTAATGCAAAATGGATATTTTTTTATTATATTAAGTTAAAAAAATGCACAAACAAAATCAATACAGACAAGATTAGAAGGGAAGCAATAAACTGGGGGAAATTTATATACAACAGTTCTGATAAAGACCTCATTTCTAATATATATATATATATATATATATATATATATATATGGAATTTATTCAAATGTTTAAGAATTCAAGTCATTCTTCAATAGATAAATGGTCAAAGAATATGGACAGACAATTTTCAGATGGAGAAATTAAAACCATTTCTTGTCATATAAAAGATGCTCTAAATTACCATTGATCAGAGAAATGGAAATTAAGACAACTCTGAGGTAAGTTTACATATCTCTCAGATTGGCTAAGATGCCAGGAAAAGAGAATAATGAATGTTGGAGAAGTTGTGAGAAAACTGGGATGCTAAGACATTGTTGTTGGAGTTGTGAACTGATCCAACCATTCTGGAGAGCAATTTGGAACTATGCCCAAAGTGCTATCAAACTGTGCATGCCTTCTAATCTATCAGTGTTTCTACTGAGCTTGTATCCCAAAGAGATCATCAAGGAGGGAAAGGGACCCATATGTGCAAAAATGTTTGTGGAAGCCCTTTTTGTAGTGACAAGAAACTGGAAACTGAGTAGATGAAGAATGGCTGAATAAATTATGGTGAATGGATGTTTTTATAAGAAATTATTAGCAGAATGGCTTCAAGAGAGCCCTGGAGAGACTTAAATGAACTGATGCTAAGTGAAATGAGCAGAACCAGGAGATCATTACACAGCAACAGCAAGATTATACGATGATCAATTCTGATGCATGTGGCTCTCTTTAACAATGAGGTGATTTATGTCAGTTCCAATGGTCTTGTCATGAAGAGAGCCATCTACAACCAGAAAGAGGACTGTGGGAACTGAGTGTAGATCACAACGTAGTATTTTCAGTCTTTTTGTTATTGTTTAGTTGAATTTTGTTTTGCTTCTCCTTTTTTTCTCTTTTTTGACACAATTTTCCTGGTGCAGTATGACAATTGTGGAAATATGTATAGAATTGCATGTTTAAGATATATTGGATCACTTGCCCATGTATGGGAGAGATGGAGAGAAGAAAGGGAAAAAAAAATTGGAACATAAGATTTTGCAAAGGTGAACATGGAACAATTTTTTTTTCATATGTTTTGAAAATAAAAAAAGCTTTCTAAAAGTTTTTTTAATTTTTAATTTTTTAAATTTTTTTTCAGGATTTTTTTTTTAATCTTTGCTTTTTATTTACAAGATATATGCATGGGTAATTTTTCAGCATTGACAACTGCAAAATCTTTTATTCCAATTTTTCCCCTCCTTCGCCCCATCCTCTCTCCCAGATGGCAGGTTGACCAATACATGTTAAATATGTTAAAGTATACATTAAATGCAATATATGTATAAATGTCCATAGAGTTATTTTGCTATGCAAAAAGAATCAGACTTTGAAATATTATACAAGTAAACTGTGAAGGAAATAAAAAATGCAGATGGACAAATATTCATTTCCCAGAGTTCTTTTGCTGGGGGTAGCTGATTCAATTCATTACTGCTCTATTAGAACTGATTTGGATCATCTCATTGTTGAAGAGGGCCTCGTTCATCAGAATTGATCATTATATAGTATTGTTGTTGAAGTATATAATGATCTCCTGGTCCTGCTCATTTCACTCAGCCTTAGTTCATGTAAGTCTCTCCAGGCCATTCTGAAATCATCTATCTGGTCATTTCTTACAGAAAAATAATATTCCATAACATTCATATACCACAATTTACCCAGCCATTCTCCAATTGATGGGCATCTATTCAATTTCCAGTTTCTAGCCACTACAAACAGGGCTGCCACAAACATTTTGGCACATACAGGTCCCTTTCCCTTCTTTAGTATCTCTTTGGGATATAAGCCCAGAAGTAACACTGCTGGATCAAAAGGTATGCACAGTTTGATAACTTTTGGGACATAATTCCAGATTGCTCTCCAGAATGGTTGGATTCATTCACAACTCCACCAACAATGCATCAGTGGCCCAGTATTCTTGCATCCCCTCCAACATTCATCATTATTTTTTCCTGTCATCTTAGCCAATCTGACAGGTGTGTAGTGGTATCTCAGAGTTGTCTTAATTTGTATTTCTCTGATCAATAACTAATTTGGAACACTCTTTCATACGAGTGGTAATAGTTTCAATTTCATCATCTGAAAATTGTCTGTTCATATTCTTTGACGATTTATCAATTGGAGAATGGCTTGATTTCTTATAAATTTGAGTCAGTTCTCTCTATATATTGGAAATGAGGCCTTTATCAGAACCTTTAACTGTGACGATGTTTTCCCAGTTTGTTGCTCCCCTTCTAATCTTGTCTGCATTAGTTTTGTTTGTACAAAGCCTTTTTAATTTGATATAATCAAAATTTTCTATTTTGTGATCAGTAATGGTCTCTAGTTCATCTTTGATCACAAATTTCTTTCTCCTCCACAAGTCTGAGAGATAAACTATCCTATGTTCCTCTAATTTATTTATATTCTCATCCTTTATGCCTAGGTCATGGACACATTTTGATTTTATCTTGGTATATGGTGTTAAGTGTGGGTCCATGCCTAATTTCTGCCATACTAATTTCCAGTTATCCCAGCAGTTTTTTTTATCAAATAATGAATTCTTATCCCAAAAGTTAGGATCTTTGGGTTTGTCAAACACTAGATAGCTATAGTTGACTATTCTGTCTTGTGAACCTAACCTTTTCCACTGATCAACTAATCTATTTCTTAGCCAATACCAAATGGTTTTGGTGACTGCTGCTTTATAATATAATTTTAGATCAGGTACAGCTAAGCGACCTTCATTTGATTTTTTTTTCATTAATTCCCTTGAGATTCTCGACTTTTTATTGTTCCATATGAATTTTGTTGTTATTTTTTCTAGATCATTAAAATATTTTCTTGGAAGTCTGATTGGTATAGCACTAAATAAATAGATTAGTTTAGGGAGTATTGTCATCTTTATTATATTTGCTCAGCCTATCCAAGAGCACTTAATATTTTTCCAATTATTTAAGTTTGACTTTATTTGTGTGGAAATTTTTTTGTAATTTTGCTCATATAATTCCTGACTTTCCTATGGTAGATAGATTCCCAAATATTTTATGCTATCAACAGTTATTTTAAATGGAATTTCTCTTTGTATCTCTTGCTGTTGGATTTTGTTGGTGATGTATAAAAATGCTGAGGATTTATGGGGATTTATTTTGTATCCTGCTACTTTGCTAAAATTATGAATTATTTCTAATAGCTTTTTAGTAGAATCTCTGGGGTTCTCTAGGTATACCATCATATCATCTGCAAAGAGTGATAGTTTGGTTTCCTCATTGCCTACTCTAATTCCTTTAATCTCTTTCTCGACTCTTATTGCAGAGGCTAGTGTTTCTAATATAATATTGAATAATAATGGTGATAGTGGGCAACCTTGCTTCACTTCAGATCTTACTGGGAAAGATTCCAGTTTTTCCCCATTGCATATGATGCTTACTGATGGTTTTAAATATATGCTCCTGACTATTTTTAGGAAAAGTCCATTTATTCCTATGCTCTCAAGTGTTTTTTATTAGGAATGGATGTTGGATTTTATCAAATGCATTTTCTACATCTATTGAGATGATCATATGGTTTTTGTTTGGTTGGTTATTGATATAGTCAATTATGCTAATAGTTTTCCTAATATTGAACCAGCCCTGCATTCCTGGTATAAATCCTAGTTGGTCATAGTGTATTATCCTGGGGATGATTTTCTGTAATCTTTTTGCTAATATTTTATTTAAGATTTTAGCATCAATATTCATTAGGGAGATTGGTCTATAATTTTCTTTCTCTGTTTTCAACCTACCTGGTTTAGGTATCAGTACCATGTCTGTGTCATAAAAGGAGTCTGGTAGGACTCCTTCAATCCCTATTTTTTCAAATAGTTTATTTACCATTGGAGTTAATTGTTCTTTAAATGTTTGGTAGAATTCACATGTAAATCCATCTGGTCCTGGGGATATTTCCTTAGGGAGTTGGTTAATAGCTTGTTCTATTTCTTTTTCTGCGATGGCACTGTTTAGGATATTTACTTCTTCCTCTGTTAGTTTGGGCAAGATATATTTTTGGAGGTATTCTATTTCATTTAATTTGTTGAATTTATTGGCATAAAGTTGGGCAAAGTAACTCCTAATTATTGCTCTAATTTCCTTTTTCTTAGTGGCAAGTTCTCCCTTTTCATTTTGCAGACTAACAATTTGATTTTTCTCTTTCCTTTTTTTAATCAGATTTACTAAGGGTTTGTCTATTTTGTTGGTTTTTTCATAGAACCAATTCTTAGTTTTGTTAAGTAATTCAATATTTTTTTTACTTTCAATTTTATTGATCTCTCCTTTTATTTTTAGAATTTAAAGGTTAGTGTTTGACTGGGGGTTTTTAATTTGTTCCTTTTCTAGCATTTTTAGTTGTAAGCCCAATTCATTGAACTTCTCTTTTTCTATTTTATGCAAATAGGCCTCTTGAGATATGAAATTTCCCCTTATTACCACTTTGGCTGCATCCCATACATTTTGGTATGATGTCTCATTATTGTCGTTTTCTTGGGTGAAGCTATTAATTATGTCTATGATTTGCTGTTTCACCCAATCATTCTTTAGTATGAGATTATTTAGTTTCCAATTATTTTTTGCTCTACTTTCCCGTGGCTTTTTATTGAATGTAATTTTCACTGCACCATGGTCTGAAAAGGATGCATTTACTATTTCTGCCTTACTGCATTTGAGTTTGAGGTTTTTATGTCCTATTATATGGTCAATTTTTGTATAGGTTCCATGAACTGCTGAAAAGAAAGTGTACTCCTTTCTGTCTCCATTACATTTTCTTCAGAGGTCTATCATATCTAATTTTTCTAGTATTCTATTTACCTCTTTGGCTTCTTTCTTATTTATTTTGTGCTTTGATTTATCTCATTCTGAGAGAGCAAGATTGAGATCTCCCACTATTATAGTTTTGCTGACTATTTCTTCTCACAGATCTCTCAATTTCTCTTTTAAGAATTTAGATGCTACACACTTGGTGCATATATGTTTAATATTGATATTGCTTCATTATCCAAGCTACACTTTAGCAAGGTATAGTGCACCTCCTTATCTCTTTTAATTAGATCAATTTTTGCTTTAGCTTGATCTGAGATCAGGATGGCTACCCCTGCTTTTTTGACTTCACCTGAAACATAGTAGATTTTGCTCCAATCTTTTACCTTTCACCTGCATGTATCTCCCCGTTTCAGGTGGGTTTCCTGTAAACAACATATTGTAGGATACTGGCTTTTAATCCATTCTGCTAACTGCTTCCTCTTTATGGGGGAGTTTATCCCATTCACATTTATGGTTATAATGACCAATTCTGTATTATTTGCCTTCTTGTTAACCCCTGTTTATGCTTTCTCCCTTCTTTCCTCCTTTCCCCCCCTTCCCAGTATTAAGCTTGTGAGCAACACTTGCTTCTAACAGCCCTCCCTTTTTAGTATCTCTCCCCCCCGCCTTAGAGTTCCTCCCCCTATCTTACCCCTTTCCCTCCCAGTTTCCGTATTCCCTTCCACTTAGCTTATTCCTTCCCTTTTCACTTTTCCCTTCTCACTTTTCAATGAGGTGAGAGAAGTTTCACCATAAATTGAATATGTCTAAAATTTTTCTCTTAAAGCCAATTCTGATGGCAGTAAGATACCCACTATATTCACCCCCCTCCTCCATTCTTTCTCACAGATATAATAGGTTTCCTTTGCCTCTTCATGAGGTGTAGTATCCCCACTTTACCCTTTTTCTGGTACAATGTCCTTTCCACATCTAGTTTCTAGAAGAAGGTATACATGTATTCTTTATATATCTTTATAGCAGAAATATAGTTCCCAAGATTAATCTTTACCTTTTTAGATTTCTCTTGAGTTCTATATTTGTAAATCAAACTTTTTGTTAAGTTCTGCCATTTACATCAAAAATAGGTGAAATTTGCTTACTTTGTTGAATGTCCATCTTCTTCCCTGGAAAAAGATGCTCATTCTAGCTGGGTAAGTTATTTTTAGTTGCATACCAAGTTCCTTAGCCTTTCGGAATATCATATTCCAGGCCCTTCGATCCTTTAGTGTGGATGCTTCTAGATCCTGGGTGATCCTTATTGTGGCTCCTCGATACTTGAATTGGGTTTTTCTGTACACTTGCAGTATATTTTCCTTTGTCTGAGGATTCTGGCATTTGGCCACTATATTTCTTGGTGTTTTGATTTTAGGATCCCTTTCAGTAGGTGATTGATGAATTCTTTAATGTCTATTTTGCCCTCTGTTTCTATGATTTCTGGGCAGTTCTCTTTGATAATTTCTTGGAAAATAGTGTCCAGGCTCTTTTTTTCATCATACTTTTCTGGGAATCCAATAATTCTCAGATTGTCTCTCCTGGATCTGTTTTCCAGGTCTGTTGATTTCCGAAGAAGGTATTTCACATTCTTTTCCATTGTTTGATTTTTTTTGGATTTGCTTGACTGATTCTTCTTGTCTTCTAGAGTCATTCAATTCCATTTGTTCGATTCTGATTTTCAATGATGTATTTTCTTCACTCACTTTTTTAATATCTTTTTTCTAATTGTCCAATTGAGTTCTTTTGTTCAATGGAATTTTTTCCAATTTTTCCAATTTTGTTTTTAGAGAGCTATTTTCTGTTTCCAGTTCACTAATTCTATTTTTCAAGGATTTTATTTCTTTATCTTCTCTGTCTTTAAATGAGTGGGATGACTCCTCCAGACTCTCTTTCCAAGCCTCTCTCTACTTTTCCCATTTTTCTTCCAGCTCTCTTGTGAGAGCCTTTTCAATTTCTTCTATGAGGTTCACCTATGCTGAGGAACAGATGATCTCCTCCTTTGGGGATTCACCTGGAGACAGTCTGTTTTTAGTCTCCTCAGGGTTTAGAGTCTGCTCTCTATCCGTATAGAAGCTGTCAAGAGTTAAGGTCCTTTTCAATTTTTTGCTCATTTTGTCAGAAAAGAATCAAAGACAAACTAGCAAAAAGAAAAAAAGAAAAAACCCTAAATGGAGTCTGCTTTTTTGGGGGGAGGGGATGGGTGGTGTTACCAAGTTTTCTCTACAGACTGCAGGGACAGCAGTGAGGCACTAGCAGGATTGTGCTGCGCCTGCGCTCTGAGACTCTGAGAATGTGCTGAGACACTGTGGGGGAGGGGTGGCTAGGTCCCCAGAGACTCCAGCTGTTTGGGGTTGTATTCTTCACCCCCCCACCCCCCACCCCACCCCACCCCCGGTGTTTTTAGCTTCTCTGCTGGGCTACCCACTTGCTGCCGGGGCAAAGTATCCAATCCTGTAGCAAAGCTCCCCTCTCAGAGATGGCTGAGATCACACCCCACTCCCTCTCCCATCTGCTTGGCTGTGAGCTGCCTCCCCGTGCTCTTGCTGCCGTTGCCTGCCCTCAACCTGTGCCCGATCCAAAACCTTCCCCACCCTCAAGCAAAAACAGACCTTTCCTGGTGAATTTCAAGGATGTCTTCTCTTGGTAACTATTTGTGGGTTTTTTTTTTTTTTTTCAGTCAAGCATTAATTCAGAGGCTTGTAATGCAATGGATTCTGAGAGAAAACTCAGAGTTTACACAGCTGTGTGCCTCCTCTCTACCATCTTGGCCGGAAGTCCCCATGAATTATTTTCTTTTTCCAATTCACAGATCCTACTTTCTTGCCAGTCCTTTGTCTTTTCCAATCCACAAATCTTACTTTCTTTTTCACAAATCTTACTTTCCAGAGATTTTTTTTTTTACTTTTTCTAATTCACAAATTCTGTTTCCCTGTACTTACTGGGAATTTTTTTTTACCTTTTCTTATTCATATTTCAAAGCTTCTCTTTCCTTCCTCCATTTTTCTTCTAACTCTCTTTTGAGACTTTTAATGGTCTCTTCTATGAAAGTGTTATGTAAAAAGGGACAGGTAACATTCCCCTTTGGGGTATTGTCTGTTGACTGTTTGCTATTAGTCTTTTCGCGGTAGCAGATCTGCTCTTTTTCTGTATAGAAGTTATCTATCGTCCTTTTAATTTTTTTACTCATTTTTTAAAATCCTTTAGGGTATGCCTTCAGGTCAAGGGGGTTACCGGCTTTCTCTGCAGAGCAGGGAGAGATATAAACCGGCTTCCAGAGTGTTCTGAGTGAAAGTTTCCCTCTCCCCCAACCAGAGGTGATTTAGCTCAGGTGATTTAGCCTAGTGGAGGACTACTGTGTGGTTTAGCAACTGACCTAAGGCTAGAGACTAAGTGGTGAAAGTATCACTGCCCCAGGCTAGAGACCCTTGTGGGGACTGTGGGTATTAGCAGCTAACCAGCTGCTAGGAAGTCTCTGTCTGGAAGTCTTTGCCTGGAAGTAAATCGCCCTGCAAAAGTTCTATTGCCCCAAGCCAAGCCTTCCACTGTGCAGATTAGAGGCTGCCCTGGGCTGTGCCCCTTGCTGTGCAGGTTCACAAATGCCCCAAGTAAAAGCCCCATACTGTCCATTGGTGCTGTGGGCTTGTGCTGTGATCTGTGCTCTCATTCCAGTTTGGGGTTCTACTCCCTCTGCCTCCAGTTCTCTCCCTGTCTTCACAGATCTTCTCCAGGGCCCCTCAGAACAAACCTTTTCTGGCTAGATTCCAGATTATCTTCAGCTGGTGAGTTATTGTACTTCTAATCTTTATAAGTTGTAGCAGTCAAGCCCTATTTTTGAGGATGAATATAATATTGATAGTGAGGGTAAGAGAGGAGCTTAGAAAGTTCCATGTGCTTCTCTGCCATCTTGGCTCTGCCCTCCACCTCTTTAGTTAAAATAATATTTATATCACCTCTAGTATGAGGAAAGAGGTTTGTCCTATTTGCTTTTAACCTTAATACTGATTGCAAACCTCAAAAAATTCATTAAGGTATTTCTAGCAATTATAAAAATCTTTAAACCATGGCATAAAATAAAGTTATGATATTACATTTCAGTTACAAATTGTAATTTTTAATTCATTTGTAATAATACCTCATTATTTTTCAAATTGCTCTCTTATGTAGGCTTCTCTTTCCACTGCTAAGAAGTAAGATAGATTATAAAATGGCTTTTTATTTAATCCCAAAATAACTTCTATTTCTGTAACATGCAATTTTATGATATAGAATTAATGAGGGAGATTTCTTCTTTGTATGACATTCACTGGAGGCTGGGAGTGGAGATGTTGATTTAAAATTTTGCTAATTTCTTCTTTTCCCCATAGACCTGTAGGCAATGCTTATATTCCCATGCTACCTGATACAAAATATAGATATGCCACTTAATTTTTGACAGACACTGATTAACAAAAACAGAGTTCATAATTTCTCAATCATGTATTTTGAGTGGATCTTATGCTACGTCCCACCAATGTTTTTTCCATAGTCTATTAAAATGAATAAGAATTTCATCTTCTTTCTGACAAATTATTTGATGTATTCTAAGAAGAACACCGTCTGTTGAGCAATATTATATAATTTATAACAAAATTTCAAAACACACCATTTAAAATTTTCTTGTTAAATTATTTGTACTTAACTTTAATTTGTAAAACTTTTAAACATCAAATTATATATTTAAACAGAAATTATTTATTTTTCAATTGCTCCATAATTTAAAGAAGCTTTTCTTTGTGAACCAGGAAAAAAATTATAATAGGCAATTCTTAATCATCAGGTATTGTTAACTGCAATGACATGACTTAAGAGTGAATTTAGCTTTCCCTCTATCCTAACAGTAAGATTAATTTGTAACAGGGAAAGAGTGATAAATTAAACTGTTACTTTTATGTAACATTCAAAGTTTAATCCCATTTAAAAAAAAAAGCATATGCTACAGAGTATCACTAAAACATTTCAGCATTTATAAAAACATCCATGCCATCCATATTCTGGAAATTTAAAGTAAAAAAAAAAATACATTTCAGTCACAAATTTTGTCTCTAATTTGTTATTTTTGTTCAGTTGTGTTTGATTCTTAATGGCCCCTTTCAGGACCATATATTGAAATACTTTCCCATTTCCTTCTCCAGATCATTTTATAGTTGTGGAAACTGAAACAAATAGGGGTAAATGACTTGTTTCAGGTCGTACAGTTAATTACGGTTTGAGACTGGATTTGAACTTAAATCTTCCTGACTCCAGGCCTGGGGCTTTTATCTAATTGGCATATTAATTTATATTGCAATACATTTATGCCAACTTGGACACAAGATTCCCTTTTATTTCTGTCTCTTTTCAGCCTTCTAAGTTTGCCAGAATTCTGAAAGGAAGAGAGAGCAATTATCCCAAAGAAATTATTATTTTTTTCATTCTTTCTTCTATTGCTGATCAGGCCTGGAAAAAAAAGTTAGTTTGACTTATAAAACACAGAAAATATGATAAAATATAAACAAGAGTACATACAATTTGTGTAAAAGTGGAAGTGCTTTTTTAGACTGACTCTGGGACTCATATACATTAGGCTAAATTTGTCCTTTTTGACTAGGAATGGCATTTATTCCTCTAAACTTTAACTATAGAGAAAAAATTCTTCCAGGGCCTATTAATGACTTCCTTGAAAGGGAAGCAATAGCTCAAGCCTAATGCCCAAGGTGAAAATATTCCATAAGAAAGATTCTAGGAGCTCATCTTTTATGGTGATTTCCTGAATTTTCTATTACCATTTCTTGTCTAAGAATTACTCTGGACACAGACAACATACTAGATACATAAGAGGCAAGCAAAGTTGTACCTTCCCCAACAAAGTTGATGATTTACCTTTTTTCAGAAGAATTAGGATTAAGGGAAAAGTCATGTCTCTGGAGCAGTTCTCCAGTAAGAAATTCAGCCTTGGTATACTTTCACTGGAACAGTCTTCCTAAGAAGTTGTTCCAACAAAAAGTTGGGAGTCTAATCATTTCTTGATAAGGCCAGCAGGTATCCACAAAACAATTGATTACTATCTGGTAATATAAATTGTAAGGCCATTTTGTTCTGATTTCATTACTACCTTTATTGTAGTTTAGAGATATTATAGCAATATTAAAAATTGTTTTGACATGTAATTGGGCAAAAATAAACAATTAAAAATGAAGAAGAAAGGGGAGGAAAGGGAGGAAAAGGAGAAGATCAGTGAGAAAAAAAAAAGAGGAGCAGGAAGAACAGGAGGAGAAGGAGAAGGAGAAAAAAAAAAGAAATCTAATTTCAAGAATAACTAATGGTGTCTAGATAACAGATTTCCTATAATTGATCAAGAACACTAACATAGATATAAAGATTAAAAAAATTCTTTTTTAAAGTGATTTATATAAGTGAAACTTTTAAACTTAGAGCAGGGGACTGAATTTGTAAACCTTTAAATTTCTGAACTTAATTGAAAGAAAAAGAAACATGACTTTGACAGTTATTATAACATGGTTGTGGTAAAATAAAATAGTTGGTTGACTTGGTACATCAGCTGTACAATAAGGAGACTAATACTTTTTTCTGTTTTCATGTTTTTGAAACACTGAAATTGATTATAATGGTAATATATGGTAATATAATGGTAATATAATGGATAAGACCATTTCTTTTTCTTATTTTATTACTAATTTTGTTGTAGCTTTAGACATATTATATGTCTAAAGTTATGTTTTAACATATGTTTCTATTTACTGATAGTTCTCTTCTTTTCATGTAATGGACCAGTATTCAACAAGTCCATGAACAGCTATAGTCCAGTCCAGGTATTACTGGAAATCTACTCTCTGCTAGGGCAAGCAATTTAAATTATTGGCTCACCATCTCCCTAACAACTGTAAAGATATGCTTGGTAAATTTAGGATAATCTTGATGGAGAATGCATGTGACAGGAACAAGGCATTTTAACTATACCGTGAATCAAAGTCACACTTGAGGTATGATAATTTCTGCTATATACTACTCTATATTGATAAATATCACAACTGTGGTATTTACAATTCTGTGTTGATAAGAATCTTGATATTGATAAGGTAGATAAGGAAATATCAAAATATGGATTGTGCATTAACCCTGGAAGGTATATGATGTCAACTGAAAGTAGCTAGTAGTATTGTTAATACTAGCTATATATATATATATATATATATATATATATATATATTATATATATATATATATGCAGGCACTCAGGTTAATAAATGGCCTTGAATATTCATTCATACTCTCAGTATTTACTGGAGCTAGACTCCAACTGATGGTGCCTTAAACTTGGATGGATTTGAATATTTGGTAAAAGAGTGCCCTCCTGGTGAACTCAAACATTAAGGTAAGAGTGTTTCCACTAGAAATAAGATTAAGGAAGAGGCGATCACCAAAAGTAATTTATTACTAGAAGTAATTTATCACCAGGCTGACATGAGGAACAAATTATAAGATAACACAAATAAGATAGTAGATATCAGATAAAAATATGACATATAGAATATAAGATATCATATGTTATAATATAAAAATTTAAAAAATATATATATATAATATAAAATAAAAGATAAAATTTATAAGATTGATCCTTGTTCAGCTGATATCAATATAGTACACATATTGAATTGAAATAGGGCAAAATCAATCAAGTAGCAGGGACAGAGAATATTATCTGAAATCATTCTCCTGAACTACTTTGACATCTTTTATATTGGTGCTCAGTGGCAAAAAACACTTTTGAAGAAAATTATGTGAGATGTAAGTCAGCATTTTGGGGGAATGCCTAGAGCAGCATGGGTAAAAATACCAAGGTAAAAATGATAGAGGAACATCTTACACAAAAATCAAACAAGAACCTAAGGAGACTTTTGTTGACTTTGTCAATCACTTAATGATGGCAATCCAGCTTTCAATCAGCAGGGAGAGGCAGCTTAAGTTTTATTGAAACAGCTTGCCTTTGAAAATGCTAATGTCAATTGTAAGAAAGCATTAGCTGGATGAAAACCAAAAAAAAAAAAAAAAAAAAAAATTAGATGAAATGATTCAAAGGTGTCAGAATATTGGGACTTATTCTTTTCAAGAGACAGTAATGGCTGCTGCACTAAATCAGGAAAATTTATTATCTAAAACATTTTCAAATTCTTGTAGATACTATAATTGTGGACAATTGGCCCATATAAGAGAAAAAAAAAATGTATTGATCAAATGGTTGCACTTTATCTCAATTCAGCAGATAAAACTTTGACCTTAAGTTCAAAATGCAGGAAGGCCAAAAAATTGGGCTTCTGAATATCACTTTCAGAATGAAAAGGAAGGTAATTTGATATCAGGAAACCATTCAATGGGAGCTGCACTTTCTCTTATTCCTCCCTCATGATGTGCCTTCAAGCAACATCTTACGTTTGATTTATTGATCGTACAAGATTTAATATATGTTACCCTGGAAAGTGCTGGCCTTGATTTGTCCCTCTTGGTTTCACACCAAATTACTGATAATATGCAATATGTTCTCTCTCCACTGGAGTCTCAGGTTTACTTCTTTCTAATATGCTAAGTTTCATTTTAGAATGTAATTCATAGATATTGCTAAAGTTTAAGGTTATGTCTGGAGTAGTAGATTCTGATTTTTTAGGGAAAATATGTATTCTTTGCTATGCCACTCCTCAACAGGATATTTAAAAAAAAAGAGAGAGGGAGGAAGAAGATAGCACAGTTATTAATAATACTTACAAAAATAGGAAACGAATAAAAATAAATTTTGGAGTGGTACAGGAAAAGAGGCATTCTGGATGCAATTTATGACTGATTCTAAACCTATTTTAAAATATAAATTAGAACAGATAACTTAGTTATTTTAAATGATTATCAAAAATTATTGAGGGATATTAATTGGATACAACTGTATTTGAAATTGGAAACATATGAATCGACAAAATTATTCAAAACTTTAAGAGGAGATTGAAAAGCATATTTTCTACCTAGCCTCAAACTTTCATTCATACTCTTGGTATTCACTGGAGCTGAACTTCAATATCTTCTATCTACGGTATCTCCAAAGATCCCCAACCCAAGTTTATTTAAGGGAATATACAACATGAAAGATACTGACAAAATCTTTAGACATAGCACTTTAGTTGGTCTATATAGTTCCATCATCATATATTATACAAACTCTTTTATTATATAGCTTCACTAAGTTTCAAAGTAATAGTCACTTCTCCCCTTATAGATCATTAGGAGAGAGATTAGACAGTTACAGCAGTTATTGATGATGTGTATGATTTGTGGACCTAGAGTAAAAAAAAAAAATTAAATAGCATTAAATGCACAACTCTGAACTTTATAATTCAGAATCCACAATAACAGGATCAGAGAAGGGACTGATGATTTATACTAAGTATAATCTATCAATTTAATAATATTCATAACTGAATATTTCCTTTAGACATTTTCTGCATTTTACAGTTTGATACTGTGCTCTGAATGACTTAACTATCTGATTTACAGAGAGGAAAATGAAGGAAATTACACTACCAAAAATACTAAAAGAACAAGATATTATTTTAGTAGTCCCACTATAATGTTACACCATTGATTTGAATAGCTATTACTTATAATTGATACTTTTGAAAATTTTAGAATCTCTAAGTCTAGCATTTTTTTCATAGACTATTATTATGTAATCCCATATTTTATTATTGACAAGGGAATTAGTTGTAAAATGTTCATAATAATGATTAATCAATGTTAGCTATAAACATATAGAATATATATATATTATTTTTTAATTTAAATTTTTATTATAGCTTTTTTATATATAAAACATATGCATGGGTAATTTTTCAACACTGACTCTTGAAAAACCTTCTGTTCCAACTTTTCCCCTCTTTCTCCCTCTCCCCTCCCCTAGATGGCAGGTAGTTCCATACATGTTAAATATGTTCAAGTATATGTTAAATATAATATATGTATATATATTTATACAGTTATCTTTTTGCACAGAAAAGATCAGATTTAGAAAGAAGGTAAAAATAACCTGAAAACCTGAGAAGAAAAAAAAAATGCAAGCAAACAATAACAGAAAGAGTGGAAATGTTATGTTGTGGTCCATACTCATTTCCCAGTGTTCTTTCTCTGGGTATAGCTGGTTCTGTCCATTACTGATAATTGAAACTATTTTGGATCCTCTCATTGTAGAAGAGTGCCACATCCATCAGAATTGATCATCATGTAGTATTGTTGTTGAAGTAAATAATGATTTCCTAGTTCTGCTCATTTCAATTAGCATCAGTTTGTGTATGTCTCTCCAAGTCTCTCTGTCAAGAAATCAGAGCAGGTTAATGAAAGAACCAAAAAAAAAAAAAAAAAAAGATACAAAAGGGAATGAGAATTGGATGTTCAAGAACAGGAGATAGATAGGATTCAGGAATGGCAGGGAATGGGTGGAGGTGCAAAACAGCAGATATCCAGAAGATGTGATTGACTTGGAATTCTTAAATACTTGATTTTATTTAGAGAATGTCAATTTAAGATTTGCTGTTGCCTTTCCATTAATCTGCATGCACCAATAATTCTACTTCACTAAAATTCTACTAACAGAAGATAAAGAGAAACTATCTGATCAAGCCATGCAATGCCTTTCCTTAGGTTCAATCCCTTGAAATAATGTACAAAGTTAAAATGAATGGATTTTTGACATCCAAATTCTTAGTTTTAACATATTATTTTTTGTCAATTACATGTAAAAAAATTTTACATTCATTTCTTTAAAAATTTGAGGTCTAAGCTTGTTCCCTTCCTTTTCTGGCCTAAATTTTAGTTTTAAATGGTTTAGTAATAATTAATGGATTAGTATGTGATTTTCATAATGTTATTTCATGCAACAGAACAAGTATTGTAACAATATTATTCTTGTAAATGTTTGAGAACCAAATAGAAAGACCCCAAAAGATTTTTGCCAGAGCTTATATAATCTATAGAAAGGATAAAGTTGGAAAATCAACTTCGATGATTAATTTCTTTAGGAAATTTTTTCATGGCTTTTTTTTTAATCATTTGTCACTGCCTATTTAAATTGCTTGGAAGAATAAATATAAAAGGAATGACTATTTCTATTTTTTCACAAGAAAAGTTTGAATACCCATAGGTCCTCCAAATCATTTATGAAGAGACTGGATTAGGAGCAAAGCCAAGAGTTAGCACGGACACAAAAGAAATCCTAGAAATCACAATATAAACTGTAAGAAAGATAAGAAGTGTTTGTGTGTGGGGGTAAGAGGGAAAAAATATCTCCCAAAATACTCAATAACTAACAGCATTATCTTTTTTTTCTTTTTTAATATTTTTTATTGATAGAACGCATGCCAGGGTAATTTTTTACAGCATTATCCCTTGCATTCATTTCTGTTCCGATTTTTCCCCTCCCTCCCTCCACCCCTTCCCCCCAGATGGCAAGAGTCCTTTACATGTTGAATGGGTTGCAGTATATCCTAGATACAATATATGTGTGCAGAACCAAACAGTTTTCTTGTTGCACAGGGAGAATTGAATTCAGAAGGTATAAATAACCCGGGAGGAAAAACATAAATGCAAGCAGTTAATATTCATTTCCAGTGTTCTTTCTCTGGGTGTAGCTGCTTCTGTCCATCTTTGATCAATTAAGGCTCTCTTTATCAAAGAGGTCCATTTCCATCAGAATACATCCTCAAACAGTATCATTGTTGAGGTATATAATGATCTCCTGGTTCTGCTCATTTCACTCAGCATCAGTTCATGTAAGTCTCGCCAGTCCTCTCTGTATTCATCCTGCTGGTCGTTCCTTACAGAACAATAATATTCCATAACGTTCATATACCACAATTTACTCAACCATTCTCCAATTGATGGACATCCTTTCATTTTCCAGCTTCTAGCCACTACAAACAGGGCTGCCACAAACATTTTGGCACATACAGGTCGCTTTCCTTTCTTTAGTATCTCTTTGGGGTATAAGCCCAGTAGAAACACTGCTGGATCAAAGGGTATGCACAGCTTGATAACTTTTTGAGCATAGTTCCAAATTGCTCTCCAGAATGGCTGGATGTGTTCACAATTCCACCAACAATGTATCAGTGTCCCTGTTTTCCCACATCCCCTCCAACATTCCCCATTATCTTTCCCTGTCATTCTAGCCAATCTGACAGGTGTGTAGTGGTATCTCAGAGTTGTCTTAATTTGCATTTCTCTGATTAATAATGATTTGGAGCATATTTTCATATGTCTATAAATAGTTTCAATTTCTTCATCTGAGAATTGTCTGTTCCTTTGATCATTTATCAATTGGAGAATGGTTTGATTTCTTATAGATTAGGGTCAGTTCTCTATATATTTTGGAAATGAGGCCTTTATCAGAACCTTTGATTGTAAAAATGTTTTCCCAGTTTATTGTTTCCCTTCTAATCTTGTTTACATTTGTTTTGTTTGTACAAAAACTTTTCAATTTGATATAATCAAAATTTTCTATTTTGTGGTCAATAGTGATCTCTAGTTCTTCTTTGGTCATAAATTCCTCCCTCTTCCACAGGTCTGACAGGTAAACTATCCTATGCTCTTCCAATTTATTTATAATCTCATTCTTTATGCCTAGGTCATGAACCCATTTTGACCTTATCTTGGTGTACGGTGTTAAGTGTGGGTCAATGCCTAGTTTCTGCCATACTGATTTCCAATTTTCCCAGCAATTTTTGTCAAATAATGCATTCTTATCCCAGAAACTGGTGTCTTTGGGTTTGTCAACCACTATATTATTAAAGTTATTGGCTGTTTTGTCCTTTGAACCTAACTTATTCCATTGATCAACTAGTCTATTTCTTAGCCAATACCAGATGGTTTTAGTAACTGCTGCTTTATAATATAATTTTAGATCTGGTACAGCTAGGCCACCTTCATTTGATTTTTTTTTTCATTAATTCCCTTGAAATTCTTGACCTTTTGTTTTTCCATATGAACTTTGTTGTTATTTTTTCTAATTCATCAAAGTAGTTTTTTGGGAGTCTGATTGGTATAGCGCTAAATAAGTAGATTAATTTAGGTAGTATTTTCATCTTTATTATATTTGCTCGCCCAATCCAAGAGCATTTAATATTTTTCCAGTTGGTCAGATCAGACTTAATTTGTGTGGAAAGTGTTTTGTAGTTTTGCTCATAAAGTTTCTGATTTTCCCTTGGCAGATAGATTCCTAAATATTGTATACAATCAGTAGTTACTTTAAATGGGATTTCTTTTTGTATCTCTAACTGTTGGGTTTTGTTAGTGATATATAAGAATGCTGATGACGTATGTGGGTTTATTTTATATCCTGCAACTTTGCTGAAGGTGTAGATTGTTTCTAATAACTTTTTGGTAGAATCTCTGGGGTTTTCTAAGTATACCATCATATCATCAGCAAAGAGTGATAATTTGGTTTCCTCATTGCCTATTCTTATTCCTTTAATCTCTTTCTCAACTCTTATTGCCAAAGCTAGCATTTCTAATACAATATTAAATAGTAACGGTGAGAATGGGCAACCTTGTTTTACTCCTGATCTTATTGGGAATGGTTGCAGTTTGTCCCCATTACATATAATGCTTACTGCTGGTTTTAAATAGATGCTACTGATTATTTTAAGGAAAAGTCCACTTATTCCTATACTCTCAAGAGTTTTTAATAGGAATGGATGTTGGATTTTATCAAATGCTTTTTCTGCATCTATTGAGATGATCATATGGTTTTTGTTAATTTGATTATTAATATGGCCAATTATATTGACAGTTTTCCTAATATTGAACCAGCCCTGCATTCCTGGTATAAATCCTACTTGATCATGATGTATTATCCTGGGGATGATTTTCTGTAGTCTTTTTGCTAATATCTTATTTAAGATTTTAGCATCAATATTCATTAGGGAGATTGGTCTATAATTTTCTTTCTCTGTTTTCAACCTACCTGATTTAGGTATCAGTACCATGTCTGTGTCATAAAAGGAGTTTGGTAGGACTCCTTCATTCCCTATTTTTTCAAATAGTTTATAAAGCATTGGGGCTAATTGTTCTTTGAATGTTTGGTAGAATTCACATGTAAATCCATCTGGTCCTGGGGATTTTTTTTTAGGGAGTTGATTAATAGCTTGTTCTATTTCTTTTTCTGAAATGGGACTATTTAAGCAATTTACTTCCTCCTCTGATAATCTGGGAAGCCTATATTTTTGGAAGTAGTCATCCATTTCGCTTAGGTTATCAAATTTATTGGCATAAAGTTGGGCAAAGTAACCCCTTATTATTTCTTTAATTTCCTCTTCATCAGTGTTAAGTTCTCCTTTTTGATTTTTAAGACTGCCAATTTGATTTCCCTCTCTCCTTTTCCTAATCAGATTTACCAAAGGTTTATCAATTTTATTGTTTTTTTCATAAAACCAACTCTTAGTTTTATTTATTAGTTCAATAGTTTTTTTTACTTTCTATATTATTAATTTCTCCTTTTAATTTTAGAATTTCAAGTTTAGTAATTGATTGGGGGTTTTTAATTTGGTCTTTTTCTAACTTTTTAAGTTCCAGGCCCAATTCATTGATCTTCTCTTTTTCTATTTTATTCAAGTAAGCCTCTAAGGATATAAAATTTCCCCTTATTACTGCTTTGGCTGCATCCCATAAATTTTGATATGATGTCTCATTGTTGTCATTATCTTGAGTGAAATTATTAATTGTGTCTATAATTTGCTGTTTCACCCAATCATTCTTTAAGATGAGATTATTTAGTTTCCAATTACTTTTTGGTCTATTTACACCTAACTTTTTGTTAAATGTAGTTTTTATTGCGTTGTGATCTGAAAAAAAATGCATTTACTATTTCTGCCTTCCTGCATTTAATTTTGAGGTCTTTATGTCCTAATATATGGTCAATTTTTGTGTAGGTTCTATGAACTGCTGAGAAGAAAGTATACTCCTTTCTGTCACCATTCAATTTTCTCCAGAGATCTATCATACCTAATTTTTCTAATATTCTATTTACCTCTTTAATTTCTTTCTTATTTGTTTTGTGATTTGATTTATCTAAATCTGAGAGTGCAAGATTGAGATCTCCCACTATTATAGTTTTGCTGTCTATTTCTTCTCGCAACTCTCTTAGCTTCTCTTTAAGGAAGTTAGATGCAATACCACTTGGTGCATATATGTTTAATACTGATATTGCTTCATTCTCTGTAGTACCCTTAAGCAAGATATATTTCCTTCCTTATCTCTTTTAATTAGATCAATCTTTGCTTTTGCTTGATCTGAGATAAGGATGGCTACCCCTGCTTTTTTGACTTCACCTGAAGCATAATAGATTCTTCTCCAGCCTTTTACCTTTAGTCTATATGTATCTCCCTGTTTTAAATGTGTTTCCTGTAAACAACAGATTGTAGGGTTCTGACTTTTGATCCAGTCTGCTATCCGCTTCCTCTTTATGAGACAGTTCATCCCATTCACATTTGTGGTTAAAATAACCAATTCTGCATTTCCTGCCATCCTAATATCCCCAGATTATACTTTTCTTTTTCTTGCCCTCCTTCCCGTCTTCCCTATTGATCCCACTAACGTCGCACAGCTCTCCCTCTTTAGTATCCTTCCCTCCTCCCTTGGAATCCCTTCCCCTTTCTTGTACCCTTCCCTTATTACTCTTTTTCCTTCTCCCTTTTCCTCTCCCACTTTTTAATGAAGTGAGAGAAGAATCTGTGTAAAACAAATATGTCAATTGTTTCCTCTTTGAGCCAAGTAGGATTCACACAATGTTCCTCCCTCTCTCTAAGTTCCCTCATATATGATAGGTTTCCTCTGCCTCATTGTCGCATGTAGTTTCCCTCTTTTTATCTCCCTTCTTCCCTTTTTCTGGCACTATCCCTTTTCCATTTCTACTTCCCTTTTTTATGTTATATCGGTAAAATCAAATTATACATATGATTTTTATGTATATTCACAACAGAAATACAGTTCTCAAGAGTTCCTTTTACCTTTTTCTATTTCTCTTGATTCCTGTTGTTGAAGATTAAATTTTTTGTTTAAGTCTGGTTTTTTCCTTAGAAACAGATGGAATTCCTCTATTTCATTAAATATCCATCTTCTTCCATGGAAAAAAATACTCAGCTTAGCTGGATAGTTTATTCTTGGCTGCATTCCAAGTTCTTTTGCCTTTCGGAATATCTGATTCCAGGCCCTTCGATCCTTTAATGTTGAGGCAGCCAGATCTTGCGTGACCCTTATTGTGGCATCTCGGTATTTGAACTGTTTTTTCCTGGCTGCTTGTAAAATTTTTTCTTTAGTCTGGAAATTCTGAAGTTTGGCCACAATATTCCTTGGAGTCTTTATTTTAGGGTCTTTTTCAGAAGGTGTTCGATGAATTCTTTCAACGCCTATTTTCCCTTCTGGTTCTATTATTCTGGGCAGTTATCTTTGATGATTTCCTGTAAAATAGTATCTAGGCTCTTTTTTTCATCATAATTTTCGGGTAATCCGATGATCCTCAGGTTATCTCTCCTAGATCTATTTTCCAGATCTGTTGTTTTTCCCAGTAAATATTTGACATTTTTTTCCAATCTTTCATTTTTTTTGGTTTTGCTTGACTGATTCTTGATGTCTCAATGAATCAGTCATTTCTATTTGTTCAGTTCTAATTTTTAGTGAGTTATTTTCTTCATTAGCTTTTTTTACTTCTTTTTGTATATGTCCAATTGAGTTGTTTTGCTCTATGGAATTTTTTTCCATTTCACTAATTTTTTTTTTAGTGAGTCATTTTCTTTTTCCAATTCGCAAAGGCAAATTTTTACCTTTTCTAATTCACATTTCAGGAAGTTGTTTTCTTTTTCCACTTTATCAATTTTTTTTTTAATGAGTTATGTGCCTTTTCTGTACTCTTTTGCATAACTTCTCTTTCCTTTCCCCATTTTTCTTCTAGCTCTCTTTTAAGGTTTCGAATAGTCTCTTCTAGGAGAGCCTTTTGTATTGGAGACCAACAATCGTCTGGAGACTGTCTGCTATTAGTCTCTTCAGGGTTGAAAAGCTGTTCTCTTTCTGGGTAGAAACTATCAATCATTCTTTTGATTTTTTTACTCATTTTGTTAAAGCCTGTAAGGTCTGCCTTCAGAGCCAGGAGGTTACCAGCTTCCTCTGCAGAGCAGTGAAAGGTATATGGATGGGTTAGCTGTCCTGTTGACCGGCTACAAAAAGCAGCGAGGTACTGGAGTGCTCTGGGAAAGAGTTCCCTACCAGAAAGTAACTCAGGCCTGCAGGTCCGGCTGGGAAAGTGCCTTTCAAAGAACCTCAGTTGTGTGAGATAATGACTGCCCTGGGGCTAGACACTTAGCAGTGAGAGTTTCACTTCCCAAGCCAAACCCTGCCCTGGGGCTGTGGGTATTAGAAGCTGAGCAGTGAATGGATTTGCAGGGACAGGAAGTGTCTGCCCGGGGAAGCAGTCTGCTGGGGAAGTTCTATTGCCCCAGGCCGAGCCCCCCACACTGCCTATTAGAGGCTACCCAGGCTGTGCCCCACTGTCGTGCAGATTAGTAACTGCCCCTGCAAAAGCCCGGAACTGCCGGATATGGCCGCAGGGCTGCAGTAAAGTCTGCCTGAGTCACTTCCGGGTTTTAGGTGTTACAGCCAGATCTTGTTAGGTTCTGGTGTTTTTTAGAGGACCCTCTGTTTTAGGCTTTAACTTCTCTGCCAGTTTACTGCTTTGTAATCAAGGTAGAGCAGTTAGCCTATAGCAGAGTGGTCCCTATAACTTCTCTAGCCACAGAGATCACCCCCGCCCCTGTTCTGCTCAGGATGCTAGCCTCTCACTGCCTGTGCTAATCTGTTCCTGGCCCCTCAGGACAAACCTTTCCTGGCAAGCTTCCAGATCGGCTGGTAAATTGTAGTGCTTCTTATCTTCATGAATTTAAGCTGTGAAGAGTTATTTTTGAGGCTGGATTAAATATTTGGTTATGAGGGTAATGAGAGGAGCTTAGAGAGTCGTGTGTGCCGGCTCCGCCATCTTGGCTCCGCCATCTTGGCTCCGCCCAACTAACAGCATTATCAAAAAGTGGCATATTTCAAAATTCATGTAAATTTGATTCTGTTGCTGTTTTAGCAACATCAGATTAACCATTCACTAATCTTGAGGTCTAATTTTCATTTGTTTTTGTTATTTTGTTTAAATGCATTGTTATTTCTCTAATTATAATCATTCTATGGTATTTGGTTATAGAATTTATTTGTCATTTGTATTTTTATTGCTGATGAACTTATTTCTATTTTATTTCTATATCTAGGCATTATGTAGAATCTCAGATAGAATTAAATTAAAACGTATAAATCTCTGTATGCTGAATCTTTGCAATGGTTTCATTTCCATTTTTGGCTTATTTTGATAAGAGCAACTCTCTCTTTTGTTAGAATAACTGCAAAAGTATAACTAACTCTCTCCCTCTTCCCTCTCTCTTGTACTTCACTGCCTCTTTCCTCCCTCTCTCTGTGTTTCTTTCTCTCTCTATCTTCCTCTCTGTCTCTCTCCTTAACTTTTGCTTCTTTTCTGAATTCAAAGTAGAACAATTCTAAGAAAAAGAACAAACAAATTTTAATAAAACCTTATTAATAAATTATCATATAAGTTGTGCATACAGAGCCATCTTCAGCCTCTAGAAAGTGCTGGGTTCAAGGGTATCCTTTAACAAATATTTTCTCAGTATGGACAAATTCTTTAAATGCTCAGTGCTCAAGGCAAGTGCCAAAGATTAGAAATTTTAGAGCATGTACAAATCTGCACTGATAGAGACAGTTTCTTTATATAGGCATTTTTATTACTATTAAAGCTTTCTATTTTCTTTCTTTTTTTTTTTTGTTTTATTTTTTCTTATAGCTTTTTACATATAAAACATATGCATGGGTAATTTTTCAACATTGACCATTACAAAAACTTGTTTCAACTTTTCCCCTCCTTCCCTCCATCCCCTCCCCTGAATGGCAGGTAGGTCTATACATGTTAAATATGTTAAAGTATATGTTAAATACAATATATGTATACATATTTATGTTATCTTGTTGCACAAGAAAGATCATCTTTAGAAAGAAGATAAAAATAATCTGAGAAGAAAAAAACAAACAAAAATGTAAGCAAACAATAACAGAAAAAGTGTAAATGCTATGTTTTGGTCCATGCTAATTCCCCAGTGGAGCTGGTTCTATTCATTACAGATCAATTGGAACTGATTTGGATCCTCTCATTATTGAAAAGAGTCAGATCCATCAGCATTGATCATCATGTAGGATTGTTGTTGAAGTGCATGATGATCTCCTGATTCTGCTCATTTCACTTATCAATAGGATTTATCCTACTGTCCATTTCTTATAGAACAATAATATCCCAGAACATTCATATACCATAATTTATTCAGCCATTCTCCAATTGGTGGGCATCCCTTCAATTTCCGGTTTTTAGCCATTATGAAAAGGGTTGCCACAAACATTTTTGTACATATGGGTACCTTTGCCTTCTTTAATATTTCTTTGGGATATAAACCCAGTAGTAACTACTGGATCAAAGAATATGCAGTTTGATAACTTTTTGAGTATAGTTCCAAATTGCTCTCCAGAATCATTGGATCCATTCACAACTCCACCAACAATGCCTCAATGTCCCAGTTTTCCCACATCCTCTTCAACATTCCTCATTATCTTTTCCTGTCATCTTAGCCAATCTAACAGGTATGTCAGAGTTGTCTTAATTCACATTTCTCTGATCAACAATGATTTGGAACACTTTTTCATATGACTAGAAAGTTTCAATTTCATCATTTGAAAATTGTCTGTTCATATCCTTTCACCATTTATCAATTGTCAAATGGCTTGATTTCTTATAAATTAGAGTCAATTCTCTATATATTTTGAAGATGAGGCCTTTATCAGAACCTTTAACTATTAAAAAATGTTTTCCCAGTTTATTATTTCCCTTCTAATCCTGTCCACAATAGATTTATTTGTACAAAGGGTTTTTAACTTAATATAATCAAAATTTATTATTTTTTGATAAATAATATCCGCTCTTTCTTCTTTGGTCACAAATTCCTTCCTCCTTCACATGTCTGAGAGGTAAACTATCCTAAATTCTTCTAATTTATTTATAATCTCATTCTTAATACCTAGATCATGAGCACATTTTGATCTTATCTTGGTTTACAGTTTCTGCCATGCTAATTTCTAATTTTCGCAGCAATTTTTTTCAAGTAATGAATTCTTATCCCAAAGGCTGGGGTCTTTGGATTTGTCATACCCTAGATTGCTATAGTTATTGACTGTTTTGTTCTGTGAATCTAACCTATTCGAATGATCAACTAGTCTATTTCTTAGCCAATGCCAAATGGTTTTAGTGATCGTTGTTTTATAATATAGTTTTAGATCAGGTATAATTAGGCCACCTTCATTTGATTTTTTCCCCCATTGGTTCCCTTCAAATTCTAGAACTTTTATCCTTCCAGATGAATTTTGTTGTTATTTTTTCTAGCTCAATAAAATAGTTTCTTGGGAGTCTGATTGGTATAGCACTAAATAAATAGATTAGTTTAGGTAGTATTGTCATCTTTATTATATTTGCTTACCCTATCCAGGAGCACTTAATATTTTTTCAATTGGTTAGATCTGACTTTATTTGTGTGGAATGTGTTTTGTAGTTTTGCTCATATAATTCCTGAATTTCCCTTGGTAGATAGATAGATTAGCTAATATTTTATGCTATCAACAGTTATTTTAAATGGAATTTCTCTTTGTATCTCTTGCTGTTGGATTTTGTTAGTGATATATAAACATGCTGATAAGTTATATGGATTTATTTTGTATCCTACAACTTTGCTAACATTGTGGATTATTTCTAATAGCTTTTTAGTAGAATCTCTGGGATTCTCTAACTATACCATCATATCAACTGCAAAGAGTGATAATTTGGTTACCTCATTACTTACTCTAATTCCTTTAATTTCTCCTTCATATTTTACTGCAGAAGCTAGCATTTCTAATACAATAGTGAATAGTAATTGTGATAAGTGGGCAACCTTGTTTCACTCCTGATTTTTCTGGGAATGGTTCCAGTTTATCCCCATTACATAGGGTGCTTACTAAATGGTTCTTAAATAGATGCTATTGACTATTTGAAGGAAAATTTCATTTATTCCTATAATGTCAAGTGTTTTTAATAGGAATGGGTGTTGGATTTTATCAAATGCTTTTTCTGCATCTATTGAGATGATCATATGGTTTTTGTTAATTTTGGTTGTTGATATAGTCAATTCTACTAGTAATTTTCCAATATTGAACCAGCCCTGCATTCCTTGTATAAATCCTATTTAGTCAAGGTGTATTAGCCTGGAGATGATTTTCTATAATCATTTTGCTAAGATTTTATTTAAGATTTTTGCATTGATGTCAATTAGGGAGATGGGTCTATAATTTTCTTTCTCTGTTTTTGTCCTACCTACTTTAGGTATCAATACTATATCTGTTTCATAAAAGGAATTTGGTAGGACTCTTTCATTCCCTATTTTTTCAAATAGTTTATATAGCATTGTATAAAGCATTATTCTTTAAATGTTTGGTAGAATTCACATGAAAATCCATTTCGACCTGGGGATTTTTTTTTTTCAGGGAACTGATTAATAGCTTCTCCTCTTTCTTTTTGTAAAAATGGGACTATTTAGTCAATTTACTTCTTCTGTTAATTTTTCCAAACATTATCATTGAGGGTATTCATCCATTTCATTTAAGTTATCAAATTTATTGGCATACAGTTGGGCAAAATGACTCCTAATTATTGCTCTAATTTCTACATTAGAGGAAATTTCTCTCTTTTTATTTTTAAGGCTAACAATTTGATTTTCCTTTTTCTAATCAGATTTACCAGAGGCTTATCTATTTTCTTGTTTTTTTTTTTTTTTTTCATAAAAGCAACTCTTGGTTTTATTTATTAATTCATTTTTTTTTTCCTTTCAATTTTATTGATCTCTGCTTTTTATATTTAGAATTTCAAGGTTTGTGTTTGAGTGGGGGGGTAATTTGCTCTTTTTCTGGCTTTTTTATTTGTAAGTCTAATTCATTGATTTTCTCTTTCTCTATTTTATGCAAGTAAGTCTCTAGAGATATAAAATTTCCCCTTATTATTACCTTCTACTGAAAGAGATCCCAAAATCAAAACTCCAAGAGATATTGCGGCTAAATTCTAGAACTATCAAACCAAGGAAAAAATACTACAAGCAGCCAGGAAAAAAAAAATCAAATACTGAGGAGCCACACTATGGATAACTCAGGATCTAGCAGCATCCACATTAAATTATTGAAGGGCTTGGAATCTGATATTCCAAAAGGCAAAAGAACTTGGTATGCAACCAAGAATAACTTACCCAGCCAAAATGAGCATTTTTTTTCCCCAGGGAAGAAGATGGACACTTTTTGGTATGACATCTCATTATTGTTGTTCTCTTGAGTGAAATTATTAATTGTGTCTATGATTTGCTGTTTCACCCAATCATTCTGTAGGATGAAAAAATTTAGTTCAAAATTATTTGTTGGTCTATTTTCCCCTGGCTTTTTATTGAATATAATATTTGTTGCATGGTGATATGAGAAGAATGCATTTACTATTTTTGCCTTTCTGCACTTAATTTGAGATCTTTATGTCCTAATATAAGGTCAGTTTTTGTATAGGTTTCATGAACTGCCAAGAAAAAAGTATACTCCTTTCTGTCTCCATTCAGTTTTTCCAAAGATCTGTCATACCTAGCTTTTCTAGTGTTCTACTTACCTCTTTAACTTTTTCTTCTTTATTTTGTGGTTTGATTTATCTATTTCTGAGAGTACAAGGCTGAGATCTCCAACTATTATAGTGTTGCTGTGTATTTCTTTTTGCATCTCTCTTAACTTCTCCTTTAGGCGTTCAGATGCAATACCACTTGGTGCACATATGTTTAGTTTTGATATTGCTTCATTATCAATGCTATCCTTTAGCAAGAAACAGTACCCTTATTTATCTTTTTTAATTAGATCAATTTTTGCTTTTGCTTGATCTGAGATCAGGATGGCTACCACTGCTTTTTTGGCTTCACCTGAAGCATAGTAGATTATGCTCCAGCCTTTTCTCCTTTATTCTGTGTATATCACCCTGCTTCAAGTGTGTTTCATGTAAACAACATATTATAGGACTCTGGCTTTTAATCCAGTTTGTTATCTGTCTCTGCTTTATGGGGGAGTTTACTCCATTCATATTTATGGTTAAAACTCCTAATTCTAGATGTCTTGCCATTTTATTATCCCCAAATTATGGGGATAATTTTCTTTCCCCCTTACATGTCTCCCCAGTATTAATCTTATGAGCATCACTTGTCTCACCCTGCTCTCTCTATTTAGAATCCCTCCCTCCCCCTTGAAGTCCCTTCCCTTTTCTTAAACCTTTTCCTTACTATTTCTGTATTCCCTTCTTTTTATCCTAACCCTTGCCTTTTACATTTTTCCCCTCCCACTTTTCAATGAGGTGGCAGAAGTTTCTATGTAAACCAAATAAATATAATATTCTTTCTTTGAGCCAAATCTTATGATAGTTAAGATTAACACTATGTTTATCCTCCTCCCTTCATTTCCTCAGATATAATAGGTTTCATTTGCTTCTTCATGAGATGTAGTTTCCCTCTTTTTACCACCACTTTTCCCTTTTTCTAGTACAATTTTCTTTCCACCTCTAGTTCTTTTTTTATAACAGTAAAATCAAATTATTCATGTATTCTTTATGTACATGTACAATAGAAATACAGTCCCAAGAGTTCTTTTGACCTTTTCATGCTTCTCTTGAGTCTTATATTTTGAGGTCAAACTTTTTATTTAGCTCTTTTTTTTTCGTCAAGAATAAATGGAACTCACCCATTTCATTGAATGTCCATCTTCTTCCCTGGGGAAAAAAAATGCTCATTTTGGCTGGGTAAGTTATTCTTGGTTGCATACCAAGTTCTTTTGCCTTTTGGAATATCAGATTCCAAGCCCTTCAATAATTTAATGTGGATGCTGCTAGATCCTGAGTTATCCTTAGTGTGGCTCCTCAGTATTTGATTTTTTTTTTTTCCTGGCTGCTTGTAGTATTTTTTCCTTGGTCTGATAGTTCTGGAATTTAGCCGCAATATCTCTTGGAGTTTTGATTTTGGGATCTCTTTCAGTAGAAGTTTGATAAATTCTTTCAATGTTTATTTTGCCTTCTGTTTCTATAATATCTGGACAGTTCTCTTTGATGATTTCCTAAAAAGTAGTATCTAGGCTCTTTTTTCATCATGATTTTCAGGGAGTTCAATAATACTTAGATTATCTCTCCCACATATATTTTCCAGGTCTGATGTTTTCCCAAGTAGGTATTTAATGTTTTTTTTTTCTATTTTTTCTTTTTTCTATTTTTTCTTTTTCTTTTTTTTCTTTTCTTTTTCTTTTTTGGTTTTGCTTGATTGATTTTTGGTGGTTTTTTTTGAGTGATTCATTTCCATTTGTTCAGGTCTGATTTTTAATGAATTTTCTTTTTCATTTACTGTAATATTCTTGTTTGTTTTTCTGGAGGTCTCCAGAGCAGCCTTCTTTTCAGTTGATTAATCATCACAATCTAGTTTCCTTGCCTGGGGTCTGAGCTAGCTTTCTGCAGATCCTTTCAAACAGGCCTTGGTCTCAATGGGGCAAGTGCAAGAGGCCAGCAACCATGGTGGTGTGAGGTGAAGTGAATGAATCTGTCTCTCAGTTCCCCAGGAAAGCCACCAAGATCCTGACCAAAGATGCAATGAATCTGTCTCTGAGTCCCAGCTGGCTGTTATATACTGTTATAATTACATCATCATAGAAGTAAATCTTGTAGAACTAGATTAAATACTAAGTACATGTACTGAACTAGAGAATTATTAATTCTCTAATTAATGCTAAACTAGATAACCATTGTCTTTCTAAATTTCACTGACTTAACACCTTGTAAGAATCTTCATTTCAGAGTTCTGGCCCATAACAATTTACTTTTTATTTCTTTTTGTATTTGTCCAATTGAGTTTTTAAATGAGTCATTTTATTCTAGGGAATTTTTTTCCATTTTGCCATTTTTTTTTAAAGTATTATTTTCTTTTTTCCAATTCATAAACTCTGTTTTTCTTGGAATTGTTTACCTTTTCCAATTCACAAATTCTGTTTTTGTGGGAATTGTCTATCTTTTCCAATCACAAATTCTGTTTTTCAGGGAGTTGATTTCTTTATCCACTCTATCTTTTAATGATTTATCCTGACCCTCTTGCAAAGCTTTCCTTTCCTTTCCCCATTTTTCAGTTAGCTCTCTTTTAAGATCCTTTTAAATTTCTTCTATGAGAGCCTTGTGTGATGGGGAACAGATCATAGCCATCTTTGGATCTAGAGACAAACTGTTTTTAGTCTCCTTAGGGTTTGAAGTCTGCTCTTTTTCCATAAAAATGCCATCAATAGATAGAGCATGCTTACTTTTTTGCTCATTTTGAAAAACAAAAACAAAAGCTTATGATCTACTTATCAGGGTCAGTGGGGTATTTCCAAGATGGCTTTACAGACAACAGGAAGTGGTAGTGAAGGGGCAATGGAACAGCACTCACTGGCTGTGCTGGGACCTGAAATTAGGTCCTGAAATCAGCAGCAGTGGAAAGGCAGCTACTAGAACTATGCTGAGACCAACTACTGAGGCTGCGTCTTGGTCATGAAGTCACTACTGGTGTTGGATGGGTGTGGCCAGATCCAGAGAAACTGTAGCATTTTGGGGGTTGTAGTCTTTACCCCCTATGTTTATAACTTCTCTGCTGTTCTACTGGCTTGCTGCCAAGGCAAAGTAGCTCATACTGTGGTAAAGTTCTTCTCCTAGATTTTCCACCAGTGGAGACCACCTCCCTCCCCCCTCTCCCTTTTCATCCCCCTCCTCTCGTCTGCTTGGCCATGAGCTGTTTCGCTATCTTTCACTGCCTCCCTGAGGTCTGTGCCTGGCCTACCCTGTTCCATCCCCACCCACAAGCAAAATAGACATTTTCTGGCAAATTTGAAGAATCTCTTCTGTTGGTAATGTGTTGTACTCCCAATATTCATGAGTTTGACAGTCAAGCACAAATTCTGAGGCTGTTAAAATAGATTGAGGGAAAAGGAGAATTTAGAAGCACGTCTGCATTCTCTTCACTGTCTTCGCTCCGCTCCCCCCAATATATATTTTTAAATAGGATTCTATTTCAATCTTATATTTTATTTTCATAGGGGACAGCATATATTTATTATTTATATAGTTTAACATTTCAATGATCTGTAATTTCATCCATGGGGGTACTTCATTTACTGTGATAGATTATCATCTTCACTGTCTTATCTCAGAAGTGAATTTCATGATTGATTAGGACTATATAAACTTTTAATGCTTTTATAAGTCATCTCTATCTAACTTTTCTTGCCATTTTTTTTTTTAAAGATCAAAATGAAATCTCATCTCCTATAGGTAATCTTTCCAAATTCTTCTTTATTTTAGCCCTTTCCTTCTTTTATTTCCTATTTACCTTATATATGGCTTATTTGTATATATTTATTTGCTTCTTGTTTTCCCTCATTTGATTTTTAACTCCTTGATAGCAAGGAACAGCTTTTTTTTTTCTTTTTCTTTTTTTGTTTGCCCAAGAATTAGTATGATTGGCATATAGTACATGTTCAATAAATATTTATTGATTTACTAACTTTCTGATCCTGAGCATCTTGGAATTTAGCAAGTGTATTTTTCAGATGGCATACATAAAGTTTTCTGCTGTACCAGAACTAATATACACTTCTCAGTTTATAGTTCTGCCAAACTTCTCATTCTGCTGACTTAGCCTTTGAAAACCCTGGGTCACCTCCAATCCACCATGAGGTATTAGTGTGGGTATTTAGTAAAATTTTATTCCAATAAGGGAGTAAGATTAATTGCCCATCATCTTTTGCCTCTTCTCTACAAACATCACCCAAAAGTTAATTTAAAAATCTCTTTCCTGTGCAAAATTTCCACTTGGCCAAATATACCAACTGATGTTACATTTGCTGAAATACCAACACTGTGATTAGCCAAATTACTTAAAATATTTCCTCTTAACAAGAACAGAATAATCACAGCATTATTTTCTTAATTACCTAGCAGTCTAGTTGAGATTAAACTATTTGCTGAGATTTGTGATGCAATAAAAATGTTGTTTAGTACTAAGGGTATAAACTAAACATTTAGATTAAAATATGTCTTGAGGTGAAAAGATAGTATCTACAGTAGGATTGCTCACAGCTGTACCACTAATGGTTTTTAATAGATACTAGCTAATGATACCATGTCAAGTAGGGAAGTAGGTTTTAGTCTTAAACCTCCTGCTAACATTGTTCATTGAAACTTACTGGGAGTTTCTATCAATTTCTCCAAATGAAATGCACAAACTTAGCTAGTTAGAAATCACTGATTTTCCATTCAATATTTATCTTCTAAAATCACAAATCCATTTTCAGTAGGAGAAATTTCCTTAAAATCAATCAATAATTGTCTTTTGCATTCTATGATGCTGAGCAATAAAATGTTTATTTGACATTATCCCTAGGAAGCAAAACATTAAGATGATTTTTTTTTAGTATTTTGGCACTCCTCTTACCTCCTTTGGACATTATAAATTATAATTATTATAGAAAAACAAGGAGAGAAAGATAAAATAGCATAGCTATATTGATTATTCTGAAATTGTTTGAATTAAACAATCAGCTTAGGAAACAGAGCATGGAATGGCTGTCTGCTTGATAATGAAGTTCCTATCCCATTGGTAACTTTACAACATTTATAACACTTCATCAGTATATAAAAATGTCAAACGAGGTGATTTTTCCAAAGCTACTTCTGGACTCTTATGCTTCTATGGAAAGAAAGACCATGATATCATTGCCAATTTTTATTAAATGAATGTGTTCAAACTTGTAAAATTTATTAACAATTAAACATTTTCATTGTTAACATTTATCACTTAATGTATTTTCTATTTTCTTTATCATAGAACTTTTTGTATTATTTATCATAGATTTAATTATCTAAAATCATTTGTCTTAAAATAATGACCTATGTTTGCATTATTTAACGTTTGCTCATAGAAATTGAGGCCATTATTTGCCACATATCAAAGTGTTATTCATTATTTTTTAATTATATTTTTCTCAATTATGGGTAAACAAATTTTAATATTAAATTTTTAAACAATTTGGGTTGCAAATTCTCTCCCTCCCCTGACCTCCTCCTGAGAAGGCAAGCAATTTGATATAGATTATGAGGTCACAAAAAAAAAAAAAAAAAAAAAAAAAAAACAACCAAACAAACAAACAAACAAAAAAAATGTTCATATGTTAGTAATGTTGTGAAAGAAAACATAAATAAAATAATAAAAAAAAGTGTTTAAAAATTGTATTTCAGGTTTCTACTCCATTAGTTCTTTCTCTAGATAGCAATAGCATTTTTCATCCTAGTTGCTTCAGAATTGTTTTGGAACATTTTATTGCTGAGAATAGCTGTTACAACTTATCATCATAATATTACTCTTTCTGTGTACAATATTCTCTTGATTCTGCTTATTTTATTTTTCTTCAGTTCATATAAATCTTTCCAGGGTTTCTGAGACCATGCTACTCATCATTTATCACAGCACAATAGTATTCCATCACAATCATATACCACAATTTGTTCAGCCATTCCCCAATTGTCATTCCCTCAACTTCCAATTTTTTGCCACCACAAAAAGAGGGGCTATAAATATTTTTGTACATTTAAGTCCATTTCCTTTTTGTTTGATTTTTTTGAGATAAAGATCTAATGATAGTCATGCTGGGTAAAATTATGTATAGCTTTATTGCATAGTTCCAAAGAAGAACTCTCCAGAAAGGTTGTATCAATTCTCATTGTGTAATAGTATCCCCGTTTTTTCACATTTTTTCCTCCATTTTTTTTTGTCCTTTTAAAATTATATTAGGTAGCCTGATAAGTATGATTCAGTACTTTAGAGTTGTAATTTATTTTTTGGAACTTTTTTTTCATGACAATTAACTTTGATTTCTTCCAGGTCTCTACTGAAGAACTTTGGATATGCTTAAAACATGTCTTTTCTTCCATTGGAAAGGACCTCATGAAACTGGCATCATCTCCATGTAAATATAATAGATTGGAATTGAGTGGTAGGCTTTGATGAAGCTATTCTAATTTTTTTTTCCACAATCAAGTTTTCATAATTACTTGCAAAAACAATTTTAACATTTTGCTTTCAAATTTTGGATTCCAAGTTCTTTCTCTGTTGCTTTTCCCTTTTTGTTGATAAGACAATTTAACATGGGTTATGCATGTGTAATCATGCAAAACATTTTTCATTATTAGCATTCTGTCAAAAAAAACCACAGACAATCATTCTTCCCAAGAAAATAAAGTAAACAAAAAGTATCTTTGGTTTGCAATCATGCTCTATTAGTGCTTTTTCTGTAATGTTAACTTTCATTATAAATCCTACAGAGTTGTCTTGAATCATTGTATTGTAAAAAGAATAGCTAAATTATTCAATACTGATCACCATACAATATTGATGTAACTGTACAAAATATTCTATTGGCTCTGCTCATTTCATTTTGCATCAGTACATGTATGTATGTCCATGTTTTGTCTTGAAATGATCTTGTTATAATATTTTAAAACACAATATTATTCTATCATGATCATATGAAATAACTTAGTTTTTGCACTCTCTAACTGATGGCCATCCATCCAATTTCCAATTCTTTTCAGCTATTACAAGAAATGTTATACATATCTTTGTAAATGTAGGTTATTTTTCTTTTTAAAAAAATTCTTTGGAATGCAATAATTCATTTTTCTTATGTACCTTTTTTTATACTTCTCTTGAGACTTGTATTTGAAAATGGAATTTTCTAGTCAGCTGTGGTCTTTTCATGAATGTTTCAAAGTCCTCTATCATTGCATGTCAATCTCCCCAACCCCCAAAGAATTATATTCAGTTTTGATGAGCAGATGATTCTTAGTTGCATTACTACAACTTTTGCCCTGAAGAATATTATACATCAAATCCTAAAATCCTTTAATGTAGATGCTATTAAATGTTGTATGCTGACTGTGTATCCACAGTATTGAATTATTTCTTTTTGAACTGTTTGCAATTTTTTTATCCTTGATCTGGGATCTCTGGAATTTGGCTATAATATTACAGAAAGTTTTCATTTTTTGATCTCTTTCAGGAAGTAATTGGTGGATATTTAAATTTTTATTTTGCACTCTTGTTCTAAAATGTCAGCACAGTTTTCCTTGATAACTTTTTGAAAGATGATGTCTAGGACCATTTTTGATCATGACTTTCAGATAGTCCAATCATTCCTAAATTATTTTACCTGGATCTATTTTCCAGGTCAGTTTTATTTATTTTTTCAATTAGATATTTTACATTTTCTTCTTTTTTCTCATTCTTTTGATTTTGTTTACTTATTTTTTGAATGTGTTATAAAGTCATCAGATTCTAACTGCAAATTTCAGATTATTAAGGAATTATTTTTTTCAGTGAATGTTTTAATGTTTTCCCCCATTTGGCCAATTCTGTTTTCCAAGGAATTTTTTGTTGTGTGTTTATGTGTGTATGTGTGCCTTGTTTGTTATTTGACCTATGCAATTATTAAAATGTGATTTTCTTCAGTAATTTTGTTCCATCTTTGTCCCATGATTTTTTTTTTGAACAGCTCTCCTTTCTCTTCCCAATTATTCCTCTATTTTTCTTTCCTGATTTTTGAGCTCTTCTACCACCTGTGACTAATGCACATTTTTCTTTAATATTTTAGATTCAGGAATTTTGACTTTATTTCCTTCTGAGCATACATTTTGATATCCTTTTTCACTCTGATAATTTTCTTTGGTCATAATTTTTCCCTGTTGTTATCTCATTATACAGTCTATTTCTTGACTTTTAACTCTATGGTAAAGTGAAGGTCTGCTTCCCAAGTGGAGGGGGCACTGTTCCAAGCTTCAGGATTTTTTTGTGAATCTATTTTCAGAAGTAATTCTGGAGAATTGTAAAAGTTTGCTATTTTCAAGGTAGTGTGGCTAGGGAAAGGTGTATTTACTCCTTTCCAACACTGTGTACTGGTTTGGGAGAGGCCACACGTACTCTTTTCAACCCTGATATTGTGAACATGGTTGCTCCCTACTTATTGCCACAAGTTGTGGCCTTCTAGTGCTCTTCCTCACATGTAGACTAAGACCCAGGATTGTGACCTAGATCCAGGTATAGATAATGTAACAATCACTTCTCTGATACCAAAAGACAGACCCCATTAAATCTTTTTTTTTCTTATTGTTCAGTCCCCTTCCATCTGTGGGCTGAGATCTGGAAACCATCACTGCTATTGATTCAATTGTCCTGATCCTTGCTCTTGGTCTTGTGGGGTCAAGTCTGAGCTGGAGAGGTCCACTCTGTACTGCATTCCTCTATCATTCTAGTGCAAGAGGTCTTTCCTACAAACCTTCTAAATTATGTTGGGCTGGAAAATAGTTTCATCCATTTTGTTTGTGGGTTCTGTCATGGTAAAATTTGTTAAGTGTAATTATTTAAAGGTATTTGTAGGGAGAAGAGAGCTCAGGCAAGTCCCTTCATTTACAATGCCATAATGATTTCAATTCCTACAATTAAATTTTACTGCATTACTAATTATTGGTTGGAATATAAGAAAGTAAAATGCAATGATCAATGAGGAAAGCACTTGGAAGATGAAACAAAGAAGAGTATAAGGGCAAAAGTCTAAAACTTATCTAAATATAGATAAAGTTTGCCCTTTTAAAATTAATTACAAATTGAATAGACAGGTAAACATATAAAAGATTTTGAGACATGATTCAGAGAAAACAAGGTTTCAGAGAAGATTATATTTATCTTAAAATAGATAAAATGATTTCTTCAGCAAAGGAGAAATAGAAGGATTCTATAATAAGAGAAGTACAAATTAGGGGGTAGATTTGAGACTTTTAGAGGTTTGGAACAGTTGCTGAAGGAATTCTGATATCATTAACCACATTAACATGCAGTAGTGAGGATGAAGATTAAATGATACTTACTTCCAAGCTATACTTATCTTTAAAATTTAATTTTTTTCCTACCCAGTAATGAATGGATTCTATTAGCACATCACTTCCCATTTCCACACTCTCAATTTCGACAATTTGGAAATGAATCATCAAAAGTACAATCTGGAAGTGGCTTGTTTTAAGCACACATTTTCATGATTGTATGAAGAAACAAATCATCCAGAAAAGATTTAATGTGAACAAAAGTTCACATCTGTAAATTGACAAAACATTCTTATAGTTTGATTTGGACTAAAAGAGAAGCAAAAAGAGGGGTAAAGACTACATGGTATGTGTTCTTGTTGATGGTAGTGGTGGGAAGAACTTCAACATTGAGCAACAGGATTATTTAAAATCTGATCTTTTTTTTTTTTTTTTTTTGTTTAATAATATTTGTGAGGATTTTCCCAGAATCAATGAGACAAAATTTGACATGTCAAATACCATTCCAATTCTTAAATGACTTTAATATACTAAATACTATTGAAGCCTTATTGAAAGGTTTCAAGAAATGAATGTATTTTCTATTTGTGCCTAGATAAGAATGCTAAGCTAATGCTTTAGAGCTGTTTAGTTCACTAACCGATATTAAAAACAGTTTTGTCTTCTGTTGGTTCAGTTGCCACACAAAGATACTATTCTATTTATAGTCTATTCTATCTGTGTGGCAATGTGCTCATTAATTAGTTAACCAAACCCTTTCCCAAGAGAAGCTATCAACCAGAAGGAGGACTAAAAGGGCTACCAGTAAATTTTGGAACAAAATTACAGAGTTTTAGACAAAGGCAGTATAATAGATACAATTTAATCAAAATGACTAAATGATTATGTTATGTTTAGAAAGGAATTTCCTTTTAAAGACAGTAATAATAGAGATGAAATCTGGGACCTAGAAAATAAACCTTACTAGTAGCAACATATCATAGAATTATTAGAATATATTAGAGTTTCATGGACTTAATGTGTTATAAAGTGCAGTCAGGTAAATGACTAACTTCAGGGACTTGGAGTTTGGGAGTAGTTGAAGGCAGAGATTTTGCCATCCTCTAAAAACCAAAGAGAATATTCGGAGAAGAACTTTGCTAAGAAAGGAATCTAACCATTAAAGAAATCAAGAGTGTCTCCAAGCATACAGATTCAAATGATAGAAATGGTCAAATATCAGTATATGTGGGCAAACAAGAGAATCAAAACAACCAAAAAAAATCAGCAAGTCTGAATCAAAGAATACATTAGAGGTGTATGCTATTTCAACAAACAAGAAATAAGAGACAAGTTCCTGTCTTCCTAATGTGACCTTTTATAATATCTTGGGATGTACTATTTAATAGTGACTATATTTTCCAAACAGAAAACTAGAACATATGATCTCTCATTGACCATTTATTTGGCAAAACCCTGTAAGCAAGGCATATTTATTCCTTTCAATTAGAATTTTCCAAGAGTATCAAGGACAAGTTGTTACTTCACATATTTCCTCCATAATCCCTTTAAAGGGACTGCTTGTTGTGATTCAGGACTGGGGAGAAATTATTAATTTTAAATCATAGAAATAATATACCAAGTAGTAAGTCTAAGTCAGGGATTTTTAACCTTGTGTCCAACAGATTGCTGCACATACTCAAAGTGTCCATGAACTTAGATGGGATGAAATAAATTAGACTTTTTTTATTTATGAAAGAAATTTATAATTTTCTTTAATTATAAACATAAGCAAAAAGTTATAATAATATTAGCAGTATCTGTGATTTAATAATGAATATAAATTACACATGGAATTTTTTTCAGGTATCTAAAATAGCATTTATATTCACTTCTATTTCATATTTTTAGTTACCCACTTAGAGATTTTTTGCTATATAATTTTAATAATTTATAACTACATTTGAATATATTAGGTTTCCTTTGTAATTAATTCTATATATTTTGTGCATTTAAAAACATTATTTAGTAAAACAAACAAAAAAAAATAAACATATTTAGCAGAATACCAAAAGGACGGAGTTCTTTATCAAGATGTATATTAATGACATGTCCATTACCAAAATCCCTCTTTTTGTATAGAAATTCTGGCATCAGTCACAATTATCTTTTGCCTTTCTGATATGAATATCTAGAGAAAACCTTTTACATATTCATCAAAATCTACTTTTCTTATGAGAGGATAATTAGTCTAGTCTTTTTACTAATCATATAAAAATGAAATAAATATAAATAACATTATGAGGACATGAGTTATAAATAAGCTCTCATCCCTCCCTTTCTTTTTTCCCTTCCTTTAATTTCCTTTTTAATTATATTTATTAAGGGGTTCATTGAAAGGTGAATAACTCTCTAACTGAAGGTAATCTAGTAGTCATTGGCATTTGCAGTCTTGTAATATCTTTCTGCAGCTGGCCTAACAAAGATTCTGCATTTATATTGGTCTTAAATGAGGGATTATCAAAACTATAAAGTGATGAATTGAATTAGCATAATCATAGATAGCCCTTAATATTATCACTCATAACCCCCCCCCAAAAAAAAATGCTCCTGTATAGAAAGGATATTCTTTGAACTAATGATGTTCCAATTGTCTATTACACCACAGGTTGACAAATACTGACTTTTATACTCAGTAGATGAGATTATCCCATTTGTTCACTAATCTAAAGAATCCTTGTAACTTAGGTGCATTATAAAAGCTGTGTTTATTGCTAGATTTGTTAACATATAGTTTTAATCCCTGCAAGTACTAATACTGTACCAAATTGAAGATGAATTTGTGAGTTATGAGCTGCAGAGATTCAAGCCTGATGTGGTTATCAAACTAAGTCAGGGAACAACATGGTGATACCCTAAAAATGTTGAACCAAAAGACTGCCTAATAAAAGTCAAGTTATCTTATGTCAGAAATGGAGCAAATCAAACTCCTGTGTAAATCCAGCTGGGGATTGAGCCCACGAATGGCAGCTGCATTCTCATAATGAGTAAAAAAAATATAAGGATTCCCAATCGCTAAAATAAAAACAGATAAACAAATCAAAACTCTGTATTAGCTTTCAGACTACTATTTGAGCACAAATTTATGCTTTGAAAAAAGTAACATATAATAATGATGTACTAAGTGGCCAATAGTTGCCATGTGAGCAAAATGCTCTAAGAAAAACCTGAAAAAAAATTTCATGAGCTCATACAAAGTGAAATGTACTGTGTACAAAGTAACACCAATATTGTAAGGTGATCAGCTTAGCTATGAATGACTTTGTTATTCTCAGCAACGCAATGATCCAAGACAATTCTGATGATCTTAAGATGAAAAAAGGCATCTACATCCAGAGAAAGAACTGATTGTATCTGAATACAGAATGAAGCATACTTTTTTTTCTTTATTTTGTGTGTGTGTGTGCACTTATCAGAAGAAGAATCTATGTTTTCTCTCACAACATGACTTTTATGGAAATGATTTGCATAACTTCACATATGTCTTTTCAATGGGGGGATGGAGAGGGAAAATGAGAAAGAATCTAGGACTCAAAGTTTCAAAAACAAATGTAAAAAATTGTTTAATATGTAACTGGTGAAAAAATAAAATAAAAGTCAAAAGAAAGTTAACATCATCCAGCTACCTGGGGGGGAAGGTGGGGGGAATGACTTTTGAGTGTCACTATTTATTGGATTAAATGAATATTGGCAAAACTGGCAAGAGCTATGATGTATTCAGGGCAAACTTTTCTTAAGTGGGAGGACACATTCACTGCTTTGCAGACAGTGGTTAGGATGTTTTGGTGTCAATAAAAATGTCCTTAGTCTTTGCAGTTTTGAAGATTGAGGAAGTCTAGTCTCCTTTTCATTCCTATGCATAATTTCCTTTAACACTAATGGACCTCACTAATCTTTACTAATATTCCGTAATGTAGTTCATATTAATGTTAATGGGAACCTCTGAAAAATATAACAATGACCTCATATTATCTGCCTGTAGCAAACTTTGAGCTTATTAACTTTATGTAGAATCATAGCATGCATTTATGTAAAGAATTAATATGTCTTTTCAAGTTTCCTAATCTGTTCATTCAAATCACAGAAGTGTATGAGAGGAAAAAAATACATCTTCAAATGCATCTCCAGTAACTGTGTATTTCCACAACATTTATTCATTGTTGACTTAAAGAAGAATTGAAATTTGCTATTTATTCTTTTGTAAAATGAATTACAAGGTAGCTAGTAGCTCAATGAATACAGTACTGGGCCAGAAATCAGGATCATCTGAGCTCAAATTAAGCTTGTTTGACCCTGGGCAAATCACTTACTCTCTGACTTCCTGGCATAAGGAATCACTGGATCCACTGATGAAGAAACAGTAAACTGTTTCAGCATTTTTGCAACAACAACAACAACAACAACAACAACAACAACAACAACAACAACAACAACAATACTTGGATGCTTATTGTCCATAAGGTAATTAAGAGTCAAATATGACTGATTAAATGAATAATCAAAAAAAAATTGTGGTTCATTTTGGCTGGTGATATTATTGTCTTCTGCATGTTGTCAAGGAGTAGAGTTATTAGATCATGTCTTCTAATGCTAAGAAAAAATAAATTTTACTAAATGGAGGATTTTTCAATATAGTATACTATAAGAATATATATATATATATATTCAAAGGAGCAAATGGATGATTAAAAAGAAAAGTGTATAAATGTTCTAGGAGTGAATAGGTAAAATAACAGCCTATGATTGATTAAAGGAGATAATGTCATATTTTTAAATGGTTGTGTTCATGAACAATTAATATAGGGGACTGTATATGTGAATCAAATTCAATGGAAAATTCCTTCCTTTCCCTTTCTAAAATTTCCCCCATTTGTTGCTGCTGAAATTTGTAATTATCAAATTATAGGATCATAGATATTGACTTGTAAACAGCTTCAAAGGCAATCTACTCTAATCTTTCATTTTTTAGAAGTGGTTTTAATAGTTTAATGTTTGAGTAAACAATTGAATAAACAGAGGCTTAGTTAAGTGAAGCAACTTTGCCACAGCTACAGCACAAATCCTATTTCACTTTTTCTGTGTATGTCATGATGCTATTTTTCGTTCCCTTGGGCAAGGGCACAGAAAATCTGTAACTAAAATTTTAAAAAATACTCTAATATTATAATACAGTTAACCTTCATTATATTAACTTAAATGAATCTATTATACTACTTTGAAATATCTTAGTATGGTTCTGATGAATGATACACATGAAAGATAAGATTATAGCATGGAATTTTGCCTGGGAAACAAAGGTGAGATTTTATGTAGTAGGTTCTTTAGAAAGCAGTGAGCAACACGAAGATGTTGAACAACTGGGGAGACAGAGATGAGAAAAAGAAAGGTTATCAAGAGAGAATAGAGAAGAGCACTGAAAAAATGTTTTAAGTATTAAAACCTAAAATAAAGCATGTAAGACCCAGGGAACTTTTAAAGATCAGAACAGGCAATAATATTGGCCAAGGTTGGAAAGTGGGAATAAGTAAATATAGATAAGATTTAAGAAAACAAAGTGTTAGAAGAGATCAAATGAATATAAATGCCAGAGATAAAGTAAGTGTTCACCAGAAGCTCAGACAGAACCAGGGGAAAGATAGAAGCTGGAAAGATAGGGTAAAAGACAATGATACTAATGGACTTTAGTGTTCCTCAGACTTGGCCTACTTTAACATAAAAAGACTTTAATCAACTAACATTTCTATTTGTCTATCATGTCCAAGAATTGTTACATATTGGGGATGAAGAAAAAACAAACACTAAAATGGTCCTTACACTCAAATAACTTATATTTTATTATAGCAGAGATAGCATACCCATATATAAATGTATAAAAACAAATGTGATAATAAAGGAGAAATTGCATGGTAGTAAATAGACAGCTGGCCTCAAAGTCAGAATGTTCTGAGTTCAAGCCCTACCAGTTCTACAGAATGCTTATGTGAACCTGAGTAAATCACTTAATCTTTTTAGGAACCCTAGCAATGTATTAAGATATTAAGTTGGAGATAAAATGTCTGTCTTCATCAATACAGAACATTTTAAACTAGGGAATTCTAACAGAATACATTATAGTACTTATAATAAATAACTGTGTGTATGTATGTTTGTATATACATACATATGTGCATACATGTAATTATAAAAAAATGGGGCTAGGGTTTTAGAAAATGGAAGATAATCAAATGTATTATTCATAAAATGAGATTAAGTTGAAGTTTGATGGAAAGATTTTAAAGGAAAGATTCATTTTCCTCCTTCAAATCTATTAACAAAAGGACACACATGGAATCAAATGTGATTCTTTTGTAAGCATTTGGAATAATATAAAAATATCATAAAGATAACATAAATTGCCAATTTAAAATCCAAAATTTTTTCATGTCCTACACTAAACAAATTCTGGTTGGAGACCTCAAGACTATCTTCAAAGGGAATGATCTTAGTTTTTGAATGTTATGAAAGTGGAGCACTAGCACTGGCATATAAACAATTAAAAGAAAGTCCTGGTATGAACCTATTTGCCAAGGATCAATTTTGACGAATACAAAGTTTTGATGCTGAAAGATTGAGTATATGGCAATGATCACATTGGCAATGGTGAACAGTAAAACAGATCCAAAAGGCAAAATGGTCTTCAGTCCTTTTTAAAAAATATATTATTATGTCTTTTTTATTTAGAAAACATATACATGGGTAATTTTTCAACATTCACCCTTGCAAAACCTTCTGTTCCAACTTTTCCCCTCCTTCCCCCCACCCCCTCCCCTGGAAGGCAGGTAGTCCAATATATGTTAAATATGTTAAGTATATGTTAAATCATATATATATATACACATATACATATACATATATGTGTATACACACACACACACACATATATATATACACGTATACATAGATATACACATATATATGTGTGTGTATATATATATATATACATATATGTATATGTATATGTATATATATATATATATATTATATATATACAGTTATTTTGCTACACAAGAAAAATCAGATCTAGAAAGATAGAAAAAACTTGAGAAGGAAAACAATAATGAAAGCAAACAAGAACAGAAAGAATAGAAAGGCTATGTTGTGGTCCACACTTATTTCCCCTATTTCTCTCTCTATGTGTAGCTGACTCTTTTCATTATTATAAAATTGGAACTGGTTCGAATCATCTCATTGTTGAAGAGAGCCACGTCCATCAGAATTAATCATTGTGTAGTCTTCTTGTTGACATGTATAATGATCTCCTGGTTCTGCCCATTTCACTTAGCATCAATACATGTAAATCTCTCCAGGACTCTCTGAAATCATCCTATTGGTCATTTCTTACAGAACAATGATCCATAACATTCACTACCACAATTTATTCAGCCATTCTCTACTTCATGTTTCGGGTTTCTAGCTACTACAAAAAGGGCTGCCATAAACATTTTTGCACATACAAGTCCCTTTGCCTTTTTTATATGTCTTTGGGATATAAGCCTAATAGTAACTTCTAGATCAAAGGTTATGCACAGTTTGATAACTTTCTGAATATAGTTTCAAATTGCTCTCCAGAATGGTTGGATTCATTCATAACTCCACCAACAGTGCATCAGTGTCCCAGTTTTCCCACATCCCCTCCAATATTTATCATTATCTTTTCCTGTCATCTTAGCCAATCTGAGAGGTATGTAGTGGTACCTCAGCATTGTCTTAATTTGCATTTCTCTGATCAATAATGATTTGGAGCAACTTTTCATATGACTAGAAATAGTTTCAATTTATTTGTCTGAAAATTCTGTCCATATCCTTTCACCATTTATCAATTGGAGATTGGCTTGATTTCTTATAAATTCGATCCAATTATCTATATAATTTGGAAATGGGCTCTTTATCAAAACCTTTGAATGTAAAACTGTTTTCCCACTTTATTGCTTCCCTACTAAACTTGTCTTCATTAGTTTTTTTATACAAAAAAAAACCTTAATATTATCAAAATTATCTATTTTGTCATCAATTATGATCTTTAATTCTTTTTTGGTCACAAATTCCTTCCTTCTCCACAGGTCTGAGAGGTAAAGTATCCTTTGTTTTTCTAATTTATTTATAATCTCTTTCTTTATGTCTAGATCATGAATATATTTTGACATTAACTTGGTATACAGTGTTAAGTGTGTGTCAATGCCTAGTTTCTGCTATACTAGTTTCTAATTTTTCCAGCAGTTTTTGTCAAATAGTGAATAATAAAAGCTGGCTTCTTTTGGTTTGTCAAATACTAGACTACTATGGTTATTGACTATTTTTTCCTGTGAACATAACCTATTCCACTGAACAAGTCTATTTCTTAGCCAGTACCAAATGATTTTGATGATCACTGCTTTATAATATAGTTTTAGATCTGCTACAGCTAGGCCATCTTCATTTGATTTTTTTTTTTCATTATTTCCCTTGAAATTCTGGAACTTTTCTACTTCCAGATGATTTTTGTTGTTATTTTTTCTAGGTCAGTCAAATAGTTTCTTGGGAAACTGATCAGTATAGCATTAAATAAATAGAATACTTTAGGGAGTATTATCATCTTTATTATATTTCCTTGACCTATCCAAGAGCATTTAATATTTTTCCAATTATTTAGAACTGACTTTATTTATATGGAAAGTGTTTTGTAGTTTTGCTCATATAATTTCTGACTTTCCCTTGGCAGATAGATTCCCAAATATTTTATACTATTGACAGTTATTTTAAATGGAATTTCTCATTTGTATCTCTTGCTGTTGGATTTTGTTAGTGATGTATGAAAATGATTTATGTGGATTTATTTTATATCCTTCAACATTCCTAAAAATATGGATTATTTCTAATAGCTGTTTAGTTGATTCTCTGGGATTCTCTAAATATAATATCATATCATCTGGAAAGAGTAATAATTTGATTTCCTCATTACTTATTTTAATTTTTTTAATCTCTTTTTCATTTTTATTGCCAAATCTAGCATTTCTAATACAATATTGTACAGTAATGGTGATAGTGGGCAAACTTGTTTTACTCCTGACCTTACTGGGAATGGTTCCAGTTTAATCCTATTACATATGAAGTTTACTGATATTTTTAGAGAGATGCTCTTGATTATTTTAAGGAAGAGTCCATTTATTTCTATACCTCCTAATGTTTTTAATAGGACTGGGTGTTGAATTTTTTAAATGCTTTTTCTGTATCTATTGAAAATGTTATATGGTTTTTGTTAATTTGTTTATTGATATAGTCAATTATGCTAAAAATCAGCTCTGCATATATGGTACAAATCCTATTTGGTCATGGAGTATTATGCTGGGAATGATTTTTTTTTATAATCTCTTGCTTACATTTTATTTAATATTTTTGCATCATTATTCATTCAGAAGATTGGTGTATAATTTTCTTCCTCTGTTTTTGTGCTTCCTAGTTTAAGCATCAGTTTCATGTCTGTGTCATAAAAGGAATTTGGTAGGATTCCTTCAATCGCTATTTTTCCAAATAGTTTATGTAGCATTGGAATTAATTGTTTTTATTTTTTTATTTTATAATAACTTTATATTGACAGAATCCATGCCAGGGTAATTTTTTTTTTTTTTTACAACATTATCCCTTGTACTCGCTTCTGTTTCAATTTTTCCCCTCCCTGCCTCCACTCCCTTCCCTAGATGGCAAGCAGTACTATATATGTTAAATATGTTGCAGTATATACTAGATACAATATATATTTGCAGAACTGAACAGTTCTCTTGTTGCACAGGGAGAATTGGATTCAGAAGGTAAAAATAACCCAGAAAGAAAAACAAAAATGCAAATAGTTCACATCCGTTTCCCAGTGTTCTTTCTTTGGGTGTAGCTGCTTCTGTCCATCATTTATCAATTGAAACTCAGTTAGGTCTCTTTGTCAAAGAAATCCACTTCATCAGAATACATCCTCATACAATATTGTTGTTGAAGTGTATAATGATCTCCTGGTTCTGCTCATTTCACTTAGCATCAGTTCATGTAAGTCTCTCCAAGCCTCTCTGTATTCATCCTGCTGGTCATTCCTTAGAGAATAATAATATTCCATAACATTCATATACCACAATTTACCCAGCCATTCTCCAATTGATGGGCATCCCATTCAATTTCCAGTTTCTAGCCACTACAAACAGGGCTGCCACAAACATTTTGGCACATACAGGTTCCTTTCCCTTCTTTAGTTTCTGTTTGGGGTATAAGCCCAGTAGTAGCACTGCTGGATCAAAGGGTATGCACAGTTTGATAAATTTTGGGGCATAATTCCAGATTGCTCTCCAGAATGGTTGGATTTGTTCACAACTCCACCAACAATGCATCAGTGGCCCAGTTTTCCCTCATCCCCTCCAACATTCATCATTATTTTTTCCTGTCATCTCAGCCAATCTGACAGGTGTGTAGTGGTGTCTCAGAGTTGTCTTAATTTGCATTTCTCTGATCAATAGTGATTTGGAACACTCTTTCATATGAGTGGTAATAGTTTCAATTTCATCATCTGAAAATTGTCTATTCATATCCTTTGACCATTTCTCAGTTGGAGAATGGCTTGATTTCTTATAAATTTGAGTCAGTTCTCTATATATTTTGGAAATGAGGCCTTATCAGAACCTTTAACTGTGAAGATGTTTTCCCAGTTTGTTGCTTCCCTTCCAATCTTGTTTGCATTAGTTTTGTTTGTACAAAGGCTTTTTAATTTGATATAATCAAAATTTTCTATTTTGTGATCGGTAATGGTCTCTAGTTCATCTTTGGTCACAAATTTCTTTCTCCTCCACAAGTCTGAGAGATAAACTATCCTATGTTCCTCTAATTTATTTATAATCTCATTCTTTATGCCTAGGTCATGGACACATTTTGATTTTATCTTGGTGTTAAGTGTGGGTCCATGCATAATTTCTGCCATACTAATTTCCAATTATCCCAGCAGTTTTTATCAAATAATGAATTCTTATCCCAAAAGTTATGATCTTTGGGTTTATCAAACACTAGATTGCTATAGCTGACTATTCTGTCTTTTTTTTTTTTTTTTTTATAATAAATTTTATTTTATTTAATAATAACTTCGCATTGACAGAATCCATGCCAGGATAATTTCTACATGACATTATCCCTTGCAATCACTTATATTTCGTTTTTTCCCCTCCCTGCCTCCACTCCCTTCCCTAGATGGCAAGCAGTCCTATATATGCTAAACATGCTGCAGTATATCCTAGATACAATACATATTTGCAGAACCAAACAGTTCTCTTGTTGCACAGGGAGAATTGGATTCAGAAGGTAAAAATAACCCGGAAAGAAAAACAAAAATGCAAATAGTTCACATTCATTTCCCAGTATTCCTTCTTTGGGTGTAGCTGTTTCTGTCCATCATTTCTCCAATGAAACTCAGTTAAGTCTCTTTGTCAGAGAAATCCACTTCCATCAGAATACATCCTCATACAATATCGTTGTCGAAGTGTATAATGATCTCCTGGTTCTGCTCATCTCACTTAGCATCAGTCCATGTAGGTCTCTCCAAGCCTCTCTGTATTCATCCTGCTGGTCATTCCTTACAGAGCAATAATATTCCATAACATTCATATACCACAATTTACCCAGCCATTCTCCAATTGATGGGCATCCATTCATTTTCCAGTTTCTAGCCACTACAAACAGGGCTGCTACAAACATTTTGGCACATACAGGTCCCCTTCCCTTTTTTAGTATCTCTTTGGGGTATAAGCCCAATAGAAACACTGTTGGATCAAAGGGTATGCACAGTTTGATAACTTTTTGGGCATAATTCCAGATCGCTCTCCAGAATGGCTGGATTCGTTCACAACTCCACCAACAATGCATCAATCTGACTATTCTGTCTTGTGAACCTAACCTTTTCCACTGATGAACTAATCTATTTCTTAGCCAATACCAAATGGTTTTGGTGACTGCTGCTTTATAATATAATTTTAGATTAGGTACAGCTAGGCCACCTTCATTTGATTTTTTTTTCATTAATTCCCTTGAGATTCTAGACTTTTTATTCTTCCATATGAATTTTGTTGTTATTTTTTCTAGATCATTAAAATATTTTCTTGGAAGTCTGATTAGTATAGCACTAAGTAAATAGATTGGTTTAGGGAGTATTGTCATCTTTATTATATTCTCTCGGCCTATCCAAGAGCACTTAATATTTTTTCCAATTATTTAAGTCTGACTTTATTTGTGTGGAAACTTTTTTTGTAATTTTGCTCATGTAATTCCTGATTTTTCTTTGGTAGATAGATTCCCAAATATTTTATGCTATCAACAGTTATTTTGAATGGAATTTCTCTTTGTATCTCCTATTGTTGGATTTTGTTGGTGATGTACAAAAATGCTGAGGATTTATGGGGATTTATTTTGTATCCTGCTTCTTTGCTAAAATTATGAATTATTTCTAATAGCTTTTTAGTAGAATCTCTGGGGTTCTCTAGGTATACCATCATATCATCTGCAAAAAGTGATAGTTTGTTTCCTCATTGCCTACTCTAATTGCTTTAATCTCTTTCTCGACTCTTATTGCAGAGGCTAGTGTTTCTAATACAATATTGAATTATAATGGTGATAGTGCACAACCTTGCTTCCCTCCAGATCTTACTGGGAAAGGTTTCAGTTTTTCCCCATTGCACATGATGGTTACTGACAGTTTTAAATATATGCTTCTGACTATTTTAAGGAAAAGTCCATTTATTCCTATGCTCTCAAGTGTTTTTATTAGGAATGGATGTTGGATTTTATCAAATGCTTTTTCTGCATCTATTGAGATGATCACATGGTTTTTGTTTGTTTGGTTATTGATATAGTCAATTATGCTAATAGTTTTCCTAATATTGAACCAGCCCTGCATTCCTGGAATAAATCCTAGTTGGTCATAGTGTATTATCCTGGGGATGATTTTCTGTAATCTTTTTGCTAATATTTTATTTAAGATTTTAGCATCAATATTCATTAGGGAGATTGGTCTATAATTTTCTTTTTCTGTTTTCAACCTACCTAGTTTAGGTATCCATGTCTGTGTCATGAAAGGAGTTTGGTAGGACTCCTTCAATCCCTATTTTTTCAAATAGTTTATTTAGCATTGGAGTTAATTGTTCTTTAAATGTTTGGTAGAATTCACATGTAAGTCCATCTGGTCCTGGGGATTTTTTCTTAGGGAGTTGGTTGATAGTTTGTTCTATTTCTTTTTCTGAGATGGGACTGTTTAGGATATTTACTTCTTCCTCTGTTAGTTTGGGCAAGCTATATTTTTGGAGGTATTCTTCTATTTCATTTAAGTTTTTGAATTTCTTGGCATAAAATTTTTAGAATTTCAAGATTAGTGTTTGACTGGGGGTTTTTAATTTGTTCCTTTTCTAGCATTTTTAGTTGTAAGCCCAATTCATTGACCTTCTCTTTCTCTATTTTATACAAATAGGCCTGTAGAGATATGAAATTTCCCCTTATTACCACTTTGGCTGCATCCCATACATTTTGGTATGATGTCAATGCATCGTGGTCTGAAAAGGATGCATTTACTATTTCTGCCTTACTGCATTTTTCTCCAGAAATAGACAGCAAAATTATAATAGTGGTAGATCTCAACCTTGCACTCTCAGAATTAGATAAATCAAACCACAAAATAAATAAGAAAGAAGTCAAAGAGATAAATAGAATACTAGAAAAATTAGATATGATAGATCTCTGGAGAAAATGTAATGGGGACATAAAGGAGGACACCTTCTTTTCAGCAATTCATGGAACTTATACAAAAATTGACTACATATTAGGACATAAAAACCTCAAACTCAAATGCAGTAAGGCAGGAATAGTAAATGCATCCTTTTCAGACCACGATGCATTGAAAATTACATTCAATAAAAAGCCACGGGAAAGTAGACCAAAAAATAATTGGAAACTAAATAATCTCATACTAAAGAATGATTGGGTGAAACAGCAAATCATAGACATAATTAATAACTTCATCCAAGAAAACAATAATAATGAGACATCATAGCAAAATGTATGGGATGCAGCCAAAGTGGTAATAAGGGGAAATCTCATATCTCTACAAGCCTATTTGTATAAAATAGAGAAAGAGAAGGTCAATGAATTGGGCTTGCAACTAAAAATGCTAGAAAAGGAACAAATTAAAAACCCCCAGTCAAACACTAAACTTGAAATTCTAAAAATAAAAGGAGAGATCAATAAAATTGAAAGTAAAAAAAAAAAAAACTATTGAATTAATTAATAAAACAAAGAGTTGGTTCTATGAAAAAACCAACAAAATAGACAAACCCTTACTAAATCTGATTTAAAAAAGGAAAGAGGAAAATCAAATTGTTAGTCTTAAAAATGAAAAGGCAGAACTCACCACTAATGAAGAGAAATTAGAGCAATAATTAGGAGTTACTTTGCCCAACTTTACGCCAATAAATTCGACAACTTAAATGAAATAGAAGAATACCTCCAAAAATATGGCTTATCTAAACTAACAGAGGAAGAACTAAATATCCTAAACACTCCCATCTCAGAAAAAGAAATAGAACAAACTATCAATCAACTCCCTAAGAAAAAATCCCCAGGACCAGATGGATTTACATCTGAATTCTATCAAACATTTAAAGTTCAATTAACTCCAATGCTAAATAAACTATTTGAAAAAGTAGGGATTGAAGGAGTCCTACCAAACTCCTTTTATGACACAGACATGGTACTGATACCTAAACCAGGTAGGCTGAAAACAGAGTTAGTGAAAATTGTTAAGGATAAAACAAATTAATTTTATAGCTGTCTTGGGCACAGAAGGAAAATTAAAGAAGTTAATTTGGTGCTCAAGGCCAATGAGGTGAAGAAAACTAAGAAAAGATAGAATTACTCAACTCATTTTGATCTATTTTGTCCATCTAAATTTTGGGCCCATAAAAATGTAGAAAACAATTATTTATTTCAAACCCAGGTTAAGTGGAAATATTTACAAGGACATTTGGCTATCCTCAATAAGTATAAATTACCCTTTTAAGAAAAATCCAAATTCCTTTCTTATGTATTAAGACTTTTCATACTCTTATCCCACATTACCATTTTGGACTTATATCATAACATTCTTCTTTACCTTTTATATTTCATTTGGGTTCCATTCAAATACCTCCTACATTTCTAATATTTACTTGCATTTTCCTTGTACATTCAATTCTTTGAATTCCTATTCACTATTTGAAGCCAAAATCAAAGGCTAGTTCCTTCTTAAATATTCTGTTGAGACAGTTATTTTAAAAAAAAAAATACTTCTCTGATAGAATGACATTTTGTTTAGTGATATGCAAATGTAACATCACTATTTACTTAAATGCTATGCATCATGCAGAAACATATGCATAAATGTTATATTTCTCTACTATACTTTAAGTGTAGCTATTATGGCATCTCTCTGAGTAGATGTAGGTGTGACCTACAGTAATTGATAAATTATGGAGAAGGGGAAATGTATAAAATGTTATTCTAATAGAATTAACTAAATTCAGCAATTGGAATGGACATCAAAAACTAAGTAGAAAGAAACATCAAAGAAGCATGAAGATTTTACACAACAAAGGAGTCTGGATAAATCATGGCACACTGAAGGAAATAGTGAAAGGGGTAAGGGGTGGGGAGGAGGAGGCTTTAAAAAGAAAATGTTAAGCAACCTCACCCTAGAATTTATTTTTGCATAATAAAGTTATAGCTTTTCAGTGTATTAAATTAATTCTATAGTTCCAAAAATCCCCAATAAACAAAATAAAGAAAATCCTCTAGTAGCAACTAAGCCTTAGTCCTTTGTTGATGATGATCACAAAACCAATAGGGACTTAGTAATAACTAGGGTTCATAAACATATTATAATGTCTTAGATTTAAATGAAACTTCAAAGCCTAAACCATATCCCATGAGAGTTTATAGAATTTTGGGCTTATGAATGCAGTTCCATCAATAAATGCTAGAAATAGAGACAGAAAATTTCTGCAATTGTAAATTGTTGTTCTGCAATTTTTTTTTTCAATTACTTAATATATTAGCATATGTATATGGTAATTCAAAGTAGATTAGTATATGTATATGCTAATATGTATAATTAGCATATGCATATTCTAATTCAAATTTTGATTCAAAATTTGAAAATTATAGAATTAAATTACAACCCTCATTCTTTAATTAAAAAAAAAAATCATTGCTAGCTTCTATTTGCATTGTGGTGTATGAAGATATACGCCAATTCTCTACCCTGAAAACCTATCATCTGTTTAAGAGTGCATTTATTTATGCAGTGTGAAATACATTTGCAAAAAACATTAGCCAGAAAATGTATACCCCTCAAAGTCTGTTTCTGAGAAGGTTTTTTTTTTTAATAGTTTTGTTAGAATTATCCAGAAATTTCTTATTGACTGATTTAATTTGATAATTGCTAACCTTTTTGTTTGCTTTACCTGTAGGATAATAGTTGTATTCAAATTGTGGTACTCCTGATCATATTAAAAATTTGATCTGATCCCCAATAATAAATGAATTACAGATAGTTTATTAGAAAGAGTAGTGAATATGAAGCCTGAGGTTCTGGTTTATAATGCTGATATTTTCAGAATTATCACCCTCGAGGAGCAATACAATTTATATTTCACTTGATCTAATTTTCATTTTCATGAAAAAAGTAAGGAATTTCTTTTTTCTTTTTTTTTTTTTTTTTTTTTTTTAGTTCTAAATGCCTGATCCTTTGATAAAGCAGTGAGGAAAAACTAATAATAAGAAGCAGATGAAATTCCAGGTTGACTTTGTACAGTATTAGCAAATAAATATAACTGAAAATTTGGGGAGAAAAAAGCATTCCAACTATAATGCTATATTCTTAAATCTGCCCATTCCTTACTAAACATGAATTATGAAAAATTAAAGAAGCCACCCTACATGTTCATATGGACTATTTGTGTGTGACCTGTGATAGAACACTGAGCTCTTATTGATTTGATCAGCCACAGTCAGACACAATGGAACTTGATTTTAACATAGTGATATCATTTTGGTCTTCTTCACAAAATGAAGGACAACAATATTAATACCTCAAGAAGTATTAATTCTTCAATTTTGCAAGTTTATAGAATGTAAAACATTCTATACTATACTATACTATTCTATGTAAAACACTGGTATACTCCAAACATATTGAGTAAATATATTCTTTATATGTAAACAAATTGCTCACACATTTGGTCGGAAATTTTGTGATTTTCTCAATGTTAATTTTTTTTTTTCTTTGCATTCTACTTTTACAGCTTATAGCAAGAAGCACTAGGGAAAAATAAAACAGGATATTCACGTATTGCTATTTTTACTGTATTTACTATTTAAAAAAATTATTTAGGTCAAAACCCTTTTACATCTATATTCAATTTGAATTCTCAAAGCTACCCCCCCACATACACACACACACACTCACAAAGCATCATAGTGCTTTCATCTCCCAACTTCACTCTTAGTTTGCATAATTTCTTATTGTATTCATATATCTCTTTGTCTCTATATTTTCTTTAGTGATTATAGAAATGTCTTTTGATTTTACCACTGGCTGAAGTGACTAAGGAAAAATTATTTTCTTTATTTCCTGTCTCCAGTGAATCTTGAAAGATTAATGTCAATTGGCTTTAAAAGCACAGTTTTGTTTTTGTTTTTGTTTTTTTGTTTTTTTTTAACAGCACAACTGTTAACAACAATTGCTGTTGTTAAGTTAGCCTGGAAGGAAAATAGTTTCAGGTAGTCGATTTAGGAAAGAAATGTCAGGGTAACTATTGTATCCCTAGTTCAATGCAATTTTTAAAACTTGATATTGCCTGTTGCTTTTGGGTTGAGAAATGAAATTTACCTCAGGTGCTGCCTCTTCCAGCGAAAGATATCCCCTGTCCCATATCACTTTCTCAATTAGGAAAAGGAATGAATAAATATTTTTCAACAATGATATTAGGAACTATGCAGATGTATAGACTTGGAACATGATTGCAAGTTGTCTTGCTTAATTAACTAAGAAAGAAACTTGAAGGAGAGGCAGTGATTTTAAGGATTGTGTGTGTGTGTGTGTGTGTGTGTGTGTGCGCGCACGCGTGCATGTGAGCAGTGTTTTAGAAAGTATATAACTTGAGAGATTGCTGTGGTACTCTTTCAAAGTTGGCATTAGATCCCTGAGAAATCTGAAATATCATTTCAACTTGATAATTTTTGTCAATATCATTGTGACATGAAGAAGACGTAGTGGTGACAGGAGAAAAGAATCCTTCTCACAAATCCCTTATCTTCAGTGGAATCATTTAAAAAATCATCATAAATAATATTATGTAAACATATATACATTTTAAATCCTCAGAGTTAGCAATAATTATTGCAAAAGGGATCAAGATCAAACAAAGTATTTCAGGCATTTTGATACAGAAACTACATATTCAAGGTTTTCTTCAAGATACATTAATAATCACTACTGGTAATGAGACAGAAAAATTAATGTGGAGCCTTATCCAAAGCTTAATGGTTACATCTTTTGAAAAAAAAGGCAATTTAGGTAGATTACATCAACTAGTCTGACAATCTCCTCTTCAAATATCCTCTTCAAATTCTTATTTGAACACATCATTCATATAAAATCTTGTTTATTTTCATAACTTTTTAAAAACATTTCTCTATTATCATTGTCACCACTTTGGTACATGAATTTGATGTGCAGATCCTAGAAAAGATGTAGCAATAATCGTTAAGGCACCTGGCCTTGGGAGTGGAATATTTAGAAATGAGATACTTTTTTGCCCCAGTTTACTTAAACTGACAGCCTGTTGGTCAGTGATAATGGGGTTTCTGAGATTAATGAATAGCAGTAATGAGGTGCTTAAAGCTGAAGTAAGCACATAACAAAATTGCCTACCACTTGATCTAGTGACATTTCAGGCCTAAAAGGATACCTTTTGAAGGGTTTCCCTCATCATCCCCGCCTCACCTCTGCCCAGAGAAACTGGCCACAAAATCAGAACTAGACCACTCCTCAACTCCACCTCTAAACCATAAAATTATCATATCAATGACATGAAGCACCTGATTTCTCTAACTTTTCCCCATAAATTTATCTTCCTGCTTCTGGTTCTTTGATAATTTCTTTTGGAATTTGCTCTCCTTTAAATGGCATTTCAATTATAATAAACTTTGACCCTTGACTTGTAGATGGGCCTAAATCTGCAAATTCTTTTCTGATACCTCCCAATACTAATCTGGAATCTTAACATTTTGGGGGTCTTCCTTGAACTCCAATATATTCATTATCTCAAACCAGTTTATTGAAAAAGTTCTATTTAGTCTCCAACTCCCTTCTCACTCTAATTATTTTAGTGGACAAAGTTATTTTCCTAAAATGCAGATCTAAATATGTTATTCTCCATGTGACTTCCAACAAATCAAAAGAAACAAAAACAAAACAAAACAAAACAAAACAAAACAAAACAAAATTCCAGTGGCTCTCAATATATCCCAGATACTCGAATTTCTAGTTAATAATTGGAGATGATAATACTTATACTTCCTATGCACCTTTGTTTGCTTCAGCTTCCTCCTTTGTAAAATGAGGATACCAATAGCCCTAACCTCTCAGGGTTGTTGTAAGAATCAAATGAATTAATAATTGTAAAGTGTATAGCATAGATCTTAGTATTTAGCAGATACCATATAATTGTTAGATATTATTAGTAGTAGTATCTCTTAGTTTAAATTAAATCACTGTAGACATTTTGGTCATTATAATTTCTTTAATAATTAATCATCGATCTAAACCAATATGTGTATGTATATGTAAATGTATATGTGTATGTGGGTTTTATAGGTTTGTATAATTGAAAATAAAACATTAAATTAAAAAAAAAATAGTTGCTGCAATTACACTGATATGGAAAAATGTGGAGTTGTGGTGAGGAAACTTCCCTTAATAATGCATATTGCATCTTTTTTTGCAATATATAGTCATAGAGTTTCCTACAGGGACTAAGAAAATAAATGAATTGTTGAAGGTTATACAAAGCATTTGAGTTAGAGATGGGATTGGAATCTAGATCTTTCTGGAACCATTTGTGGCTTCTCTGCAGGATTTTTTTGACCTTATTAATTCTTAGATATGAAAAAAAGAAATAAAACCCCTCTTGTGTTCCAAAGCAAGTCACTATTCCATGTATTTAAAATTCCAACCATTTAGCCATTATCACAATTCTTTCTTAATTAAATAGGCATGCCAAAATTAACCATCTCTATCAATTAATACTGTTATGACACAATATTTAGAAATCACAAACACAATAACAGATTAATTATGAAGAAAATAATGTCTTGTTCTCAAAAGACATCAGGAAATAATTTCAAAACTATTTCCCATACTCACTCTCCTTATCTTCATTGTGCAGAAATGATCTCTAATAATGAGCAAGTAGTTTAGACACCATTTCTTTTCAAAATCTGACTTTTACTAATACTCAAACAGATTTTAAGAATTACAAGTATAAACTGCATCTTTGATAGATTTATGTGGCCATGAAAAAATAAATTAAACTATCAAATCACTTTGCATATCTATTTCTCCATTATTTTACATTGGTATGTATCATTGACATAACTCTATTTGGGAAGATGTGATGATGTGATAGTTTTCGTTTTCATATACATAAATCATGTACATGAGTATTTGATATCTTATATCTATAGATATCCATGTATATCATATACATTTATCATTGTAGATAAAGCATATTTCATATATTTTTGACTTTTGAAATAGTTTTACAGTTTTTCACAAAAATGTTTGCTTTGTACCTAGATATAATTCTCTTCCTTCCCTCTTCACAATTTGAAGGCAAATAGGCTATTTCTATATAACAATAACAAAATTCCTTGTAATAAATAATGTTCTGATCACTTCTTTTTAAAATCAATAAACCCACATTTTAAAAGTCATTATGAACAAAACAACTTTCACACAATATAACTGAATACTTTAAAAATTTCCCATTGTTATAAAATGTCTATCCATGTTGTTTTTAAAAATATCTAAGTACAGAAAACTTTATCTATTATGATCTTTGTTTTTCTCTGGAGAAATAAGGATTTTTTTTTTATCAAGGTAGAATAATAGCCATTTTTTTCATCCCACACTGTGATATGATCTGCATGAAGCCAATCCATGTATTAAAAATATCTCTACCAATGCAGAAAGAGGAATTATAGGTAATTTATATCTTTTGGATAATTAATTTACATGATTAAATCACGGTAACAACATCACTATATGTCAATAGGTAAGACAATACCAAGGTCCTTCATGATTCCAAGATTAGGCATTCTACCTATTCCCTCTAACATTCTGCCTTTCATTAATATAGACTACATACACAAACATGCATACATGTGTATATGTGAATTCATATATGCATGTGTATTATTCTAAAAAAGTTTGATATTAAAGAATTAGTAAACAAGACTGAAGGAAGGAAGAAAAACATAATCTTTAAAAATTCACCTTGTTATACTATGCTCTCTATTCCCCAACTCTGAACTTTTCTATCAGTCATTATCTTTGCCAGTGATTTAGCACTAATGACATTTTACTGGTTTTATTGCCATAAATACTTACTGTTGCTTCAACTGTATTGTAATAAGAATCAGGCAGGTTTTTATTTTTTTTAATATATTTTATATTTTTAACATAATTTTATATTATATGTACAGGTTTATATTTATTTTTATATCCCCAATTTTTTCTTATATTAATCAATACAATGCAGCTTTATTAAAAGTGTAATGTGTTAGTCACTAAAAGCATAAAGAGAAATTGTTATAATTGGGACCTAGACACTACTCTTAATGATATGCCAATGCAATGTCAAAATAACTATTAGTTATGAACATGATCCATGGTCTGAGAGATCTCAAAATAATAAAAAAAAAATCTCTTGAGGGTCTGAAGGAGCATTTATTGTATTCTTGCAAAAAAAAAAAAGGGGGGGGGGCACATCTTTATGGTGGAAGAATGCACTGGTACAGAAGCAAGTACATGCTTATATTAATCAAACCCCTCTCATGTACCACTCAGTCTCCTCCCAATTATTCCTGATTAGTCAATATTTTGCTGCCTAGCCATATTTCTCTTTCTGACTTCTGCATGCCTTCCTTACTACCCTTCCCTTATCATGCATCCCATATTCAAAAAAATGGCAGAAAACCCCCAACAGGGTGTGTTGGTTAATATGCAATTAGTCTATTAAACTTTCTCACTTCTCATTTACTTTTGCCAGATAACTGACCCTGACTTATTTGAGTGAGATCAATTACTATGGTAAGACTGGTTGAAAAGGATACAGGAACATATATCTGATTGGTTGGATCCTCCTACTAAGCAGCTGTGTTGATTATTATCAGAATTATCAGAATTCTTGCTTTATATGGAAAACAAACTGTTTTGTTATCATATCCTGTGTCCTGTCTATCACATTATTATACAAAAGAAAGATAGAAAGAGATGCATGATTATATATGTATATTATATATATATATACATATATATATATATGTGTGTGTGTGTGTGTGTGTGTGTGTGAACACACATATACATGCACACATACAGAGAGAGAGAGAGAGAGAGAGAGAGAGAGAGAGAGAGAGAGAGACAGGTAGATAGATAGATAAGTATTGCTAAAATCAGAAAAGTGAAAAATCATTTCTCTGGGTTTGGGGGGAGAAGAAGAGCATCTTTATGATGAAGATAAAGCCCTAGAGGGGATTTCAGGGAAGGGAGGGACTTTACCATTCAAAACTTGGATACTAGGAATGATAAATGGTACGACAAAAGATGTTATGTAGAAGAATATCTGAAAAAAATGGTGAGGAGGAATTCTGGATTGCTCCAATATAAGTAGAGAAGAAAAAGCTTGAAACATATCAGTATAAGAAAGATCCAATAAGTTAAGATATAGTCAAATGGTAGAGTAACTAAAATTATCATTACATATTATCCTTGCATATCAATGTCTAATCTATATCTATTATTTAAAGAGAGAAAGGAAGGGAAGTGGAGAGAGAGAGAGAGAGAGAGAGAGAGAGAGAGAGAGAGAGAGAGAGAGAAGTAAATAGGAAGAAGAGAGGTCAAGAACAAATTCATATTTCTCAAAATACCAAAGTAGAGAAAGTAGAAATCATGGTCCAAAGATAAGAAGAAGAAAATTGGTAAGATTGACCAGCAGCCAAAAGTGGATTAAATATGATTGGCAAATATTTAACAAAATAAAAATGTGTTAAAATATAGATAATGCTAACTTGTGATTTTCTAAGTAAATATATGATTCTTAGGTTTCTGTTTCTGTATAATTTTGCCATTTTGTAAAATCTTTAACTTATTTTGTGAGATGGGTTAGAATTCACTTCAGAAAGCTTCAGTCTCAGTAAAATAAGAGGCACATTTGCTTAGAGGTTATAAATGAGGTGTTAAGAAAAGAAGAAAATGTTTACCACAACAGATATGTATAATATGAACAAGTCAATAAAATTTAAATAAAATAATCTTACAAGAAGTGGATTGCTAAATCATTACTTCTAAAATAGAAATATTACTTGTGAGAATAGTTTGCCTATTTACTCATCCTTTTTCAATGAGCAAAATACTTATGTGAATAGCACAATTTCACTATTTGGGGAGTTTATAATGGATTTAATAAAAGTGTATAAGAATAAGACCTTAGACTTCTTATATCCTCAGAAAGACTGGTATTGGTAAAAGAATTATTACGTAGAAATTACACACTAGATAGACATTTTACATAAAGTAACCATGATCCAACATAAGATTCTCTAGTTCTCCTCCTTTATCTGTTTAAATTCTTAATTTTATTTACATGTTTTTGCATCTTCTTCTTTTTAATTTAAACAGTCTTCTATATCTAAAGATCTATACACTGTAACAAAGATTTTAAAAAAGAAAACAACATAGTTCAGAGAATTTAGCCAATATATCAACCAAGACTGTCTTTAAATACATGAACATATGTATATACATATAGGCATACATGTAAAGATACAATATGCCAACATGCATGCATATACAAATACAAACATACATAAATGCATCCATAGTTACACATTTGCCCATATATACATATTGCATATGCATATAATTATTTATATCTTTTTTAATTTTTCTAATTTCTTCACTTTATATGTATCACTTAAATTTGCCTCTCTATAGTCATTGGGCACATATTTTCCTATTCTGTCTTCTTTACTCTTCATCATTTCATATAAATTTTTTGATGCTTCTCAAATCTGGCTTATTAAAATTCAACATTCCTTTTTGAAAAGTTTTCTGTGTCACTTGTTATTTAATTATTCCCCAGTAAAAGGGAATTGATTTATCCCTTTTAGTTCTTTACTAGTATCAAAATGAATTGTTATGAATGTTTTTGTGGCAATGATAATCTCATTGTATTTGAGATAGGTGTCTAAAAGCAGTATTTGATATCAAAGAATATGGACATTTCCCCCACATTTTTTTTAGAACATTTTCCTTATAATATTTAATTGAACATTAGTGTTCATATCTCTCCACAACCCTTTCAACATTGATTATTCTTTCTCTCTCTCTCTCTCTCTCTCTCTCTCTCTCTCTCTCTCTCTCTCTCTTTTATGATTGCATCCTTTGCTGATCTGGGCTGTGGCTAAGAGACTCCTACTAGATTGCTTGCAACATGCCTGGTTTTGCTGAAATGTGCTTCACTTAAGTGAGACAAACCTTTCTTGAAGTTCTTCTAAGGTATCATAAACTGAAAAAAAAAAGTTTTACTTCACTTTTGTGTGCATTCTGTGATTTTAGAATCCTTTTACAGGATGTTTCAACATTGTTTCTGAAGGAAATTTTGGAGAGCTCAGGCAATTTCCTGCCTTCTCTCTGCCTTGGCTCAGCACATCTCAGAACAGGGGTCCTCATGTGGCCCGCCGGGTTATGGCAAAATCATACCAGAAGTGACATTCAACTTAAACTTGCATTAGCAACACACACTTCCGGCACTGGGCTGAAGCGGTGGAGACAGAGTGTGAGGTGAGTTCCCAGGCCAGGGTGTGTGGTGTGGAGAAGGGAGAGAGAAGCAAAAGACAGAGAACTGATGGGCCACAGCCTTGTACAGTAATGGCAGCCACCACAACAGACAGGTGTGGGGGGATGTACAATGCATGCTGTGCATGTCACGGCCACTGCAGGGGGAATTCACTGCAGCAGTGAAGGTCAGAAGTGGAAGTGTGAAGAGTGGGAGAGAGTGTGTGGAAAATGAGGCATCACAGCACAGAGGCACCTTGGAGGAAGGTGGGCATTGCAGTCTGTATGTCTCTGTGTGGGCAAAGTTATTGCTGGTGTATTGTTTTTTTGTAGTGCTGCATATATAATATATATATATATATATATTACTATATATTATATACTATTAGTAGTATATATATATATGTATATATATATGTATATATGTATATATATACATATATATATACATATATATATACATATATATATGTATATATATGTATATATATATATATATATATATATATATATATATATATATACTACTAATAGCAAAATAGCAATTTGGAATCCCTAGGAAATAATGGTGGTGTTATCTTCTTTTGTAAATATAATGGTTGTCTGGGAGGAAGTTTCTTGGGGAGGTTTTCTGGATGCAGGCTTAGTTTCAGTTCAAATTAATAATCACCTCAAATACAGACAGCTGATAAAATCCAAATGTTTATTTTCTCCTTCCAAGTCTTGTCTCTTTCCTTGGGCCTGGGTAGCTTTCTTAGAGGCCTATCTCCTTCCTTGGTTCCAAGAACTCTTGCAGCTTGTCTGTCAGCTTCACCCTCCAGCTCTCTCTGAATCTTGGTTCTGCCTGACTGCACATTAGCTTCTCAATCTCCCAGAGTGCTCTTTGGCCCTGAGAGCTTCTTGCTTATATGCTGTACACTGAATACACACCAATCATTATTATCACTGGGAAACCATTATTTGTTGTAGGATTAAATCAATTATAAACTAGATTTAAATATTGTCTCTTCAATTCCACTTAGTACCTTGTTTCAAGTTCTGGCCCATAACATTTCCTTGTAGGATCAGATCATTCATACTGAACCATACTAAATTAGATAATTATTGTCTCTATCAATTCTAATGACTTAACACTTTGTAAGGATTCCAACATCTACTGCTTTCTTTTGATGTAGAAAATAAGGTGGTCATGACCTCCCTGACTTCTCAAGGAGGTGAGAACCCCAAAAAGAAGGTGATCACACCTTCCCTGACTGCTCAAAAAAGAAGTGAAAACACCATAAAAAGAAGGTGGTCATGCCCTCCCTGACATCTCAGGAAGGGAGATGAAAACACCAAAGGAAATGGGAAATCAAATCAGATTAGTGGGTTTCTAAAGGGGCTCACTTGAAACAGGTATACATAAATCCATCAATATGGGAGGTTTTACACATAATTACATAAGCACATAGCAATATAACACAGGCTAGAGTAATATAGCAAATAACATGAATCAACATGAGAATTTATAACATGTCCATAAGTCTTAGAAGTAGTCCAAAAGGAATCCATTGTCCATTAGTTCATGTGCCAGGAATCCAATAATTCCTGTTAGCTTTGAAGTACTGCAATAGTCTCATCAACAATTTTTCATCTCAAGGAATCCAATGATTCTTTCTGGTTTTCAAGAACTGAAACAGTCTCATCTTGTGTTAGGGAATCCAATGATTCCTGAAGATTTTAAACTTCTTTTAACAGTTTCATTGTTAGCCATGCTCTTTCAGTGTCAGATATTTCTTAAATCTTCTCTTTTGTTTTGAGGCTTTTCTCTCTTTTTGTCTCTCTCTGATGGACAAGGCAAATGCAGCTCATTGGCACCCATCTGATTCCTTCTCTATCTGTAGAAATATAAGCAAACCCTCTTCTCCAAGCAGTTAATCTATCTAATTCCTTTCTATTTACCACTTTCGGGATTTCTACTCATCATCCGGCAATTACATTGGAGCTGTTTGCTCTGGACACTGCCCTTTTGGGTTAAAAAGCCTCTGCTGTTATTGATCCTCCTATACCAGACATGTAGGTGTCTGACTTAATCTTTGGCCAGTGACTGGGCCAGCTGGCACCTCTAATAACTGTATGATCTGTACCCATGTCTACCAATCCTTTTAATGGTATTCCATTCACATAAATAGTGAGCATAGGTCATCCTTAATTTTTTTCCAAATTAAAAAGAGTGTATCTTCTCCCTTTTTGACCTGAAGAGTAAAACTTTTCAATCACAGGATATGCATTTATAAAATCAGATACATCTTGTCCTTCATTTTTTGCCTTTAATTAATGCTTTTTAATTTTGTCACAGGCTCCTTAATAGGTGGTTTTGAGTGCATTACTGCCTCTCCCCCTCCTCCTTCTTCCTCCACCCATGAAGGGTTAATTGAGGGGGGAGGGTCATGAGATGAAGAATGATTTAATTTCTCCTGCTGTGAAATATCACACTCAAAATTGTACTTAACTCCATTCTTATCTGATTCTTCCTCCTTTTCACCTAGTTTAGTTGGCATCTTCCCCTCCTGCTCTTTCTTCTTTTTCCTTATTCTAACACTTATATAATTTCCTAAAACCAGTTGTATTAAATTATATGTATAAACTATATTTTTGGAAATTGAGTTTAGATGAGAATTATAGTATTCACCTAGTTGATCTCCTACTAATTTCCACTCATTTAGATCCAATTCTTTTTCTGTAGAGAACCAAGTTGATGTGTACTGTACAGTTTTTAAAAGATCAATGATATGCTCCCAGGTTATAATTAAACCTTGATTTTTTATAAGTCTTGAAATGGTCTCTACACATTTTCCTTGCACATAAACAGAAGGCTATTTTCTAAACATCTGTCCCATCTTAGTTGAAATACTATTTTAGCTCTTTAACAAAATTTCTTTTGTACTCACCCTAATTTCTGGGTCGAGAAGAGTTTTCCACTGGATTCAGGAGCAGAGGCTTTTCCACTGAGATCAGAGTCCTATCAGCCCCATATTGGGTGCCAAAATGATGTTCTCTTATTTTGTAAAAATATAATGGTTTTCTGGGAGCAGGTTTCTTGGGGAGGTTTTCTGGAGGCAACCTTAGTTTCGGTTCAAATCGCCAGCTGATAAAATCCAAATGTTTATTTTCTCTTTCCAAGTCTTGTCTCTTTCCTTGGGACTGGGTAGCTTACTTAGAGGCCTATCTCCTTCCTTAGTTCCAAGAGCTCTTGTAGCTTGTCTGACAGCTTCAGCCTCCAACTTTCTCTGAATCTTGGTTCTGCTTGACTGTAGATTAGCTTCTCAATCTCCCAGAGTGCTCTTTGGCCCTGAGAGCTTCTTGCTTATATGCTGTATCCTGAGTTCACACCAATCATTATATCACTGGGAAAACATCATTTGTTGTAGGATTAAATCAATTCTAAACTAGATTTAAACATTGTCTCCTCAATTCCGCTTAGTATCTTGTTTCAAGTTCTGACCCATAACATTCTCCTTGTAGGATCAGATCAATCATACTAAACCATGCTAAATTAGATAATTATTGTCTCTATCATTCTAATGACTTAACACTTTGTAAGGATTCCAACAAATAATGATGTCAAGAAAAAGAAAATTGACTCAGAGTGTAGGATATTCAAAGAACAGTGGACTTATGATTACTTTTTCATGCAGTACAAGGAAAGAGCTGTATGTCTGATATGCCAGAATATAGTGTCTGTGTTCAAAGAATATAATTTGCATCAACACTATGAAACTCAACATAAAGATAAATATGATTGTTTGGTTTGAGAAGTGAGAAAAGATGAAATATTAAAACTGAAAAATACATTGACAACTCAGCAAAATACTTTTGTGAAGCAGAAGCAGCTAAATATTTCATCACTGCCAGAAAGTTTTCAAGTTGCCAAGCTAATAGCACATACTGGCAGACCATTTGGGGAGGGAGAATTTGTTAAAGAATGCCTTCTTTCTGTTTCCAAAGAGATGTGTCCAGAGAAGGCCGATTTATTTAGTACAGTGAATCTTTCAGGACCTACAATTACACGGCGGATTGAAGAAATGGGAAACAATATGCATCAGCATTTGAAAAACTCCATTAAAAAAATCCATATTTTTCCTTGGCACTTAATGAAAACATCATTATGTTTGTGATTCTGCACAACTTCTAATTTTTATTCATGGGACGAATGATTATTTTGAAGTCGTAGAAGAGTTTGCTGCACTGCATAGCATCAAAGGAACAACTACAGGAGAGGATATCTATGAAAAGTTTTGCTAAACTATGAATGATTTGGAGCTGGACTGGGCTAAACTAACCAGTATGACAACTGATGGTGCTCCTAGCATGGTGGGGTCGAAGAAAGGTATAATTGCTTGCATTAACCAAGAGATGGACAAAGATAACCATTCTCATACACTAGCCATACACTGCCTCATCCACCAACAAGCGCTGTGTAGTAAATCACTGAAGTGGGACTCTATTATGAAAATTGTGGTATCTTGTGTTAACTTCATTAGAGCTAATGCACTAAATCACAGATCATTTCAGGAATTTCTCTCTGAGCTAAATGTTGAGCATGAGAATGTTCTATATCACACAGAAGTCCATTGGCTGAGTTGAGGGAAAGTTTTGAACCGTATCTATGACTTACTTCCACAGATTACAACTTTTCTGCTTTCAAAAAGCAAAGAAGTACCAGAGCTCAGTGATGCAGAATGGAAATGGCACCTTGCCTTTCTGACAGATGTAACAGAGCTACTCAACAATTTCAATATGCAACTTCAAGGAAAGGGGGAGCTCATCTGTGATATGCAATCACATGTCAAAGTAAAATTAGGCCTCCTCATCAATCAAGTAAAGGAGGAAAACTTCTGCCATCTCCCCACAACTCAAAATCTGTTAGGGGAAAAACCACTGATTTCATTCCCAAAAAAACATGTGAGAATTCACTGGAAAAATTGCAAAAAGAGTTCCAATCTATTTTTTTAATAGCTTTTTTATTTACAAGTTATATGCATGGGTAATTTTACAGCATTGACAATTGCCAAACCTTTTGTTCCAATTTTTCCCCTCCTTCCCCCAACTCCCTCCCCTATATGGCAGGATGACCAGTAGATGTTGAATATATTAAAGTACAAATTAAATACAAAATAAGCATATACGACCAAACTGTTATTTTGCTGTGCAAAAAGAATCGGACTCTGAAATATTGTACAATTAGCCCGTGAAGGAAATCCAAAATGCAGGCAGGCAAAAATATAGGGATTGGGAATTCAATGTAATGGTGCTTAGTCCTCTCCCAGAGTTCTTTCGCTGGGTGTATCTGGTTCAGTTCATTAGTGCTCCCTTGGAACTGATTTGGTTCATCTCATTGCTGAAGATGGGACTAGTGGAACAGGTACATTTTTAACAGTTCTATTGCAAAAATTAATACTTGGGGTCAGTCATAGACCAGAGCTCAGGAAAGAGAGCAAGAAAGTAGTGATATGATCTTTAGATCATACTACTTTGGAAGAAGTGAAAATTAAAAATCTCTAGAGGTATCTCTGAAAACAGCTGCTCAAAATCCCTGAATTTTGGAAAAGTCTGCCCTCCACTCTGGAAACAGCCCTATTTAACAAAAGGTTAAAAGTCCAGTAATGGACTGGGGAAATGAGCAAACAGTAGAAAAATTCTGACTGGAAAATTAGTACGGTGCTAAGAAACACCAAAACACACACTCAGAAGAAGATAACAAAGTCAAAGATTTTACATTCAAAACATCAAAGACAAAAATATGAATTGGTCTCAAGCCATAAAAGAACTCAAAAAATATTTTGAAATCAAGTAAATGAGGTAGAAGAAAAAGTTAGAATGAGAAATGAGAGCAATGTAAGAAAATTGCAAAAAAAAAAAAAATCAACAGCTTGGTAAAGGAGAGACACACACAAATACTCAAGAAAATAATAAAACTAGTCCAAATGATAAAGCCAATGACATGCAAAAAGCCAATGAGGAGAAGAATGCCTTAAAAAAAAGCAGAATTGGTGAAATGGAAAAAGAGACCCAAAAATTCCCAGAACAAAGAACCAAACAAATAAATAAATCTCCTTTAAAAGTAGACTTGGAGATACAAAAAGATATACAAATGTCATGGAAGAATGTTAAACATATCATTGTCAAAAAAAAAATGATCTGGAAAGTAGCTCTAGGAGAAAAATTGTTAAATTTGTTAAAGTTGTTAGATTTGCTGAAAATCATTATATAAAAAAAGTCTATATATGTCTATACATCATTATTCAATAAATTATCAAGGAAAATTGCTCTGATATTGTAGAACCAGAGAGTAAAACAGAAATTAAAATAATCCATTAATTATCTCCTAAAAGAAATCCTCAAATGAAATCTTTGAGGAATCTTATAGCTAACTTCCAGAGTTAGCAGGTAAAGAAGGCAGGAAAAAAAAAAAAAAAAACAATTCAAGTATTGTGATGCCACAGGTAGGCAAACACAAGATTTAGCAACTTGTACATGAAAGAATGTGTTTGTAATATAATGTTCCAGAGGAAAAAATCCTAGGATTACAACCAAAAAACACCTATTCAGCAAAACACTATAATCCTTCTAGGGAAAAGTACATATTCAATGAAATAAAATACTTTCAAGCATTCTTGCTAAAAAGATCGGATCAAAAAATTGACCTTCAAATTCAATATCTTAGAGAAACATAAAAAAGATAAAAAGATAAACAGAATAAGGAAATCATAAGAGACTTAACAAGGTTCAACTATTTATATTCCTAAATAGGAAAATAATGTCTGTAATGCATAAAATCTTTCTTATAATTAGAGCATTTTGAAGGAGTATATATAGACAGAGGCCACAGGTAAATTGAATATGAAAGAAAAATATCTAAAAAAATTAAAATTTTGTAATAATAGAGGAATGTACTAGAAGACAGTACAGAGCAGAGATAGAATAGGGTAAATTAGCCCCTGTAAAAGATGCAAGTATAAGCTTTTTATAAATGATGGAAAGAGAGGATGGGAAGTTAAGGGGAGTGAGTGAATCTTACTATTCTCAATATTGGCTCAAAAAGTGGAATTTAATATGTGTGTGTGTGTGTGTGTGTGTGTGTGTGTGTATAGTCAATTGCACATAAAAAATCTTATCTTTCACAAAAGTGGGAGGTGAAGGGAAAAAAAGTTGTTGCTGAAGGAGGGAAGATTTAGGATGAGGGTAGACAGAAACAAAATATCTTAGAGAAAGGAGGGGGTGAAAGGAGAAAAAGGAATAAAATAAACAGGAATGGGAAAAATAGGATGAAACAAAATCCAGTTAGCAAAATAACTGTGAAAGAAATTATGATTCAAATTTATCTGATGAAATTTCTCATTTCCCATTTCTCAAAAATGTAGGGAACTAAGTCAAATTTATAACTATTAAGGCAAATCATTTAAAAGTACTCCATCTTGGAGTACAAGGGAAAGCTCTTGGAATACACAGAAGCCACCTGGCTGGTCAGTTTTCAGACAAAGTAATCATAGCTATCTATAATCTTATGAAAAAGTGCTCTAACTCACCAATTAGAGAAATGCATCTTAAAACACTTTAAGATACGACCTCCTACCTATTGCACATGTATATCCTTTTCCCTCTTTTATTATCTCTGCAACACAGACTCAGTAGTGAGATTGCTGGATCAAAAGGAATGCTCAGGTTTATAGCCTTTGAGAATAGTTGCAAATTATCCTCCAGAATGGCTGAATCAGTTCACAATTCCACCAACAAAGTATGGAGGTTCTGTTTTCCCACATCCCCTTCAACAATTAAAGCCATGATCTAGCAATTAAAAAATAATTCCATTTGTATCATATATGATGTTGAAAATTTGGTAGGTACAATCTGTTGTGAAAAATGGTAGGTGCTCATTGTTTGAGAAACGGTTGTTTCAATTTATATGTTTGTATCCCCCAGGATCTAATATAGTTTCTGGCTCATGTTAGGTCCTTGCTAAATAGATTTTTTTTCTTCTTTGACCTAATGATTAAAGAAAAAATGGCTGGTTGGGGACAACTCTTTTGTTTGTTTATTTGTTTTTATAGGCACAAATTCAACTGGACAAATGTAGCAGACACATTTCAACTTAAGTTGATCATCTCTAATTTTAACTACAAATCATGTTATTATTTGTCTTCTGTTTCCAGAGAGAACTAAAGATATAGTGATTTAACCTATCTTAATACTGAGAATACTGCTATGTGGCTGCTGTAACATGGCTCAGCTTCTTGGAGACACAGATGTAAGCTGAATGCCAGATAGATGCTAAAAGTGGATAAGTAGCTCTGAAAAGTGCTTAGAAAATCTTCACATGAGAAATGCTAGTCCTCCCTGAATAATCTATACACACCAAAAATACTTCAATAAAAATGACACCACTTTTAAACATGTAATAATAAAGAATTCAAAATTAATAATTTGAATAATAAAACATCCATCTATTTAAAATTTATGTCAATTAACATTTATTAGATGCTTATTATGTGTCAGGTTAAGTTCTGTGGCTATTTGGAAAGATAAAATAAGTCTTGGCCCTAAAAGAACTTATCTTTTAATGGTGAAAGATCATGTAAACAACTTTGTACATAAGAGAAGGAAAAGAAATATACTTTTGTATGGCACTTAGTATATACCAGAATAGGTGCCATAATGAATATAATACTGTGCCTGAAGAATCTTGCCTCAGACATTTTCTAGCTATATGACCCTGGCCAAGTTACTTAACCCTATCTGCCTCAGTCCTCAGTTTTTAATCAAAGAAAAGAATGGAAGAAGGAAATGTTAAATCACTCCAAGTGCTCCTAGCCAAGAAAAGCTCAAATAAGGTCATGATGAGACAGATATAATTGAAATGATTAAACTAAAATATATGCCAGGTACCCTGCTAAACATTTTAAAAATATTTTATTTGATCCTCTCAAAAACTCTAAAAGGTAAGTTCTGTTATTATTTCAGTTTTACATTTGAGACATCCAAGGCAAACAGAGATCAAAGTGATTTGTCCAAGTTTACTCAGCTAGTATTTAAGGCTATAGTTGAATTTAGGTCTTCCTGACTATATGCAAGCACTTTTAATATTGTGCCATCTAGCTGCCTCATATATTCACTCATAGGCATTTTATAAGAAGGCTATCTATAGTGAAAGAAATAGTACCTATGACTGAGAACAAATGTTTTTCAAATATCTATGTATTATTAAATTTAATTTAATTTTTGAAGTATTTCAGATGTTTCACAAAAGACTGTTGGATGTATCAATGGATCAGACATCATGATGTTTGTCATGTAGCAACCACAATACATAGTTCAAGAGACAATAGTTTTATTTCTACTATGAACAATGGGCAAAGCAATTTTCTCAAAGTAAACTCAGAACTGTATGGATTCAAGTATACATTGCTATAGAACAAAGTTACAAATTAATTTAATGTATACTGCGTGAAGACTGAGCACCTGGATACCTTAGAAGCAACCGGAGTTGGGATAAGCAAAAGCCCTTAATCTTTATTCTTGGTCTTTTGGGGTAGTAGTCAGGGGAATGGACACAGCAATCTCCATACCTTCTTTCTCTCTCTCCACAGGCAAAAAGTAACTTACTTGTCTTGCTTTACCCTCTAATCCCTCTTACAATTCTCTGGATACACCAACAGATGGAGCCAGCACAGAATAGTGGGGCGGGCCATTTTCCAAGCATATGCTAATAGAGTATTGTTCAATAAGTAATTAGCCTTAAGTGCTTAGTTGTCCAAGTACAGCTGCTCAGTTTCAGCCCTTTACATCTCTGAGTTTATTTTGTTTTAGCACACAGGTGGTCATGCCATCCCTGACTTCTCAGGAAAGGAGGTGAAAACACCAAAAAGGAGGTGATCAACCCCACCCACCCCAGCTTCTCAGGAAGAGAGGTGAAAGCAGTAACAAGTAGATGATCACACCCTCCCTAACATCTCAGGAAGGGAGATGAAAAGCACCAAAGGGAAGTGGGGATTGCTAGTGGGTTTCTGGGCTGAAGGATCTTATTAGAAACAGGTATGCACAAACCCATCAGCATGGGTGATATTACACAAGCACATAGAAATAACACACAGGTTATTAGTGATGACTCTCTGCACAGCCAGTGCAGGCTCAATGTGGTATAACAAGCATGAATTGTACATGCAAGTAGTGGTATAACAAATAATATAAATAAATATAGTATTGTAAAAGATTTCCAGAAGTCCTAGAAGGAGGGTATGTAAACAACAGTCACACATACGCCTTCTTCAGCAGCCAAGAGATAGTCTAAAACCAATCTATTAGTCCATTGTTTCACATGTCAGGGAATTCAATGATCCCCACAAGTTTTTGAAGTCCTGCAACAGTCTTTTTATATGTTAGGGAATACAATGATTCCTGCAGATTTTGAAGTCCTAGAACAGTCTTATCATTTCTCAGAAAATCCAATAAGTCCTGAGAGTTTTCAAGTCCTACAAAGGGCTTATCACATCTCAGAGAATCCAATGATGCCTGAGGGTTTTGAGGTCCAACAATTATTGATGTCCATGAATCAAACACCATAACTGCCATGCTCTTTCAGTGGTGGGCACAGTCAGAAATGCAACCACTAGATGTTTCTTGGGTCTTCTTCATTTCAAGGGTCTGCTCCATCTTTCTCTGATGGACAAGGCAAATACAGCTTGTTGGCAGCCATCTGATTCCTTCTCCACCTCTGGAGATACAAGCAAACTCCCTCCCCCAAGCAGTTAACCTATCTTGTCCCTTCCATTCACCACTTTCTGGGTCTCACCACATTACCTGGCGATTATCTAAAGATAGTGGAGTTGCTCTCACTGGACACTGCCCTTCCGGTAGGTTATAAAACCTGTCTACCAGAGCCAGTACATCTTAGTAAAAAATCAAGAAGGTAATAGTATAAAGGACTAGATTTAGGAGTTCTCTAGAGTTATCTGTGGCTCCCCCTTTCTTTTGTTTTTGGACGAGTCTCTTAATGTCTCTGTTTCTCCTCTCTATTATTGCCTGTCCTTGAGGATTAAAGGGTATGCCAGTGGTGTGTAAAATCTTATACTGTGCACAAAAGTGTGCAAAATGTTTAGAAATATATGAATGTCCATTATCTGTCTTTATTGCTTGTGGTACATCCATAATTGCAAATGCTTGGATAATGAATTCAGTGACCATTTGGGCTGTCTCTTTTGCTCATGGTATAGCAAAAGTGAATCCTGAAAAGGTGTCTACCACAATAGGGATAAAAGATAGATGACCAAAAGATTTATAATGGGTCACATTCATATGCCAAATTTCATTGGGTCTCAAACTATGAGGGTTCTTCCCTGGAGGCAGTGTAGGAGCATGGAAAGGAAGGCAAGCTGTACAAGCTTTTACTATGCTCCTGCTTCCTCTCTTGTTATTCCAAATTGTAAATGTAAAGCTTGAGAAGCCTGATGATATTTAAAATGAGATTCTTGGGCTTCTTGAAATAAAGGAGTATTGGCCAACATAGTTAAAAGGCTATCTGCCTTTGAATTACTATCAAAAATAGGACTTGGGCATCCACTATGAGAGTGGATATGCAAGACATAAATCTTACCTAGATGCTTTCTCACTTGCTCTTGAAGTTCCGTAAAGAGCTGATATATATTGGAGGATGCAAATTTTATTTGGGCTATGGCAGTTCTTTGTACCACACCTACTTAATAGGCTAAATCAGATATTATATTTATATTTCCTGGAAAACAAGTAAGAGTTAGAATGATTGTATACAATTCATTCTGCTGGGTGGACTGAAAAGGAGTTCTGACTACTCTCTTTATAGTTAAGTCACGAGAGTATACAGCACAAATGTTATGTTTGGAAGCATCTGTAAAGATAGTTGGTCCTTTAAGTTAGAAACTTTTTCTTCAAGAATCCATTGCCAATTATGTAATAGTCTGGTTACCTTTAATGAGGACACGTATGTAAAGTTTGGAGCCATGGCTAATAAAATTTGCCACCATGGGGTGGTTTTGCAGCACACATTAATTTGTACATTAGTATAAAAGGTGTATATCTTGTCAGGTCTTATCCCAGATAATTTTACTGCTGGCTTAATGGCCTTTAATAAAATTCTAGCAACAAGCACTGGGTAAGAAGTAAGGCTTTGTTATGGTTGTGCTGGATGTCCACCCACTCTATCACACTGTCTCATTGATGAAGGACTGCTGTGGGTGCCTCTTTTGTAGCAAAAACTGATATTTCCAAGGGTTTTTGAATGACTTTTTCTACCACATTGGATAAAACCAGTTCAACTTTCCTCAAAGCCTCTTGAGCTTCTTTTGTAAGCTGGCATGGTGAGTTTAAAGTACTGTCTCCCCTTAAAATGTCATATAATGGTTGCACTTAAAGGTAGTCAAGTCTAACACTAGATGCATCCATTGGATATCTCTTATCTATTTTTGAAAGTCATTTAAGGTGTTTACCTTTCTGTTCTTAAGGAAAATTTTTGTACTGTAATCACCTTAGGCCATACTTCCTATCCTAAATATTGAAAAGGAGCATGCCTTTGAATTTTTTTTCTGGAGCTATGTGCAATTTGTAGTTCCTTAGTGTTTCTATGGTCTTTTGGAGACATGCTTCTAACATTTGTTCCTCAGGTGCACATCCCAATATATCATCCATGTAATGCAATAACATTACTTTTGGAAATGCTTTTCTTACTGGAGTAAGAGCATCAGCAACATACATTTGACACACAGTAGGGCTGTTTTTCATTCCCTGTGGCAAAAATGTCCATTCATATCTTTTATAAGGCTCAGCTAAGTTAATGCTGGGCACTGAAAAGGCAAATCTTTTCATATCCTCCTTATCTAGAGGGATAAAATAGAAACAATCCTTATTTTCTATAACCCAAAAAGGCCATTCTTGAGGCAATTGAGCAGGAGATGGAAGTCTAGGCTGAAGAGCTCCCATAGTTTCCATCTGTTTATTTACCCTTTCTTAAATCAGTCAACATCCTCCATTTTCCAGATTTCTTTCTTACAATAAATACTGGGAATCACAAGGACTCAGAGAAGGTTGTAAGTGTTCTTGGTCTAATTGCTCCTATACTATATCTCATAAGGACAGAATTTTATCGCTACCTAAGGGCCACTGTTCTATCCACACTGTTGTATCAGTTTTCCATTGGATAGGAACAGGTGAAAGTGTTGACAGGTCTTCAACAGCAGCCCTGCCTAAAAAAAACAAAGTACTCATTTGTAATCCTAATTGTTGTAAAATGTCTCTTCTCCACAGATTGATGGGGATTTTTTCAACTATAAAAGGAGTAAAAATTCCTGATTCACCTTCAAAAGTCCATCTCAATGGGATAGCACTAACTTCAGCTGCTATTGATCTTCCTACACCAGACATGTAGGTATCTCCCTTAATCTTTGGCCAGTGCCTAGGCCAGTTGGCACCACTAATGACTGTATGATCTGCACCTGTGTCTACCAATCCTTCTAATGATGTGCCATTTACATAGATAGTGAGCATAGGTCGGTCAGCTGTCACAGCTGCTGTTTAGTATATTCCTGGATTTTGTTGCTTGGAGTCAGAATCTGGACGATTGTCATCAGATTGCTTATTAGGAATCTTATGCTACTTATGCTACTACTTCTCCTGGGTGATAAGTCATACATTGTCTACCTGTATTAGTGACTGGGATATGATCTACACATTCCCCAGTTTTCCACATCAGTGTATGGATGGACACTGTTTTTTAAATATTCTCAGGAGGTGAAATGATCAAGCCTTGCCTGGAGGCAAGGGATCCATAGGCTGGAGAAGAACAGATTTCACATCTCTAAAGGGTATCTCAGTTGTCCCAGCTGCATACATCTCTATTCTTTCCAATTGTTATCCCTTTCTCCCATCAGGTTGCTTCGTGGATGATTGGTCATGTCTGGGTAATAGACTTCTAGGCATTCTCTTGGTGTAGCATTGACTGCCATCATGCCCCAAGTGATTTTTGCTTGGGGTCTTGGGGCTGGGCCCCTTATCCCTTTTCTCTGAATCAGTCTACATTCTGATGCCCAATGAAAGCCTCTGTTGCATTTTGGACATGGGGTATTGGGTCTTGTTCTCCCACCCTGTTTTCTCACTCTGTCTCTATGCCAACATTGAGCTTTCAGATGCCCTACTTTACCACACTGAAAGCATTGATGAGTCTTTCTGGAAGTCCCTTGCCAAAAGTGACTCTGTCTCTCCATGTTTGGATCTTAGGAAGTCTGCATCCTAAACTGGTTATAGAAGGTATTTGTGCCCACTGAGGCACATCATCTTTTAATCTCCTCTAAAGGAGCATCCTTACATATTCCTAGTATAATTCTTCTACAATCCTCATTAGCATTTTCTTTAGCAAGTTGCCTTTTCATAATGTCTGTTACTGCATTTTCACCATTATTTCACATGATAGGTGCCTGCAGGTGTCCTACAAAATCAACAAAGAGTTCATTTTGTCCTTGTGCAATTTTTGTGAAGTCTTCACCCTTGTCATTTTTACTGGGGAGAAAAGCCCATGCTTTGATAGCATCAGAAGCAATTTGCTCATATGTTGCTATGAGGTAATTAATCTGTACTGAAATGTCTGCATAAGAACCTACATCTGTTAGTTGGTCATAGGTTATTGGAGGATTAACTCCTCTATGACTCTTTAGTTGGCTTGTATCCTACAGAGTTCACTATGTTCAGAAAGCCACAACAAATTTTGTCTAGGTTCTAAGCATGCCCTTGCTATAGATTTCCTGTCCCTAGGTGTTAAGACTTCATAAGCCAAATTCTGTAGTAACATCTTAACATAAGCTGATATAGCTCCATAAAGAGTGCAAGCCTTTTTCAGGACTTTGAGGATTTCTATATCAAAAAGAGTGTATCTTCTTCTTTCTTGACCTGAAGAGTTAAAATGTTGAATCACAGGATACATTCCTATGTTCAAATCAGCTATATCCTACCTTTCTTCTGTGGTTTTAAGTACTGCCTTTTGTAATCTAGTCATAGGAGGGAGAGATTGCTGGGGTGGGAAAGTGTTGGTGGTATCATTGCTCCTCCTATTACTACTCCTCCTCCTTCCATCCTGGAAGGTGAAGTTGATAGGGGTGTGTCAAGAATCATTTCCAGTTTAGGCGGGGTTGAGGCTGCCTTGTGAGAGTGAGAATCACCACACCCTTCACCACACCCTTCAACTTCACTTAAATCCTCATGCCCTCTTGTGATATTGCCATTAATCTGTCCTTTGTCTTCCTCTTTCCCCTCACACTTCCTCATCTGGCTGTTCTAAAAACTTTTCTTTTTTTCTATAACTTGCAGGATTCTTTAAGGCCAATTGTATTATGTTGTTTATATAGAATGTTTCTTTGGAAATTGAAACAGGAACTTCATCATTGTAATATTTACATAGTTGATCTCCTACTAGTTTCCAGTTATCTGGCCCTATATGTTCTTCCTTTAAGAACCAAGGGGACATGTGTTCTAATGTACCCAAGAGTCTAGGGATCTGCTCCCAAGTTACAATTAAGCCTTGCCCCTTGATCAACTTAAGTATGCTTTTTATAGCACCCCCTTGAGGCAGGGGTGGGGCTGGGACTGGAGAAGGGGGAGAATCTTTTCCTAATATCTGTCCCATTTCAGCTAGAAAAGGTTACTAGTGTAGCCCTTAATAAAGTAAGTTCCCTGTTTTTCTATTAAAATACTCACACTATTTCCTGTTTACCAGTGACTTTTTCAGTGAAATTAGGGTCCTTAGTCCACACATTGAGCACTAAATGTGAAGACTAAGTTAGCACTCTGGATGCCTTGGAATTAGCCGGAGTCAGGACAAGCAAAAGTCCTTGGCCTTTATTCTTGGTCTTTAGACATAGAAGTGAACAGGATGGACTTAGGACCTCCATGACCTTCCTTCTCTTTATCTACCACCTAAGTGACTCTGGCTTGTCTTACTCTTCCCCTTGATCCTTCCCACCATTCTCTGTATACACCAAAAGATTGAGCCAGCACAGAATAGTGGGAAGGGTCATTTTCCAAGCATATGCTAATAGAGTATTTTCCAATTGGTAATTAGCCTTAAGTGCTTGATTGTCTGACCTCAGTGCATGAACTCAGAGTTTCAGCCCTTTACAAAATGGAAAAAGAAAGAAAAGGGAAAAAAAAAAAACAAAAAACAAAAACATTGTCATGTGCCCAGAAGAAAATCACAAAGGATTCAAAATATGTAACCACAAATGTCCATTTCAAGAAAACATCCATAATAACAGTAGAGATTATATATTCATGACTGTCCGTCTTTTCTTTGCTTCCTTGTTGGTTATTCTTTTGTTCTCTGCTGTGTACTTTTTATTTTATTCTATTCTCTCCCTATTCATCCCACCTATCCCCACAAGCAGGCTATAGTTAAGCATGATATATTTATACATACCTGCATATACTCATAACTATAAATATATCTATATATGAACATGCACATATACATATTCATTTACACATATGTAAAGGTGCATCTAAAATAACATTAATATTACTCATATAAATATATAATGTAGATTTCTCTCTTGAGTGAATTTTTTGACTTTATCTGATAGCAATCATAATTAGCTCTACTTTATTTTCTAATGAATTCTATTCCTGATCCTTGTATACAATATTTGTATACATTTCTTATTTTCTTTCACAGTTAACTCTTATATCTTAATTCTAGTCTTTAATTTGCTTAAGTATTATTTAATCTTCTCCCTTACCCATGGGTCCTTCCCTCATCTTCTTTCCCCCATTTTTTCCCTCCCCCCTTTATCCAATTCCTAGTTGTCTATACACCTTATCTCAATATGAACAGCCTCCTGTTCCCCACCTTAACCTATGCTACATATTCCCTCCTTCTTTATCTCTTTCTCATTAATCTTCACTTTTTCCCCACTGCCATAAATCTACATGCCCTTTATACCCCGCTATATCCTATTCTTATGCCTTAATTTCTTTATTGATTTTGGAGGATGTTATATCCTTCATTTCTCTCTCTCTCTCTCTCTCTCTCTCTCTCTCTCTCTCTCTCTCTCTCTGTCTGTCTCTCTCTCTCTCTTTCTCTCTCTCTCTCTCTCTCTCTCTGTCTCTCTCTTTCTCTCTGTCTGTCTCTCTCTCTCTCTTTCTCTCTCTCTCTCTCTCTGTCTCTCTCTCTCTCTCTTTCTCTCTCTCTCACACACACACACACATAAGTACACAAAAACACACAAACACACAGAGACAGATGTATCTACATATAATTCTGAATTTGTCCCATTCTCATTATGAGTAAGTTTTCAGAACTACCAGCATCCACTTCCTCCTTAATGCCTCTGTTTTGGTTCTTTCTCTCCATCTCATTTATATATCATAACTACTATTTTTACATTTTCCTAGACAGTTTTATGTTTTAGAGTCAGATCAAATGCAGCTCTGCTCCAGTCTTTCTTTTGAGCTGATTACTGATTACTGATGTCAGTCTTAAATATTTGGTATACATTTCCATGTATAAAACAAACAATTGCTTGAGCCCTTCATATTAATATTTGTTGTAGACCCTTATTTGTTAAATTTTCAACTGAATTCAGTTTTGGTTGAAAAAAAATCCTGAAAATCTGCAAATTCATTGAATGTCCACTTATTTTTATTTAATATTATGGTAAGTTTTGCTATATATCATATTTTTAGCCACAGATCTAGTTCTTTTGGTTGTTGATATATATTATTCAAGGACCTGCAGTCTTTTATTGTAGCTCCTGTATAATTCTAAGTGTAATATCCTGTGTAATACTGTATAATTCAAAGTGTAGCTCCAGAATATATATGAAATGTTTGTGTTTTTCCTTTTTTTCTTTCTTGTGACATTTTCTATTTCATGTGAGGGTATAAACATTTAACAATAATATTCCCATGTGCTTTCCATATGGAATCTTTTTGAAGTGATGATTGGTGGATTTTTTTCTATTTTGACTTTCCCGTCTTGTCAAGGAGAATTTTCTTCGATTATTTCTTGCATTATTGTTTGAAGATCTTTTTTGTTGTTGTTGTTGATTACAGCTTTTAGGTATTTCAGTTATCACTATATTTTCTCTATTTGCTGTTATCCAGATCTGATATGTGTATATACTGTAGTATACACTTCATTAACCTCCTTTTGCCAAATTTTAATTTTCAAAGAGTTATTTTCTTCTTTGAGATTCTAAGCCTCCTTTTCTGCATGGTTAATTTTTAAAATTGTTTTCCTTAGATTTTTTTTTTATTTGTTTACTTTTCTTCATTCATTCTGATTTGATTTGTGAAGTCTTTAAAGTTCTTTAAATTCTTTCTGTGCAGGTAGTTATTTAATGTTACTCTTTAGGGAAGAAGAGTCTTTTTTTTAAAAAACTTTATATCCTACTTTGAAAATGAACTCTCCTTTTCACTATGCCCTTAGTAAGTTTCTAAGTTTGGGTTCATTCTCATTTGCCTGTTCATTTTTTTAAACATAATTGCTATTAGTGTAAACACCTCTAATCCTGGAGTGGGAAGGGATGGTGCCTCTGGCTTCACTTCACTTGGTTTGGAGCCTCAAACCAAGAGATCCATCCTTCTGCAAATGACCACATCTCCTTGCATCCCTGAACCGCTACATCTGCATTCACTGTATAAGCTGCTTCATTCTCACCCAGGACAGGGATTTCCTCATTCTTCCTTCTTGGACTAAGAATTCCTAATTCTGCATGCTGTCCAGTAGGTAAAAAGCTCCTGTGGTTGTGTCCGAGGCTGCTTTCAAGCTCCCAGGCAAGTTTTTCTGTGGAGAAAGTCTAGGAAGTGTTTATTCTTTCCATTGGTTAAACCCTGGTCTTTGGGTCTTTCTTTTTGCTGTTCTTCTCAGGTTAATCCAGAGGGACCCAAGTTCTGCCCCAAATCTTTTTTAATCATTGTTCTATGTTCTCTTCGAGACACAATTTTGTTTTCTTTGTGGGCAAAATCTGGAAAGCTTGGACTTTTTTTTTTTTTTATTAAAGCCTTTTACTTTCAATGCATGCATAATTTTTCGACATTGAACCTTGCAAAACCTTGTGTTCCAAATTTATTCCAAAGTAATCCTATATATATGTGTGTGTGTGTGTGTGTACACACACACACACACACACACACACACACACACATGCAATTATCATGCTGCACAAGAAAATTCAGAACAAAATGGAAAAAAATGAGAAAGAAAACAAAATGCAAGCAAACAACAAAAAGAGAGAAAATGCTATATTGTGATCCACACTCCAACAGTCCTTTCTCTGGGTGTAGATGGCTCTCTTCATCAGAAGATCATTGGAACTGGCCTCAATCATCTCATTGCTGAAAAGAATCATATCCATCAGGATTGATCTTCATATAATCTTGTTATTGTCATAAACAATGATCTCCTGGTTCTGCTCATTTTATTTAGCATCAGTTCATTTAACTCTCTCCAAACCTCTCTGAAATAATCCTACTGACCATTTCTTATAAAATACAATATTCCATAACCTTCATTTATCATAACTTATTCAGCCATTCTCCAACTAATGTGCATCCACTCAGTTGCCAGTTTCTTGCCACTACAAAAATAACTGTCACAAATATTTTTTAAAATGTGGGTCCCTTTCCCTTTCTCATGATCTCTTTGTAATATAAACACAGAATAAAAACTGCTGGATTAAACAGTTCGCACATTTTGATATCCCTCTGGGATACCTCTGTACCTCTGGGTACAGTTTCAAATTGCTGTCTAGAATGGTTGGATCAGTTCATAATTCCACAAACAATATATTAGTATTTTCCTACAACCCTCCAACATTCATCATTATGTTTTCCTGTCACTTTAGCCAATTTGAGACATGCGTAGGTACCTCAGAGTTGTCTTAATTTGCATTTCTCTGATCAATCGTGATTTAGAGCACATTGTCATATGACTAGTAATGGTCATAATTTCTCAACCTGAAAATTGCCTGTTCATATCCTTTGACCATTTATCAATTGAAGATGCCTTGAATTCTTATAAATTTACATCTGTTCTCTATATGTTTTAGAAAAAAGGCCTTTATTAGAACTTTTGAATGTTAAAAAAAAAAAAAAATCCCCAGTTTATTACTTCCCTTTTAATCATCTCTGCATTGGTTTTATTTCTGCAAATACTTTTGAAGTTAATGTAACTAAAATTATCTATTTTATGTTCAATAATATACTCTAGTTCTTCTTCTTCTTCTTCTTCTTCTTCTTTTTTTTTTTTTTTTTTGGTTCACAAATTCCTTCCTTCTCCACAGATTTGAGAGGTAAAGTATTCTTTGTTCTTCAAATTCACTTTTAATTTCACTCTCTATGTCTAAATCATGAGGAATTTTCTAACTTGCTCCAATTTCTTCCCAGAAACCTCCCTAATAAATTCTGCTATATATGAAGAAATTATACCTTTGCTTGGGCTGCAGATAAAATAAACACTCATTTTACAGACATACTCTGATATTTATAGGAATGCAACTGGAAGAAGGCCTATAAAATTCTCAGAAAATAAAGAAAAATTGGTGTTAGCATCTTATTACCCAATTCGACTTTCTCCATTCTTTCTCTGTTCTTATGAGGAAACTGGAAGCAGGAATATTTCGAGAAATCACTTGAGTCTCAGTTAACCTATAAAAAGGCTCTCATAATTCAATTATAACTTTTTCTCAAACAGTCGAACTTGTTTAAAATATTTCCTATATATATGTGTGTGTATATATATATATATATATATGCATATGTACACACACATACATACACACACACACACACACACACACACACACACACACACACACATATATATATATATATATATATATATATATATATATATATATATATATATATATATATATATATGTAACAAATACATGAGTGCCACTGACAGAAGCCTCCCCTTACACTATTTTCTGAGAACTTTTTGACAAGATTGGTTAAAGGTGATTGTGATATGGTCTTGCTCTTTTACATTCATTCCCATATTGATCTGAAATAACTTTGCATTGGATTCCTTATCACATCTTTTAATAATCCACATGACAGCTCCAAGAAAATTTTATTCTTTAATAATCTGAGTTGTGACTGAAAACATTGGAAATTTATGTGGATTTTGTTGCTATAGCCTGTCAAAGACTTCTTTTTGGTTTATGTTTATTCTAAATTTCCTTAAGAATATATTTTTATTGATATTAGAGTTTAAGATTTTCTGAAAAATTTTATCAGGCTTGCAAAATAAAATGCACCCTGATTCCTCATCTAAAAATTTATTACAAAAATAGCTATATGTACCATAACAATCTTGTTATATGACAAGGAAGAAAATATATGAATCAGAACACATTAGTTCTGAGAAAAATATATATGTATTTACACATCTTTAATTGAATTAACTAAAGATTTTCTTGGCAAAGATACTGAGATGATTTACTATTTCCTTCTTCTGCTCGTTTTCCAATTGAGGAAAATGGGGTAAACCAGGATGAAGTGACTTATGTAAGGTCACACAGTAACTGGAAAGTGTCTGAGGTCTGATTTGATTTCAGGAAAATGAATCTTATTGATTCTAGGCCTTGCACACTAGCTACTCAACCACTTAGCTTGTTCTCTCTATATTATTATTCTTATATAAATACACATACACATACACACAAAAATACTTTATTACAGAAAATAACAAATGGCATATTTATGTAATTAAGTGTATGTAATATGAATCCTATTTTCTTGCTTAAGATCACCATTAGCTAGTTTTCCATCATATCCTAAGTAACCTAGAAATGCTTAGTGCTTAGTTGAATTTACCAGATTAGGAAATCAAAGAACCTTGAAGATATATGGAAATATAAATAAATGTGATTATAGATACAGGTATTAATATAAATGTAGTGAAAAATTACCCTGGCATGGATTCTGTCAATATAAAGTTATTATAAAATAAAATAATATATATAACAGTTTGTGCAAGTTGTGATATATGAATGTAATAGAATAAGATTTTTTTTTGTTTTTCTGTTTTATTTATTATTATTATTATTATTTAAATAACTTTTTATTGACAGAACCCATGCCAGGGTAAATTTTTACAGCATTATCCCTTGCAATCACTTCTGTTCTGAATTTTCCCCTGCCTCCCTCCACCCCTTCCCCCAGATGGCAAGCAGTCCTTTACATGTTAAGTAGGTTACAGTATATTCTAGCTACAATATATGTGTGCAGAACTGAACAGTTCTCTTGTTGCACAGGAAGAATTGGATTTAGAAGGTATAAAAAACCCGGGAAGAAAAACAAAAATGCAAGCAGTTTATATTTATTTCCCAGTGTTCTTTCTTTGGGTGTAGCTGCTTCTGTCCATCCTTGATCAATTGAAACTGAATTAGCTCTCTTTATCGACGAAATCCACTTCCATCAGAATATATCCTCAAACAGTATCATTGTTGAGGTATAGAATGATCTCCTGGATCTGCTCATTTCCCTTAGCATCAGTTCATGTAAGTCTCTCCAACCCTCTCTGTATTCATCCTGCTGGTCATTCCTTACAGAACAATAATATTCCATAATGTTCATATACCACAATTTACTCAACCATTCTCCAATTGATGGGCATCCATTCATTTTCCAGCTTCTAGCCACTACAAACAGGGCTGCCACAAACATTTTGGCACATACAAGTCCCTTTCCCTTCTTTAGTATCTCTTTGGGGTATAAGCCCAGTAGAAACACTGCTGGATCAAAGGGTATGCACAGTTTGATAACTTTTTGAGCATAGTTCCAAATTGCTCTCCAGAATGGCTGGATGTGTTCACTATTCCACCAACAATGTATCAGTGTCCCTGTTTTTCCACACCCCCTCCAACACGGAATAAGATTTTTTTATACAAAATGATAAACAGTCAGATTTCAGAAAAACCTGATCGACTTATATAAACTGATGCGAAGTGGAGTGAACCTAACAAGAACCACATTGGACATAGTAACAACAACATTGTGCAATAATCAATATTGATTGACTTAGTTCTTCTCAGCAATACAATTATTCAAGATAATCCAAAAGACTCATAATAGAAAATAACACCCATATCCAGAGAAAGAATGATAGAGTCTCAATGCAGATCAAAGATACTGTTTTTACTTTTTTTCTATTCTATTTTTTCCTTTCTAGTGGTTTTCCCCTTTTGTTCTGATTCCTATTTCACTAATGTAGAAATCTGTTTAACATGATTTTAATCTGTATAATCTTCATCAGATTGTTTGCTGTTTTGGTTGAGGTATTAGGGAAAATTGTTACTTGAAATTTTATAAAAGTGAATGTTGAAAATTATGTCTACATGAAGTTTGTGGGGAAATAAGTAGTATTAAGTAGAAAAATTAGGATAAATTCCAGTTCTAGCATAATTGCAATCATAGTTAAAGTGAACAGAAGATAAATGTACATCTCTTTCTCCTTCAGTTATTTCTCTATCTTTATTTCTATGAGGAAAGCAAATGCTTATTTAACATAACATGGCTTAGATTTGTTTATGTTTTGATTATGAGAAATATATTTGAAAAATTGCTGACAGCTTTAGTTGATGCAGTGTTCATTAAACAATAATTAAATATAGTGGATTTAGTCTAGACTTATACTAAAATTGTAAGAGTGTGAACCTTTTTTTTTTTCAATTCTTTCTAAATCCATCAAGAGGAGATAGTTTCTTTCTCTCTTTTGCTCAATTAGTTTTCTATATATATTTTACAGACTATATAAATTCACTTTTTCTATCCTTGGCTACCTAATATCTTTTCTCTTCTGTGACTCCTGATTGCATCTCAGAAAGTATCTAGCCCAACTTCTTCATTTTGCAGATAAGGAAAATGAGGCCTAAAAAAGTTTAAGTGACTTATCCAGAGTCTCATATAGAGTAAGTTGTAGAAGCCAGGTCTTTTGACTTCAAAACGGCTTTTCATTGTAACACAGTAAAAATACCAAGAAAATAAAAAAAAAAAAGGTTCTGGATTTTTGTACAAATAGTAAGTATCATGAATAATCATAAACTTAGTTCAAATAATTAATGTCATTAGAGGGGTTAGGAAATGTTCAAGTAATTGTATGTTTCATCTTAAATGGAATGATGTAACTGCCTATTATCTTTTCCAGGAAGAAGGTGGGAAAATATTATGGTTAAACAGCTTGAGAATTTCAGCAACTGAAAGTTTCATGTAATTTTTATACCAAAAGAGAATTAATTTTAAGGTAATGTGATAAGGGAGAATGGAATCGTAGGAAGATGTCCTGATAATAATTATACTCTTCAAAATTTGGAAAATTGGCAAGGGAAAGTGCTATTTAAGACTCAATAAACAATACAAATAACAGAATATTACAATAGAATTATAAAAAGAAATGTCCATTACATATACATATATATATATATACATATATATATATATATATATTTATATATATATTTATATATATATATAATAAAGAGGCGAAAAGAATCACTGTGTGATATACATCATTTTTTGGTTGTTTTTTCCCTTTAAATTTATATAATTTTCTTTTTAATTAATAAGTGAGATATATAAGTTATCATAGTTTAAAATTCACCTGAGGAAGTCAAGCCTTGAAGAATAGAAAACTCAACAATTCTGTTGTTACGAATATCAAATATCAAAAGATATGAACTGTGCCCAAAGGACTATGAATTCATGCATATCCTTTGACCTAACAACACTACTACTAGGCATAAATAACAAAAGAGATTGGGGTGGGGAGGAAAACTACATATAAGTACAAAAATATACATAGTAGCTCTTTTCAAGTGGCAAAAATAAATGAAGACATACCCATGAATTGGGGAATGGCTCAATAAAATGGGGTATGTGTTTGTGGTGGAATATTATTATTCTCTGAGAAATCACAAGCAGGATGCGCTCAGCAAAAAAAAAAAAAAAAAAAAAAAAAAATCTCTTCAAGAACAAAGTAAAATATACTGTATATAGAATAATAGCAATGTTCTGAGATGACTATCTGTAAATCACTTTGAGATTTTCAATACATCAATCATCCACAACTACTTTGAAAGTTATGATGAAAAATTCTATCCATACCCTCAGAATGAACTCATTGTCTAATATACATTTATAAGCACTATTTTTTTTCTCTCTTTTTAACTTAATTTTTGAGGCTCTTTATTTTCATCAAGGATGAAGATCTATATTCTCTTTCACAAATTGATTTGTATGGAAATGTTTTGGATAACTTCATATGTGGTTTCTTAACTGGGGGTTAGGATAAGGATGAGAAAGTAGAACTCAAAAATTGTTTTTTTAATAATAGCTTTTAACTCACTATTTGAAAAAAAATTTCTGGATAAACAAGAAAATAATGTCATAAAATTGGAATAGACCTACATCTCACACTCTATATCACAATAAAGTAAAAATGAATACATGATTTGGGCATAAAAAGATTATGCCATAAACAAATTAAGAGAAGAAAGGATAATTTACCAATTAGACCTTTTTTTTTTGTTTGTTTTGTTTTGTTTTGTTTTTCTTTTAGGAATACAACTGTCTTGCTGTACAAAAAGGTCTTCTTTGCCTGTTCATGAGATGAATTTTCTATACTTTAACTCCATTTTCTTCTTTTTCAGTACAATTCTCTTTCCTCCTGTAGTTTCTTTTTTATATTATCACAAAAATCAAATTTTACACCCCCAGTCTCTAAATATACTCATACCATAAATATACTTCTCAATATCCCCCCCCCTTTTGCCTTTTTATGCTTTTCTTGAGTTCTGTATTTAGAGATCAATTTTTTTGTTGTTGTTGTTCAGGTCTTGTCTTTTCACAAGAAATGAGGTATCATTGAATGTCCATCTTCTTCCCTAAAGGATAATGCTCAATTTAGCTGGATAGTTTATTCTTGGCTGCAGGCAAAGTTCCTTTGCCTTTTGGAATATCAGATTCCAAACCTTTTGGTCCTTCAAGGTAGAAGGTCCTTGCTAAACCTGATTGTGGTTCCTCCATATTTGAATTGCTGCTTTTGTGCTGACTGCAATATTTTTTCTTTGATACAATAATATGTAATTTGACTACTCTATTCCTTGGAGTTTTAATTTTGTGGTCTCTTTCAGGAGTGTTCGGTGATGAATTCTTTCAATGGATATTTTATCTTCTGAAGGTTCTAGGATATCAGGGTTGTTTTTCTTGATGATTTCCTCAAAGATGATACCTAGGCTCTTTTTTTATCTGGGCTTTCAAGAAGTCCAATAATCCTCAGATTGTCTCTCCTAGATTTATTTTCCAGGTCAATTGTTTTTCTTAGGACATATTTCATATGTTCTTCCATTTTTTCATTTGGCCTTATTTGACTGATTCTTGAAGTCTTATTGAATTAGAATTAGATTCAATTCTATTTTTAGTGTATTGTTTTTCAGTTACTTTTTTTAAAGCTCCTTTTATATTTGACCAATAAATCATTTTGTTCATTGCATCTTTTTTTTCAATTCACAAATTTTGCTTGTCAATGAATTGGTTTCTTTTTTCATATCTATTTTGTAGGAGTTATATATTTTTTTCTGTTTTGTCATATATGTTTTACACAGTTGTGTGTTTTCTATATTTCATCATACAATTGTTTAAGGAGTTTTCTTCAGACAATTTCTGTTTTTCCTTTTCCATACCTTCTTGCAAAGATCCCATTTTCTTTCCCCATTTTTCTTCTAATTCTCTCTTTTTTATTATAGCTTTTTTATTGACAAAATATATGCATGGGTAATTTTTCAACACTGAACCTTGCAAATATTTCTGTTCCAATTTTTTTTTCCCTTCCTTCCCTCCACCTGCTCCCTTAGATGACGGGCAGGCCCATACATGTTAAACATGTGAAAGTATGTGTTAAATACAATATATGTATACATATTTATACAGTTCTCTTATTACACAACAAAAATTGGGTTTACCAATGTAAAAAAATAATCAGGGATAAAAAACAAAAATGCAAGTAAACAACAGAAAGAGTGCAAATGCTGTGTTATGGTCCTCTCTCATATCCCAGCATTCTTTTGCTGGCTGTAGCTGCTTCTTTTCATCATTGATTGATTGAAACTGAATTGGATTCTCTCATTGTCAAAGATACCATCATAACTGATCCTCGTATAGTACTGCTGTTCAAGTGTATGAGGCTCTCCTGGTTCTGCTCATTTCCCTTAGCATGTAAGTCTCTCCATGCCTCTGTGTATTCATCCTGTTGGTCATTTCCTAAAGAACAATAATATTCCATAACATTCATATATCATAATTTACTCAGCCATTCTCCAATTGATGGGCATCCATTCAATTTCCAAGTTGAAGTCACTATGAAAAGGGCTACCACAAACATTTTTGCACATGCAAGCCCTTTCCCTTTTTTATATGTCTTTGGGATATAAGCCCAGTGGTAACACTGCAGGATCAAAGGGTATGCACAATTTGATAACTTTTTGAGTATAGATCCAAATTGCTCTCCAGAATGGTTGGATCCATTTACAACTCCACCAACAATGCATCAGTGAACCAATTTTCCGACATCCCCTCCAACATTTGTCATTATCTTTAGCCAATATGACAGGTGTATAGTGGTATCTCAAAGATGTCTTAGTTTGCATTTCTCTGATCAAAAATGATTTTAAACACCTTTTCATATGAGTAGAAATAGTTTCAATTTCATCATCTGAAAATTGTATATTGATATTCTTTGACCATTTATCAATTGGAGAATGACTTGATTTCTTATAAATTAAAATCATTTCTCTATATATTTTGGAAGAAGCCTTTATCAGAACCTTTAAGTGTAAAAATGTTTTCCCAATTATTGCTTCTCTTTTAGTCTTGTCATTATTTTTGTTTGCACAAAAGCTTTTTAACTTGATATAATCAAAATGTTCTATTTTGAGCTCAACAATGACCTCTAGTTCTTCTTCGCTCATAAATTCATTCCTCCTCCACATGTCTGAGAGGTAAACTATTCTATTTGCTTCTATTTTATTTATAATCTCATTCTTTATGCCTAGATCATGAACCAATTTTGATCTTATCTTGGTGTATGGTGTTGTGTGGATCAGTGCCTAGTTACTGCCATACTGATTTCCAATTTTCCCAGCAGTTTTTGTCAAATAGTGATTTTTTTTTCCCAAAAGATGAGGTCTTTGGATTTGTCAAATACTACATTAGTATAGTTATCGACTATTTTGTCCTAGGAATCTAATCTATTCCACTGAACAACTAGTCAATTTCTTAGCCATTTTCATTTGATTGTTTTCATTAGCTCCCTTGAAATTCTTGACATTTTGTTCTTCCAGATGAATTTTGTTATTTTTTCTAGGTGACTAAAATAATTTCTTGGGAGTTTGATTCATATAGCAACAAATAAACAGATTAGATTAGGGAGTATTGTCATCTTTATTATATTTGCTTGACCTATCCAAGAGCACTTAATATTTTTCTAGTTGTTTATATCTGACTTTATTTGTGTGGAAAGTGTTTTGTAGTTTTGTTCATATAGTTCCTGACTTTCCTTTGGCAGATATATTCCTAAATATGTTATACTACTGACAGTTATTTTAAATGGAATTTCTCTTTGTACCTCTTGCTGTTGGATTTTGTTAGTGATCTATAAAAATGATGAGGATTTATGTGGATTTATTTTGTATTTTGCAAATTTGCTAAAGTTGTGCATTATTTCTAATAGTTTTTTTTTTTGATAAAATCTCTGGGGTTCTTTAAGTATGCCATCATATCACATGCAATGAATGATAATTTGTTATTCTCATTACCTACTCTAATTCCTTTAATCTCTTTTTCATCTCTTAATGCCAAAGCTAGCATTTCAAATGCAATATTGAATAGTAATGGTGATAGTGGGCAACATTATTTCACTCTTGATTTTATGGGAAATGGTTCTAGTTTATCACCATTACATATGATGCTTACTAATACTTTTAAATAGATGCTACTGACTATTTTAAGTAAAAGCCCATTTATTCCAATACTCTCAAATATTTTTATTAGGAATAGAGGTTGGATTTTATCAAATGCTTTTTCTGCATCTATTGAAATGATCATATGGTTTTAGTTTATTTGGTTATTGATATGGTCAATCATGTTAATAGTTTTCCTAATATTAATCAGCCCTGCATTACTGGTATAAATCATATATGGTCATGTGTTATGAGTTCAAATGTTGGAGTTCTTGTTCTTCTCAAAACACAGGGCTTAGAGGCTTAGAGCCCTCCGAATATCTCCAAATCCAAAGGTTCTGTCCTTCAGCCTCTGCCTCTGCTTTTTTCAGCCTCCAACCAACACAGAGATGGAATGTCTCTCTTGTATCCTTCTGGGGAGCTCAGGCACCAACTACAGTGGTGTGAGATGAAGATGAATCTGGTTGTCCACTGAACTCTCCACTCGTAGCTTCTTCCTCTGTAAACTCTTCATCTGCCACCAGCCAGCCAAGAGGAAAAAATGTATTCTGGAATGGCTGTCTCGCCTTATATGTGAACCTTCTGAGAGAATGGGATTATGGGTTTTTTCCCATAGTGCTCTCTGGCCCAAAGAGCTTTAAGGTGTGGACTCCCTTGAAGTTAGAAAGTGTACTTTGTGAAGCTAGCATACTTGTGGACTCCAATGAGTAAAGGTGTGAACACAAGCCTTGTATTAATTAGTTCTACTTAGTACCTTGTTTCAGGTTCTGGCCAAAATCTTCTTGTAAGATTAGATCAACTCTAATTAGTTAGCAGTTAGTAAGGATTCCAACAGTCATGGGGTACTATCCTGGGGATGATATCCTGTAATCTTTTTGATAGTATTTTATTTAATATTTTTGCATCATTATTCATTAAGGGGATTGGTGTATAATTTTCTTTCTCTGTTTTTGTCCTTCCTGGTTTAGGTATCAGTTTCATGTCTGTGTCATAAAAGAAATTTAGTATTGCCAAATTCAATCTCTATTTTTCCAAATAGTTTATATAGCATTTGAGTTAATTGTTCTTTAAATGTTTGGTAGAATTCACATGTAAATCCATCTGGTCCTGGGGAGTTGATTAATAGTTTTTTTTTCTATTTCTTTTTCTTAAATATGACTATTTAACCAATTTATTTCATCCTCTCTTAATCTGGGCAAGCTGTATTTTCTATGGTAGTCATCATTTCTCTTAAGTTATCAAATTTATTGGCATCAAGTTGGGCAAAGAAACTCCTAATTATTGTTCTAATTTCCTCTTCATTAGTGGCAATTCTCCCTTTTCATTTTTAAGACTAACAATTTGATTTTCCTCTTTCTTTTTTCTAATCAAATTTATCAAAAGTTTATCTATTTTGTTGTCTTTTTCATACAACCAACTCTTAGTTTTATTTATTAATTCAATAGTTTTTTTAACTTTCAATTTTTATTAATCTGTCCTTTTATTTTCAGAATTTCAAGTTTAGTGTTTGATTGGGGGATTTAATTTGCTCTTTTTTTGCTTTTTTAGTTGCAAGCTTAATGATTTTCTCTTTCTCTATTTTATGCAAGTAGGCTTCTAGAGATATAAAATTTCCCTTTATTACTGCTTTGGCTGTATCCCACACATTTTGGTATGATGCCTCATTATTGTCATTCATTTAGGTAAAATTTTAATTGTGTCTATAATTTACTGTTTCACCCAATCATTCTTTAGGATGAAATTATTTTGTTTCCAATTACTTTTCGTTCTATTTTCCCCTAGATTTTTATTGAATAATTTTTTTCTTTCATCATGATCGGAAAAGGATTCTTTTATTATTTTTGTCTTTCTGCATTTGATTTTGAGGTTTCTATGTCCTAATATATGGTCAATTTTTATAATAGGTTCTGTTGAAAAGAAAGTGTACTGCTTTCTGTCTCTATTTAGTTTTCTCCACAGATAATTTTGCTACTGTTCTGTTTATCTCTTTAAGTTCATTCTTATTTATTTTGTGGTTTGCTTTATCTAGTTCTGAGAGTGCAAGGTTGATATCGCCCACTATTATAGTTTTGCTGTCTGTTTCTTCTTGTGGTTCTCTTAACTTCTCCTTTAGGAATTTAGATGCTATTTCACCTGGTCCATATATGTATAATATTATTATTGCTTCATTATTTTAATCTTTTTAATAAGATACAGTGCTTTTCCTTATATCTTTTAATCAGCTCCATTTTTGCTTTTACTTGATTTGAGATCAGGATGGTTATTCCTGCTTTTTTGACTTCACCCAAAGTATAGTAGAGTCTATTACAGCTTTTTAGTTTTACTCTGTATGTTTCACCCTGCTTCATTTATATTTCCTATAAACAACATAATGTAGTATTCTGACTTTTAATCCAGTCTGCTATCCATCTCTGCTTTATGGGGGAGTTTACCCCATTCACATTTATGGTTAAAATGACTAATTCTGTATTTCCTGTCATGTTGTTAACCCCAGATTATGCTTTTCTCTTTCTTTTCCCCTTTTCCACCCTCCCCAATATTAAACTTGTAAGCACTACTTGCCTCAAGTAGCTGTTATTCTTTAGGATCTCTCCTCTTCTTTAAAGTCCCTCCACTATTCTTAAAGCTTTCCCTTAAATTTTTTCTATTCCCTCCTGTTTTTTTTTTCTTACTCCCTCCATTTTTGCTTTTCCCTTCCCACTTTTCAATGTGTTTTGAGATTTAATTGTGTAAATCGAATATGTCTAATATTTTCTCTTTGAGCCAATTCTGATGAGAATAAGATTCACACTATGTTCATCCACTCCCCCCACCCTTTCCCTCAGATATAATATTTTTCCTTTGCCACTTCATAAGATGTAATACCTTCACTTTTTTCCCTTTTCTGGTACAATTTCCTTTCCATTTCTAAAGACTTTTTTATATTATAATAACAAAACCAAATTATAGATGTACTCTTTATATATATTCATAACAGAAATATAGTTCCCAAGATTTTTTTCTACCTTTTTATACTTTTCTTGAGTTTTATATTTGGAGGTCAAACTTTTTGTTCAATTCTGTGTTTTTTTTTTTTTTTTCATCATAAATAAATGGAATTCACCTATTTCATTGAATGTCCATCTTCTTCCCTGGAAGAAAATATGCTCAGTTTGGCTGGGTAAGCTATTCTTGGCTACCTACCAAGATCCTTAGCACTTTGGAACATCAGATTCTAGGCTCTTGATTCTTTAATGTGGACACTGCTAGGTCTTGAGAAATCATTATTGTGGCTCTTGAGTATTTGATTTTTTTTTTTTTTTATGGTTGCTTATAGTATTTTTCTTGGTCTGATAATTCTGGAATTTATTCACTATATTTCTTGAGGTTTTGATTTTGGGATCTCTTTCAATAGGTGATAGATGAATTCTTTCAATGTTATTTTACCTTCTGTTTCTATAACATCTGGGAAGTTCTCTTTGATAATTTCCTGAAAAATAGTGTCTAGGCTCTTTTGTTCATCATGATTTTCATAATGTCCAATAATTCTTAGATTATCTTTCCTAGATCTATTTTCCAGGTCTGTTATTTTCCCAAGTAAGTATTTAACAACTTTTTTCTATTTTTTTTTTTTTTTTTTGTTGTTGTTGTTATTTTTTTGGTTTTCCTTGACTGATTCTTGATGTTTCCATGAGGCATTTATTTCCATTTGTTCAATTCTGATTTTTAATGAATTAATGAATTATTTTATTATTTGCTTTTTTATTTCTTTTTGTAATTGTCCAATTGAGTTTTTAAATGAGTTATTTTGTTCTATGGGATTTTTTTCCATTTCTCCAATTTCATTTTTTAAGGATCTATTTTCTTTTTCCAATTCACTAATTCTGTTTTTCAGGGAGTTGATGTCTTTATCTACTCTATCTTCTAATGAATAACATGACTTATCCAGACCCTCTTGCAAAAGCTTCCCTTTCCTTTACCCACTTTTTCTTTTAGCTCTCTTTCAAGAGTGTTTTTAATTCCTTTTATGAGAGCCTTGTGTGATGAGGCCCAGCTTATATCACTATTTGCAGCACCATCTGCTTTTAGTCTCCTCAGGGTTTGAAGTCTACTATCTTTCAGTATAGAAGCTATCTATAGTTAGAGCCTGCTTTGCCTTTTTATGCATTTTAACCAAAATAAATAAATAAAAGCAACAACAACAACAAAACCCAAAATCAAAACCAAAAAAATAAATAAATAAATAAATAAAATAAAATAATAACTGCACTCTGCATTTGGGGCAGTGTGGTATTACCAAGCTTCCTCAATCGACAACAGGGAGTAGCAGTGGGACACTAGTGGGTATGCTGCATTCAGCATCTGCTCTGTCTTCAGTAGCTTCAATGGGATCAGCAGTTGCTCACTGAGATTGTGCTGAGTCCTTTTTGGTACTTGGTGGGTATGGCCAGGTCCAGAGAGACTCTAGTATTTTGGGATTATAGTTTTTATTCCCTATGTTTATAGCTTTTCCAGAGATCTACTGGCTTGCTGCTAGAGCAGAGTAGCTGACACTGTGGTGAAGTTCTCCTCGAAAATTTTCAGCTAATGAAGACCACCCCCCAACCCCCTTTAGTCTGCTCAATGTGAGCTGTTTCCTGTGCTTTCACTGCCTGCCTGATTCTTTGTCTGGCCTAGCTGTCCCTGCTCACAAGCAAAAACAGATATTTTCTAGTGAATTTTGAGATTATCTTCTATTGGTAATGTGTTGCATCCCCAGTATTTGTATTTGTGAGTTTTGGCAGCCAAGCATTAATTCTGAGGCTAAGTTTCATAAAACATAATTTGAGGGAAAAGGAAAGCTTACATAGATGCATATGTCCTATATGCCATCTTGGCTCCACCCCCACCCCACCCCCCAAGTTCCTAATTCTCTTTTAAGATCCTTTTTTGAAATCTTCCAAGAAAGTCTTATGAAATGTGAACAAGCTAATCTTTTCCTTTAGGTCTCTATCTGGAGTTTCCTTGCCTTTAGGACCTCAGGGTTAGAGGGATATTACCTCTCCCCTTAAAAATTGACTTAATAAGAGTTGTTGTTTGCTTTTTTGCTCATTTTTTAAGGGTTTGAGGTCTGCTGTTAAGGCAAAGGAGTTTCAGATGCTTTATTTTCCCCGGGGCAACTCTGCTTACTAACTTCCAGTGCTGGTTTATCTAGGCCAGTTCCTGAGCTTTTCCTATGCTCAATGATTTAGAATTTGCCTTTTCTTTTTGCTTTTGGGAGTTTTGCACCAAATCTGCTAACCACCCACTTGCAACCAGGACAGCTAGCCAAAAAGCCTTACAGAAGATCCCCCAGTGTGTGGAGGCTTCAACACTCCTTGCCTTGGGCTCCTTAGGTTGCATTCTGAACTGGGCAGATTTTCCCCCTGCTTAATTGAAACAGACCTGTTCTGAAAATTTTCCAAAGAATCTTATTCTGCTAATGTGTTGTACTTCAAATATTTATGGATTATGTCCTTCCAGAGGCTTAATCTGCTGTTTATTTGAGAGGTCAGGGGAGGTTACAGAAAGCCATTTCTGGTCTCCATTATCTTAGCTGACCCCTACCCAGTTCAAAACTTTTAAAATTATTTTTCCTGGATTTATTTTCTAGATCAGTTGTTTTTCCAATGAGATACTTCACATTGTTTTGTTGTTGCTGTTGTTGTTGTTGTTTGTCATTGTTGTTTTCACTCTTTTGGTTTTGTGTTCATTTCTCATAAAATCATTAGCTTTTGTTAATTTAATTTTAATTTTTAAGGAATGATTTTCCTCAGTGAGCTTTTAGGCCTTCTTTTCCATTTGACCAATTTTGCTTATCCTCATTAGAATTTTTGTATTTCCTTTTGTATCAGTCATTTCTCTTTCCATTTTTTCTTGTAACTCTCTTACTTGATTTTTAAAATCCCTTTTGAACTCTTCCATTAGTCTGAGACTAATTTTTATTTTTCTTGAAGGCTTTGAATGTAGGTGCTTTGATTTTGTAACTTTCTTCCAATTATGTGTTTTGATTTTTCTTGTGACCAGAGGAACTTTTTAAGGATAAGAACTTTTTATGTTGTTTGCTCATTTTCCCACCTTATTATTGATTTTTAAGTCTGCTAAGATAGGATTCTGTTCCCAAGTGAAAGTTTTGATCACTCAAGCTTCAGATGGTTTGTGCAGTGTTTTCAGAAATCCTTCTAGAGATCTGTAAGTGTTTAGTTCTTTTGAGGTTATATGACCCAAGGAGGACTATGTTAACTTTTCTCCTGGCCTGTGCTCTAGTGTGTGAACAACCCAAAGTACTCTTTTCTGTACTGGAACTATGAGAAGGTCCCACAGGCTCTACTGTGCCAATAAGCTTGATGTGCTAATGCTCCTTCTTGTACTGGGATTGTAAGCTGGGACTGAAATCTGGATCAGAGTATAGGCAAAGCAGCACAATCTACCTTGGTTCTGGCAAACAGGCCCCTCTAATGTGCCTCTGGCCAATTGTTGAATCCTCTTACCATCTGTTGGCTGAGACTTCCAGAAGTGGCCACAAGGCACTGCTAACTTCACTCCTGATCCCGAAAGCCTTTTCAGTGTGCTGGGTTCCACTCTCACTTTAGTGCAATAAACTTTTCCTGTCAATTTTTGAATACTTTTTGGTGCCTGTGGGCTGAGAGGTCTGGAAATTGCCACTGCTGTCTCTGATTCAGACACCCCAGGGAATTCTCCAGGTTTGCTGTGGCAAGGGTCATGGAGACAGGAAGTGTACCAGATTACAATTTACTTCCACTCTGGTGCAACAGATCTTTTCTGTTGCTCTTCTAAATTGCTTCAGCTGGGAGATTGTATCATTCCATCTTTTTCTGTGTTCTGATCCTCTAAAATTTATTTAGAATAATTATTTTAAGATATTTGGAGGGATTTGAGGCAGATCTCAGATGAAGCTCTGCCTTTACTTCAGTATTTTGGCCTTGATTCCTTGATGACAATATTTATAATAGAAACTGAGAGAATCATCAATATCTAAGTAATCAGACTCACTAAGTGCAGGACTCTATAAGGGTATTAATGTTTGATGATTAGTAGAGAAAGACACATATGAGAAACTCATGAAGAATTCATAGTGCAAGAATAAAACAAGATCTATAAATTTACCCTTTTACTATATATTTGCACTTACTTTCCTCTGATAGCTTGAATGTATAAAGAGAAGAAATGCATCTAGTTTGAGGGAATTGTTTTTTGACAAATTTTCTTCATATACTGTTTAACAAATACTTCTTGAAAAACTAATTAAATCTGCCTGAATATCTATGGGATAAACAATGTGTGTACATGTTTTTGTATTTGTGTGTGTGTTGATATAATCTCATGCTTTAACATTATAGTAAATTAAGATTATGCTTAAATTTAGAATATTATATTATTGTATAATGCTATATATTATTGCATGATAATATTTAGTCATTATTATATAATAATATCTACTCATCTAGAGAATTCTGTAGATGTCATGTTAAGATTCAGTTTTAAGGTAATTAAGAAATTGTTGATTGTGAAAGCTAATATTACCTATGGATAATTTAACTTATGTATTATTCTTATTTTCCAGTTAGAATAATATTCTGAAATGGCCTTAATTTCTAATATTAGGATGTAGAATTTATACCATTTTGTTGGATGAGCAAATAATGAATCTTGCTTTTCCTTCTCTCACAAGATTTAAGAAGTTATTGCATTTCTCCAGAGGACAAATACAATCATTTTTTTTCCTCCCATATTGCATTATAAATTGTGAGGTTAAAAACCAAGAAATCACTTCTCTTTTTAAATTTCCACTTGAAAAACATCTGGACACTTTTTGTTTTCTATTGTGGGTTCCTAATTGCCACAAGTACCATTGCCAGTTCACAGGTGAGGGAATTAAATGTTACTCAAGATTATATATATGAGTGGCAACTCAGGAACATGGATTCTCCCTCACTTTAAAGATATATGCTAAAATATTGAAAATAATGTTTACAAAGCATTACATGATAGAGTCTGAAGTGACATAATATCATCAATCAAATTCTAAACAGTTTTTACAAACCTGTAAGTATATGCTAATAAATATGGAGCATGTTCATTGGTCAGCACGGTATTAATGTTTAGTCACATGATTTAATTCATCTGGTAAATGAGACAAGATGATTAGATAAGGAATAATTATAAGCAAGAACTGTAAAAAGGAGGATTGACTAAATGCCCTAATAGGCATATTTTATCTATAATTTCTTAGAATCTATGACAAATACATAATTAAGATTATGTATAATTACATAATGTACAGTATAATTAAAATTATGTATAATTACAATCACATGTGTATAATTACAATTATGTATAATTACCTAATTACAATAATATTCACATTTCTGAAGACAGATCCACTTAATGGAATAAAATTCTGTGTTTTTTTTTTTCCCAAAAGAGAAGGGAATATAACTTATAATACTTCAAAAGTATTTTTTCTGTTCTCCTTAAAAAATAAAATAGTGGAGAGATATTTAGACTATTTTAATTTTGGGAACATTAGGCATCTTTATGCCAGATCTTTCCACTGTGCAACGAATGAGGTTATTATGAGAACAAGAAATGTAAGTTAATGTTATGACAAATATTGAAGTTGAGCACAAATTTTATTTTGGGATGCTCAGAACTAAAGTTTAACAAGAGATTTCCACTGTCATTTCCAATTCTCTTCTTCTCACTTCAGTAGATATAAATATTTATTTTGTTTTTTCTTCTAAATTCATTAGTTTATTTGTTTTTTTTCATTCATTTGCTGTTTATTCATTAATTCATTTGTTAATCTGTTTGTTTGATTATCTATTAATTTATATATCTCTCTTATAATTATAATATCAGAATGTAGTGGATCAAGGATATTCATTGCTCTTCAATTTCAAGACCCATTCATACCCTGATAATTTTCCCCACTTGTTATTTTAAAATTCAAAAGGCATAATATATGAGTGTGCATATGTAGACATATATACATTTATGTATATACACATATAAACACATACATATGTACACACATATATAAATCAAATATTATTTTTAAATATTTAAAAATAAATTTTTATAAGGTAACATGAAATCCTAATTTTACTGAAGTTTAAAAGGTTCAAATCTTTCTGAACTAATCAGTATTTTTAATAATGTGATTCCTTTTTTTAAAAAACATATGCTTAATATTTAAATGTATGCTTCTTTTTCTAAAATTTGATTGCTGTGTATCTCTTTGTCAATGAATAAGTTGCAACGAGTTATTTAAGAAATGGCCCCTGAAAAAAAATCTCCCCATAAGTTTGTTTGTGGTAACAAGGTTTTATTCTTCTATAATGCAGTTTATTTCCCATGAGTATACCATTCTTTAATGATTTTGGTAGTTTAAAAAATTCCCTGTCTTGATTCATTTAAAGTATTGAATAATATTTAGCACACTGTACCACTCTTACTGAAGGTTAAGTAAATTGCATATTTCTCCTCATTTTGTGGCTTATAACATTCATACATAATCTCATAAATAATAATGACATCCATATGAAGATATAAGCTGGCTTTGATGTGAGGACATAAAAATAATTTGAGGAAAAAGAATGGTATTTGAAGAAGAGGAAAGGGGACTTAAAACAAGGGTTAATTATATCACAGGAAGGGGTACCAAATGGTTATTACAGTAGAGAGAAAGAAGAGCAGGGAATAAGCATAGTTTGAACCTTAATCTTGTTGTATTTGTCTCAAAGAAGGAATAACATACACACCTAGTTGGGTATAGAAATTTATCTTACTTGGTAAGGAAATAGGAGAGGAAAGGAGGCAAGGGGAAAAAAAAGAGGGAATACTGATAGAAACAGCAGAAGTAGAAGGGGAAAGGGTTAAGAAAGAGGGGGCTGATAGAAGTTAGGAAGTTGAAAGGAGATGGGATTCAACATCAATATACCGTGAAGAGGGAAAATGTGAGAGAGAAAAGTATAAATGGTGGAAAATAGGATGGAGAGAAGTAGACAAGTAGCAATCATAACTGTGAATGTGAATGGAATGAACTCTCCCATAAATGAAAGCAGATGGCAAAGTGGATTAAAAGCCTGGATCCTATAATATGTTGCTTAAAACAAACACATTTGAAGCAGACTGTGTATACACACAGGGCAAAGATAAAAGGCTAGAGCAGAGTATCTTATTAGCTGAAGGGGGTGGAGGAAGCAGGGGTAGTAATCTTGCTCTCAGAAAAAGCAACATTAAAAATAGATCTAATTAAAAGAAATAAGGAAGGAAACTACAATTTGTTAAAGGGTATCATAGATAATACATAATTTTTTGCTTAATTTTATTAGAAAAAGTAAATAAAAAAACAAATAACAAGTATCAATGAAAAAAGGTGAATTTACCACCAATGAGAGGAAAATTAAAGCCATTATTAGGATCTATTTTGCCCAATTTTATGTCAATAAATTTGACAAGATAATTTAAATGAATGAATATTTACAAACAATATAAATTGTCCAGCTTAACAGAAGAGAAAATAAAATATTTGAATTACATCATTATAAAGCACTAGAGGGCAAATGAATAAATGGACTTTGTTTGTTTTAATGATAGCAGTATCTATCTAAAACTACTAGCAAACATTATTTGTAATAGACATAAACTAGAAGCACTCCAAATTTCAGGGAAGAAAATAAGGTGCCCAATTATCACTAGTAATCAATATTGTATTAGAAATTAGAGTTGAGAAAGAAAGTAGAAATTAGCATAAGGAAACAAAATTATCACTCTTTGTAGATAATATGATAATTATTTTAAAAATCTTAGAGTATCACTTAAAAAGTCTACTAGGAGCAACTAACAGCCTTAATACATTTGTAGGATATTAAATAAACCAACATAAATCATAGACTTTTCTATATATTACCAACAAAGACCAGAAGGAAGAAATAGAAAGAGAAATGTCATTTGAAATACTTATAGACAATATAAAATATTTGAGAGTCTATCTGGAAAGACACACCTAGAAACTATATGAACACAAGTATAAAACACTTTTCACACCAATAAAGTCAGATTAAAAATGGGAAGAATATTAATTGCTCATTAGTATACTGAGCTAATATAATTAAATATGAAATATACCAAAATTAATGTACTTTTTCAGTGCCAAATCATAATTCCAAAAAGATTATTTTATAGAGCTAAAAAAATTAACAAAATTCATCTAGAATAACAAAAGGTTAAGAATATCAAGGAAATCAATGAAAACATGCAAAAAAAAAAAAGCTGATCTAGCTATGCTAGACCCAAAACTCAATTATAAGCAGCAGTTATCCAAACCATTTGGTACTGTATAAGAAATACAATAGTGGATCATTGGAATAGATCTGGTACACAAGACACAATAGTCAATGACTGTCAGTCTATATAATGAACTTATAAACTCCAGCTTCTGGCACAAGAACTCACTAATTGACAAAAATTGCTGCGTAAACTGGAAAGTATTATGGTGCAAACTCAACATAAACCTATATTTCATGTCCCACATAAAGATAAGGTTGAAATGACTTCATGACTTAGATATAAAGGATGATAGTATAAGCAAAATAGGAGATCAAGGGATAATTTGCTTGTCAGACATTTAGAGAAAAGAGGAATTTATAACCAAAGAAGAGAGAATGTTGTGAAATGCAAAAATGATAATTTTGATTACATTAAATAAATAAAAATACACAAGATTTTGCACAAGAAAAATTAATTCAGTCAAGATTAGAAGTAAAACAGAAAGCTGGGAAGCAATTTTATTGCCAATGTTTCTGATAAAGGACTCATTTCTAAGATAAATGAACTGATTCAAATTTATTAGAATACAACTCATTTCCAAATGATAAGTGGTCAAGAACATGAACTTTGGATTATCATTTCATATCTATAATGTTAATTAAGATGACAAAAAAAGCTGATAAAAATGGGGTGTATGTGGGAAAACTGAGACATTAATACATTGTTATCAGAATTGTAAACTGAATTGATCCAACCATTCTAGAGAACAGTTTGGAGGTATACCCAAAGGGCTGTCCCACTGTGTATACTTTGATCCAACAATATCGCTACTAAGACTGTATCTCAAGGAGATCATAAAAGAGGGGAAAGGACCCACATACACAAAAGTATTTGTGCTTTTGTGGTGGCAATGAATTGAAAATTGAGTGGATGCTCACATATTGGACAGCAACTGAATAAATTATGATATTTGAGTAAAATAAAATACTATTATTTCATAAGAAATGATGAGTACATTGATTTCAGAAAAACTTGGTAAGACTTACATGAACTGATGCCGAGTGAAGTGAGCAGAAAAAAAAAAACATTGTAAAGTAACATAAAGATTATGTGATGATCAACTATGATTGACTTAGTTTTTCTCAACAACACAGTGATTCGTGACAGTTCTGATAGTTGTGATAGAAAATGCAATCTTCAACCAAAGAGAGAATTTTCGAGACTCAGTATACATAAAAGTATACTATTTTCATATTTTTGTTCTTATGATTTTTCTTTTTTGTTTTCAGTTTTCTTTCACAACATGACTAAAATGGAAATATATTTAAAATGATTGTATGTGTTTCATCTATATAAGTGTTAAGAGATAGGTCAATTCTCTGAGAGCCTCCATAGCTGTGAATCATAACATCTGAAGGAGTTGCAAGGAAGCCTTTGCTGACACAGGTGTTGCAGACAGGGAATGAGATAAATTGGAGGCAGAGGGAAGAGGAGAGAGGTCAGACAACACAATAGCCTCTCAGTCTAGAGAGGTCAGAGAACAGCAACTGCATCTCAATCTCCCTGTATCATTCTCTCACAAGAGGAGATCCAGTCTGGGTTGGATTTCCAGCAGCCACTGTCAGGTGGCTCCCATGTATTCTAACAGCTCTCCCGTGTATTTGAACATGCAAGATTGCTTGCAGTTGTGGAAAAGTAAAGGAAGGAGAGAAAGCATTTGGAACTCAAAATTTAAAAACAAAGTGAATATTGAAAATTATATTTGCATATTGTTGGAAAAATGAAATATTACTAAATGAAAAATATTTATACAAATTAGATATAAACACAATTCTAGAAGAGGGCACCATCAACTGATGAAAACTGGGTAATCTGCAATTTAACTGTTAATTAACATAATTAGTTAATTAAACAATTAACTGTTAATAATTCATTAACAGTCAATAAATATTTAAGTGCCTACTATGTACCAGGCACTATTCTATGTATTCATAATAAATATATATATATATATTTCTTGAACTCAAGGAGTTAATAATCTAATGTGAGAATAGGTGATACTCAATACAAACCTGAAAAGGACAAAATGACAAGCTATCTATTATCAGTATATACTGAATAAATCAGAGTCTAAAAGTAATGCAATCAGGTGAGAAATGAGCTGTCTGAATGAAGCTACTTCCTTAAATGGAGGTTTTGAAGTTCATGTCACCACCCTCCAAACAGCAATAACTAGAGCAATGAGAGCAATTAAGTGGTTCAATGAATAAAATGTGTGGATAACTAGGCTCACATTTCCAGTGACAATGAATCCAGCTTGTGACGGTATTAGACTAAGTCCAAATAGAAAATAAATCTTTTATTCAATCTCTTTGTAGTAGATATTTATGACACTTTTACAAAAAAAAAAAAAAAAAAAAAAAAGTTTTTTTTTTTTTTTGTTTGTTTTTTTGTTACATTTTAAGTTACAAGCTGTCTACCTCCCTTTAACCTTCTCCTCTACCAGGTAGATTTATAAATATATGTAAAACAATTCTTGTACTGAAAACTAAATCATAATGTGTATTGCAGTTAACTATATAATTGCTACCAACTCATAATTTTCACATTCTTATGATTCTGAGCCCTTGTACATTATCATCCAAATACTATTTCCCATCCCCACAATGCAATTCCTTATTCCCATTCCCCTGAACTCCACCAAAATCTACTCACTTTTCTCCAAATTCTACTAACTCATTCTACTATATCTTTTTGATTGTCTATTCCATAGGAAACCAATTTGTTTTCATTTTCAATGTTTTTATTGCTTACTTCTTCTATCTTATAGCTTTTTACTGAGACTTGGCTCCCTCCTGATCACAAATCCTTCCTACACATTCTGCCCAGCACTGTTTCCACCCTCATTCACTCTGCTCAATTCACACTTTGAGATGGAAGACTCAGAACCTATACTCCTTATTTGAACTTCCAGACTCTATACTAGCTCCAACATTACTAATCTCTCCTCTGAGTTATTTACAATCCATGCCAATGATTCAATTGAAATTTTACATGCTGCTTTTATAAACTTCAGGGATATTCCCTATTCTTTCTTTGCCCCCAAATTCCTAGAATCAAATTAGGGAATTCAAAATTCCTATAGAAAATTTCAAACACCTAAAACTTTCAGTTCTTTGTTTATCTCTAAACTAGCCATACTCAATTTTTTCCAGGCATGACGTTGTACTAAAACATTAAATCTCTAGACAATCTTCTCCTCTTTTCTACAATTACTAAATTGACTTCTGGAGTGCAGCCAAAATGGCCTAAACTACAAATATTTTTCTCTGACCTTCTCATACAACCCTGAGACTAATTAAGCAAATCCAGGCTATGAATTAGCTCTGGACTGGCAGAATCCACAGATATTGGGAGTGCAACAAATTATCAGCAGAAGATAATTTTGAAAATCTCCAGAAAAAAATTGTTTCAATTGGAAATTGGAGGGAGGCAGTCAACACAAGCAGCAGAGCACAAACAACAGCACACATAGTGCAGAGTTCTGGGTAGTGTGGAATCCATGAAGCAGTGCGTGGGGCAGTGCAGAGTCCATTTGGCAGATAATATACAGGGAGGAATCTATAGTAGCAGAGTTGGCTACTCTATCCTGGATGCAAGCCAGTAGATCAGCAGAGATGTTAGAAAATATCCAACTCAAAGACAAAGGTTAATGTTGAACCCTGAAACAATAAAATCTCATAGGATTTGGCCACACCCACACAGCACTGGAAGTGAGTCAGTGTTGACCCAGCACAGCTGGAACAACTCATAAAAGAAGATGTTACTTTTCGAGGAAGCTTGAAAAACCTCCCCTGCCCTAAGAGCAGACCTTAATGTTTAAAAAAAAAAAAAAAAAGCAAAAACGGAAAGAGATCTTTGTCGATAGCTTTTATGGTTAAGGGGGCCAACAGCAGATTGTCTGACCTCAAAAGTGATATAACCTGGTCCCCATCATACAAGGCTCTCCCAGAGGAAATGAAAAAGGATCTTAAAAGAGAGCTAGAAGTAAAATGAGGAAAGGAACTGAAAACATTGCAAAAGGGTTTGAAAAAAGGAACATAGTTCATTAAAAGATAGATTTGATAAAATGGAAAAAAAAAACAATTCTCAGAAAAAAAAAGAATTTTTGAAATGTAAAAAGAAAATAACTCCTTAAAAAACAGAATTTGTGAAATAGAGAAACAAATCCATAGGACAAAACAGCTCACTTAAAAAATCAATGGGACAATTACAAAAAAAAAATAAGTAAATGAAGAAAATGATTCATTAAAATTCAGAATTGAACAAATGGAAATGAAGAACTCAATGAGACAAAAAGAATCAGTCAAGCAAAACCAAAAAAAAAAAAAAAAAAAAAAAAAAAAGAAAAGAAAAAGGGAAAAAAATAGGAAAAAAAAATGTAAAATATCTACTTGGGAAAACAACTGACCTGGAAAATAGATCTAGGAGAGACAATCTAAGGAATAATGGACTTCCTGAAATCCATGATGGAAAAAAAAAAAAAAGAACTTACACTATTTTTTAGGAAATTTTCAAAGATAAGTGCCCAGATGTCATAGAATCAGAAGATAAAATGACCATTGAAAGAATTCACTGAACACCTCATGAAGGAGAATCCAAAATTAAAACCCCAAGGAATATTGTGGCTAAATTTCAGAAGTATTGAATCAAGGGAAAAATATTACAAGCAACCAGAAAGAAACAATCAAATACCAAGGATTATTCAGGATCTAGCAGCTTTCAGTTTAAAGAATGGAAGGGACTGGAATGTGATATTCTGAAAGGTGAAGGAACTTGGAATGCAATGTTAAACTAAGCATTTTCTTTCAGTATAGAAGATGGACATTTGAGGACATTGGTGAATCACATTTATTTTTGATGAAAAGACCAGAGCTAAACCGAAAATTTGACCTGCAAATATAGGATTCAGGAGAAACATAAAAATGTAAAAAGAAAAAAAAAAAACTTTTAAGAACTATTTCTGGTATGGGTATACAGAGAGAATACATGCATAAAATGATTTTACTCTTATAGTATAAAAAAGAAACAAAGTGGATTGTAATAGAAAAAGAAGAGGGAAGTGGGGATAAAATGAGGGGAATTACATCTCAGGAAGAGGCAAAAAACCTAATATAATCGAGGGAAAGAAAGGAGGGGGACAAATATTGTGTGAATCTTACTGTCATCACATTTGGCTCAAAAAAATAATATTCAATATATTTGGTTTCACCAAGAAACTTTTCTCATCTTATAGAAAAGTGGAGGGGAAAGGGAAAAAGGAAAAGGATCGGCTAAATAGAAGGAAAAACAGAACTAGTAGGGGAAAGGTATGAGAAAGGGGAAGGACTGATTGAGGCAAGAAGTGCTCATAAGTAAAATATTGGGGAAGAAGGAAAGGGGGAAAAGGAAAGACAGAAATATAATTTGGGGTCAATAAGACGGAAGAAAGTACAGAATTAGTAGTTTTAACTGTAAATGTGAATGGGGTGAACTCTCCTATAAAAAGTAAATGTATAGCAGATTGAATTAAAAGTCAGAATCCTACAATATATCGTTTACAAGAAACACATTTAAAGCAGCGAAATACATATAGATTAAAAGTAAAAGGCTGGAGCAGAATCTATTATGCTTCAGGTGAAATAAAAAGAAAAGCAGAAATACCCATGCTGATCTTAGATCAAGCAAAAGCAAAAATCAATCTAATTAAAAGAGATGAGGAAAGAAAACTATAACTTGCTAAGGTACCATAGACAAGGAAGCAACATCAATATTAAAAAATATATGTACCAAGTGGTGTAGCATCTACATTCCTGAAGGAGAAGATAAGAGAGTTAAGAGATCTCAATCTTCTTCTCCCATTGCTAGATAAACCAAATCACAAAATAAATAAGAAAGAAGTTAAAGAGGTAAATAGAATATTAGAAAAGCTTGATATGATATATCTTTGGAGAAAATTGAATGGAGACAGAAAGAAATATATTTTCCTTCTGGCAGTTCATGGAACATATATAAAAATTGACCTTATATTAGGACACAAAGACCTCAAAATCAATACCAAATATAATTATAAATAGGATTTTTTTTTTCAGATCATGATGCAAAAAAAAAAAATACATTCAATAAAAGGCCATGTGAAAATAGACAAAAAAGTAATGGGAAAATAAATAATCTCATCCTAAAGAATGAATGGGTGAAACAGTAAATCATAGACACAATCAATAATTCCATTCAAGAGAATGACAATAATGAGACAACATACCAAAATGGGTGGGATGCAGCCAAAACAGTAATAAGGGGACATTTTATATTTCTAGATTCTTACTTGCATAAAATAGAGACAGATAAGATCAATGAATTGGGCTTGAAACTAAAAAAGCTAGAAAAAGAACAAAATAAAAACCCCCAATCAAATACCAAACTTGAAATTCTAAAAATAAAATGTGAGATCAATAAATTTGAAATTAAATAAACTATTGAACTAATAAATAAAATTAAGAGTTGGTTTTATGGAAAAATTTAACAACCTATACAAAAGTATAGATTGCCCAGATTACCATAAGAGGACATAAATTACTTAAATAGTTCCATTTTAGAAAAAGAAATAGAACAAGCTATTAAACAATTCCCTAAAAATAATGCCCAGGAACAGATGGATTTACATTTCAATTCTACCAAACATTTAAAGAACAATTAACTCCAATACTATAGAAACTATTTGAAAAAATAAGGAATAATTGAAAATAATTCCAAATTCCATTTATGACACAGACATGGTACTGATACCTAAACCAGGTAGAATGAAAGCAGAGAAAGAAAATTATAGGCCAATCTCCCCAATGAATATTGATGCAAAAATCTTAAGTAAAATATTAGCAAAAAGATTACAGAAAATCATCCCCAGGATAATATACAATGACCAAATAGGATTTATATCAGGAATGCAGGGCTGGTTCAATATTAGGAAAACTATTAGCATAATTGATTATATCAATAACCAAACAAACAAAAACCATGTGATTATCTCAATAGATGCAAAAAAAGCATTTGATAAAATCCAACACCCATTCCTAAAAAACAATAGAGTGTATAGGAATAAATGGATTTTCTTTAAAATAGTCAGTACTTTCTATTTAAAACCATCAGCAAGTATCATAAGTAATGGGGATAACCCCATTAAGATCAAGAATGAAACAAGGTTGTCCACTATCACCATTACTATTCAATATTGTATTTGAAACACAAGCTTCAGCAATAAGAGTTGAGAAAGAAAATAACAGAACTAGAGTAGGTAATGAGGATACCAAATTATCACTCTTTTCAGATGATATGATGGTATACTTACAGAACCCCAGAGATTCGATTAAAAAGCTATTAGATATTCACTCAAGATCTAGCTGTTTCCACATTAAAAGACTGAAGGGCCTGGAATCTGATATTCTGAAAGGCAAAATAAATTGGAATGCAGCCAAGAATAACTACCCAGCTAAGCTGAGCATTTTCTTCAAAGGAAGAAGATGGACATTCAATGAAAAACATGAATTCCATTTGATTCTAAGGGGGAAAAAAACAGAATTAAACAAAAAAAAATTTCAACCATAGGACTCAAGAGAAGCAGAAAAGGGTAAAATGAACTCTTGAGAACTATATTTCTGTTGTGGATATACATAAAGAGTACATGTACAATTGATTTTATTGATATAACATAAAAAAGGGAAGTAGAAATGGAAAGGGGATAATGTCAGAAAAGGGGAAAGAGGAGATAAAAAGAGGGAAATTATATCCCACAAAGAGGCAAAGAAAACCTATCATATCTAAAGGTATTTAGAGAGGGGGAGGAACATTGTGTGGATCTTACTCTCATAAGAGTTGGTTTTTGTTCAAAACTGGTTTGATCTTACTGTCTATATGCTATATTATTTAAAGATTCAATTCTGTTTATCATAAGTTCCTACTGTTTTCCTACCACTGTTCTGATAAGAGCTTTATTGAAATTAGTCATCACTGAAAATAATCTCACTGACAGTCATATATATGGCTGTCAATGAGATCATTATATATATACTTCTAAACAAGTCTCAGGAATCAATCACCAAAGCTAATTATGTGTAGTTTCTTATTGACCATCACTAAGATCGCAGGCAAAAAATGAACTAAGTAAAACCCCCTTTCTAAAATGAAAACTATGTTAGCTGATTTCAATCAGCATCTTCATAAACTTTTGAAAAACATAAGGATGGGAGAGAGTTTTTAAAAATTTTCTTTGAAATTAGCAGAATCAAGAAAATAATATATGTGGTGACTGTTATAAATGAAAATATCTATAATATGAAGTTGGGGAATGTAAGTGAAGAAACTGATCCTGTGCTTAGAGAATATATACTCATCCCTTATTTCTTTTGAGTTATGGGGGTTAGAGGGTTAATACAAAATGTTGTATCAACAAGGCTTAAAGAAATGTTGGTTCATTTGTTGATTTTTCTGAACTGATAATTTTTTTTTCCAGAACAAGGATCATTGGTGACAAGAGAAAATGGAATATATTAAAAGACTATGATTCAAATCACAAAATTATAAATATATGTACATCCATATATTTACACATTTAAGGCTATATGTATGTGTGTAAATTTACTTTTCTTCCAATCACATTTAACTAAAATGATAATATTTATGTATATTGTAAAGATATGTAGATTTTTTAAATATCAAAAATTAATTTAAAATGTTCAGAAAATAAAAAGTGCAAAAATAAATATAAACACATTGAACAATTTAGTTACTATCCTGTTAAATTTAATGTTTGATAAAACAAACAAACAAACAAAAAAATAAGTAGTAGGAGTTTGCACTTTCTTCTGGAAATTTCATTATTCCTCGTGCTTTTTGCTGATAATTATTAATTTCAAAATAAAAAAATAATAATTTAAAAGAAGCACAGATAATGATCTTTTATCATAATAGAATTGTTCTTCTGGCATCTTTCTTCTTTATTTCCTTAAAATTATGTTTTATTCTCTGCAGCATTATTTATTATCCATTATATTCATCCCATCCTTTGCTTTCTTGTTCCTAAAGTCATATCTTCTTTTAACACCTTTCTACCCTCTGTATTTGTTTTCTGGTAGCTAGATACACACACACACACACACACACACACACACACACACACACACTTATGCTATCTACAATCATAAAATGGTTCTCTTGGTATCCCACTTGTTCATTTCCTTTTAAATACAATACATTTCCTTACAAATTTATTTTCTATAGCAGTTTTCCCAGTCACACTATATTGATGGATTTCTCCTCCATTTAGATGATATATTTAATGCACAAAGACTACAACATGCAATATAATGCATTTAAGTTAACTAAAAAGAAGCATTTCCTTTTAAAGTTATGTCTGTTAAATACTGAAGTGGATTACAAAAGACAGCTGCAAAATCATCTTATCTGAAAGTCACTCTGAATGGGATACATTAAGTAATATTTTAAAATAATTTTAGGCTTTATTTTATTAAATGTACTTTTTATATAATATAAAATTAAATTAAAATGCATTTTAAAATTCATTAAATGAGTTTATTAAATTATTAATGATTTATTTATAGTAGAACAAGAGGGAAATGTGTTTTTAGATTTTACCTGTCATGTTTCTACATGACATCATAAATACATCATGAATACATCATAAACCATAACCAATGACCTTGAAGTCTAGTGTCCAGGATGGCTCAATTCACTTGACAGGGTTCTGTCATAAATTGGAATGAAATAAAAATAGATTAAAACAGTTTTGAATAATTTTTGCAGTTTGTAAAAATACATAAACTTCATGAAATGTAAGCATGCTCTTCAAAGAAAATGAGGGAAAAACGAAACATACAGTTCTATATGACAAATAATTGTTATTTTGTAGTCACATGTCAAATGTGATTAATTGTGAGGTCAAAATATCTTGGATATTTCTAGAATTGTCCATGCCCTTTATTGACTTCTGGGACAAACCATCCTACCCTATTAATCTCTTCTTCAATATGCATGGAACAGAAAAACACACACATACGCATACACAAGCACAATGAATCTGATTTTTTTTATCACATAGGGTAAATAAAAGATTATACCTAAGGAATAGTATTTAAAATTTATATAAATATCAAGGGTATCTTAACTCAAGGAATCTTTATAAAAATATGATAACAAATCAATTAAAATAAAAAAATATATTTATTACCAAACTTAATGTAACAATTGAACAAAACTAAGCCAATAGTAATGGACATGTCTATATCCCTAGCTTCCCTCCCAGGCACCTCCCCAGTAAAAATATGGAAGCAGTTCTTTTAAGAAAAGGGTTTCTTCCTTATACAAAGCCAATTATGTACCTCAATTCGGTAATCCCAGCCTATTTTAGCTACCTTCAGATAAGTATTCTTAAACATTCTTTTACATTTAGATCTCTTGTTCCTGATTATTTACTATATAATGTTCAACTAGGCTAACCTGAAAGGCCTTTCTTGAGTCAGGTATATATAAATGAAATCAGAGTTGTTTGGCCTTCATTTTCACAAAGGACTAATGGTATAATTGGATGATTGAATTTCAGTCATCACAGAGTCAATTGAATTTGATTACTTTTTTATCAAAATGTGCATACCCTTTGATCCAGCAGTGATATTACTGGGCTTATACCCCAAAGAGATACTAAAGAAGGGAAAGGGACTTGTATGTGCCAAAATGTTTCTGGCAGCCCTGTTTGTAGTGGCTAGAAGCTGGAAAATGAATGGATGCCCATCAATTGGAGAATGGTTGAGTAAATTGTGGTATATGAATGTTATGGAATATTATTGTTCTGTAAGGAATGACCAGCAGGATGAATACAGAGAGGACTGGCGAGATTTACATGAACTGATGCTAAGTGAAATGAGCAGAACCAGGAGATCATTATACACTTCAACAATGATATTGTATGAGGATGTATTCTGATGGAAGTGGATTTCTTTGACAAAGAGACCTAACTGAGTTTCAATGGATAAATGATGGACACAAGCAGCTACACCCAAAGAAAGAACACTGGGAAATAAATATGAACTATTTGCATTTTTGATTTTCTTCCCAAGTTATTTTTACCTTCTGAATCCAATTCTCCCTGTGCAACAAGAGAACTGTTCGGTTCTGCAAACATATATTGTATCTAGGATATACTGCAACATATCTAACATATATAGGACTGCTTGCCATCTAGGGGAGGGGGTGGTGGGAGGGAGGGGAAAAATCGAAACAGAAGCTAGTGCAAGGGATAATGTTGTAAAAAATTACCCTGGCATGGATTCTGTCAATATAAAGTTATTATTAAATAAAATAAAATTTAAAAAATAAAAATAAATAAAATTATGATGGGAGGAAAAAAAAAAAGAATTTGATTACTTTTTTTTTTATTATAATGGAAACAAAGTGGGTATCCAGCAGGGGTACTTTGATTTGGAGAATCGTATCATACAATCCATGGATGTATTCTATGAGCTACTTCCATGTCCTTTAAGGTGAGCAGGGGGAGCAGTTAGAATTGTGAATAATGCAGAAAAGGCTTATATAAACTTAATGTAAAATGAAGTAACAAGAAAAATGAAACTAATATAATGAGCAAGTCATGTAAAGGAGGAAAAGGAAAACAATTTTAAATATTATAGTGTTGTAATAAAGATATGTTCTTGGAGAAGAGATCTCTTAACAATGCTTGCAAATATCTTTTTTGTAAAGTGGAAATACACAGAAAATATACATGAAGGGGCAGCTAGATAGTATAGTGCTGGCCCTGAAGTTAGGGGGACATGAGTTCAAATCTGACCTCAAACACTCAGCTGTGTAATCCTGGGGCAAGTCATTTAACCCCAATCACCTCAGCAAAAATTAACAAACAAATAAATAAACAAACAAATAAATGTATGCATATGTCTTCATGTGGGTATACACACATATACACACACATGAAGAAAGGAAATTCAACTGCTTAGGGTAAATAATTTTTGATGGTAGGATTTTTTTTATGTCAGTGGTCAATTCAAGAATTTCTGAACCTCAGAAACCACTTCTCTGCTAATTTGTTTTCTGCTGATTCTTATTATGTTTAAGCTTTGTAAATGCACTTCTGTTCTAAAATGTCTACAAGCATTTACTTGCTCATGGAATTTATAATCATCATTTTAAAAGTATTTAGAGAGTGCTAACTCTTGTTGTGAATATAAGTCCACTTTAAACCAGATAACTGTGGCTATCTTTGGGCTACAGAGACATGTCAAGACATTTATTCTTTCACCTGGCTTCTGTACTGTATAATGAAAAAACAAATCGCAGCAACAATAATTAGATTTTCTCTAAGCAGGGCCAAAAAACGTAGACCATTAGGATAAGATGCAGCTGAATTGCTTCCATTATATTTGCTTCTCAAATCAGAGGTATCAGCAGAGGTCAAAAGGTAATCATAAAAAAGCTTTACTTCTATCCAATTTTAGGTGTCACTGAAGGATAATAGCTTTTCTTGAATTGCTAGCCAATGAAATACATTCTTTTCAACCAATTAGTTAACCTTTAAATGAAGGCTTTTGTCAACTGATCACTCTTGAGTACCACTGTTACAAGAGAGCAGTTTCTAAGCTTCTCGGCTGTGTCTTCAATAATCCTCAGTTCCACATATCATGTTATTTGAATTTTCAAGTTATTCTCTGTGTTTCCTGTCTTTGTAATGATTTTAAATGAATCTTTCGATTTTCAATGTCCCCCTTTTCACCTAAAAGGTAATTAACCCAATTTCCCCTATAAATTGATTAGTTACTATAAAATTATATTTTTCAAATATCTATCTACTTTTATGATACTTCAGTTTTATCTCTTTTAGGAAGCTATGTATTAACGAACAAAGGACCATTGGCCTCAATTACTGACTAAGGTATAACATTACCCTTACTTCTCTTAAAACTAGTAATTCATAATATATCGCAGGTTTTCAATAAAGAAAAACTTCTCTCTCTACTTATTCATTGCAACAATGTTCACTTGCATGTACCATATTATTCTACATTGTTTACAAAGTTATTTATGTTTGTTTTTAACAAATATATTATAATTTTGTTTGATAACCTAGGTTTCATTTTTTGATATAAACCTGTATTTATCTAAAACCAAGAACCAGAATTAGTGTAAGTTTTCACAATAAATATAAAAATAAGGCAAGGATGAATTCAATTAGCTGCTTCCTCTAACTTCATTTTTATTTTGCTTTATTAAGCAACATACAAACTTCTAAAATGGATTATCATAATTTTCTGTTTTTATTCACAGTACATAACCTAGTATTTTGCATATAATAAAGGTTTAATGAATGATTTCTTATTAATTCTTGCATCACTCATTGAAGCTATCAGAGGGAGTAGGCAAAATATAGATGTAGAAAACATTCATAGTGACTAATATTCATGTTTTAAAAATAATCAATGGATGCATTTCAGCTTTGTTTGGAGATATGATGAGGAAAGAGAAGATTTGAAACATTGGTTGGAATAAACAATCAATCAAGAAAAAAATAGGAGTAGTTTTATGCAGGTGTAAGTAATTCATAAGAGCTCTAACTAGGGTAAGCCCCTTGGGATTTTCTCCTAGGGTAGAAGGAATTCATTTTAGTTTCTCCATTAACCCATGCCCCAGTGACATGACCACCCTCTTCTCTCAAGAAGCTCCAGACTGCCATTACTGCTATATCTATTGTTTCACCACTGTGATGTCCCTCTCATGAAATCCAGATTCCCCCACTTGAAACAACTTCATTGTTTTCCCTAGGACAATTTTTTTTTTGAATAAGAGGATGGAAAGGATATAATTTTCCCATTCTTTTCATATTAAATAAATGCATAACCCCATAAATATCGATCATCTGTTTTCTATTGTTTAAGTAAAGAATTAAATTATCATGATAATTGGCTTCATTTCATAATAAATTATTTGGTGTCTGGTCCTTGTTTGGTTGTACAATTTTTAACTCCAAGTCCTAGTTTATATACATTAACAAATCAGTTTGCTTTGCCTTTAGCAATCTATTTTTACTGTTCTACAACCCAGTTGAAATCGGATAATATAAATTTATAATTGAAATCCTTTTGTAGGACATTGACATCTAGGATATGACTGACCTGTTATGTGACTGAAGTAAGTAGCACAATACTTCAAGCAGAACAATTGTGGTGTTGATAATTAAATAATACACATACTGAAATCCTAAAAAGGAATATAGGATTTGAGTAAAAGGGGCAAAAAAAGTCTATGAGAAGAATATTGATTATTAGAGAAATTAGGATGAGTAATCCAATCTGAGATATATAGATACCAGTAGAATGGATTTACCTAACTTCATTATCTCTTTTGAAGTTTATTGAATCTACTTTTAGAAGTTGTCAGCATCAGAAGGTAGGGGCAATATTTGGACATGTCAGTGTTTAAGGAGTTAACAATCACACTTTCCCTACTACTTGTGTTATGTCATGAAAGGAGTTTAATTTCCTCTACATGTTAATTAGAACTATAATCCCCTTTTATGAGACCTATGATTCAAGGATTGCCTGAGAATTGCAGAGATGTGAAAAGAAAAAAAATATGGAAAATGAAAGAAAGCTTATAATTACTCCCAGTGGGTTTATGAAATGGCTATTGGTTGAATAGGGATGCATGGGAGGGAAAGGTATAATAAAGCATGATATAATCAAATTAGATGAGGGATGAGACACCCCAAGTTGGAGATCTGGATTCTGAGACTTTTAATAGAATTTACAAAATATATTAGTTTTGTAGTTAAATCTCATAAAGACAGGGTGGAATGGATAAATTACACCTAAAAATACACCAATGTGAACTAGTGCCAGAACACTGAGTACTACTGATATTCATTATGATGTCTTAAGTCTTACCATTTGACTGATACCCCAATATTAGAAAGTGACCTCTTATTAGATTTTCTTTATACATTATATATATGCATATATATCTTTATATACATGTACATATATATCTATATCTTTATAGATATAGATATATACGTACATAACATATATCTATATATATTTGCACAGTGACTGGACACAGTAAATCTTTAGGAAGTTATAATCAAGTGAGTGATTGTTTTGAAGTTCTAGGTATAGTGCTATGAATTAAATGGAGTTCTAAATGAAAACTGTAAACACTTTCATTAGACACATATACATATATATACATATATATATATATATATATATAAGCACTTACACGTTGGTTTTTGTGTTGTTTGATTCTTAAAAGTAGGAAATAAAAATATTTGGCACTATGACAGGTATGGAATTAATTAGTTCTATATATCACAGTGGAGGACCCCATTAGCCTCAAAAGTGAGCATTTATATAGTAAGTATCTAGTTGAAAAATTGTTACAGTAGCACTTTGGGGCAAACTCTAATATTGATTGTAAAGGTTATTCAGGAAGACAGCTAAAAATAAAAAAAAAAAAAACTCAATGTCTTCTGGTGTCGTAAATTAATATAGAAATTGCTGTGACAAAGCTAAAGGCAGAAAGTTAACTAATAAAATATGTCAATCAAAAGCCCTTTAAATAGACATAAAAAGCATTGTTATTGTTGACTTTAATAGAGCTACAATATTTGTTCTTCCAGGGATAACCTTATATAAGATTGTTTTACTATTGTTTACTGATTTTAAATAAAAGTATTACAACAACAAATGTATAACTACAGTTATTTACAATGACTTTTGTTATGCCTATATATTGCTCTGTCATCCAGTTGCTTGAATTAATTAATGCACCAATAAATTAATTAATACATTAATTAATTAATTTGTTATTTTTGAAAGTTCCTTTTATATAGCGAAAGAAACCTAAATAAGAATATATTAAAATAAAAGTGACCCAGAATAAATAATATATTGATAAACTTCTGGAGAATAGAAATATAAAGAGAATATTACCCACAATATAGATAAATATTTAATGATGATTTAAATCCCCCCAAACATTGATTTATTCTTCTAAAAACAGCATATACAGATATGATTATATTTTTACATTATAAATGAACTTATGGGATAGAATAAAGTTATGTTAACTCGCATTCAAATAGAAATTAGCTGCTATATCTATAATAAATATTATTAGTACATTCAATAAAGAAGACATGGTACAATTTGAACAGGTATTATAAATCATTGCAGTATATCTTTTATACATTCAATTTTATGACCAAAACATTAGAAATATTTATAGGAAAGGAATGCCTTTTTATCAGAAAAAAATAGATTCATTATTTTATCTTCTTATCAATAATACTTATTATCAATATAATCTGCAAATCCCAACAGATTATGCTTTGATACATGTATATTTAAATTAGCACTCATATAATTTTAGTTTAATTGATTTGTCATACATAAATATTATTTTATGAGATAAGCAAGAATGTTATATTTCATATGGGTTTCAAGGAATAATACAAAATCTAAACAAAAAACTTCTCTTGCTGAAAAAATGCACATTTCTTCTGCAAATAGAATTTTTTAAAAATGTTATTTTTGTCCCCTCAAAGGAAAATTTGTATGTTTTGAAATTGGCCAATGAAGATTATATAATAAAAATTATTGTTTTTAGTCCTTTTAAAAAACAAAGTCTTGGTTTTATATCCTAATGTCATTAGTTATGAAAAATCTTTTCTTGTCCCTTTTTCATCACATGATAGTAAATGTTGAATTAAAATAGCAATCTTCTAGACAACTTCCTTTTTTGGCATTCATCTTGTTATTGCTTACCTATTTTTAAGTAATTTTTTTACTTTAAATACAGCCATGGCACCTTTCCATGTCTTGAGAATCACACTCATTGAATATTTGCTTTGGCAAGAAATGTGGAATATGTAGATCATTGAATCATTTATTTAAAGCTAGCAAGGAACTTAGAAGATACTAAATTCAAACCACTAATTTTACCAGTGAAGAAACTGAAGTAAAAGGTACAATGAATGACTATAAAATTCACTCAGTTAGTATTTGCTGTGGAATTTGAATATGACTTTAATTGACTTCAAGTTCAGCTTCTTATTCACAATCTCTGGTTTCAGGATTCCTTTATTCTTTTCAAAATTTTGAGGATTCTCCTAAGGTATTTTAGTTTTGTTAGTTAAGTCTATTGTTGTTTGCCCTGTTAGAAATTAAAGGGTTTTATTATTATAAAAATTATTTCAATATATGGACCTTATTAAAAAGATTTTTATGTTCCCAAGGAGATCTCAAACTGATAACATTTATTAAAGCCTTGCAAAACACTATAAAAACAATGTATATAAATAATTAATTTTTTTAAAATATAATGGTGCAGTTAAATGTTCACTATGCTTAGATTCAGAGTTTTTGAAATCAAATCCTAGGTTAGCTATTGGATGAATGTAACTTTGGAAAATATAACTTGCTCTTTTTGGAGTTCATTTTTCTCAGTTATAAAAGAGAAAATTGAATTTTGCAGTTTTCATCTAGTTTTAGAACCATACAAACTTCAACGTTAACTTTTATAATGTGCCATGTCAGTATGACCCCTAATATGTAAATTCAAAGGGTTTCACTTGATTTTACTTCTCCAATAGAATATGGTTCTGTTGCTTCACTCATTACTGCAAACAATTAACAACATACTTTTAAATTCATGAAAGCCTCGCTATTTTTAGAATTGTCTTAGCAGAAGATTTTTCTTGACATATTAAAATTATCATTCACATGTAAATTAAAGAAAAAATTGCTCTTGCATTCTTTTTTTTTTTTTTGTTTTTTTTTTTTGGTCTTGAGGTATAATTTGAAATGGCAGCTATATATTATTATACCAGTATTGATATAGTATGTTAGACAGGAGGAGCAGAAGTATTTAAAACATCAAATGAACCTGTTATTTTAGTGTATTTACTGAATTATATATTCTTATCAATGGTATATATTGTAATCCTTCCATGATCTATCATTTTTTGTAACTTTTTTCCAGGTTTTTCCACAATCCTACATAGAATACTTACTGAGTATATTGGGTTCATGTATCTTAACCCCTCTTCTTTTTTTCAGTATGTGGATATCAATGAAATCCATAAATCCACTGATTATCCCTGGTGATGACATTATCAGTTCACCCTTTTTCTGAAATTTGGTTCTTTAATGAGATCTTTTACAATCCTCATTCCCAGTTCTTCATTGGATAAATGGTGCATTAAGCTTATAAAAATTAAACAACTCTCTTTTGTTCTTTTTTTGAGTGGTTAATTTGATTCTTTATAGAATGTAATAATGCATGATTCCAGATGATATGCTTGAAAAAAAAACATGAAAAAATAGTATTTTGTTTTATATTTTAAGTGTGCAGATTTTTATTCTGAAATTAGACAAATATAAATAAATATTTGCTTGCACAAAGGAAAAAAAAAGGAGTATTATAATATGAATTAATAGATACATAGTCATGTATTAAATTTAGCTCTGTTTTCCTACAGGAATTTATTTTGGCTGTTCATTTATACTTTAAAAATAATTGATAACTTTACTTTATTTTCTCTTATTATAGTATTATGATCACAATCCTAATAAATCTCTAATCTCCCCCTAATCTCCCCTCCACCAGAAAATGTCTTCCTTTTTACAAAGTAAAATTAAGGAGCTAAGATTATAAAATTCCACTTCTAGTATGAGAAATGTATATATATTTTTCTTTCAAAAAGTAAAAGTATTACTTGTTTATCATAGTGACAAGGGGTAAAGACAATACCTCAGGTGTAGCAATAATTAAACATCCATTAACATTCCCTTGGTTAATTAAACAAAACACAGAGTCAGAATAATAGCTATGTAGATAGAAAGTCAATTTTTCCCAACTATGATTGATTCTGCACCTTTCTATTTCTCTGTCTCTTCTTCTTTCTCACAAATACAGAAGTACATGAAACATTGTGTTTTCTTTATATGTATATGTTTTACACATATACAGAGATAAATAATATATACATATTGCCCATGCATATAAATAAATACTTATGTGGCATCATAGATTCTATTCTAACATTGTATTCTTTTTTAACATCTATTGTAAAGGGATGAAACTCTGAAAAGGTGTCTTGAATCAGACAGCAGAGCACTTAAGGCTAATTATCTATTTGATGTGTGATAATCACTCTATAAGCATATACTTAGATGACATGGTAATATGATGGCTCTCCTCATGATTGGTGCTTGCTGAATGTTTGGTGCTGAGGTATTGTAGGCAAAGATTGGAGGGCTGAGGAAGAGAGGTCAGGGTTACTTGACCACAGGATGAGAAGGATAGAGGATGGAGATTCTGGACTCCAGAATATAGGATACATCTTTGGCAAGCTGAGTAGCTTGCCTGCCTCCTTCACTTCCCCCTCTAAAGACCAAAGACTTTGATTGATCCTGACTCTGACTCCCCTCCAGGGAGCTAGCCTGGACATTATATCTATATTCATATTCTATTCTATTTTAACTTCATAGATTTAAAGTTTAGATTTACATAGATTTTGTTATGTAGTTTGCTTCATATATACTGTTTTACTTGTACCACTATACACATATGTAGTAATTGAAATAAGAATAAATGGCAGACTAATAGATTTGGGAAAGAAAAGAGTGCTTATACAAACACACACACACATATGTGTATGTATATAAATATACACATACACATATGTATATGCATCTATACACACATTTATTAATAAATATATACATATACATAGACACATATATGTTAAATCTAATGATTAATGCAAAAAGATTTCTAACAATTGTACATCTCAAGCAAAACATATGTTCTATCTGAAAACTGGTTCATATTGTTGAATAAATTACTGTTCTATTTTTCCTTGATTGTTTACAGTTGCTTAGGGAGTAGGCAATCTCCTTTTTTGAATTTCAGGAATTTCACCTTTTTGCTTTTCTCCTCCCAACTTGCAAAATCCTTAATTTTTCTTCCAATTAGAAATTGGATAATATATTTTTTCCTTTTAATAAATTGGTTTTATTTAGTTACTTGTTAGTATATAAAACTCTAGATCTTCCTGTATTCGAGGTTTAGTCTTATCCTGAGAAGGGCTCTAATATCACTTTGTTAGGCAATTGACACACTAAAAAAATAAATTAATATGCTCAATAGAAAGAACCATGGTTTCCTCAATTATTTTCTCTTCCATCCACAGAGAAAGAAATTTGGAGTTCTCATCCAATTCTTGACTTTATTCTGTCCTCTTTGTTCTGATTTCCTTCATCCTCTAATTTATTTATAAATTCAAATGTTTACACTTTTCTACATATATTAATATCATTCCCTCTTTAATCCATTCCCTATGTGAGTAGGACTCCAAAACTTTCAGCCCTTCTCCCCCAAACAATTTCTTTCTCCCCATTCTGGCTCTCTCACCTCACTCATTTTTATACATTTTCCTACATGGTTTTATTTTTCAGTCACATCATTTTCACCTCTATGTCACTGAAGTACTCAATTTATTTTAAACTACTCAATTACTGATGATCTTTAGAAAAAAAGATTTACATTTCTATGTATAAAATATGTATGGAGTCTCTTGAAATTAGTCTTTGATGTTTACTTTATATTTCTATTGAATCTCATATATTAAGTTTTCTATTAAGGTCAAGTCTTTTTACAACATATCCTGAAAGTCTGGCAATTCTTGAATATCCTTTTTTTTTTTTTAATTCAGAAATATACTTAAAGTTAAGTATGATATTTTTGGGTCATAACACTAGTTCTTTTGCTCTTTGATATATACTATTCCAAGACCTGCATTTTTTGTTTGTTTGATTGTTTATTTGTTTATTTGTTTTAATGGAGCCACTGCAAGGTTTTGCATGATTCTTATTGTGGTTTTGATGTATTTGAATTATTTATTTGTTATTCTGGTTACTTGTAATGGTTTCAGCATTTAGTTGTGATGTTCCTGTAGTTTTCCTTCTAGGGTATGTTTCTGGTAATGATTGGTGTTTTTTTTTTTTTTTCTATTTTTACTTTATTCCCTTGTTCTGATATATTAGATGAATTTTATTTTTTTTCTTGTATTATTTTGTCAAAATTCTTTTTTTTTAAATTATAGCTTTCAGGTAGTCTGCATATTTTTAGATTTTCTTTTCTACATTTGTTCTCCAGATCAATGTTTTTCTCATGAGATATTTCAAATTATCTTCTTTTTTTTTATTCTTTATGTTTTGTTTTATTATCTCTTGTTTTGATATAATTGTTAGCTTATCCTCTAGCCAATTTTAGTTTTCTAGAAGATATTTTCTATTCTTAAGATTATGAATCTCCTATTTGAGTTGATTGACTTTCTTTTTATATATATATTTTTTTAGTTTTTTCTCTATCTCATTTGATTTTTAAAGTCATTTTAGTTCTCTTATAAATTTAAATTAATCTTACTCTTTGGAAAAGGAAAGGCCTTTTTTCCCCTTCAATATCCTCCCCTCAAGATGAATCCTGGTTTTTCCTATGGCTGAATTCTTTCCCCTTTGCCTGATTATTACTACGACTATTACTATTATTAACAAATTATTGCTGTAATGATATTTAGTCCCTAGGTACAGAGGCTGATGCCTCTGGCCTCAGGTCCTCTTTTAATTGTCCTCTCTAATCTGAAACCTCAAATTATGAATTCCATTCTCCTATAATTGTCCACAGCCAGCAATGCCTCCATTGCACTACTTCTATACTACTTCTAACAGAATTGCACTGATTCCTGCTTGCTCAGTGACAGTTTTAGATGGCCTGGTATTCATCTGCAGAGTTTCCTCAATCTTTCTTGCCTCGGAAACCCAATTCCCCATGTTGTCTGGGAGGTGAAAATGCCTGTGTCTGGAGCAAAGGCTACATTCCAACTCAGTTAGCCTTAGGACTTCCTGCTTCCTCTTTCAGTAGAACTATTCTGGTGATGCTTACACTTCACAGAGGTCAAAATTACAATTTGATATCCTCCTTCACATTTTCTGATTGTCCCAAGAAGACCACTATCCTATCTAAACTCTTTTTTTAATATACCATTTTCTGTTCATCCCAGACTTCTATTTTGTCTTGTTTGTGGGGGAAATTTGGAGTACTTCGAATTTTTTATTCTATTCTATCATCTTCTCCAAATCCTCTCCACTCTTTCTTTTTTCTGTTCCATGTCCCATTATTGGGATTTCTAAAGAGGATTTTGATGACATTGCTGTCTCTTGATACTCTTGCTTACAGTCTAAAAGCTTCTTAAAAGTCTGCTTTGCTGGATCATTCTATTTATCTAAATATTTTTATTCTATTTATTAAATTCTGAACTTTCAAATGTTATATTCAATAAGCATCTCAAACTTAACATGCCTCAAACCAAAATCATAATTTTTCCTAAAAGAAAATTACTTCCCTTCCAAACTTTCCCATTGTTGAGTACATCTCCATTCTTCTAGTGTCACAAGTTCACAACCAATATATTATTCTGAATTCCTTGTTCATATTCATGTGAATCCAATATATTCTCCTGTTTTATTGTTTCTATATTCATAGCATTCCTTCTATATATTCCCTTCTTTTGATTTGCACAACTGCTACATCAGAAAGACTTTTATGACTTTAAGTCTGGATAGGGACTTATTATTCCTATCACTGATCTCTTCCTACTCTACTCCATATTTCACTTGGGTCCAAAATGATCATTCTAAAGCATAGATTTGACCATGTCATTCCCTACCTCATGCAGTAAATGCCAGTGATTTCTTATTGTTTCCAGTATCAGTTATTGTATTATTGGTTTATCTTGGTCCTTTCCTATCCATTCTTCTTTCATGTTATTGTCTTCTATCCAGAAATACTATCCAATCTGATATTCAATACAGGCTACACACTAACTGTCAAATGTGTGTTTTCAGAGTTCATTCCCTTTGCATGGAATGCTTTCCCTCACGACTTTGCATCTTCCCTTCTGCAGGTTTGTTTAAGATTTTCCAAAAATTCCAACACACAGCAATGCATATTTCCTCTTTTGATGGTATCTTTCTTCTGAGAACACTTCCTTTTTACTTTATATGTCTTGTATGTTTTTCTCTATTATAAAATGTTATAAAATGATGGAGTTAGATGAATGATGGAATAAGAATCAGAAAAGACACCTATTTGTAATCCTAGGTTAAGCCTCTCAATCTTTCTCATTATCAGTTTCCTCACTTGTAAAATGAAAAGCAAAGCAAAACAAAATAAAACAAAACAAAACAACAATGGAATTTACCTTGTATCTTTGTTGAGGATAAAATGAGATTATACTCAGTCAATTAATAAATTAACATTTTTCAGGGGGTGGCTATGTGCCTGCCAATAGATTAAATATGGAAGATACCAAAAAAATTACTGTCAAGAAGTCACAATTTAATGAGGAGATAACATGAAAATAACCCAGTATAAAAATGCACATATACATTATGTGTGTGTATGTATGTATCAATATGACACAAATCATATGTTATAGATATATTATTGTTATTAATTTGTCATTTTTGAAGAAACAGATGATGTCATAGGGTGATATCTTGATTTATGGATAAATTGGGTTTAAAAGAGGAAATGTTACATCAACTAATCAGCCTCACTTCTCTTGCAGTAGCAAGACAAAAGTCAATACAATCATTTATGGTAATGATCACAGCAGTAGCAAAATGGCATTGAATTATGATGCTATGTACTTTAACAATTGAAGTTGAAAATTGATTAGGTCTTGTTCTCTAATGGGTTTTTGTTTGTTTGTTTTTGCTGAGGCAATCGGGATTAAGTGACTTGCCCAGCTCAGAAATCTAAGAAGTGTTAAGGGTCTGAGGCCAGATTTGAACTTAGGTCCTCCTGACTTCAGGAGTGGTGCTCTGTCCACTGCACCATTTAGCTGACAAATCTCTAAAGGTTTTATAATGATTATAACCATAACAGCACTACATTGGGATTAGACTACAACAACAGATCATAAACATCCTTGCTTTAACCCTGGCTGATATTTATCTCTATTTTATTGTTTTCAACCTTTGCCAAATAACTGTTTATGAAAGATTGCACAGATAAGAAGGTGGCTGCTTACAATTCACTTGCCTGGGAGGAATGAATTATTATGGGAAAAAAACAAAATCTGTCTCAATGTTGTGAGAATGCAGTTGCATATTTGCATAAGACATGTAGAAATCCATTTATTAAAAAATCGATATGTTTGAATACATATGTGTATGTGTGTGCATACATATGTGTGTGTGTATACACTTGAACTGTTTTATCATCATATGACTGATGTATATTATCTGCTTATGATTACTGACAAAAGATGAGAATTTGATTACTAACCATTAGGTGAAGTTTCTTGCATAATAATCTAAATGATGAAAAAGGAAGACAGCTTATTTTTGTCTTTATGTTTCTTAGAAAGTCTTCTTCTCTAATAGACAAAATTTCTCTTTCTATGTAGAGGGCCAGACCTTTGAAAAGGTATATTTAAACCTCACTATGGCTGATGAGATAATGATTCTCTAATTAATGATGTAATCACTCTAGTTAAGTATTATACTTAATGTGCTAAGGTGATGTAATGCTACTATAATTAGCACTTGTACAGTAATGGCTACAGTTGTGCATGCTCACTGTGGTTGCACATGCTTAGTGTGATGTTGTGACATAATTGTACTGGAGTATTTAAAGGAAGCCTCAGACACAGACAATTCTCTCTCAATCACAGCTCTCAGCCACAGACACAAGAGAAGACAACATATTCTAGATGCCATCTTTGACCAGCCACATGGCCCTCCTGACTCCTTCACTCCTCCACTAAGACTAAGTACTCAGGCTAATCCCAATGAAATTATCCAATGAAATTTGGCAAATGGATGTTACCCATTATAAATCTTTTGGCCATCTGTCTTTTATCCATGTTATAGTAGACACCTTTTCAATTTTTACTTTTGCAATATCAGCAACAAAAGAGACAGCCTAAGTGGTCATTGAATTCCTCATACAAGCTTTTGCAATCATGGGTGTGCTACAAGCAATAAAAACAGATAATGGATCTACATATACTTCTAAAGATCTTGCAAACTTTTGTGCACAATAATCAGATTTTACACACCACTGGAATATCTTTTAATCTTAAAGGAAAAGTAATAGTAGAGAGGAGAAATCAAGACACTCCTCCAAAAAGAAAAGAAAGGGGGATCCAGAGGTCACCCTAGAGAACTTCTAAATTTAGTTCTCGATACCATTAATTTTTAAAATTTTGATAAATTGGCTCTGGTTCTGGCAGACAGGTTTTATAACACGCTGGAAGGAAAGTGTCCATTGTGAGCAACTCCACTATCTTTAGATGATTGCCAGATGATTTGGAGAGATCCAGAAGGTGGTAAATGGAAGGGATCAGATAGGTTAACTGCTTGGGGGAGAGAGTTTGCTTTATTTCTATAGAAGGAGAAGGATTCAAGCTAATCCAAGGTCCTCCAGAGAGCTAGTCTGGACTTTACATTTCTTTTCTTTTCTTTTCTTTCTTTCTTTCTTTCTTTCTTTCTTTCTTTCTTTCTTTCTTTCTTTCTTTCTTTCTTTCTTTCTTTCTTTCTTTCTTTCTTTCTTTCTTTCTTTTTTTCTTTCTTTCTTTCTTTCTTTCTTTCTTTTTTTCTTTCTTTCTTTCTTTCTTTTTTTCTTTCTTTCTTCATTTCTCTCTCTCTCTCCAATTGACATCATCAGCTGTGGTGATTTTTTTTTTTTTTAAATATAATAGTTCTCTCTGTGAGAGAAGGTTTCTCGAGGAGATTTTCTGGAGGCAGCCTTAGTATCAGTTCAGATCAATAATTACCCCAAAGGCAGCCAGCTGGTAAAAATACAAATGTTTATTTCTCCTTCCAAGTCTTGTCTCTTTCCTTGGGCCCGGATAGCTAAATTCTTGGAGGGCTATCTCTCTGCTTGGTTCCAAGAGCTTCCTCCGAATGGTTTGTCCTTCAGTCCTCCAGCCAGCCAAGCGGAAAATGGAATAGATCTTTCTCTTACCTCGGAGAGAGAGCTTCTGGCTCTCAATCTCCAATATAGTCTGGTTAGCTTTTTTAGAGGCTTCTCTCTTCTTGGTTCTAAGAGCTCTTGCAGTTTTGTCCTTTGCTTCTGCCTCTGCTTTCTTCAGCCTTCAATTCAGCTCCACTCTTCATGTAATTCCACTGAAATCTGTCCAAGAGCCTCTGTCTGTTTCTTTTATATGAGAGAGAGAAATTGTGGGATACCAGAGAGAGGGATTATGGGCTTTCTCCCATAGTGCTATCTAGCCCTAAGAGCTTCAAGGGAGGTGTGAATTCACAAAGTTACCCAGTTAACTTTGTGAATCTCCCATACTTGTGAATTCCAAGGAGTAAAGGTGTGAACACAAGCATTGTATCAATTAGTTCTACTTAGTACCTTGTTTCAGGTTCTGGCTCAAAACATCTTCTTGTAAGATCAGATCAATAATCTATCAACTCTAATGAGTTAGCAGTTTATAAAGATTCCAACAATCAGCTGATTGCTTATAGTGTTGTTTTATCTACTATTACAGTAGTATTATTATATTACTCATACTACTACTGTATTATTACTCCCAATACTATTGTTAGCACTTATCCTCTTCCTCTTTCTTCTTCTTCTTCTTCTTCTTCTTCTTCTTCTTCTTCTTCTTCTTCTTCTTCTTCTTCTTCTTCTTCTTCTTCTTCTTCTTCTTCTTCTTCTTCTCCTCTTCTCTTTTTTTTCTTCTTCTCTTCTTTTTTTCTACTAAGAAAAAGAATCATAATCACCATAATAATAATATCATAATGATCCTTAGGTTTGGAAAGTGTTTAATATATACTTTCTCATTCTTATGTGAATTGTTTGCTTATATGAAGAGACTGAAAAAGAATATTTGCAAGGAAAACTAATGAAATCATCTTTTCAGAGAACAACTTTTTACAAAAAAATGTTGAAATTAGAGGCACAATATATTGAGGACCAGATGGAAAACTGAACTTCAAATGAATGTCCTAATAAATTTATATTAAGACAGATCAATGAGTTCCTGAATGTTGTCTACTAAACAGTGTGTTCTTTGTGTTGAAAAAGACATACTGACGGAATTGAAAATCATATAACTGGCAGATATTGAATTTTACATAAATGTGTGTAAATACATCAAGTATGTTCTAAGAGTTTGTATTTTCAAACATTTGAAACTAATAAGAAGTTAGCTGAGAAAGAAACCATAAAATAGAAAAAAATATTGCCAGGAAATCTGCTTTTTATTTCAATTTTAAAGATCTTGTGACTGCTTCATGGTTTGATAGACAGAAAAGAAGCAGTGTAGATCAGTAGTAAGGCAGCAGAACCAGAAGTGGGACAGTTACTAAAGAAGAAATTACATTTGGTGTAGATTATTTGTTAAGAATGAACATCATTGTTCTCTCTTTTTCCCATGTCTTGACCCCTTAATGAATCAATTCTCTATTTTTTTTCACTTTAATTCTAGGTCTTTAATCATTTTGTTGATTTATGTCCTCTGAAGCCTCACTCTTGGATCCCCATTTTTTGCCTTTCATTCCTACACATATGCTGTTGAATGAAGGTAGAGAAAATGTTACAATAGTTTTGACTGAGCCTAATGCGGATTTATGGTAAAGAAACTAACATGCCTCCTGGACAATCCATTTATACTTTCTGTTCAAATCACTGTCAGACACCCACAGCTGTGGTTTCAAATCATATCTCCACAAACTTCCCATGAAATCCTCTCACTTGACCCTCACAATTAAGAAGGGGAAAATTAGGTCATTCATTATGATTTCCATCTTTTCCCCATTTCATCATCTCATCTAATCCTCCCCTCTCTCATTAAACACAAATATAGTTGTTGGCCTTATTATTTATCAAGAACTTCCTTTTTTCCTGTACCAGTGTTCCAGTTTCATTCCTTCCCATCTAATCTCCTTTAATAGATGATTGACTTGTCTATCCCATAAGTCATTTATCTTTAATCTTTCACTGTTTAGAGACTCATACCTAACACCTACAAATATGCCTATGTCTCTCACATCCTAAAACAAACAAAAAGAAAAGAAAAGAAAAAATTTACTTAATCTTTACATTTCTGCTAACTCTCCTTTATCTTCCTTGTGCCTTTATGATTCCTTGAGAAAGACATCTAAAATCGGTATTTGAAGTATCACTTCTCTCACCCTCTTCTTCACAAGTTAGAATTTAGTTTCTTACATCTAAATACTACCAAAACTTTTTTTCTCTGAAGTTAACAATGATTTCTTAATTGCAAGATGCAATAGTTTTTTTCCTTAGTTTCCATTCTTCTTATCTTTTCTACTGCCTTTAATAGAGTTAATCACCCTTCTATTCATTAATGCTCTTCTTTTTCTAGGTTATCATTGTTTTTGTTTTATTTTCTTTTATTTTTTCACAACACCCTTTCCTGATTCTTCTCTTAATATCATTCTGCTCTTCCTTAGTCTATTTTGTTGTGAATCTTAATCCAGATCAGAACTTCTAATAATGGATATCCAACAGGAACATTTGTACCAGATTCTCTTCACTTCTTATTCTATCTTTTCATTTGGTAATCTCATCAACTACTACAGATTTAATGATCATTGTTATTGTTATAAAACTCTAATCTGCCTTTGCTGTCTTAACCCCTTGGAAAATCTTCAGCTGAGGATACTAATATGTTGTTGGTTCTTAATTATTGCTCTAATTTCCTCTTCTTTGGTAGAAAGTTCTCCCTTTTCATTTTTAAGACTAACAATTTGATTTTCTTTGTTCCCTCTTCTAATCAATTAAGTAAAGGTTTATCTATTTTGTTGTCTTTTTTTTCCCAAAAAGCCAACTCTTAGTTTTATTTATTAATTCAATAGTTTTTATTTTTAATTTTTAATTTTATTAATCTCTTCTTTTATTTTTAGAATTTCAAGTTTAGAATTTGAGAGTTTTTAATTTCATCTTTTTTTCTAGCTTTTTTAGTTGCAAGCCCAATTCATTGATCTTCTCTGTCTCTATTTTATGCAAGTAAGTATCTAGAGATATAAAATATCCCCTTATTACTGCCTTGGCTGCATCCCAAAAATATTAGTATGTTATCTTATTATTGTCATTCTCTTGGATGAAAGTGTTAATTGTATCTCTGATTTGCTGTTTCACCCATTCATTCTTTAGGGTGAGATTATTTAGTTTCCACTTATTTTTGGTGCATTTTCCCCTGGTCCATTATTGAATATAATTTATATTAAATCATGATCTGAAAAAAATGCCTTTGCTATTTCTGTCTTTTTGAATTTGATTTTGAGGTCTTTATGTTCTAATACATGGTGAATTTTTATATAGGTTCCATGAACTGCTGAAAAGAAGAAAGTGTACTTCATTCTGTCTCCATTCAATTTTCTCCAAGATCTATCATATCTAACTTTTTTAGTATTCTATTTACTTCCTTAACTTTTTTCTTATTTATTTTGTGAATTGATTTATCAAGTTCTGATAGACCAAGGTTGAGATATCTCTCTGTTATACTTTTGGTGTCTATTTCTTCTTGCAATTCTCTTAAGTTCTCCTTTAGGAATTTATATGCTATACCATTTGGTGCATATATGTTTAATATTGATATTGCTTCATTATGTATGTTACTTTAGGGAAATATAGGTCACTCTTTTATCTCTTTTAATTAGATCAATTTTTGCTTTTTTTTTTTTCAATCTGAGATCAGACTGGCTATTTTTCATTTCACTTGAAGCACAATAGATTCTGCTCAAAGTTTTACCTTTACTCTGTATGTATTACTCTGCATTAAATGTGTTTCCTGTAAGCAACATACTGTAGGATTCTGGCTTTTAATCTTTTCAGCTATCTACTTTCACTTTATGGGAAAGTTCACCCCATTCACATTTTCAGTTAAACCTATTAATTCTTTATCTTGTGTCATCTTGTTTACCCCAAATTATGCTTTTCTCTTTCCTTTCTTCCTTTCCCTCCCCCTGTAGGGCCCCTCCCCATTTCTTATATCGTTCCCCTACTATTTCAATTTTCCCTTCTGTTGGCCTATACCTTCCCTTTTCCCCTTCTCCCATTTTCCTATAAGGTGAGAGAAGTTTCTCTCTGAAATTAGATATGTTTAATATTCTCTATTTGAGCCAAATCTGATGAAAGTAAGATTTACACAATGTCCATTCCCCTTTCTTTTCCCTCTCAATTATAATAAACTTTCTTTACTTCTTAATAAGATTTAATTTTCCTCATTTTACCTCCACTTTCCCATTTTTCCAATACAATCCCCTTTCTACCTTTCTTATTTTATACTATAACAGTAAAATCAAATTATACATGAAGTCTTTATCTATACCCATAAGATAAATAAAGTTCTCAACAGTTTTTTTTTAAATTTTAACATTTTTATGCTTGTCTTTTATGTAAGTCAAAATTTTTGTTTAGCTCTGATCTTTCCATCAGAAATAAATGGAATTTACCTATTTCATTGAATATCTTTCTTCTTCCCTGAAAAAAAAAATGCTTAGTTTAGCAGGGTAGTTTATTTTATTACTTCATTTCAAGGTTCTTTGCCTTTTGGAATATCAGATTCCAGGCACTTTGGTCTTTTAAGGTGGAAGCTGCAAGGTCCTGAGTACTCCTTATTGTGGCTCCTCAGTTTGTTTTGTTTTTTTTTCCTGGCTGCTTATAATATTTTTTTCCTTGGTAAAATAGTTTTGGAATTTAGCCACAATATTCCTTGGAGTTTTAATTTTGGGGTCTCTTTCAGGAGGTGTTACCTGAATTCTTTCAATGGTTATTTTACCTCCCGCTTCTATGACATCAAGGTATTTCTCTTTAATGATTTCTTGAAAAGAATTGTCAAGGTTCTTTTTTTCATAATGATTTTCAGGAAGTCCAATAATCCTTAGATCCTCTTAAATCTATTTTCCAGGTCAGTTGTTTTCCCAATTAGGTATATTTTACATTTTTTTTTCTCTTTTTTCTTTTTTTTTTTAAATTTTGCTTGATTGATTCTTGATGTCTCATTGAGTTATTCATTTCCATTTGTTCAGTTCTGATTTTTAGTCAATTATTTTCTTCATTTCCTTTAAATTTTGGGGGGGGGGTATTTGTCCAATAGAATTTTTAAATAAGTTGCTTTGTTCTGTTTTTTTTTTTTAGTTTCAAAATCCTGGTTTTTTAATGGGTTTTCATTTTTGATTTCACAAATTCTTTTTTTCAGGAACTTTTTTTCTTTTCCCCTTTTATCAAATCTATTTTTTTAGGCATTATATGCTTTTCCAGTTTCACTAAGTCTATTTTGTAATAAATTTTCTTCAGATAATTTCTTTGTTTCCTTATCCAAATCGTCTTGCAAAGTTCTTACTTCCTTTCCCTATTTTTATTCTAGATCTCTTTTAAGATCTTTGAAAATTTCTTCTATGAGAGCCTTGTGTGATGGGAGCCAATTTATATATATCACTTTGGTCTTCACCTAGAGATGGTCTGCTTTTAGTCTCCTCAGGATTTGAAATCTGTTCTTCCCTTCTATCATAAAAACTCTCTATGGTCAGAGTTCCTTTTATTTTTTTACTCACTTTTTTAAAAAGTTGAGATCTGTTCTTAGGGCGAGGATGATTTTCCAAGCTTTCTCTATTAACAGCAGGGGCTACACTGAGTCAGTGCTGACTCACCTGCAGTGCTGGATGGGTGTGGGCAAGTCTCATGAAATTCTAGCATTTGGGGGTTCGCTATTTACCTTTTGCATATGTGTTGGATGTTTTATAACTTCTTTGCTGATCTACTGGCTGGCAACCAGAGCAACCAGTGGCCAAGACTGCTATACATTCCTCCCTATAAAGTCTCTGGCACACACTGCATCCAGACTCTAAACTGCCTGCACTCTCTGGCATCTGTGCTCAGCCTGCTTAAATGGGACTTGCTTCCCTCTGTACCCAAATGAAACAGATCTTTTCTGGCAATCTTCAAAATTATCTTCTGCTACAATATCTGTCGGTTCTGTCAGTCCAGAACTAATTCAGAGGCTGGATTTGGTCATTTGTCTGTGGGTCATGGGATAAGGTTAGGAAGAAACATGTGTTCTCTCTGATCTTTTTGCTCTGCCCCCAGACAAATGTATTTTCTACTGATTATCAAGATATACTACCCATGGAAGGCAACATAATATCTTACAAAAAAGCCATGAATGTTAAACCTTTTGCTCTACTTATAACCTTTATCTACTTGGAAAAAGTCTTTAATGCTGCTGGGTGTTAGTTTCATTATGTGCAAAGTGAGTCATTTGAAGTCTATGATTTCTAATTTCTTTTGTACATCTAAACACTGATCATGAACTTGAGAGGAATAAATTGTATAATGATTATAATGTTTCATGCCTTTTTCTTTTACATAAATCATCTTCAAATTATTACCACAGTTTGTCTAGTGGAAAATGAATATCCTTAGCAACATTAAATAAAATCAATTTTAGAGTAGAAGATGAGAAAATAATTTCCTGAGACTAAGTCAGGAATAGGACTGGTGTCAGATCCATGCAGAACTGAAAGAGCAAGTAAGTGGAAAGCTATCGGAAATATCAAGTCAGAAATAGTATAGAGGTCAATTCAGGAGATCACTCACAATCAATGAAATGTTATTATTGGGCCTAGACTGTGATACTTCCTTAAAAAAATTTTCCAAGTGAATGTAGTATGTTAAGTCTGGGATTTGAATGTAGGTGACTAGGAATAGTATAAAGGAACACTCATAAATCTGCAATTATAAGACAGACTCCTGCAGCAAATTAACAATCAGTTTTAGCAGAACTATTTGATAGGTGTTTCTTTACTCTTCCATATTTTCCCAACTTTAAAATAACATATTGGGAGAGAAAAATGATAGGTGAAAAAATTTCCTCCCCAAAAACTATGGTAGTTTTCTTCACATTGTTAAGACAATTGATGTGGGGTTCTTTAAATGAAAAATGGTGAGATCTCCTCTTTGGCATAAGACCTCCACAAAAGGTCTCAAGATTATTATTTGAGGTTGATTGCAGAACCAATAAGCATTTCATCATAAAATCTTTTTTAAATTATTTATTTTTAATTTACATTTTTTTATGAATCATGTTGGGGGAGAAAAAATCAAAATAAAAGGAAAAATCATGGAAAAGGAAAAAAAAAACAACAACAAAAAAAGAAATGAACATAGCATTTGTTGATTTACATTCCATCTCCAGAGTACTTTTTCTAGGTGCATATGGAATTTTCTATCAAAAGTCTATTGGAATTGCTTTGGATCACTGAACTATAGAAAAGAACTAAGTCTTTCATAGTTGATTATAGCATATTCTTGCTGTTACTGTGTACAGTGCATTCCTTCTGCTTATTTGCTCAGCATCAGTTCATGTAAATCTTTCCAGGCCTTTCTAACATCAGCTTGTTTTTTTTTTTTTTTAATAGAACAATGTTTTTAAATTATTTTCATATACCACAATTCAGATCATATGCAGTCAAGTCCCAATTGATGGGCATATAATTATTTTCCAATTCTTTTTTGGTTCTACCAAAAAAAATGCTTGATGGTGTGTGTGTTTTCCCTCCATTATGTTTTCCTTGGGATACAGACACAGTAGAAGCACTGCCAGATCAAAGGTTATGCACAATTTTATTGTCCTTTGGACATAATTCTAGATTGCTGTCCAGATTTGTTAGATCATTTAAAAATGGAAACAATGCATTAGTGTCCCCGTTTTCCTACATCTCCTCCAATATTTATCATTACCTTTTTCTGCCACTCTAGCCAATTTGAGAGATGTGAGGTGGTAACTCAGAATTGTTTTAATTTGCATTCCTCTAGTCAATAAAGATTTAGAACATTTTTAATATAAGTATAGATGGTTTTAATTTCATTATCTAAAAATTATCTATTCATATCATTTGAGTAGTCATCAATTGGGGAATGACTTGTATTCTCTTAAATTTGATACAGTTTTTTATATATTTTGGAAATGGAACTTTTATCAAAATGACTGGCTGTAAAGATTTTTTTAAATAACTTTTTAGTGACAGAACTCATGCCAGGGTAATTTTTTACATTACCCTTGCACTCACTTCTGTTCCAATTTTTCCCCTCCATTCCTCCAACCCCCTCCCCCTGCTCAAGATGACAAATGGACTTTTATATGTTAAATAGGTTACAGTATATCTTAGAATATATGTGTGCAGAACTGAACAGTTCTCTTGTTACCAAGGGAGAATTGGATTCAAAGGTATAAATAACCCGGGAAGAAAAACAAAAATGTAAGCAGTTTACATTCATTTTCCCATGTTCTTTCTTTGGATGTAGCTGCTTCTGTCCATTTTTGATCAATTGAAACTGAGTTAGATCTCTTTGTCAAAGAAATCCACTTCCATCAGAATACATCCTCATACAGTATCATTGTTGAGGTATATAATGATCTCCTGGTTATGCTCATTTCACTTAGCATCAGTTCATGTAAGTCTCACCAACCTCTCTGTATTCATCCTGCTGGTCATTTCTTATAGAACAATAATATTCCACAACATTCATATATCACAATATATTCAGCCATTCTCCATTTGATGGGCATACATTCATTTTCCAGCTTCTAGCCACTACAAAAAGGGCTGGCACAAATATTTTGGCACATAGAGGTCCCTTTGCCTTATTTAGTATCTCTTTGTGGTATAAGCCCAGTAAAAACACTGCTGGATCAAAGGGGATGCACAGTTTGATAACTTTTTGAGCATAGTTCCAAATTGCTCTCCAGAATAGCTGGATGTGTTCACAATTCCACCAACAATGTATCAGTGTCCTTGTTTTCCCACATCCCCTCCAACATTGCGCATTATCTTTCCCTGTCATTCTAGCCAGTCTGACAGGTATGTAGTGGTATCTCAGAGTTGTCTTAATTTGCAATTCTCTGATTAACAAAGACTTGGAGCATCTTTTCATATGGCTAGAAATAGTTTCAATTTCTTTGTCTGAGAATTGTCTGTTCATATCCTTTGACCATTTATCTATTGGCTTGATTTCTTATAAATTAGAGTCAATTCTCTATATATTTTGGAAATGAGGCCTTTAGCAGAACCTTTGACTGTAAAAATGTTTTCCTAGTTTATTGTTTCCCTTCTAATATTGTCTGCATTAGTTTTGTTTGTTCTATTTTGTAGTCAATAGTGATCTCTAGTTCTTCTTTGGTCATAAATTCATTCCTCTTCCACAGGTCTGAGAGGTAAACTACCCTATGTTCTTCCAATTTATTTATAATCTCATTCTTTATGCCAAGGTCATGAACTCATTTTGACCTTATCTTGGTGGACGGTGTTATGTGTGGGTCAATGTCTAGTTTCTACCATACTAATTTCCAATTTTCCCAGCAATTTTTGTCAAATAATGCATTCTTATTCCAAAAACTGGGGTCTTTGGGTTTGTCAAACACTAGATTATTAAAGTTATTGGCTCTTTTGTCCTTTGAACCTAACCTATTCCATTGATCAACTAGTCTATTTCTTAGCCAGTACCAGATGGTTTTAGTAACTGCTACTTTATAATATAATTTTAGATCTGGTACAGCTAGGCCACCTTCATTTGATTTATTTTTCACTAATTCCCTTGAAATCCTTGAGCTTTTGTTTTTCCATATGAACTTTGTTGTTATATTTTCTAGGTCATCAAAATAGTTTTTTTGGGAATCTGATTGGTATAGTGCTAAATAAATAGATTAGTTAAGGTAGTATTGTCATCTTTATTATATTTGCTCACCCAATCCAAGAGCATTTAACATTTTTCCAGTTGGTTAGATCAGACTTAATTTGTGTGGAAAGTGTTTTGTAGTTTTGCTCATAAAGTTTCTGATTTTCCCTTGGCAGATAGATTCCTAAATATTTTATACAATCAGTAGTTACTTTAAATGGAATTTCTCTTTGTAACTCTAACTGTTGGGTTTTGTTAGTGATATATAAGAATGATGATGACTTATGTGGGTTTATTTTGTATCCTGCAACTTTGCTGAAGGTGTGGATTGTTTCTAATAACTTTTTTAGTAGAATCTCTGGGGTTCTCTAAGGATACCATCATATCATCAGCGAAGAGTGATAATTTGGTTTCCGCATTGCCTATTCTTATTCCTTTAATCTCTTTCTCAACTCTTATTGCCAAAGCTAGCATTTCTAGTACAATAATGAATAGTAACAGTGATAGTGGACAACCTTGTTTCACTCCTGTTCTTATTGGGAAAGGTTGCAGTTTTCCCCCATTACATATGATGCTTACTGATGGTTTTAAATAGATGCTACTGATTATTTTAAAGAAAAGTCCATTTATTCCAGTACTTTCAAGTGTTTTCAATAGGAATGAATGTTGGATTTTATCAAATGCCTTTTCTGCATCTATTGAGATGATCATGTGTTTTTTGTTAATTTGGTTATTAATATGGCCAATTATATTCATAGTTTTCCTAATATTGAACCATCCCTGCATTCCTGGTATAAATACTTCTTGATCATGGTGTATTATGCTGGGGATGATTTTCTGTAGTCTTTTTGCTAATATCGTATTTAAGATTTTAGCATCAATATTCATTAGGGAGATTGGTCTATAATTTTTCCCCTGTTTTCAACCTACCTGGTTTAGGTATCAGTACCATGTCTGTGTCATAAAAGGAGTTTGGTAGGACTCCTTCATTCCCTATTTTTTCAAATAGTTTATAAAGCATTGGGGCTAATTGTTCTTTGAATGTTTGGTAGAATTCACATGTCAATCCATCTAGTCCCAGGGATTTTTTTTTAGGGAGTTGATTAATAGCTTGTTCTATTTCTTTTTCTGAAATGGGATTATTTAAGCAATTTACTTCCTCCTCTGATAATCTGGGAAGCCTATATTTTTGGAGGTAGTCATCCATTTCACTTAGGTTATCAGATTTATTGGCATAAAGTTGGGCAAAGAAACTCCTTATTATTTCTCTAATTTCCTCTTCATTGGTGGAAAGTTCTCCCTTTTCATTTTTAAGACTACTAATTTGATTTTCCTCTCTCCTTTTTCTAATCAGATTTACCAAATGTTTACCAATTTTATTGGCTTTTTTTCATAAAACCAACTCTTAGTTTATTTATTCAATATATTTTTTAGTTTCTATATTATTAATTTCTATTTTATTTTTAGAATTTCAAGTTTAGTTATTGATTGGAGGTTTTTAATTTGGTCTTTTTCTAACTTAAGTTGCAAGCCCAATCCCGTGATCTTCTCTTTATTTTATTCAAGTAAGCCTCTAATGATATAAAATTTCCCCTTATTACCACTTTGGCTGCATCCCACAAGTTTTGGTATGATGTCTCACCATTGTTATTATTCTTGAGTGAAATTATTAATTGTGTCTATACTTTGCTCTTTCACCCAATCATTCTTTAAGATGAGATTATTTAGTTTCAATTACTTTTTGGTCTATTTACACCTAACTTTTTGTTGAATGTAGTTTTTATTGCATTGTGATCTGAAAAGAAAGCATTTACTATTTCTGCCTTTCTGCATTTAATTTTGAGGTCTTTATGTCCTAATATATGGTCAGTTTTTGTGTAGATTACATGAACTGCTGAAAAAAAAACTATACTCAGCCCCACACTGTGCCGGTTAGAAAAGCATTCAGTTTTCTCCAGAGATCTGCCGCTGTGGGGGCTTCCTCTTCCCTGTTCTTTTGCGTCTCCTCTCCTCCAGTGTCTTCCCATTTGACTGAAGGGGCGCAATGTCCGCAGAAATCCCCGAGGCGGCCTTGGCTGAGGAGCAAAAGGAAATGGAAGATAAAGTAACTAGTCCAGAGAAAGCAGAAGAAGCAAAATTAAAAGCAAAGTATCCTCATGTGGGCAAAAGCCTGGAGGTTCAGATTTCTTGAGGAAGCGACTACAGAAAGGACAAAAGTATTTTGACTCTGGGGATTACAACATGGCTAAAGCAAAGATGAAGAAGAAGCAGCTTCCTACTGCAGCAGCTCCTGACAAAACAGAGGTCACTGGTGACCACATTCCTACTCCCCAGGATCTTCCACAGCGGAAACCATCTCTTGTTGCTAGCAAGCTGGCTGGCTGATTAAAAGAGCTGAACTGCATGAATCTCCTCATTCCTGTTATTTCTCTCAAACATGTTACTTCTCAGCTTTTTTTTTTTTCTTTCATACACTAAGTCATTGAGACTGACAGCTTTGCAGGTAGCGGTAGTGTGTGCTGCTATTGTTAAGGAAGTAAACTTATGAATAAACTGTAGTACTTTGGACTAGTTAAACAATGCACTGATGAAAAGGACACATGTTAGAGCAATGTAAAGTAATCTACTTGAAAATAAATGTATATATTGTCTATTCCTTAGTGTAGGACTGGTTCCAGCAAGTAATGAGCAAGTTTTACAGTTTCACTGTTTTGGCTTTCCTTATTCCTCTTAATTACAGTTTTATATGTTTATGTTATTTAATATAATCTATTGTGTTGGGTTTTTTTTCTGTATTTTTCTGTTTGCTTTTGTAAAACAGAATATTAGTATTTACCTCTTTAATTTCTTTCTTATTTGTTTTGTGATTTGATTTATCTAAATCTGAGAGTGCAAGATTAAGATCTCCCACAATTATTGTTTTGCTGTCTATTTCTTCTTGCAACTCTCTTAACTTCTCCTTTAGGAACTTAGATGCTATTCCATTTGGTGCATATATGTTTAATATTGATATTTCTCATTTTCTATAATACCCTTTAGCAAGAGATAGTTTCCTTCCTTATCTCTTTTGATTAGATCAATTTTTGTTTTTGCTTGATCTGAGATAAGGATGGCTACCCCTGCTTTTTTGACTTCACCTGAAGCATAATAGATTTTGCTCCAGCCTTTTACCTTTACTCTGTATGTATCTCCCTGTTTTAAATATGTTTCCTGTAAACAATATATTGTAGGGTTCTGACTTTTGATCCAGTCTGCTATCTGCCTCCACTTTATGGGAGAGTTCATCACATTCACATTTACAGTTAAAATTACTAATTCTGTATTTCCTGCCATCCTAATATTCCCAGATTATGGTTTTCTTTTTCTTGCCCTCCTTCCCCCCTTCCCTACTATTAACCTTATTTGTCCTACTTGTGTCACGCAGCTCTCCCTCTTCAGTATCCTTCCCTCCTCCCTTTGAATCCCTTCCCCTTTCTTATACCCTTCCCTTATTACTGTTTTTCCTTTTCCCTTTTCTTCTCCCACTTCTTAATGAGGTGAGAGAAAATTCTCTGTAAAACAAATATGTCAATTATTTCCCCTTTGAGCCAGCTCTGATGAGAGTAGGATTCACACAATGTCCCTCCCTCTCTCGAAATTCCCTCAGATATGATAGGTTTCCTTTGCCTCATCATTGCATGTAGTTTCTCTCTTTTTATCTCCCCTTTTCCTTTTTCTGACACTATCTCCTTTCCATTTCTATTTTCGTTTTTTATGTTATATCAGTAAAATCAATTTATACATGTGGATTTTATGTATATCGACAACAGAAATGCAGTTCTCAAGAGTTTCTTTTACCTTTTTCTACTTCTCTTGAGTCCTATTGTTGGAGATCAAAATTTTTGTTTAAGTCTGGTTTTTTCCTTAGAAACAAATGGAATTCCTCTGTTTCATTAAATGTCCATCTTCTTCTATGGGAAAAAATGCTCAGCTTCGCTGGGTAATTTATTCTTGGCTTCATTGCAAGTTATTTTGCCTTTTGGAATATCAGATTCTGGCCCTTCGATCCTTTAATGTTTAGGCAGCCAGATCTTGTGTGACCCTTATTGTGGCACCTCAGTATTTGAACTGGCTTGTAAATTTTTTTCTTTAGTCTGAAAATTCTGAAGTTTGGCCACAATATTCCTTGGAGTCTTTATTTTAGGGTCTTTTTCAGAAGGTGCTCTATGAATTCTTTCAATGCCTATTTTACCTTCCAGTTCTATTACTTCTGGGCAAGTCTCTTTGATGATTTCCTGTAAAATAGTATCTAGGATCTTTTTTTCATTATAATTTTCTGGTAGTCCAATGATCCTCAGGTTATGTCTCCTAGATCTATTTTCCATGTCTGTTGTTTTTCAAAGTAAATATTTGACATTTTTTCCCAATCTTTCATTTTTTTTTTTTTTTTGGTTTTGCTTGACTGATTCTTGATATCTCAATGAATCAGTCAATTCTATTTGTTCAGTTCTGATTTTTAGTGAGTTATTTTCTTCATTAGCTTTTTTTTTTTTTTTTTTTTTTCTTTACTTCTTTTTGTATATGTCCAATTGAGTTGTTTTGCTCTATGGAATTTTTTTTCATTTTTTTTTAATGAGTTATTTTCTTTTTCCAATCCACAAATTCTGTTTCCCTGCACTTCTTGGAACTTTTAAACTTTTCCAATTCACATTTCAGGAAGTTGTTTTCTTTTTCCACTTTATCAATTTTTTCTTTTACTGAGCCTTTTCTATACTCTCTTGCATAGCTTCTCTTTCCTTTCCCCATTTTTCTTCTAGTTATCTTTTAAGATTTTTAATAGTCTCTTCTAGGAGAGCCTTTTGTATTAGGGACCAGCAATTGTCTGGAGACTGTCTGCTGTTAGTCTCTTCAAGGTTGAAAAGCTGTTCTCTTTCTGTATAGAAATTATCAATCGTCCTTTTGGTTTTTTTTACTCATTTTGTTGAAGCCTGTAGGGTTTGCCTTCAGGACCAGGAAATTACCAGCTTCGTCTGCAGAGCAGTAATAGGTGTAAGGATGGGTAGCTGTCCTGTTAGCCGGCTACAAAATGCAGTGAGATACTGGAGTGCTCTGGGAAAGAGTTCCCCACTGGGAAGTAATTCAGGCCTGCAGGGCCAAGCTGGGAAAGTGCCCTGCAAAGAACCCCCACTGTATGAGATAATGACTGCCCTGGGGCTAGACCTGAGCAGTGAAACTTTCACTATCCCAAGCCAAATCCTGCCCTGAGGCTGTGAACATTACCAGTTGAGCAGTGAATGGCCCTGCAGGGTGTAGATGTGTCTCTGCCGCAGGAAGCACAGTCCTCTGGGGAAGTTCTATTGGCCCAGGCTGAGACCCCCCACTGTGCTGGTTAGATGCCACCCAGGTTGTGCCCCCTTGTTGTGCAGATTTATAGCTGACCTGGCAAAAGCCCCCAACTGCAGGATGTGGGTGCAGGGCTGTGTTACCGTCTGCCTGAGTCATTCCAGGTTTGAGTGGTTGCAGCCAGATCTTGTTAGGTTCTGGCATTTTTTAGAGTACCCTCTGTTTTAGGCTTTAATTTCTCTACCAGTTTACTGCTTTGTAATTAAAGCAGTTAGCCTATAGCAGAATCATCTCTATAACTTCTCTAGCCACAGAAATCACCCCTGTCCCTGGTCTGCTCAGGATGCTAGTCTCTCGCTTCCTGTTCTAGTCTGCTCCTAGCCTCTCAGGACAAACCTTTCCTGGCGATCTTCCAGACTGACTTTGGCTGGTAAATTGTACTGCTTCTAATCTTCATGAATTTAAGCAGTAAAGAGCTATTTTAAAGGCTGAATTAAATAGTTGGTTATGAGGAGAATGAGAGGTGCTTAGAAAGTTGCGTGTGCCTTCTCCACCATCTTGGCTCTGCCCTTCACTGTAAAGATTTTTAGCAGCTTTGTATTTTTCTTTTAATATTGTTTGTGGTGGTTTTGTTTGTGAAAAACCTTTTGTAATTTAATGTAATCAAAGCAGTACATTTTACATTTCATAATATTTTCTAGTTCTTGGAAGATAGATCCCTAAATAATATATTTTTTGTACTGTTATTTTAAATGGAATTTCTGTTTTCATCTCTTGCTGATGGGTTTTGTCAATAATATATAGAAATGCTGATGATTTATGTAGGTTCGTTAAATCCTGAAAATTTGCTGAAGCTGTTAATTTTTTTGAGTATGATTTTGGATGATTTTCTAGAATTCTTTAATTATATCATCATATCATCTGCAAAGAGAGATAGTTTTATTTTCTCATTCCCTATTTTTGTAGAGAGCCACAGACTGTGGAGGAACTCTTGGTGAGGTACAATACCTTTCAGCCCAGAAGAAACCTGCTGCTGATGTCTGGTTTGACTCTCATCTCCCCTTGGGGCATCTCAGCCTTCCTAAGAAGTCAGGGGGTGGGGTACAACAACTTGTGTTCTACTTGTATCAGAGATACTTACAGTAAGAAAGGTTAATAGAAGGGTGTTTATAGCTAGCAATGCTCATTGTGCTGTGGTAATGTAATTGTACTAAGGTATTTAGGGACTAAGAGGACTTGAAATAAACAGACTCCATGTTTAACCATCTTCATGGGTCACTGCTCTATTACTCCTTCACTAAGACCAAGGACTTGAGCTGATCCTAAGATCCTCCAGAGAGCTAGTCTGAAAAGTGTATTTTGGCACCCCAGAGTGGGAATTCTAAAAAGCACACTAAATTTTGGCTCCTAAACAGGTGGCCCAGGTCAACTGATGCAATCAGTCAAGTTCTGTGGAGGACTCTCCATGACAGGAAGGTGACCATAAAAATAGGCAAGCAGGAAGATTTGGTGAGGGCTAAACTAGTCACTTTTATTTTTTAGCAGGAATGGTGCAAATAGTAAGAAATGAGCCTCCCTCCTGAGGGAAGTATGAAGTATTCTTAGTTAGGTTAACAGAAAAGCAAGTTTTGTTAGTAACTCAAAAGCAGATTACTGAGTTCTCAGATGTTGTAGAGAAACGTTTGGAGCCAGAGATGTGGAAAGTAGTGGGAACACAACTAATTGAATACAATGGGTTAAAATTGGCTTTAAATAATTCCATGACTCTTAAAAGGAGGAAAGCTTTTAACTTAGCCCACCAAACAAGGAAGTATCAGGAGAGAAATAAGCAGAGAATTGCTGGGTGTAACCCCTGCAGGTAGGACAGAGCTAAGGAAGACTTGTTTTAATATTTTATTGATTTATATTGCTTATTACTGCTCTAGGAGGTTTGGAGGCATAGTCAGTTGGGGAGCGGGGTGGCGGGGGGGAGGGAGAGGAGGGAGAAGGAAAGTTAAGTAGCTTAAGTACCTTGCTGATAACCTCTTTTCACTTTCACAGTTTTGTTTCAATCCTGCCTACACTTAAGCATGCACCCTTAGGGTATTTTCTATCTCCTGACCTTCCTCTCTCAAATCTGCTTTTGTGGGTGGAAGGAGGAAGAGGAGTGGGAAGGACCATGACACCATCAGCACTGCCTATATAGCAGTTTTGGCCACCCCTTATGTCTTCATTACAAAAAATGGTGCTTGGCTCCAGGGTCCCAGGCAAAAACCACTTGGGACATGATGGCAAACTGTATTATGCCCAGAGAGTTTTTAAAAGTTCAGTACTCCAACATGATCAGTCAGAAAAGAAGCAAGCTGAGGAGGGATTGAAATTAGGACTAAAAAGTTATATGCCTCTGGGACTACTGAGATATCACCTGGAAAGTTGAGACCTGTCTATTTCAGGCCTATAGATCCCTTTCCTCCTCTCACAGCAAGCTTAACCATTTCACCCCTTGAGAGTGCTTACAAAACAGTGTCTATCCATGTACTGATTTCGGAAACTGAGGAATGTATGTCCTATCACCCAGGAGAAGTAGTAGCATCAGGCTTTTTGATACACACTCCTGATATGAAATTTGGTGATATTTATCCAGATTTTGACTTTCAACAACAGAATTCAGGAATATTCTGAATTGCAGCTTCCTATGTTCACTATCTATATAAATGGTATACCATTGAAAAGGTTGAAAAACTAAATGGTATAGCACTAAATAAATAGACTAATTTAGGGAGTATTTTCATCTTTATATCAGCCTATCCAAGAGCACTTAATATTTTTCCATTATTTAAATCTGACTTTATTTGTGCGGAAAGTGTTTTGTAATTTTGCTCATATAATTCCTGACTTTTCTTTGGTAGACAGATTCCCAAATATTTTATGCTATGGGTGGTTATTTTGAATGGAATTACTCTATGTATTTCTTGCTGTTGGATTTTGTTGGTGATGTATAAAAATGCTGAGGATTTATGTGGATTTATTTTGTATCCTGCAACTTTTCTAAAGTTATGAATTATTTTTAAAACCTTTTTAGTAGAATCTCTGGGGTTCGCTAAATATACCATCATATCACCTGCAAAGACTGATAGTTTGATTTCCTCATTACCTACTCTAATTCCTTTAATCTCTTTCTCAACTCTTACTGCTGAGGCTAGCATTTCTAATACAATACTGAATAATAATGGTGATAGTGGCAACCTTGTTTCACTCCTGATCTTACTGGGAAAGGTTCCAGTTTTTTCCCCCATTACATATGATGCTTATTGATGGTTTTAAATAGATGGTGCTGATTATTTTAAGGAAAAGTCCATTTATTCCTATACTCTCAAGTGTTTTTAATAGGAATGGATGTTGGATTTTATCACATGCTTTTTCTGCATCTATAGAGATGATCATGTTTTTTTTTTTTTTTTTAATTTGGTTATTGATATAGTCAATTATTCTAATAGTTTTCCTAATATTGAACCAGCCCTGCAATACTGGTATAAATCCTACTTGATCATGGTGTATTATCCTGGGGATGATTTTCTGTAGTCTTTTTTCTAATATCTTATTTAAGATTTTAGCATCAATATTCATTAGGGAGATTGGTCTATAATTTTCTTTCTTTGTTTTCAAACTACCTGGTTTAGGTATCAGTACCATGTCTGTATCATAAAAGGAATTGGGTAGGACTCCTGCATTCCCTATTTTATCAAATAATTTATATAGCATTGGAGCCAATTGTTCTTTAAATGTTTGGTAGAATTCACATGTAAATCCATCTGGTCCTGGGAATTTTTTCTTAAGAAGTTGGTAAATAGCTTGTTCTATTTCTTTTTCTAAAATGGGATTGTTAGTCTATTTAATTCTTCCTCTATATTTTTGAAGGTATTCTTCCATTTCATTTAAGTTATCAAATTTATTGGCATAAAGTTTGAGCAAAGTAATTACTAATTATTGCTCTAATTTCCTCTTCATTAGTGGCAAGTTCTCTCTCTTCATTTTTAAGACTAACAATTTGATTTTCCTCTTTCCTTTTTTAATTAGATTTACTAAGAGTTTGTCTATTTTGTTGTTTTTTTCATAGATCTTAGTTTTATTAATTAATTCAAGTTTTTTTAACTTTCAATTTTATTGATCTCTCCTTTTATTTTTAGAATTTCAACTTTAGTGTTTGATTGTTTGTTTGTTTTTAAATTTGTTCCTTTTATAGCATTTTTGGTTGCAAGCCCAATTCATTGACCGTTTCTTTCTCTATTTTATGCAAGTAGACCTCTAGAGATATGAAATTTCCTCTTATTATCACTTTGGTTGAATCCCACACATTTTGGTATGGTGCCTCATTATTGCCATTTTCTTGGGTGAAGTTATTAATTATGTCTGTGATTTGCTGTTTCACCCAATCATTCTTTAGAATGAGATTATTTAGATTCCAATTATTTTTGGTCTATTTTCCCCTGGCATTTTATTGAATGTAGATTTCATTGCATCGTGGTCTGAAATGGATGCATTTACTATTTCTGCCTTACTGCATTTGAGTTTAAGGTTTTTATGTTCTAATATATGGTCAGTTTTTGTACAGGTTCCATGAACTGCTGAGAAGAAAGTGTACTCCTTTCAGTCTCCATTTAGTTTTCTCCAAAGATCTATCATATCTAACTTTTCTAGTATTCTATTTATCTGTTTGACTTCTTTCTTATTTATTTTATGGTTTGATTTATCTAATTCTGAGAGTGCAAGTTTGAGATCTCCCACTGTTACAGTTTTGTTGTCTAATTCTTCTTGCAGCTTTCTTAATTTCTCTTTTAGGAATTTAAATGCTACACCACTTGATACCTGTATGTTTAATGTAATGGACTGAAACTCAAGTTGATGCACTGAGGTCCCAAGCACATGAGGCTAAATAGTAATTGGATCTTACTTTATTAATATATATGCTTGGAGAAAGAATGGCCCCCACCCACTCTTTATGCAAGTCCTGATGTGTTGTATAGGAAATGACAATTTTGGTGGATGGAGGAAGAGGGGCGGAGAGAGAAGCAGAAAGAGACTGCTGGCTGGCATCTTGTTGCAGCTGCTCACATTGCTAATCCCCCTTCACGTCAAAAAGAATAAAGACTGAAGATTTTCCCTTAACCTGAATTCCTGATTCTGGCTGATTTTAAAATATGTGGGTCATCACAGTTTAATATTGATTGCTTCATCATCTATGCTACCCTTTAGCAAGATACAGTACCCTTCCCTATCTCTTTTAATTAGATCAATTTTTGCTTTTGCTTGATCTGAGATGAGGATGGTTACCCCAACTTTTTTTTTTTTTACTTCACCTAAAGCATAGTAAATTCTGCTCCAACCTTTTATCTTTACTCTGTGTGTATCACCTTGCTTCAAGTGTGTCTCCTGTAAACAACATATTGTAGGATTCTGGCTTTTAATCCATTCTGCTAACCACTTCCTTTTTGGGGGGAGTTTACCCCATTCACATATATGGTTAAACTTACCAATTCTGTATTACTTGCTATCTTGTCAACCCCTGTTTATGCTTTTTTCCTTTCCTTCTCCCTTAGTCCCCTCCACAGTATTAAACTTGTGAGCATCAGTTGCTTCTCACAGCCCTCCCTTTTTAGTATCCCTCTCCCCACTTTAGAGTTCCTCCCCGTATCTTACTCCTTTTCCCCATAATTTCTGTATTCCCTTCTGATTAGCTTACTCCTTCTTTTTTTTTTTTTTCATTTTTCCCCTCCCACTTTTCAAAGAGGTGGAAGAAATTTCAGTATAAATCAAATATATCTAATATTTTACTCTTTAAGTCAATTCTGATGGCAGTAAGATACACACTATGTTCATCTTCCTCCATTCTTTCTCTCAGATATAATATGTTTCCTTTGCCTCTTTGTGAGATGTAGTACCCCCATGTTACTCTTTTCTGTGTACAATTTCCTTTCCACCTCTAGTTTCTAGAGCAAAGTATACATGTGTTCTTTATATTCTTTATAGCAGAAATATAGTTCCCAAGATTTCTTTTTTACCTTTTAGGTTTCTCTTGTGTTCTATATTTGTAGATCAAACTTTTTGGTTTAGTTCCAGTTTTTTCATCAAAAAAAGTGAAAATCACTTTTTTCATTGAATTTCCATCTTCTTCCCTGGAAAAAAGATGTTCATTTTGGATGGGTAAGTTATTTTTGGCTGCTCATCAAGTTCCTTAGCCTTTTGGAATATCATATTCCAGCCCTTCGATTCTTTAATGTGGATTCTGCTAGATCCTGGGTAATCCTTATTGTGGCTCCTCTATATTTGATTTTTTTTCTAGCAGCTTGTAATATTTTTTCCATTGTCTGATAGTTCTGGCATTTGGCTACTATATTTCTTGGTGTTTTGATTTTAGGATCTCTTTCATAGGTGATCAATGAATTCTTTCAATTTATATTTTAACCTCTGTTTCTATAACTTCTGGGCAGTTCTCTTTTGATAATTTCCTGGAAAATATAATCCAGGCTCTTTTTTTCATCATATTTTTCAGGGAGTCCAATAATTCTCAGATTTTCTCTCCTAAATCTATTTTCCAGGTCTGTTGTTTTCCCAGAAAAGTATTTGACATTTTTTCCATTGTTTCATTTTTTTTTTTTTTTCGTTTTGCTCAACTGATTCTTAATGTCTCCTTGAGTCATTCGATTTCATTTATTTGATTCTGATTTTTAGTGAAGTATTTTCTTCACTCATTTTAAAAAATATCTTTTTCTAATTGTCCAATTGAGTATTTAAGTGAGTTGTTTTGTTCTATGGAATTTTTTTCCATTTCAACAATTTTATTTTTTAGAGAGCTTTTTTTCTTTTTCCAGGTCACTAATTCTGTTTTTCAAGGATTTGATTTCTTTATCCACTCTATCTTTAAATGAGTGGGATGACTTATTCAGACTCTCTTGCCAAGCTTTCCTTTCCTTTTCCCATTTTTCTTCCAGCGCTCTTGTGAGAGCATTTTTAATTTCTCCTATTAGAGTCTATGAGAGTGTTGAGGACCAGCTCATGTACCCCTATGGGGATTCAGTCTGTTTTTAATCTCTTCAGGGTTTAAAGTCTGCTCTCTATTCATATAGAACCTAGAAATAGTTAAGGTCCATTTAAATTTTTTGCTCATTTTGTCAGAGAAGAATCAAAGAATACAAACTAGCAAAAAACAAAAACAAAAACAAATGAAATCTGCTTTTTTGGAGGAAAGGTGGGGGGCTGGATGGTGTTACTAAGCTTCCTCTATAGACTGCGGAAGATAGCAGGGAGGCACTAGCAGTGCACCAATTGCTGCACTGCATCTGAACTCTGAGATTCTGAGAGTATGCTGAGACACTGCAAGTGGGTGTGGCCAGGTCCTGAGAGACCCTATCTTTTCGGGGTTATAGTCTTTACACCCTGCATTTTTAGCTTCTCTGCTTGTCCACTGACTTGCTGCCAGGGCAAAGTAGCCACATAGTAAAGCTCTCCCCGAAGAGATGGCTGAGATCACATCCCATCCCCCTCTGGTCTGGTCAGCTGTGAGCTGTTTGCAGTACTCTTACTGCCACTGCCTGCCCTTAACCTGCACCCAATCTAAAACCTTCCCCACCCTCAAGCGAAAACAGACATTTTCTGGCAAATTTCAAGGATGTTTTCTCTTGGTAATTATATGTGGGTTTTTCTTCAGTCAAGCACTAATTTTGAGGCTTGTCATGAAATAAATTCTGGGAGAAAATGCAGAGCTTAAGTAGATGTGTGCCTTCTCTCCACCATCTTGCCCAGAAGTCCTATGTGTTTTTTAAATGAAATGATGGGAGATGGCGATACCCAGATCATCCAACTCTGTTCAAAAGATTAAGAACTTTGGAGGAACCTTATCCAGAACTAGTGGGAAAGAAGAACTGATACTAAAGAACTGTCTGGGATAAATTTCCAAATTTCTTCTCACAACAATGAACATGGAGAATTAATGTCCATCCTGGAGAAAGGGGGGGGGGGGAGATTTGGGCAAGTAATGCATCCTAAAGCAATGTACTTATCAATATTTCTGGTATCTATCTACATTTTAGGAAGCCTCTGTCAGAGAAATCCCTTCCTGGTATCTAATTGGTTAAGTTCTGTTGAATGAAATTGAATCTATTATAATTGAACCATTAGAACATCTGAGAGATTTAGGCAGATATAGTATTTTTTTCCTATGATTCAGAAAGGTCAATCAAATTTCTTAAAATCTCAGGAGTAATTAAATTGTAGACTGTGATTAGTACCTATGCTATATGAAAAACCAATTCTCTACATAAAAGAAATATTCTACTAAGAACTGGAAAGTACCTCTTCTTTATTGGGCTCTGATTTTAGAAACATTATTTCAACTCTTTAAACAGATATATTCTTATCTCTGAAATGAGAATGTGACAAGTTACTAAGTTTTAGAAATTATTACTGTTCTCAAATACTAGAGGACACTGTAAAATATTTGAAAAACTTCAACAAACATTTCTCACACATTCTCACTTTTGAACTGGAAGCAATATCCAGAGTACTGATGGAAATATTTCCCCATATGAAATAAATAACATCCATGAAAAATAATCAACAAAAGTAAATATTTTTCATAGTATTTATAAATTTAGAAGCTTGCAACTTGAGTCTTTCATATCTCCTTGACTTTATTTACTGAATTATTAAATATCTCAAATTATGTTAAATTAAAATTGTTAATCTATTTACCTTTGCTGAATTCTTACCTCATATTATATACCTAAAATTTTAAATTTTTTGCTATTGTTTTCTCAATGTTTATTTGTAGAAACATCCCATTCTTGCAGCAGAAGCCATTAATCTATGTTTGAACAACTTCAAAAAGAAAATGATGAGGCAAGGAAGGAAAGAATGGAAAAGCTACTAAAAAATGATTTTAGCAAGTGAAGAAATATATGAAGGAATAATCTCTAAATGGAACAATAACCAAAAAAAATGTGAATGAACTTTTGTCCATTCTGAGAGATTCAGTGCTATCATTTTTTTCACTTTGTTCATCAGCTTAGGGAAATCATATTCACATATTGCTGAGTTTTTAGGTTTTTTCTTCAACTGCAAAAATTCTGCTCCTACTTAAGAAATAAGAAGGGAAAGAATAAACAATAACTATAACAGACTTGACTGGATAAATACTTCTCCGGCATATTTAATGTGAGATTTACATTTAAATGCTATGTCTTACAGCTATTTGTTAATACAGGTCAGTCATGATTTAGCAGCTCTGCAAAATTTAATGAGAAGCTTAAGAATCAGCACTTAGAGGCTACACTTTTTATCTGCATTTGATTTATCTCTAATTTGAGATGTTTGTGGTGTTTGCTAGTACATATGTGAACCACCCTTTAAAAAAAGATAAAATTAAAAAGGAGGGATAATATTACTGTTTTGTGAGGCAGAACCACTTAAACCATTCTCATTAGAGTAGTGAACTATGAAAATGGAATTGTGACATTGTTATAGGAATGATATTCAAACTGCATTCAGACTGCAAGGCATATAAAGCAACAGTTTTTGCTGATTCAGGTGTTAATCATCTCTAGTATTTGATTTTAAGATGAGGCCCATAATTATTTTGGGCGAGTGAGTCTTTTGGAAGTTTATTAGAATAAGAAGAGACATTCATATGCCATTTAATAGTCAAGTAAAGTAAGTTTACTTATCTAAAAAACAGAAAGCTTACTGAACAAGATAGCTTTGAAGGGAAGAGCTTATGGCCAAACAAAAAATAGAAAACATTATGAAATGCAAAATGAATAATAGTAATTACATTAAATTAAAAATGTTTTTGCACACACACAAAAAAAAAATCAATGAAGCCAAAATTTCTATAGCCAACATTTCTGATAAAGTACCCATTTAAAAAAAATATATCAAGAACTGAGTCAGGGGCAGAGCCAAGATGGCAGAGAAGGCCTCAAAAATAGTGCTTGACTGCTACAACTCATAAAGATTAGAAATACAACAACTTGCCAGCCAAAGATAATCTGGAATGTTGCCAGAAAAGGTTTGTCATCAGGGGCCGGGGAGAAGACCAGAGCAGGCAGGGAGAAAACTAGAGGCTGACCCAGTGGAATCCCAAACCTGAAGTGAGAGCAGAGATCACAGCACAAGCTCACAGCCTAAACCCTCAGTACAGGGCTTTTCCTTGGGGCAGTTGCAAACCTGAACAACAGGAGGGACACAGCTAGAAACAGCCTCTAATCTGCACAGTGGAGGGCTCAGCTTGGGGCAATAGAACTTTTGCAGGGTGATTTGCTTCTGGGCAGAGACTTCCAGTCCCAGCCAGGCTATTCCCTGGTCAGTTGCTAATACCCACAGACCCACAAGGGGCTCTGGCCTGGGGCAGTGACACTTTCACCACATATTCTCGAGCCTTAGGGTAGTCACTAAACCACACAGCAGGGTTCTCCATTGTATACTTCTGTAGCCGGCTGTGCTAAATCACCTCCCCCCTCCGGTTGGGGGAATAGGAAACTTTCACTCAGAGTACTCCCATACCTCTCTGCCTGAAGCTGGTTTACCTCTCTCCTTGCTTTCTAGAGGAAGCTGACAACCCCCTTGCCCTGAAGGCATATCCTAAAGGCTTTAAAAAATGAGTAAAAAAAAAAGTAAAAGGATGATCAATACTGTCTATATAGAAAAAGAGCAGATCTGCAACCCCAAAGAGACTAATAGCAGTCATCAGACAATACACCAAAAAGGAATGTTACCTGTCCCTTTTACATTATACTCTCATAGAAGAGACCATTAAAAATCTCAAAAGAGAGTTATAAGAAAAACGGGGAAAGGAAAGAGAAGCTTTGAAATATGAATTGGAAAAGTTAAAAAATTCCCAGGAAGTGCAGGGAAACAGAATTTGTGAATTGGAAAAAGTTAAAAAAATCTCTGGAAAGTAAGATTTGTAAACAAGAAAGTAAGATTTGTGAATTGAAAAAGACAAAGAACTTGCAAGAAAGTAGGATATGTGAATTGGAAAAAGAAAATAATTCACTTAAAAAAAATAGTGAAATGGGAAAAAATCCCATAGAGCAAAACAATTCATTTAAAAACTCAACTGGACATATACAAAAAGAAGTAAGAAAGCTAATGAAGAAAATAATTCATTAAAAATCAGAACTGAACAAATAGAAAGTAATGATTCACTGAGACAGCAAGAATCAGTCAAGCAAAACCAAAAAAAAAAAAAAATAGATAAATTGGGAAAAAAAAAAAACCCCATGAAATATCTACTTGGAAAAATGACAGACCTGGAAAATAGATCTAGGAGAGATAATCTGAGAATTATTGGACTTTCCAAAAATTATGATGAAAAAAAGAGCCTAGATACTATTTTACAAGAAATCATCAAAGAGAACTGTCCAAAGGTAATAGAATTGGAAGGTAAAATAGGCATTGAAAGAAGTCATCAAACACCTTCTTAAAAAGGCCCTAAAATAAAAACTCCAATGAATATTGTGGCCAAATTTCAGAACTATCAGATTAAGGAAAATATATTACAAGCAGCCAGAATAAAACAATTTAAATACTGAGGTGCCACAATAAGGATTACCCAAGATCTGGCTGCCTCCACTTTAAAGTATTGAAGGGCCTGGAATCTGATATTCTGAAAGGCAAAAGAACTTGGAATACAGTCAAGAATAAACTACTCAACTAAGCTGAGCATTTTTTTCCAGGGAAGAAGATGGACATTTAATGAAACAAATGAATTCCATTTGTTTCTAAGGAAAAAAAAAAAAAAACAGAACTAAACAAAAAAATTGATCTCCAACCACAGGACTCATAAGATGCAGAAAAGGTAAAAGGAACTCTTGAGAATTGTATTTCTGTTGTGGTATACAAAAAGACTACATGGATAATTTGATTTTATTGATATAACATAAAAAAGGGAAGTAAAAATGGAAAAGGGATGTCAGAAAAGGGGGATTAAAAAGAGGGAAACTACATCCCACAAAGAGGCAAATGAAACTTATATCAGAGGGAACTCAGAGAGGAGGAGGAACATGGTGTGAATCTTACTCTCATCAGAGGTGGCTCAAAGAGAAAATAATTGACATACTTGTTTTACAGAAAATCCTCTCTTGTCTCATTAAAAAGGGGGAGAGGAAAAGGGAAAAGAAAAAGCGTAATAAGGGAAGAGTACAATAAAGGGGAAGAGATTCAAAGGTGGGGAGGGAGAGATCCTAAGGAGGGTGAGTGGTGTGATACAAGTAGGGCATATAAGTTTAAAACTGGGAAAGAGAGTTAGGAGGGGCAAGTAAAAGAAAAACATAATCTATGGATAATCAGATGGCAGGAAATACAGAATTAGTGATTTTAACCATAAATGTAAATGGGATGAAATCTCCCACAAAGCAAAGGTGGATAACAGACTGGATCAAAAGTCAGAACCCTGCAATATGTTGTTTACAGGACACAATTAAAGCAGGGAGATACAAACAGAGTAAACATAAAAGGCTGGAGCAGAATCTATTATGCTTCAAGTGAAGTAAAAAAAGCAGGGGTAGCCATCCTTATCTCAGATCAAGCAAATGCAAAATTTGATTTAATAAAAAAAGATAAGGAAGGAAACTATATCTTGCTAAAGGGTAGCATAGACAATGAAGCAATATCAATACTAAACATATATGCACCAAGTGGTATAGCATCTAACTTCCTAAAGGAGAAGTTAAGAGAGTTACAAAAAGAAATAGATAGCAAAACTGTAATAGTGGGAGATCTTGACCTTGCACTCTCAGAATTAGACAAATCAAACCACAAAACAAACAACAAAGAAATTAAAGAGGTAAATATAAATATTAGAAAAACTAGTTATGACAGATCTTTGGAGAAAACTGAATGGAGACAGAAAGGCATAGACTTTCTTCTCAGCAGTTAATGGAACCTATTAAAAATTGACCATATACTAGGACATAAAGACCTCAAAATTAAAGGCAAGAAGGAAGACATAGCAAATGCTTTCTTTTCAAACCACAATGCAATAAAAACTACATTCAACAAAAAGTTAGGGATAAATAGATCAAAAAGTAATTGGAAAGTAAACAATCTCATCTTAAAGAATGATTGGGTGAAACAGCAAATTATAGACACAATTAATAATTTCACTCAAAATAATGACAATGATGAAATATCATAACAAAATATGTGGGATGCAGCCAAAGTGGTAATAAGAGGAAATTTTATATCCTTAGAGGCTTAGTTGAATAAAATAGAGAAAGAGAAGATGAATGAATTGGGTTGCAACTAAAAAAGCTAGAAAAAGACCAAGTTAAAAACCCCCAATCAAATACTAAATTTGAAATTCTGAAATTAAAAGGAGAAATTAATAATATTGAAAGTAAAAAAAAATCAACAACTATAGAACTAATTAATAAAACTGGGAGTTGGTTATGAACAAAATCAATAAAATAGATAAGCCTTTGTTAAATCTGTTTAGAAAAAGGAGGGAGGAAAATCAAATTAGTAGTCTTAAAAATGAAAAGGGAGAACTTTCCACCAATGAAGAGGAAATTAGAGAAATAATAAGGAGTTTCTTTGCCCAACTTTATGCCAATAAATCTGATAACCTAAGTGAAATGGATGACTACCTCCAAAAATATAGGCTTCCCAGATTATCAGAGGAGGAAGTAAATTGCTTAAATAATCCCATTTCAGAAAAAGAAACAGAACAAGCTATTAATCAACTCCCTAAAAAAAAAAAATCCTTGGGAACAGATGGATTTACATGTGAATTCTACCAAACATTTCAAGAACAATTAGCCCCAATGCTTCATAAACTATTGAAAAAATAGGGAATGAAGGAGTCCTATCTAGTTCCTTTTATGACACAGACATGGTACTGATACCTAAACCAGGTAGGTTGAAAACAGAGAAAGAAAATTACAGACAAATCTCCCTAATGAATATTGATGCTAAAATCTTATATAAGATATCAGCAAAAAGACTACAGAAAATCATCCCCAGGATAATACACTATGATCAAATAGGATTTATACCAGGAATGCAGGGCTGGTTCAATATTAGGAAAACTATCAGTATAATTGGCCATATTAATAACCAAATTAACAAAAACCATATGATCATTTCAATAGATGCAGAAAAAGTATTTGATAAATTACAACATCCATTCCTATTAAAAACACTTGAGAGTATAGGAACAAATGGACTTTTCCTTAAAATAATCAGTAGCATCTATTTAAAACTATCAGTAAGCATCATATGTAATGGGGAAAAAACTGCAACCATTCCCAATAAGATCAGGAGTGAAACAAGGCTGCCCACTATCACCGTTACTATTCAATATTATATTAGAAATGCTAGCTTTGATAATAAGAGTTGAGAAAGAGATTAAAGGAATTAGAATTGGCAATGAGAAAACCGAATTATCACTCTTTGTTGATGATATGATGGTATAATTAGAGAACCCCAAAAATTCTACTAAAAAGCTATTAGAAATAATCCACAACTTTAGCACAGTTGCAGGATACAAAATAAACCCACATAAATCATCAGCATACTTATATATCATTAACAAAATCCAACAGTCAGAGTTACAAAGAGAAATTCCATTTAAAGTAACTACTGATGATATAAAATATTTAGGAATCTATCTGCCATGGGAAAATCAGAAAATTTATGAGCAAAACTACAAAACACTTTTCACTCAAATTAAGTCTTATCTAAGCAATTGGAAAAATATTAAATGCTCTTGGATAGGGCGAGCAAATATAATAAAGATGACAATACTACCTAAAGTAATCTATTTGTTTAGCTCTATACCAATCAGACTCCCAAAAAACTATTTTATTTTATTTTATTTTTCTTTTCTTTTCTTTTTTTTTTAAATAACTTTTTATTGATAGAACGCATGCAAGGGTAATTTTTTACAGCATTATCCCTTGCATTCACTTCTGTTCCAATTTTTCCCCTCCTCCCTCCACCCCTTCCCCCAGATGGCAAGAGTCCTTTACATGTTGAATGGGTTGCAGTATATCCTAGATACAATATATGTGTGCAGAACCGAACAGTTTTCTTGTTGCACAGGGAGAATTGAATTCAGAAGGTATAAATAACTCGGGAAGAAAAACAAAAATGCAAGCAGTTTATATTCATTTCCCAGTGTTCTTTCTCTGGGTGTAGCTGCTTCTGTCCATCTTTGATCAATTAAGGCTCTCTTTATCGAAGAGGTCCACTTCCATCAGAATACATCCTCAAACAGTATCGTTGTTGAGGTATATAATGATCTCCTGGTTCTGCTCATTTCACTCAGCATCAGTTCATGTAAGTCTTGCCAGTCCTCTCTGTATTCATCCTGCTGGTCATTCCTTACAGAACAATAATATTCCATAACGTTCATATACCACAATTTACTCAACCATTCTCCAATTGATGGACATCCTTTCATTTTCCAGCTTCTAGCCACTACAAACAGGGCTGCCACAAACATTTTGGCACATACAGGTCCCTTTCCTTTCTTTAGTATCTCTTTGGGGTATAAGCCCAGTAGAAACACTGCTGGATCAAAGGGTATGCACAGTTTGATAACCCAAAAAACTATTTTAATGACCTAGACAAAATAACAACAAAGTTTATATGGAAAAACAAAAGGTCAAGAATTTCAAGGATATTAATGAAAAAAAAATCAAATGAAGGTGGCCTAGCTGTATCAGATCTAAAATTATATTATAAAAGCAGCAGTTACCAAAATCATTTGTTATTGGCTAAGGAATAGATTAGTTGATCAGTGGAATAGGTTAGGTTCAAAGGACAAAACAGTCAATAACTATAGCAACCTAGTGTTTGACTAACCCAGAGGTCCCAGTTACCCCAAGGGATAACACCTTACTATTTGACAAAAAATCAATGGGAAAATTGGAAACTAGTATGGCTGAAACAAGGCATCGACCCACACTTAACACCATACATCAAGATAAGGTCAAAATGGGTTCATGACCTAAACATAAAGAATGAGATTATAAATAAATTAGAGGAACACAGGATAGTTTAACTCTCAGACCTGTGGAAGAGGAAGAAATTTATAATCAAAGAAGAATTAGAGATCATTACTGATCACACAATAGAAAATTTTGATTATATCAAACTGAAAAGTTTTTGTACAAACAAAACTAATGCAGACAAGATTAGAAGGGAAGCAATAAACTGGGATAATATTTTTACAATCAATGATTCTGATAAAGGACTCATTTCCAAAATATAGAGAGAATTGACTCTAATTTATAAGAAATCAAGACATTCTCCAATTGATAAATGGTCAAAGGATATGAATAGACAATTCTTAGATGAAGAAATTGAAATTATTTCTAGCCATATGACAAGATGCTGCAAGTCATTATTAATCAGAGAAATGCAAATTAAGACAACTCTGAGATACCACCACACACCTGTCACACTGGCTAGAATGACAGGGAAAGATAATGCAGAATGTTGGAGATGTGGGAAAACAGGGACACTAATACATTGTTGGTGGAATTGTGAATACATCCAACCATTCTGGAGAGAAATTTGGAAGTATGCTCAAAAAGTTATCCAACTGTGCATACCCTTTGATCCAGCAGTGTTACTACTGGGCTTATATCCTGAAGAGATCATAAAGAAGAGAGAGGGATCTGTACGTGCACGAATGTTTGTGGCAGCCCTCTTTGTAGTGGCCAGAAAGTGGAAACTGAGTAGATGCCCATCAATTGGAGAATGGCTGAATAAATTGTGGTATATGAATATTATGGAATATTATTTTTTGGTAAGAAATGACCAACAGGATGATTTCAGAAAGGCTTGGAGAGACTTACATGAACTGATGCTGAGTGAAACAAGCAGGGCCAGGAGATCATTATATACTTCAACAACAATACTATATGATGACCAATTGCCATCTTCAGCAATGAGATGAACCAAATCAGTTCCAATGGAGCAGTAATGAACTGAACCAGCTATGCCCAGCAAAAGAACTCTGGGAGATGACTAAAGACCATTATATTGAATTCCTAATCCCTATATTTTTGTCTGCTTGCATTTTGGATTTCCTTCACAGGCTAATTGTACAATATTTCAGAATCTGATTCTTTTTGTACAGCAAAATAACTGTTTGGTCAAGTATATTTATTGTGTATCTAATCTATACTTTAATATATTTAACATCTACTGGTCATCCTGCTGTCTGGGGTAGGGGATGAGGGAAGGAGGGGAAAATTTGAAACCAAAAGGTTTGGCAATTTTCAATGCTTTAAAATTACCCATACATATAACTTGTAAATAAAAAGCTATTTAAAAAAAGTACTGGGTCAAATTTATAAGAATTATCCTATTGATAAGTGGTCAAAATCTACAACCAGACAATTTTTAGATTAAAGGAAAAGCCATCTATACTCATTGCAACAAATTCTCTAATTCACTATAGAGAAATGAAAATTAAAAATAAAAAAAATACAACAACTCTGAGATATCACCTCAGATAGTCAGATTGATTAAGATGACAAGAAAAGATTATTATAAAAAGATAATGATATTGCAAATTTAGAACACTAATGGTTTGTTGGTAGAGTCGTGACCTAATGCTACACATTTTGGAGAGCAACTTGGATCTATGCTCAAAGGATCATAAAATTATGAATAATCTTTTATACAGCACTCTCAAAGAGAACATAGAAAATAGGAAAGGACCCAAGTGTGAAATGCTAGTTCTAGATGCTCTTTTTATTGTTCAAGGAATTGAAAATTAAGTGCCCATCATTTGGTGAATAACTGAATAAGTTAAAGTGTATGAATATAATGGAATATTATTATTCTGTAAGAAATAATGTGTAGGATGATTTAGAAAAGCCTGAAAAGACTTATATGAACTGATGCTGATTGAAGTAACCATACAGAACAAGAACCATGTACACAGTAAAAGCAAGATTATGTGATGACAATTATGATGGACTTAACTCTTCCCAAATACTATTGAATTGGGATAGAAAATATCCTAAGCATCCAAAGAGAAAACTATGTTGACTGAATGTGTAGAAGCATATAATTTTCACCTTTTTGTTTGTTTTTTTTTTTTTTTTCTCATGATTTTTCCCTTTTGTTCTGATTTTTCTTTCATGACATGACTAATATGGAAACATGCATATAAAGATTGTACATTTATATCCTATATCAGATTTATTGCAGTCATGGGAAGAAGATAAGGAAGGGAAGGAAAAAATTAAACTCAAAAATGTTACAATAATGAGTGTTGAAAAGTATCTTTGTACATAATTGGAAAAAAATAAAACAATTAAAAATGAATAAAATAAAATAAATATAGAATCCCCTATACTCCATAATGAAATTGATCTGGGCTGGGCCAAATAGTCTTGGGACATCCATCTTGTCTGAAAAGTTCTGTTCTTATAGGCAAATATTGTTGCTTTTTTTTGCCAATAAGTGACTGAGAAATTATGTTACCTTGGCATTCTAGAAACACCAATAAGTTTAATTATCAACCTTAACTTCCTAGCCAATCATGTCATGAGAAATACTTCCTTTTTTGATGAAAAAAATCAGTGTAAGGGGTGGAGCCAAGATGGCAGAGAGCAGACAAGTCTCTCTGGGACTTCCTTTGACCTTCTCTCAAACCAACAGCAGATTAAGCCTTTAAACTGGTTTTTGAGTCAAAGAACCAACAAATATTTGGAGTATCACAAATTTCTCAAAGAACATACCTTGGAAGAGCTTCAGAACAGGTTTGCTTCAAATGGGTAGGGAGACAGCTACTAAGCCCAGAAAACAGCACAGGAAGACCAAGGCAAGAAGCTGGGCGGGGGAGTCAGAGCGTGTCAGATTCCAGGCACTTGGGAATCTTCTGTGAGCCTTTTAGGCCACTCTATTCTGATTGCAAGAAGGTGGTTTGGCAGAATTGCCTTTTGTAAAATGCAAATTGTAAATCACTGAGTTCCTGAAGAACCCCAAACCTAGCTGGACTTACCCAGAGGAAATCAATCAGCAGAACTATATCAGGGCAAATTAAAGCAGCTGTCACTCCTTTGCATTGAACAGACCTCAAGCCTTAAAAATGAATAAAAAATCAAAAAGAACTCTCACCATAGACAGCTTTTATGGAGAGATAGAACAAACCTCAAATCCTGAGTTTCCTAAAGGCAAAGCAACTCCAGATTGAGCCCCAAAGAGAGACATGAGCTGGCCACCATTTCGCAAGGCTTTCTTGCAAGATTTCATTAAAGGATCTTAAAAGATAGAAGAAAAATAGGGAAATGAAAAGAGATCATTGCAAGAAGGAATGAAAAAGCATAAAATGCCCTACAAAATAGATATGAAAAAGACACCAATTCACTGAAAGTGAAAATTTGTAAAGTGAAAAAAGAATGCAATGAACAAAAAATTTCAATTGGCCAGTTACAAAAGGAGCTAAAAAAGGTAACTGAAGAAAATAATACACTAAAAATTAGAATTGAACAAATGGAAATGAATGACTTAATAAGACTTCAAGAATCAGTCAAACAAAAACAAAAAAAATGAAAAAAATAGAAGAAAGTATGAAATATCTCCTAATAAAAATAACTGACCTGGAAAATAGATCTAGCAGAAACAATCTAAGGATTATTGGATTTCTTGAAAGACATGATGAAAAAAAAAAGAACTTAGCTACTATCTAACAGGAGAAAACTGCCCTGATATTTTAGAATCAAATAGCCATTGAAAGAATTCACTAATCACCTCCTGAAAGAGACTTGAAAATTTAATACCCAAGGAATATCATGGTGAAATTTCAGAACTATCTCACTAAGATTATATATATATATATATATATATATATATATATATATATATATATATATATATATATATATATATATTCCTTACCTTTTCCCCATGAAGCCACAATTAAGATGACCGTAGGATTTATCAGCTTCCAACTTAACGGATTGAGGCATTTGGAGTCTGATATTCCAAAAGGAAAAGGAACTTGGATTTTAGTCAAGAATAAGTTATCCCAGCTAAAATGATCATTATTTTTCAGGGGGAAAGATAGACATAAGGTGAATTTCACCAATTTCTAATGAAAAGACAAGAATTAAACAAAAAAAAAATCTCTAAACACAGAATTCAAGAGAAGCATAAACAGGTAAAAAGGAAAGAGCTCTTGAGAACTGTATTTCTGTAATGGGTATATTTAGAGAATTTGGGTATAATTATATTTTACTGTGATAATATTAAAAAGAAACTAGAGGCAGAAAAAAGGATTGTTCTGGAAAAAGAGGAAAATTGAGGTAAAATAAGGGAAATTCCATCTCACAAAGAAGCAAAGAAAACCTATTATAATTGAGGGAAAGAAAGGAGGGAGATGAGCATTGTGTGAATCTTCCTCTTGCCAGATTTGGCTCTAAAAGATAATATCAGACATACTTGGTTTCACAGAGAAACTTGTCTAATCTTATAGGGAAATGGGAGGGAAAGTGGGAAAAGAAAGAGAAAGACAAAAAGAAGGGAAAGCTGATGAATTAGGGAAAAGGTATAAAAACCAGGGAGAAACTCTAAAGGGGAAGAACTATTTGAGAGAGGTGGTCATCAAAAGCAAAATACTGTGGAGGAGTGAAGAGGGAAAAGAAAGAGAAAAGCATAACTTAGGGCAAATAAAAAGGCAGGAAATACAGACTTAAGTTTTTTTTAACTGTGAATGTGAATGACATGAACTCTCCCATAAAACAGAAGCATAAAGCAAGTAGGATTAAAAGCCAGAATTCTACAATAGGCTGTTTACAAGAAACACACTTAAAGTACAGTGATACATACAGAGTGAAGATAAAGTGCTGGACCAAAATCTATTATCCTTCAGGTGAAAAAAAAAATAAAGCAGGGGTAGCAATCCTGATCTCAGATCAAGTAAAAAGCAAAGATAGACCAAAATCAAAATAGATGCAGGAAGAAACTACATTTTACTAAAGGGTACTATAGTTAATGAAGCAATATCAATACTAAACATATATGTTGCAAGTGACAAATCATCCAAATTCCCAGAAGAGAAATTAAGAGACATGAAAGAAGAAATAGACAACAAAACTATATTGGTGGGGAATCTCAAACTTGCTGACTCAGAATTAGATAAATCAAACTGTAAAACAAATATGAATGAAATTAAAGAGAAAAACAAAATGTTAAAAAAATTAAATATGATAGATCTTTGGAGAAAATTGAAGACAGAAAGGAGTTTTTTTTTGTTGTTGTTTTTTTTTTTTCCCAGCACTTCCTGGAACTAATACAAAAATTGACTATGTGTTAGGGCATAAAAACCTCTAAATCAAATGCAGAAAGGCAGAAATAGTGAATGCATTTTTTTTTTCAGATCATGATGCAATAAAAACCACATGCAATATATGGCCAAGAGAAAAAAGACCAAAAGTTTGTTGGAAATTAAATAATCTAGTCCTAAAGAATGAATGGGTGATACAGCAAATCATAGACAAAATGAATGATTCATTCCAAGAAAATGACAATAATGAGACAAAACCAAAATTTGTGGGATACAGCCAAAGCAATTATAATGGAAATATTATATCTGTAGCTGCTTCCTTGCATAAAGTAGAAAAAGATAAGATCAATGAATTGAGCTTACAACTAAAAATGTTAGAAAAGAACAAATTAAAAACCCTCAATTAAAGAAAATTTTAAATTCTGAAAATAAATGTGGAAATTAATAGCATAGAAAATAAGAAAATTATTGCATTAATAAATAAAGCTAAGAGTTGGTTTTATGAAAAAAACAGCAAAAGATTAACTTTTAGTTAATTTTATTAGAAAAAGGACTGAAGAAAATCAAATTATTAGTCTCAAAAATGAAAAGGGAGAACTTTCCACCAAGGAAGAGGAAATTAGAGCAATAATTAGGCGTTATTTTGCCCAGCTTTACAGCAATAAATTTGATAATCTAAATGAAGGAATATCTACAAAAATATAGATTGCCCAGGTTAATTGAAGAGGAAATGCATTATATAAATAGCCCCATTTTAGACCAAAAAAAAAAAAAAAAAAGAAGAACAACTCCCTAAGAAAAAAATCTGCAGGACCAGATAGATTTCCAAGTGGATTTTATCAAACATTTAAAGAACAACTCATTTCAATACTATATAAAGTATTTGTGAAAAAAATAGGGATAGAAGGAATTTTACTTACATTCCTTTTATCACACAGATATGGTACTGATAGCTAAACCAAGTAGGCTGAAAACAGAGAAAGAAAATTATTGATCAATTTCCCTAATGGATATTGATGCAAAAAATTTAAATTAAATATTAGCAAAGAGATTACAGAAACAAACAAAAAAAATATCCCAGATATGACAATACCTTATTACCAAGGAGGATTTGTACCAGGAATACAGGGCTGATTCAATAGTAGGAAAACTATCAGCAGCATCAATTATATCAATAACTAAGCTAACAAAAACATATGATTATTGCAATAGATGCAGAAAAAGCATTTGATAAAATTCATCACCTATTCCTATTAAAAACACTAGAGAATATAGAAACAAATTGACTTTTCCTTATAATGATCAGTAGCATCTATTTAAAACCATTAGCAAGCATCATATATAATGGGGCAAACTAAAACCATTCCAGATAAGATCAGTTGCAAAACAATGCTGCCCACTATCACCATTATTATTTGGTTTTATATTAGAAATGTTAGTGTTGGCAATAAGAAAAGAAAAAAAAAAAAGAGAGAGATTAAAGGGATTAGTGTAGATCATGAGGAAACCAAATTATCACTTTTTGTAAATGATATGATTATATACTTAAAGGATACTAGAGAATTAATGAAAAAAAAAGTACTAGCAACAATTTACAATTTTAGGAACATTGCAGGATAAAAAATAAATTCACATAAATGATTAGTATTTTTATATACTACTTACAAAGTTCAGCAACAAGAGCTAGAAAAACAAATTCCTTTCTAAATAACTGTTGATATTATAAAATATTTGGAAATCTACCTGGCAAGGAAAAGTCAGGAACTAGAAGAACACAACTACAAAACACTTTTCATATAAATAAAATCAGAGCTAATCAATTGGAGAAATATCAAGTGCTCATTAGTAGACCAAATGAATACAGTAAAAATGACAATAGTACCTAAATTAATCTACTTATTTAGTGCCATACCAACCAAACTCCCAAAAAATTATTTTACAGATCTAGAAAAAAATAGTAAAAAAATTCATCTGAATTTCAAAGGAATTAATGAAAAAAAAATGTTAATGTAGGTGGACTGTGCCAGACCTAAAACTATACTATAAAGTAGCTCTCATCAAAACAATTTTGTACTGGCTAAGAAATACAGTAGTCAATCAGTAGAATAAGTTAGGATCACAGACAAAATAGGCAATAACAATAGCAATATAGCATTTGACAACCTCAAAGACCCCAGCTTTTGTGATAAAAAGCATTATTTGACAAAAACCCCTGGGGAAAACTGAAAACTAGTATGGAAGATATTAGGGCTCCACCCACATCTAACAACACATACCAAGATAATATCTAAATGGGTTCATGATTTAGACATAAAATGTGATATTATAAGCAAATTAGAGGAACATAAGCTAGTTTACCTCTCAGATTTGTGGAGAAGGAAGGAATGTGTCCAAAGAAGAAGTGGGACTCATAATTAAACAACAGATAGATACTTTTGATTATATAAGTAAAATGTTTTTGTACAAAGAAAACTAATGTAGACAATATCAGAAGGGAAGGAATAAGTTGGGAAATCATTTTTACATTTAAGGGTTCTGATAAAGGCCTCGTTTCTAAAATATACAGAGAACTGACTCAAATTTATAAGAATCCAAGCCATTCTCCAGTTGATAAATAGTTTAGGTGAACAGACAATTTTCAGATGAAAAAATTAAAACTATCTCTAATCATATGAGAAAGTGCTCTAAAACACTATTGACCAGAAAAACACAAATTAAGATGCCACTACACATCTCTCAGATTGGCTAAGAAGACAAGAAAAGATAATGAAGAATGTTGGAGGGGATGTAGGAAAACTAGGACACTAATACATTGCTGGTAGAGTTGTGAATAGATACAGCCATTCTGTAGAGCAATTTAGAACTATGTTCAAAAAGGTTTCAAACTGTGTATACTCTTTGACCCAGCAGTGTTTCTATTGGGCCTATATCCCAAAGAGATTTTAAAGTAAGCAAAGGGACCCATAAATACAAAAATGTTTGTGGCAGCCCTTTTCATAGTGGCAAGAAACTGGAAAATGAATGGATGCCGATTAGTTGGAGAATGGTTGAATAAGTTATGTTATATGAATTTTATGAAATATTATTGTTCTGTAAGAAATGATCAGGAGCATGATTTTAGAAAGGCCTTGACAGACTTACATGAATTGATGCTAAGTGAAATATGTGGAATGAAGAGATCATTGTACATGACATCAATATTATTTGATGATCAATTCTGATGAATGTGACTCTTTCCACAGTCAGATGATTGTTGCCAGTCCCAATGATTTTGTGATGAAGAGACCATTAGGAATTGAATTTGGATCATAATAAAACATTCTCACTCTTTTTGTTGTTGTTTGCTTGCATTTTGTTTTCTTATTCATTTATTTTCTTTTTTCTTTTCTTTTTTTGATCTGACTTCTCTTGTGCAGCAAGAGAATTGTATAAATATGTTTTTACATATTGGATTTAACATATATTTTAACATGTTTAATATATATTGAATTGCTTGTCATTTAGGGGAGGGGGTGGGAAGAGGGAGGAGAAAATCTGAAACAAAAGGCTAGTCAAGTGTCAATGTTGTCAAATTATCTGTGCATCATATGTTTTGAAAATAAAAAGCTTTAGAAAGAAAAGAAAAGAAAAAGTCTAATCTTCATGGGAAAGACATAGCCACTAGAAGTTACTGATCTTATCACAACAACTTAAAAACTATGATAAACAGTTAAATATATAGTAAAAACTTATCAAAAAACAAAACAAAACAAGGTCAAATAAGAAAGTAATTATAATTTCAGTGACATATTTTCCCCTTTTATGATATGTCACAGATTTAATTTATAACTATATGTATAAAATCAAGGATATTGCATTGTATTTCCCAAAGCCCAAGATGTTTTTTTCTTTGTTCTTCTTGAGGCTTTTTTTTTTGTCTATGTTTTCTTTCTTTTACTTTTTTAAAATTAAAGTGTTTTATTTTTCAAAAGATAATCATGGACAATTCTTCAACAGAGCCCTTTGCAGAACCCTGTATTCCAATTTCCCTCCCCTTTCCCCCATGCCTCCCCTAGTTGGCAAATAGTCCAATATATGTCAAATATGGTAGGAGTATATGTTAAATGAAATATATGCATGCATATTTATATAAGTATTGTGGCACACAAGAAAGAAAAAGGGAAGCAAAATAAAATGCAACCAAACAATAACAAAAAGAGTGAAAATGGTATGTTGTGAAATATACTCAGTTCCCACAGTTCTCTCTTTAAGTGTAGATGGCTCTCTCCATCATTGAACAATTGGAAGTGGCTTGAATCATCTCATTGCAGAAGAGAGCCACATCCACCAGACTTGATCATTGTATAATCTTGTTGTTGCCATATACAATGAGCTATGGTTCTTCTCATTTCACTTACAACCAGTTCATGTAAGTTTCTCCAAGCCTTTCTGGTAATTTCTTATAGAACAATAATACTCCATAACATTCATGTGCCATAATTTATTCAGCCAAGCTCCAATTAATGGGCATTCATTCAGTTTCCAGTTTCTTGCCAGTACCAAAAAAAAAAAAAAAAAAGGTGCCACAAACAATTTTGCAAATGTGAGTACCTTTCCCTTCTTTGTGACCTTTATGTGATATAAACCCAGTAGAAACACTGTAGGATCAAAGGGTATGCACAGTTTTGATAACTATTTGAGTATAGTTCCAAATTGCTCTCCAAAATGGTTGCATCTGTTCACAGTTCCACTGACAATCTATTAGTGTCCAAGTTTCAGCACATCCCTTCTAACATTAGTCATTATCTTTTTATATCATCTTACCCAATCTGAGAGGAGTGTAGTGATATCTCAGAGTTGTCTTAATTTGCATTTCTCTGATCAATAGTGATTTGGAGCACCTTTTCATATGACTACAATCAGTTTCAATTTCTTCATCTGAAAATTGTCTGTTCACATCTTTTGACAATTTATCAATTGGGAATAGCTTGAATTCTTATAATTTGAGCCAGGTGTCTATATATTTTAGAAATGAGGCCTTTATCAGAACCTTTGAATGTAAAGTGTTTTCTCCATTTATTGCTTCCCCTATAATCTTGTTTGAATTAGTTTTGTTCGTAAAAGATTTAAAAAAAATTATAATTTAATAAAAATTATCTATTTTGTGATCAATAATGCTTTCTAGTTCTTCTTTGGTCACAAATTCCTTACTCCTCCACACATCTAACAGGTAAGCTATCCTATGTTCTTTTAATTTATTTATAATATCATACTTTATGTCTAAATCTTGAAGCCATTTTGACCTTATCTTGGTATATGGTTTTACCTGTGAATCAATGCCTAGTTTCTGCCATTTTAGTTTCCAATTTTCCCAGCAGTTTTTGTAAAATAGAGAATCTTTTTCCCAAAAGCTGGGGTCTTAAGCTTTGTCAAACACTAGACTGCTACAATTATTGCCTATTTTGTGAGGTGAACATAACCTATTCTACTGATCAACTATTCCATTTCTTAGCAAGTATCAAATTGATGAATGCTGCTTTATAGTTTTAGATCTGGTACATCCAGGTTATTTTCATTTGAATTTTTTCATTAATTCCCTTGAAATCCTTTACCTTTTTTCTTCCAGATTAATTTTGTTGTTATTTTCTCTAGGTCAGTAAAACAGTTTTGTGGAATTTTGATTGATATAGCACTAAATAAATAGACTATTTTATGTAGTATTGTCATTTTCATTATATTTGCTTGAATTATCAAAGGACACTTGTTATTTTTTTCAATTGTTTATATCTGACTTTATTTGTGTGGAAAGTGTTTTGTAGTTTTACTTATATAGTTCCTGACTTTCCCTTGCCAAATGCATTTCCAAATGTTTTACACTCTTGACAGTTATTTTATATGGAATTTCTCTTTGTAATTCTTGCTATTGTATGAACTAATGGTGAAGATGGAGTAACAGACATTATGATAAGGCAACTTGCTAAAGAAAATACTAATGAGGTTTGTAGAAGAATTATACTAGGACTGGGCAAGGATGCTCCTTTAGAGGAGCTCATAAGGCACTGTGCCACAGTGGGTACAAATACCTTTTATAGCCAGGCTATGATGCAGACCTCCCAAAATCCAAACATGGTGAGATAGGGTCCCTTTTGGCAAGGGACTTCCAGAGAGACTCATCAATGCTTTTAATGTGGTAAAGTAGGGCATCTGAAAGTTCAATGTTGTCATAGAGACAAAGTGAGAAAATAGGGTGAGTGAACAAGAATCAAAATCCCATGTCCAAAATGCAACAGAGGCTTTCACTGGGCCTCAGAATGTAGACTGATTCAGGGAAATGGGATGATGGTCCCAGCCCCAGGGCCCAAGACAAAAAACACTTGGGGCATGATGGCAGCCCAATGTTACACCAGAGAGTGCCTAGAAAGAAGTCCAGTCCCCAGACATGACCAATCAGCCAGGAAGCCATATGATGGGAGAAGGGGATTACACAATCAACCAGCCAGAAAGTAATCTGATGGGAGAAAAGGATTACAATTGGGAAGAATAGAGTTGTATGCAGCTGGGACAACTGAGATACCCCCAGGAGAGGCGAAATCTGTTTCTCTCCAGCCTATGGATCCCTTGCCTCCAGGTAAATAGGCTTGACCATTTCACCTCCTGACAGCACTTAAAAAACAGTATCCATCCACATACTGATGTGGGAAACTGAGAAATATATAGATAATATCCAAGTCACTAATGCAGGTAGACAATGTGTGGCTTATCAACCTGGAGAAGTAATGGCATCAGGTTTACTAATATAAACTCCTAATAAGCAATCTGGTGATAGTCGCCCAGATTCTGACTCCAAGCAACAAAATCAAGGAATATACAGGACAGCAGCTGTGACAGCTGACCGACCTATGCTCACTATCTATATAAATGGCATACAATTGGAAGGATTGGTAGATACAGGTGCAGATCATACAGTCATTAGAGGTGCCAACTGGCCCAGTCACTGGCCAAAGATTAAGGCAGATGTCATGTCTGACATAGGACATAACAGCTGAAGCTAGTGCTACCCCTTTGAGTTGTATTTTTGAAGGTACAACAGGAGTTTTTACTCCTTTTATAGTTGAAAAAATCCCCATCAATCTGTGGGGAAGAGTCATTTTACAACAATTAGGATTAAAAAATAAGTACTTCGTTTTTTTTAGGCAGGGCTTCTCTTGAAGATTTGCATATGCTTCTAAACATTTAGCACACTTTTGTGTACAGTATAAGATTTTACACACTACTGGCATACCTTTTAATCCTCAAGGACAGGCAATAGTAGAAATGAGAAACAGAGATATTAAGATGCTCCTCCAAAAACAAAAGAAAGGAGGAGCCACAGATAACGTTAGAGAACTTCTAAATCTAGCTCATTATACTTTTAATTTCTTGATTTTTGACAAAGATGCAGTGGCTCTGGCAGACAGGTTTTTTAACCCACCTGAAGGGCAGTGTGCAGTGTGAGCAGTTCCACTATCTTTAGATAATCACCAGGTGATGGAAAGAGACCCAGAAAGTAGTGAATGGAAAAGACTGCTTGGGGGAGAGGGTTTGTTTTATTTCCACAGTGCAGAAGGAATGAGATGAGTGCCAATAAGCCCTATTCACCTTGTCCATAGAGACAGACCAGACCCTTGAAACAAAAAAGAAGACCCAAGAAACATCGGATTGTTATGTTGCTGCCTGTACCCATCACTGAAAGAGCATGGCAGTTTTGGTGTGTGACTCATGGACATCAAAAATTGTTAGACTTCAAAACCCTCAGGAATCATTGGATTTTCTGAGACATGATAAGATTATTGTAGGACTTGAAAACCCTCAGAAAGCATTGGATTCTCTGAGATATGATAAGACTGTTGTAGGACTTCAAAACCCTCAGGAATCATTGGATTTTCTGAGAAATGATAAGACTGTTGCAGGACTTCAAAATCTGCTGGGATCATTGGATTCCCTAACACATAAAAAGACTGTTGCAGGACTTCAAAAATTTGCAGGAATCATTGGATTTCCTAACACATGAAAAGACTATTGCAGGATTTCAAAAACTTGCAGGGAACATTGGATTCCCTGACACGTGAAGCAATGGACAATAGATTGGTTTTGGACTATTCCTTGGCTGCTGAAGAAAGCATATGTGTGACTGTTTTTTACATATCCTCCTTCTAGGACTTCTGGAAATCTCTTATAATACTATATTGACTTATATTGTTTGTTATATCACTACTTGCATAGACAATTCATGTTTGTTGCACCACATTGAGCCTGTGCTGGTTGTAGGGAGAATCATCACTAATAGCCTGTGTGTTATTGCTATGTGCTCGTGTAATACCTCCCATGCTGATGGGTTTGTTCATACCTGTTTCTAATAAGAGCCTTCAGCCCAGAAACCTGCTAGCAATCCCCACTTCCCTTTGGTGCTTTTCATCTCCTTCCTGTGATGTTGGGGAAGGCATTATCATCTCCTTTTTAGTCCTTTCACTTCCCTTCTTGAGAAGTCAGGGGCAGCATGATCACCTCCTTTTCAATGTTCTTACCTCCTTTCCTGAGAAGTCAGAAAGGGTGTGATCACCTCCTTTTGGGGGCTCTCACCATCCTGAGAAGTCAGGGATGGTGTGATCACCTGTGTTCTAAAACAAAAGAAAGCGGGAGATGTAGAGGATTGAAACTATTGGGTTGATGCACTGAGGTTGGAACTGCTGAGCACTTGAGGTTAACTACTGATTGGAAAATACTCTCTGGGCATATACTTGGAAAATGGTCCTTTCCACTATCCGTATTGGCTCAATGATTGATGAATAGAGGATTGTGGGAGGGACTAGGAGGTGGAGTAAGACTGATTGGACAATACTCTCTGGGCATCTGCTTGGAAAATGGTCCTTTCCACTATCCCTACTGGCTCAATGATTGGTATATAGAGGATTGTAGGAGGGACTAGGAGGTGGAATAAGATGAGTGAGGGACACACTCTTGGTGGTAGCCGAGTGAGAAAGCAGTTGTGGAGAATCTACTTCCATCCTGTTCAATCCTGCTTCTAAGACCAAGAATAAAGACTGAGGACTTTTGTTTATCCTGACTCCGGCTGATTCTGGGGTGTTCTGGGTGCTAGCATGGTCTTCACATTAATCTATATTTTTATTAGTATAACTACATTTCACTTAGATTATCAAATTTATTGGCATAAAGTTAGGCAAAATAACTCCTAATTATTATCCTAATTTCCTATTCCTTGGTGAAAAGTCCTCCCTTTTCATTTTGGAGACTAACAATTTTATTTTCCTTTTTTTTTTTTTTTTTATAATCAGTTTATGTAAAGTATTATCCATTTTGTTTTTTCTTTAATAAAACCAATTAAGTTATAATTATTAATTGGATACTTTTCCTACATTCAATTTTATTAATCTCTCTCTTTTTTTTAGAATTTCAAATTTGGTATTTAATTGTTGATTTTGAATCTTTTTTTCCCCCTAGCTTTTTTAGCTGCAAGCCCAAATTCCTTGAATTTCTTCTTTGTTTTATGTAGAGACATAAAGTTTCTTCTAATAACTGCTTTGGCTGAATTCCACAAATTTTGGTATATTTTTGTCATTCTCTCAGATAAAATTATTGTTTGTATCTATGATTTGGTGCTTCATCCAATTTCTTTTCTTTTCTATCTTTCTTTTTCCCTTGAGGCAATTGGGATTAAGTGACTTGCTCAGGGTTACACATCTAGGTAGCATTAAGTGTCTGAGACTAGATAGACGGGATTTGAACTCAGGTAGTACTGACTTCAGGGCTGGTGCTCTATCCACTGTGCCACCTAGCTGCCCCCATCCATTTATTTTTGAAGATTAGATTAGCAATCTACACCAAGAGAGAGAACTATGAGATTGAGTGAGGATCACAACATAACATTCTTTTTTTTTGGAGTTCAGTTGCATTTTGTTTTATTATTCTTTTTCTTTCTTTATGATCTGATTTTTCTTGTGCAGTAAGTAATTGTATAAATATGTTTTCATATATTGGATTTAATATACATTTTAACATGTGTAACAAATGTTGCATTGGTTGCCATTTAGGGGAGGGGACCGGGGAAGGAGGAAAGTACAAGACAGTGTAAGGGTCAATGTTGAAAAAATATATGTGCACATGTTTTGAAAATAAAAACTTTCAATAAAAAAGTAGTTATATTCTTTTTCCATTTCATGAAATCTATTTTATAAGGAGTTTTCTTCAGGTAATTTTTGTATTTTCTTTTCCAAAACCTCTTGAAAAGTCCTCATTTCCTTTACCAAATCTTTAAGATTCTTTTAGAATTTTTTCAAGAGAACCTTGTGATATGGGGATCAATGTATATCACCCTTGGAGGCTTCATCTGGAGACAATCTGCTTTTAGTGTCCTCAAGGTTTTAAATCTGTTCTCTTTCTCCATAAAAACTATCTATGATTAAAGTTCTTTTTGCTTTTTTAGCTATTTTTTTAAGTTGATATTTGCTTTTAAGATATAGGATATTGTCATAGCTTTCCCTACAGGTGCTGACTGACTTCAGGTGCTGGGTGTGTGTGGGCAGGTCTCATTGAATTCTAGCATTTGGGGGTTCACTACTTATCTTTTGTGTTTGTGTTGGATTATTTTATAACTTCTCTGCTGATCTACTGGCTTGTCACCAGGGCAGAGCAGTCAACACTGCTGTTGATTCATTCCTGTAGAATCTCTGGTTCATTTGCCCCAGTCTATGCACTGCTTGCACTTGGAGTCTGTGCTTTCCCTGCTTACACTTGGCCCACTTCCCTCTGTGCCAGATTGAAACAGACTTTTTCTGGAAATCTTCAAAATTATCTTGTGCTGGTAATTTGTTACACTCCCAATATCCATAGGCTGGATTTGCTAATTAGTCTGAGTGTCATGAAAGAAGATCAGAAGAAAACATGTGTCCTCTCTGTCCTCTTGGGTCTGTCCTCCTTTTCTCTCAATTTAAACAATTAAAAGCAATTTCTTCCTTATACCTGTCACATTCAGTTGCACAGCTTTTCAATGTCTTTCTATTTCTTTATATATATATATATATATATATATACTTTAATTTATTTAAATATCAAATATCATGAATAATCTTTGGAAAGTACTTCTTACTCTTTTCTATTCTATAAGCTTTATGCTATATGAATTGTATTTTCCCATTCAAATGTTTTTTTTTTTTTTTTCTTAAACTGTCATGCACTATGGCTATGCCTTGTTTCTCAATCCTTTATATTTTGCAACATTATTCATTTTATAAAGTAAAGAGTCACCTGACTGTGCCTATTGGACAAATTTTGTCTGCTACCTCATTTACACATTTTGTCAGTCAAAGATGATTTTTCATTGTTTTTTAAACAAAAATTTTATTATTTTAATCTAAATGAAATGTTACCTCTTCATAGTCAAGATCATATTCTTTGACAGTCTTAAGGTCTTCACAAATATTTAATAGTATTTAGAGACACTTTGTGTCCTTCTTATGAAAAGTTTTCCTATTTGTATTTTTTTCCCCCAGACAGTAAGCATTATGAGGGAAGGGACTATGTCTTATCTAAACTTTGGATCTCCCAAGCTTCAAAGAGTTATGCAATTCAGGGAAACATTGCAGGATAAATTGAATGACTATAATTATGCAGTAAGGACCGTATTTTCACTGTTAAAATTTGTGTTTACTTGTAATTGAGAAAAACAGTAAAAGAATAAAAAAGTAATCTAGAGTACTTTTAGTTTGAAATGTCCATTGGACAATTCCACATGTTTGACTGCTTTAATCTTGTTGCTGCAAAAACTTTCCATTTCTTTGACAAATCTTTTAACTTCAGTCCCCAATTCTTGCATTGGCTCTCTCTCTCTCTCTTTCTCTCTCTCTGTATATGTGTGTGTGTATATATATATATATATATATATATATATATTTTCTGCAAGACATTTATACTTGACTATTTATGGCTGAAATGTCTCCATTAAACTCATAATTTCCCCTTTAAGCCAATTATTTTCCCCCAAACTTTTCTACTTGTATCAGTATTACTCTCACTTTTCTAGTGCTTGCTTTAATTTAGAAATATTGAGGTTATCTATAATTATTTCTTCTTATTATTCTCTTTCCTCTTGTCTGTAAGTACAGTATTTTATTGTTTTTAAAACACCTGAAAATTTTACTTATTATACTCCCTTCCTCTGATTATTATGCTAGCACATCTTATATGTTACCACCTTAAGTCTGAATTACTAAGCTAGCTTCTTTACTGATCAGCTTAGCAGCAGTCTTTCTCCTTCTAAATTCATCATATATATGACAAATTTAGAAATTTTAAGATGTTTTTCAGTTTCTTTAAAATTGATCTTGATATTTATGCTGTGAAACTTCATTATGTGTCAGTCTTTGTAATAAATAATTGACATATTATTGGTGAGTAGGTCAAATTTCATCAAGTTTCAGATTAGATTAATGTTCTATTATGTTTAATAGAATCATGTTATTGTTCTTCTTGTTCTTATTGTTCAGTCATGCTCAAGACTTCATGACTCCATATAGATACTGAAGTTTTGTCATTTTCATCCAGAAGTTAAGTGACTTTCCCAATATCACATGACTAATGTGTAACTGAGGCTGGATCTTCCTGAATCCAGGCCTAGTAGTCTATCTACCAAGCCACTTAACTACATTTATGTTATTTGCAGATCAAAAATACATTGGAATAAATAAAGAAAAATGGCTACTGTAAAGATTTTTGTTTTTAACCAGTTTATTAATTCTTTAACATCTATATTATATTTATGCTATCATTTTAGAATTATTATTTTAAATTTTTGACAGACTATTATCATATCACTTGTTTAATATTTTCCAATTTATTTGTTTTGTATGTGTGTGTGTCATTTCCAGATTTAGAAGTATAAATTAAATTATTGACTAAAATTTTGATTACCTGAAGTGCTTCAAGACTTAAATCTGAAGGAAACATTTAGTTAACATCTCTTTAATTCTATAATTAGAAATAAAAAGTAATCATAAGACTATGGAGATTTTATCTTTGACCAAATGGCTTCTGATATAAGATATAATTAAACAATTAAGTCAAACTCCTTTAAAAGGTGAGTACAACTGGCTGTATATGAGATCACTGACTTTTCCTTCACTTTGTTTTATAATTTATTCAACCAATTTCTTTTCTCTTTACTCTATCCATTTCATTCTGTTTCTTTAAAAGGTTGAATATTTTGTTCATTGGCCTTATTGACATAATGAATTTTAACCGGAAATCTATTTGAGATAGTGTTTGAAGAAAAGTTAATGATAGACAAAAAACAGAAGATGTTTCTATTTCATTATATTTTAAATTGTTGTTTAGTATCTTACCATGCTGCATTTTAAGAGTGAAATGGATTTAACAAGAACCATTAACTTGAGTAAATGGATTCAAATAAAAGAGCTGGACAGAAAAACTGAACTGGACTGAGATATACAAAAGAAGCTTATGCTTGAAGCAAAACAATTTGGAAGCTAATTTGGGATTGATTTTCAAGATACAAAAAATAGGATACTAATAGCTTAGAAAATGATTTTGTCAACTTAAAGTGTAGGCATAACTAGTGATTTTAATGTCTATTTTATTAACTCTACAAAGTATGAAAAAAGCATATTCATCAAGAAATTCTTTCTAGAGTACCTGAGAAAGAGCTAGGCTTTCACTGATGATATTACAGTAATATATTTTCATAGTCTTACAAGTAACTGAGTGTTATAGGAAATCCAAGTTTTTACTATGTTAATTGTAGCCTCATTAAAGAGAGGATATTAGGATTGGAGATATCTCTGCCCTACTGCCATCCTTTCAGTAAGAATGAAGAAATAAAAAGTACTGAGAAGATGTGAGAAACAAAACTAAAGTGATCCCCTTGATGCTGAAATTGCATGTAATGAGTTTATCGTAAGCGAGGTATTTTGATGTTGGTAGTAGAGATGATGTCACAAGCAGATCAGGTTGAGGAAAATAAAGGGACAGCTGGATTTTTTATTGTGGATACAAGGATATGAGAGAGAGAGAGAGAGAGAGAGAGAGAGAGAGAGAGAGAGAGAATGAGAACTATAAGCAGACATACAGACATAGATGTAGATACAGAAATAAATGCAGGTAAATATCTATAATATAAAGATATAGTTATAGGATGGAACTGAATGTGCAATTTAAATGGACAAAGGAACTATTATTGAGCAAGCTTCCCTCACCAATGTAGGTTTACATCTTCTCTGTAGGTATACTTATCACATTAGAAAGTTTCCTAGAACTCTTTAAATCATTTTATAAATGTCCCCAAAAGAGCAGATTATTATAACTGGCATAGTAACTTTCTTTCTATTACTCATTAATTTAGAAAAAGAAAAAGAAACACGAAAGTTACACAGAAGGTTAGGGTCCTTTCCAAAACCACAGATGTCTTATTCCAGAATGCCAGACAAAACTGGCTGTTTTGTCAGCCATCCAAATTATTTGGCTATGCCCTGGTTCTATAAATTGAAAAAATATTTCCCAAAAGTAGTACACTATGGAAATATTTTCTGAAAGTAGTTTGTTAAATGAAGCAGAATAAAAAAAGAAAAGAAAAAAGGGAAAATTCAGCTGTGCACATGTCACCTTTATAGTTTTATGTAATTCATAAGCCATCATATACACGTGTATCTTCTTCATTTATAGTTTGACAAAAATGTAAATATCATGGTAGTAGGAACAAAACAGTTTTTTATTTTTAAGCAAAGCCCTTTTGAACTGAATTGTCCAAAAAAAAAAAAAAACTGATTTTGCAGCCTAAGCAACTTTAATTCTAAATATTGTAATAACTATAAATTTCTATACAAAGGAAAAAAATAAACAATGAAGGAAGGAAGAAAGGTAAAGAGGAAGGATGCAATAAAGGAAAGACAGAAAAAAGGAAGGAAGGAACAAATGAACAAAGGAACAAAGGAAGGAACACAGAGGTAAAAAAGGCTTTTATCAAGCACATGTTATGTGTTTGGCTATGTGATAAGAAATGTAAAAATATTATCTCATAAATTCAATTCTCATAATAATCCTGAGAGAGGGTTCTGGCTACTTTTCAGTTTGCAAAATGCTTTCTTTTGCAATTGTCTCATATAAAAGTAATGTGTTCTCTCTTCCTTTCTCTCTCTCTCTCTCACTCTCTCTCTGTCTCTCTCTCTCTGTCTCTTTTTCTCTCTGTCTCTGTCTGTCTCTCTCTCTCCTCTTCCTCCTCCTGCCCCTCCCACACTGCCCCACCTCCCACCTCAGGATATATGCATGTAGCTGTGTAACCTTGAATTTCACTTTTTCTAGTTGCACCTGGGAAAAACATGCAACTTTTTTACTTCTAACTGATATTTAATCTTTCCCTCTATTATTTATAAACATTATCTTAGAAGGATTCATAGATATCTGTTGATTGAATTATATATGACAAAAAAGATAAAGATTTCTTGACATAGAGGGACTATAATAGCTCTCTTTATGTCATATGGAAGAGGCACTATATTTGTCATGCTTGATCCAGAGAATAATTTTAGAAAAAACAATTTTAGCTTGATATAAGGGGAAAAAAAAAACTTTCGTAATACAGCTATCCTGAGGGAGAATAGGCTTCCTGATGTGGTCATAGTTTTTCCTTTGTTGGGGACTTTTAAGTAACTGATGGATGAATAAGTGTCTTATATATTTTAGTCAGAATATTTATTTAAGTTTGGCTTAGAAAAGATAATTGTTGAACTATCTTTCAATTTTGAGATTTTATGATTATGATGGATTTAAGATATTTAAACTTTTCTCTAGCTTTATAAACTTAACTGTCATAAAAATTAAGTAATACATTTCTATTATATTTATTCTATTATACTTCTGACTTGTGCATTTATTTTAATAAAAGAATTGTCTGGGTTTGAAGTATTTATCTTCTTCCCAAATTCCTAATATAATAGCTTGACCTTTTCCTCCTCAAGAGTTTTTTATTTTTTAAACTTTCATTGTTAATTCAGTTAGGCTATGGCAGAAACGTTATTCCTTTAAATTTCCATAATTTTCTAAATATTATTTAGCTTCATATGTAAAATAAAATTGGCTACAAATTATTTTCTTTCTATAGAACTCAATCATACTAACTAGAAAGCCAGTCATTTAAAATTCCTTGATTCCTTATTTTTTTGGAAAACACATCTTCAATTTTTATTTGAAATTTGGCCAATCCGAATAAGCTTTATAAAATTTAGTTGATGGAATGAAAGGACAAATGCATATTTTTCCATTGACATATGGTTGTAATTGTTAGGGTTAATTATGGAATGATGAATTATCTTCCCTTCAATGATTATATATATATATATATATATATATATATATATATATATATATATATATCCCTGTACAATCTTTTCAGTATACTCAATTTGCCTAGCTTGAAGCATCTAGTGACACCTACTGTGACATTAAAGCTTGTGTGACTGATCTGATCTCTCTTTTTAGGCTATGGTATTTTTGAGGACACTTAACTGTTGCATCACATATGTTTTGTGCTTTGGTCTACCTTGTCACCATAGTACCTTTCTATGATCAAAATACTTTTCTTTTTCTTGCTCATTTTCTTTCTTTTTCTTTTGATATTTCCTCTTTTTTTTATTTTTTTATTTTTATGGTTGAGTTCTGGCTCATGGGGTAAAGAGGTCACTGTCCCAAGCTTCCTCTGAAGCTCTGAGCCTTGGCTTTGAGCTTATGTTTACAGGGGGCAGCTTGGCCTGCTCTTTTCAGGAAAGAGCCTAGTTTCTTAGAGTTTGCCTTCTGAGCTGAAACTAAAAATTGCCCCACTGATTTGCTCTTGTACTGGGCTAGGACTGAGGGTCTTAATTGCTCTAGCTGCAGTTCAGATCCTCTAGCCAGTTTTCCCAGAGTCTGTCTGAGTTGGCCTGAACAACTCTTTCACCCCACTGAGACATCTTTCTTTAAGTTTTTTCTAGTCTGTCATGAACTAGAGAATGATTTCATTATATCAGACCATTCAGAGGATTGGTTTCATGTAATTTTCAAAGGAAATTGGGAGAGCTCAAGCAACTTGCTGGTTACACTCCACCTTCTTTCACATATGGAATTGAGTCAGTGTGAGGGGAGGCACTTCTTTTCCCACAAACCCAGAAAAATAGGGTTACTGGTGTTTTATCTGTAGTATTTTGTTGTTCCTAGCTTTAGATCCTAGATATAATCTCCAGATGTACTTGGACCCAGATAACAGCTAAGTTACTGCATAAACCATCCCAGATGGCTTGGAAGCAGTAAGAAATCATGATGCTTGGGATACTAAAGCAGAAGTAGAATTTTGGACTTGAAACTAATGGAACTTAGGAATAGAATTAATCTAATGAGCCTCATCTCATATTCTCCCCAGAGATTAGGAAATATTTTAAAATTCAAATTAATGGCTGTCTTTTGAAGTACATATTCCATTAAAAACACTCTACTGTGTTACAAATAGATTTATTTTCCCCTGATAAGCTTCAAAGGAGAAAATTACTTGTTGGATAAAATAATCATAGTCTGAAAAGAATGTACAAAAGAGAGACCAGACCAGTCACACAAGTTGAGTAAAGCAAAAAACAAAATAAAACAAAACAAAAAACCTATCTTTTCTTAATCTTATTTCCCATTATTACCTTGCTCAAACCCTATTCTACACTAGATGAATTGGGAGGATGAAAGGAAAAATAAATACTTACATATCTCCTACTATGTGACAGAAAGTGTGCTAAGCACTTTACAGATAATTCATTGGTCCACATAGCAGCCTAGAGGTAGATATCCTTATTCAGACACAGAACTTCAACTCACAAATAAGTCCCTCAAGGGGAATAACTTGCCTTACTGATTCCAATACTTAATTAGATAGGGCACACATCCTTTACCCTCTCTTATACAGTGTTCTTGGAATAAAGTCTTCTATATTGCTGGCCTGCTTGACCAAATACTACCCCCACCTGAAATATGTTTGTAGATGTATGTTAATATAGAAAGTTATCAAAATGAATAGTGTAACCTTCTTAATTAAGAGAAAATAAAAAATAAATGATATAAATAACAAAATTACTAAATAAATATTTTGAAATGTAATTGAAAATTTCTATTTAAGTTTGACACCACTATCATAAAGTTGCAACTTTACTCTTGTAATTGCAAATTCAGGAACAAAACAAAACAAAAGCAGTCCAATGTAATGGTATATAATTATTTTTTTCTTCCAAATAGAAAATGAAAAAAAGCAAGAAAACAAAGAATGGGAACAATAATTAAAGCAAATTCTCATGACATAAGTATGAAACTAGGTTATCAGTAATACTAAAAGAATAGATAAAAACATAATACTAATAAATAATGTAATGATTAATATCAAAATATGATCAATGAAATCAAATAACAATAAAAATATATCCATTTGAAATACATAATTTGGAATTAATAAATATGGGGGAAAGGAAATGAAACTATATACATTATTTTAATGAACATTCTCTGAAAATTATAAAAAGAAAGTGTGTAGTCATTTAATCAAAGTGCCTAAACTAGTTATTTTACAGACTATCTCTTCTGTTATTTTCTTTGAGAGGAAAGTACCTAAAGAGAGCAGTAATTGATGTATCTGCCTAAAAATGAAAGCAGGTAAGAGCTTCCCCTTCTTTTATCCCAATATTAATTACAGGAATCTTTCATTTGATTCCAGGAGTGGAAATACACAATACCCTGATTGCATTCTCATAGTAGTTGATGATAGTTTTCATTTCTGAGAAGGGAGGAGATTGGCCCCAGATGAGGATAGTGGCCCTAAATCCCAAAATGTGATAATTAAGTTGAAGAAGGTGATTTGTTTAAGGTGACCAGTCATAATAGATGAAGGGAGAGCAGTGTAACCAAAGAAATTACTTCTCCACCATTTTGTACTATTTGATTATAAACTTATCTGATACCTCAGATTTTTCTGCCTTTTAATGTTTAAACAAATTATTGCAATTTTTCTTTTTTGGACGGGGTGGATGGATTGCAAGAGGAAGTTTGGAAGGGGAATAAATTATGAATATGATGAAACATAATCTGCATATTTCTTTCTGAAATAAAACTCACTCTGCAAATTTTATTATCTTTAAAATGAAAAAAACACTATCAAATATTATATTATAGAAAAGATATGGTTCAACATAAAAATTGTAAATGGTGCATTTTCAGTCCATCATAAAAATAAATAGATAAAATCACAATTAACAAATATAAAACCTATAAGAACAATGATACTTTATTAAACATATTTTGGTTTAAAATTATATTCAGGAAAATTATACTTAAATGTAATAATAACAATAATGTCACATTAAAAAAAAAACTATGAAATATAGTCAAAAGAAATCTTGGAGTGAAATTTATATAATTACTTATTTCATGTGAGAAATAAGAGAAAAAAGATTGTCTCAGTGAACAGAACTTTTTTTTTTTTTTTTCACTTATGGTTGCATCTTAGTAGCACGGCTGGGTCTGTCATTCCTTATCAGCAGAAATTGCCTCAATCTTCTTCAACTCAGACCCCCAACTTCCTACACTGTCTGGGAAGTAAAAGTTCCTATAATTCTGGCTAAGCCTAACTATGAACCCAGCTAGCCCTAGGGTTCCCTGCTTGCTCTTTCAATGAAAGTAGTCTGGAGGTGTTTGCACTTCAGACCTGTTAAAACTCCTTCCTAAAATCCCTCTTTGGATCTTCTCCAGTTGTTTGAGGAATACCTCTATATAATTCAAAGTTAAGTTTAAAACAGATATTTTGTAAGACCAGAAAAAGGAGTAGAAACTATTTGAATGATTTAATTATAAAATAAAAAGGAGTTTTTTTTTTTTTTTTTTAACAAGGTCAATCAATAAAACTGACAAGACAGTCAATTTATTGACTAAAAAGAATGGAGAATGCAAATAAAAGAAATTGCAGATGAAAATGGAAATGTCTCAACAATAAAAACAAAATAACAATGTTTGGAATACAGCTAAATAACTATATTCAAACAAAGGAAAGAATTTAAAATAAGCACAGTTTATCAATGATTATTTAAATTATCCAAACTGACAAAGCATTAAATTATTTAAATGGACCATCTTGGAGTAAGAGTTAAAATAAAAAGTTAAATAAGAGCCATCATGTAAACAAATAACAACAACAAAAAAGATATTTAGTTCTCCTTGTCAGTTGACAGGAGAATTTTTTTTAACAGTTTCTGAGAAACAATATTATATTACATAGTTTATTCATGTGTATGGAGGAAAAAACTGATGCAGTCAAATAGTTTTTTTTTTTATGAAGCATATGTCTTTGACTGTAAAACAAAATAAGGATGACCTTACAATTTGTTTGATGACATAGATGAAGATATATGAAATGTAAACAGTAATACATTTAGTCTTCATAAATATTCAGAGTTCAGATCAGACTTAGAATATGCATTCTTCTCCTTTTTCTCCTCTTCCTCTCCTCTTCCTCCTTCCTCTCCTCCTCTCCTCCTCTGTCACTGTTTCTCAATTTACATCAGCTTTTAGTGTAATCACCCCTAGTCCTGAGATGGGGGCGAAGTGGGATATGGTGCTTCAACTTTACTTCAATTCTCCCCACTAGTCTGAAACCCAAAACCAAGAACTCCAACCTCGTATAAGTCCTTGCAATTAGCAATTTCCCTACCCCATTGCTTCTGTATTCACTGGGACTGGGCTATTTTTTTTTTTTTTCACTTATGGCTGCATCTTAGCAGCACAACTGGGCCTGTCATTCCTTATCAGCAAAGGTTCCCTCAATATTATTCAATTCATACCCCCGACTTCCTACATTGTCTGGGGGGTAAAAGTTCCTATAATTCTGGCTAAGCTTAACTCTGAATCCAGCTAGCCTCAGGGCTCCCTGCTTGCTCTTTCAATGAAGGTAGTCTGGAGGTGTTTACACTTCAGACCTGTTAAAACTCCTTCCTAAAATCCCTCTTTGGATTTTCTCCAGTTGTTTGAGAATTACCTCTATTTTGCCCCAAGTCTTATTGTTTATACTGGTCTGTGTTTGTCCTGAGATGCAATTTTGTTTTGTTGATGGGAAAAATTTGGAGAGCTTGGAAGTTTCTGACCTACTCTTCCCTCCTTCCAGGATTCTTCAGGGGAGTGACATTTCCAGACCTATGGGTAGTAAATGTGAGGAGACACGTGTAACTGTGAGGTCAAGAAACATGGGGGAAGTTATATTCATAGCAGAAAAATATAGGAATATTTGTGTTAATCAGGAACAGTGATTCTAGCATTCGCACATATCATCTTGCTGTTTTCTTTTGTACATCTTTTGTACATTGACCTACTCTGTAACCATCTCCTGATCATCAGATCCAAATATATCTTCATTGAACTTCTTCTTCTGCTATTAGATGTATATCTTGAAATGTGATTTAGGTTATCCTTGGTACAAAATGGCTATTTTATCTTCATGGTTTATAACCCCAGAGAATATGCTTATTTCTTTTTCCTGATAAGAGACCCATGTAATTTTCTAGATCTGTGCTTATGTATTTAGAAGTCTATCTTTTGAAGTATTACCTCCTACTTCTTGATTCAGACTTTCAATCTCTTATCTTACTTAAATTATGATTGAAAAGTCTTGCTCCAAATTTATATCTATGATCCTACATGAATTTTCTATTCATGATTCCACTTTAACCGAACTTTTGTATTGAGGACCATGTCCAATTGTTCTGCTTTATATCTTGCCACTGGACCCAGATCACTCTGGAAGGGAAAGTGAGACAGAGACCTCTCTCCCTTAAATGCAATTCACTTTTATGCACACCTCCCTAAAGTCATAGTGCTCTTTAAGAATGAAGGACAAAACAACAAGAAGTGGTTATCTGATAACAATTACTTTGTTACTGAAACCATAGTCTTTAAACTTTTCCATCTAGGGAGAACCTTTTATAAGTGGTGTTCTATTAGCAAAACCATAGAGTGAGTACCTTGGGTCACTTCCATCCAATAACATTTCCAAAGTAAAAATTGAACTTAGGCTGTCACTGTAAGATTGCTGTTAAGATTAGTTATGAAAATTTATGTGAAGACTACACAAAGGAGAAAAACAAAAGATAAAAAAGGAAAATATTATTGAAGATAAATATTTGAATTTTTGAATTTGGATTTGAATATTGAATATGATTATCATTTTAATAAATGATAATTCACTTGAAACTTCTTAATTCACTGGATCATTGAAACTAGATTTAGGAAAAAAAATGTGTCTTATTCTAATTCATTAAAATGTATACCATAGTAACCTAAGTGAACTAAGGGAAGATGTAACATTTCAAATCCTATCTCAAATGCTTATTATTTATATGATATTGAACATCACTGAACATTTCATTACCTCAATTTTTTATTCAAAAGATGTGAATTTTGATATGATCATTTCCAAAATTTCTTCCAATCTTAAATATAGGTTCGATATTTTTTGTTTGTTGTGTTTTCACCTTTTCTTTTTTTCCCCAATAGTCCTAGTCATTTTACTTACCTTATGGAGAGTAACAGACTCTTGAATCTCTAATACTAACTTCTGAGACTTAAAGCCATGGTGTAGTGTTCTAAGCACATAATCAAACAAAACACTATATTAGTGAGAAATAAGACTCATTTAAATTAGAAAAACATATAAATTATCAGTGAAAGCAGAAGGAAAACAAACCTTGATCACAAAGTTTTAAACAAAATACTGATTTATAATGACTCAATATATCTTGAAAGCTATTTTTGGTACCAAGAAAATATGGATTCAAGTTGCTCCCCTAATATGGGTTACCTGTTGGATGTGAGGCAAATGATTTAGTTCCTCACTACTCTATGTAGATCTCTAAAACTCTATAAATCCAAGAGAACATTCTGATTTTATTTGGTAATTCTTCACTGATGCCTTCTTGTTCCAGTTAAATATCAGATCCCCTCACTATCCCTGAGAGCATATATTTTGTTTCATGACTGTGTGACTTTTTACTTCTAAGACAAAGAAGAAGAAGAAGAAGAAGAAGAAGAAGAAGAAGAAGAAGAAGAAGAAGAAGAAGAAGAAGAAGAAGAAGAAAAAGAAGAAGAAGAAGGAGGAGGAGAAGGAGGAGGAGGAGGAGGAGGAGGAGGAGGAGGAAGAAGAAAAAGGAAGAAGGAAGAAGAGATGGGAATATTCTGAATATTCTCCTTAATTAAAGGATTCTGGGAAGTGCTTTCCACTATCCACCCTTCCCCTTCCCCAATAAGAGAAAAGGAGATACTTGTACCACAAGCAACATGGTTGAAACTTAAATTTCAAGGCTGATGTGATCTTGCAGAATGATAAAGTTCTAGAGTGTGATCAAGTCCCAAGGATTGCAGCCAGGAAAGAAATGAATGGTTCAAACTGCAAATCTGGGAACAAACCAGAGAAAGACAAAATTTACTATTTCAGGAAACAGTGGCCCAGTAGCAGTGCCTTAGTGTGAATGTGAATGTCTGACTAATATTTCTGATGATGTGTACTTAGAGACCCAAGAGAATATTTATGTTGTTCCTTATTAAACCACATGTAATCATAATTTGACATTCCATTGTATTTAAAAGGCATATTTGTGACAAATTATATTTAACTTTTGAAACATCTGCATGCTCTTTGAAGTTTTTGCTTATTTGACAAAAGTGTCCTGAATTTAGAATATTTGATGTGCTATTTTAGCTTCTTCTGTTGCTAATCTGGTTTAACAGTTCAGCACTTCCAGAGCATAAGGTCCCCTGTCAATCAATGTTTACTCCGATTTTTTTCTAAATGTGTGCAAATGAATTTTGAACAAAACTAACCACAGTGAGCTACTGCCATTTATTTATCCCTGCTTTATAACAGTTTTAAAAGCTATCTATAATGCTCTTTTAATTGCTGTTTTCTGAAAAGAGAGGACACATAATCCCCAAGTTCCATGACATAATAATCATAAATATGTTTTCTGTGCCTGAATTACAAGACACCTAAAATTTCTGTTATATCATGAGTAAAGCAAGTTTTGAAGTTAAGTTAATTTTGCACTTCCTTATTCCATTGCTTGTGTGGAATAGAATAGGGTACTATTCTAGAAATAACATATTATTTAATTTCCTTATAACTTAAAAGAATTACAAACATTTCCTAAGTACATCTGACAACTAGGAAGTAATGAGTATTTGGGAAAATTTAGCTAATTGTTTATTTGAGATACTATTTGCACATTGGATTTCGACTTTTATCCTTGGATTGATTATAGAAATCTTAAAATCTGTTGCAATGGGTTCAGTTTCAGAGCCTTCCATCTGTTCTTTAAACTCCCTATATATTCTTTATTTTCTCATATATTTATTTTACTTTGGCCAAAAATATTTCCCCAATGACTTCATACTTTGTATATTTTCTATATCTTTGAAATGCCTCAATTTTAGACCTACAAATCCTTTTAATTATTTTCCAAGTTTCAAATAAAATTAAAATTAAAGCAATATTTAAGATAAAGTCTAGTGTCCAACACATTTCTTAATTTAAAGTAAACATATAGTAAATGCTAGTTTATTTTTATATAAAAATCACTGACTAAGATTAATGTCCCTTATTGTGCAATCAGAAAAGGATATTATTACATAGTGAAGTTTATGTATAAGGAGATAAAAGTCATTATAAAAGTGTTAACAGAATACAATTTAAGTACTGCAGGAATTATCCGAGGTTAGAAGTGCCATTGTTACAAGCAACAATGATATAGGGGGAGAGAGAATAAAGATGGAATAACTTCAACATGTATCGGAGCATAGCTATAGAAAAAATATAAATTATATACATGTAGATCACTTTTTATATGTGTGAATCAGATAATACTCTACATGTCCAAATATAACTAACTTAAACGAGACACTTTGCTTGTCATTGACTCACTAATAATTTTTATTCACCTTATATGTCTCTTCTCTATCTACAGCAAAAAGAAAAAAAAAATCCTCCAATATTTACCTTTCCTCTAAGCCTCTTTGCCTAAATGGCTATTTGAGTTTTAGGAGACTTACAAAACTTTGTAATTTCTATTTGATTATCAATAATTCTAGTTATTTAAATAATTAAATTGTGAACTGATACAACTATTCTTGAGAGCAATATGAAACTATGCCCAAAGTACAGTCAAATTGTGCATATCTTTTGATCCAAAAGTGCCTCTCTTGGGCCTGTATCCCAAAGAGAACATCAAAAATGGAAAAGGACCCACGTGTACAAAAATGTTTGTAGCAGCCCTGTTTGTAGTGGCAAGGAACTGGAAGGTGAATGAATTCCCATTAGTTGGAGAATGACTGAATAAGTTATGGTACATGGATGTTATAGAATATTATTGTTCTTAAAGAAATGATCAGAGAGGCCTGAAGAGATTTATATGAACTGATGCTGAGTGAAGTGAGTAGAATTAGGAGAATAATCTACATAGCAGGGACAATATTATATGATGATCAATTCTGACATGTCTCTTTTCAGTACCAAGGTGATTCAGGCCAGTTCCAATGGTCTTGTGATGAAGAGAACCATCTGCAACTAGAGAGAGGACTGTGAGGACTGAGCATGGATCACAGCATGTATTTGCACTTTTTTTTTATTTACTTGCATTTTCTTTTCTTTCTATTTTTCCCCCTTTTGATCTGATTTTTGTGTAGTATGATAATTGTGGAAATATGCATAGGAAAATTGTACATGTTTAATATACATTGTATCACTTGTTGTCTAATGGAGGGTATGGGGGAAGGGAGGGGGAAAAATGAAACACAAAATTTTGAAAGGATGAATGTTGAAAACTATGCATATGTTTTGAAAATAAAAATCTTTAAAATAATAAAAGGGGAAAATATTTCCTCCCTTTCCCCCCTTTCCTCCCTTCTCTCTTCCCACCCTAGAAATGGCTACTATTAGGCACAATTAAATATATATGTGTAAAACTATTTTATGACTCAGTTCTTTCTCAACTTTCAATTATTATGTAAAATAATGCATATTTTTACAATTTCAGCATTCTGTAAGTTGTGGGGAAATAATGTTTAGTAGACTTGTCCATTCACTTCTGAATTTTGATTACACATCAAATATATTTTAAGAAAGATTAGATATTGAGTATTAGATTTCTACTGTGTTTTTTTGAAAAGGTAGGGATACATTCCACATACATTCCACTTCCACCAATACTATTTGGCTCTCCAGAGTTTGGAAAGATATGCATCTTCTTGAGAAGTTCACCATTTTTTTATTTTCTCATTCATAAAACAAGACATCATATGAAAAGAAAAAATAAAGATGGTGTGGAAGAGAGGCTTTCTAGCTTCATTTGCTTTTTCCCTTTCCTGAAAACTTAGAGTTTAGATGTTTGGCTGAAGTCTATCCATGGAGGAAAAAAAAAGAATATATGTAATACAAAAAAAAAAAAAAAAAAAAAAAAAAGAAAAAGAAAGTTGTTTCACCACTTGTTGAATTCATGAAACCTGAAAATATCTGACATCATTGTCCTATATATTTAACACCTTATCATAAGGATTTCCCTTATACTGTGTCATCTAGTAAAGGAAATGATTTATTCAATTTGTGGCCACTTCTAGTAAGGCACTTATTGTTACTTCTTGAGACATCCTCTAGACCTATTAGATATATACTATACCTAAGACATATCCTTTATAAAGTGATGCAATACTTTTAGAATAAATATCACAGAACATTTTCAAAGAACTCAGGAAGAAAAATAAATCCTGATCTGAATTACTTAGATTCTGTGACAGTGTGGCCTGGAATGGAGAGTTGTATAAACAATGAGAAAAACAGAAAGGATCTTAGTGTAGAGGGAGCAGAGAAAAAGAAATATTTACAGCAATGAGAAATATATAGTTAAATTTTAAAGTGGGTTTTTTGGAAATTTCCAAAGTAAAAGTATATGAGAATTTTAAATTTCATGCATCTTTTTAATTTCTTAAGTGCTTGATAAATAATGTGATTGCCTATTGCTCCAGATCATGTCATAATTAGAATGAGAGGATTACTACTGACATCTGGTTATTAGACAATTTTACATTATTTTCTAACATTATAAAATTTGAAATTGAAATATGATCACATACTATTTTATCTTTTAAAATTGTTATTCTAAATGGTGGAATTCATTTTGTGATATACACAATGCTAATTTACATACATTTCCCCTACATACACATGCACAAAAAAAATTCTTAAAAAGACACATTCCATCCCCCAAAATATCTTGCTAACCTCACTGTCCTTTAAAATAGTCATTGAATGGATACAGATACATTTGTGATTTTACAGATAAGCATAAAAACTTTAAAATATAACAGGGAACTTTAGTGTTTGTGGTGATTGAAAATCCAAGGCAAAAATGGTTAAAATAAATTAGCCATATTATAATTTTATCTTTTATTATTAGCTTGAAATTACCTTAAAATTTGTTATACACAATGTAATCACATATGCATCTATTTAATCCCTCAACTAATTATGTGGAAAAGAGATTAACACTATTTGTTAAAACATCATTCACTTTCAGAATCTTGGTTACCAAAAGGACTTGATATATTGTTCAAAAAAATTGTTCATGACCAATGTGATGTTAGCTTCAATGCAAATTTTTGTGAGCAACCACACATCTTTAAACAGCAGAAGACAGAAAAGATTCAATTAAAAATAATATTTTTTTAACTCTCAGAAAATGAGATCCACATAATATTTTTCTACTGTGGTCTTATAGATAAAGGTTATTTATATAGAAAGTTCAAAGTTCAGGGAAAAAAGAAATATTTCTTTCTAATTAACAAGTCAATCATTTGATCAGCAAATATTTATTAGTTTCCCACTGTGTAAAAGGCCTTATGGTAGATACTAGAGCTAAAAATACAAAGAATGAAAAAATAATTTCTCACAAGGAACTTATACTGTAAAGGGAGAGAAAAACAGAACATGTAAAATATATTGAATAAATATATAGTTCATTATTGTGATTAATATACTTTTTATATGCCATGTACTACATATATATAATATATACACACACACACACACACACACACACATATATTTATATACACATATATATGTGTGTGTGTGTGTATACATATATAGACCTGCTTATATGCCTTTATATCTATATCTATATACTTCTCTTTGTATGCCTTTATATATATATTTCTGTTTATATGGCTATATATAAACATATATGCATATATATGTGTATTTATAGCCATATAAACAGAAGCATATAGATCATAATAATGGGTGATGACTGTGTTAGCACCCTGGATACTTTAGAATCAGCTGGAGTCAGGATAAGCAAAAGTCCTTGATCTTTATTCTTTGTGGATGAGAGAGGAATGGCCACACGAATACAGCCAGGAATCATTCTGGCTTTCTCACTCCACCCTTTTTTCCCTCCTCCTCATCTCTCTATACAACAACAGATTGATCCTGCACAGAGTGGTGGGGTGGGCCATTTCCCAAGCAAATGCTAATAGAGTAGCCTTAAGTGCTTGCTTGTCCAAACCTTGGTGCATGAACTCAAGAGTTTCAGCCCTTTACAGTAATGAACTATATATTTGTGCAATATTTTTACATGTTTTATTTTTCTCTTCCATTATAGTATAAGTTCCTTGTGAGAAAGGATTTTTTTTATTCTTTGTATTTATACATGTATATGTATACACACATAGACACACACACAACAAGCATCTACAGGCATATAGATGCATTTATAAAGTAGCTATATAAAAAGCAAGAAGTGTGTTGGAGCCAGCTTTAAGCTGATTATTAAATTTTCATTGTCTGTTTACACCTCAGAAATCACCACAAATCAGGGTTTGATTTACTGTTTTGCTGATTGTCTAAACTGCAGATATGTTACTTATGTTGTTTCAGTTTAAATATATCTGTATACATATACCCCCAGAGTCATATTGTTAAAACATTTATCAACAGATCCATTTACACTGCTGTATTACTGTATAAACATTGTTTGAATTTAGCAGGAATGTAGTAGAAGGCTAAAATAATAAAGTCATCATTTAACTGATGACTTTATAATAAAAATAATTAAAATAATTAGGCATTTGAAATTTTCAAAGTGGTTTACCTCCATTATATTGTTTGAATACTCAAAACCTTTGCATACAAGAAAGTTGGGGGGAGGCTGCAAAAAGTGTTTCAAGTGGCAAGCGAGACTTCATTCACATGATTATGTGTTAGTTTTATCATAATGTAAGAGAGAAACTCTATGAGAAAAAGTAAGGAATCCAGGCACATCAAGACTGACAAATGTTCACCAAAGTAATAATAACATATAACAATAATAATAATAATAATAATAATAATAATAATAATAAATTCTGTGTGTGTGTGTGTGTGTGTGCTTCATTCACAATCCTATGAAGTTTGCTTTATCACTCTTTTAAGAGAAGCACTCATGTCTGAGACAGGTTAAATGACATATCCAAACTCACATAGCAGTGATTCAACCTTATATTTCCCCATTTTACCTATTTCCTTTATGGATCTTTTACAACAGGAAGTCTTATGTTGCCATTTAATCTTTACTTATATACTTTGTGATACTTTTACCTTTTGGTTTTTATGTCCCACTTGCACCTTCTTAGATTAGTTATCAAACATCTTGAAGAGGATTCAGCTTTCAGGCCACATGAATATCTGAACATGGAGAAATCTATGGCCCACTCAAGGAAGACCAAAAAAGATTGATGCATTCAAAATGACACTTTAAGGAGACAGTAATTAAGACCTCAAGTAAGATGATAGGATGCATACAAAAATCGATGATGCAGTTGTCCCAAGGTGAATAACTGAATTTTTAAACAGAATGTTTTGCTTAGAGCTTGAACAGAGGGTAACATTAATGATCTCACAATACTTTAAGACTTTTACTCCTTTTTCCTGGTGATCTTGAGATAAATAAGAGTTGATATTTTTTGTTTACTATGATCTTTAGGTGAGTCTGTCTACACCTTCTCAGAAGAGTAACATTAAGAATTTAAAAGAGGCTTTAGAGAAATTATTGCCTTGATTGATGAAAATAGGGAAAGACAAAACAAATTATAAAGATCATATATACTCTGCTGTCATTTTAGGGCCTGCAGATAAGTTCTTCCTAATAGAATTGGAAGGATAAAAGGCCAAAGTCACATTCAAGAAGAATTTTACAAAATAAAGAATATTAAATCTATCATCCTTAGAAATATTTGAGAAGGCGCAGAGCCAAGATGGTGGAGAAGACACACATGACTTTCTAAGCTCCTCTTATCCTCATTATCAATATTATATTCAGCCTCAAAAATAGGCTTGAATGCTACAACTAATAAAGATTAGAAGTATAACAACTCACCAGTGGAAGATAATTTGGAGTCTCACCAGAAGAGGTTTGTCCTCGGGGTGAGGAGATCTGCGCGGGCAGGGGGAAAACTGGAGGCAGACAGAGTGAAGCCCCAAATCAGAAGTGAGAGTACAGATCACAGCCCAAGCTTGCAATCCAAGCCCCCAGCCCTAACCCTGAAGTATGGGCTTTACCTTGGGGCAGTTGCCAACATGCACAGCAAGGGGGCACAACACAGGGCAGCCTCTAATCTGCACAGTGGGGGGCTCACCTTGGGGAAATAGAGCTTTCACAGGGTGATTTGCTTCCAGGCAGAGACTTCCGGTCCAGTTGGGCTATCTGCTGGTCAGCTGCTAATACCCACAGCCCCACAAAGTGCTGTGGCCTGGGGCAGTAACACTTTCATCGCTTAGTCTCTAGCCTTAGGGCAGTCGCTAAACCACACATCCCAACTGGGCACTTGGGGGGGCGGGCAAAAAAAAAAAAGAAAAGCATAATCTGGGGATAATAAAATGGCAGGAAATACAGAATTAGTGATTTTAACCATAAATGTGAATGGGATGAACTCTCCAATTAAGCAGAGGTGGAAAGCAGACTGGATCAAAAGTCAGAAACTAACAATATGTTATTTATAGGAAACACATTTAAAGCAGGGAGATACATACAGAGTAAAGGTAAAAGGCTGAAGCAGAATCTATTATGTTTCAGGTGAAGTAAAAAAAAAAAAAAAAAAAAAAAACAGGGGTAGCCATCTTTATCTCAGATCAAGCAAAAGCAAAAATTGATCTAATTAGAAGAGATAAGGAAGGAAACTATATTTTGCTAAAGGGTAGCATAGACAATGAAGCAATATCAATACTAAACATGTATGCACCAAGTGGTATAGCATCTAACTTCCCAAAGGAGAAGTTAAGAGAGTTGCAAGAAGAAATAGACAGCAAAACTATGATAGTGGGAGATCTTAACCTTGCACTCTCAGAATTAGACAAATCAAACCACAAAACAAACAAGAAAGAAATTAACGAGGTAAATAGAATATTAGAAAAATTAGGTATGACAGATCTTTTAGGAAAACTGAATGGAAATAAAAAGGAATATACTTTCTTCTCAGCAGTTCATGGAACTTATACAAAAATTGACCATAATATATGGTATATATTACCATAAAGACCTCAAAATTAAATGTAGGAAGGCAGAAATAATAAATGCTTTCTTTTCAGATCACAATGCAATAAAAACTACATTCAACAAAAAGTTAGGGGTAAATACACCAAAAAGTAATTGGAAACTAAATAATCTTATCTTAAAGAACGATTTGGTGAAACACCAAATTATAGACACAATGAATGATTTCACTCAAGATAATGGCAACGATGAAACATCGAACCAAAATTTGTGGGATGCAGCCAAAGAAGTAATAAGGGGAAATTTTATATCCTTAGAGGCTTACTTGAATAAAATAGAGAAAGAGAAGATCAATGAATTGGGCTTGCAACTTAAAAAGCTAGAAAAAGACCCATTTAAACCCCCCCCAATCAAATAATAAACTTGAAATTCTAAAATTAAAAAGAGAAATTAATAATATTGAAAGTAAAAAAAAAACTATTGAACTAATAAATAAAACTAAGAACTGGTTTTATGAAAAAAACAACAAAATAGATCAGCCTTTGGTAAATTTGATTAGAAAAAGGAGAGAGAAAAATCAAATTAGTAATCTTAAAAATGAAAAGAATTTTCCACCAATGAAGAGGAAATTAGAGAAATAATAAGGAGTTACTTTGCCCAACTTTATGCCAATAAATCTTATAACCTAAGTAAAATGGATGACTACTTCCAAATATATAGGCTTCCCAGATTAACAGAGGAAGAAGTAAATTGCTTAAATAACCCCATTTCAGGAAAAGAAATAGAACACGCTATTAATAAACTCCCTAAGAAAAAATCCCTAGGACCTGGTAGATTTACATGTAAATTCTTCCAAACTTTTAAAGAACAATTAGCCCCAATACTATATAAACTATTTGAAAAAATAGGGTATGGAGCTCTCCTACCAAATTCCTTTTATAAAACAGACATGGTACTGATACCTAAACCAGGTAGATTGAAAACAGAGAAAGAAAATTACAGGCCAATCTCCCTAATGAATATTGATGCTAAAATCTTAAATAAGATATTAGCAAAAAAAAAAAAAAAAAAACTACAGAAAATCATCCCCAGAATAATGCACCATGATCAAGTAGGATTTATACCGGGAATGCAGGGGTGGTTCAATATTAGGAAAACTATCAGCATAATTGGCCATATTAATAACCAATTTAAAAAAAAAAAAACATATGATCATCTCAATAGATGCAGAAAAAGCATTTGATGAAATCCAACTTTCATTTCTATTAAAAACACTTGAGAGTATAGGAATAAATGGACTTTTCCTTAAAATAATCAGTGGTGTCTATTTAAAACCATCAGTAAACATCATATGTAATGGGGACAAACTGCAACCATTCCCAATAAGATCAGCAGTGAAACAAGGTTGTCCACTGTCATCGTTACTATTCAATATTGTATTAGAAATGTTAGCTTTGACATTAAGAGTTGAGAAAGAGATTAAAGGAATTAGAGTAGGCAATGAGGAAACCAAATTATCACTCTTTGCTGATGATAAGATAGTATACTTAGAGTATCCCAGAGATTCTACTAAAAAGTTATTAGAAATAATCCACAACTTTAGCAAAGTTGCAGGATACAAAATAAGCCCACATAAATCATCAGCATTCTTATATATCACTAACAAAATCCAACAGTCAGAGTTACAAAGAGAAATTCCATTCAAAGTAACTACTGATAGTATAAAATATTTAGGAATCTATCTGCCATGGGAAAATCAGAAACTTTATGAGCAAAACTACAAAACACTTTTCACACAAATTACATCTGATCTAACCAATTGGAAAAATATTAAATGCTCTTGGATAGAGTGAGAAAATATAATAAAGATGACAATACTACCTAAACTAATCTATTTATTTAGCGCTATATCAATCAGACTCCCAAAAAACTATTTTAATGACCTAGGAAAAATAACAACAAAATTCATATGGAAAAACTAAAGGTCAAGAATTTCAAGGGAATTAATGAAAAAAAAATCAAATGAAGGTGGCTTAGTTGTACCAGATCTAAAATTATATTATAGAGCAGCAGTTACCAAAACCATTTGGTATTGGCTAAGGAATAGATTAGTTGATCAGTGGAAAAGGTTAGGTTCAAAGGACAAAACAGTCAATAACTATAGCAACCTAGTGTTTGACAAACTCAAAGACCCCAGCTTTTGGGCTAAGAATTTACCGTTTGACAAAAATTGCTGGGAAAATTGGAAACTAGTATGGCTGAAACTAGGCATCGACCCACACTTAACACAGTACACCAAGATAAGATCAAAATGGGTTAATGACTTAGGCATAAAGAATGAGATCATAAATAAATTAGAGGAACACAGGATAGTTTACCTCTCAGACCTGTGGAAGAGGAAGGAATTTATGATCAAAGAAGAACTAGAGATTATTACTGATCACAAAATAGAAAATTTTGATTATACCAAACTGAAAAGTTTTTGTACAAACAACACTAATGCAGACAACATTAGAAGGGAAATAATAAACTGGGGAAACATTTTTACAGTCAAAGGTTCTGATAAAGACCTCATTTCCAAAATATAGAGAGAATTTACTCTAATTTATAAGAAATCAAGCCATTATCCAATAGATAAATGGTCAAAGGATATGAACAGACAATTCTCAAAGAAATTGAAACTATTTCTAGTCATATGAAAAGATGCTCCAAGTCATTATTAATCAGAGAAATGCAAATTAAGACAACTCTGAGATACCACTACATACCTGTCAGACTGGCTAGAATGACAGGGAAAGATAATACACAATGTTGGAGGGAATGTGGGAAAACAGGGACACTAATACATTGTTGGTAGAATTGTGAATACATCGAAGCATTCTGGAGAACAATTTGAAACTCTGCTCAAAAAGTTATCCAACTGTGCATACCCTTTGATCTAGCAGTGTTACTACTGGGCTTATATCCCAAAGAGATCATAAAGAAGGGAAAGGGATCTCTATGTGCATGGATGTTTGTGGCAGTCCTCTTTGTAGTGGCCAGAAACTGAAAACTGAATGTATGCCCATCAATTGGAGAATGGCTGAATATATTGTGATATATGAATATCACAGAATATTATTGTTCAGTAAGAAATGACCAACAGGAGGATTTCAGAAAAGCCTGGAGAGACTTACACAAACTGATGCTGAGTGAAACAAGCAGGGCCAGGAGATCATAATACACTTCAACAACAATACTATATGATGACCAATTCTGATGGACCTGGCCATCCTCAGCAATGAGATGAAGCAAATCAGTTCCAATGGAGCAGTAAGGAACTGAACCACTATGCCCAGCAAAAGATGACTAAGAATCATTACATTGAATTCCCAATCCCTATATTTTTGCACACCTGCATTTTTGAGTTCCTTCACAGGCTAGTTGTACAATATTTCAGAGTACAATTCTTTTTGTACAGCAAAGTAAAAGTTTGGTCATATATACTTATTGTGTATCTAATTTATCTTTTAATATACTTAACATTTACTGGTCATCCTGCCACCTGGGGGAGGGGGTGGAGGGAAGGAGGGGAAAAATTGGAGCAAGAGGTTTGGCAATTGTCAATGCTGTAAAGTTACCCATACATATAACCTGTAAATAAAAGGCTATTAAAATAAAAAAAAATTAAAAAGAAGTATTTGAGAATTTAGATGAAAAACTCTCTCTTTCTCTCTCCCTCTGTGTGTTTGTATGTGTGTGTGTGTGTGTGTGTGTGTGTGTGTGTGTGTGTGCCTCTGTATGTGACTTCTATATCTCTAATAAAGTAACAGGGTATAGGATATTATTCTCATCTCCCTTTCTTTGTGTGAGTCTTGAATTTGTGAAGTAACCCAAAAAAGCTGCTCCATTAAAATGTCCATATTTGTCCAATTACTGTAATAGTGACTTTCTTAAAATAAAATTGAAATTTATTATTGCAATCTCATTATCATTCAGTAAATGTTCTTTAGTCTAGATTTAGATTTAATTCTTTGAATGTATATCTCAGAAGTAAGAGATTAGTGTTAAAGTTGGGTATGGACTTAAACCAAGAGAGGGTTAGAAGTTATTTTTGAAAATATAACATACTTCTAGATAGAATCTAGAATTCAGAGTTGGGAGAAAGAGGAATGGGAACTATGCATCATAAAAACTTTGGAAGAAACTGATCATACATGAATATGGGAAATGGTCTGCACAGTACTCCTTACTAGTACATATCCTGACATTGAATCAAGTGATATTGCCATTTAATATTTACTTACCACCTTTCATAAATTGAGGATATATTTGATATTATATGAGTTAAAAATAAAGGACAAAATTATATATTTTTGAACACAAGAGACCAAAAAAGAAAGATTTCTTTATATTAAATTACTTAGTACAAGTATAAACAAAACTGTCTAAAAGTCAAAATGGTCTAGTGGTTCTTAACTAAAAGCTCTGTTTTAATTTGTTTCATATTGAGAATGATAAATTGATAGATTTAGACAGAGATTTTAAAGGTCATCTGGTTTTTCACAGTAAACTTACAGATAAGAAAAGTGAGGCTTTAAGAAGGGATTTGCTTCAAATCACAGAGTGACAATGATTTGAACCAAGGTCCTCTATTTTCAAACCTCAAATCTTCCTTCCCTCACTCATTCATCCCTTCTCCAAATTTAATCAGTTACCAGATTTTACCATTTCCATCATAATAACTTATCTCCAGTCTATCCAAACTGCTATCACTCAATTCAGGAGCTCCTCATGTCATGCATAAGCTTTATTTTTATTTATTTATTAATTTTTTTGGGGGGGAAGGGCTCTAATTGATTTTTTTTTTCATTTCTGTCAGATTACTTCTTCCTTTCCTTTGCATAGGCTTTGAGAGAATATGAAAGTAAAACTACTTCTGCAGTATAAGTATTTAAGAGGTAAGAGGAACAATGCATGCTTACAAGACATACTGGAATACATAAGCTTTATTGTAAAAGAATGACTCCAAATCATTTTTAGGCTATTTGTTTTCTCCTGTCTCTCTAATCTAGCCTCTACATAGAAGTTATAAAGACTAGAATTATTCTAGCTTGACATTTTTTTTTTCACCATGCTGTTTCTACTCCAGTTATCATGCCTGTATTACTGTGAGTTTCATGTAATTCTTACTTAGTAATGAAAGTTTAGTTTTTACTTTATCTTATTTTAAATGTGATCATCTCCACATCACACTTACTCTTCTGTATTCCTATTTTTCTTCAGCTAAGTTGAAGCAGCAAACTACTTAGACAAGGAGAAATGTGATGGCAGGTTCCAGGCAAAGCAAATCATTCTTATAAACCTGATTATGATTTCACCTCAGACCTTGATTAATATAGCCAAGGAGCCCAAAAACTTGGGAATGGCTCTACATACCAAAATAGTAGAACTAGTTCTAGCCCAAACATCTACAGACATGGAAGCGAAATATCTGTCTATCTATCTATCTATCTATCTATCTATCTAGCTATCTAATATTTTGCTGAGGCAATTGGGGTTAAATGACTTGTCAAGGGTCACACAACTAGGAAGTTTAAGTGTCTGAGAGCACATTTGGTTCACATTTGAACTCAGGTCCTCCTGACTCCAGAACTGTTGCTATATCCATTGAGCCACCTAGCTGTGTCGGGAAATATCATTTTAAAGAAAAGCTCTCTCCTCCATTTCATATCGCCACGAGGAAGAGCTGTTCACCAACTTCCACCAAAATTCAAATCAGCTTAGGAGTCCTAAAATTGGCAATATGGAGTAAAACATTAGTTTGGCTTCTATACATGTTCCCCAAAGACTTGATGACATTAACAAATATCGTGGAGAAGCCAAACAAATGCCTCAAAATGAAGTAGACCAGACAGCTAAGAGGTATTTTTTTTATTAAAGCTTTTTATTTTCAAAACAAATGAATAGACAATCTTCAATATCCACCCCACCCCCCTTGCAAAGCCTTATGTCCAAATTTTCCCTTTTCTCTCTACCCCCTCCATCAAATAGCAAACAACCCAATATAGGTTATGCATGTGCAATTGCTCTACATATATTTTCACAGTTATCATGCTGCTCAAAAAAAAAAAATCATCAGATCAAAAAGGGAAACAAAATAAGAAAGAAAACAAAATGCAAGCAAACAACAACCAAAACTCAAAATATGATGCTGTGATCCATACTGAATCCCCACCTCTTTCTAGGAGCATATGGCTCTCTCCATCCCAAGTTTATTGTAATTGCTTTAAATCATCTCATTGTTGAAAACAGCCATGTTCATCATAGTTGATCACATAGTCTCGTTGTTTAATCTTGTACAATTTTTAGTAGCTTTTTATTTAAAAGAAATATGCATGGTTAAATTTTCAGCATTGACCCTTGCAAAAACCTTCTGTTCCAACTTTTCTCTTCCTTCCCCCCACCCCCTCCCCTAAATGACAGATAAACCAATGCATGTTAAATATGTTAAAGTATATGCTAAATACAATATATACATAAATATTTACACAATTATTTTGCTGCATAAGAAAAATTGCTGTTGGAAAAAAGGTAAAAATAACCTGAGAAAGAAAACAAAAATTCAAGCAGACAGTAACAGAAGGAGCGGAAATGCTATGTTGTGGTTCATATTCATTTCCCATACTTCTTTCACTGGGTGTAGCTAGTTCTCTTCATTGTTGAACACATAGAACTGATTTGATTCATCTCATTGTTGAAGAGAGCCATGTCCATCAGAATTGATCATCATATAGTATTGTTGGTGAAGAATATAATGATCTTCTGGTCCTGCTCATTTCACTCAGCATGAATTCATGCAAGTCTCTCCAGGCCTTTCTAAAATCATCTTACAGGTCATTTCTTATAGAACAATAATATTCTATAACATTCACATACCATGATTGATTCAGCCATTCCCCAATTGAATGGCATCCTTTCAATTTCCAGTTTCTAGCCATTACTAAACAGGCTGCAAAAAAACATTTTTTTTTGCACATACAGGTCTCTTTCACTTCTTTAAGATTTCTTTGGGATATAAGCCGAGTAGTAACACTGCTGGATCAAAGGGCATGCACAATTTGATAACTTTTTGAGCATAGTTCCAAATTGTTCTCCAGAAGGGTTGAATTCATTCACAATCCCACCAACAATATAGCAGTGTCCCAGTTTTCCACCATCCACTCCAACATTCATCATTATCTTATCCTGTCATCCTAGCCAATCTAATAGGTGTGTAGTGGTATCTCAGAGTTGTCTTAATTTGCATTTCTCTGATCAATAATGATTTGGAGCATTTTTTAATATAGCTAGAAATAGTTCCAATTTCTTCATCTGAAAACTGTTCATATCCTTTGACCATTTATCAATTGGAGAAGCTTGATTTCTTATAAATTAGAGTCAATTCTCTGTATATTTTGGAAATGAGGCCTTTATCAGAACATTTGATTATAAAAATGTTTTCCCAGTTTATTGCTTCCCTTCTAATCTTGTCTGTATTTGTTTTGTTTGTACAACTTTTTTAACTTGATATAATCAAAATTTTCTATTTTATGATCAATAATGATCTCTAATTCTTTTTTGGTCATAAATTCCTTCCCCCTCCACAGGTCTGAGAGGTAAACTATCCTTATTTATACTCTCCTTTTTTATACCTAGATCATGACCCCATTTTGACCTTACCTTTTTTATGGTGTTAAGTGTGGGTCAATGCCTAGTTTCTGCCATGTTAATTTCCAATTTTCCCAGCAGTTTTTGTCAAACAGTGAATTCTTCTCCCTAAAGCTGGGGTCTTTGGGATTGTCAAACACCAGATTGTTATAGTTATTGACTATTTTGTCCTGTGAACCTAACCTATTCCACTGATCAACTAGTTTATTTCTTAGCCAATACCAAATGCTTTATATGACCACTGCTTTTTAATGTAGTTATAGATCTGATACAGCTAGGTTACCTTCATTTGATTTTTTTTTTCATAATGTTCCCTTGAACATCTTGACTTTGTGTTCTTCCCCATGAATTTTATTGTTATTTTTCTATGTCATTAAAATGGTTTCTTGGGAGTCTGATTGGCATAGCATTAAATAAAAAGATGAGTTTAGGTAGTATTGTCATTTTATTATATTTGCTCACCCTAAGGGCACTTAATATTTTTCCATGTGATTGGATCTGATATTATTTGTATTGAAAGTGTTTTGTAGTTTTGGTCATATAGTTTCTGACTTTCCCTTAACAGATAGATGCCAAAATATTTTATACTATCAGGAAGTTATTTTAAATGGAATTAGTCTTTGTAACTCTGACTGCTGGATTTTGTTAGTGATATATAAGAATGCTGATGATTCATGTGGATTTATTTTGTATCCTGCAACTTTGCTAAAGATATGGATTATTTTTAATAGCTTTTTAGTAGAATCTTTGGGATTTTCTAAATATGCCATCCTATCATATGTAAAGAGTGATAATTTGGTTTCCTCATTACTTACTATTAATTACCTATTAGTTCTTTTAATCTCTTCCTCAACTCTTATTGCTGAAGCTAGCATTTCTAATAAAATATTGAATAATAATGGTTATATTTGGCAACCTTGTTTTACCCCTGATCTTATTGGGAATGGTTCCAGTTTATCCCTATAACATATGATGCTTTCTGATGGTTTTAAATAGATGCTACTGACTATTTTATGGAAAAGCCCATTTATTTTTTATACTCTCAAGTATTTTTATAGGAATTGATGTTGGATTTTATTAAATGCTTTTTCTGCATCTATTGAGATGATCATATTTTTGTTGTTGTTGTTAATGTGGTTATTGATATAGTCAATTATGCTAATAGTGTTCCTAATATTGAACCAGCCTTGCATTCCTAGAATAAATCCTACTTGGTCATGGTGTATTATCTTGGGGATGATTTTCTGTAATCTTTTTGCTAATATTTTATTTAAGATTTGTGTATTAATATTCATTAGGGAGATTTGTTTATAATTTTTTTTTTTCTGTTTTCATCCTAATGGCTTAGATATCATTACCATGTCTGTGTCATAAAAGGAATTTGGTAGGCCTCCTTTAATCCCTATTTTTTTTTTCAAATAGTTTATATAGTATTTGAGTTAATTGTTCTTTAAATGTTTGGTAGAATTCACATGTAAATCCATCTGGTCCTGGGGATTTTTTTCTTAGGGATTTGAATAATAATTTGTTCTGTTTCTTTTTCTAAAATGTTAGCAAATTACTCCCTTCTCTGTTAATTTGGGCGGTCTATATTTTTGAAGGCATTCATCCATTTCACTTAGGTTATCGAAGTTATTGGCATAAAGTTGGGCAAAGTAACTCCTAATTAATGCTTTAATTTCCTCTTCCTTATTTGAGAATTCTCCCTTTTCATTTTTAAGATTAACAATTTGATTATCCTCTTTTTATTTTCTAATCAAATTTACCAAAGGTTTATCTTTTTTGTTGTTTTTGTTTTTTGTTTTTATTAAACCAACTCTTAGTTTTATTTATTAATGTAACAGGTTTTTTTTTTTTCTCTTAATTTTATTAATTACTCCTTTTATTTTTAGAATTTCAAGTTTAGTATTTGATTGGGGGTTTTTAGTTTGCTCTTTTTCTAGTTTTTTATGTTGCATTCATTGATCTTCTCTTTCTCTATTTTATTCAAGTAAACCTCTAGAGATATAAAATTTCCTCTTTTTACCGCTTTGGCTGCATCCCACAAATTTTGAAATGTTGTCTCATTATTGTCATTCTCTTGGGTGAAATTATTATCTGTGTCTGATTTGCTGTTTCACCCATACATTCTTTAGGATGGGATTATTTAGTTTCCAATTACTTTTTGGTCTATTTTCCCATGGCTTTTTGTTGACTATAGATTTTATTGCAATGTGATCTGAAAAGAATACACATGCTATTTCTTCCTTTCTGCATTTAATTTTGAAGTCTTTATGTCCTAATATCTGGTCAATTTTTGTATAGGTTCCATGAATTGCTGAGAAAAAAAGTGTACTACTTTTTTTCTCCATTCTGTTTTCTCCAAAGGTATTTCCTGCCTAACTTTTCTAATATTCTGTTTACCTCTTTAACTTCTTCCTTATTTGTTTTGTGGTTTGATTTTTCTAATTCTGAGAGTGCAATAGTCCTATTATTAGAGGTTTGCTGTCTATTTTTTCTTGCAGTTTTCTTAACTTCTCCTTTAGGAATTTAGATTCCATACCACTTGGGGCATATATATTTAATATTGATATTCCTTCATTATCTATGCTACCCTTTAGCAAAATATAGGTTCCTTTATCTATTTTAATTAGATCAATTAATCAATTCTTTTGCTTCATCTGAGATAATGATGGCAACCCCTGTTTTGTTTTTTGTTTTTTTGACTTTACCTGAAGCATAATAGATTCTGCTCCAGCCTTTTACCTTTATTTTGTATATATCACTGTGCTTTAAATGTGTTTCCTGTAAACAACATATTGTAGGATTCTGGCTTTTGATTCAGTCTGCCATCTGCCTCTGCTTTATAGGAGAGTTCATCTTATTCACATTTACAGTTAAGACTACTAATTCTGTATTTCTTGACATCTTATTATCCCCAGATTATACTTTTCTCTTTCCTTCCCCACTTCCTCTCTCCCCAGTATAAAAATTTTGATCACCACTTGCCTAATGCAGTTCTCTCTCTTTTGAATCCTTCTCTCCCCTTAAATTCCCTGACCCTTTCTTACACCTTTTCCTTACATTTTCTGGATTCCCTTCTATTTTGCCTAACCCGTCCCTTTTTTTGCTTTTTCCCTCCCACTTTTCAATGAGGTAAGAGAAGTTTTTCTGTAAGCCAAATATGACAAAATATTATCTCTTTGAGCCAAATCTGATGAAAATAAGATTGACACATTGTTCTTCCCCCTCCTTCAATTCCCTCAGATATTGCTTCTTCGTGAGATGCAATTTTCCCCTTTGTAGCTCTACTTTTCCCTTTTTCTGATACAATCTCCTTTCCACTTATAATTCATTTTTATATTATAACAGCAAAATCAAATTATACATGCACTCCTTATGTATGCCCATAACAGAAATACAGTTCTTAAGAGTTATTTTTATCTTTATATGCTTCTCTTGAGTTTTATATTTGGAGGTCATTTTGTTTGTTTGTTTGTTTAGCTCTGTTTTCTTTCTTTCTTTCTTTTTTTTTTTTTTTCATTAGAAATAAATGGATTTCACCTGTTTAATTGAATATCCACCTTCTTCCCTGGAAGAAAATGGTAAGCTTAGCTGGATAGTTTATTCTTGGCTGCATTGCAAGTTCCTTTGCCATTTGGAATATCAGATTCCAGGATCTTTGATTCTGTAATGTGGAAGTTGCTAGATACTGAGTGGTCCTTATTGTGCCTCCTCAGTATTTGAATTTTTTTTTGACTGCTTGTAATATTTTCCCCTTAGTCTGATAGTTCTGAAATTTAGCCACAATATTCCTTGGAATTTTTATTTTGGGATCTCTTTCAGAAGGTATTTGATTAATTCTTTCCATGGCTATTTTATCTTCTGATTCTAGAACATTTGGGCAGTTCTCTGTGATGATTTCCTACAAAATTGTTGTCTAGGCTCTTTTTTTCATCATGATTTTAGGGACTCCAATACTTCTTAGCTTATCTCTGCTACATCTATTTTTCCAGGTCTATTGTTTTTCCAAGTAGATATTTAACTTTTTTTTTCTATTTTTTCTTTTTTTTTTTTTTTCTTTCTTTCTTTCTTTTTTTTTGGTTTTGCTTGACTTATTCTTTATGTCTCATTGAATCATTCATTTTCATTTGTTCAGTTCTGATTTTTAATGAGTTATTTTTTTATTTACCTTTTTTTAAACTTCTTTATGAATATGTCCAGTTGAGTTTTTGAATGAGTTCTTTTGTTCTTTTTTTTTTTTTCATTTAAGAATTTTTTTTAAGGAGTTATTTTATTTTTCCAATTCACAAATTCTGTTTCCCTGGGAATTCTTTACCTTTTCCATTTAACATTTCAGGGAGTTATTTTCTTTTTGAAATCTTTCTTTTAATGAGCTTTATGCCTGTTCCATACTTTTTTTGTGGAGCTTCCCTTTCCTTTCTCCATTTTTTGTTCTAGCTTTGACTTTCTTTCCTTTAGGAGAGCTTTGTGTGGTAGGGACTAGATTATATCCCCCTTTGTGGTTTTATGTTTGCTATTACTCTCCTCAGGGTTGGAAATCTGTTCTCTTTCAGTATAAAAACTATCTATATCTATATCTATATCTATATCTATATCTATATTAATATCTATATCTATAGATAGAGCTTGCTTTGTTTTTTTACTTATTTTTTTTTTAACTTTTGGAGTCTGCCTTTAGAGCCAGCAGGTTCCAAGCTTTCTCTATGGAACAGGGATGAACAGTGGCTGCCCTGTGAACAGTTTGTGAAGAGTGGCAGCACTGGAGAGAGCGACTGTGCTATGGTCATGCTGAATCACTCTAGGGGCTGGGTGGGTGTGTCCAGGTCCTGTGAAAGTCTGGCATTTTGGGATAGACTCTACGTTTTGTGTGTCTATAACTTCTCTGCTGATCTACTGCTTTGCAACCAAAGCAGAGCAGCTGACACTGTGGTAGGATCCTCCACACAAATTCTCCACTTGTAGAGACTGCACCCCACCCCCAGTCTGCTCAGCATGTGCTGGCCTCCGTGTTTTGCCTCTCTACCTGCGCTTGCCTCCTCAAGCCTGACCAACACAGAACTTTTCTGGTGATCTTTCCAAATCTTCTTCTGCTGGTAATTCGTTGTACTCCCAATATTCAGGCATTCTACCAGTCAGAGGCTGAATTTTGTAATTAATAGTGAGGGTAGTAGGGGAACTCAGAATGAAGCATGTGTTCTCTCTTCCATCTTGCCTCCACCTCCTTCTGATTGCTTCTTATAGGACAACAATATTCCATATCATTAATATATTATAACTTATTCAGCCATTCTCCAACTGATGAGCATCCACTCAGCATCCAGTTCCTTCCCACCACAAAAAGCAGCCTAAAACACTTTGAAGGAGAGAGAGAAAAGGACGTGAGCCAGGTAGGTTTTATCACACCACAACCACTACCATTTTTTTTCTTTGATTTTTTTAAAATAACTTTTTATTGACAGAATCCATGCCAGGGTAATTTTATACAGCATTATCCCTTGCACTCACTTCTGTTCCGATTTTTCCCCTCCCTCCCTCCACCCTCTCCCCCATCTGGTAAGCAGTCCTTTGCATGTTGAATAGGTTACAGTATATCCTAGATACAATATATGTGTGCAGAACTGAACAGTTTTCTTGTTGCACAGGGAGAATTGGATTCAAAAGGTATAAATAATCCAGGAAGAAAAACAAACATGCAAGCAGTTTATATTCATTTCCCAGTGTTCTTTCTTTGGGTGTAGCTGCTTCTGTCCATCCTTGATCAATTGAAACTGTGTTAGATCCACTTCCATCAGAATACATCCTCAAACAGTATCATTGTTGAGGTATATAATGATCTCCTGGTTCTGCTCATTTCACTTAGCATCAGTTTATGTAAGTCTCGCCAGTCCTCTCTGTATTCATCCTGCTGGTCATTCCTTACAGAACAATAATATTCCATAACGTTTATATACCACAATTTACTCAACCATTCTCCAGTTGTTGGGCATCCATTCATTTTCTAGCTTCTAGCCTCTACAAACAAGACTGCCACAAACATTTTGACACATACAGGTCCCTTTCCCTTCTTTAGTATCTCTTTGGGGTATAAGCCCAGTAGAAATACTGCTGGATCAAAGAGTATGCACAGTTTGATAACTTTTTGAGCATAGTTCCAAATTGCTCTCCAGAATGGCTGGATGTGTTCCACTACCATTTTGGATACCACATTCTTTCAGATACTAAAGACAGTTTGAGAAAGTAATAGTGCAATCTGAAAGAATTCAAGACTCAGAAATGATCTGATGATGATGATGACTCAGATCATTTCCAAATCAAGTAAAAAAATAATATTGAGAATTACACATTCACTAGGTTGGCCAACCTCCCTGAAGTAGTCAGCAGCCCAGCAATGCAAGACAAAAAATATTTATAGAATAAATGGTACTGGTTACATTGCCAGTACCTACCATAAGATAGGTAGATTTTTAAGTTAAAGGAGGAGTTTGCTAACATGGTGAGGTCTTAAAGTCTTGGTGGAACTGTTTATGAAATTACCTGGAATAAACATAGAAAACCATATTGAGGGGAGATATTATATATAGTAATGAGATTAGAACAGGAAATCAGTAAAGGACCCAAGTAAAATGAGTTTGGGTCCAGCTCTTTGAAAATATGAAAATGAGATTCAGATTTTTGTCCCAAGTATGAACCCCTATTTTAAACAACAGCAAGTAGGACATCATGTTCTGTAATCATACTATTTGCTTGACACAATGGTTATCACACCAATTGATTTAAATGTAATGAAGAAATCAGCTAATAAGAGAATATCACCAATAGGATGAAGAGCAGAATGTTTGAATTCAATTCACAGAAGGGACTTCCCCCAATTTCTCCAATGGAGCCAAACTCATTTGGGAAAGAGGCACAGGTTCCATTTTCTGTTGCTTCTTTGAGAAGAAAAGTGTTACCAAAGATGGTTTTATCTTAAGACACAGTACTGAAAGTGTGGAGATGAAGATAAACTGTACTTAAGATATATTGAGTATAGGTATGTTACAAAGAGAAGGAAAAAACCTTGGGAATCTTGGTACAGTTATCTTATCTGGATTTTGATTGCTTCTGTTCTGAATATCTACTCAGTATCAGGGGATTACTTCAGATTATCCAGGTTTAAACTGTGCAGTAAAGGTCATGTACACATCAAATTACTTAAAAAGCTGACACTAGACTGCATGTCACCAAAGAAACTGATAAAATTTAAACATTAACATCAAGCCCCATCAAATAGGTTCACATGCTGATCAGGACAGAGCATGCAGAAAAAATAGTCCCAGATTATCTAGTACCTAAATAGCTTTTGGGGGAGAATACGCTTTATCTTCAGGATAACTTTAAAGTGGGAGTTCTGCTCTGATTCCAAATCTAGCAGTCTGATGTAATCTAATAAATAACTTAAATTTGGTTCTCCAATTTTGAAACCAGAAAATTTCAAGATATAGATATATATCTATATACATACATACATATATATATATATACATATATATATATATATATATACACACATATATGTATATATATATACCATCCTTTTTTATTCTCAACTAAATTCTGTAACTAACATAATGTTTGATAAAATTAACTTGTAAATCTGTTTGATTCCAATGTTTTTTTCCTTAGGAAGCATATTTATGACCTGTTCTTCTGACTTTCAAAATTATCGTAAATATGTTAAAAAATAGGAACATAATTTAATGTTTTAAACCATTATCTATATAGTTCATGTATAAAATACTATTAATCCTTAATTAATAAAACTGTAGATCTTATTATCAAAATGTAAAGTCTGAATTTCTGTAATTGATAAATTTGGAAGCCAATCATCTACAGCTGTATATTTTTTATAGATATAACAGTCTAATCTTGTTTCTTTAAAAAAATATTCTATTTAACTAGAAAATATTTATATTATATCTTTATCTTATTACTTTGCATAATCATTTACACTTGTTGGAAATTACAATCACTAAATTTAAATGTGATCACAAATATAGGTTAAAATTGTAAGATGTTCATACTTGGTTCTTGAATTCATTATCACTCCCTTCATTATCATTATTCATATCTGAGGAACAGATATTCTCATGCCCTACTTTTTTTGTTATAACTTTTTATTAACAAAAACCATGCCCAGGTAATTTTTTTTACAACATTAACCCTTGCACTCACTTCTGTTCCAATTTCCATACCCCCCCTTCACCCCCTTCCCCAGAAGGCAAGCAGTCCTATACGTGTTGAATATGTCACCGTATATCCTAGATACAATATATGTCTGCAAGCAGGACATCATGTTCTGTAATCATACTATCTACTTTACACAATGGTTATCACACCAATTGATTTAAATGTAATGAAGAAATCAGCTAACCTGAGTAGAAAAACAAATATCCAAGCAGTTTATATTCATTTCCCAGTGTTCTTTCTTTGGGTGAAGACAGATGGGTCTTCTGTCCATTCTTGATCAATTGAAACTGAGTTAGATCTCTTTGTTGAAGAAATTCATTTCCATCAGAATACATCCTCATACAGTATCATTGTTGAGGTATATAATGATGTCCTGGTTCTGCTCATTTTACTTTGCATCAGTTCATGTAAGTCTCTCCAAGTCTCACTGTATTCATCCTGCTAGTCGTTGCTTACAGAACAATGATTTTCCATAACATTCATATACCAGAATTTACCCAACCATTCTCCAATTGATGGGCATTCATTCATTTTCCAGTTTCTAGCCACTACAAACAGGTGGCCACAAACATTTTATGCCCTACTTTTGTACAAAAGCCTGCAGTATTCCCCTGCTTCAGGATACACTACATTTTGGACTACCCTTTAGTGCCCTCCATAATGGCATTCCAACCTACCATCCCAAGCCATATTTCAGATTATAACTATCATATAATTTATAATTTCTTTTTCCCCCTCACTGAGGATTGATTTTCTAAAATTACATAAAAATATTATTCATTCATGGGTATATTCTCCCTTTATTTTCTTTCTCTTCTTTTCAAAATTACCATATTCCTGTAGACATGGTAGGGTATAATAAGAGAGGGAGCCTAGATTGCTCATTGAAAAGTAACTGATAATACAAAAATACTATGTTTTGATTACAAATATATGTATATGTATAAACCTATATATTTTAATAAATTTATTCTTTAACATTCTAGTTCTTATAACTTTATTAGATATGAACTTAAGTGTACAAATATTTTTCTCAACAGTAGCAACCTCATGCTATGTTGTTAGAGTGCTGGATTTAGAAAAAAAAAGAGTGAAATTTAATTTTATCTCAAATTTTTAATAACTATATAACTCTAACCAGTCACTGTTGGAATCTTTACAAACTGCTAACTCATTAGAGTTGATAGATTATTGATCTGATCTTACAAGAAGATATTTTGGGCCAGAACCTGAAACAAGGTACTAAGTAGAACTAATTAATACAATGCTTGTGTTTACACCTTTACTCATTGGAGTTCACAAGTATGGGAGATTCACAAAGTAAACTATGTAACTTTGTGAATTCACACCTCCCTTGAAGCTCTTAGGACCAGAGAGCACTATGGGAGAAACCCATAATCCCTCTTTCTCGCATCCCATAATTCCTCTCTCTCCAATAAATAGACCTTCAAAGGGGCCAGTGAGAAGAGTTTTCAGAAGGAGAGTTTTCGGAGGAAGAAGCTATGAGTAGAGAGTTCAGTGGAAAATTGAGAAGAGACATTGGAGACATTTGGAGGGAGCTCTTGGAACCAAGCAGAGAGCCTCTAAGAATCTAGCTATCTGGGTCCAAGGAAAGAGACAAGACTTGGAAGGAGAAATAAACATTTGTGTTTTTACCAGCTGGCTGCATTTGGGGTAATTATTGATCTGAACTGATACTAAGGCTGCCTTCAAGAAAACCTCCCCGAGAAACCTGCTTTCTCTCAGAGAGAACCATCATCTATTATTAAATAAGAAGAAAACGCCACATTTTAGCACCTTGAATGTGGGGCTGATTCAGATCCTGATCCAGTGGAAAAGCCTCTGATCCTGTTCCAGTGGAAGTCTTCTCAACCCAGAAATTAGAGTGAGTATAACAGAAATTTTGTTAAAAGAGTTCAAGTAGAATTTCAGCTAAGATGGGACAGATATTTCGAAAACAGCCTGTTTCTGTTCGAGGAAAATGTTTAGAGAGCATTGTCAAAGTTATAGAAAGGCAAGGTTTAATTATAATTTTACAGCAGATCACTGAACTTTTACAAACTATAAAGAACATATGCCCTTGTTTTTCTCTGGAAAAGGAATTAGATCTAGACAAATGGCAATTAGTAGGAGAGGATCTTTGTCAATTCTATAATAAAAATGGACTTAACTCAATTTCTAAAGACATACTTAATACATACAATTTAATACAATTGGCTATAAGAAGTTCTTTAAGTGTTAGAATGAAGAAAAAGAAAGTTCAAGAGGAAGAAGTGCCAACTTTACTAGGGGAAAAGGAGGACGAATCAGATGAGAATGGAGTTAATTACAATTCTGAGTGTGATACTTGGCAGCAGGAGGAATTAGATCATTCCACATCTCATGACCCTCCCCCCTCAATTAAGCCTTCATGGGTAGAGGAAGAAGGGGAGGAAGAGAGACAGAAACACAGTCAGCTTCTCCTGTAAAGCAGACTATGACAAGATTAGAAGAGGCATTAATTAAAGCAAAAAATGAAGGAGAAGATATATCAGGTTTTATAAATGCATATCCTGTGATTGAAGAGCTCGACTCTTCAGGTCAAAAAGGGAGAAGATACACTCCTTTTAATTTGGAAAAAAATAAAGATTTGAAAAAGGGTTGCACTCTTTATGGGGCTTCATCTTCTTATGTGAAGATGTTACTAGATAATTTGTCTTATGAAATCTTAACCCCAAAGACTTGAAATCCATAGCTAAGACATGTCTACAACCGGGACAAAATTTGTTGTGGCTTTCAGAGTTTCATGAATTATGTAGGATTCAAGCCCAATGCAATAGGCAAACAGGAGCTATTGTACAAGTTGCTTTTGACCAACTAGCTGGTGAAGGTCAGTTTGCAGAGTTCAGAACAGGTTTATTATCCCATAACAGTGTATGAGCAAATTTCTAAGGCTGCGATAAAAGCTTGGAATTATCTCCCTGGACAGAAGGATGGAAGTAAAGCTTTTACAAAAATAGAGCAAGGTCCCAATGAGCCTTTTGCAGATTTTGTGGGACGATTGCAAACAGCTGTAATAAGAATCATTGGAGACAATGCTGCCACAGAAATAATGACTAGACATTTGGCTAAGGAAAATGCCAATGAGGTTTGCAAAATAATTATATGGGGGCTAGACAAAGATGCTCCTTTAGAGGAGATCATAAGACACTGTGCCACAGTGGGCACAAATGCTTATTATGCTCAAACTATGATGAACATGGGAAGACAGGATCCCTCTTGGCAAGGGACTTCTAGAGAAATTTGTTGATGTTTTCAGTGTGGAAAAGTTGGACATCTAAGAGCCCAATATAGATACAGAGATACAATGAGAAGACAGGGTGAGAGAAAAAAACCCAAAACCCCATCTCCAAAATGTAACCGAGGCTTTCACTGGGCCTCTGAATTTAGGCTGACCCAGAAGAATGAGAGGCAGGATACAGCTCCAAGGTATCAATCAAAGGACAGGTGGGGCATGATAGCAGCTGAGGTTACACCCAGAGAGAGACTTTAGAAATTCAGGACTCTGATGTTATCAACCAACAGAAAAGAAATTAGGATTACAGTTGGGGAGAATACAGGCCTTTTAAACTAACAGGGCCTTGTCCAGTGCAAACAGATCCAATGTAATTGCCAAATGATGAGGAGAAATCCCCAAAGTGATAAATAGAAGGGAATTAGATAGGTTAACTGCTTGGGAGAAAGGGTTTGCTTGTATTTTTATAGACAGAGAAGGATACAGATGGAGAACAAATCAGATGGGTGCCAATGAACTGCATTCACCTTGTTCATCAGAGAGAAACAGAAAAAGAGAAAAACCTCAAAAGAAAGGAGATTTAAGAAACATCTGACACTGAAAGAACATGGCTGACAATGAGACTGTTAAAAGAACTTTAAAATCTTCAGGAATCATTGGATTTCCTAATACAAGATGAAACCATTTTAGTTCTTAAAAAACCAGCAAGAATCATTGGATTCCTTGAGATGAAAAATTGTTGATGAGACTATTGAAGTACTTCAGAGCTTACAGGAATTATTGGATTCCTGGCACATGAACTAATGGACAATGGATTCCTTATGGACTATTTCTAGGACTTATGGACATATATAAATTTTTAGGTTGATTCATGTTATTTGTTACATTACTACTAGCCTGTGTTATATTGCTATGTGCTTATGTATTTCATGTAATTGCAAGAATCATTGGATTTCTTGAGATGAAAAATTGTTGATGAGACTATACCACGTATATCTGTTTCAAAGTTCTGGCTCATATTGATGGATTTATGTGTACCTGTTTCAAGTGAGCCCCTTCAGAAACCCACTAATCTGATTTGACTTCCTATTTCCTTTGGTGTTTTCATCTTCCTTCCTGAGGTGTCAGGGAAGGCATGATCACCTTTTTGGGGGGCCTCTCACTTACTTGAAAACTCAGGGAGGTCATGACCACCTTATGTTCTAAAACAAAAGAAAGGGGGAGATGTTGGAATCTTTACAAACTGCTAACTCATTAGAGTTGATAGATTATTGATCTGATCTTACAAGAAGATATTTTGGGCCAGAACCTGAAACAAGGTACTAAGTTGAACTAATTAATACAATGCTTGTGTTTACACCTTTACTCATTGGAGTTCACAAGTATGGGAGATTCACAAGTAAACTATGTAACTTTGTGAATTCACACCTCCCTTGAAGCTCTTAGGACCAGAGAGCACTATGGGAGAAACCCATAATCCCTCTTTCTTGCATCCCACAATTTCTCTCTCTCGAATAAATAGAGTTTCAAAGGGACCAGTGAGAAGAGTTTTCAGAAAGAGAGTTTTCAGAGGAAGAAGCTATGAGTCAAGAGTTCAGCAGAAGATTGAGAAGAGACATTGGAGACATTCGGAGGGAGCTCTTGGAACCAAGCAGAGAGATAGGCCTCTAAGAATCTAGCTATCCAGGCCCAGGGAAAGAGACAAGACTTGGAACGAGAAATAAACATTTGTATTTTTACCAGCTGGCTGCATTTGGGGTAATTATTGATCTGAACTGATACTAAGGCTGCCTCCAAGAAAACCTGCTTTCTCCCAGAGAGAACCATCATCTTATATTATTAAAAAGAAGAAAAAGAACGCCACAAGTCACAACTACTCCCATTCTCTATATAGGATTGTTGTGAAAATTAAGTGTAAAATGTATAAAGTACTTAGCATGACTTTAAAATATTATAATATTAACTCTTCCTTTTGAGTAAAATTTGAATCCTTGACATCAGAGGTGTGTGAAATGGAGATAAAGTGAAGAACTTCCAGATATGTTTAAAATTCCTTTTCTATATTTTTATTTTTCATTATTTCTATGTCTCTGTGACCTGTATAAGTATGCTGTGTATTAACCAATATTTACTAAAACTTTAGATATATTTACTTAACCTAAAATGATGACATTTATCACTATTCAATGCCATCAATATTTAGACTACTAGTTGAATGCTGTTAGCTTAGTAATCTAAATCTTGAAGGTCTGTTGGCACCCATGTCTAACATTCAATTAAGGGGAGAGGGCACCTATTTTCTTAATGCTCTCTAATCTATGATGTAATCCTTTGTAACCAAACTTATAAAAACTGTATACCTTTCCTAAATCTTTAGCCCTTCTACCGTGAGCTTTCTCTCTTTCCCTCCTCACAGTGGAATTGCTCATTCTCATGAGAATTTATTAATAAACAACAACTTTTCTGCTTTTTGACTTCGAGAAGTCTCTGAGTAGTCATTTTGGGTAAGGGTTTTCTAAATCCCTCACAGAGGCATTCCTATTCTTTTTTTGTCCAGAATGCCTTATATATAGTGGACTTTTGTTATGGGACAGAACTTGTGTACTTAACACAAGGATTCTTACAAGATGCTAATTCAGTGGAATTGATAAATGCAATGGTTATCTAGTTTAGCATGGTGATCAATAGTTTTCTAGTTTGGTATGACTGATTTAATCTTACAACAAATAATGGTTCCCTAGTGATATAATAATTGGCTTATACTCAGTGTGATGAATGGATTTAAGTGTAAAAGAGCATATAAACTGGGAACAAATAGCCAGACCCAGAGACATATTCATTCCATCATCTACCTTTTTGGTGGCTGGAGGCTGAAGCACAAGCCCTCAGGACTTAGAGACATTCACTTCATCTCACACCACCATAGTGGCTAGCCTCATGCACTTCCTCCACTGAGACCAAACTGGTCTGAAAGGCTGTCAAGAAAATGAGCTGGGTCTCAGGCAAGGAAACTAGATTGTGAAGTAGATAATAAAAGTTTTAAACTTTAACATCTGTCTATTCTCGTGGTGATTAATCTATTGAAACAAAGGCTGGTCCAGAGACCTCCAGAAAAAAAAAAAAAAAAAAAAAACAGACTTTGATTAAAAAAAAAAAAAAATGATGAAATGAATCTGTTCTTAAATTGGCCAAACTATAAAATAAAAGAGGCAAGGTGAAACAATGATTTTCAACTTTTTATTTCCAATACTAATTTATACTCTTAACATTGAGAGGACTCTAAAATTGAAAAGTCAATATTATTACAAAAATCATTTTAACCTTGTGGAACCTGTGAGGTTTGAGGACCACTAGGGATCCTCAGATGATTCTTTAGGAATGATTAATCTAATTAATTGTTAATGCCTCTTATACCTTTAAAGTTCAGCATATGAGTATTTGAAATAATAACTTTACCTATAATGATATCTGTACAGAGTATATTGTAAAAATGAAACCATAATAAAGAAATTTAAAGGGGATTCTCATTGGGATCAATAGACCTAGTCTTTAAATGAAGTGTTTTATTTGTTTCTTGTAGCAAATCATTTTAATTTTATGGGCCTCAGCTTCCTAAATTGCCAAAAAAAAAATTTATAGATACATTTAAAGGGTCTATTCTAGTCTTAATTTTGTAAGTAAGTGACAAAGTCAAGGAAAAAATGGAGGAAAAAAAACTTAGTCTGGTTATAATAATGATGAGGTCCAGAGCATACTTGTTTAGAAGACTCCAAAGAACATAGGATACTTCAATGGAATTTTAAAGTAGAAAGAAAATGTAGAACCTTCTAAAAGAATTGAATGTCAATTCTTTAACTGAAATTTACCACTTATAATCATTTTGTTGATGTTCAGTCATTTTACTTGTATCTGAATGTTTTGTGAACCCATCTAGGATTTTCTTGGCAGAGATAGTAGCATGGCTTGCCATTTCTTACTTCTGCTCATTTTATAAATGAGGAAACTGAGGCAAATAAGTTAAAGTGAGTAGCTCCAGCAAAAAAGTGTCATGCTAGATTTGAACTAAAATCTTCTTGACTTCAGGGCTAGAAATCTATCATTGTTTCAATGGCTGCGCCCAAATAAATTATGAGGAATGGTAAATAATCTGATAATTATCAATATTAGTAATTTATAAAATATATAACTTTACATTAACCTAAGTTAGTAGCCATGATAATAAAAATGTTGGGTTTGAAATAAAATAAATTTTCACTATTGATATCAAATTTCTACAAATATTTCAATTTGTAGATAATAAAATATAAAATATGAACAATACAGAGGATTTGTGGGAAGCAGAAAGTTTGTGAAAAAATGACTATCAATCTGCCCCTCAGTCAATTTAATATTCACTTCCTATATGCTAAGCAATATGTTAGAATTAAATATGGGCAAAACAGATGATATATGCTTGATGAAAGGAGTAGTTGAAATAATGAAATCTGATATCCACTATTGTTGAAAAGGATTTAGAGATATTCATAATTTTCAAATAGTTTGTGATTTGGATTCCTCAGTAAATAAAATATTAAATTTCCTTTGATTAGCTTATTTCATGGGTTAAAATAATTTGATTATATAATTTAATACATTGTAAATACCCATGGTTCATTTATTGTTTAAGCTTTAGCCAGGGATTCATTCTATATACACACAGTATTATTAATAGAACTGCACTATTAGATGGATTTGTGTAATTCAAGTTCCTCATATCAATTAAATTATAGGTCAAGTTCCTAGCTGCATCCTATCATAACAGAAATAATATTATCAAGAATATCACAATAGATAATGGAAAGAGCACTGGTCTTGTCATCAGGACACCTAATCAGAGTACATGTTCTGACAACTCTCTTTTGACTACAAAAACTTGACTGAATCACTCAGCTATAGTTATAGACACTAAGAAAACTTGCAAAGCCTACTCTATAGTAAGAGTATGAAAAGTATGAATTCAATCCTGTATATAAAGTGATTGTTAGAAATGTAACATTATAATTTTGACAATTCATTATGCCCCAAATGTGACATTCTATTCGCAATGAGAGCTTAAATGTGGTATTTAAAATATATGATAAAAACCATCTTGAAGTTTTTTATCATCATCAGAAAAAAAAAAAAGTTGTATTTTCTACAAATGGGAGAGTGGGTCTGGGAGTAACTGAAAAAGGCATCCTGTAAAATGTGTTGCATTAAATCAGAAGTGGAAGTGAGGTTAATGGAAGAGCATAAAGTAAAGAATTTGATAAAAGAGCATAGAAAAAAGACAAAACGATGTGAGTAGAATTTTAGTCTGTCTTATCAGATCCTTTTTTTAGCTAACTGTAAATATCTCTTTCAACTGTATGTTAACTTATTTTATTTTTCTGACTCTTGTTCTTCAACAGGTTATAACAGAAGCAATCTATTTGCATATGTCAGTTCTGTTGGTTGAAGTTAAAGATAAATTTTAGGGCACAAGAGATGTCAGATCTTCTTTGAGTGTTCTTATTTTTAAGTAATTTGTGACTTCACTCAAGTTTGATTCTTCTGAGTTATATTTGATTGAAAGTGACCAAAGGGGGTAGAGCCAAGATGGTGGAGAGGACACATATTTCTTTCTGACCTTGTCTCACATTCCTCAAACTAATTAGGTAAATCCAGACTGTGAATTAGTTCTAGACTGGCAGAACCCAGGAATACTGGGAGTGTAACAAATTACCAACAGAAGATAATTTCAAAGCTCTCCCTCTCCAAAAAAATCTATTTCAATCGGGCATGAAGGGAAGTGAGTTAAGTGCAAGCAGGCCAAGCACAGATGCCAATGCAGCCAACACAGAATCAGGATAGTGCAAGCTCTGTGTACCAGAGAATCTATGGGGAGGAATCTTCAGCAGTATTGGCTATTCTGCCCTCGATGCAATGAAGTAAATCAGCAGAGAAGTTATGAAACATCAAATACAAAAAGTAAATAATGAACCCTGAAAGGCCAGAATTTCACAGGACATGGCCCCAGCCATGCAACAACAGAAGTCAGTAAGCACTGACTCATCACGGCCAGCACTGAGCCAGTACAGCTGCTGCTTATACAGGAAGCTTGAACAACTTCCCTTGCCATAAAAGCAGATCTCAACTTTAAAAAAAATGAGTAAAAATAGCAAAAAGAACCCTGACCATAGATAGTTTTTATGGTGAAAGAGAAGAAAATATTTCAAACTCTGAAGAGACTAAAATAATATCATCTCCAGATGACGCCCCAAAGGGTGATATAAATTGGTCTCCATCACACAAGGTCCTTCTAGGAGAAATTAAAAAAAAAAAGAATCTTAAAAGACAGCAAGAAGAAAAATGGGGAAAGGGAATGAAAACTTTACAAGAGGGTTTGGAAAAGGTAAGACAGAAACTATGTGAAGAAAATTCACTACAAAATAGACTTAGTGAAATGGAAAAAGCATATAATTCATCAAAAGATAGATTTGACAAAATGGAAAAAGAAAACAACTCCCTCGAAAACAGAATTTGTGAAATGGAAAGAAAATCCATAGAAAAAAACACCTCATTTAAAAATTCCATTGGCCAAATACAAAAAGAAGTAAAAAGAGTAAATAAAGAAAATAATTCACAAAAATCGCAACTGAAAAAATGGAAATGAATGACCGAATGATACATCAAGAATCAGTCAAGAAAAACCAAAAAAGTGAAAAAAATAAAAGAAAATGTAAAATATCTACTTGGGAAAACAACTAACCTGTAAAACAGATCTAGGAGAGACAATCTAAGGATTATTGGAATTCCTGAAAACTATGATTAAAAAAAAAAAAAGCCTAGACACTGTTTTTCAGGAAATCATCAAAGAGAACTGCTTTGACAACAAAGAATCAGAAGGTAAAAGAGCCATTGAAAGAATTCATCAAACACCTTCTGAAAGAGAGCCCAAAATGAGAACTCTAAGGAATATTGTGGCTAAATTTCAGAATTATTGGACCAAGGAAAAATATTGCAAGCAGCCAGAAAAAAAAATCAAATATTGAGGAGCCACAAATAAGGATTACAGATGACCTAGCAACTTCCACCTTAAAGAATCTAAGAGCCTGGAGTCTGATATTCTGTAAGACAAAGGAATTTGGAATGCAGCCAAGAATAAACTATTCCACTAACATTTTCATTTTCTTTCAGGGAAAAAAAGATGGGACATTCAATAAAATGGGAGAATTCCATTTATTTCTGATGAAAAGACCAGAGCTAAATAAAAAAATTTGACCTTCAAATATAGAACTCAGAAGAAACATAGACAGACAAAAAGAAAAGGAGTCTTGAGAACTGTATTTCTGTTATGGATATACATAGAGATTGCATATGTAACTTGATTTTACTATTATAATATAAAAAAGAAAGTAGAGATGCAAAGAGGATTGTACAGGAAAAAAAGGAGAAAGTCAAGGGAAAATGAGGGAAATTACATCTTAGAAAGAAGTAAAGAAAACCTATTATAATTAATGGAAAGAAGGAAGGGGGATGAGCATTGCATGAATCTTACTCTCATCAGATTTCATTCAAAGAAAGAATATTAGACATACTTGGTTTTATAGAGAAACTTCTCTCACCTTATAGAAAAGTGGGAGGGGAAAGGGGAAAAGGAAAAGGATAGGCTAAATAGAAAAGAAAACAGAAATTATAGAGGAAAGTTATAAGAAAAGGAGAGGGATTGTAAAGGGGGGCGGTGCTTGAGGCATGAGGTGCTCATAAGTAAAATACAGGGAAGGAGGGAAAGGAGAAAAGGAAAGAACAAAGTATAATTTGGGGTTAATAAGATGGCAGAAAATACAGAATTAGTAGTTTTAACCATAAATGTGAAAGGGGTGAACTCTTCCATAAAGCAGAAGCAGATAGTAGACTAGATTAAAAGCAGAGTAATACATTTAAAGCAGAGTAATATATACAGTATACGATAAAAGACTGGGGCAGAATCTATTAAGCTTCAGGTGCAGTTTAAAAAAAAAAAAAAAGAAGAAGGGTTAGCTCTCCTGATTTCAGATCAAGCAAAACCAAAAACAAATAAGAAAGAACTTAAGGAGGTAAACAAAAGTTAGGAAAGTTAAGTATGATAGATCTTTGGAGAAAATTGAATGGAGACAGAAAAGAGTACACTTTCTTCTTGGCAGTTCATGGAACCTAAACAAAAATTGACCATATATTAGGACATAAAGACCTCAAAATCAATACTAAATGCATTTTTAATAGATCATGATGCAATAAAATTTACATTCAATGAAAGGCTAAGGGAAAATAGGCAAAAAAGTATTTGGAAACTGAATAATCTCATCCTGAAGAATGAATGGGTAAAACAGCAAATCATAGACACAATTAATAATTTCACCCAAGAGAATGACAATAATGATGCAAAATACCAAAATTCATGGGATGCAGGCAAAGTGGTAGTAAGGGGAAATATTTTATGTGTAGATTCTTACTTGAATAAAAGGATTCCTACCAAATTTCTTTTATAGCACAGACATAGTACTGATACCTAAACCAGGTAGGATGAAAACAAAAAATGAAAATTATAGACCAAATTCCCTAATGAATATTGATGCAAAAAATCTTAAAATATTAGGAAAGAAATTACAGAAAGTCATCCCCAGGATAATACATTATGACCAAGTAATATTTATACCAGAAATGCATGACTGGTTCAATATTAGTAAAACTATTAGCATACTTGACTATATCAATAACCACATTAACAAAAAACATATGATTATCTCAATAGATGCAGAAAAGGGATTTGATAAAATCCAACATTCATTCTTCTTAAAAACAGAGGAGTATATTAAAAATAGAGAGTAAAGGAATAAATGGACTTTTCCTTAAAATAGTCAGTAGAATCTATTTAAAACCACCAGCAGATATCATATGGAATGGGGATAAACTTGAACCATTCCCATTAAGATGAGGGGTGAAACAAGGTTGTTCACTATCACTGTTACTATTCAGTATTGTATTAAAAATGTTAGCTTTGGCAAAGACAGAAAGAGAGATTAAAAGAATTAGAGTAAGTAATGAGGAAAGCAAATCATCACTCTTTGCAGATAATATGATGGCATATGTAGAGAACCCTAGAGAATCAACTAAAAAACTATTAGAAATAATCCAAAACTTTAGCAAAGTTGTACAATATAAAATAAACCCATATAAATCAAGAGCATTTTTATACATCCCTAACAAAATTCAAAAGCAAAAGATACAAAGAAAAATTCCATTGAAAACAATTGTCGATAGTATAAAATACTTGGGGATTTATCTGCCAAGGAAAGTCAGGAATTACATAAACAAAACTGAAAACACTTTCCACAGAAATAAAGTCAGATCTAAATAATTGAAAAAAATATTAAGTGCTCTTGGATAGGTTGAGCAAATATAATAAAGAGGACAATACTCCCTAAAATACTCTATTTATTTAGTGCTATTCCAATCAAACTCCCAAGAAACTATTTTACTGACCTAGAAAAATAACAGCAAAATTCATCTTGAAAAACAAAAGGTCAAGAATTTTAAGGGAATTAATGGAAAAAAATATAATTGAAGATGGCCTTGCTATACCAGACCTAAAACTATATTAGAAAGTAGTAGTCATCAAAACCATTTGGTACTGGCTAGGAAATGGAGTAGTTGATCAGTGGAATAGATGAGATTCACAGGACAAAATATTCAATAACTATATTAAGCTAGTGTTTGACAAACTCAAAGATCCCAGCTCTTAGGATAATAATTTATTAATCCACAAAAACTGCTGGGAAAATTGGAAACTACTACAACAGAAACCCACCCAATACCATATACCAAGATAAAGTCAAAATGGGTTCATGATCTAGATATAAAGAATGACATTATAAACAAATTAGAAGAGCATAGGATAGTTTACCTCTCAGACCTGTGGAGAAAAAAGACATTTGTGACCAAAGAAGAAGTAAAGATCATTACTGATCACAAAATAGATAATTTTGATTATATTAACTGAAAAATTTTTTGTACAACAAATCTATTGCAGACAAGATTAGAAGGGAAGCAATAAACTTGTACACATTTTTACATTCAAAATTTCTGATAAAGCCCTCATTTTAAAAATATATAGAGAATTGACTAAAATTTATAAAAGTTCAAGCCATTTCCCAATTGATAAATGCCTGAAGGATATGAACAGACAATTTTCAGATGAAGAAATTTAAACCATTTCTAGTCATATGATCATCACTATTATTCAGAGAAATGGCAAATTAAGATAACTCTGAGATACCACTACTCATTTCTCAGAGTGGCTAAGATGACAGGAAAAGATAATGCTGAATGTTGGAGAGGATGTGGAAAACTGGGACACTGATACATGTTGGTGGAATTGTGATTAGATCCAACCATTATGGAAAGCAATTTGGAAGTATGCTCAAAAAGTTATCAAACTGTTCATACCCTTTGATCTAGCAGTATTTCTATGGTCTTAAAACTCAAAGAGACCTTACAGAAGGGAAAGGGACTCACATGTGCAGACATGTTTGTGGCAGCCCTTTTTTATTGTGGCAAGAAACTCAAAACTGAATGGATGCTCATCAGTTGGAGAATGGCTGAATCAATTATGGTATATGAATGTTATGGAATATTATTGTTCTGTAAGGAACAAACAACAGCATGATTTAAGAGAGGTGTGGAGAGACTTATATTAATTGATGGCAACTGAAATGAGCAGAACCAGAAGATCATTATACATGGCAACAACAAGATTATATAATGATCAATTCTGATGGACATGGCTATCTTCAACAATGAGATTATTCAAACCAGTTCCAATTGTTCAGTAGAGAGCCAACTCCACCTAGAGAGAGGAGTGTTGGAACTGAATCATTGAGAACATAGCATTTTTACTTTTTGTTGTTGCTTGCTTTCACTTGTTTTTACTGATTTTGCTTTATTTTTCTTGTGCATCACAATAATTGTATAAATATGTATGCATACATTAGACTTAACATATATTTCTACTATGCTTAACATATTTTGAACTACTTGTCATCTAGGAGAGGGAAAATTGTAACACAAGGTTTTGCAAGGGCTAAGTTGAAGAATTTTCCATGATTATGTTTAAAAAAAAAAACTTTAATTAAAAAAAAGAAATTGACATATGGGATTAAGAGATATTGTAAAAGCCACAGGAAAAGAGAAAGTAGACTACATAATATATAAGATTATTTAATTATGGAGGTCGGTTTTCAAAGGTAATTAATATACTGAGACATTCAAATGACATACAACCATATAGTGTTTTCAAGTGCTCAAGATTAACATTTTAGTATCTGGATGATATAAGCAATAATTAGGCAATAAGTGTTATAGTATTTCCAATTGATATAGAGGGCAGTTCTGCAGAAGTTTAAAAAAGATGGCAACTTTTTGAAGAGCTTTGAACAATGGCTGGGAACTTCAGCAAAAAGGGGAAGAGGAATTTAGGGAACACATTAAATCAATATTGCTGAAATTATAGCAACATTCTGACTTTTAACTACTTTGTAATTATTATAAATGTAACATAAAGGTATTACTATCTAATTTTATCTAGACACATGCATAGTTCTAATTATACTGTTTGAAGGTAGTTGACTAAAATTGGATCCTTAAATTTTTAAAATTTGTATTTTTTTGTAATTTAAAAAAGTAAACAATTGCTTTGCTTCTTGATATAATTGTTTTGTTATTGTTGTTCTTTTTCTTCTTGTTGTTTTTCTTCCTTCTTCTTTCTTTCTTCCTTCTTCTCATTTGTCTTAAAATTTATTGCTTGGTGTACATTAATTTAGTATTTACTAGGCAATGGAGAGAAAATAACAACAACAACAACAATGACAAAAACAAACAAAAATCTAAATATTTTCTGCCTGCAAGGAATTTTCATTCTATGGGACTTATATTCTTTGAAAGTTGCCTAGAAAATAGGACCTAGAGAATAAGACACATGCTTAGTTTTATACAGCCTTTATGTATATATGTAAGTGTGCACATATATGTGTGTGTGTGTGTGTGTGTGTGTGTGTATGTATATGTATATATGTATATGTAGTCTCAAAGACTGGTTCTGATATGTATATCAATTGATACTGTATCTTTCATTTCCCTTATCCCTTCAAGTGACAGTGGGAAGATTCAAGAGTTGACATCACCTTTTGTAAATGTTATTGGTCTACAGCAACAAATGAATTTAATTAAATTCAACATAAATTTTAAATACTACCATGGAAAACTATACTTAATCCATATAATTTTAAAAATCTTGAGGAATCCCAGTGAATCTCAGGCATGCCTTTGTGTAAATCTGTTGAGAACTTTGAAATGCACTCAAAGATATCTGATAGAAAGTCAGGAAGCATATTCATGAGTATCCTTTATGGCAGGCCTGTGTTTGTAGTCTTCTTAAGAGAAATACACAAATATGCTCCTTAGTGAGTCTTACCTGAGAGGAACTGCTCTGAATCAAGGGTCAGGCATCAAATGAGAATATTTAGCATAGCCCCTTCTTTGTTCTCAGCCTATTAAAATTCCTTAGTGGAAAGGGACTTTGAGAATTCAGTTAGGAAGCTTTGTACAACTTGCCTTACAAAGTTACAAACAAAGCTATGTGGTATAGTGGATAGAATGGAGAGATTCCCTTCCTGAAATCAAATATGCCTTAAGATATTAAGATAGTATAATAAGATAGGCACCAGCTATTCCTTGTCATATCATTTAACCCTTTTTGCCTCAGTTTTTTTTTTTTCATATGTAAAAATGAATTGGAGAAGGAAAGACAAATCATTACAATGTCTTTATTATGAAAACCCCAAACGACTATGAAGAGTCAGGACTGAAAAATGACTAAATAACATAGTATTCCAGAGAACTGGTGATGAATGTGGTATCATTTTTTTTTGAAAATAAATGAACAAAAACAAAAAGAAAAGCAAGCCAATAAAAATGATTATATTCTAAAAGCTAAATTTCTTGAAAATACTACAACTTCTTAAATGGTTTCATGACATTTGAAACAACTAGGGAAATATGAAAATTATCTTCTTGCATGTTTTTCCCATGGAAAAAAGACTGATAGATGAATGGAATTTTCTCAGATTATGACTTTACAAAGTCTCCCATTAGAGACTCTGAATAGCTGTGACTCTGGATTCTCCTAGTCAAGAAATTCAGATGTAGGTGTTTGCTTATAGTGGTGATAATATATTTTATATGTTGTCTATTTTTAGTGTTTTATACTCTTTAGGTAATCACCATATTTGTTAATCACTTATTACTTTTATATTGTTTCCTCTTTTTTTATCTCTTGTTCAAATCAACAGTCTGAACATTAATAAACTTCTGTATGTTTCTTTTAAGTCTGTAACTATTGAATGTGATATCCTCCATACCTAGGATAATCCTACAATATGTTCCAAACAATAATACATCTGTCCTTATTTTGTAGGTAAAAAACATTTTAATTATAAAATTGATTAATCAAGAAGTGTCTGTTGATAGCCATGGATATATAAGGATAACATACACAAAAAACATTTGAAGATAATGAAAGCTATTTCACTTAAATATCAATATAAGTTTCAAGGAATATGTGACACATGAGCTGAGAAGCCTTTTGAGGTGTCAAAGATGAAACTTGAGTATATTTAAGTATAGTAGAATGACATACAAATAAATTAAAGTAGCCAAAAAAGCTGTTAAGTTCAGGGACCAAAAATATTAATATGAAATGAAGCTTTGTAAATGTAGGAGTAATATTATCATATCTGTAATTAGAAAAGCTTTAAGTAATAAACAGAAACAGAGCCATACAGAGACAGAGACAGAAAGAGATTATAAAGCAATCAAGAGACTCCTAACAAAAAATTTAGGCAGCTATGTGGTATAGTGGATAGAATGGAGAGATTCCTTTTCCTGAAATCAAATATGCCTTAAGATATTAAGATAGTATAATAAGATAGGCACCAGCTATTCCTTGTCATATCATTTAACCCTTTTTGCCTCAGTTTTTTTTTTTTCATATGTAAAAATGAATTGGAGAAGGAAAGACAAATCATTACAATGTCTTTATTATGAAAACCCCAAACGATTATGAAGAGTCAGGACTGAAAAATGACTAAATAACATAGTATTCCAGAGAACTGGTGATGAATGTGGTATCAATTTTTTTTGAAAATAAATGAATAAAAACAAAAAGAAAAGCAAGCCAATAAAAATGATTATATTCTAAAAGCTAAATTTCTTGAAAATACTACAACTTCTTAAATGGTTTCATGACATTTGAAACAACTAGGGAAATATGAAAATTATCTTCTTGCATGTTTTTCCCATGGAAAAAAGACTGATAGATGAATGGAATTTTCTCAGATTATGACTTTTTGGGGGGCTTTCTAATGATGCTGACAAGAACATCTCCCATAGTATTTTGATATTTTCTGAATTCCCCTTCTTTTAACTTTTAGTCTCAAGGGTCTGAACATCTCAGTTAATTAGAAGTGTCTTTATGATTCAAGATACAAAATACATTTTTGTGAATCCATTTTAAAAATTATCATCTCATTAGGGAATTTATCAAGTTATTAACAAAAACAGAACCAAATCAGAGCATTAATAAATCTCTTCTTGAACTTGCTCTCAGGTGATATCTAAGACACTAAGTGAAAAGACATCAAAGAATTAATTATCTTCTGTGGGCTAATGTCCATTTAAATTTGTTTTGCCATCAAATGTGAAACAAAAATAAGAAAGTGTACAGAAGGCACAATGGAACCACTATTTCCCCAATGAGAACAAATTTTATAGTAAATAATTTTAAAACCAAAGAGAACAGCTTAACATGACATATTAAAGTTTGGATTTAAATACATATCTATTTTTTTAAATTTAATTTTATTTAATAATAACTTTGTATTGACAGAATCCATGCCAGGATAATTTTTACACACCATTATCCCTTGCAATCACTTATGTTTCGTTTTTTCCCCTCCCTCCCTCCACCACCCCCCCAAGATGGCAAGCAGTCCTATATATGTTAAATATGTTGCAGTATATCCTAGATACAATACATATTTGCAGAACCGAACAGTTCTCCCGCTGCACAGGGAGAATTGGATTCAGAAGGTAAAAATAACTCGGGAAGAAAATCAAAAATGCAAATAGTTCACATTCATTTTCCAGTATTCCTTCTTTGGGTATAGCTGTTTCTGTCCATCATTTATCCAATGAAACTCAGTTAAGTCTCTTTGTCAGAGAAATCCACTTCCATCAGAATACATCCTCATACAATATCGTTGTCAAAGTGTATAATGATCTCCTGGTTCTGCTCATCTTACTTAGCATCAGTCCATGTAGGTCTCTCCAAGCCTCTCTATATTCATCCTGCTGGTCATTCCTTACAGAGCAATAATATTCCATAACATTCATATACCACAATTTACCCAGCCATTCTCCAATTGATGGGCATCCATTCATTTTCCAGTTTCTAGCCACTACAAACAGGGCTGCTACAAACATTTTGGCACATACAGGTCCCTTTCCTTTTTTAGTATCTCTTTGGGGTATAAGCCCAATAGAAACACTGCTGGATCAAAGGGTATGCACAATTTGATAACTTTTTGGGCATAATTCCAGATTGCTCTCCAGAATGGCTGGATTCGTTCACAACTCCACCAACAATGCATCAGTGTCCCCGTTTTCCCGCATCCCCTCCAACATTCATCATTATTTTTTCCTGTCATCTTAGCCAATCTGACAGGTGTGTAGTGGTATCTCAGAGTTGTCTTAATTTGCATTTCTCTGATCAATAGTGATTTGGAACACTCTTTCATGTGAGTGGTAATAGTTTCAATTTCTTCATCTGAAAATTGTCTGTTCATATCCTTTGACCATTTATCAATTGAAGAATGGCTTGATTTTTTATAAATTTGAGTCAGTTCTCTATATATTTTGGAAATGAGGCCTTTATCAGAACCTTTAATTGTAAAGATGTTTTCCCAGTTTGTTGCTTCCCTACTAATCTTGTTTGCATTCGTTCTGTTTGTACAAAGGCTTTTTAATTTGATATAATCAAAATTTTCTATTTTGTGATCGGTAATGGTCTCTAGTTCATCTTTGGTCACAAATTTCTTTCTCCTCCACAAGTCTGAGAGATACACTATCCTATGTTCCTCTAATTTATTTATAATCTCGTTCTTTATGCCTAGGTCATGGACCCATTTTGATCTTATCTTGGTATGTGGTGTTAAGTGTGGGTCCTTGCCTAATTTCTGCCATACTAATTTCCAGTTATCCCAGCAGTTTTTATCAAATAATGAAATCTTATCCCAAAATTTAGAATCTTTGGGTTGTCAAACACTAGATTGCTATAGTTGACTATTCTGTCTTGTGAACCTAACCTTTTCCACTGATCAACTAATCTTAAATACATATCTAAAAAGAAATAGTAAGAAGGAAAACTCAGGAAGTGTTGAGTGTTTCTGAACTTCTCATAGTAGGACAGGTTAATACATCCATAGAAGTATTTCATCATTGCCCTCATCCATAGGATCAAATATGCCAGCAGCTGTTCCTAGAAAGATTCCATCCTTCTAATTACCATCACCATTCTATTTGTTTGCTCTGTGTGTAGAAGGAGACACTTTTTGCTATCATTGAATTGATTAAGTAATATGCTCCCAACTATAGATGAAAAAGGAATATAGGCACCTTCTTCCTCTGTTTTATCCATCCTGCAAGGAAATAATTTTGTTTTCTTGTAAAATCTCATTTATTCTTCACAAGTTATAATGCTTCAAGTCCTAGTAACACAAATACCCTAAATCTAGTATTTGAAACATTACCTATCTGCAGAGATTGAAGCATTTGGTGATTCATATTCTTAAGGATGATGAAACACTAAGTGGTATAATATTTCTAATATGAGTATCAATATTCTTTACGTTTAGTTAGCATTGCTAGGAAATAGTTTTTTCAAGATGACTTCTAATATAGTATAAGAAATTCTTTATTTTCCCTATATAAGCAAATATAAATGCAAATACATTAGATGCAAATATAATATAATGTTAAATATTTATATAATATTTCATTAAATAAATTGAAAGTATAGATTACTTTTATACTACTAATTACCTCAGTCAAAATTTTTGGGCCAAAATTCTTTTGTTTTGTGCTTTTTTTCCCCATTTCTCCTATAACATTTCTTTCTTGTGGCAGATATTTTATAGTCTTGTTTTTAATGTTAAAATCACTTTATAATAACTGAAACATCAAAAGAATGCTCTACAACCTAATCTGGTTTTAGACTGAGAGAAGTGAGAAATTGAATAATTTTATCCTTTGTATTTTCCATTTCCCTCCTTCTCTCTTACTCCTTCATCTTAGATCTCTGCCTTAATCTCTTCCTGTAACTCTTCTTCTTTGGCATTGTTCAGAGCAAAACAAAACAAATACTTTAAACAACTCTAAATAATGAAGAAAATTAAGTTCAGAGTAATAAAGGCAGAACACTTTAAATATTAATAAATAAAATTAATCCTCAAGGTAAGATACTTAGAATGACCATTCTAGTAGGTAGAAAATTGTTTAAGTGTATTTGATTTTACTTTGTATATTTATAAAGAGTAAAAACATTTACATCAAAAAAATTATTAAGCTAATGCAAAGAAAAAATTTAGTTGACTTCATCTTTTACTGATTTTTTTCTAATATAATTTTCCCCATCTGCAAAGTATATTTTATCTATAGTAATTTCCATTTAAGTAGTGATAATTACAAATTAGGTTCATATTTTCAAAATTAGAGATTAAGAATTTTCTAAATGAATTTTTATTTTTTTCATTAAATACTTACTAGAGGACAAAGCCAATTTGTCAGAGACAACTCACGGAAGTTCATCCAAAAACACCTCCAAATAGTTTTTAAAATACCATAAAACAATTCCTAGAGATGCAGAATCTACAAAAGTATGGGGTAAAAAATTTACAGTCAGAGACAGAAGAAGATAATGTGAAATATCTCATAGTAAAACAACTGATCTAGAAAATAGATCCAGAAGAGATAATTTAAAAATTATTAAAGTACCTGAAAGCCATGATCAAAAAAAAAAAAAAAAAAAAAAAAAAAAAAAACCTCAACACCACCTTTTAAGAAATTATCAAGGAAAACTGACTTGATATTAGAGAACTAAAGGGTAAAATGTAAAGAAAAAAGAAAAAAAAAGAAAAAAAAAACACTAGTCACCTCCTAAAAAAGTTCCCCAAATAAAAATGTCCAGAATTATAGCCACATTTTAGAGTTCCCATATCAAGGAAAAAAGATTGCAAGTAAATAGAAAGAAATATTTAAAATAGAGCCACATTTTTAGATTTAGCAGCTTCCACATTAAAGGATTAGAGGGCTTGGAATATGATATTCTTGAATGCAAAGTAGGTAAGATTGCAACTAAGAATCACCTTTTCAGCAAAACTTAGCATAATCCTTTCGAGCATCAAAATTGATAGTCAATGAAACAAAGGACTTTCAAGTATTCTTGATTAAAAGATCAGAGTTCAATAAGAAATTGGACCTTCCGATACAAAATTAGAGCAACATACAAAGGCAAACAGGAAAGGGAAATCAAGGGGATTTCATAAGGTTCAACTTTTGACATTACTGTATGAGAAGATAATGCTTGCCACTCAAAAAATGCACCAGTTATTAAGGCAATCAGAAGGAGACAGAGAGCACTGATTTTGCCTTGAATGTGAAGATATTTTATCTCCTCAACAAAAAATTAAGGGATGAGATAAGGGAAAGAAAGAGATAGAATGGAATAAGCTATCTCACATAAAGTTTTTACACTCGAGGGGATTTGGGGGGAGATGGAAAGAGCGAGCACTTTTAAGAATTGGTTCAGAGAAAATAGCATATATACACAATTGGATATAGAAATCTATTTTACTGAAAATTGTAGGCCAATTTCCCTACTGAGTATTTTTTACAAAATATTAAATAAAATATTAACAAAAAATTATAATAATTTATCATCAGAATAATACATTATGGGGAACCAAGATAACAGAGAGCAGACATGACTTTCTGTGACCTTCTGTGACTTTCTCTCAAACCAATAGTAGATTAAGCCTCTAAACTCATTTTGGAGTCAGAAAACCTACAAATATTTAGAGTACAAAACATTTCCAGGAGAAGATACCTCCAAACAGGTCTCTTTCAAATAGGTAGAGGGACAGTCTGCCAAGCCCAGACCGCAACATAGGAAAACCAGGGCAAGCAGGAAAATTCTGCTGGGGCAGAGAGTCAATGTTGTACCATCCACACACCTGGGAATGTTTTGTAGGCCTTTAAGGTTAATGTGTCCTGGTTGCAAGCATGTGGTTTGACAGATTTGCTACAAAATGCTAATTGTAAATCACAGAGTCCCAGAAGAAAGCAGGACCTAGCAACAATTACACAGTACCAGAAGTCAAGTAGTATAACTGCCCAGGGCAAACTAAAGCAGCTGTCACTCCTTTTCATTTAGAGCAGACTTTAAGTCTTAAAAAAATAAACAAAAACAGAAAGAAAAAAAAAACTCTCACCAAAAACAGCTTTTATGGAGAGAGAGAAGAACAGACCACAAATCCTGAGATTCTTAAAGGCAAATCAACTCAGATAAAGTCCCAAAGGGAAATATGAACTGGTCCCCATTTCACATTTCTTTTTGTGGAAGATTACATAAAGGGTGTGAAAAGATATTTAGAAGAAAAATGGGGAAAGGAAAAGAGATCTTTTTCAAGAAGGAATGAGAAAAGCATATAACTCCCTACAGAATAGATAGGATGAAATGGAAAAGGCATATAACACCTTACACAATAGTTATGAAAAAAATATGAATTTGTTAAAAAAAGAAAACTTGTGAAATGGAAAAAATGCAATGAACAAAAAATTCAATTAGCCAAATATAAAAAGAAGCTTAAAAAGTAACCAAGGAAAATAATACACTAAAATTTAGAAATGAACAAATGGAAGTGAATGACTTAAGACTTCAAGAATCAGTCAAACAAAAAAAAGAAAGAAAGAAAGTAAGTAAAAAATAGAAGAAAATATGTAATATCTCCTCGGAAAAACAACTGAATTGGAAAAATAGATCTAGGAGAAACAATCTAAGGATTATTGGACTTCCTGAAAGCCATGATGAAAAAAAGAATCTAGGCACTATCTAAAAGAAAATCATAAAAGAAAACTGCCTTGATATTTTAGAATCAGAATGTCAAATAGCCATTGAAAGAATTCATCAATCATCTCCTGAAAGAGACTCCAAAATTAAATCTCCAAGGAATATTGTAGCTAAATTTCAAAACTCTAGAACCAAGGAAAAGATATTGCAAAAGAAATAATTTAAATATAAAAGAGTTACAATTAGGATTACCCAGGACCTAGTAGCTTACACCTGGAGAAAATTGAATGGAGACAGAAAGGGGTTTACTTTTTTCTCAGCGGTTTATGGAACCTGTACAAAAATTGACCATATATTGGGGCATAAAATCCTTAAAATCAAATGCAGAAAGGCAGAAATTTTAAATGCATTTTTTCAGATCATTATGCAATAAAAATAACATGCAAAATGAGGCCAGGAGAAAATCACCAAAAATTAATTGGAAATTAAATAATCTAATCCTAAAGAATGAATAGGTGAAACAACAAATCATAGACCCAATAAACAAGGTCAATTTATTGTGCGTTGAACTAAAAAGCTAGAAAAATGACAAATTAAAAACCCTCACTTAAACACCAAATTTGAAATTCTGAAAATAAAAAGGGAGATTAATAAAATTAAAAAAGAAAACTATTGAATTAATAAATAAAACTAAGAATTGATTTCATGATCAAAGAAATGAAAAATAATACAACTCTGAGATACCACAACACACCTCTCAGATTGGCTAAGATGACAGGAAAAAAAAATAATGATGAATGTTGGAGGGCATGTGGGAAAACTGGGACACTAATACATTGTTGGGGAACTGTCAACAGATCCAGCCATTTTGGAGAGCAATTTGGAACTATGCTCAAAAAAATTATCAAACTGTGCATACTCTTTGATCCAGTAGTGTTTCTATTGGGCCTTAATCCCGACATGATTTTAAAGGATAGAAAGGGACCCACATTGTGGCAGTCCTTTTCATAATGGCAAGCAACTGAAAAGTTGATGCCTATCAGTTGGAGAATGCCTGAATAATAAATGGTATATGAATGTCAGTGAATATTATTGTTCTATAAAAAAATGATCAGGAGGATGATATTCGAGAAGCCTGGAGTGATTTATATGAACTGATGTTTAGTGAAATCAGCAGATTCAGGAGATGATTGTATATAGCAATTATTATTCTATAAAAATGATCAGGAGGATAATATTAGAGAAGCCTGGAGAGAATTATATGAACTGATGTTTAGTAAAATCAGCAGATTCAGGAGATGATTGTATATGGCAACATTATTAAAGGACTATCAATTCTGATGAAGGTGACTTTTTTCAGCAATGAGATTATTGAGGCCAGTTCCAATGATCTTGGGTTGAAGTGAGTAATCTACACCCAGAGAGAGGTTTGTGGATACTGAATGTGGATCATAACAAAACATTCTCACTCTTTTTGTTGTTTTCTTGCATTTTGCTTTCTTACTCATTTTCTTATCTTTTTACTCTCGTGCACTTAGAGAATTGTATAAATTTGTTTACATATTTTGGATTTAATATATATTTTAACATGTATAACATATATTGGATTGTTTACAATCTAGGGGAGGGTTTAGAAGGAAAGGAGGGGAAAATCTGAAACACAAAGCTATGCAGTGGTCAATGTTGAAAAATTATCTGTGCTTATGTTTTGAAAATAAAAAGCTTTAAAAATTAAAAAAAAAAAAACCCAAAACATCAAAAAATACATTATAACCAAATGAGATTTATACTTGGAATTCAGGGTTGGTTCAATAACAAAAAAAATCAACATAATTGATCTTATTAATAACAAAACTAAGGGAAATTATAAAATTATCTCAACAGAAGCAGAAAAAGAATTTGACAATATGTAGCATTCATTTCATAGGAAAAAAAAATTAGAGAAGATAGGAATAAACTGAGTTTTCCTTAAAATGATAAGGGATACTTATCTAAAATCATCAATCAGTATTATATGTAATTGGAGTAAAATAGAAACATTCCCAGTAAGGCCAGGGATGAAACAAGGATGGTTTGTTATAATATAATAATGAAGGATGTTCATTATTACCACTGGTATTCAAAATAGTACCATAAATGATGGCTTTAGGAAAAGACAAAAAAGAAATAGAAGGAATTAGAGTAGTCAATAAGGAAATAAAGGAAATAAAACTTTTCTTCTTTGCAAATGACATGATGGTATCTTTAATGAATCCAAAGAATCAACTAAAAAGCTACTTGAAAAAGTTAGTAATATTAGCAAAATTGTGGGATATAAAATAAACCTATATAAACCACTAATTTTTATACATTACAAAGACAAAAGCAAGAGATAAAAATAGAATTCTCATTTCAAATAATAATACTGCCGAAACAAACCAAAACAAAATCAAACACAAGTAATAAAACATGAACTCAGATCTTAACTGAAAAAAATCAATTGCTCATGAATAGGCAAAGCTAATATAATAAAAAGGCAATTCTACCTATATTAGTCTTCTTATTTAGTACCATATCAAATTGCCAAAAAATATTTTATACAGCTAAAAAAAAAGGACAAAATTTATCTGTAAAAACAAAAGGTCAAGAAGGTGAAGGGAATTAATGAAAACAATGCAAATTAAAGTGGCCTACATGTTCCAGACTTAAAATCATACTATAGTACAATACTGATCCAAGTCATTTGGTACTGGCTGAGACATAGAGTAGTGAATCAGTAAAATAAATTTGGTATGCAAGACCCAGTAGTCAATGACTATCACAATCTACTGACTGTTAAGCCCACAGACTCCAAGTTCTGAAATAAGAACTCAACTGACAAAAATTGTTGGAGGAACCTGGGAAATAGTATAGCAGAAACACAGCATAGACCAATATCTTACACTCTCTACCAGGAATTCAGGGCTGGTACAATATCAGAAAATATATCACATTCTGGAGAGCAATTTGGAACTACATTTAAAAAGTTTTCAAACTGTGCATACCCTTTGATCCAGCAATGTTACTCCTGGGCTTATATCCCACAGAGATCTTAAAGGAGGGAAAGGGATCCACATGTGCAAAAGTGTTTCTGGCAGCTCTTTTCATAGTGGCTAGAAACTGCAAACTGAATGGCTGCACATCTATTGGAGAATAGATTATGGTATATGAATGTTATGGAATATTATTATTCTGTAAGAAATGACCAAAAGGATGATTTCATAGAAGCCTGGAGAGACTTACATGAAATGATGCTGAGTGAAATGAGCAGAACCAAGAGATCATTGTACATAGACTACAGGACTATACAATGATCAATTCTGATGAATGTAACTCTCTTCAACAATGAACTGATTCAGACCAGTTGTAATTGTTCAGTAATGGTGAGAACCATTTATACTCAGGGAGAGAGCTGTGGGAATTGAGTGTGGACCTCAACATAGCATTTTTACTCTTTCTGTTGTTTTGTGCTTGTATTTTTGTTTTCCTTCTCAGGTTTTTTTTTTTTCCCCTACATCCGATTTTTCTTGTGCAGCAAGATAATGTATGGATATGTATACATATATTGGATTTAACATATTATTTTAACATGTTTTGGACTACCTGCCACCTAGGGAGGGGTTGGGGAAAGGAGAGGAAAATTTGGAACAGAACGTTTTGCAAGGGGTCGGTGTTGAAAAATTACCCATGCATATGTTTTGTAAATAAAAAGTTATAATTAAAAAAAAGAAAATATATCAGCATAATTGTTCATATCAATAACAATACTATCACATAAGATTATCTCAATAGGAGCAAGAAAAGAATTTTACATTATGCAGCATTCATTTCTAAGAAAAAGACTAGAGAACATATGAATAAATGGAGTTTTCCTTCAAAACTAGTTCTTAACTTAGACATGAAGAGTGTTGTTATAAGCAAATTAGTAACAGAAGATATACATTATTTGTCAGATCATTGGAGAAGATAAGAATTTGTTACCAAATAAGAAACAGAGAGTTTATGAAATGTCAGATAATTTTGATGCCATTAACTAAAAAAGTTTTTGCCTAAACAAAATCTGCAAACTAAGGAATAGAAGGGAAGTGGACAGCTGAGAAAAAAATTTTAAAGATATTTTTTTCTGATAAAGACTTCATTTCTACAATGTACTATGGAGAAAAACTATAATTACTTAAAACTCATTAAATGATCCAAATATGACTAATGGGAAAAAAAAAGTTTACTGTTCTTAAAAGGCAAACAGACTCAATTAAGAATAAAAATGGGTATTTATGATAAGATGAATTAAGAATACTCAATAATAATAATAATGGACATTTATACAGCACTTCAATGTTCAGTTTGCAAAATACTTTTCATGTATTATTTCATTTGAGTCTCATTGCTGCCCTTAAGGAAAATACTTTCTGTGTTATAATCTTTATTTTATAAAAAGAGAAATTGATTCTTCAAGTAGTAAAGGAACTTGCATCTAATCAGATCATACAAATTTCAAATTTTCCCAACTTAAAGCCAAGAACTTAACCCTCTGTGCCAGATTGCTTGTGCCACCAGAGCTTTGGAGAAGTTGTTTAAGAAAAAGAATATTTCCTAACTTCATATATGTATATGCATGTATTTATTTGTATATTCATACACACATACATACACACATATGTATCTGTATGTGTCTTTGTGTAAAAAGCAAGAGAGACAAAAAGAGTTCAAATGCTTTTTAGTACTTTTCAATGTGAATCTTAATTCACATTTACATGGATGAAGAAATCTATAGATGGATATATAATCATTTATAAACTTTTCTCTATTCTAGTCCCAGCCTATGCAAGTGATATTTTTAGCTGAAAGTATTTGTTTGAGTGTCTGGGTACCATGGTGATAGATGCCATAGAAATGGACAGATATAAATATGCATAAATGGATATAATAATTAGGTATATATTCACTGTAGAAGTGAAACTTTCTTTTTCATATGTTCAGATGACATTTCCAGACATTAATTTGGATTCATTAATTCTAAGTCAATTTATCTTTTTAGCTTTTTTACATCACATATCTTGTTCAAGGATGTATTAAATGGAAAATTTTAAGTTTGATGCTTTAATGGCAGCTAGTGATAATTGAATGACATAAAGTAATATAAACAGTAGAAGAGGTTTTTTTTTTGGGGGGGGGTTAACTATTTTTTCACACTTTTTTAATGTGCAAAGTTCAATTATTCAACTTGAAATTATTACATAAAATTTGTTTTGAAGGGAAAATATGTAAGAGGTGAGTTGAAAATGCACTCCTATGTCTTTAAAATCTTCAAATTTCCATCTACATAATATTTCATTTTTCATTGTTTATATATGTTATCATCAATAAGTCAATTACCAAGTATTTAGTAAGTAGCTATTTCAGTCAAGGCACTATTCTTAACACTGGGAATAAAGAGAAAGTGAAAACCATTGCCCTTGCCTTTGAATATCTCACATTCCAATGACAGAATTAATGCAAAATGTCTGTCTACAAATTAAATATCTACAATATTGATGGAAGGTAATCTCAGAGAGAAGTCATTAACAGTAAAAGGTAGAGGGAAGCAAAATTATCCAACAGAATTTCCTATTTCAGTTGAGTTAAGAGCAAAGCCAAGGAAGGAGTACAGATGAAAAATATAGAACATTTCAGGAATATTGAACAGTATCAGTGAAGAAATTAGGAGTCCAACTTTTCATGAACTGTTTGAGGAAAAGCAAATAGTACAGTAATGTTCAACTATAGAAGACATGGAAGGTAACAGTACTTAAAGAGATTTTTTTAATGGAGTGGAAAAAAATTCATCAGTCCTTTAAATGCCAAATAGAGCCCTCCCTCACTCAAACCCAATCCACTTGCAATTTATGACATCAGCTCCCTGATATCATGGTCTTCACGAACAAAGGACAAACAACAGACTGATCATCTTATATATTTAATCCTAGATGTTATATTGAGCCACTAAATTTTATCAAGTAGGGAATTGCCATAGTCTGACATATGCTTTAGGAAGTTCACTTTGTGGACAGTGATAGTAACCAATCAATCTATAAATCAATATGTATTAAATGTTCCAAAAGCTGTGCTAAGCACTGAGGTTGAAAAAAAAAAAAAGAAAAAAAAAGAGAGCCTCTGTTCTTGAGGAGGTTACAATCTAGTTGTGTGGGGAGACAACAAACATCTATACAAACAATTTATATTCAGGATTAATAAATTATTTAAGTAGATTACTAAATTAAATATGTTTAGGAAAAGCTTCCTGACTAAAATGAAATTAGAGTTTTTATTTACAGGAAGCTAGGGAAGGTAGGAAGTGGATATGAAGAGGGAGATAATTCTCAGATAGTTAAGAAAGGGGCAAAGATCATTCCAAGGATTTGAATCTGATGACTGATTGGGATGATGACAATGTTTTCAATAGTAACAGAAAAGAGGGGAGAGTTTGTTTTGAACATGTTGTGATTAATTTATCTATTCAATCTAGTTTAAGGTGTCTGAAGCTATTTATATATTTAATATTAAAAATCAGAATAGATGTTAAAGAAAAAATAGATTTAATCATTGAGTATAAAAATGTTAAATTTATGTGAATTGATGAGCTTGCAAAATGAAAATATAGAAAAAAAAGAAAAGAAAGTCCAAAATAGAATTTTATGTGATGCATACAATCAAAAATCATCATCACTATAAGAATCCAGCAAAGGAGATTGAGGGGAAAAAAATAGATAGGGAGGGGGAGATCAGGAGGAGGAGGTATGTCAAAAACTTAGAGAAAAGAGTATATCAAAGAAAACAGGGTGATGAACAATGACAAAAACTGAAGAGTAGACAAGGAGAATGAAGGTTAAGACAATATCATATTTATCAAATGAGAGATCATTGGTAAATTTGGAGAAAGCAGCTTTGTTGGAATTCTTACAAAGTGCTAATTTAGCATGGTACTTAGCAAATCCTCTAGCTCACTAATGTATTTAAGTACTCATTGGAGTTCACACGTTTGGGAGATTTCAGGGTTTAGTATAAAATATCCGAATTCACACCTCCCTTAATCCCTGCCTCCAGAAGGAGGAGTCAACCTTTGGGAGATCATATATAAAGAAGCTCTTAGAGCTTCAAGGGAGTTAATTCAGCTAAAAAGATTGAGAGGGAAGCGTCAAGTGAGTTCAACAGAAGCCTCTCTCAGAGGCAAGAAAGATTCATTCCATCTTCCCTTTGTGCTGGCTGGAGGCTGAAGAAAGCAGAGGCAAAGGACAACTGCAAGAGCTCTTGGAACCAACCAGAAAGATAGGCCTCTAAGAAAAACTAACTGGGTTATTTTGGAGGAAGCAATAAAAAATCTGAACTTTTAACACTTGGCTGCATTTGGGTGATTATTACTTTTAACTGAAATTAAGGCTGCCTCCAGAAAACCTCCCCAAGAAAACTGCTCCCAGAGAGAACCATTATATTTTAAAGAAGAGAACACCACACAGCTTCAGTAGAATAAGGTGCACATCAGGATTCAAAAGAGTTAAAAGGAGATTAGTATAAGAGATTATAGGAACACCTGTTATAGTGTTGTTGTTTTCAAGGACATTAACTACAAAGGGCAGAAGAGATATAGGAAGATATTTAGCAGGAATGGAAAATTTAAATGAGGGATTTTTATGAATGAAAAAGGGAAAAAAAACATATTTTAGGCAATGAAATTGAGCCAAAGGAATACTAGAGATCCAATGTGACAGAGTAGGAATGACCTTGGGCAGCCATCTTTTGGAGGAGATGAGATAGCATTAGATCTGTTGCCTAGATGGAGGGGTTTTGCTTATTAAGACAAAGGGTTTTCTTTGTTATGACCATTTCTTTCTGTGAAAGAGAAATGAAAGGTGGTAGAAGTCATCTGGGTCATCATGAAATGAGGAAGAGGGGAGAAGAGAATGGTCACAACAAATGTTATTATTTTCTAAAATATAAGGTAAATTCTTAACTAAGAGGGTTGTGGATATTGAGTCCTATGGAAGGTTTAAGGAGGGATGAAAAATTTGAAATAACATCTCTGAGGAGTGGAGTAGTAAGTTTACAAGAGAGAAATATTGTCTAGTAGCAGTGAGAATTTAGTTGAAATTATGTAATGAAAATATATAGTGGACTGAACAAAGTTGCATGATTTTTTTTTTTTTACATCTTTGTTCAAAAACATGTGAGGAGGAGTGAAGATAATAAGTGTTAAGAGCAATCCAAGGCTGAGATTTAAAAGGGAGTAATTGGCAAAATGGTAATGGTGCTAGAAATTCAATAGAGTATAGTAAAGAATTGAATTCTTTCATCAAGGGGTCAAAATGGGGAGGAAAGAGAAGAGAACGATTACTTCCAGGAAAGAATTGAAGAGTCAATGGATTGGAGGTCACAATGTTGGCAAAAAAAAAAAACCTCATAAAGAAAGGTTAAGGGAGAGATAAAAAGTTAGTAAATTTTGATAAGATTAATGGATTTTTAAGTTATTGAATGTGAAAGTGGTGCTTTTAAGGTGATGGTAAGGTTCCGTATATGATCATCTTTGCCCCTAATTGAGATGTGAAGGGTTAGTATGAAAAGTATGCAGCTTGAAAAATTAAATGGTTAGGGAGATTGAGGGGAAGTCAATATGAATGTTGAAGTCTCTTAATATGAAAGTAGGACTTAAGAAGGAGGGAAAAATTGTGAGCCATGTACTAAACTTATTGAGAAAAAAATACAGGAATTACCTAGAGATTTATAGACAACAGTTTCCAGAAGACTAATACCATAGTCCAGGTGGGAGTTAATAAACACCTACACTAGGATAGAGACATGGATAGAGAAAAAAGAACATTAAACAGATGTGAAGTTATAAGGTATTATTTAATAACAGACAAGGCACATAGGATGTTAGTTAAAAAAAAATGATAGTGACAATAAGACTGAAAATCTCTTTACTGAGAAGATGATGCTACCCCAGACTGAAATAGAAAAGTCAGGAAAAAGAAAGGTTTAAGGTAGAAAGATAATTTCTTCTATTTTAGATATGGTAAGTCCAGATATCTGAGGGAACATATGATTAAAGATACCCCTTCAAAATCTGAAGCTGGTGCTGAGGACAGATAGTGCTGGGCTTATGGTGGGAGAATCATTTTCACAGAAATGATAATTGAATGCATAGGAGCTGAAGAGATCTCCAAGCAATGAGGGATAGCAGAAGAAAAGCAAATCATTTTAATAGATTTTGACATAGATGAACATTTGGCAAAGGAAATTAAGAGAAGAAAGAGTCTGTCAGATAGGAGATGTAGAGTTTGAAACCCAAAAGAGTACAGTATCAAGAGGAAAAAATATGATAATAAAAACAGGAGCTAGAGAGAGTTAGAAGGATGAATATTGAAGAAAAAATCAATTATATATGAATTAGTTACCAAAAAGAAACAAACAATAACAATCATAATTGGTATTCTCTCTAAAATGTAATGTTCTCTGTTGAGGTTTTCTTGGGGTCTCTGGAGGCAGCATTTATTTCAGTTCAGTTATCACCACATGAGTAGCCAGGGGTTAAAGTCCAAATCCTTTATTGTCTCCTTCAAAGTGGGGCTGCATTAGTTTTCTGGAGGCCTCCCAGATCTTAATTTCAGTGGAGAAGGGAAGGAGAAGAGCCTGGTACCACTTCTCTGTCTGCCCTAGTTCTGCTTATGGTTGAGTTTGTCTGAGCTTATATGCTTTCTTATCATAGGTGTGAATCTTGTGGAATTATATTAAGTACTAAGTACATGTACTGAAGTAGAGAACTGTTAAGCATCATGCTAAATAACCATTGTCTCTATCAATTCCACTGAGTTAGCACCTTGTTTCAAGTTCTAACCCATAATAGGTAGGAACTTTAAAAATTATCTATTATGTCTTCTAGCCTATGGAAGAACCTTTTCTGTAGCATCTGTGATTGAGAGCTATTGGGCCTTCTAAAGAAATTCTTAATGTTGTTTTGAATTGAAATTTGGGAATTTTACATTCCCAGTCAAGTGTTTCTTTTTAAAATATCTCAAGAATTTTATTCATCTTATTAACCTGCTAAAAATACAAAAGAAAAAATATAAGCAAAGGGAGTAAAAACTTACATTTACATAAATAGGAGGGAGAAAGCACCAATAATGAAGGTTTCAGGAAAGACCTCATGTTGCAACTTGCACCTAAAGTATACTTTAAAGGAATTATACAAGATAGAAGCATGAAGGGTAAAGTCTCTAGACATGAAAAAGTATCTGAGTAAATATATTAACATAGGATGGGACATTCTATAGGGTGAACAGATTTTCCGGTTAATTTGACATGAATGAATAGCATTTGAGGAAAATAAATTTGTGAAATAAAATTCCAAAGTTAAGTGGACCATGGAGAGATTTAAATAACTGGCTGCAGATTCTGAATTTTGCCATGATTTCATCTGAATGATTTCTTATCACTGATGTCACAGAAGGAGATGTTTATTAAGGTCCAATCAAAAAGGAATAAATCATAAACTTTTCCAGAAAATGAAACAAAAGACATCTCTAAAGCAGACCAAATATAATTCCATTGTTCCAAGAAGTCAATGCTTGAGCCAAATAACAGCAATAAATAGCAACAAATAAATAATAATAATATCCAACAATCTCTATCATATGTAGGCTGCAGACTGGAAGAATAAGTTTATTATCTGCATTTTCCTTGAATGTCTGAGTCCTGCTTTTCAGTTTTGACACATATGTCAATGATGTATACCCTAAGAACTTACTCCTAGCAGAATGATAAACATACACACACACACACACACACACACACACACACACCTTCTACTTGTATATAAAAGAATTGTTTTGACAAAATTGTTTTCACTTGAGCTACAGAAATTCATCTGCATTTTCTATGGTCATTAAAAAGGCACTTATTTTTTCCTCATGAAGCCTGTTCATAAGATAAGATAACAATACTGTTAATAATAGTAGTGATATTTATATAACACTTTAAAGAGAGCAAAGTATTTTGCAAATTATATCATTTGATCATCTCAACAAACCTGAGGTTTAGGAGGTATTATTATATCCATTTTATATATGCACACTGGAAGGTACAATTGGCATTCAATTTTGAGATTACATTTTTCTATCATATCAGTTAAAATTGTCCCATTTGATTTTTCTTTTCCCCTCCTTCCCATCTGCTATTCCTAAAATGATAGGCAGTTTGATATAGTTTATACATGAACAATAATATAAAACATTTTCATATTAATCAGAGCTGTGAAAGGAAAAAATATATATATATATATATATATATATAGAAAAAAAATAGAAAGAATAAAGTGAAAAGGAACTTCCAGCCAAGATGGCAGAAAGGAGGCACACATCTATTTCAGCTCCGCATTTTCTCTCAGAATTGATTTCATGACAAGCCTCGGAATTAGTCCTTGACTGGAAAAACAAACAAACAAATAAATAATTACCAAGAGAAGACATCCTTGAAATTCGCCAGAAAAGGTCTGTTTTTGCTTGAGGGCAGGGATGGTTTTAGAACAGGCTCAGGTTGAGGACAGGCAGTGGCAGCAAGAGTATGGCAGGCAGCTCACAGCTGAGCAGACCAGAGTGGGGTGGGATGTGATCTCAGCAGCAGTCTCTGTAGGGAGAGCTGTGCTATAGTATTGGATACTTTGTACCTGGCAGCAAGCCAGTAGACAAGCAGAGAAGCTAAAAACACAGGGGGTGAAGAATAAAACTCAAAAAAACTAGGGTCTCTCGGGACCTGGCCACAACTGCCCATAGTGTCTCAGTATGCTCTCAAAGTCTCAGAGTGCAGATGCAGCACAGCAATTGCTGTCCTGCTAGTGCCTTACTACTGCTCCCCGCAGTTTGTAGAGGAAGCTCGGTAACACTATCCAGCAACCTCCCCTCCCCCAAAAATTAAAAGCAGATTACATTTTTTTTGGCTAGTTTGTCTTCTTTGATTCTTCTCTGACAAAATGAGCAAAAAATTTAAATGGACCTTAACCATAGAGAGCAGACTTTAAACCCTGAGGAAACTAAAAACAGACTGTCTCCAGATGAATCCACAAAGGAGGATATCATCTGGTCCTCAACACAGCAAAGTCTCATAGAAGAAATTACAAAGGCACTCACAAGAGAACTAGAAGAAAAATGGGAAAAGGAAAGGGAAGTTTGGCAAGAGAGTCTAGATAAGTCATCCCACTCATTTAAAGATAGAATGGATAAAGAAATCAAATCTTTGAAAAACAGAATTAGTGAACTGGAAAAAGAAAATAGCTCTCTAAAAAATAAAATTGGCAAAATGGAAAAAAAATTCCATAGAACAAAACAACTCAACTAAAAACTCAATTGGACAATTAGAAAAAAGATATTAAAAAGTGAATGAAGAAAATGCTTCATTGAAAATGAGAATCGAACAAGTGGAATTGAATGACTCAAGGAGACACCAAGAATAAATCAATCAAAACCAAAGAAATGAAACAATGAAAAAAATGTCAAATACCTTCTTAGGCAAACAACAGACCTGGAAAATAGATCTAGGAGAGACAATCTGAGAATTATTGGACTCTTTAAAAAATATGATGAAAAAAAGAGCCTGGACACTATTTTCCAGGAAATTATCAAAGAAAATTGCCTAGAAGTTATAGAAACAGAGGGTAAAATAGAAATTGAAAGAATTCATTGATCACCTACTAAAGGGGATCCTAAAATAAAAAGACCAAGAAATATAGTGGCCAAAGTCCAGAACTATCAGATAAAGGAGAAATTACTGCAAGCTACTAGAAAAAAAAAAATTCCATTAAGGATTACTCAAGATCTAGCAGCATCCACATTAAAGGATCGAAGGGCCTGGAATGTGATATTCTGAAAGCCTAAGGAACTTGGTATGTAGCCAAAAATAACTTACCCAGCCAAAATTAGCATATTTTTTTTTTCCCATGGAAGAAGATGGACATTCAACAAAATAAGCGTATTTCACCTATTTTTGATGAAAAAAACAGAACTTAACAAAAAGTTTGATCTACAAATATAGAACTCAAGAGAAACCTAAAAAGGTAAAAAGAAATCTTGGGAACTATATTTCTGCTATAAAGATATAGAAAGAATATATGTATATCTTGTCCTAGAGACTAGAGATGGAAAGGAAATTGTACCAGAAAAAAGGTAAAGTGAAAGTACTACATGTCACGAAAAAGCAAAGGAAACCTATTATATCTGAGAGAAAGAATGGAGGGGGATGAATATAGTGGGTATCTTACTGCCTTCAGAATTGGCTTTAAGAGAAAAATTTTAGATATATTCAATTTATGGTGAAACTTGTCCCACCTCATTGAAAAGTGGGAGGGGAAAAGTGAAAAAGGAAGGAATAAGCTAAGCGGAAGGGAATACAGAAATTATGAGGAAAACAAGTAAAATAGGGGGAGGAACTCTAAGGTAGGGAGGAGGGTTACTAAAAGGGGCAGGCTGTGAGAAGCAAGTGGTGCTCACAAGTTTAATACTGGGGAGGGGGGTAAGGGGGAAACAAGGGAGAAAAGCATAAACAGGGGTTAACAAGATGGAAGGAAACACAGAATTAGTAATTTTAAGTGTAAATGTGAAGGGGATGAACTCTCCCATAAAGTTGAGGTGGATAGCAGACTGGATCAAAAGTCAGAATCCTACAATATGTTGTTTACAGGAAACACATTTAAAGCAGGGAGATACATACAGAGTAAAGGTAAAAGGTTGGAGCAGAATCACTATGCTTCAGGTGAAGTCAAAAAAGCAGGGGTAGTCAATCTGATCTCAGATCAAGCAAAAGCAAAATTTGATCTAATAAGAAGAGATAAAGAAGAGCACTATATCTTGCTAAAGGATAGCATAGATAAAGGAGTATCAATATTAAACTTATATGCACCAAGTGTTATAGCATCTAAATTCTTAAAAGATAAATTAAGAGAGCTGCAAGAAGAAATAGACAGCAAAACTATCATAGTAGGAGAGTTCAACCATGCACTCTCAGAATTAGATAAATCAAACCACAAAATAAATAAGAAAGAAGTCAAAGAGGTAAAGAGAGTACTAGAAAATTTAGATATTATAGATCACTGGAGAAAACTAAATGGAAACAGAAAGGAGTACACTTTCTTCTCAGCAGTTCATGGAACCTACTCAAAAATTGATCATATATTAGTACATAAAAACCTCAAACTCAAATGTAGTAAGGCAGAAATAATAAATGCATCCTTTTTAGACCATGATGCAATGAAAATTGCATTCAATAAAATGCCAGGGGAAAATAGGCCAAAAGATAATTGGAAACTAAATAATCTCATACTAAAGAATGATTGGGTGAAACAGCAAATCATAGACATAATTAATAACCTCACCCAAGAAAATGACAATGATGAAATGTCATACCAACACGTGTGGGATGCAGCCAAAGCGGTAATAAGGGGAAACTTCATATCTCTAGAGGCCTGCTTACATAAAATAGAGAAAGAGAAGGTCAATGAATTGGGTTTGCAACTAAAAATGCTAGAAAAAGAACAAATTAAAAACCCCTAGTCAAACACTAAACTTGAGATTCTAAAAATAAAAGGAGAGATCAATAAAATTAAAAGTTAAAAAAAAATACTATTGAATTCATTAATAACACTAAGAGTTGGTTCTATGAAAAAAAAAAAAAAAACAATGAATAGACAAACCCTTAGTAAATCTGATTAAAAAAAGGAAAGAGGAAAATCAAATTGTTAGTCTTAAAAATGAAAAGGGAGAACTCGCCACTAACGAAGAGGAAATTAGAGCAATAATTAGGAGTTACTTTGCCCAACTTTATGACAATAAATTCGACAACTTAAATGAAATAGAAGAATACCTCCAAAAATATAGCTTGCCCAAACTAACAGAGGAAGAAGTAAATATCATAAACAGTCCCATCTCGGAAAAAGAAATAGAACAAACTATCAACCAACTCCCTAAGAAAAAATCCCCAGGACCAGATGGATTTACATGTGAATTCTATCAAACATTTAAGGAACAATTAACTCAAATGCTAAATAAACTATTTGAAAATATAGGGATTGAAGGAGTCCTACCATACTCCTTTGATGACACAGACATGGTACTGATACCTAAACCAGGTAGGTTGAAAACAGAGAAAGAAAATTAGAGACCAATCTCCCTAATGAATATTAACGCTAAAATCTTAAATAAAATATTAGCAAAAAGATTACAGAAAATCATCCCCAGGATAATACATTATGACTAAGTAGGATTTATACCAGGAATGCAGGGCTGGTTCAATATTAGGAAAACTATTAGCATAATTGACTATATCAATAACCAACCAAACAAAAACCATATGATCATCTCAATAGATGCAGAAAAAGCATTTGATAAAATCCAACATCCATTCCTAATAAAAACACTTGAGAGCATAGGAATAAATGGACTTTTCCTTAAAATAGTCAGGAGCATATATTTAAAACCATCAATAAGCATCATATGCAATGGCGAAAAACCTTTCCCAGTAAGATCTGGAGTGAAGCAAGGTTGCCTACTATGACCATTATTATTCAATATTGTATTAGAAACACTAGCCTCTGCAATAAGAGTCAAGAAAGAGGTTAAATGAATTAGAGTAGGCAATGAGGAAACCAAACTATCACTCTTTGCAGATGATATCATGGTATACCTAGAGAACCCCAGAGATTCTACTAAAAAGCTATTAGAAATAAATTCATAATTTTAGCAAAGTAGCAGGATACAAAATAAATCCCCATAAATCCTCAGCATTTTTATACATCACCAACAAAATCCAACAGCAAGAGATACAAAGAGAAATTCCAATCAAAATAACTGTTGATAGCATAAAATATTTGAGAATCTATCTACCAAAGGAAATTCAGGAATTATATGAGCAAAATTACAAAAATCTTTCCACACAAATAAAGTCAGACTTAAATAATTGGAAAAATATCAAGTGCTCTTGGATATGCCGAGCGAATATAATAAAGATGGCAATACTCCCTAAACTAATCTATTTATTTAGTGCTATGCTTATCAGACTTCCAAGAAAATATTTTAATGATCTAGAAAAAATAACAACAAAATTCATATGGAACAATAAAAAGTTGAGAATCTCTAGGGAATTATTAAAAAAAAAATCAAATGAAGGTGGCCTAGCTGTACCTGATCAAAAATTGTATTATAAAGCAGCAGTCACCAAAACCATTTGGTATTGGTTAAGAAATAGAATAGTTGATTAGTGGAAAAGGTTAGGTTCACAAATCAGAATAGTCAACTATAGCAATCTAGTGTTTGACAAACCCAAAGATCCTCACTTTTGGGATAAGAATTCATTATTTGATAAAAACTGCTGGGATAACTGGAAATTAGTATGGCAGAAATTAGGCATGGACCCACACTTAACACCATAAACAAGATAAGATCAAAATGGGTCCATGACCTAGGCATAAAGAACGAGATTATAAAAAAAAAAAAATTAGAGGAACATACTATAGTTTATCTCTCAGACTTGTGGAAGAGAAAGAAATTTGTGACCAAAGATGAACTAGAGAATATTACTGATCACAAAATAGAAAATTTTGATTATATCAAATTAAAAAGTCTTTGTACTAACAAAACTAATGCAAACAAGATTAGAAGGGAAGCAACAAACTGGGAAAACATCTTCACAGTTAAAGGTTCTGATAAAGGCCTCATTTCCAAAATATATAGAGAACTGACTCTAATTTATAAGAAATCAAGCCATTCTCCAATTGATAAATGGTCAAAAGATATGAACAGACAATTTTCAGATGAAGAAATTGAAACTATTACCACTCATATGAAAGAGTGTTCCAATTCACTATGATCAGAGAAATGCAAATTAAGACAACTCTGAGATACCACTACACACCTGTCAGATTGGCTAAGATGACAGGAAAAAAAAATAATGATGAATGTTGGAGGGGATGCAGGAAAACTGGGACACTGGTGCATTGTTGGTGGAGTTGTGAACGAATCCAACCATTCTGGAGAGCAATCTGGAATTATGCCCAAAAAGTGATCAAACTGTGCATACCCTTTGATCCAGTAGTGCTCCTACTGGGCTTATACCCCAAAGAGATACTAAAGAAGGGAAAGGGACCTATATATGCCAAAATGTTTGTGGCAGCCCTGTTTGTAATGGCTAGAAACTGGAAATTGAATGGATGCCCATCAATTGGAGAATGGCTGGGTACATTGTGGTATATGAATGTTATGGAATATCATTTTTCTGTAAGAAATGACCAGCAGGATGAATACAGAGAGGCTTGGAGCCTCTGATGCTAAGCGAAATGCGCAGAACCAAGAGATCATTATACACTTCAACAAAGATATTTTATGAGGATGTATTCTGATGGAAGTGGATTTCTTTGACAAAGAGACCTAACTCAGTTTCAATTGATAAATGATGGACAGAAGCAGCTACACCCAAAGAAAGAACACTGGGAAACGAATGTGAACTATTTGCATTTTTGTTTTTCTTCCCTGGTTATCTTTACCTTCTGAATCCAATTCTCCCAGTGCAACAAGAGAACTGTTCAGGTTCTGCAAACGTATATTGTATCTAGGATATACTGCAACATATCTAACATATATAGGACTGCTTGCCATCTAGGAGAGTGGGTGAAGGGAGGGAGGGGAAAAATTGGAACAGAAGAGAGTGCAAGGGATAATGTTGTAAAAAAAAAAATTACCCTGGCATGGATTCTGTCAATATAAAGTTATTATTAAAAAAAAAAAAAGAAAAAAAAAACATTCTCAGTTATGATACCCAATTGTGTATTTCCCTCTATTCTATTTTTTCTTCCTGTTTGTCCTCTATGTTTTGTCACCCTTTCACTCCTCCCCAGTGATTTGTTTGTATTCTACCTTTCCTGATCTGCCCTTCTATTTGTTAGTTCCATCTTCCCAAACCTTTATATAATTTTTTTCCCTCCTAATTTTCTATTAGATAAGATAGATTTCTATATTCACCTGATATTGTATATTATTCCTCTTTGAGTCAATAGTGATGAGAGTCAGATTCAAGGGGATGCTCATCACCCATTCTTCCATCTTCTCCCTTGCTATACTAGGTTTACTGTGCCTTTTTATGTCAAATATTTTACATTATTCTATCTTCTCCTTCTTTCTTCACTCAGTGTATTCTTATTTCTCATATGTTTTTGTTATTTCCTCAAATCCACTATTTATTTGTATTTCTCCTAATTGTGCTATTAGTGATATGATTTTTAAGAATCATAAGTATCATCTTCCCATTTAATGTAAACAGTTTAAATTTATTAAATCTGTTATGCTTCTACCTGTTTGTGCTTCTCTTAGATCTTAATAAAAATACAGTTCTCTAATAGATCAGATTTAGTTTTGGCCTTATCATTATGAAAGTTTGAAATTCTTCTATTTCATTGAATGACAATTATCCCCTTGATTTATCATACTTACTTTTTCTGAGTAAGTGATTTTGGGTTGTAGTCCTAGTTCTTTTCCTTTCCAGAATATTGTGTTCCATAACCCCAGATCCTTTTGTGTTGCAGCTGCCCAATCCCATTTAAATCTGCTTGTCATTCTTAAATATTTTAATTTTTTCTTTCTGATCACTTGTACCTTTTTTTTTTTTCATTTACCTGACAGTTCTGAAACTGGCCATAAGGTTCCTTGAAGTTTTTATTTTGTAATCTCTTTTCTGAGGCGATCAGTGGATTCTTTCAAATCTTACTTTGTCTTATGGTTTCAGGACATCACAACACTGTTCCTTGATAATTTTTGAAAGATGTTGTTCAGATTCTCCTTTTGTTTATGGTTTTCAAGTAGTCCAATAATTCTGATATTGTAACACCAGGATCTTTGAGTCAGTTGTTATTCCCATCAGGTCTTTTACATTTTCTTCCATTTTTTTTTTTCCATTTTTAAAACTTTGTTCAATTGATTCTTGATATCACATAGAGTCATTAGATTCTGCTTGCTGAATTCTAACTTTTAAAGTGTTGTTTTCCTCAATTAGCTTTTGTACTTTCATTCTTTTTGGCCAACTGTACTCTTTAAAGAGTTATTTTCTTCAGTGAATTTTTGTATCTACTTTTCTATTTGGTCAATTCTACTTTTAAAGCTGTCAGTATTCCAAGTTGTCAAAACTGGTATCTTTCTTGCATCTCTATCATTTCAATTCCTTATCTTTTTTTAACCTCTCTTATGTGTTTATTAAGATTATTAAGATTATTAAGATGTGAAGATTAAGATTTTTTGACCTCTTCTAAGTTTTTCTGAGTTAGAGAACATTTCTCCTTTTTCCTTGCAGTTTTGTTCATAGGTGTTTTGACATTATTGTCTTCTTCTGAGTTTTGTCTATTCTGTCATCACATTAACTCTCCATGATCTGATTCTTTAGTTGTTGTTTTTTGATCACTTTAAGAACCTTCCCCCTGTCTTTTAAACTTTAACTCGAATACCAGAGTTGAAGGAGTATAATCTCAAGATTCCTATGACAGTAACTATAAACCCTGGCTGTTTATCTGGTTTTGGATTGATATTCTCTTGAGCCCTACAGGGACCTTCTTGCTACTACTGTACTAAAATGATTAAATGAGAAGCTCATTTCTGAGGTAGGGTTCTGGCAACTTACCTAGTGCTAAGCTGGGTCCTATTTATAATGTCTGATGTGTTCTGAGGCTTAGTTGAGGTGTTTCTACATTTCCCTTGGGTTACACTAAAGCTGTTTGGCCTCTGGAGACTGCCTTTTTCTCCAGAAATGCATTGATTTATTGTGAGATTTATGATGGGCACTCAATGTATAGGTGTCTCCCTGTTTTTCTGGGGCTGTGTTGAAGCATGTGGAAGTATGAATACTGAGGATGCTGGTTTGTCCCAGAGTTATACCAAAACATTTGATGGGTTCAAATCCTGGAGTCCAGTGCCTCCTCTGGTGGAGATGATTATTGCTACCACTAGGACCCTCCATGTACCACATTAAGGTTTACTTCTTCCTGTTCGTTTGCTGATATAGAGGTTGCTGGTGGTTACCCAGAAGTTTCCTGTCCTAGATTTCAGCCCCCTTCACCTGAGTGAGACAGAACTCCTCTGCAGATCTAATTTTTCTTGCCTAAAAAAATTGTTTCACCCCTTTTTCTTTGCTGATTCATTGTTCTAAGTCCTATTTTATGGCACTATTTTATGGTTAACCTGAGGTGAACATGGGATAGTTAAAACAATTTACTACTTACTCTGCCATATTGAAGGAAAAATGGATATTTGGAAGAGAATTTGTGAGCATACAGCTTAATATAATTATAACATTAATGTATTCCTCTCAATATTTTTCCAAGGTATAATCTTATAGCAGTGCTTTCCGTGAATTGATTATATCACCTTTATCCTTCATTAATGGGAGACAGTCATGTAGTATCACAAATAATATGTCTTTTCTTGCATCAATAAAGTTGCCATTCTGAAAAGCTTATTTTCAAAACTGCCTAACAAAACTCTTCAGAAGCTCTATAGAACATTTACCTATTTATGAAGTCCACAGAAACATACAACCATCCAAAAGCCATCTCCTTTGGAAGTATATAATTTGCTGTCTAACCCATTTTGGTTTTCCTGAGTTTTGGGAGGTTTTTTGGTCATATTTACCTTGGTGCTTCGTGGGAATTAAAACATTGTTTCTTGATTGCAAATCTAATTAGCCAATTGACCTCTTAGTAATTTGGCTAATCTTAGTGGTTATTTCCTTTTATCCTTCATTTACATTATTTAGAGAAAATCCCTTTATGTCCATAGTTGAGTAGCTATTATTATATTATATTATTATATTATACAACCAATCCATCTATTTGGATTATCTACTGCATGAACAATTATTGTACCAAGCCAATCAAATACAATGAAATTTTCAGTCTTTCCCCCAAATGACCTCTAGAAAATGTTTTCAAATAATGTACTCTTCACATGGGAATGGTTCCCACCATCATTGTGAATTAGCCCAACTAGCACATTGATGGATGATTCACCTTACACTAGGAGGCAAAGGGCACCTTATTCAATTTGAGTCAAGCAGAGAACACCCAGAAGTTTCATTTTTTTTTCCTTTCTATAGATTCCATTGGGTACCTGATTAATTTACAAATTATTTTTCTGGAATACTGATATATATTTTTATACACTAATTTTGTAATTCATACTATATATGCACAAAACCTATCACAGAGACTAATGTTCATTGTTCATCACTTTTGAATAAATAGGATCTTCACTCCATCAATAGCAGTTCATCTGTTATACCGCTGATCATCCATCCATCTCCAAATGATGAAATAATCCTACTTAGTATCACACCAAAAATCAATGTCCTTGCCATTATAATTTGCAGGTCATCAGATGAATATTTAATCAAATTGTGCCTATAAAATATTACAATTAATCAAATTAAAGTTCAAAATACATAAATAATTTTCTAAACTTTATGGCATTTAATGTGTTTCTTCCCTTCAAAAGCAGCATACAGATATCTATTGTTCTTGTAGTTTGAAGAAATATATCACCAAGACTTCCGGCCAAGATGGCGGAGAGGAGGCACACTGCTGTGTAACCTCCGTGCTTTTCTCTCACTATCCATTTCATTTCATGCCTCTGAATTAATGCTCGACTGAAAAAAAACATACAATTACTTACCAAGAGAAACCATCCTTGAGACTCATCAAGAAAGATCTGTTTTTGCATGAGGGCGGGGACGGTTATTAGATCGGAAGCAGACTGCAGGCAGCAAGCCATTCTCCAATTGATAAATGGTCAAAGGATATGAACAGACAATTTTCAGATGAAGAAATTGAAACTATTACCACTCACATGAAAGATTGTTCCAAATCACTATTGATCAGAGAAATGCAAATTAAGACAATTCTGAGATATCACTACATACCTGTCAGATTGGCTAAGATGACAGGAAAAAATAATGATGAATGTTGGAGGGGATGCGGGAAAACGGGGACACTGATGCATTGTTGGTGGAGTTGTGAACGAATCCAGCCATTCTGGAGAGCAATCTGGAATTATGCCCAAAAAGTTATCAAACTGTGCATACCCTTTGATCCAGCAGTGTTTCTATTGGGCTTATACCCCAAAGAGATACTAAAAAAGGGAAAGGGACCTGTATGTGCCAAAATGTTTGTAGCAGCCCTGTTTATAGTGGCTAGAAACTGGAAAATGAATGGATGCCCATCAATTGGAGAATGGCTGGGTAAATTGTGGTATATGAATGTTATGGAATATTATTGCTCTGTAAGGAATGACCAGCAGGATGAATACAGAGAGGCTTGGAGAGACCTACATGGACTGATGCTAAGTGAGATGAGCAGAACCAGGAGATCATTATATACTTCGAAAACAATATTGTATGAGGATGTATTCTGATGGAAGTGGATTACTATGACAAAGAGACCTAACTGAGTTTCAATGGATAAATGATGGACAGAAACAGCTACACCCAAAGAAGGAACACTGGGAAATGAATGTGAACTATTTGCATTTTTGATTTTCTTCCTGAGTTATTTTTACCTTCTGAATCCAATTCTCCCTGTGCAGCGGGAGAACTATTCAGTTCTGCAAATATGTATTGTATCTAGGATATACTGCAACATATTTCACATATATAGGACTGCTTGCCATCTTGGGGTAGGGGGGTGGAGGGAGGGAGGGGAAAAAATGAAACATAAGTGAGTGCAAGGGATAATGTTGTAAAAAAATTATCCTGGCATGGATTCTGTCAATACAAAGTTATTATTAAATAAAATAAAATTTAAAATTAAAAAAATTAAAAAATAAAAATAAATAAAAAAATTAAAAAAAAAGAAAAAAAAAGAAATATATCACCAAGACAAACTTATATCATGATTCACAAATTTACTAAATTCATGAAGCCCTTTTACCAAATTAATTTAGGAGTGGGAATTCATTTTCCTATGCTGGCCAGATATGTTAGGATAAATCAATTAAAAGTTACAATAATAATCACAGAAAAATCAATACCCCAATTAAGTAGTTCAGAGAAAGAATGAAGGTACAATTTGGATAAATGAGCTTGTTCATTTTCCTATTTTTACAGTTCAACTTTATGGAATTTAATAAAAGTTATTTTTCTTGATCACATAGAAGTGCCAACATTATTCACTTTCCTACATCTCTTACTCTCCCAACATTCTACACATATAGAAAGATTTTTTTTAAATTACAGTTTATTCGTTTAGAACTTTATTACCATGGCAATATCAATAAAGAAATAGATGATAAATTGTAGGAGGCAGTGTGCTTAATTTTTTTTTTTTTGCCATCATTGGCCAAAAATAAATTTTGGCATCAAATAAACTCCTAGATAGCTAGAATTGGGAAGTTAAAAAAAGTAATTTAAAATAACCTTATCTTTATCTTCCTCCTCCTTATCCTGTTCTTCCTTTTCCATCTACTACTTCTATTATTACTACTACTACTACTGTTATTCTTCTACCTCTTCCTACTCCTACTACTATTACTCTTTATGAGGTGACTGTTTTATGAATAGTATAGAATTTACTTGATTTAAAAATTTTATTTGTAATGTAATATAAATTGCTTTAAGGAAAGAATTTCATTTTTATTAACTTGGAAAAGTGTTTAAATCCATAATAACTCCTTTGAAAAAGGTTATCACTTTCATTGTCTGGAGGGTTTGGAATAAAAGATTATTTTGTGCTATTATTTTCTTTGAGGAGGACATGAACATCAGTATGTGTTCCTATTAAGAGTGTGAAATAACATTATAACATCTTATTTGAATAGCAGTAATAGTTTGAGATTCGATTCTCAGATATTCTGAGATTTTTCTCTTGACTTCTCTTTATTTCCTTATATTTAGGAAGGATTGCAATATTCTTTTCCATCTTGCTTATTTCATCTTATGGAGGATGGAACAGTAAGGGACAGGGAAGTATCTCAACTTCACTGTGGACTGAAGATAATAGGAGATTCTGCTTCTGGGAAGTAGATGATGAACCAGAAGTCTGTTGCTGCTACTGTTGCAATTGTTATTTCATTAAAAAAAATAATTCTATCTCACCTATACATTGAAAAGTGGATTTATGTCAATTAGTCAGTCTATAATCAGTTATTAAATATCAAAAATGTACCAGGCACTGTAATGAACTCAGGGGATAAAATAAAAAAGAAATTTAGTCTTGCCCTCTAGGGAATCTAAAGGGGGAAGACAACACACACACAGACACACACACACACACACACACACACACACACACACATACATACACACACACACCTGAAAAAGGGAGAGGAATGAAGTGTAAACACAGTGTCACATTAAAAAAGTTCCAAGAAATCCTAAAATAGGCATCTAGTAAGAATACTGACAGAACCCCTCCTTAAATGCAGATTTGGGAGTTTATGATTTCACAATCTAAGTCAGTGTCCAAATGGATAGGACTGGATGTGAATCCCAAGCCTGATTAAATCTCACAGAATAATGAGATTTCCAAAAAATGTGGTTTCTGGGTCAAGAAAGCATAATAGAGAAATTAAAAATGTTCCAAATGCCAAGCAGCTGATAGGAAATGGGGGATGGTAGGATCAAATATGTTGAGAAAAGATCATTTAGGGCCATCCTCACTTCAGGAATATTTTTATCATATATTTGTAGATGAAATGTTGAGAATTATATTTTCATTTTACAGGAGTCATTTTTGAGAGGTTGCTATAGTTATACCTATAATTTTTTCTGTTGGTTCTTATGCTTCATAGGTCTTAATTAGGAGCAAATTGGAACTAAAAATTTCCCCTATAGTCCATATGTCTCATAGTTCTCATTAAATCTCTCTTAAAAAAAAAGTTAAATGTAATGATTTAGGTTCCAAGTGCTCATTCAATTAGCCTATGCTTAGATGATACTAAGTGTATTGGTCATGACAGATTTGGTGCATACTTAGCTATATAACAGCTTTGCTAAGTAAAATTTCCCTGCCATATCTTTTTGGACAACAAACACAGATATAGCATGAGGTTTGTAGGAGGTCCCACAAAATCATCATATTCTGATTATAACTTTCTTTTTTTCCCCAAGTAGCAATGTAACTGTGTATATATGTATCTATGTATTTGTATAGATAGATATACATACATGCATCTATATATATTTACATATTATGCACGAATATATGTGTATATACATGTGTGTTTATATGTATGTTCATATGTATATACATTTATATCTATGTGTATCTGTCTATATTTTGACCAAATATTAGGTTTTGGGGATTTATTTTAGTTTAATTATCCTACAATAGGGTCCCATTATGTCTTTGCAAGTCCCTTCAAAATTTTCCAAATCTCAAGCACAAATATAATACCCTTCCCAAATGTCAGTTCCCTTTTCTGATAATTCATTTGGAAAATTTCAACTAATATATGTACATATAATGTGTGTATGTAATTGTATATTATAAGTTTTTTTTTTTTTTTTAGATTAGCTAGGTGGCACAGGAGATAGAGAACTGGGCTTGAAATCAGGAAGACACATCTTCATGAATTCAAATCTGGCCTCAGACAATTATTAGCTGTATGACCCTCAGTAAGCCATTTCATATTGTTTACTTCAGTTCCTCATCTGTAAAAATGAACTGAAAAAGTAAATGACTAGTAGCTTTGCCAAAACAAATTTCCTAAAGGTCTCATGAAGTTTTGGATATGGCTGAAATTATTCAAAAACAATTATTTTATTCCCCTATATTCCTAACTAGATTCTGCAAAGGAGCTTTTCCTTCTCCTCTGGAGGTTCCATTTTGGAGATATAGAACTGCATTGGACATCCTACAATATCATTTCAAGAAGGCACTATATACTTGTAAAGATTATCCAGCTAACAATTCCTCTTCACCAAAATATCTGAAAAGTAGCTAAATTTTCTTAACTACTATTTGCAGGGGAAGGAAACATTTTACAAGTCCTATGTAAATAAAATGGAATCTAAAAATCTACCTGCCAAGAAAAACCCAGAAAATATATGAACAAAATTACAAAATACCTTTCACACAAATAAAGTGAATTCTAAACATCAGAAAAATATGAATTGTCCATGGATAGACCAAGTTAATATAATAAAAAAGAAAATTATATCTAAATTAATTTCTGTGTTTAGTATCATACCAATAAAACTGATAAAATCCATTTTATAAAACTAGAAAAAAATAACAAAATTCATCTGGATGAACAAAAGGTCAAGAATATCAAGGAAATTAATGAGAAAATATGCAAAGGGAGGCATCTTATATGTACCAGACCTAAAACTATACTATAAATAGCAATCATTAAAACCCTTTGGTACTGGCTAAGAAGAAGAGTATCAGTAAAATAAATGTGATACATGAGACACGGTAGTCAATTTGTTATAGTAATTTACTGTTTGATAAACATATAGACTCCAACTTCTGGGAGAGAAATTACCTATTTGATGAAAAATTAATAGGATGATTGCAAAATAATATGGCAGAAACTAGTCATAGACCAACATTGTGAACCCTATATCAAGGTAAGATTGAAATGGCTTCGTGATTGAGACATAAAGGGTGATACCATAAGCAAATTAGGATAGTAAGACATAGTTTATCTATCATATTTGGAAAAGGGAAGAATTTATTATCAAGCCAGAAATAGAGAATATGGTGAAATGAAAAATGGATAATTTTGACTACATTAAATTAAAAAGCTTTTGTATGAACAAAACCAATGTACTCAAATTTAGAAAGGAAGCAGAAAGATAGGGAACAGTTTTTATAGCCAATATTTCTGAAAAGGTACTCATTTCTAAAATATATAAATAACTGAGTCAAACATCAGAATACAAGACATTCCCCAACTGATAAATGGTCAAAGGATATGAACAGACAATATCCAGATGAAGAAATTTAAAGCTGTTTATAGTGATATGAAAAATATTCTAAATCACTATTGATTGGAGAAATGCAAATATGAACACCTTTGAGGCACCCCCTCACATCTATCAAATTGGTTAAGATGACAGAAAACATAATGATAAATGGGATTTGGGGAGGGGATATGGAAAACTTGAACTCTAATGTGTTGTTGGTGGCATTGTGAACTGATCCAATCTAGATTCTAGAGTACAATTTGGAACTATGCCCACAAGGCTATCAAACAGTGCATACTCTTTGATCCATCAGTGGCTTTATATTTAAAGAGAACATAAAAGAAGGAAAAGGACCCACATGTGCAAAAAATGTTTGTAGTAACTTTTTTGTGATGGTAAACAATTGAAAATTGAATTGATGTCCATGAAATGGGGAATGAATGAAGGAGTTGTGGTATTTGAATGTAATGGAATACTATTGTTCCATAAGTAATGATGAGCATGTTGATTTCAGAAAAGTCTGAAGAGACTTACAGATATTAATGCTGACTGATGTGAGCAGAACCAAGAGAACATTGTACACAGTAACAGCAAAATTTTGTCATGATCAACTATGACAGAATCAGTTCTTCTCAGTTATCCAAGACAATTCCAATAGACTTGGGTTGGAAAAATACCATTCATATCCAGAGAAAGAACTGTGGGGACAGAATACAGATTGAAGCATGCTATTATCACCTTTATTTGGTTTTTTATTTCTCATTCTTTCTTTTTGTTTTGATATTTTTTTGCAACATTACTAATATGGAAATGTTTAAAATGATTTTAGATATATAAACTACATGAGGTTGCTTGCTGTATGGAGGTTGAAGGGGAGGAAAAATAATTGTAATACAAAAGCTTACAAAAATGAATGTTTGAATGTTGAAAACTGTCTTTACATATAGTTGGAAAAATAAAATTCTATTAAGTTAAAAAATAAGAATGCACAGGTAACTGTGCTGCTTCTAGAACTTTTTACTCAACTCTGGATGCTTTCCTTTTTTAACTTCTTTTCCCCAATAAATATGGGAGTCATTCTTTGTTTGTTTTTTCTGCTTCATTTTCCTTAACTAGGAAACTACATATGGATACATAGCTCATTCATTTCAGCCCTCAATACCAACTATAACACCATCTATAGACAATAAACTCCCAAGACATTAAATTTCATTTAGGGCTATTTTAATGTATACTCATACAATGAGCAGGGGACACCTATATTCATCTCTCCAAAACAATTATTTACTGTAAGATAGATTGTTAATCATAGATGGATTCCTGCACTTTGAAAATATACATTTCTTTTAATAAAATGTGATGAGCAGTCCTCTATCTACAACCCTTAATCTTATTTTTTACTATACTGTTCTCCAAGAATATTGGTTTTTGATACTGAATGAATTAAAATTAATTTATCAAATCTTTCTTATGCATCAAGCACTATCCAAACAATAAAATGAAGAAATTCTTGCATTGAAGGAATTTTTATTTGAATAGGCATCAGTGATGCCAATATGGAAGTTAGGACTAAAAGTGTTTCTTTTTGCTTTCAGTATTAAAGAAACAAAAAATTAAACTGACATCACATTTGAAATAGAAATGGCAACATTGACTTGAATATGATTTCAGAAGCAGAAAGAGTGGCAAGGTAGCAATGAGAGATTATGCTTTCAGTAGCAAGGATTTTGTTAGAAAGACTGCGGTTAATAAAATGAAACATGAACCCAGGCTTTACAGTAGGTCAGAGAGGAACTAACCAAAATATAAGAAAATACTGGAAGTAAAAGAATTAAGAATTGTCCAAAGCATCATATCTGTTCCCCTGGCAAAATGCTTGACAAGGTAACATTCTCTCAATGCAATTATGTTTTTGAGAGATTGGTGTCCCAATGGAGTGTTGCTATTTTGCTTTGAATTCTTGTCAACTCCTTTCTATTGTTAAGCAATAACACAAACAACAACATAAATTTTACTACTCTACTAAATGTACAATGGCACTTTGGTGGTAGTAGATAACTGATATTAATGCCTCATTTCCATCATTACATTATGCATTTTATATTTTGAAAGGTATATTAAGAAGGACTATAGGACAAAGTAATATCAAAGAAGAAATAAATTATAAAGCTTTTTCATATTGCAAAATATGTATATTGCATTATAAAAATCCGTATGGTAACCCTCTTGCAATAGTGAAGTCCCTTGTCCTATAGGTTCATCTTTTTCAAACCACCAATCTGGATTATTCTCACTATTCATTTGTTTGCTCTTACTCAGTAACTGCTAAATATTGTCAGAAATCACACAATACTGGTTAAGTTCACTAAAAAAATAGATTATTTGATGCAGTGCATACTATTTTATTCTTCCTGGCTTGATTCCCTATTAATGTGTTACATACCTTCTATTTCCACTTTTTATAGTAAATATCTGTTGCCTATCTCCCACACTTTTTTTCTGCTGAGAAAAATATTGAGCCACTTATTTTCTAGGACTGTCTTCATTCTGGTTCCCTGAATACTTCCCCTCCCTCATATACATTTTTTAATTAAAGCTTTTTATTTACAAAACATATGCATTGATAATTTTTCAGCATTGACCCTTGCAAATCCTTCTGTTCTAAATTTCCTCCTCCTTCTTCTCATCTCCTTCCTTAGATGGCAGGTAGTCTAATACATTAAACATGTTAAAATATATGTTAAATCCAATATATGTATACATATTTATACAGTTATCTTGATGTGCTAGAAAAATCAGATCTAGAAGAAAGAAAAAAAGTGTGAAAAAAAATAAATGTAAGCAAATAACAACAGAGAGAATACTATGTTGTGGTTCACACTCAGTTCCATTGTCCTCTCTCTGGGTGTAGATGGCTCTCTTCATCACAAAATCACTGGAATTGATCTGAATCTACTCATTGTTGAAAAGAGCCATCCATAAGAATTGATCATTGATTAGTCTTCTTGTTACTGTGTACAATGATCTGATTCTTCTGATTTCACTTAGCATCAGTTCATGTAAATCTCTTTAGGTCTCTCTGAAATCATCCTGCTAGTCGTTTCTTATAGAAAAATAATATTCTATAATATTCACATAACATAATTTATTCAACCATTCTCAAATTGATGAGCATCCATTCAATTTCCAGTTTCTAGCCACTACAAAAAGGGCTGCCACAAACATTTTTCATACATGTGGGTCCTTTTCCCACCTTTAAGATCTCTTTGGGATATGAACCTAGTAGAAACACTGCTAGATTAAAAGATATGCACAGTTTCATACATTTTTGAGCAGAGTTCCAAATTGCTCTCCAGAATGGTTGGATCCATTCACAATTCCACCAACAATGTATCAATAACCCAATTTTCCTACATCCCCTCCAACATTCATCATTATTTTTTCCTGTCATCTTAGCCAATCTGACGGATGTGTAGTATCACATACATTTTAATCACAAAAAAATAGGAGGCACTTCTCTATGCAAATGACATTTATTTACTTGTCTCCTAGACCTAGTAAAAAGTTTAAATTCAACTTTTCCATTTAATCCTCACCAATATCACCCCACCTCACTCCTATTCTAAGTTTGTCTCTCTATCTTTAAGAAATTAGATACAATATTGGAAAGAGCAATTATGTAGTCATTAATGCTTTCTTAAGTTTTCAATTTCATTTTTCACAATATCTAGTCACATTATTTAGTAAGCATAATAAGTCAAATGATTCAAACTTTTTTTTTTCTATAAACCTTGCCTAGTTCTTTCCCAAGTATCCACATAATTGTGGATGAATTAGAAATAATTGGCAGATGTGAAGATTCAAATACAAAAATTTGCAAGGTCCAGAGTGACTACTACTTTTGGAAATTAAAATTGACAGCAATACAACTGCATTACTTGTGTTAATTACTTAATCAATTAATTCCCTAGTCTAATCAATCCATGTAGACAAGAACAGTTTCTGGAGGATGGCTTCCATCAACCTCCTAAAATCCTATATGTATGCACTCATGCCAACATACATGTAAATAAGTACATACACAGATACACCAAAGCACATACACATATATACACAAATATGTACATATTATATTTGAGTGTATGCCCACATATATGTACAAAATGCATACACATAACATGCAAATATGCATGTGTATATATGTGTATGTGCATGTGTGTGTAAAAGTGGCCCAGAGTAATGATTTAATTACTATAAGGAGGTCTCAAAGAGGAACATTTTAAAATGAATATCCAAATTATCTGTAGTTTAAAATTTTAGAGAGTATCTTGAGAATATTGAGATATGTTTGGAGTACTTAATTATCTTTCTGTGATGTGCATAGGACACAGGACTTAAACCCAGGTCTTCCAATATTCAAATTCAGGTTTCTATCTCTTACCATGTTACTGTCACCACTGTACAAAATATAGTACATATTTACATTTAGTTATGTACATGTATATATGTACTATTTTCACACTCACACAATTAATTCAATTTTATTTAGCTAACATTTATTGATCACCAACTATTTACAAAGAACTGTTCACAACTTTTCATATAAAGGTGAAGACAAAAATTTACAATTTAAATCAATTCAGCAAATATTTTGTAGTATCTGCAAGTACCATAGAGGCAAGAATAGCTTATGTTATATTCTGTTTCAAAAGAAAATGTATGAACTCTGTTGTCAAGACCTGGATTCAAATCTTTCCTCTGATGCTTACCATATATTTAAACTTTGATAAAGTCCAACCTCTATAAACCTCATCTTTAAAATGAAGGAAAATAGATGTTTGAACTTTACACAAAATCTACTGGAGATTTAATTCCATAAGATTATAATTTAAAAATTAAAATTATCATAGTGGATTGGTGACTTTATTAAACACACAACTATTTTAGTTAGATCTAGCTTGTTCTTGAAAACTACTTCATTATTCCTGGAACTTAGATTGCATATTGGTAAATGGAGTAAATATTATCTAAAATTCTCAAAGAAATACTAGGACAAAAAAGCAAAAGAATGAAAAAATTGAAGAAAACATTAAATTATCTCATTGGAAAAGCAACTAATATGGAGAACAGATTGAAAAGAAATAATATAAGAAAAGCCATACTGCCTGAAAAGTATGACAAAAATGAATCTTCATATATTTTTTCTAAGAAATTATCAAGGAAAATTGTGCTGTTGTTCTGGAACAATAAGGAAAAATAAAAACAGGAAAAATATATGTCAATAAACATCTGAAAGAAAACTGAGGAGGAAAACTTACAGAAAGATCATAATCAAGTCCCCAAACTCCCAGATTAGAGAGAAAATTGGAAACAATAAGAAAAAATATAGCAGAGTTACAATAATTACACAAGATCAAGCAGCTAAAGGACTTTAGGTCTTAGAATGCTGCATTTCATACAGCAAAAGAGCTAGCATTACAACCAAGTGAAACTTAATTAGCATATTAAAATGTAATGTTTTAAATGGATATTTAATGAACTGAAAGATTTTCAAATACTTGTAATAAAATCAGCAGAATTTAAGGAAATGTCAACATATAGGAGAAATATAAATATCAAGGTCCTATTACTAGGGACTCAATAAGGTCAAAATATTTATTTCTTATATATAAAATTATTATCAATTATTCTAAGACTTTTGTTTTTATTTGGGTAGTTTGATGGAAAAGTTTGGACTGAGCTGAAAACATGGGAATGATTATAAAAATATAAAACTGTGTAGGGAGAGATAATGAAACAAAGACAGAGATGGAGAGAGATGTATGTATCTGTGCGAAGGCCGAGTTAGCATTCTGGATACCTTAGAATCAACCAGAGTCAGGATAAGCAAAAGTCCTTGGTCTTTATTCTTGGTCTTTAGGGGTAGAAGTAAATTGAATGGATGCAGTATCTCCATGACCTCTCCTCTAAGTCTCCTGCCCAAAAGTGACCCTGGCTAGTCTTACTTCACCTCCTAGTCCCTGCCACAATTCTCTGTATACACCAATTATCAAACCAGCACAGAATAGTGGAAAGGGCCATTTTCCAAGCATATGCTTATAGAGTATTGTCCAATTGATAATTAGCCTTAAGTGCTCAGTTTTCTGACCTCAGTGCATCAACTCAAAAGTTTCAGCCCTTTACATATCTGGAATGAGATAAAGACTACAAGAGCATAGAGTAGGGGGAGAAGATAGTGATTCTTGAAAAGATGGACAGATTAATGAGTAACAAGGCAAGGTAGCAGGTAGAAATAAAGCAAAAGAGATAGGAATATGGTGAAAAAATTGTGAGGATGAATAAGAAGGAAAATACACGAGTAATTTTATTTAGAATAAGAATGGGGTGAATTTACCTATACAATAGAAAGTGATATCTGATTAAAAATGTAAAATAAATAATATGTTGTTTTTAGTAAATACTATAAAATGATAAATATACACAAATATAAGATAAAGATCAGAGTATCACATATTATATAAAAAGGCAGAAGTAATAATCATGATTTCAGGGAAAATTAAAGTTAACATAGATTTAATCAAAAGTGAAAAACAAAATGTATTATGTATGACAATATTATTCATTTTAATTTTATACCATTTAAAATATCAAAGTAATAAAAATACATGATAAATAGATAAGATCAGTAGTTTCAAAGAAACCAGGGGAAAATATGTAGAGTAAGCATATTCAGTTGAATCAGCCTTTAAACCATATTATAAGATAAGAAGATTATTGAAGTTGATAAGGGATATTTATTATTATTTTAAATTAAAATGTTTTTATATAACTAAAATGTATGCAGCCAAGAATAGAAGGAACGAATTGAAAACTAAATAATGTAGTCCTTTAAAATGAATGGATTAAGCAACAAATCATAAAAAAAAATTAGTAATTTCATCAAAGAGAATGAGAATAATGAGAAAATATATCAAAACTTATGGGATTCAGCCAAAGCAATTCTCAGGAGAAATTATATACCTCTAAATGTTTACCTGAATAAAATAGAAAAAAAAGAGAGAGAGAGAGAGAGAGAGAGAGAGATCAATGAATTGGTAATGCAACTGAAAAAACTAGAAAAATTTAAAATTTAAAAATTCCCAATTAAATACTAAATTGAAATTTTTGAAAGTCAAAAGAGAGTTTAATAAAATTAAAACTAAGTATACTATTGAGCTAATAAATAAAACAATGAGTTGGGTTGATAAACCTTTGATTAATTTGATTAAGATGAAGAAAGAATTAAACTGAATTACCAGTATCAAAAATGAAAATGGTGAATTCACCACCAATGCAGACAAAATTAAAACAACAATTACAAAGTATTTTGCCCAACAATATTCTAATACATCTAACAATCTATTTGATATAGACAACTATTTATAAAATATCAGTTGCTCATATTAGCAGATGAAATAAAATGCTCAAATAATCTCATTAAAAAAAATTAACAAGCTATCAATAAAATCCCTAAGAAAGTAATCTACTAAAAAAAAAAAAAAAAAAAAAGAACTATATGAATTGACTAATGAAGTCTACTAAACTTTTTATTTTATTTATTTATTTAAAACAAATACAAAATAGAAGGAAAAAAAAAGGACAGAAAAAGATAGTCATACACAGCAGGACATAAGGGAGAATTCAATATTTAACAATAACAATAATTTAACAATAAATCTCCATTTCAAGAGAGCATATATATAATAATAGAAGACACTGTATTCAGATCTCTCCATTTTTTCTTTGCTTCCTTGTAGGTTTCCTTTTGTTCCCTATAGATTTTTTATTTTATTCTTTTTCCCTCTTTTCTTCCTCCCTCCCCATCCTTCCTCCAAGCAGGCTATAGTTCAATATGGATATGTGTCTGTGCATACATGTATGTGTGAGACTATATATGTCTGTGAGTGTATACACTATTATACAGCGATAATATGTATGGCTGATATATTATGAAGATTTCTGTCTTGATTGAATCTTTTTTTAGTTTGACTTTGAGATAAAGGATGATTATCCTTATTTTTTTTTCTAATAAATTCTACTCCTAATCATTCTCTTGTTTCCTGTCTCTGATAACTCTTCTCATTTATTTCTATTTTTAACTTGCCTTGCTTTTATTTAATGGCTACAATCACCCCACTCTCTCTTTCAAAGTGTCCTTCCTTATCTTCCCCCCTACCTTCCCAATAATGTTTGGACTAGCTCTCTAGCTCTCTTGGGATCAACCAGAGTCCTTGGTCTTAGTGGAGAAGTAAAGGAAGCAAGAAAGACACCACAAGGATGATCAAAGATCGAGTATGGCATCTGAAGTCTGGAACCTGAAGTTTTCTCTGTGTTTGTGGTTGAGAGCTGTGGCTGAGAGAGTCTTCTGAGTCTGAGACTCCCTTAAATACCTTAGTGTGATTATACCACTACAACACACCGAGCACATGAAACTATTACATTGCCATAGAGAACCATTATCTCACATTGTAGGTGCTCAACCACAAACACCATGCTAATTCTTGATTCAAATATATCTCTTCAGAATTCTGGCCCTCTACACCCTCCAAACTTTTAATCCCTTTTTATCCCTTTCCCATTAATCAATACCACATATACTTAAAACAATATTAGTATAGTGGACATATAAAGTAGATTTTTCTCTCGTTTGAATCTTTTTTTTTTTTTTTTTTTTTTACTTTTACTTTGTCTGAGATCACTGGCAGTCATCAAAACTTTTTGGTACTGACTAAGAATAAAATGGGTGGAATAGATTTGGTACACAAGACACAATAGCCAATGACTATAATAATCTACATTTTGACAAACTCACACATTCCAGCATCTATCAAAATAAACTCACTATTTGGCTAAAATGTTAGGCAAATCCATTATTTCTCAATAAAAAAGTGTGACAGAATTTAAGCATTGACAAACATCTCACTCCTATACTAAGATAAAATCAAAATATTTTCATTATTTAGACATAAAAAGTGATACTACAATCAAATTAAGAAAGCAGTAAATAGTTTATCTCTCAGATATTTGGAGAAGAGAGGGATATAGACCAAACAAGAATAGTGAAATTATGAAATGCAAAATGGGCAATTTTGATTTAAGTAAGGGTTCTTTTATGCGTAAAAACACCAGTGCAGCCAAGATTTGATGAGAATTAAGAAGTCTAGGGGAAAAATTTATAGCCATTGGTTCTGATAAATGTCTTTATAAAATATGTAGAAAACTGATAAGTTGCAGATTTTCAGGACTTGCAACTAAACTCTAAATACATACAATATTTAACATATAAAAGCCAATGTCAAAGAACAATTTCAAGAAACTCAACAGAGACAAATTGTTTATGTTGTTTACACAAATTCATTTCTGAAAACCTATTCATATCAGGAATGGCTTTAATAGCCAATACAACATATATATCATGAAGGGTATAACACTCTTCACAATCTATAAAGAAATGAAAGGGAAGGGATGAGCAGAAAGGAAATAAAGGGGTGGGGGGAAAAGACAGGGGATGGATCCATAGGTAGGGAGAGATTATGTAAGAGCAAGGCAAGTTAAGAAACAAATCAGAAGAGCTAGCAAGTATAGAAAAAAAGAGACATAAACAAACACTGTTAACAAGATTAGGAGTAGGATTTATTAGGGTAAAAAAAAGAGTATGGCTATTAATAATTGATCTTTGGTAAAGTCAAACTTAATATACAATTGAGAGAGAAATCTACATTATATGTCACCCATACCAATATTGTTTTAGATGAATGTTTACATATAGGTAAATGCATGTGTGTGAATATATGTAGGCATGTATGCATGTAACTATATATGTATGCATATAGATATATTTTATGTGGGAGGGTGTGAATGTATATGTGGGTAGGTGTGTACATATGTGTGTATTAGGTTGTGAAGGTATATGTATGTGTGTATGCATATATCTATATATTTCTAACTCTACATCTATCATCTATGTTTAACTATAGCCTACTTTGGGGAGGTGGGGAGATGAAAAGGGTAAAAAAGAAATAAAGTAATAATACTTCACAGCAGAGAACCAAAAAAAAAAAAAAAAAATTAGCCTGAGGAAGCAAAGAAATTCATTGGTGAGATTAAATCCATGAATATAAATTATTTTACTATTATATATTCTTTCTTGAACTGGTAATCTATTATTATATATTTTTAATCCTCCTTGTTGTTCTGCTGGGCACATCTATGTTCTGTTTTATTTTCCTTTTCAATATTCTTTCTATTCTTTTTTTTAAGTAAAAAGAAAAAAAAAGAAAACTGATGCAAACTTATAAGAATACAAGTCATCACCCAATTGACAAATGGTAAAAGGGCATGAAAAAACAGTTTTCATGTTGTAACACTGGGAACTGTTGGAATACATGAGGGCCACCTGACAGTGGCTGCTGGAGATCCAACCCAGACCTTCAGAGTGGATCTCCTTTTATGAGAGGATGATACAGGGAGATTGAGAGGCAGTTGCTGTTCTCTGATGTCTCTGACTGTGAGGCCTTTGCATTGTCTGACCTCTCTTCTCTTCCCTCTGCCTCCAATTTATCTCATTCCCAGTTTGCAATACCTCTGTAAGCAAAGGCTCTCTTGCAACTCCTTCAGATGATATGATTCACAGCTTTGGAGGCTCTCGGAAAATTGACCTATCCCTTAACAATTCCCCTTTTTTTGTTTTGTTGGTGTTATTCTGCACCCCCACCCCTACCCTGCATCCCCACACAGCATGGTCTTCACACTGAGGAATGCAAGCAGCACTATCACCTCTGGATGTTTGTAGCAGGTGTTGATCTTATCATGGAGCCAAACTTTCAAACAGAGAAGAAAACTATAGTCTGAACAAGCATTTAAGTCTCTCATCAGTCTCCTGGCTCAGCCCTTTGATGTATTGGCCCATTTGATTACCCCAACTAAAAAAGTCTTACTGAGGCTGTTCTTCCTTTCCTTTCCCATGTGTTACTGAAGGAAATATGGAAGGATCCTTCTCATGAACAGCTCTGGTTCTTCTAATTCTTACTCCACATTCAGATGCCATATGTTGTAATACCAGGAGCTGTTGAAATACACGAGAGCCACCTGACAGTGGCTTCTGGAGATCCAACCCTGATCTGCAGGTTGGATCTCCTCTTGTGAGAGGATGATACAAGGAAATTGAGAGGCAGTTACTGTTCTCTGACCTCTCTGACTGAGAGGCCATTGCTTTGTCTAACCTCTCTCCTCTTTCCTCTGCCTCCAATTTTTCTCATCCTCAGTCTGCAACACCTGTGTCAGCAAAGGCTGCCGTACAACTTCTTCAGATGCTATGATTCACACCTGTGAATTTACCTGTCCCTTAACATTTTCAGATGAAGAAATTTTTAAAAATCTCTAAATCACTATTTATTAGAAAAATGTAAATCAAAATATTTCTCAGGTGCCACCTTACACCTATCAGATTGGCTATTGTGACAGAAAAAGAAAATGCTAAATTTTACAGGGTCTGTGGGAAAATTGGGATAGTAATGCATTGTTGGTGGAGTTGTAAACTCATTGAACCATTCTGGAGTGCAATTTGGAGCTATATCAAATTGCTATAAAACTGTGCATAGCACATTTGATTCAGCATTACCACTGTTGGATCTACATCACAAAGAGACCATTAAAAAGGGAAAAGAACCCACATGTTCAAAAATGTTTGTAGCAACTCTTTTTTTGGTGGCAACCAATTAAAAATTGGGGGAGGATACCCATCAATTGGGGAATGGGTTAATAAGTTGTAGTATATGAATGATAGACTGATTTCAGAAAAAGCTACAAAGACTTATATGAACTGGTGTTGAATGAAATTAACATTGAACAGAATAAGAGCAACATTACATAATATTCAACTATTATAGACTCTTCTTAGAAATACAGTGATTGAAAATAATTAAATAGGCTTGTAATGGAAACTAACATCCACATCCCAAATGGTTACTATGAAGACTGAATGCAGATTAAAGCATACTATTTTCTGTTTGTTGTTTTTTTCTTTCTCATGTTTTTCCCCTTTTGTTCTAATCATTCTTTTACAACATTATTAATGTTGAAATGTGCTTTAAAGGATTGTATATATATATATATATATATTATATATATATATATATATATATATATATATATAACCCAATCATATTGTTTGCTGTATTTGATAAGAGTTAGGAAGACTAAAAAGAAAGAAGAAGAAAAATTGTAACTGAGAATCTAACAAAAATGAATGTTGTAAAATCTATATGTAATTGGAAAAAAGGAATACTATTAAATGAGGAAAATATCATGATCAAATAATACATTAAAATGTCAATATGTATATGTATGTGTGTATGTATATATATATACGTATATATTAACGTATATATACATATATATAATGTATATATATATACATAACGTATAAATATATATATTTATAAAAATTATATATATACATATATATAATTTTTATAAATCACCAAAATAACACAATTAGTTAAAAATAATGAAATATCACAGGAAGCATAGTATTTAATAAAATATCATGGTAAGGAAAACAGAATAAGGTTCTTTTAGTTGGAACTGCCTCCCCTATAACTCTGCAAAAAGAAAATTTTAAAAATAAATTCATACACTATAAATGAAAGTAGATACACTAAGGAAAATACATGTAAATCACATGTATGGAGAACTTGTCAAACTAATATATCTAGGTGAACCCGTATACACATAGGAAGAACATTTGAACAAGGCATACACATGGGAAGATATATAGACACATATGTGACTACCATGCAGGCATTGGGATGGATATTCATATGTACTATCTATTTTACCTGTTTTCTTTATTCTATCATCATCTATTGAAAAGTAAGTAAATTATTATGAAGCTATTGACTTCCATCTAAATCCACTATTAAAATTTTTCTATTCACATGAAAGTAGAATTGAACATACACTGTACTATATTTTACCTGTCTTATATGTGTGTAAAAACTCTGTAATATAAACTAGAATGTAAGCTATTTAAGGATAAAGTTCCATTTTTATCTTTAAATCACCAGTTAATAGTTATTATTGTGTTTTACATATAATAAGACCATGATCAATACTATTTAGTTTATTTTGAATGTTTTTAAGATAGCTAATTAGATTTCTACAATTTACCATTCTGTAATTTATTCATTTATAAAATCTTGTGACTAAAATACTTTAATGCAATAGTATACATAATTTGATTAGATTTTTAAAACTGAGTTCACAAATGTGTGTGGGGGAAAACTTTAAAATACAATAAAATAATGTGGAAAATAACTTTTTAGGACATCAGCATTTAGTTTTTCCAAAAACAAATTATAATACAGGTCAATAAAAGAATTTCTGCTGAGATGAGATTTTGCTAGAGAAAATGATGGAATGCATAACAAGGGTCCCTGGAGATTTTTTTTAAGACATGGGGGGAAATATTAATCTGGTTTTAATTTTCATTTTTAGGTAATAATTTAGTTTAACTGCCCTTATTATTAAGGGATGATTGTGTGTTTGTGTGGTCTCTCTGTGTGTGAGAGTCTGTGTGGGTCTGTGGGTATGTGGGTCTGTGTGTGTGTGTGTGTGTGGGTGTGTGTGTGTGGGTGTTCGTGTGGGTCTGCATGCTTGTGTGTATAAACAGTCATTGGGCATAATCATAATATAACAAACAATTTTAATCCCCATATCAGCTCTTCAACAAATATTTATTCAAATAAATCTCCTAAGACAAAAATGAATTTATTACAGTGATGTTGCTGTTATTGTTCAAAATATTTTTGGAACCCTTCCATTAGAAATAACTTCAGTCTTTGTAACACCTTTTAGGAATAACAAACTGCTCAGTCATAGTTAACTTTTGTCCTATTAGGAAGCGTTGATGTTTGAAAAAAGTCAAAAGTCATTCCTATCTGAGAAAGGTGATTTAATCTGATGGTAGTCCTGGCTAATTTTAAAAGAGTCAAATAGACTTTTAGAAATATAATATTTAGTTCTGCTGAACACTGTTGTGAATTGCCTATAATAAATAGATTTATTTCAAATTTTTATTCTACATACTTTCAAAAAATGCAGACTGATGGAATTAAAATATTGAATAGCCATGAAAAAAAGCATAAAACTGCTAACAATCATAGAATCACCACATAGTTATTAGAGCAGAAGGAAAAAAAAATCAGAGGTCTGTTAAATTCCTCCTAGTTATCTAAAATGACAACAATCTTTATCAACCCCAAATATTGTCTCTTGTGTAAGGAGACACTAAAGTTTAGGATAGCATAAAAGGAGATGTATCTAGAGGATGGAGAACTCTCTCACTATAGATGTCTTTTTCAGTTCTCTACTAATATACTTAGTTCTTTCACTCCTCCTCCTTCTCCTCCTCCTCCTCCTCCTCCTCCTCCTTCTCCTCCTCCTCCTCCTATTATCTAACAATAATAACATGAAGATCTATAATTTATAGATTTCTTTTAAGATGAGAAAATTATTTAATTTAATCTTCATACCAACCAACCTTTAGGAAAAAACTTAAGCCTTCACAGATAATTGGATATTCAATGGTTATAAAACTAGTCCCATCAGAGTTGGGATTTATATTCTCCTCTTCATAATTCTCAGATGCATATATTCATTATACGTAGGCTATCATCTTTTTGAGATCAGGGGCTATTTTTTTCCTTTCATTTTCCTAGCATTTTGGCTAGTGTCTAGCACTTGATAATTGCTTATTGATCTGTGAATTGATGTGGTGAATACTATAATTATGAAATATAGGTACCTATAGAAGTGGGTTTCTATTCAGGAATGGCTTCTGTGACTTTTACCTTAAATGCTTTTATCTAAGAAGTAGGAATAATATGAATATTACCTTAAAGGCTTTTGCCTAAGGTATGGGAAGGGTTTTGGAAGTTGTGGTGGTAAAGTGGGGAAATTCAACAAAGGAAAACTATTAAATCTGAAGTTTATTGTAGGTCCTTAAAAAGGTAAATTTCTCAAGTATGAGATTTGTTCATCTAGTGACCCCTGAGAGCTTTCCATGTTTTTAATGTGTCTTTCTGTATATTTGTGTGTGAAAAGTTGAGCAGAACTGAATCTTAGGGTAGTCCCTGTGGAATTAGAGACCTACTAGAAGCAAGGCAGAACATTGTATTGAATTTTCATGGACTTTGATACATGTTGTTTTGTTTCGCATTTACTGTTGAGCAAAATAATGTCTGCTCTATATTTTCTGTATTTTTAACTCAAATGCTTACATTTTCTGTGGAAGAACAGATACTAGTTATATTCTGATGTTCCCAGAAGAAAACCTGTGTGGTGGCAAAATAAGCCAAAATCTTATTTTCGTGGGGAATTATAGATCACTAATTAAAAAAAAAATGGAATTAAAAATCATCTATTCCAATCTTACTATTTTTGCAATTTAGGTAATCAAGAGATTTTTATGTAAATGACTGAAGGGAAAATAGAAATAAGTAGTAGAAAATAAATTTTAAAAATAGTTCTTTATAGTCGGTCCTTTCCTCTCCAATTACATCATATTAGGAGAGGTAATGTTCCATTAAAAAAAAAAAAAAAAAAAAAAAAAAGATTTGTCAGATGCTCCAAAGATTGGACACAGGTTTATCATTTATCATATATAAACCCAGAGCATTGGTTCTGAGTCATAGAGTTTATTTGAATTTATATTCCCCATATTTTCTTTTGTGTAACATATAATGGATTGGACTCATCGATAAACTCTCTACTAAGTGCAGATTAGGCCAAAGGGAGAGGTAATATTTAATCATCTTTAAGCTATATCTTAAAGAATACTTCTGAGACTTTTTCTATTATGTAACATATTGCTATGCCAGAGTACAAGGGATTTTGATATACATTTGCATACTAAGAAATTACAATTTGATGTTTTGTTCTCATTTGAGCAGGAAGTTGTAGTTGGTTCTTATTAGCCACACAATGATTTTCAGCATTAATTCTTAATATAGCTTCATCAAAAACTTAGACAATACTCTATTGTATAGTACTGTAGGTCAAGTGTTTAAAATAAGCTCTTAAATTGAGTAGCATGAAAATAATCAATTGAGGTCCAATTGCACCTTCTTGGAGAAATCTCAAAACAGCCATATGATTTCTGGTGCTTATAAATATGTTTCCTGAGGAAAATTTGCCATATCTTTTCTCCTAATGAAGAAATACTGATATAATTAAGACAATGGTGAACTTAAAGCAGGGGTCCTCAAACTGTTTAAATAGTTTAAATAGTTTTAAATGTCCCTCAGACTGTTGGAGGACCGGACTATAGTAAAAACAAAAACTATGAACAAATTCCTATGCATGCTGCATATATCATATTTTGAAGTGAAGAAACAAAACGGGAACAAATACAATATTCAAAATGAAGTAAAGTTAAATCAACAAGCTTATTAGTATTTCAATGGGAACTATTGGCCTGCTTTTGGCTAATGAGATGGTCAATGTCTGGTTCCATATTTGTCACTGCTAGTCATAACAAGTGATGCAAGTGTGCATCTGTTAGTCTTGATCTGGTTGGAGATTTCAAATGTTTCATTCTAGAAAAAGTCTGTTCACAGACATAAGTGCTGCCAAAGATGGTTGCCATTTTGAGTGCATGGTTCCTGAGATGAAGATATGTCTCAGAGGGGAGAGATGCATAGAAATTATGAAGGCTACTTGACTTGAATGCATTTTTCAGAGAGTCACAATTCTGCAGTTCAGCCAGTTCCATTTGGTAAATTGTATCCTCATTTTCAATGTCAATAGAAAATGGGTTATGGAAAAGCTGTATGTCCTGTTCATGGAGATGAAGCTCTGCAAATCTAAATTGGAACTCCTTTTGCAATTTTTCCAGTGAATCCACATAGGTTTTGTTTGGGAATGCAATCAGTGGTTTTTCTGCTATCAGATTTTGAGTTGTGGGGAGATGGCAGAAGTTTTCCTCCTTCACTTGTTTGATGAGGAGGCCTAATTTTACTTCAAATGCTTTGACATGTGATTGCATATCACAGATGAGCTTCCCCTTTCCTTGAAGTTGCATATTGAAATTTTTGAGTAGCTCTGTTACATCAGGCAGAAAGGCAAGGTGCCATTTCCATTCTGCAACATTGAGCTCTGGTACTTCTTTGTTTTTTGAAAGCAGAAAAGCTGTAATCTGTGGAAATAAGTCATAGAAACGATTCAAAACTCAGCCTCATGGACTTCTGTGTGATATAGAACATCTTCATACTCAACATTTAGTTCAGACAGAAATTCCTGAAATTGTCTGTGATTTAGTGCATTAGCTCTAATGAAGTTAACACACGATACCACAATTTTCATAACAGAGTCCCACTTCAGTGATTTACTAAACAGCACTTCTTGGTGGAAGTGGCTATTGGATGAGAATGGTTATGTTTGTCCATCTCTTGGTTAATGCGAGCAGTTACTCCTTTCTTAGACCCCCACCAAGCTAGGAGCACCATCAGTTATCACACTGGCTAGTTTAGCTCAGTCCTGCTTCAAATCATTCATAGTTTGTCAACCCTTTTCATAAATATCCTCTCCTGTAGTTCTTCCTTTGATGCTTTGCAGTGCAGCAAGCTCTTCTATGACTTCAAAATAATCATTTGTCCCATGAATAAAAATTAGAAGTTGTGCAGAATCATGAACATCATTGCTTTTGTTGAGTGCCAAGGAATATGAAAAAAATTTTTATAGAGTTTTGCAAATGCTGAGCAGATTGTTTCCCATTTCTTCAATCCTCCGTGTAATTGTAGGTCCTCACTGTACTAAATAAATCGGCCTTCTCTGGACACATCTCTTTGGGAACAGAAAGAAAGCATTCTTTAACAAATTCTCCCTCCACAAATGGTCTGCCAGTGTGTGCTCTTAGCTTGGCAACTTGAAAGCTTGCTCGCAGTGATGAAATATTTAGCTGCTTCTGCTTCACAAAAGTATTTTGCTGAGTTGTCAATGTATTTTTCAGTTTTAATATTTTATCTTTTCTCACTTCTCCAACCAAACAATCATATTTATCTTTATGTTGAGTTTCATAGTGTCCACGCAAATTATATTCTTTGAATACAGACACTATATTCTGGCATATCAGACATACAGCTCTTTCCTTGTACTGCATGAAAAAGTAATCATATGTCCACTGTTCTTTGAATATCCTACACTCCAAGTCAAATTTTCTTTTTCTTGACATCATTATTTCCTAGGGATTCCAAATAGTTATTAGTAAAATACATATATAGTTTTTGTAGCACTGTATATATATACACCAGCAATACACCATACACCATATATACCACAATACACAATACAAAATACACAATATACCAGCAATAACTTTGCCTACACAGAGACATAAAAACTGCAATACCCAACTTCCTCCAAGCTGCTTGTCTTTGCCCTGTGATGCTTCTGTTTCCCTGCACTCTTCCACTTCCATCCTTCACTGCTGCAGTGAATTCCCCTTGCAGTGGCCGTGACATGCACAGCATGCATTGTACATCCCCCATGCCTGTCTGTTGTGGTGGCTGCTGTTACTGTACAAGGCCGGGGGCCATCCTTCTTCTGCATCTCTTTCCCTTCCCCACATCACACACCCCGTCCTGGGAACTCACCTCACCTTAGTATCTCCTCACACTCTGTCTCTGCTGCCTAAGCCCAGTGCCGGAAGTGTGTGTTGCACTTCCAGTCTGATTTTGCTATAGCCTGGCGGGCTGCCTAAACATCCTCAGTGGGCCACATCTGTCCCACGGGTCATAGTTTGAGGATCCCTGACTTAACGTGTAAGAGGGGCTAAAGTACAATCTCCTTTTATTACTGGATTTGATATATAGTTGGCCCCTGAATGCCAATGAATAATCCTAGGGAGAAGTTCAAGCAAATAACAGAGAATAGTAACAGAGGATAACCCAGCAAAGAGGCGGGGGAAAGATAACATCTATAGAAGACAGAGAGTTATTTCAAAGGACCTGTAAAACTGAAAATATAAAAATGTAGAAATAGAACATTCTAGTCTGTTCCAAAATGTTGGGGTCAAAGATGTTTTGCCATTTGATAACTTTTCCTTCTCATAATAGAAGCTTTCAACTGTTTTTCTTAAGTAGTCTTGTTATCTTGAAAGGACTCAAGTTGTGACTGCAAAGATTGTTATAACAGAGCATGTTCTCATTATGTTTCTATTTATAACACTTTCCAATAATAGAAACCTCAGGGGGAAATACTCATAGGAATTTAGAGATAATTTATTTTTTGATCTTGAAGATATTAAAATAAGCAAAGCAATAATACTATCAATTATTACCTTTTGAATGAGGAAAATATTATATCCATCATCAAATGCACCTTGATTTAGGAAATTTCCTACATTGGAATGTTCTCTCTAAAATGAAATATTCTCTGTTGAGGTTTTCTTGGGATCTCTGGGAGCAGCCTTCGTTTCAGTTCAGTAATCACCACATAAGTGCAGCCAGGTATTAAAGTCCAAATCCTTTATTATCTCTTTCAAAGTCCTATCTCCATCACTTGGGGCTTAGCTAGTTTTCTGGAGGCCTTCTGGAGTCTTGGTTTCAGTGGGGAAGTGAAGGAGAAAAGCCTGCCACCAAGGTGGTGTGAGATGGAATGAATATGTCTGAGTCGAAGGGCTTGTGCTCCAGCCTTCAGCCTCCAGACTTCTGTCCTCTTGTCTCTGAATCTCTGAATCTCCCTGACTGAGGCTTCCAGCTTATAAGCTCCACACTGTATACAAACCAATCATTATATCACTAGGAAACCATTATTTGTTATAGGATTAAATCAGTGCTAAACTAGATTTAACCACTGTCTCTTCAGTTCCACTTAGTACCTTGTTTCAAGTTCTGGCCCATAACATCGCTTTGTAGGATTAAATCAATCATCCTGAACCATGCTAAATTAGATAACTTGTCTCTATCAATTCCACTGTAAGAATCCTTTGTTTCTCGTTCAGAGTTCTGGCCCATAACACTACATCTATTTTTGGGGGGAGAGGAAATTGTGTTTACTAAAATCACTAAGTGTATAGAGAAATACATTTTTGACTAGCTATATTTAGAACCAAGATTAAAGAGCTTCTGAAATCATGAATATACTATTGATAATGATGTAGTTTCTGAATTAAGTTCTGATTTGTATTTTAAAAAAATTCACATGGGGTCAAAATATCGATTATGGCAAGAAAAAAACATTGTTATTGGAAATAAATATTTTGTATTCAAATTTTAAACTTCAGATTGGAGACTTGAGGAGGAAATTATTATATCTTAGGTTGACAAAAGCAATAATAGATAGAAGGATGTAGGGATTGGGAGAGTCCATATTATTTTCCTATCTATTATCCAATAATGAAAAAAAGCTAAATCAAAGAAATCAGAAAAAAAAAAAAAAGAAAACTGAAAGGCAGGAAGGGAAAAGGTAGCCACTGAGTAACAGAATTTTAGTACTAAGAGAAATAATAGAGACAATCTAACCTATATTCTTGATCTTAAAGATAACGAATTTAAAACCCAGAAGGTTAAAATGAATTGAACAAACTTAAACAGTTATTTAGGAAGACTCTTATATTTATCATCCAACAAAGACATGATAAATTTTGGGGAAAATGTAATTGTGGGAAAGAACAGGATTGAAGAACAGTCAGTGATAATCAGATGAAGAAAAGACATAAAGGGAAAAGATTGTCTTCATTAATACCTAGATTTATAAGAGAATTTCACTTAGATAAAATTTAAATGAAATATATTATCTGTCAGATTATTAAATAATATAATTTTATAATACAAGATATAGGTAAGATTTAAAAATTTGAAGCAGATGTATTTTTCTTTTCAATTCATTTAACATTTTAATTTTCATTAGTAGCAATTAGCTGATTTTGTTAGTTTTATAATTGATATTTAAAAACAAATGTATTTGGATTTTAAAAATTTGATTTTTTGTTATCTTTAGCTTTCTCTTTGTTCTAAAATATAAATGTTTGTAGAAATAATCCTTTCCCTTCTCATCTTTTTAGCTATGAAGGCAAATATCCTTTCTGAAAATGAATATCCTGAAACTTAAGATTAGTTCTCTGATTTAAATGTTTCTAAGGCTACATACTGGATATTTCAATAGAACAAAGACATAGATATTGATTTTTTTCTTTAGTTTTGTTTATTGGGTCTCAGACACTTACTATGTGACCCTGTAAAAATTATTAACTTTATTTCAGTTCCTCTTGTGTCAAATGAATTTAATAATAGAACCTATTTTGAAGAGTTGTAAGGTTCAAATGAAATAATCTTTATAATATATTTCACACAATGCCTACAACATGTTAATTATTATTATTACCTACAATTTTATTGATATAGGGGATTCTAAATGTGGAAATTATCTAAGCATCTTAAAGAACTGCATCAGAGAATCAAGAGATTATGTAAATTGCACATGGTCACATAGACATTATTTCAGGGGAATAACTTAAATCCAGATTTTCCTGAATCTAAGAAATGAGCTTTTGATCTATTACACAATGCTGTCTCCCTTTAATATTTTAATTAAAAGTATTTTAATAGTTAATGAAGAAGAAATGGATACAAAGGAGTTAATCTGAATTTGAGAAATTGTGCATTCATTTAACTGACACTGATTTTCTCTCTGAACCAAAAAGCAAAATAAAACATAAAAGATCTTCAACCCTATCATCTCATCAGTGACAGTAATCATCTAAAAATCAAGTAATAAACAAACCAAAAATATCAACAACATCTAATTGAAGATATATTGGAGATGTGAAAAGTATACAATATATTTATAACAATAAAATGCAAAATAAGTAACATAAATGACTTCAACCTATAGATAAATAAATAGATGAAAACAAAAAAGGGGGTGAGCTAATCATGTGTTAATGATTAATAAATGGACACTCAGGTATTGTATTAATATTTCAGAAAGGTCTTAATACTTGGATAAAAAGTGGTTCTCTTGTGGATTTATGGGAGGCTATGGACACAATCTTAAAAGATGAGATGTTGTGAAGATATTACCAAAGTGCTTCAAGGAAGGAAGTGATCCCAAATATCTTTGATACCAAAAAAAAAAAAAAAAAAAACAAAAAAAAAACAAAAAAAAAAAACTGAAGAATCAAAATATTAATCTTAAGAAAACAACATGGGAAATAACATGGGAAAGTTGGTATAAGTGGATGTTTTATACCCTCAAAATTAAAATAGAATTTCAATAATATGAATAATATATATTTGTTTGTGTGTCTTTATGTAACTTTTCTCTATAGTGCTATAAAACAAATAATAGATGATAGTCATGAAGATAAATCACAATATTTTATACCATAATACAAAACAAAATAAAAGGTGTTCTGTGTGTTTAAATTTAAAACTCTCCTAATTCTTCAGAGAGAATCTAGGAGGGATCATAAAGAAACTAGATATGAAGAAAGTTCAGAGAAAAATCCTATGCTGTTAAGTCATTTTGCCTTAGGAAAGAATATTTTGCTCTCTCTCAAGTAGCATGTTTATAGATGGATAAGTTTGAAGATTTTGTGCAAATAATTTCTTGTGAAGGAATCTATGTTTGAACTCAAAGATCACAGAAATAATATATCAAAAGCATGAACATGTAACACCACAAATGTTTTAAGATAGATTCAGTGGTAACATATTAAATAATTCAGTTCATAGCATTAGGAAAAAAAATTGCAAAATTATATGAAAAAATGAAGTAATTTGAATACAATCAAATTTATTATGTTATATAACCAGTTATTTCAAAGTATAAATTATTAGAGAACAAATATTGCCTTAATGATAGTATAGCAAAATATTAATTAGTAATAAATCATTCATTCAGTAATCATTCCATAGCATCCAAGTTCTTAGAGTTAGAAGATGCATTAGAGATAATCAATCAAATCTAATAACCTATTTTTATAGTTAAGAAAAATAAGCAATGAGAAAAAGAAGAAGAGTTTACACTAGAAATAATAACAAAAAGTTCAAGTCTTTTGATTCCAAATCCTGTGCTCTTATTATTTAATCTACAATGAATTTTGCAAGGATTAACTATTGCGTACAAAGAACTATGCAAATTCCTGGAAAGATGCCAAGTTTAAATCAATAGTAATTGTTATAGGAATTTTAGAGACTTCTATGTTTTATTTAGTTATTTATTTGTGTAACATTTTTTCTTTTTTAAGTTTTGAGTTTCAAATATCCTTCTCCTGTCCCATCCCTCCACTATTCATTGAGTAAAAGAGTAAAATGATAACAATTATACAAGTGAAGTCAGGCAAAACATAATTCCAAGTTAGCTCATATTTCAAAGAAACTAAGAAAAATATTGTAAAAATTTCTATTTCAATTTGCATTCAGAGTTATTTAGTTCTCTTTCTGGAGGTGGGATGACATTTTTTTTTCTCATTACGAAGTGTTCAATTGTGTTAAATCAGTGTATCCAATTCTTTCCCAGTAGATCATCATTACAAAATTGTTGTTACTGTATACAATATACTAACAAAACTCAGTTTTTCTCATTTCATTCTGCACCTCTTCATATAGATATTGCCATTTAAAAAGCCCTTCATTATTTCACATAGCACAATATTATTTCATCACATTCATATGTCACAACTTGTTCAGCCATCCCTCAATTGATGAACATGTACTCAATTTCCAGTTTCTTGCTAGCATAAATAGACCTATAAATCTTGCTGTTTAGTCATTTTTATTGGGTTAGACTTTGCAAGAGTTCATATGGGGTATCTTGACAAAATTTCTAGAATGATTTGCAGTTTCCTTCTCTAGTTCATTTTACAGTTGTTAGTAAGCTTCTGATACTAGATTTTAACTCAGGAAGATCAATATTTCTGATTTCTGATTTAGCATTATAGGGATTTCATCACTTTGCTATAAATATTTTTGTATATATAAGTTCTCTTCTCTTTTTCTTTATTTCCTTTAATTTACAGGCCTATTGAGAGATTGTCTAATCTTACCTGATAATTTTATAGATGAAAAAATTGAGCAGCAAAAAAACAAAGGGATGTGCTCATATTGCAAAGGAATAAATATCAGACATTTTCAATTAGGTTTTGTACTCAAATCTAAAAAAATATTTTTTCTTCCAAGTGCCCATAAGATAAATTGTAGTCATACGTTTCATGAAGTTTATACATAGGATATAACCCCAATATAAGTAACCGTACTAAATAATATTGCGTGGTAAGTTTATTGAAAAAATACAATGTTCTGAGAGAACTGATGAAGTTATTACTGATGTGTGGTAGGAAATCAAGAAAAAAATTATTTAAGAGATAAACTTTCAGTGATTAAACATCTCCTATGTTCATACTGGGAAATAATAAAATTTTCCTGGAGCAGCAAAAAGACAGGAGAAAACAAACTGTTAACCCAGTTTGAAGGAATGGCAGTGGGGGAAAGAGTCATTCTCACTTAACTAAGACAGAGTGCAGTCCAGGACAGAACGTTTTGCAACAAATTTTTACCACAGCAATGCAGCAAAAGATCTTGAACTTCAGTGTAACAGGGTAGGTGAATGTCAATAATAGGACTTTAGCCAGAGGAACCTGGAAACTCCAGTTCCTGGAACCACCACATGATTCAGGGTAAACCTGTGGTGGGCAGGCATCCTCCAGCAATGCAACCATCACATGTTTCTAGGTGGCTTTGGACAGGCAGACACACTGCTGAAGCCAGAACAGCATATGATTCAGTGTAAGTCCTGTTAAATGCAGAAAAAAACCTTACTATACATCAGGCAGCATCAGGAGGAACCAAGTTCAGCACCAGGATTTATCTTGGTATATAGACCCTCAAGCATTTGATTGCATCTACCATAATTTTAAATGGAATTTCTCTTTCTATCTCTTGCTGATGGGATATGTCAGTAATACATAGAAATGATGATGATTCGTGTGGATTATTTTATATTCTGCAACTTTGCTAAAGCTGTTAATTGTTTCTAGGAGATTTTTGGATGATTTATCTAAGTATATAATCATTTCATCTACAAAGAGGAATAGCTTTATTTACTCGTTGCCTATTCTAATTTCTTTAATTTCTATTTCTTTTCTTATTGCTAAAGCCAACACTTCTGAAACAATGTTGAATAATAGTACTAATAATGGGCATTCTTATTTAACCTCTGATCTTATTGGGAATGCTTCCATCTTCTCTCCATTACAAATAATGCTTGCTGTAGGTTTAGATAGTCATTGATTATTATTTTAAGGAAAGCTCCCTTTCTCCTTTTGCTCTCTATCAAGTGTTTTTTATCAGAATGGGTGCTATATTTTGTCAAAAGACTTTACTGCATTTATCAAGATTATCATATGATTTCTGTTGGTTTTGTTATTGATATGGTCGATTATGGTAATACTTCTTCTGATATTGAACCAGTATAATTCCCACTTGGTCATAATGTATTATCCTGCTAAATTGCTGTAATCTCTTTGCTCATATTTTATTTAATTTTTTTGCAACAATATTCATTAGGGAAATTGGTTTTTAATTTTCTTTCTCTATTTTGGATCTTCGTGGTTTAGGTATCAGTGCTATATTTGTTTCATAGAAGGAATTCGATAAGAGCCCTTTATTTATTGTCCTAATAGTTTACATAATATTGGAATTAATTGTCCTTTAAATGTTTGGTAGAATTCACTTGTGAATCCATCTGGCCCTGAAGATTTTTTCTTGAATTCATTAATGATTTATATAATATGTTTTTCTAAAAAGAATTATTTAAGTATCTTATTTCTTCCTACCTTAACTGGGCAATTTATATTTTTATAAACTTTCATTCATGTTAGATTGTCAGATTCACTGCAATACAGGTGGGCAAAATAACTTATAATTATTGCTTTTTTTTTTTCATTGTAGGTAAATTTACTACTTTCATTCTTAATGGTGGAGATTTTTTTTTCATTCCTTTTGTGATCAAATTAAAGAATCATCTTTTTTTTTGTTTGTTTGTTTGTTTTTCATAAAAGAAACAATTCTTAGTTTTAGTTATTAGTTCAATAGGTTTTGTTTGTTTGTTTGTTTATTTACTTTCTATTTTATTAATCTCTTTTGAGCTTTTAATTTCCAATTTGATATTAAATTGAGCGTCTTTATTTTATTTGTTTTTTTCTAGTTTTTTGTTTGTTTGTTTGTTTAGATCTAATTCACTAATCTCCTCTTTCTATTTCTTATTTATGTAGCTACTTAGAGATACAAAATCTCCCTTAAGAACTTCTTTGGCTGAATACAATAGGTTTGGTATGTTGTTTCATTATTGTCATTTTCTTGGATAAAATTATGTATTGTTTCTGTGATTTGTTGTTTGCCCCACTCATTGTTTGGAATTAGATTATTTAATTTCCTATTAGTTTTTAATCTATCTTTCCCTGGCCTTTGGTTGAATATAATTTTTATTGCCCTGTAGTCTGAAAAGAAAGTATTTATGATTTCTTCCTTTTTGATCATGAGGTTTTTATGCTCTAAAATATGGTCAAATTTTGTGGGGATGCCATGTACTGGCAAGAAAAAGGTATATTCCTTTTTGTCCCTATTCAATTTTTTTTTTCAAGAGGTCTATCATATTTAGGTTTTCTAGGATCTTATTAACCTCCCTAGTTTCTTTTTTGTTTATTTTGTGGTTAGAGTTGTCTGATTCTGAGAGGGGAAGTTTGAGGTCCCCCACTAGAATAGTTACTGTTTCTTCCTATAACTGGCTTAAAATCTTCTGTAGGAATTTACCTGCTCTACTATGTGGTGCATACATCTTTAGTAGTGTTACTACAACATCATTTGCAGTCCCCTTTATCAAGATTTACTTTTTTATCTCTTTTAATTAGATTTTTTTTTATTTTGCTTTATCTGAAATCAGAATTGCTACTCCTGGGTTGTTGTTGTTGTTTTTCTTATTTTTACTTCATCTGAAGCAAAATAAATTCTGTTCTAGCCTTTTATCTTTATTCTGTATATATTGTTTACTATTTACCTTTCTATGATTGTTTTAAGTCCTGTGTTTGTAGATTAAATTTTCTGTTAAGTTCTGTTTTTATCAATAGAAATGATCAAAAGTCTCTTACTTCATTGAACTTCCATCTTCTCTGCTGAAAAATGATGCTGAGCCTCCCTGGGGAGTAAATGCTGGGTTGCAATATCAGGTCCTTTGCCTTTCAGAACATGATATTCCAGGGCCTTCTTTATTGTAGAAGCTACTAAATCCTGGTTAATGCATAGTTAGATTTTATAGGTCTGTTAAAATTAGGATCCAATATAGTTTTACTATGTAGCCATTTTGTGCTAAAGAGGGGATTCTGAATAATCAATACCTATGTAACTGAACACATTGCCAGAACTAAACTTAGAATGGCCAAAAATATCTTGCCAGTCATAGCTCTAATCAAGGACCTCCTAAGTCCATAGGGATCTATTAACAGAAATTGGGTTACCATTTTTTTTTTCATTTGTCAAAACAGTTGTTAAAGTATACCTCTTAAGGTGGAAGTTGCATCTTCATCAGTTTCATGAAGCCCCATACAGTTGGTTTGGTATATATATATATATATATATATATATATATATATATACCTTTTAAATTTAATCACTATATAAATGCCTTTTAAATTTAATCACTATATAAATGAAAGTTTTTATTATTGTTCATATTAACTTTTGTTTAGAGAATAGCTTCTTCCTCAAAACCAGTGACTGTAATATCCTTGGGGAACTCCAGGCTCATTGCTTCATATTTTTAAGTATACTTTTTTAATATCTTCTGTCTACACAAGCTAAGATATCTTTCTCCATGATGTCTACCTATAAATTCTTACTAGATTAGACATTAAAATATCTAAGTATATTTATGAAAGCATATCTGACCTCACAGACACATTAAAAGGATTTTGAGTACTCTCAGAATTTTTCAGATCACAATTTCGGAATCACTGTTTTAAACAAGCAATGTGCTAATTTTTTGAGGAAAGAGCAAAATTTTATTGCATCTTAGATCTAATAGTTCATTGTATAAGGAACATTCAGTGGGGGAAAAATCCTGTTATTGTACATGTTCTGTAATTTATACTTACAGAAAAGCTTTGAATACTAAGAAAATGTGACTTACCACATGCACACAGGCAGTTTGTGTCATTGCAGGATTTCCCTGACTCTGAAGACATTTTATCCACCATGAAATTCTTCCTTTTTTATGACTACCTTATGCATAAATTTCAATTTTACATTTAGGAAGAGTAAATTACACCTATTCTCTGTGGTTTTCTAAGATGTTGTAAATGTGTATTGACTTAGGTATAGTAATGACCCAAAGGTCTGCAGAAGAGATTCTCGGTCCACTTGTCCTCATGCTTTCAATGGTTGTTTTGCACAATCTCTTAAACTATATGATTATTGGCTGGGAAACATAGAGAAAAAAGAAAGATAGAAAAAGGAAGAAGAGAGAGGAGGGGAGAGAGAAGAGAGAGACACACACAGAGAAACAGAGACAGCGAGAGAGATAGAGAGAGAGACAGAAGATGACAAGGAGAAAAAAGAAGATAAGGGAAGAGAGTATTTCAGGAAAAAAACTAAAAAGGAGAAATTTAGAACATATCACATTTTTTAAAATTATATTTTTATCTAAATTACTATACTATTATAGGTTCTTTTCACTGTTAAATGTGTGATATAAGATTTACAGAGTATAGTAAGTGTTCTTCTCCCAAAATTAGAGGGAACAAAAAAATCTAACCTTCCATATTTTCCTGTTCCTATATTCCAAAAATAATTATCTGAGTTTATTTCTTCCCTATAGAAAAGTTGAAAAAAACCAAAATGAGCATACTTACTGATAATTCATATTCAGAAATGGAATGATTATTGGGAAATTAGAAATCAACTTCAAAATTAATATTTGATTTAAATTTCTTTATTTCAGTTTTTCAGATCACCATAGAATTTAGTCAGGTTTCATATCACTTGTAATGTTAATGCAAATGATAGGAAAAAAAAATTATATCTCTCAAGAAAATGTGTCCATGAAAGCACATCAACATTGATTTCTAGAACAAAATTCAACTTTTCCTATAAACTGGGGAAATTAAGAAATGCTTATGTCTATCAATATCATTCAATATAAGACTTTAAAAAAAGAGATTAACAGTATAGCTAATACTTTAAATTTGAAGTTTTCACCAAAAAAATGTCTCTTTTGTTTGTCATTATAATTTTTATAACATACATAACAGTCGGCAGGGAGAGGATCAAAGGAAGATATGAAGTTTTTATAATTACTCATACATCATATATCTTGTTGCTGAAATACACTTGATCTTATTTTTTTTTCCTACTATTGCATTAGTCCTCCCTTGTGTTATTTCAATTTGGGTTAATTTTCTCACACTTGCAAATCTATGTGTCTTTCTTTCATGTTTAACTATAGCTATTTGTCTTTTTTCCATGTGTGTTTATTTTTTAGCCATCACCATGTTGTGTTTTTTTATATGATTTCAAGTAATAACTTGATTTCTGAAACTAATTGAGCTTCATCAACATATTGAATCAAGCCAATTTACTATATAAAATAATCTGTCCCTACTAATGAGTAGGAACAAATAATCAAATACCTGAGAGGAAGGTGAATGAAATCTTGTAATCTGGAGTTCAGACACAGAGAGTAAACTTCAAAATCTCTATCATGTTAAGATACAAGGAAACAGCATAATATGCCTTTCATTATATCATTTATGAAAAACCAAGTTCCTCTGAAGGAGACATTTTAAAATCATTGTATTATTATATAAATCAATTAAAACATTTTAAGTACATACTATATATCATACAGATTCAAACCAATGAGTATGAAAAAAATTATATTGTGATATACAATATTTTGGTAGGATGGAACAAAAACTTATGGGAATGAGGGGGAAAAAAACTGTCATGCATTAAGCATTACTTGAGTAAAAGTTTAAAGAAAATTGGCAAATCTAAGAGATGAAAGTGAATTGGGAGTACATGCCAAGTAAGTATTATAGCTGATGGGAAAAATGCAAGGAATGAAAATTAAGTGTTTTGGAAGCTAGGATTAAGGCCTGATTGGATTAAATGGTGCTAAAATAAAAGCCATATAATAAGGTTTTAAAAAGCCATGGTCAAGTTGTAAAGGCATTTAAATGTTAAATAGATAATCACTTTAAGTAATATCACTACTAAGCCTACATTCACCAAATGGCATAGCATCCAAATTTTTAAAGGAAAAATTAAATGATTTACAGGAGGAAAAACCTTTCAATAAAGCAAAAATAGTGGAAGGGCTCAACTTTCCTCTCTCGGGGAGAGGTGGTATCTAAATCATAACATAAAGAAGGAATAAGTTAAAAAGATAAATAAAATTTTACAAAAATTAGATGTCATACAGAGCAAATAGGTGACAGAGTGACTAGAATATCCATCAAGAAGACTTGAGTTCTAATCCAGCCTCAAAACACTTAGTAGCTAAGCGGACTTGGACTATATTTAACTTTGTTTGTCCCAGTTTTCCCATTTCTAAAATGATCTAGAGAAAAAAAATCATTAACCATTCTTGTATATTTACCAAGATAAAAGCAATTAGAGTCACAAAGAGTCAGACATCATTGAAATAAATAGACAACAATAGGATATGATAAATCTCTTGAAAAAACTTAATGAGATTATTAATCAGAGAAATGCAAATTAAGACAACTCTGAGATACCACTACACATCTGTCAGACTGACTAGAATGACAGGGAAAGATATTGCAGAATGTTGGAGGGGATGTGGGAAAACAGGGACACTGATACATTGTTGGTAGAATTGTGAATACCTTCAACCATTCTGGAGAGCAATTTGGAACTATACTCAAAAAGTTATCAAACTGTGCACACCCATCCAGCAGTGTTACTACTGGGCTTATATCCCAAAGAGAACATAAAGAAGGGAAAGGGATCTGTATGTGCACGAATGTTTGTGGCAGCCCTCTTTGTAATGGCCAGAATCTGGAAATAGAGTGGATGCCCATCAATTAGAGAATGGCTGAATAAATAATGGTATATGAATATTATGGAATATTATTGTTCTGTAAGAAATGACCATCAGGATGATTTCAGAAAGGCCTGGAGAGACTTACACAAACAAAGTTGTTTGTTGAGTGAAATGAGAAGGGCCAGGAGATCATTATATACTTCAACAACAATACTATATGATGATCAATTCTAATGGACCTGGCCATCTTCAGCAATGAGACGAACCAAATCAGTTCCAATGGAGCAGTAATGAACTAAACCAACGACACCCAGCGAAAGAACTCTGGGAGATGACTAAGAACCATTACATTGAATTCCCAATCCCTATGTTTTTTGCCTGCCAGCATTTTGGATTCCCTTCACAGGTTAATTGTACAACATTTCAGAGTCCAATTCTTTTTATACAGCAAAATAATGGTTAGGTCATGTGTACTTATTTTGTATTTAATTTATACTTTAATATATTTACTATCTACTGGTCATCCTGCCACCTAGGGAAGGGGGTAGGAGAAAGGAAGGGAAATATTAGAACAAAAGGTTTGGCAATTGTCAATGCTGTAAAATTACCCATGCATATAACTTGTAAATAAAAACTTGTTAAAAAAAAAAAAAGAAAGAAAGAAAAAACTTAATGAGAAGAAAGAAGTGTATGAGGTTTTTTTTTTTAAATGAATATGACACCTTCACAAAAACTAATCATGTATAAATGTCTAAAAAATAACTAAAGTAGAAATGAAGAAATATTCAATCCATCCTTTTCAGACCATAATGAAATAAAAATTTAACTTAATAAAGTGTCATGGAAGCATAGATTAAAAGTTAATTGGATACTAATCTAATTGTAAAGCATGAATGGATCAAAGAACAAATCATAGAAACAATTAAAAAATCATTAAAGAGAATGACAGAAATGAGACAACATTCCAAAATTTGCAGGATGCAACCAAAACAATACTTGGGGGAAATTAACATCTTAATTTTCATTTCAATAAAAGAAAGGAAGAATAGATTAATGAATTGGGCATGCAACTAAGTGAAAATTAACAAAAAATAAATGAAAATGCTGAAAAATAAAGATTGATAAAAATTTAAAATAAAAAATAAATAAAACTGAAAGCTGATTTTATTAAAATAAAGTACACAAAATCCTTGTTAGTTTGAATTAAAAAGGAAAAAAAAATAAAATTGCTAGTTTCAGAAATGAAGCCAGTGAAGATAAAATAGAATAAGATAGAAATTATTTTCCTAGTTATATGCTAGTAAAATTGCCAAACTTTATGAAATTGGTGGGTATTTTTAAAAGTATAAACTGCCATAGAAAAATAAATAAAATACTTAAATAATCCTATCAGAAATATAAATAAATCCATTAATGAATACCCCAAGGAGAAAAAATAATCCCAGAATGAAATGGATTTACAAGTGAATTTTACCAAACATTTAAGGAAAAAATAATCCCAATACTATGTAAAATAGTTGGGAAAATATATAAGGAAGGAATCCAGATGCCTTTTTTGACACAATTATAGTTTTTATACCTAAAAGAAAAAGAGAAGAAACAGAGAAAGAACACTATTAACTAACTTTTTAAATAAATATGCAAAAGCAAATGAATCAATTAATTGGGTGCTAGCAAGGACACTGGAGCAACATATCCCAAAGATCATACACTATGACCAGGCAGGATTTATACTAAGAATGTAGGGCTGGTTCAGTATTTGAAAACTATCAATGTAACTGAACAAATCTATAACAACAACAGCAACAACGTGGTTTTAATCTATAGATGCTGAAAAATACAAATCTTTGGCAAAATGCAGCCCCCATTTCAGCTTAAAAAGAGAAAAAGTACTAGAAGATAAAAGGAACAATGGAAGGGAAAAAGATGGTAGAGAGCACCTCTGTGACCCCTTCTGTCCTTCTCTCAAACTAAGAGCGGATTAAGCCTCTAAACTGGTTTTGGAGTCAAACAGCCCAAAAATATTTGGAGTAGAACACATTTCTGCAAGAAGATACCTTGGAAGAATTTCAGAAAATGTCTGTTTCTCACTGGCAAGGGCTGCTGAGCCAAGAAGATCATTGTACATGACAACATCAATATTATACAATGATCAACTTAGATGAATGTGACTCTTTCAAACAATGAAATGACTGATGAGATGATCCACTAATCTTGTTATGAAGAGAACATCTACACCCAGAGAGAGACTATCTACACACATTTAGGAAATGAATGTGATTACAGTATAACATTCTCACTCTTTTTGTTGTTGTTCTCTTGCATTTTGTTTTCTAACTCATTTACTTTTTTTTAAACTTGATTTCTCTTATATAAATATGTTTATACATATTGGATTTAACATATATTTTAACATGTTTAACATATAATGAATTGCTTGCCATCTAGGCAAGGGAATGGGGAAGGAGGAGAAAATCTGAAACACAAGGCTATGCAAGGGTCAGTGTTGTCAAATTATCCATGAATATGTTTTATTTTATTTTTTATTTTTTAAATAACTTTTTATTGACAGAACCCATGCCAGGGTAATTTTTTATAGCATTATCCCTTGCACTCACTTCTGTTCGGATTTTTCTTTTTTCTTTTTTAATAACTTTTTATTGATAGAACACATGCCAGGGTAATTTTTTACAGCATTATGCCTTGCATTCACTTCTGTTCCGATTTTTCCCCTCACTCCCTCCACCCCCTTCCCCAGATGGCAAGCTGTCCTTTACATGTTGAATAGGTTACAGTATATCCTAGATACAATATATGTGTGCAGAACCAAACAGTTTTCTTGTTGCACAGGGAGAATTGAATTCAGAAGATAGAAATAACCCGGGAAGAAAAACAAAAAAAAAAATGCAAGCAATTTATATTCATTTCCCAGTGTTCTTTCTTTGGGTGCAGCTGCTTCTGTCCATCCTTGATCAATTAAAGCTCTTTATCGAAGAGATCCACTTCCATCAGAATACATCCTCAAACAGTATCGTTGTTGAGGTATATAATGATCTCTTGGTTCTGCTCATTTCACTTAGTATCAGTTCATGTAAGTCTCACCAGTCTTCTCTGTATTCATCCTGCTGGTCATTCCTTACAGAACAATAATATTCCATAACATTCATATACCACAATTTACTCAACCATTCTCCAATTGATGGGCATCCTTTCATTTTCCAGCTTCTAGCCACTACAAACAGGGCTGCCACAAACATTTTGGCACATACAGGTCCTTTTCCTTTCTTTAGTATCTCTTTGGGGTATAAGCCCAGTAGAAATACTGCTGGATCAAAGGGTATGCACATTTTGATAACTTTTTGAGCATAGTTCCAAATTGCTCTCCAGAATGGCTGGATGTGTTCACAATTCCACCAACAATGTATCAGTGTCCCTGTTTTCCCACATCCCCTCCAACATTCCACATTATCTTTCCCTGTCACTCTAGCCATTCTGACAGGTATGTAGTGGTCTCTCAGAGTTGTCTTAATTTGCATTTCTCTGATCAATAATGATTTGGAGCATATTTTCATATGTCTTTAAATAGTTTCAATTTCTTCATCTGAGAAGTGTCTGTTCATATCCTTTGACTGATTTTTCCCCTCCCTCCCTCCACCCCCTCCCCCAGATGGCAAGCAGTCCTTTGCATGTTGAATAGGTTACAGTATATCCTAGATACAATATATGTGTGTAGAACAGAACAGTTTTCTTGTTGCACAGGGAGAATTGGATTCAGAAGGTATAAATAACCTGGGAAGAAAAACAAAAATGCAAGCAGTTTATATTCATTTCCCAGTGTTCTTTCTTTGGGTGTAGCTGCTTCTGTCCATCCTTGATCAATTGAAACTGAATTAGCACTTTTTATCGAAGAGATCCACTTCATGGATATGTTTTAAAAATAAAAAGCTTTAGGGGAAAAAAAAGAAAGAAACAATGGAGCCTTTCTAAAAGCCAAGGACAAACATTTTCTGTGGCTGAGATCAGCTTCAAGCTTTACCAATAAGATCAATAAACAACAAAAAATCATTTCTTTTATAATTACTGCTATTTAATATTGTACTAGCAAGGTTAGCTAAAACAGTAAGAAAGGGGAAATAATTTGGAAAAATAGAAACTGGCAATGAATAAATATAGCTATCAAATTTTTCACATGATGTCATTGTATACTTTATGCAACCAATATTACAAACTAAAATGTTAATTGAAAAAATAACAATATTCAACAAAATTGCAGGATATACTATAAATGAGCAGATTCATCAGTATTTCTATATATTAGCCACTCAACCTCTCAGCAAAAGGTATACAGAAGAATTCCATTTAAAATAACTGCAGACAATAAAAAAAAATAATTGGGAGTGTATGTGTCAAGAAAAACTTAGAGATAACATGTTTATAACTACAAAACACTTTTCACACACATAAAAACAGATAAAAACAATTTCAGAAATATTACTTTTTCAATAGTGGAAGAAGGAAATATAAGAAAAAAAATGACAATTTTACCAAAACTAATTTATTTATTCATTGTCTTATCAACCAAACACTCAAAGAATTATGTTATAGAGCCAGAAAAACAAAAGAAAAAAATTATCTGGAAAAAATTTTAAGAGAATTTTTAAGAAAAAAAAATATTAAGGAAATCAACAGAAAAATTTCAACACTAGCAATTCCAGACTATAAAATTTATTACAAAATGGTAAACATCAAAAACAACCTGGTATTAGCTAAGAAACAGAGTAGTAGAAAAGTTGAGGTAAAAATTACACAGTAGCAAATGACTAGAGTAATTTAGGGTTTGATGAACATAAAGATCCTTAATTTAAGGGTAAGATTTTTCTATCTGACATACATTGCTTATAAAAGTGGAAATCATTTGGAAAAAAACCAGGCATAAACCATCATCTCACAAATTATGACAATGTAAGTTCAAAATTGATATCATAAATAAATTAGGGGAGCATGTAACACTGTAGTTGTAAAGTCTAAGAGTAAGACAAGAATTTATGACCAACTAAGAGACAGATGAGATTATAGGGAGCAAAATAGATAATTTCAATAATATTAAATTAAAAAGTGTTTGCCCAAATAAAATCATTGCAACCAAAAGGAGAAGTGAAAAAAGAAACTGTGGGGATTTTTTTCAGCAATTTTAAATCTCCATGAAGTTTATTGAAAAATAAACTGCATTTCTCAAATATATAGAGGACTGTGATGAATTCATTAAAAAAAAAAAAAGTCATTCTCCACTGGATAAAATGATCAGAGAACATGAACAGACAATTTTCTGAAGAAGACATTAAAGCTGTCAGTAGTCACATGAAAAAATTCTCTAAACAATTATTGATTTGAGACATGCAAATGAAATCATCTTTGAGAATGAAAAATTCTGTAAGAAATGTGCAAAAAGAAAAAAACTAATTCATTGCTGCTGTAGGTAAGACCTAGTTCAGACATTCCAGAGAAAATTTGTAAAATTTCCACAGCTCTACAAAATGATGGATCTTACTCAGCAACATCACCATTAGTTTTGTGTCCCAACATGATTAAAGAAAAAAGGAAAAGAAACTATTTATGCAGAAATATTTATAGTAGATCTTTTTGTAGTGACAAAATACTGGAAATAAAAAAAATAGCATTCAAATTGGGAAATAGTTGAACAATTTTAGTATGTGATTTTGATTGATTATTATTATGCTTTAAGAAATGATGGGCAGAAAAAAAGCAAATTGGGAAGACTTGTATGAACTCATTGAAAGTGAAATAAATAGCACCAGGAAAAAACTATACAAAGAAAAAGTGACATAATGATTAAGTGTGAAATACTTTGCTACACTGATCAAGTCAATAATCAAAGACAATTGCAAAATGCCCATGATGAAAGATGCTATCTACCAGCGTGAGAGAACAAATTAATTTTGAATGAAGAGTGAAACATGCTTTTTACACTTTTTAAAAATTTTTATTGTTTGGTTGGGGTGTATTTTTAACAACATGGCTAACATGAAACTATGTTTTCATAACTTTACATGTTTAATCAATATGGAATCATATTTTGAAAAGATAAATTCTTTTCAAAAAGGGATAAGGATGGATAAGGAAAGAATTTGGAACTCAAAATTTAAAATACCTTATATTTAATTTTTTTTTTACATGTAACAAATATTTAACAAATAAGCAAAATAATTTTTAAGCTGGTAAAAAAAAGGTAATTTTTACTATCTCAATGAAACTTTCAGATAGATACTTTATTCTATCAAAAACTTTTTTTTGATCTGCATACAGTGTGTCCAAAAGTTATAGTGCAGTTTTAACCTTTTAAAAGTTTAAAAGCTATTAAGTAGCTATTAAGCCATAAATTTAAAATCTGCACAAAATCTCTTGGGGTATGTTTTATAATAATTTAAATTTTGCAAGGCACTGTTATAAGCATTAATTTATTTACGCTTCACAACAAACCCCTTAGGTAGTTATTACAAGTGTTACTATTACTCTTTGATAAAATAGAAGATCGAGATTCAGGGAGGATGAATGATTTATACATTTTTACACTGGCTATAAGCATAGAAGGTGGGATTTGAATCAAAAGCTCTTTCAATTAAAGTCGAGGAAACTACCCATATTATCACAAAGAAAAAACTCCAAGCGTCTTCAATTATAGATGATGTTTGTGGGAGATATGTATTTGCATTCTAGACACTAGTTTATCCTTAAGTAGTTTAGGTATTTATTTTGTGCATAATAAACTTGAAATGGACAGATACATATTCTTATTTATTGCTTTTTCAATGTGGCCTCCTATTTTCCTAGTATAGTGATGCCTGAAGTTACCTGGTGTGTTGATTCCAGAAGGTTAATGAAGGTGTCAGTCACTGCAGCACAAAGTCTGGACCAGCACAAATTAAATTTAATATATCTTGGCCTATCTATTTTTGACAGCTTACTGACATACTTTGTGCTATTGCCATAGTTCTGGGAGTACAGCTGTTACTGATTCACTTGCTGACTCTCCTTCAGTCTCTATAGGGACTGATTCATCTTTCAAGTGAGTTTGCACTGGAATATGCAGAAGATTATGCATCAATAACAATGACTACTGAAGGAAAACTTAGGGGAGCAAGTCAGCAGATAAAATAAATTGTATCAACATGAAATCCCAATTTCTGGATACATATGCAAAATTTTAGTAAATATTAAAGTGATGTCCCCCACAAAAATATTGAGGTATTTGAAAATATTGGAATCTATCATGTAAATGTAAATAAAATCTTGGGAAAACATTTGCCTAAGTTACTCATTTTAAAATCTTTGATTCAATTCAATTTAATCAGGTCTATTTCACCAAGCTAGTCAGTGAGTATAATTGTGTAGCTATTGACTCCAGTGTAGAGGAAGAACCATAATAATATGTAGGCCTTAAAACAGAATTTACAGCTTCAATTACCAGGATTGCCCATTCAAGCCAATAATTTCAACCAGAGATAATTTACTTTCCTCAACTCTTGGTTCATAGATTCAGACCTAATACTTTTGTTTCAAGCCTTGTGTTGAAGCTTCATTCAGGAAGAGGAGAGTATAGAATAGAATAATTTCAATAGCCTCCTTAAAAGTCCCATTTCATCCACAATTGTATCATGGCATGAATGTGGTTCATGCTAAAACTACTGAATAAAAGCTACTGATAAGATGGAAAGGGTGTTGAGTTAAAGTGTGGTAAGTCTTTTTTTTTTTTTTTTTTCTAGCGCAATCGTAATTTAGAGAAACTTTGTTAGAAGCAAACATAGTGCAAGCCTTTTTAGTTAATTTTAATGTTAGGATGAATGAGACATTTACAAGTTATTCAATAATTTAAGAGAAAAAAAGATATATTTGTCCTAATGCAGAAAGGATATATCACAGGTATACAATGGTACATCTTTGGACATAGATTGTTTTTATTCCATAACAAAACTTGTCAGCAGAATAGGATATGTTGACTTGCATTACTTAGGAAATTCACCAAATAAAAGAATGTCTGATTCCATATATATATTTTTTAATATCCTTAGCTACCCAGGATGTTGTAACAAGAAAGAAAAGGGCTAGTTGATATATTTGGGGGATTTCTTAGGCCATGCAAAATTACATGTATGTTGACATATATCAATACATGATAATACTCATCAAGCAACACCAATCTGTCAAAAACTTTTCATTATTCAATATATCAACTATATCTTCTTTCGGATTAACTGATAAATCTTTTTATGTCTCTGGAAATTCACTAGAGACTGAAAGAGATGATAAATTTGAGGTAATCAACAGAGACAAGCAATTAGTTTTAAGGAGGATCAAGAAGGTCTTCATAGGAATTGAAGAAAGCAATGGAATTGAGATGAGGAGGGAGAGAATTCTAGATATGGGAGCAGGGAGGAGCTGCAGATTTATTTTCTGTGAAATGGAGAAAATAATGGCATCTACCTTATAGGATTGTTGTGAGATTAAAATAAGAAGGGATTTTAAAAAATGAACTTTTCACTACTAGTAAGTGTATTGTTTCCAAAATAACCATTTACTATTCAAAGTTGAATTCTATCTCTGCATTAGCAATGTTTCTGGAAAGTAGATTAATCTTTATTATGGTCAAGTAAACACCAATCTATTGAAAGAGTTGCAAATAATATTTAGTGTTGAAAATAATTATTTTATCAAAAGTTTTAGAAAATATAGTGCAAATACCCCAAAGGGGAATGTTACCTGGTCCCCTTTACATAATGCTCTCCTAGAAGAGACCATTAAAAGTCTCAAAAGAGAATTAGAAGAAAAATGAGGAAAGGAAAGAAAAGCTTTGCAAGAAAGTAACAACTTCTTAAAATATGAATTGGAAAAGGTAAAAACAAATCCCAGGAAAGTAGGATTTGTGAATTGGAAAAGATAAAGAATTCACAAGAAAATAGGATTTGTGAACTGGAAAAAGAAAATAATTCACTAAAAAAAAATAGTGAAATGGAAAAAAAAATTCTCATTTAAAACTCATACTCATTTTTGAAGAGAACCGAAAATGACATCACTATGCTAGAATTGAGTTCAATGTGTCTGCCTTTGGTTAATCAGACCAATATGAGCTCAAAATGCTCTGCCACACTTCAGACACAAATATAAAAGTAGAAATAGGGAAGGAAAAAACAAAAAACAATCAACACCTCCAAGAGAGCCTACATAGATAACACATGGGGATATTATTGCCAAATTTTGAAACCTCCAAACCAAAAACATGCTTTTGCAAGAAAAGAACAATAATAACAACAATCAAATATGCTGTAGCTACAATTAAAACTGTATAGAATTTATCAGCAGGTAAAATAAAAGACTACAAGTCCTGAAATATATATATACACACACACACATGCAATTAAAAGAACTAGGTGAGGGCAGCTAGGTGGTATAGAGGAAAGAGCACCAGCCCTGAAGTCAGGAGGACCTGAGTTCAAAACTGGCCTCAGACACTTAACTTTTCCTACCTGTGTGATACTGGGCAAGTCACTTAACCCCAATTGCCTCAGGGAAAAAAAAAAAAAAAAAAACTAGGCTGTGGCCAAAAATGTCATATCTAGCAAAACTTATCATAATATATATAAAAAAATGGCCTTCAATGAAATTGGAGATTTTTAATCAAATCTGAACTTAATAAGAAATTTTACATAAAAGAGCCAATATTGAAGATCAATTTCAAAAGATTCAACATGGACAAAAGAATTATGGTGTACTTGGAAATGAATATCATATGTTTAAGATTGACATCTGTAATTGGGTAGCTCAAAAGAAAAATTCAAGCAGAGTTGAATATGATCTGAATCTAGAAAACAATACTATTTATGAAAAGGTAAAAATAGTAATTGAGTCATACAAATGGGATACAGAGGAAGAACTAATACACAGGCATAAGAAGAAAGAGGGTGGTTTGTAGTTCTGAAAACATACTCACATCTGGAATGGGTTAAATAGAGAATATTAAATATATAATTCCCTTCAAAATCTATAAAGAAATAAGGGGGAAGGAAATAGGATAAGGTGAGCTATAGAAGGATATATAGATTTATGACAGTGAGACAAGGTTTGTAAATTAATGGGTAAGAGTTATGTATTGTTTGATCGTGAATTCTTCCCCTCTGCATAAAGAGATGCCATGCTCTCCTAATTTGCTTGTTTTTTTGTGCTGAAACGTGTACATTTTGATCTTATCTTGGTATATGGTATCTTATTGTTTTCTAGTTTTCCCAACTACTTTTGTCAAATAGTGACTTCTTATCCTCATAGCTGGAGTCATTCAGGTTACTATAGTAATAGATTACTATGGTCATTGACTATTGGCTTGTGTATTTATTCCCCTGATTCACCACTCTATTTTTAAAAAAAAATTAATTTATTTATTTAATATTTTCCCCAGTTATGTTCAAAACTACTTTATTTCTTAAATAATATGAGATAGTTTTGATGATTGTTACTTCATAATGTAGTTTAAGATCTGGTACTGTGAAGCTATCTTCATTGGTAATTTTTTAAAAATTAATTCCTTTAATGTTCTTTATTTTGTTGTTGTTGTTGTTGTTCTACCAGATAAATTTTGTTGTTATTTCCTCTAACTCTATCAAATAATTTTTGGTAGTTTGATGGAAATGGCACTGAATACATAAATTATTATAGAGAGAATTATAAATCTTATTATATTGACAGCCTTCCCATGAGCAATTGATATTTAACCAGTTGTTTAGATCTGATTTTATTTGTGTGGCAACTGTTTAGTAATTGTGTTCTTATAGTTCATGAGTTTGTCTTGGCAGGTAGATTTCCAAATATGTTTTATTGTTTGTAGTTATTTAAAATGCAATAACTCTTTCTAATTTTTTTGCTGCTAAGCTTTGTTCTTCAGTCATACAAAGAAATGCTGATGATTTATGTGGGGTTTATGTTATGCCCTGTAGCTTTATTAAAGTTGTCAACTAGTTCAAGTAATTTTTTTAGTCAATTTTCTAGCTTTCTCTAAGTATAACATCATGTCATCTGTGAAAATTTATAGTCCTCTTTCCTCATTGGCTGTTTTAATTCTTTAAAATTTCTTTGTATTATTGCTATAATTAATATTTTATTAATATATTAAAAGTGGTGATGATAGGCATCATTCTATCACCTCTGATCTAACTGGAAAGGATTCGAGCTTATCTCCAATACTGATAATGCTTGCTGATGCTTTTAGATAGAAACTACTTATCATTTTAGGGAACACTCACATTATTCTAATGCACTCTAGTGTTTTTTAATAGTAATGAATGTTGTATTTTCTCAAAAGCTTTTCCAGCAACTATTGAGATACTCATATGATTTCTGCTGGTCATAAAAAGAATTTGGTAGAATTTTTTCATTGCCTATTTTTTTAAAAAATGGTTTATAAAATTAAGTTTGAGAGAGAGGAAAACGGGGGGAGAGCAGAGATATTGTTCCAGTCTGTTCAGACACATTCAATTCCTTCTCTGGATATGGATATCACCATAAGTAAACACACCACAATTTATTGAGTCTTTCCCCAATTGATGGGTATGCATGCTTTATATAGTACAGAAATTAATTGGTCTTTAAATGTTTTGTAGAATTAATTTCTGAGCCCCTCTAGCCCTGAGTTGACTTCATTAATGTCTTGTTCAATATCCTTTTCAAAGAAGAGGCTATTTAAGTCCTGTTTTTTTTTTTTTTTTCTTGATCTGCTAATTTGAGTTATTTATCTTTTTTTTTTAATAAAAAAATTAGAAATTTTTCTCAGGTGGTGAGATTTATCACAACATAATTGGGCAAAATATTTACTAATGATTGATTTAATTTCTTCTTCATTGGTGGTGTGTACAGTCTTTTAAATTTTTGATACTGTATATTTGGTTTTCTTTTTAAAAAATCAAATTAACCAATGACTTATTCATCTTGTTTTTTTTTTACCACAAAATCTACAAAATAAGTGACTGTAATTATTTATTAGCTCAATAATGTTTATGCATTCAATTTTATTAAATTCATATTTGATTTTAAGAATTTTCTATTTGTGCTTAGTTGGAGATTTTTAATTTGATCTTTTTTTAGTTTTTTTTCTTATTTTTACCAAGATGCCCAATTCATTGAACTATTATTTTTTTTTCCATTTTGTTGATGTAAATATTTAGAAAAATAAATTTCCCCTTAAACAATACTTTCATTACATTTCTAAAATTTTGGTAGGTTTCTCATTGTTATGGTCCTATTTAATCAAATTTTGATTGTTTATGTGATTTGTCTTTTGATCCACTTATTCTTTAAAAGTAGATTTTTAAAAATCCCAATTGTTTTTTAGTATGTCTTTTCATGTCTATATTATATGTAATGGTAGTGTGTTATAATTCATAAAAGATAACATTCAATATTTCTGTCTTTCTTCATTAGAATTTGAGTTTTTAATGCCTTATTGCAAGTTCTATTTTTTTTGGGGGGGGTACATGCTATGTGCTGCTGAAGGAAAAAAAATACAACACCAAATAATATTCCTTTCTGTTCCCATTCAATTTTATCCAAAAATCTATCATATTTAACTTTTTAAAATATTTTATTTACTTCCCCAGTTTCTTTTTCTCTTTTGTTGGATTTACTGAGATCTGAGGTCTGTAATAGGACATTCTAAGTCCCCCAATATTTCTTCTTGTAATTCACTTAATTTATCCTTTAAGAATCTGGATCCTATACCACTTGGTGTATATATGTTTAGTATATATATTGCTTTATTGTCTATGCTACCTTTTAGCAAAATGCAGTTTCCTTTCTTATGTCTGTTAATTATGTATATTTTAAATTTTACTTTATCTGAGTTAAAAATTATTAGCTCTTTTTTTTCCAGATGTAGCATAATAAATTCTTATATAGCTTCTTACTTTTAGTCTATTTGTATCTCTCTACTTCAGGTATTTTTCTTATAAACAACATGTAGCATTCTGGGTTTTTTAGTCCATTCTGATAGCTGCTCCCATTTTATGAAAATTCATCCCATTCAATTTCAGTTATGATTACTGTTTTCTTTCTTTTTCAGTTTGTTTCATTGATTCTTGGTATCTCATAGAATTATTATCTTAGAAAACATAAAATTTATGTCTTTCTCAATTAGCTTTGACTAATTGTACTCTTTAAGGATCTGATTTCTTCAGTGGATTTTTATATTTCATTTTCCATTCAGCTAATTTTAATTTTAAAGCAATTGTTGCTTTCCCTAAAAAATCCCAATGCATTTTTTAAAAGAGTGCTTGCTATAAGGGTCACATGAAATTAGATGCAAAGATTTTATAACATTTAGATCACTATGTATATAAATATATTATTTTTTAAGTTTTAAAAAGAATATAGCATATTTAGTTTATTTAAATATTTATTATATAATTTTCTAAAGTTACATATGATAGCCTTTTCAATTGTCTTCCAGTAAATGAGAAACAATCAGTGCCCTCTGTTACCTTACACACACACACACACACACACACACACACACACACACCATGTGCAGGAAACTATATTGTATTCTTGCTATATTGTGCAGGAAACAATGGTAAAAATCAATGCATCACCACAAGGTTTTGATCATACAAAGCCTTATGTCACCATATAATATTCCTATATTTTCATTAAAATTTTTCAGTGCTCCCCATTCCTTGTTACATGATATAAATACCCACTCCCTGATACAACTGGAAATACATTTTTTCTGGGATCAAACTATATCATTTTTGTTTTTGTATTCCCTTGTCCTAGCAAGGAGCCTTTCATATAATTGACATTTAAGAAGGTTTTGCTCTGTTCATTCATGCATTAAACATAGTAAAATTTTAATAAATAATTTTTAAAAATTATCTTTCAATATTTAAAATAGCTATTATGCTCATTCTGTTACAATCAAACACTACTTTTCATTTCCTAATCTCAAGTTACCATTTCACATCTCCAATTCTTTGCAAATATTAGAAGTATCTCCCCTCATTGCTTTCAGTTGTAATCCTTCCCTTAATAAGAGACCTAATTGTAATGCACTAATTTTCTTAAGCCCTCTTTTGATCTAATGTCTTTCTAAGGCTTCATTATATCTGATTCAATCCTTCTTGATTTTCTCATTTCACTCTTTTCAAACCTTTCTAATGCATTGCTGTTATACATTGTAATAAATTAGTTTTATCTCTCTTTACAACAAAGGTTTACAAAATCTGGGGGCTCATGAACCCCTTAACAACTGCTAAAAGCCTCAACAAATTTGCTTATGGGGGTGATATGTATAGATTTTTGTTGTAATAAAAATTAAAAACATATATTTAAAAATATATATATAAGTATATATAAAATATATTTATCTAACATCTCATAAATATAAATAACCAATTTTATGAAAAATAACTTTTTTTTTTCAAAAAAGAGTTTTTCTTAATTTAAAGTGGTATTCTATGAAAAAACAAACAACCCAATTAATTAAAAAATTCTAACAAGTGCTTTAGTTTTCAATAGCTATCATGTTTCAGTATGAAACAAAAGCTTTACATGCACTTTTAATTTCTGAATACTAGATATTTTAAAGAAATTATGTACACAATGGTCAAGAACTAATGGAATCAATACTGTATGTTGCTTCATCTATGAGATCCTTTAATAAATAAAACAGAGAATTTTAAATTCTTATATTTTCACTTTGACTTTGTGACAATGAAAAGTACAATGTAATTTGATGTTACTGCTTGATTTGTGCTTAGTGCCAACAGTTTTACCCAACTTTGGTTTTGCAGCATCAATATAAATGTTAATGTAATTGTTCTGAGATTCACCATGGGATTTACAAGAGTTATTTTAAATATAATGAAAGCAATACTTGTTTTTGTTGCCAGATATTTACATAAACAGATATTTTCACTGACAAACTGGTGATAATAGCTATTAGGGTGAGAAAACATCTAGAGGATTTTTTTTTTAATTTATAAATTTAAAGTGCAATTTTGCAGTTGGCATATTTAATTTTCATGTTTGCAACTAAATTTTAACTCATAGAACATATAACCTTCAAAATGTGAAGAACATTTGGAGGAGAATGAAAATGAAAAAGATAATTAATATCTTAATATTATATAAAATTTTTTAAACCTCTTGAACTCTCTTGAAAGATTTCATGGAAGTCCTAAAATCCATGGATCACAATTTGAGATCTGCTGCTTTAAAAGATCATGGAAGTCTAACCATGTCTTCATTCATTCTTGTATCTGTAACATCTACCATTACATATTGCACAAAGAATAGTCATTACTACCTTTTCCTTGGAAATGGGATGAATTTCTATCAAGATTTCTAACCTGCAGGCTAAAAATTTAAGTATCCCTAATTTTTAGCCCTTGACTTCTTCTTGACAGAGCTGATTATTCTAATTATGTCTTTGAAGATACATGCTAGTTTGCCAATTTCTCTTAACATGTGGCATCTGGAACCAAATGCAATACACAGATGTGATCTAATCAGAATAGAGAACCTTTCTCCATCTGGATAATATAATCAATATAATCATTGTAGTCACAACAAAGTAGAGTCTCATATGTATTTATCTAATCTTCTAACACTTCATTTTCATTTTGCCATTCTTCCACTTCAACAATGAGAATAGAATTCTTATGATCTAAACCTTTTAAAATCAAATATTCTAGACTAAACCTGATTGAAAGTGCTTGTGTCATTTACAAGCCAAATTAAAATGTATTGTTTTAAAAATCAATAAAGATAACTTCTCTTAGAATTATAAGAATAAAATTCATTGAAAAGAAATATTCAGTCATTTGTCTTGAGAAGAGTAAAGATATCTATTCATGTGAGACAGGAATAGATAGTTTGAGGAACTTTCTGAATGATGTAAAAAAGACAAGGGAAGAAAGTCGTGTTAAATAGTATCAGTTTACCGCCCCTCTCACCACAACCCCGGAACAATAGTGTTAGGCTTTAAACTGTGAAGATGAAAAAAAAAAAAAAAAAAAAAAAGGAAGTGACATGTGAGGTTTAGAGAAAGATGAAAAATTTGTTGTGAGTGGAGATGCGCAAGTAAAAGTAGGAAAAATCATAGTAAAGTAAAGTGAAGAGATAACCGTTAGAGTATTTTTATCAAACTACATCCAAATGTCATGTTTATAAGAGTAAACATGATAGATAATGGAAGTAATTCAAGGATGGAGTTTGGCAAGACATTTTAAATATTAGGAAAAGGGGCCAAGGAATTCAAGTATAAACAATATTGTAGAATTGAAGTAATTCACCAAGGAACTGGGATAGCAAAGGGAGAGGAAGATAATCAGTTGATGGCAGAGAAAAGAACTGAAGAGTAAAGAGATTAACATTCACAAAGGAGATAAAGAACAAATTTGGGGGCCAATAAGTCATAAGGGAAGGTGGAGCAAAATATTATAATAAAATATTATTAATTATAATTAATTATTATTACTAATATTAATTAAATATTATAATCAGCTAAACTGATTGCAAAGTCCTTAAATATGCTAGTGAATAATTTTTGTGTAAGAGAATGATCAGTTATAGGTAGTTAACATGGAATAAAAGGAAAGAGAACAAATGAGCAAAATGATAGATTTAGAAGTTAGCATGATTCAAATATTAAATTCTGCTGTTGAAGGTCAGGAGATGTAAAGGAGAGTGCAGGCAGTCATTAAACTCATTCAGGAAGATGTGGGGGAGGGGAATTCTTCAGGTGATAGACTTGAATAGTGAGAAACTCAGAGGAAGAAGAGAAGTTGCTTAAGAATGTTTTTCAAAGGAAAATCCACAAGTACCAGTCAAGATAGATGTGTGTTCCAATTCCTTCATGAAAATAATGAATGTGAAATTTCCTTGGGTAAGTTATCCCTGTACTGAAGCAGATTGCAAGTTATTTTGACTTACTTTTTAAGAGCAGTATGATACTTAGGGATGTTAAGTTACTTGCCCAATTGTGTATATAGCTGCTTATTAAGAAACAAAGACAAAAATATATCATGCATATTGTCCATTCTGCCTCAAGCATTCTATTATTTATGTCATGCTTCCTTTTTTTTTCCCTCAATGATTAGAATTAAATCCACAGTTAAAATCTATCCTTTTTATTTCTTCTCTTTACATAAGATAAAATCATTACTAGGGCATATGAAGAATGTATCAGATATTCTACTTTTTAAAAAATCATATTTCATCTTTATTTTGTTGAAATTTTTATTACTAGGATTTATTAATTCTATGGCAGTTTCATGTCTGTCATCATATCCTTCAAATACTTCACAGTATAGAAATAATCCTATAATGATAACACTTCTATCTACCTATGTTGCTATAGGTCTACATTAGTCTTCATTTCCTTTCTCTTCAAATGAAAATTTTTCATTTTCCTATTTCAAGTTCAAATATAGAGCTATATGCCCTTGCAATATACATATTAATTTCTATTTCATTTCAGTTGTCAAAGACTTACTAGCACATGTTTTGATAGGCTTGATAAGAGCTTATCTCCTTAAGAAAACAAATTTTATACTCGAAGCAATTTAATGTGTAAATAATTTTTCTCTTATTTTATCTATTTTTGTGGAGGATTCTACTAATTGATCATCCTCAAAATTGTTCCTATGCTAATTCAATCTCATTCAATCCATCTTCCAAATTATTGCTATCTAGGTAAGGTCCCTTTTTCAAGGAAGTTTCAGTGGCTGATTTTGCTACTAAAATAAAACAAAGACTCCCAGGTTTTTCATTAAAGATCTTTACATTCTAATTTCAACTGATGTTTCAACTTAGTAACTTGTTCTATGCCTTAATTATACTGTTCATTCTATTGTTCCTTGGACATTTAGATTATTAAGGAAAAATTAATTTAATACATGATGAAAATAATTCATAGTTTTTTTTCTCTCAAATGTACATAAGGGATAATCTATTAATTTTCTCTGTCAATAGCTTTGTAACTCCCTAGACCTTCTTTATCAAGATTCCATTAAATCATTCCATATGATTTTTCCTCAGTATGAAGTTATTTATAAAATTCTTTCAATTTTTTTAATTATCTAAATTACTTTGAAATATAATTTTCAAATTAAGAACAATAATCACTGTGTTAATATGTTTGCATATTGAATTTGTATATTGTATATTTGTATATTGAATTTTAGCACATATCCATTTATGTTATCATAAAGTTTTAATGTATACATACTGATCATATTGTCATAGATTTTATTAGAACAAGGTGCACATTATGATTTTCTAGTTCACTGGCTTAATCCTCAAAGGCTTGCTCTATTGTTAAATACATTATAATGATACTGTAAAATCCAAATATACAATGTCACAAATTATTATAAAAAGTGTTTTACTATGATTCTTTGAAAAGATTTTAATTATACCACTACAGAATTTGAAAAATTTTGATAATTAGCTTCATTTACTTTTGTTTTGTTTCTTCTCCTCTATAGCAGCTAATAGAAATCTAACACAAACAAAACAAAACAAACAAAAAACAACAGTTGTTGAAATTAAGAGATCTGGAATTTAATCTTCTGAGCTCCAAATAATCTTTTTATATTCTGTGGTTCATGATTTCTTTTCTTCACAGAGATGTGGTTAGGGTTAATGTGATACTATATATGGAAATCCTCTTAGCTTTTTGGAAGAAGGTGTTATATGAATATAATTTTTATCTCTGAAATAGTCAGCAACATAATCTTTTGAGCTACTGAGAGGAGATGAAAGTAGAAAAGAGAAAAAATTGCATAGCCACCCATGTTAAATTTTCCTGCAACCATTGTCCTATTCAGTCACAAGCTCCTACACTTTAGTTTCTTACCCTAAAAACAGGCAAGGAAGTGTTAAAATGAGAGTGCAGCAAGCTATTTCCATATGATTAGAGTACTCTTTCCCAAACAATACACTAAGATACTTCTGCCCACCTCGGAGACGTTCTGAGAATGGAATGATAGGGCAATCTGTATTTTCTTATTTCCTGTGATCAAATTTTGAGCACAAAAAGGACGTAGTTGTAGCCAGGATAAAGGGAAGGGAAGTGAACAATGTGAATATGAGCATGATGTAGGGTGAGAAAGATGGAGTGATCGATGACTGGAGCAGTCTGAATTTCACAAACTGGAAATAAATAGAAAATACTACAGTGTGGCATATTAAATAGCTAAAAATGGAAAATTTGAAGAATACAATAGCATGGCCAAGACTGTGTAACAATGCACTACACTACTGTATATATGAGTGTTTTGTTTTGTTTTTTTGAGGGAGGGAACAAAAAGGATTATAAAATAAATATATTTCTTATTTTTATTTTCTATTTTTCTTTTACAAATAAGGCATTGATTTTTTTCTGTTTTTCTTTTATGAATAATACATATTTTAATATATGCTGGTATCCATTTTATTTCAGGGCCTCAGAATGGTCATTAAGATGATATGGCAGTTATTGATCATCTTGTCCTGATCTATTTCTATGGAGTTCATATAAAGACATTTTCCCAGAGGAAAGAATTCTCTGCCATTTTTTCTTTTCTTTTTATTTTGTTAATGTTCTTTTGCTTATTGAGTAGGCAAATTAAAAAAAAAAACTTTTTTGTTGATAGTTGAAAAAAAAACGCTGACGTGTAAACTAATCTTTTGCAGCTTTGCTAAAAGTAAACTTGGGACAACTTCTGTTTTGGAAAGAATGATGAGAAGATGTACCTTTTCATCTACCCACACTATTTTCTTTTCTTTTATAAGATGTCCATTTTTAATATTTAAAAGTTTTGCTTACTTAAGAAAATATTAATATTTATGGCAACAACATTTATTATTTAAGAACATCCTTCAGTCTTTATAGGTAAATGCTATAGATGTTTTCTTGAAGAAACAGTTTTGTGTATAAAAATATTATGTTTCTATTGTGCTTTATGCATTGAATTTTAAGCTCAATTTACATTTTTATGTTTAGTATTGAAAAATTTTATGTGGTACTTTGAGGGGTATAAATCTTCTGATCTATAATTTTACCTACCTGACCATGTGTTTCTAGGTACAGTAAAAAACAACAACAACAACAACAACAACTATATTTCCACAAATTATAATGATGCTCTATGAATGCTATAATTTACTTGCCTTATATGCATAGTTCAATGAGCTTAGACTTCTTAAAAACAAGCTTTCTTTATTTTATATTGCTAAGAGTCTATTTTTGAATTGCTTTTGTAAATTCTTTCGTGCCATTACACTTATTCAATGTAATTTGTTCAATGTATATTTGTTGAATTATCATTGATTGAATTTAATTAAAAGAATACAAAAAAACCATGTTTTTATACTTTTATATTGTCTTTAATACTGAATAGTAAAGAACTTACAATTTGAAACCAAAATGAAAATAAAAAAAAATTAAAAAGATATATCAATCTTTCTTTTTGATGAGGAAATAGTAAGTTTTTATGGCCACCTTTTGATGATATTTCTAGATTTTGTTATTATTATCATGCATGATATTTTAGAATACCTGCAAATATGTTATAGTAATATTAAAGTTTTGAAATTTTGTACTAACACAGTACTGCTGAAGTTTCATTTGCTTCAAAAGTCTTACTGCCATTGAACTTTGATTTTGATTTTTTGATAGGTTTTCCAACAATGAGAGGCACAGATTGTTCCTTGATAGCAAATAAGTTGTTTAATGTTCCTTTCAACAGTCATATAATTTAATATCAACTGTGGGCATTGAAAATCAATGATTTATTTTATTGTGATTTCCTATTTCACTTGAAAGCCAAACTCAGTTCATATAAGAAAGTGGATATAAGGCTGGGTAAATTCATAAGGAACCAAAATTGTCTCTTTACACAAGGGAAAAAAAAACACATTTGTTTACATAACTATTGGCTTTATTTTCAAGATATATTCAAATAGCATATTTCCCCACAGACATCAACTATTAAAAAATTCTCATTATGCTTGTACTTATTTTATATATTTTAATACTTCATTAAAATATGAGCATCAGAATCTAGTCAAAGGTTTTTTGAAAGTCTATTAATTTTATATAAAATTGTTCAGGCTGATTGTAAAACAACCATTAAATTTGAAACAACTTGCTCTTTATAACCTGGCAATTACTGGAGTCCTCTTTTGGTTGGTGTGTGTGTGTGTGAGTATGTATGTAAATATGCATGCACACAAATGTATGTGATTGCATATATACATAATAAATATATAGAAAGTAAGATATACAGAGAAATTTTATATATACATGTAATGACCGCGTATTTAAAATCAGCCGGAGTCAGGAATTCAGGTTAAGGGGAAAATCTTCAATATTTATTGAAGTGAAGAGGTGAATAAAGATTGCAATAGCAAATATGGGCAGTTGCGACAGGAAGCCAGCTAACAGAGAGAGATGCCAGCCGAGCAAACAGCGGCAATGGCCATCCCAAAAATCTCTCCTCCCCTTCCTTTTCCACTCCCCTGCCTCCACCCACCAAAATCGTCATTTCCTATACAACACATCAGGACTTGCACAAAGAGTGGGTGGGGGCCATTCTTTCTCCAAGCTTATATATTAATAGAGTATGGTCCAATTACTATTTAGCCTCATGTGCTTGGGACCTCAGTGCATCAACTCAAGCCTCAGCCCATTACATATACATATATATTATATCTTGCTATGTATCTATGTCTAGAAATATTTAGATCATACAGATATGTAGTATATCTATGTATGTAGAAGGGGGTGAGAAAGGAAGTACATTGGATCCAATCACTAAGCCGGTCCAGCATGGATAATCATCTCTCTTCTAAAGTGCTGTTTCAGGCATTTCTTAGGTCATTTCCTTCTCTTCTTCTTCAGCCCCTGTTTTAATAGGAGAAACGTCCCTTGTTCTTTTTGGAATCCAGAGACATCCCCCATTAGGACCTGGAAGAAATAAATATCCTGGCCCTCTCCAAAGTACTGAGTATGGATCTTGCCAGTGTCCTTCCTCATCCTTCCAAAAGATCTTTTGAATATTCTTTGGCACTCGAAGCACTGTTTATATGGAGCTTAGTTTTCTGTTCTGTCTATAAGATTGTGCTAAATGTATCAATTTTAGAGAGAGGCCAGTATCCCTAGCCACGCACAAAAAAATAGTAAGTATATAAGGTCTTATCCACATCCACCTGTGAAGGCCATAGGGGATTCCATCTATTTCCACCCCTTTTCTGTTTAACAAGGGTGGCCTTCAGAGTACGATGTGCCCATTCCCCTAGGGCCTGACCCTGTGAATTATAGGGAATCTCTGTAACATGTTTAATGATGAATGTGGCGAAGAAGGTGGTCATCTGCTTCAATATAAAAGCTAGCCCATTGTTGGTCTTTATGGTATTAGGAACTCTGTGAGAGGAAAAGCAACTAAACAAATGTTTAATGACCAAAGGAGTGTTCTCATGGGAGGCCACTGTAGCCCAAAGGAATTTTGAAAAGGTGTCAAAACAGACCAGGATGGCCACACAGCCCACATGTATCACATTCATTTGCCACAAATCATTAGGGAATAAACCACGGGGATTAACTCCTTTACTAGGTGGAAGAGGGAGAAACTGAAAACATTGAACACACTGCTTCACTGTCTGTCAGGCTTGTTCCCAGGTAAGGCCATAAAGGTGATGTAGAGAATTACGATGTTGGTGGAGAAATTCATGGGCATGTTCAGGGGGTGTGGCGACCATGAGAAGGGAGCATTATAAAGCATGGTCCACCACTTCATTGCCAGCAAATATATGTCCTGCACAGCATTGGTGAAAGTGTACATACAGGATGTAAATGAGACTTTTCCTAGTCTGTAAAATCAGCTGGAATTCAGCAAAAAGATTATCAATTGAAGAATTTTGAGGTTATGAGACAAAGTCCTCAATACCTCTGAGCCCTCGGACAGCATATAAGCTGTCTGATAAGATGTTCATGGGCTCTGGGTTTTCCTTATATCTTTTTAAGATATCATATAAAGGCTGCATCAAAGAAATAGGAATAGGGCTATCAGCCCTTAACCATTGAATTTGTCCAACTAGTTTCTGAAATAGGTTCATAGTATTCACTTTATCTAATTGTAAGTTAGGTATCTTATTAGTAACTGTAGAAAATCCCCATGCGGAGTCCCAGGTATATGATAGGATTATTATGTTGGATACTTTCTGGGGCTACCACCACTCCATGTTGAGTGAGAATGCTTATAGTCTCGTTGAGCAGGACAGAGAGATCTTTCCCACTGTTCATTGATAACTGTATATCATCCATATCATGCAGTATCATGGCATGAAGTTACGCTTTCCTAATTGTTTCTAGCACTTGCCCTACATATGCCTGACACAAGGTTGGGCTACAACCCATCCCTTGGGGGGAGAACTTTCCATTATTAGTGCAAATCAGGCCCTGCATTGTTTATAGATGGAATGGTAAAAGCAAATCTTTTCTTATCATCTGGGATCAAAAGAATGGAGAAGAAACAATCGTGTATGTCTGTTACTATAACTGGCCAGATGCTGGGTACTATATTAGGAGATGGCATGCCAGGTTATAGGGCTCTAAGGTCTACTAGCATTCTGAATTTTCCAGATTTTTCCTTTATAATAAATACAGAACTATTCCATGGGCTGGACATTAGTTCTATATGTCTAGCCTTCAACTGTTGTATAATTTCATGTAAGATTTGGGCTTTATAAACTGAGAAAGGCCATTGTGATATCCAAACCAAGGTACTAGATTTCCATGTTAATGGCGTGAGCATGATATGAAAGGTGGTACCCAAAGACCCCAATGACCCCAATTAAAAATCCTGTGGAGGAAGTATATATACTGAAACCTCACAAGCCTTCAATATGTCCCTGCTCCATAGATTTTATCTGACACCTGTGACCACCAGAGGTTGAAATACACCCTGTTTGTCTTCAAACTGCCAGGGCAGGTCTTCTGCTGCAACCCCTTTAGATATAGCAGCTGCAAGGACATCCATTTGAAAGGCACTGGAGCTGACATTTTCACATCTCTTTATCATCTCTTCAAGGGCAGGCTCCCCATCTGTAGTGAGCATGGCCTTCTGGCAGTTAATATTAGCATTCTCCCATGCCAATTTCTATATAAGGAGGCTGAAGGCTTCTCCTCTGCCCACTGACATTTCAACAGCCACCTGTAGGTGGGCAACAAAATCAGGAAAAGTTTCATCTAGGCCCTGTTTAATTTTAGTCATTGAGGGCTTCTGTTTTCCAGAAGCTTGAATATCGCTAAATGCTCTTTGGGCACACTGGGACACAGCTGCATATACTGCTGATCATATTGCATTTGATCCTCATTTCTTTCATACCTTCCAGGTTTCTGTATTATTTGTTCTAAGCTTGTCTGGGTCTGCAAAGCCTTCACAAGGGGGAGCAGAGGGAGCAGACAGGAGACATATCTCCTTAGAGAGAGTGGGGGATGAGGGAGAAGGCTGTGCCTTGGAGACAGAGGCAACCTTCCCTCTGTTGACTTTCTCCTCCCTCATTTTATCACTATCCTTTTCCTCAAGGTCATATGTCCTTCTGTTTACTTTCTCTTTCCTCATCTTGATCCTGCCTCTTCCTGTTCCTTTATATCTACTTCCTGCTCCTTCCTCACTATCTCTTCCTTTTTCATTACATTCGCATCCTTCATCTTCTTGTTTACTTCCTGTTTCTTTCCCACAGCTAACTTCCACCAGCTCCATTTTTTGGGCACAGCTGGTCCCCATGAGTGCCAGTTTATGACTCTCATTTGTTTTATGACTCTCCATTTGTACATCATTATCTGCTTTTAATGGATTGTGGCTTGTACCTCTTACAGTGCCCCCAATCACTTGATAAATGAGGTGATGCTGTTCTGGGATGGCTCCAGGTGTTTCCTCATCATAGGAAGCCATCTGACTACCTACTGCCTCCCACTTTGTTAAATCCATTTCAAATCCTGCTTGCTTTACTATTCTATAAGCTTCTTTCCCTGGCCCCTCTTAGTCTGGGACCCTCACAGTAATTTGTCCCATTTCCTAGTTCTGTCTCTCTTCCCATCTGTAGGCCTGCTACAAGGTGAGATCCCAGCCAAAATTGTCCCTGTTTGAGCTCCACCTGTAGCATCTCTTAACACTACTCTGACTTTGTAGCTCTCCTTAGAGCTACTCTTAACTGTTCATCCATTGATGGCATGGCTAGGGCACACTTGCCCATCTTCGGGCACCAACCTGGATCCCATAGAGACAGACAACCAGGAAGTAGAGGTGAAGCAAAAGAGAACAACTCCCCTGAGAATCTGGGGGAAGGGGAGGCCCTCTAGGAACTTGGCATAATGAGATTGGCCTGAGAAGAGGGAGGGAGTCATGCTAGGCTTTGAGAGCATTAAGGAGGGAGACATGGTACCTGGGGTCAGACACTGCCTCTTGGGCCTCCACTTAGAACTCAGTGTGCCTTGGTACCTGTCATCCCTCAGGTTCTCCCACGTGCCTTGAACTGCATTTCTTGCTCTTAGAGGCTTTTTAACCTTTACATGTGTCATATGCATGAATAAGTGTGCATGCATTATGAATATATATGTATTGTTTTTATGTATATGTACATAAATATATATATGTATATATATATATATATAATCTATTATATATATAAACATATTTCTATTGCTTATTTGAACCATGTTGCTTTTTTAATATGTTAAATTAATTGAGGCTACATAATCAATTAGAAGTTTTTCACATCCCACTTTTGCAGGATCCCACTACTTATGTCATTTTAAACTTCTCAAGAATCTTTACTAAAGTTTTTTTTTTTTTTTGCAAAGCTGACTGATTTATTTTACTTTTCGCATTTTTGATTCATTTTATAATTTTAAACTTTTGCTTATTGTTTTCAGTTGCTAATTAAAAGAATATGGAATTTCAGATGTGTTTTTTCTTTGATGGTTTTCTATTATGGATTCCTTTCAACTGGTTTCTATTGTGTTGCCCTTAATTAAGCAATATGACATTCAGGTTTTCTATGCTCTAATCACTAAATATCAATATAATCATTTAAATTTTTTTTCCAGATTTTTAATAGTCTTTTCAGGATGATGAATAGGATGAAGTTTGTGGCCTATTAATTACCTAGTTATTTTACAAACTCATTCAACTGAATTAACAGAATCTAATGTCTAGTTTTTCCAAGGTTTTTATGCATATAAATTCTCTTTCATAGCTTCATAGATACCAAGAAATCTCTGGGCACAGAGTATATATCATACTGAATGGCATATATTTACTTTATCATTGTGTATTTCTTCACTTCTCCTAAGATAGAGGGGGATTTGACTTTGATTCGTTGTTGCTGCTGCTGTTGTTGTCATTGTATTTTGGTCCACTTTCATCAAAATATTTCCAGTATGGACATACTCTACTCCATTGCATATTGGCATTGTTTTTGTATCTTATAATCTCAAAGAAATCATCAGAACTAGAAAGATTAAATGAACTAGTGCTCATCATTTGAAGTTCAAGGACAAACCCCTATCCTTTTCAATATATTGTGTTTCTCCCCCTGTCTTTCTCTGTCTCTGTGTCCCTCTCCATCTCTCTCTCTTTGCCTACTGTGTGTGTGTGTGTGTGTGTGTGTAGTTGTATCACTTTGAAATTTAGTTATATTCTGAACAAATAAACTTTTAAAAAAAAAACTAAAAGTGAGAGGCAACATAGGAAGAGGTAAAAAAGTCACATGACTTGAATTTGAACGCCAGCTCTATCACTCTATTAACTGTTTCACCTTGATTAAGGCCTTAATTTCTTCATCTATAAATTGGGGAGATGATGAGTCAGATTTCTAAGGGTTTTTTCTGTTATTAATATGTAATCCTATTATTTGCTTTTAGAAAATTCATGTTCTAAACTTAACAGATTCTTATCTTTCTTTGTGGAATAGCACTAGTCAAGAAGTCTTTGTATATATAATCATTCATGCATATGAAGCCAGCAAAATGTTCTCTTCAATTTTCAAGATATTTTCTGGGACTAGAGTGATTAAATGTTTAGGGCCAATACATGAAAAAAGTGTACTCTTTTAGGCCATGTAGCTATTATTGGTACAGTAGTGGGGGGTGTAGAACTGTGTATGTGTGTATGTGTTTTTATTTTAATCACTCATATCATCCTTCCCAATGTCAAAATGAAGTACCTCCTCACATATCTCCAGCTCAGATTTCCTTGATAGATTTCAAAATGCTCTAATTTTGAAAGAGAGTAAGAAATTAATCCCCCCAAAATTCAACCTTTATCCTATAAACTCAGTCCTATATGATGATCTAAACATGGAATATACCTTCTATTTCTTGCTAAAATATTTTCTGTCAATTTCCTTTAAAGCTTTATTGAATCTTAACATTTATAAATTTCACACCAAGTAAGTGTGTGGGGAATAGATAAGATGAAGAACTTACAGGAATGTATGAATTCTTTTTCTGTATTTTATTTTCATTATCTCTGTATTTCCCCTATGACCTGTATAATATGTGCAGGCTCATATCTACTTGAGCCTTGGCCAGCTAGAAACATATTTACTTAACCTGAGCTGATGACATTTATTGGTATTTGACATTTATCGATATTTAGTCTATTAGCTGGACCACTGTCTGCTTGATTAAGCATGAAGGCCTGATTTTCTGTTTCCTAGAAATTAGGAGATTTCAGGGAAACAGAAACCTTCCATTCCAATCTTCCCAGATAGTAATAGCCAATTAGATGTTTTCCCCTCCTCTTCTCAATGCTCTCTTACTTGTGATGTAATTTCTTGTATAAAAGCTATGTATTTTTACTACTTCTTTAGCCCTCCTACCATGAGCTTTCTCTTTCTTGTCTCATGATGGGATGGCTCATCCTCCGGAGGTTTTCAATAAACACCTTTTCTGCCTTCTACTGAGTGATCTCTGAGTAGTCATTTTGAGTAAGAGTCTTCTACATCCTTCACAAGTGGGCTACCAATATGAAATATTTTTTTCTTCAGAATGCTACAAAAGTCATTGTGCTATAAATTCACAAATTTTACTTTTAGTTCAATTAATATCTTATATTTAAAATAAACTATTAAGTACATTTTAGTTTCTCAAGAGCTAAAATATATTTGTATATGGCTTCAAATACCACCTCAAAAAATATACTACTTGTAGGAAATTGCTAAGTTACTTTAAGGCTCTATACTTCAGTTTCTTTATCTTTAAAAAGAAGTGGGGGGGGATTCTGGAAAGATGATGGATTAGGTTGGTAAATTTTAAACTCTCCTGATTTTCTACACAAGTGGAATAAATTTGTACATCAGAACAAATATAGAATGAAAAATCATGAAGATTTGGGACAGAACAGGGATCATCCTGATATAATCTGAGAAGTTCTGAAGACCCTGGACCACAGATTAAATATGTGAAGTACAAAAATCTTCAGGATAGCTCATCAGAAAGATTAAGTAGGAATTTTTAGGGCTAGCTGAATATGACTGGAGGTTCAGTAGGAACCACAGAAACTTTCACTTCCCAGACTATTTGTGGAGTCAGGGTCTGAGGGCAGGAAGAATAAGAGGATCATGACTGGTTAGGAAGATAAGGCCTAGCTTTGCTACATGGAGGCAGCTCTAGGTAAAAAGACACCAAGTCCGGGTAAATGCAGATGCAGGGGGCAGGGCAGGGACGCCACAGTCTGTACATACTTTCTGCAAGAGGGAGCTCTTGATTGCGGTTACCACTCAGAAGGTAGAGCTGAAGTAAAGCCAGAGGCACCATTCCCACCACCTCAGGATTAGAGGTAGTTACATTAATATATTTTATTTTTTTAAAAAGTGAACTGGCAGAGAAGATAGTATCACACCATAGAAACTTATTATGGCAGGAGGATGGAACCAAGATGGCAGTGAGCAGACAGGACTTTCTGTGACATCTTCTGATCATCTCTCAAACCAACATCAGATTAAGCTTTTAACCTGGTTTTGGAGCCAAAGAATGCACAAATATTTGTAGTATAATACATACCCAAAAGAAGATACCTAGGAAGAACTTCAGAACAGATGTTTCAAATGAGCAAGTCAACAGTCAGCCAAGCCCAGACCACAGCACAAGAAGACTGGGATAAGAAGCTGGAAGGGGAGGCAAAGCTTCCAAACACCTGGAAATCTTCTGTGAGCTTCTTAGGCTATTCAGTCCTAGTTTCAAGCAGGTGTTAGCAGATTTGTTATAAAAGGAAAATTGTGAACCAATGAGCCCCAGAAGAATGCTGGGACCTAGCCAAGATTACCCAGCACCAGAAATCAATCAGCAGAACTGCCCCAGGGCAAATTTAAGCAGCTGTGGGACCTTTGAATTGAACAGACCTTAAGCCTTAAAAAAAATGAGTAAAGAAACGTAAAAGAACTCTTACCATAGACAGCTTTTATGGAGAGAAAGAAGAACAGACCTCAAAACCTGAGGCTAAAGTCAAAGCAATTCCAGACAAAGCCCCAAAGGGAGACATGAGCATGAGTTGGTCCCCATTGCACAAGGCTTACTTGGAAGACTGCATAAAGAATCTTAAAAGAGAATTAGAAGCAAAATGGGGAAATGAAATGGGATCATTGCAAGAAGGAATGGGAAAAGCATATAATGCCCTATAAAAGACTTATAAAAAAAGACACCAATTCACTGAAAAACAAAATTTGTGAAAAGGAAAAAGAATGCAATGAACAAAAAAATTCAATTGGCCAATTATAAAAGGAACTAAAAAAGGTAACTGAAGAATATAAAATACTAAAAATTAGAATTGAACAAGTGGGAGTGAATGACTCAATAAGACTTCAAGAATCAGTCAAACAAAAATTTAAAAAAAAAAAAACTGAAAAAAATAGAAGAAAATATAAAATATCTCATAGGAAAAACAGTTGACCTGGAAAACAGATCTATGAGAGACAATCTAAGGATTATTGGACTTCCTGAAAGTCATGATGGAAAAAAAAAAGAACCTAGATGTTATCATATAGGATTTCATAAAAGAAAACTGCTCTGATATTTTAGAATCAAAAGGTAAAACAGCCATAGAAAATATTCACAGATTACCTTCTGAAAGAGACTCCAAAATTAAATGGCCAAGGAATATTATGGCTATATTTCAGAATGATCACATTAAGGAAAATATATTACATGCAGCCAGAAACAATTTAAATACTCAAGAACCCTAATTAGAATTACCCAGGACTTTGTATCATTCACCCTAAAGGAGCAAAGAGATCTAGAACCTGATATTCTGAAAGGAAAAGGATTACCTTCAAAAATAAGCAATCCAGCTAAATGAGCATTATCTATCAGGACAAAAGATAGATATTCAATAACAGAGGTGAATTTCACCTGTTTCTAATGAACAGATCAGAATTGAACAAAAAAATTGATGTCTAAACACAGAATTCAAGAAAAGCATAAAAAGATAAAAGGAAAAAACTCTTGAGAACTATATTTTGGTTAGATTAATACTTAGAGAATATGGGTATATTTAATTTTATTATGATAATATGAAAAAAGAAACTAGACATGGAAAGGGGATCATACTGCAAAGAGGAAATAGGAGGTAAAATAAGGGAAATTTTACCTCACAAAGAAGCAAAGAAAACCTGTTATAATTGGGGGAAAGAAAGAAAGGGGATGAGCATTGTGAGAATTTTACTATCATTAGATTTGGCTCTAAAAGAAAATATCAGACTTATTTGGTTCTGTGGTGATCTTTTTCTTCTCAAAACGCAGCCAGGTGATAAAAGTTCAGATCTTTTATTATTTCCAATATAGCCCGGTTAGCTTAGAGGCCTATCTCTCTGCTTGGTTCCAAGAGCTCTCTCCAAATGTCTTTAAATCCAAAGGTCTGGTCCTTCAGCTTCTGCCTCTGCTTTCTTCAGCCTCCAACCAGCTCCAGTCTTCATGTCATTCCGGTGAAATCTCGACTTGTAGCGTCTTCCTCTCTGGAACTTCTTCGACTGGCCCATTGGCCTATTTATGCTCCTTCCAGAGAGAGGGATTATGGGTTTTCTCCCATAGTGCTCTCTGGCCCAAAGAGCTTCAAGGGAGGTATGAACTCATTGAACTCCAATGAGTAAAGGTGTGAACACAAGCCTTGTATTGATTAGTTCTACTTAGTACCTAGTTTCAGGTTCTGGCCAAAACATCTTCTTGTAAGATTAGATCAACTCTAATTAGTTAGCAGTTAGTAAGGATTCCAACAGGTTCCACAGAGAAACTTGTCTCACATTATAGGAGAGTGGGAGGGAAAGGGGAAAAGAAAGGGAAAGACAAATAGAAGGGGAAAAAAATATTAGAGAAAAAGTGAAAAAAGGGGGAGGGACTCTAAACAGGGAGGACTGTTTGAGGCAGGTGGTCACCAAAAGCAAAATACTGGAGAGGAGGGAATGGGGAAAGGAAAGAGAAAGGCATAACTTAGCATAAATAAGATGGCAGGAAATACAGAATTAGTTATTTTAACTGTGAATGGGATGAACTTTCCCATAAAATGTAAGCATATAGCAAACTGGATTAAATGCCAGAAGCCTACAATCTATTGTTTATAAGAATCACATTTAAAGCATAGTGATATATAGAGAGTGAAGGTAAATGGATGGATCAGAATCTATTATGCTTCAAGTGAAGTTAAAAAAAAATGTAGAAGTATCAATCCTGATCTTAGATCAAGTAAAAACAAAGATAGATCTAATTAAAAGAGATAAGCAAGGAAACTATATTCTATTAAAGAATCTCTATTCTATTAAAGAGTACCATAGATAATGAAGCAATATCAATACTGAACATATATGCACCAAGTGGTAAAGCATCCAAATTCCTGGAGAAGTTAAGAAAACTGCAAGAAGTTAATAGACAGCAAAACTATACTAGTGAGGGATCTCAAACTTGCTCTCTCAGAACTAGATAAATTGAACCACAAAATAAATAAGAAAGAAGTTAATGAGGTAAACAAAATATTAGAAAAGTTAGGTATGATAGATCTTTGGAGAAAATTGAATGGAAACAGAAAGGAAAAAATTTTCTCAGAAATTCATGGAGCTTATACAAAAATTGACCATGTTTTAAGGCATACAAACCTCAAAATCAAATGCAGAAAGGCAAACATAGTAAATGCATTTTTTTTCAGATCACAATGCAATAAAAACTACATTGAACAAAAAGTTAGAGGTAAATAGATCAAAAATTAATTGGAAATTAAATAATATAATATTAAAGAAGAAATGGATGAAACAGCGATCATGGACACAATCAATAATTTCATCTAAGAAAATGAAAATAATGAAATAACATATCAACATTTGTGGGATACAGTCAATGTGCTTACAAAGAGAAATTCTATATCTCTACATGCTTACTTGCATAAAATAGAGAAAGGGGAGATCAATGAATTGAGCTTATAACTAAAAAAAGCTAGAACAAGAACAAATTAAATATCAAATTTGAAATTCTGAAAATAAAAGGAATGATTAATAAAATTGAAAATAAGAAAAAATATGGGTTTAATAAATAAAACTAAGAATTGGTTTTACAAAAAAAAATACATAAGCCTTTAGTTAATTTGATTAGAAAAAGGAAAGAAGACAATCAAATTGTTACTCTCAAAAATGAAAAGGGAGAACTTTCCACCAATGAAGAATTGTGAATTAGAGCAATGATTAGGAGTTATTTTGCCCAACTTTATGCCAATAAATTTTATAATATAAATGAAATGGAGAAATATATACAAAAATATAGATTGCCCACATTAACAGAAGAGGAAATAAAATATTTAAATAGTCCCATTTTAGAAAAAGAAATGGAACAAACTATTAATCAACATCCTAAGAAAAAAACCCAGGGCCAGATGGATTTATAAGTGAATTCTACCAAGCAGTCAAAGAGCAATTAATTCCAATACTATATAAATTATTTGAAAAAATGGTGAAAGAAGGAGTCCTACCAAATTCCTGGGTAGGGTGAAACCAGAGAAAGACAATTATAGACCAATTTTCCTAATGAATCTTGACCCAAAAATCATAAATAAAATATTAGCAACAAGATTACAGAAAGTCATGCTCAGGATACTACACTATAACCAATTAGGATTTATACCAGGAATGTAAGGCTGGGCCAATATTAGGAAAGCTATCAACATTATCAACTATATTAATAACTAAACTAACAAAAATTCTATAATAATCTCAATAGATACAGAAAAAGCATTTGATAAAATCCAACACCCATGCCTATTTTTTTTAAATTTTATTTTATTTAATAATAACTTTGTATTGACAGAATCCATGCCAGGATAATTTTTATACATTATCCCTTGTAATCGCTTATGTTTTGTTTTTTCCCTTCCCTCCCTCCATCCCCCCCCAAGATGGCAAGCAGTCCTATATATGTTAAATATGTTGCAGTATATCCTAGATACAATACATATTTGCAGAACCGAACCGTTCTCCCGCTGCACAGGGAGAATTGGATTCAGAAGGTAAAAATAACTCGGGAAGAAAATCAAAAATGCAAATAGTTCACATTCATTTCCCAGTATTCCTTCTTTGGGTGTAGCTGTTTCTGTCCATCATTTATCCATTGAAACTCAGTTAAGTCTCTTTGTCATAGAAATCCACTTCCATCAGAATACGTCCTCATACAATATCATTGTCGAAGTGTATAATGATCTCCTGGTTCTGCTCATCTCACTTAGCATCAGTCCATGTAGGTCTCTCCAAGCCTCTCTGTATTCATCCTGCTGGTCATTCCTTACAGAGCAATAATATTCCATAACATTCATATACCACAATTTACCCAGCCATTCTCCAATTGATGGGCATCCATTCATTTTCCAGTTTCTAGCCACTACAAACAGGGCTGCTACAAACATTTTGGCACATACCGGTCCCTTTCCCTTTTTTAGTATCTCTTTGGGGTATAAGCCCAATAGAAACATTGCTGGATCAAAGGGTATGCACAGTTTGATAACTTTTTGGGCATAATTCCAGATTGCTCTCCAGAATGGCTGGATTCGTTCACAACTCCACCAACAATGCATCAGTGTCCCCGTTTTCCCGCATCCCCTTCAACATTCATCATTATTTTTTCCTGTCATCTTAGCCAATCTGACAGGTGTGTAGTGATATCTCAGAGTTGTCTTAATTTGCATTTCTCTGATCAATAGTGATTTGGAACACTCTTTCATGTGAGTGGTAATAGTTTCAATTTCTTCATCTGAAAATTGTCTGTTCATATCCTTTGACCATTTATCAATTGGAGAATGGCTTGATTTCTTATAAATTTGAGTCAGTTCTCTATATATTTTGGAAATGAGGCCTTTATCAGAACCTTTAATTGTAAAGATGTTTTCCCAGTTTGTTGCTTCCCTACTAATCTTGTTTGCATTCGTTCTGTTTGTACAAAAGCTTTTTAATTTGATATAATCAAAATTTTCTATTTTGTGATTGATAATGGTCTCTAGTTCATCTTTGGTCACAAATTTCTTTCTCTTCCACAAGTCTGAGAGATAAACTATCCTATGTTCCTCTAATTTATTTATAATCTCGTTCTTTAAGCCTAGGTCATGGACCCATTTTGATCTTATCTTGGTAACCCATGCCTATTAAAAACACTAAAGAGTATAGGAACAAATGGACTTTTCCTTAAAATCATCAGTATCATCTACTTAAATCCATCAGCAAGCATCATATGGAATGGAGACAGACTAGAACCATTCTTTATTACATCAAGAATGAAACAAGGCTTCCATTATCACCATTACTATTCAATATTGTATTAGAAATGTTAGCTTTGACAATAAGAGAAGAAAAAGAGATTAAAGGAATTAAAGTAGGTCATGAGGAAACCAAATTATCACTCTTTGTAGATGATATGATGCTATACTTAGAGAACCCTACAGAATCACCTAAAAACTACTAGAAAAAATTCACAACTTTTGCGATGTTATAGGATACCAAATATATCCACATAAATCATCAACATTTTTATATATTACCAACAAAGTCCAGCAGCAACATCTACAAAAAGAAATTCCACCCAAAATAACTGTCAATAATATAAAATATTTGGGAATCTATCTGATAATATTTGGGAAAAGTCTGGAACTATATGAACAAAACTACAAAACACTTTTCACATAAATAAAGTCAGACTGAATTAGTTGGAAAAAAATATCAAGTGCTCATGGGCAGGCCAAGCAAATATAATAAAAATGGCAATACCCCCTAAATTAATCTACTTATTTAGTGCCAATCAAACTCCCAACAAATTATTTTACAAATCTAAAAAAAAATTAGTAACAAAGTTCATCTGGAAAAACAAAAGATCAAGAATTTCAAGAGAACTAAGGAAAAAATGCTAGTTGTGCCAGACTTAAAACTATATTATAAAGCAACAGTCATCAAAACCTTTTGGTACTGGCTAAGAAATAGAATAGTTGATCAGTGGAATATTTTAGGATCATGTGACAAAGTAGACAATAATTATAGCAATCTAGTGTTTGATAAACCCCTAAACCTCCAGGTTTTGGGATAAGAACTTACTACATGACAAAAACTTCTGGGAAAATTGGAAACTACTATGGAAGAAATTAGGGCTCAACCAACACCTAACACCACATACCAAGATAAGATCTAAATAGGTTCATAATTTATACATAAAGACTGATATAAACAAATTAGGGGAACATAGGATAGTTTAACTGTCATCTGTGGAGAATCTTTGGATCTGGAGGAAGGAATGAATCTGTATCCAAAGAACTGGAACTCATAATTGAACACCAGATAAATAATTTTGATTATATTAAGTTAAAATGTTTTTGTACAAACAAAACCAATGCACACAAGATCAGCAGGGAAACAATATACTGGGACATCCTTTTTACATGTAAGGACTCTGATAAAGGCCTCATTTATAAAATGTAGAGAATTGCCTCAAATTTATAAGAATTCAAGCTATTCTTCTATTGAAAAATGGTCAAAGGATATGAACAAACAATTTTCAGATGAAAAAATTAAAACTCTTTTTAATCATATGAGAAGGTGCTCTAAATCACTCTTAATCAGAGAAATGCATATTAAGACAACTCCGAGATATCACTACATACCTGTCATATTGGCTAAGTGGACAGGAAAAGACAAGGAGAAATATTCAAAGAGATGTGGGAAAACTGGGACACTAATACATTGTTGGCAGAGTTATGAACAAATTCAGCCCTTCTGGAATACAATTTGGAACTATATTCAAAAATTTATTAAACTATGCATAATCTTTAACCCAGAAGTGTTTCCATTACCCCTATATCCCAAAGAGATCTTAATGGAAATAAAGGGACCAACATGTACAAAATGTTTGTGGCAGCCCTTTGTAGAGTGGTAAGAAACTGGAAACCAAGTGGATGCTCATAAGTTGGAGAATCGTTGAATAAATTATGATATATGAATGTTATGTAATACTATTGTTCTATAAGAAATGATCAAGAGGATGATTTTTAGATAGGCCTGGAGAGACTTATATGAACTGATTATAAGTGAAATGAGTGGAATCAGGAGATCATTGTACATGGCAACATCAGTATTATAAGATGATCTTACTGATGAACATGATTCTTTCTTGCAATGAGATGATTGATGTCAGTTCCATTGATGTTGTGATAAAGAGTGCCATCTACATGCAGAGAAAGGACTGTAGGAACTGAATGTGGATCTCAACATAACATTCTTACTCTTTTTGTTGTTGTTCTCTGGCATTTTGTTTTATTCCTCATTTACTTTCTTTTTATTAAATCGTATTTCTCATGTGCAGCAAGAGGATTGTATAAATATGTTTATACATATTGGATTTAGCATAAATATTTAATATGTTTTTTTTTTTTAAGAAACTTACTATGGTAACAGGGAAGACTGGGGTTTATCTTCAGAGGAGGATACTGAAGTAAAAAAAAAAGTTCCTCTCCCAAAGGGTAATGGGAAATGGTTTTCTGCCTAGAGAGAATTTATAGAAGAACTGAAAAAATAATTTAAAAACCAAATGAGAAATAGTGAGGAAAAATTAAAAATGACAAAAAAAATCCAAGAAAAAGCAAAAAGTTTATGAAAAAAACTTAACCTACTAGAAAAGGAGATACAGAATCTCAAAGATGAAAATAACTCTTTGAGAATTAGAATTGAGCAAGGGGAAGCAAGTGGAGCTCTGATATAACCAAGAAATAACAAAACAAATTCTGAAGAATGAGAAAATAGAACAGAATATGAAACATCTTATAAGAAAAAATGTCAGATCTGTAAAACAGTTCAAGAAGAAAATTGGACTGCCTTAAAATTTTGGCCAATAATGAAAGAACCTTGATACAATAATGCAAGAAATAATAATAAAAATAAAAATAATTAAAAAATTGTCCTGGAGTGATAGAACATGAAGGGAAAGTAGACATAGAAAAAATCCACTGATCATCACCTTAATGAGATCCTTTGTGGAAAACACATAGGGATATCGTTGCCAAATTTTAAAATCTCTAGATCAAAGAGAAAATTTTGCAAGAAACAAGAAAAATATCAATTCAAATACCCGTCTGCTACCATTATAATTGTACAGAACTTATCAGAAGTCATGACAAAAGACTGCAGGTTCTAGAATCATACCTAATGATAATCAAAAGTACTAGGCCTACAGGCAAATTATCTCTTATATTGAATGAGAAAAAATAAATATTCAATGAATTCACAGATTTTCAGGATTTTCTACCAACCAGATATCAATATAATAGAAAATTTAACATAAAAGAGTCAATATCAAAGAACAAAGTTCAAGGAACTTAGAATGGACAAATGAAATATGGTTTTTTACATAGGAGATTTATACTATGTGTTCAAGATTGACATCAACAAAAGAGTGGCTCAAAGGAAAGATTGGGGCAGATTTGATCATGTTATCATGTTATAAAAACAAGGTGCAGAGGAAGAATAGACAGAGAGTTCATAGGCAGGAGGAGAGCTAATAGTTCTGAAAACTTACTCACATCAGGAATGGGTTAAATAAGCAATACTACATATATACCATGAATGATACTGCACACTCCAAAAACTATAAAGAAATAAGGGGGAGGGTTAGATGGACAGAAAAGCACAGTGTGAGGGAAGAAACAAGGAAGGATTCATGGTTCAAGGGAGATTAATTAATATCAAGGGAAGTCAAGGAGCAGAATTAAAGGAAAGAGTCAGCAGGACTAGGAAAATGTGTATGTATGTATGTATGTATGTATGTATGTATATGCTTATGTATGTGTATATATACATTTATATAAATACATGTTTTTATAACCCTATTCTTCTTTGAGTCAGTGGGGGGGGGTGATGGGGAAAAAGAATAAAGTAAAAAAGGTGTGCAGCAGAGAAACAAAAGAACAAGTTATAAGGAAGTAAAGAAAAGGTAAACACTTTTGAATATAATTTCTTCTACTAATATATGTGTGTACATATATATATATATTTATAAAACTCCTCATCAATGCCACTCACTCTCCTCATTGAGATTAAGCAAAAGCTTTTTTCAAACAGCATTACATCCCTCAAGTATGTATTTTCTTTCTACCCCTTATGGAGGGTAAAAGCTACTTTTATTGCTCCAAAACCATATTTAGCAAACAGCTGTAATCTTAAATGAGAAAATAACTTTCATCTTCTCTAGGATAACCAATTCATCCAGTTTTCCTAATTTCCATATTTTCACCAGTTCCTATCTAGTGGGAGACAAATATCTTTTGTGTCACTGATTGCAATCTGTCCATCGTCCAAAATGAACTTCAAAGGAAGGCTTCAAATTTAGTAATCTAATCTTTCTGCTTCAAGGAACTACTTTCCAAACACTGGCACTTTGCCAGGATGTTGTTCTCAATGATTAATATACTATGAACCAGCTAATTTTACTGAATCTTCAACCTCCAGAGCATTAATTTTTCCTCAATAATTTTAGTGAAAGTCTGGAATTTTGTTTTATTTTGTTTTGTCCCTTGCATTTTAAAGATGTAACAGTTTTATTACAAACTTTCTTCAAAAACAAAAATAACTTCAAAATGGAAACCACACCATAGATCCTAGACCACTCTCACAAAAACCAAGTCAAGAGGGGACTATTTGATGGTACCAGTGAAAGGGCAGTCAAAAACCCTTATCCTAGAAGTCGGCTGAAATATGGGAGCACAAGGTACCCCCTGACAAACCAGGAAGGTGAACCAGCAAGAAGGCACATCCTTGTTACATGACACTGTGATCACCAAGCATAGCAACTTTGAGCAGTTGCTAATTTGCTTCACCTCAGGACAGAGAAAAGTAGTAGTTGGCTGAGTTCCTGAACCTACAGAGGAACCACCAGAGGAAACTGGACAGACACACATCACCTGCCATCCTTCTAAAATCTTCACTGACTTTCAAATTCAATTTGGAGGAATAAAAAAGGGCCACAGATGGAGAAAAGGGGGCTGTGGAGGCTATCCAACACAGCCACCCAGGTCAATGTGTCCTATGCCATCTTAAAATAACCCACCGAGAAAAAAAATGCACCCAGTCCCTAAACAGTCAGGCAAGGGGCTGTGTTTACAACAATGAAGGGGAGTGGGGAGCCAAGATGGCAGAGAAGGCACACATGATTTTCAAAACTCCTCTCATGCCCTCACGACCAACTATTAAATTCAGCCTCAAAAATAGTGCTTGACTGGTATAACCCACGAAGTTTAGAAGCACAATTTACCAGCTGAAAACATTCTGAAAGATCCCCAGGAAAGGTTTGTCCTGAGGGGCCAGGAACAGACCAGTGCAGGTAGGGAGAGACTAGTATCCGGAGCAGACAAGGGGCAGGGATGACCTCTGTGGCTAGAGATGACTCTCCCATAGGCTAACTGCCCTGACTTAATTATAAAGCAGTAAACCAGCAGAGACATAAAAGCCAAAGACAGAGGGTACTCTCTAAAAACTGCCAGAACCTAACAAGATCTGGCTATAACCACCCAAAACTGAAAGTGACTCAGCACAGATTGTAACACAGCCCTGCAGCCATGTCCTGTAGTATGGGATTTTTGTGGGGGCAGTTACAAATCTGCATGGAAAGAGGGCACAGCCCAGGGCAGTCATTAATCTGCACAGCATGGGGCTTGGCCTGGGGCAATAGAACTTTCACACCTGACTGTGCTTCCTTGGGCCGGGACACTTCTGGTCCCTGTGGGACTATTCACTGGTTAGCCTCTAATACCCATAGACCCACAGTGGGCTTTGGCCTGGGGTTGTGACATTTTCACTGCCCAGCTTCTAGCCCCAGGGCAGTTGTTAGCCTGCACAGCAGAGTTCTTTGCAGGGTATTTCCTCAGCTCCTGAATTACTTCCAGGGGGAACTTTTTGCTCTTTGTAGCTGGTTGGTAGAACAGCTATCCATCAATACATCTATCCTTGCTCTGCAGAGGAAGCTGGTAACCTCCTGGCTCTGAAGGTAGACCCTACAGGCTTTAACAAAATGTGTAAAAAAAAATAAATAAGACAATTGATAGCTTCTATACAGGAAGAAAGCAGGTTATCAACCCAGCAGAGACTAATAGCAGACAGCCTCCAGACAATTGTTGGTCCCCAACACAAAGGGCTCTCCTAGAAGAGACTATTAAAAACTATAAAAAAGAAGAAAAATGGGGAAAGGAAAGAGAAGCTATGCAAGAAAGCAACAACTTCCTGAAAAGTGAATTGGAAAAGATAAGAAACTCCCAAGAAGTACAGGGAAACAGAATTTGTGAATTAGAAAAAAAAATTCCCAAGAAAGTAGGATTTGTGAACTGGAAAAAGAAAATAACTCACTAAAAAAAAAAATTAGTGAAATGGAAAAAAATTCCATAGAGTAAAACAACTCATTTAAAAACTCAATTGGACATATAGAAAAAGAAGTAAAAAAAGCTAATGAAGAAAATAACTCACTAAAAATCAAAACTGAAGAAATACAAATGACCGATTCATTGAGACATCAAGAATAAGTCAAAAAAAAAAAAAAAAAGATTAGAAAACATGTCAAATATTTACTTGGAAAAATAACAGACTTGGAAAATAGATCTAGGAGAGATAACTTGAGGATCATTGGACTTCCCAAAAATTATGATGAAAAAAAGAGTCTAGATACTATTTTACAGGAAATCATCAAAGAGAATACCCAGAAGTAATAGAACCAGAAGGTAAAATAGGCATTGAAAGAATTCATTGAACACCTTCTGAAAAAGACCCTAAAATGAAAACTCCAAGTAATATTGTGGCCAAATTTCAGAACTATCAGATTAAAGAAAAAAAAAATATTACAAGCAGCCAGGAAAAAACAATTTCAAATACTGAGGTGCCACAATAAGGGTGACTCAAGATATGGCTGCCTCAACATTAAAGGATCAAAGGGCATGGAATGTGATATTCTGAAATGAAAAGAACTTGGAATGGAGCCAAGGAAAAACTATTCAGCTAAGTTGAGCATTTTTTTTTCCATAAAAGAAGATGGACATTAATGAAACAGAGGAATTCCATTTGTTTCTAAGGAAAAAAAAAAAAAAAACAGATCTGAAAAAAAAAATGATCTCCAACCAAAGGACTCAAGAGAAGCAGAAAAAGGTAAAAGGAACTCTTGAGAATTGTATTTCTGTTTTGGATATACATACATGTATAATTTGATTTTACTGATATAGCATAAAAAGGAAATAGAAATAGAAAGGGAATAGTGTCAGAAAAAGGGAAAAGGGGAAATAAAAATAGGGAAACTACATCCCACAATGGAGGCAAAGGAAACCTATCATATCTGAGGGAACTTACTGGGGTGGGAGAGGGGAGTATTGTGAGAATCTTACTCTCGTTAGAGTTGGCTCATGAGAAAATAATTGACATATTTATTTTACAGAAAATCTTCTCTCACCTCATTAAAAAGTAGGAGAGGAAAAGGGAAAAGGAAAAAGAGTAATAAGGGAAATGTACAAGAAAGGGGAAGGGATTCAAAGGGAGGAGGAAAGGTTCCTAAAGAGGGAAAGCTGCGTGATGCAAATGGGGCACATAAGTTTAATACTAGGGAAGGAGGGAGGGGGGGCAAAAAAAAAAAAAAGCACAATCCAGGGATATTATGAAGGCAGGGAATACAGAATTAGTCATTTTAATTGTAAATGTAAATGAGATGAACTCTCCCATAAAGCGAAGGCAGATAGCAGACTGGATCAAAACTAAGAACTCTACAATATATTGTTTAGAGGAAACACATCTGAAACAGAGCAATACATCCAAAGTAAAGGTAAAAAGCTGGAGCAGAATCTATAATGCTTCAGATGAAGTCAAAAAAGCAGGGATAGCCATCCTTATCTCAGATCAAGCAAAAGCAAAAACTGATCTAATTAAAAGAGATGTGGAAGGAAAGTATATCTTGCTAAAGGGTAGCATACATAATGAAGCAATATAAATATTAACCATATATGTACCAAGTGATATCACATCTAACTTCCTAAAGGAGAAGTTAAGAGAGTTGCAAGAATAAATAGACAGCAAAACTATAATAGTGGGAAATCTCAATCTTGTACTCTCAGAATTAGATAAATCAAACTAGAAAACAAAGAAGAAAGAAATTAAAGAGGTAAATAGAATATTAGAAAAACTAGGTATGATAGATCTTTGGAGACAACTGAATGGTGGCAGAAAGGATTATACTTTGTTCTCAGCAGTTTATGGAATGTACACAAAAATTGACCATATATTAGGACTTAAAGACCTCAAAATTAAATGCAGGAAGGCAGAAATAGTAAATGCTTTCTTTTCAGATCACAATGCTATAAAAACTACATTCAACAAAAAGTTAGGGGTAAATAGACAAAAAAACAAAACTAAACTAAATAATCTCATCTTAAAGAACGATTGGGTAAAACAGCAAATTATAGACACAATAATTTCACTCAAGATAACAACAACAATAACTCATCATACCAAAATTTGTGGGATGCTACCAAAGCAGTAATAAGGGGAAATTTTATATCCTTAGAGGCTTACTCGAATAAAATAGAGAAAGAGAAGATTAATGAATTGGGCTTGCACCTTAAAAAGCTAGAAAAAGACCAAATTAAAAACCCCCAATCAAATACTAAACTTGAAATTTTAAAATTAAAAGGAGAAATTAATAATATTGAAAGTAAAAAAAAAACTATTGAACTAATAAATAAAACTAAGAGTTGGTTTTATGAAAAAAAAATACAATGAAATTGATAAACCTTTGGTTAATCTGATTGGAGAGAGGAAAATCAAATTAGTAGTCTTAAAAATGAAAAGGGAGAACTTTCCACCAATGAAGAGGAAATTAGAGCAATAATGGAGAGTTACTTTGCCCAACTTTATGCCAATAAATGTGATAACCTAAGTGAAATGGATGACTACCTCCAAAAATATAGGCTTCCCAGATTAACAGAGGAGGAAGTACATTGCTTGAATAGTCCCATTTCAGAAAAAGAAATATAACAAGCTATTAATTATCTCCCTAAAAAAAAAAAAAAATCCCAGGACCAGATGGATTTACATATGAATTCTACCAAACATTTAAAGTACTGTTAACCCCAATGCTATATAAACTATTTGAAAAAATAGGGAATGAAGAAGTCCTACCAAATTCCTTTTATGACACAGACATGGTGCTGATATCTAAACCAGGTAGGTTGAAAACAGAGAAGGAAAATTATAGACCAATCTCCCTAACAAATATTGATGCTAAAATCTTAAATAAGATATTAGCAAAAAGACTACAGAAAATCATCCCCAGGATAACACCATGATCAAGTAGGATTTATACCAGGAATGCAAGGCTGGTTCAATATTAGGAAAACAATCAGTATAATCGGCCATATTACTAACCAAATTAACAAAACAAAATTGATGTGAAAAAATATCAACCTGACTTACTTAAAAAAAAAAAAACTCATTAAAAGACTACCCAACAATATTTAAATATTTGTCATGTCTAATATTTTAATAATCAAAACATTTATTTCTTTTAAAATATCAATGTTAACTGTCAAGTATGCCAGAAAAAATAGCTTAGAAAAAAATCATTAAAAGTCCAAAGATGATTTTATATGTGGTCAGAGAGGTACTAAAGAGATTGTGAATTTTACTGAGAATAGTGCTCACATAAAGATAACTTTAACAAGATTACTTTGGTAGCTGCATTCAGGATATATTAACTTCAGGAAGGCATTGAATCAAGAACTCTGATCAGAAAAAAAAAAATCTGGGAATCAGATTTTTTTATCAGAGATGTAGCTTTTTTAAGTGGAAAAAAAAATGAATACAAAGGAAAAGTTAGGAATGACAATATTTGGCAGGAAGTTGAATCTGTGGAATGAATATGGGACAGTAATTGAAGATGATGTTGTATTTGTGAGCCTCAGTAACTTGGAGGATGATGGTGTCCTAATTGTAATCCTTGATACTCTATTACATTTACTTTCCATTGCTCAGTTGTATCAAAGTGAACATGTTGGTAGTTTTAGAATTAACGGCATAACCTCTGCCATTTTTTTCATTGTTTTTTCAAATTTGACAACTTTTATATGAAATCTGTATGCATTTATGCTGGGGACAAATAATTAATTAATTAAACAAACACAAACAAATAAATAAAAGAAAGTAGAAAAATAGAAAGAAGATGAAGATAAAGAAAAGTCCCTTTCTTTAAGTAGCTTTATTTTTAAAGCACATTAGAAATTATCTTGTCCATTCATTCGATTTGGTATCGGTAGTAATAGAAACTGTTGGAGGAGTTAGACCTGTAGTCAAGCTGACAGCTATTTGGCAATGGAACTCATTCTAAAATCCAAGTTTTCCAGCACAGCATAACTTTTTCCTCTAAAGGGTTATATGCCTTCCCAGATGATCTATGATCTCTTTATCCCATTGTTATCTTGTCTTATTTTTATATTCATTGTGCCCAAAATATCTTCCATAATTCTAGTTACAGAGGAAGTATTTAATAGAGTGCCTCTGCTCTTACATATATTTTATTGCACTACTTTCCTGATTATTTTCTCATTTGGCCATGTGCTAAATAATTCATGTCCAAATAAATATCAGTTAACTATCCCATCCACAAGGATTTGAGGTATAATAGTAATTTTTAAACAACTTGTTTTCCTCCCCCAGCAACTACCCATACCACCATACCCTCATTTTTTATTCCTCTGATACCTCTGATATACCAATCTACCTATATATTTTAGGCTTAATTGGGGTCACAAAATCGCAGACTTAGTAGTGTCACAACAATGAATTTTCCTACTTTTTCTAAACAAGGAATAAGTCGTTTGACAAATATGCGATTTTTATAATAACAATGAATCATCAAAGTGATTAAAAATTACAATAGGCAAAGAGCCTTTGAATTGAATCACATCTCTCTGGCAACTTATTTAATATTTCACTGACAAGTAAACAGAACACTTTTTTCCTTGCCTTTGTCCCTTTTAAAAGCCTCTCATCTATGCCCCATACCCTGTCTCTAATTTTCTTTGGTACAGCTTTAATATCTAACAGTGACAATCTGGCATCTGGCCTTAGCTCTCACCATCTCATGCTCAACCTACTTAAGTAATTTGATCTTGGATTGGCTTCCTAAAATCTCTCCCCACTATAATATGTTCTCTTTTCATCTACAAAAGTAATGTTTCTAAAACACAGGTTTAACTATGTTACCTACCTACTCAATAAGTCCTAGTAGCTCCCTATACTCTCCAGTTCAAAAATAAAATTATCTTTTAGGTAGTCTTTATGACCTATCTTCTCCCTCATTGCCAAAACTTTTTGTCTTCTAGTTTGCTCCCAACAATGAATTCTTCATTCCAGTAAAATTTGTTCTTCTGGGAAACACACACACACACACACACACATACACCATATGCCATCTCTAGGTCCCTGGTACTGTCACTGGCAGCCTATGTGCCTGAACTGGTTTTTCTCATCATCATTTCTCATCATTTTCATCATCATCAAACCCAGTGGTTTTCCAGGCTTTTTTTCAAGCCCTCAACTTCCAAACAAAATGCAACCTCCTAATAGAAACTTTTCTCAATCTGTCTATCTTCCTTTTGTATTTCCTATTTAACCTGCTTATTGTTTGTTTGTTTGTTTTTTCTCATAATTGTTTCTTTGTTATCTCCTCCTTTAGATTGTGAGCTCCTTGAATGAGAGGTTTCATTTTTTTTTCTTTCTTTTTACATTTTTCTTTTATGTCTTCAGTGTGTAGTACAGTGTTTGGCCCATAACAGGAAATCAATAAATGCTTATTGATAAATATGCAACATGATATGAAACATATTTTTTCCTTTTCTTTTATTACCATTTTATTTTTCCTGGTAACATGTAAAAAGAAATCTTTCTCTAATTTTTTTTTCAAAAATTTTTGTTTAATACTATTTTTTTTTCTAAATTACATGTAAAGATAGTTTATAAGGTTCATTTTTGGATGATTTTGAGTTTCAAATTTCCCTCCCTTCCAGTTTCTTTCTCCTTACCTTCCCTTTGTCTACTCCTAGAGAGCAAACAATCTAATATAGATTATATATGTGCAATTATGTTAAACATATTCCCATGTGGGTTATATTGTGAAAGAAGAATCAAAAGAGAGAGAAAAACAAAAGAAAGAAAAGAAAACAAATTTAAAAAATTGAAAATAATATGTTTTTGTTTGCATTCATCTGCCATAGTTTTTTTCTTTGGATCTTGGTTGCATGTTCCTTCATAAGTTTTTTGTTTTGTTTTGTTTTTTGGGTTTTTTTGGAATTGTCTTATACCGTCTATTGGTGATAAGATCTATGTTCACTCAGCATCAGTTCATATAAGTTTTTCTAGGTATTTCTGAAATCCAATTGCTCTATATTTATAATAGAACAATGGTATTTTCTTATATTCATATATCACAACATGCACATACATTCCTCTGTAGAATGTGAAGAGAATTCCATCAGTTTCCAATTTTTTGCCACCACAAAAAGAAAGCATTGTTATAAACATTTTTGGTACATGTGGATCTTTCCCTCTTTTTATGCTCTCTTTGGAATACAGATCATGTAATGGTGTTGCTGAATGAAAGGGTAGGCACCAGCCTTTTGGGGATAGTTCCAAATTGTTTTCCAGAATGGTTTAATCAAGTCACAACTCCATCTACAATCCATTAGTGGACACTAATTCTACCACATCCCTTCCAACATTTATCATTTTTTTTTCTGTCATCTTACACAACCTCAGGGGTATAAAATAATACCTCAGAATTGTTTTAATTTGCATTTTTTCTGATCAATAGTAATTTAGAGTACTGTTTTCATATAACTATAGATAATTTTAATTTATTCAGCTAAAAAGTGTCTGTTCATAGCCTTTTTACCAATTTTCCTGATAAATTTGACTCAGTTCTCTCTATATTTTAGATATGAGGTCTTTACCTTTAAAAAAAAAAAGGCCTTCCTGCCTTTACAGAAACACTAATTATAATACACCCCAGCTTTCTGCTTAACTTCTAATTTTGACTGTATTGTGTTTACTTGTGCAAAACCAATTTAATTTAATGTAATCAACATTATCCATTTTGCATTTTATAATGTACTCTATTTCATGTTTGGTCATAAATTCTTACCTTCTCCAAGCTGACATAAACTATTCCCTGCTCTCTCAATTTGTTCATAGCATCATCCTTTATGTCAAAATCATGAACCCATTTCATCTTTGTCTTGGTACAGGGTGAGAAATGTCTATCTATTCCCAATTTCTGCCAAACTATTTTTCAATTTTCCTACCAGTTTTTGTCAAATTGTGAGTTCTCATTGCAGAAAATTGAGTCTTTGGGTTTATCAAACAACATTGACTATTGTGACTTTTGTACCTTAACTATTCCACTGATTCAACACTATTTCTTAGCCAATACTAAATGGATTTAATGATTGCTACTTTATTGTACAGTTTTAAGTCTAGTGCAGCTGGACCAATTTCTTTTGCATTGTTTCTTTAATTAACTTGCTATTTTTAATATTATTTTCTTCCAGATGAACTTTGATATGATTTTTCTAGCTCAATAAAACAAATTTTAGCAGTTGGATTGGTATGATACTGAGTAAAAAAAAAAAAAAAACAGAATTGAAATTTTTGATGTTAGCGCAAACTGTCCAAAAACAATAGATATTTTTCATATTGTTTAGATCTGACTGTTTACAAAGTAGTTTCATACTTTTCTTTAATTTATGGGTGTGTCATGACAGAAAGATTTCAAAAAGTCTTATTTTTTTAAAATTATTTTAATAGAATTTCTCTATCTTTTGCTGCCAGATATGGTTTGTAATAAATAGAATATATAAAAACACTGATGATTTCTATCCAGCAACTTTGCTAGAGTTATTAATTATCTCAAACTCTCTTACTTGATTGTCTAGAATTCTCTTAAGAATAAGATCATATCATCTGCTAAGAGTGATAGTCTTGTTTCCTCATTACTTATTCTAATGCCTTCAATTTCTTTTTCTTCTCTTATTGCTAAAAATAAATTTCTAAAATAGAATTGAATAATAAAAATGACAACAGGAAATCTGTTTTTCACCCCTTATCTTATAAGGAGTGGTTCTATTTTATTACAATTATAAATGTTGTTTCTTGTTTGTTTTAGATAGATGGGACTTTTCATTTAAAGAAAAAGTCCATTTATTCCTTTGCTTTCTAGATGTTTTAATGGGAATAAATATTGTGAATTTTAAACTTTTTTTTTTCCTGCATCTATTTAGATAACCATATGATTTGTTAGTTTTGTTATTGATGTGTCAATTAGGATGATTGTGTTCTTAATAATGAACTAGCCCAAGAACTCTTCAGAACAGTTTTTCTGTAACAGGCATACATAAAGAACACAGAGATAATTTGATCTATTATAATATAAAAAAGGGAAGTAGAAGTGAGAAGGGGATTGTATCAGAAAAAAGGGGAAAAGGGAGATAAAAAGAAGAAAATTACTTCCCACGAAAAGGCAAAGGAAATGTATCATATCTGAGGGAATTAAGGGAAGGGGAGGAACATTCTATGAATCTTACTGTCATCAGATTTGGCTCAAAGAGAAAATATTGGACATATTTGATTTACAGAGAAGCTTCTCTCACTGCATTAAAAAGTGGAAGAGGAAAAGGGAAAAGGAAAAGAATAGGCTAAATAGAAGGGAATAAAGAAAATCAAGGGAAAGGTGAGAGAAAGAGGGAAGAAATGCAAAGAACAAGTGAGGGATTCTAAAAAGGGAGAGCTGCATGAGGCAAGTGGTGTCCATGAGTTTAAAATTAGGAAAGGGGGTAACAGGGGAAAGGAAAAGAAAAGTATAATCTGGGGATAATAAGATGGCAGGAAATACAAAATTAGTCATTTTAATTGTAATTGTGAATGGGATGAACTCTCCCAAAAAGCAAAGGCAGATAGCAAAATGGATTAAAAGCCAGAATCTGACAATATGTTGTTTGCAGAAAACATATTTAAATCAGGGAGATACCTACAGAGTAAATGTAAAAGGCTGGAGCAGAATCTATTATGTTTCAGGTGATTCAAAAAACAGGGATAACCATCCTTATCTCAAATCAAGCAAAAGCAAAATTTCATCTAATTAAAAGAGATAAGGATGGAAACTATATCTTGCTAAAGGGTAGCACAGACAATGAAGCAATATCAATACTAAACATATATGCATCAAGTGGTACAGCATCTAACTTCCTAAAGGAGAAGTTAAGAGAGCTGTAGGAAGAAATAGATAGCAAAACTAAATAGTGGGAGATCTCAACCTTGTACTCTCAGAATTAAGTAAATCAAACCACACAACAAACAAGAAAGAAATTAAAGACGTAAATAGAATATTAAAAAAAAAGATATTATAGAACTTTGGAGAAAACTGAATGGAGACAGAGAGGAGTATACTTTCTTCTCAGCAGTTCAAGGAACCTATATAAAAATTGATCATATATTAGGACATAAAGACCTCATAATTAAATGCAGAAAGGCAGAAATAGTAAATGCATTCTTTTTTTTTTAAATTTTTTATTTAATAATTACATTATATTGACACTCGTTTCTGTTCCGATTTTTTTCCCCCTCCCTCCCTCCACCCCCTCCCCTAGATGGCAAGCAGTCCTTTATATGTTGGATATGTTGCAGTATATCCTAGATACAATATATGTTTGCAGAACCGAACAGTTCTCTTGTTGCGTAGGGAGAATTGGATTCAGAAGGTATAAATAATCCGGGAAGAAAAACAAAAATGCAGATAGTTTACATTCGTTTCCCAGTGTTCTTTCTTTGGGTGTAGCTGCTTTTGTCCGTCATTTATCAATTGAAACTCAGGTCTCTTTGTCAAAGAAATCCACTTCCATCAAAATATGTCCTCATACAATATCGTTGTCGAAGTGTATAATGATCTCCTGGTTCTGCTCATTTCACTTAGCATCAGTTCATGTACATCTCGCCAGTCCTCTCTGTATTCATCCTGCTGGTCATTTCTTACAGAACAATAATATTCCATAACATTCATATACCACAATTTACCCAGCCATTCTCCAATTGATGGGCATCCATTCATTTTCCAGTTTCTAGCCACTACAAACAGGGCTGCTACAAACATTTTGGCACATACAGGTCCCTTTCCCTTCTTTAGTATTTCTTTGGGATATAAGCCCAATAGAAACACTGCTGGATCAAAGGGTATGCACAATTTGATAATTTTTTGGGCATAATTCCAGATTGCTCTCCAGAATGGTTGGATTCGTTCACAACTCCACCAACAATGCATTAGTGTCCCAGTTTTCCCGCATCCCCTCCAACATTCATCATTATTTTTTCCTGTCATCTTAGCCAATCTGACAGGTGTGTAGTGGTATCTCAGAGTTGTCTTAATTTGCATTTCTCTGATCAATAATGATTTGGAACACTCTTTCATATGAGTGGTAATAGTTTCAATCTCATCCTCTGAAAATTGTCTGTTCATATCCTTTGACCATTTATCAATTGGAGAATGGCTTGATTTCTTATAAATTTGAGTCAGTTCTCTATATATTTTGGAAATGAGGCCTTTATCAGAACCTTTAACTGTGAAAATGTTTTCCCAGTTTGTTGCTTCCCTTCTAATCTTGTTTGCATTAGTTTTATTTGTACAAAAGCTTTTTAATTTGATGTAATCGAAATTTTCTATTCTGTGATCAGTAATGGTCTCTAGTTCATCTTTGGTCACAAATTTCTTTCTCCTCCACAAGTCTGAGAGATAAACTATTCTATGTTCCTCTAATTTATTTATAGTCTCGTTCTTTATGCCTAGGTCATAGACCCATTTTGATCTTATCTTGGTATATGGTGTTAAGTGTGGGTCCATGCCTAATTTCTGCCATACTAATTTCCAATTATCCCAGCAGTTTTTATCAAATAATGAATTCTTTTCCAGAAGTTAGGGGCTTTGGGTTTGTCAAACACTAGATTGCTATAATTGACTATTCTGTCTTGTGAGCCTAGCCTTTTCCACTGATCCACTAATCTATTTCTTAGCCAATACCAAATGGTTTTGGTGACTGCTGCTTTATAATATAATTTTAGATCAGGTACAGCTAGGCCACCTTCATTTGATTTTTTTTTCATTAATTCCCTTGAGATTCTCGACTTTTTATTGTTCCATATGAATTTTGTTGTTATTTTTTCTAGATCAATAAAATATTTTCTTGGAAGTCTGATTGGTATAGCACTAAATAAATAGATTAGTTTAGGGAGTATTGTCATCTTTATTATGTTCGCTCGGCCGATCCAGGAGCACTTAATATTTTTCCAATTATTTAAGTCTGACTTTATTTGTGTGGAGACTTTTTTATAATTTTGCTCATATAATTCCTGACTTTCCTTTGGTAGATAGATTCCCAAATATTTTATGGTATCAACAGTTATTCTGAATGGAATTTCTCTTTGTATCTCTTGCTGTTGGGTTTTGTTGGTGATGTATAAAAATGCTGAGGATTTATGGGGATTTATTTTGTAGCCAGCTACTTTGCTAAAATTATGAATTATTTCCAATAGCTTTTTGGTAGAATCTCTGGGGTTCTCTAGGTATACCATCATATCATCTGCAAAGAGTGATAGTTTGGTTTCCTCATTGCCTACTCTAATTCCTTTTATATCTTTCTCGACTCTTATTGCCGAGGCTAGTGTTTCTAATACGATATTAAATAATAATGGTGATAGTGGGCAACCTTGCTTCACTCCAGATCTTACTGGGAAAGGTTCCAGTTTTTCCCCATTGCATATGATGCTTACTGATGGTTTTAAATATATGCTCCTGACTATTTTAAGGAAAAGTCCATTTATTCCTATGCTCTCAAGTGTTTTTATTAGGAATGGATGTTGGATTTTATCAAATGCTTTTTCTGCATCTATTGAGATGATCATGTGGTTTTTGTTTGTTTGGTTATTGATATAGTCAATTATGCTAATAGTTTTCCTAATATTGAACCAGCCCTGCATTCCTGGTATAAATCCTACTTGGTCATAGTGTATTATCCTGGTGACAATTTTCTGTAATCTTTTTGCTAATATTTTATTTAAGATTTTAGCATCAATATTCATTAGGGAGATTGGTCTATAATTTTCTTTCTCTGTTTTCAGCCTACCTGGTTTAGGTATCAGTACCATATCTGTGTCATAAAAGGAGTTTGGTAGGACTCCTTCAATCCCTATTTTTTCAAATAGTTTATATAACATTGGAGTTAATTGTTCTTTAAATGTTTGGTAGAATTCACATGTAAATCCATCTGGTCCTGGGGATTTTTTCTTAGGGAGTTGATTGATAGTTTGTTCTATTTCTTTTTCTGAGATGGGACTGTTTAGGATATTTACTTCTTCCTCTGTTAGTTTGGGCAAGCTGTATTTTTGGAGGTATTTTTCTATTTCATTTAAGTTGTCGAATTTATTGGCATAAAGTTGGGCAAAGTAACTCCTAATTATTGCTCTAATTTCCTCTTCGTTAGTGGTGAGTTCTCCCTTTTCATTTTTAAGACTAACAATTTGATTTTCCTCTTTCCTTTTTTTAATCAGATTTACTAAGGGTTTGTCTATTTTGTTGGTTTTTTCATAGAACCAACTCTTAGTTTTATTAATCAATTCAATAGTTTTTTTACTTTCAATTTTATTGATCTCACCTTTTACTTTTAGAATTTCAAGTTTAGTGTTTGACTGGGGGTTTTTAATTTGTTCCTTTTCTAGCATTTTTAATTGCAAACCCAATTCATTGACCTTCTCTTTCTCTATTTTATACAAATAGGCCTCTAGAGATATGAAATTTCCCCTTATTACCGCTTTGGCTGCATCCCATACATTTTGGTATGATGTCTCATTATTATCGTTTTCTTGGGTGAAGTTATTAATTATGTCTATGATTTGCTGTTTCACCCAATCATTCTTTAGTATGAGATTATTTAGTTTCCAATTATTTTTTGGTCTACTTCCCCCTGCTTTTTTGTTGAATGTAATTTTCATTGCATCGTGGTCTGAAAAGGATGCATTTACTATTTCTGCCTTACTACATTTGAGTTTGAGGTTTTTATGTCCTAATATATGGTCAATTTTTGTATAGGTTCCATGAACTGCTGAAAAGAAAGTGTATTCCTTTCTGTCTCCATTACATTTTCTCCAGAGATCTATCATATCTAACTTTTCTAGTATTCTATTTACCTCTTTGACTTCTTTCTTATTTATTTTGTGGTTTGATTTATCTAATTCTGAGAGTGCAAGGTTAAGATCTCCCACTATTATAGTTTTACTGTCTATTTCTTCTTGCAGCTCTCTTAGTTTCTCTTTTAAGAATTTAGATGCTACCCCACTTGGTGCATATATGTTTAATATAGATAGTGCTTCATTATCCATGCTACCCTTTAGCAAGATATAGTGTCCTTCCTTATCTCTTTTAATTAGGTCAATTTTTGCTTTAGCTTGATCTGAGATCAGGATGGCTACCCCTGCTTTTTTGACTTCACCTGAAGCATAGTAGATTTTGCTCCAACCTTTTACCTTTAACCTGCATGTATCTCCCCGCTTCAGGTGTGTTTCCTGTAAACAACATATTGTAGGATTCTGGCTTTTAATCCATTCTGCTAACCGCTTCCTCTTTATGGGGGAGTTTACCCCATTCACGTTTATGGTTAGAATGACCAATTCTGTATTACTTGCCATCTTGTTAACCCCGGTTTATGCTTTCCTCCCTTCTTTCCCCTTTCCCCCCCTTCCAAGTATTAAGCTTGTGAGCACCCCTTGCTTCTCACAGCCCTCCCTTTTTAGTGTCCCTCCCCCCGCCTTAGAGTTCCTCCCCCTATCTTACCCCTTTCCCTCCCAGTTCCCGTATTCCCTTCCGCTTAGCTTATTCCTTCCCTTTCCACTTTTCCCTTCTCACTTTTCAATGAGATGGGAGAAGTTTCACCATAGATTGAATATGTCTTAAGATTTTTCACTTAAAGCCAATTCTGAAGGCAGTAAGATACCCACTATATTCATCCCCCTCCATTCTTTCTCTCAGATATAATAGGTTTCCTATGCCTCTTCATGAGATGTACTACCCCCACTTTACCCTTTTTCTGGTACAATGTCCTTTCCACATCAATTTCTAGAACAAGGTATACATGTATTCTTTATACATCTATATAGTCAAAATATAGTTCCCAAGATTAATCTTTACCTTTTTAGATTTCTCTTGAGTTCTATATTTGTAGATCAAACTTTTTGTTAAGTTCTGGTTTTTTCATCAGAAATAGATGAAATTCGCTTACTTCGTTGAATGTCCATCTTCTTCCCTGGAAAAAGATGCTCATTCTCGCTGGGTAAGTTATTTTTGGTTGCATACCAAGTTCCTTAGCCTTTCGGAATATCATATTCCAGGCCCTTCGATCTTTTAATGTGGATGCTGCCAGATCCTGGGTGATCCTTATTGTGGCTCCTTGATACTTGAATTGGGTTTTTCTAGCCTCTTGCAATATTTTTTCTTTCATCTGAGGGTTCTGGCATTTGGCCACTATATTCCTTGGTGTTTTGATTTTAGGATCCCTTTCAGTGGGTGATCGATGAATCCTTTCAATGTTTATTTTTTCCTCTGTTCCTATGACTTCTGGGCAGTTCTCTTTGATAATTTCCTGGAAGACAGTGTCCAGGCTCTTTTTTTCATCATGTTTTTCTGGGAGTCCATTGATTCTCAGATTGTCTCTCCTGGATCTGTTTTCCAGGTCTGTTGTCTTCCCCAGAAGGTATTTCACATCCTTTTCCATTGTTTGATTTTTTTGGATTTGCTTGACTGATTCTTCTTGTCTCCTCGAGTCATTCAATTCCACTTGTTCAATTCTGATTTTCAGTGAAGTATTCTCTTCACTCACTTTTTTAAAATCTTTCTCTAATTGTCCATTGAGTTCTTTTGTTCTGTGGAATTTTTTTCCATTTCGCCAATTTTGTTTTTTAGAGAGCTGTTTTCTGTTTCCAGTTCACTAATCCTATTTTTCAAGGATTTTACTTCTTTATCCACTCTCTCTTTAACTGACTTCTCCAGGCTCTTTTGCCAAGCCTCCCTCTCCTTTTCCCAAGCCTCACTCTGCTTTCCCCATTTTTCTTCTAGCTCCCTTGTGAGAGCCTTTTTAATCACTTCTATGAGGTTCATCTGTGCTGAGGAACAGACAATCTCCTCCTTTGGGGAATCACCTGGGGACTGCCTGTTTTTAGTTCCTCAGGATTTAGAGTCTGCTCTCTATCTGTGTAGAAGCTGTCAAGGGTTAAAGTCCTCTTCAGCTTCTTGCTCATTCTGTCTATTAATCAGAGACAAACTACCAAAGAAAAACAGAAAAAACTGGAGTCTTTCTTTGGGGGGGGGCTGGGTGTGTTATCGAGCTTTCTCTACAGACTGCAGGGGGCAGCAGTGAGGCACTAGCAGGACTGTGCTGCGCCTGCGCTCTGAGATCCCAGAGCGTGCTGAGTCACTGAGGGGGGGGAAGGGGGGGGGGGGGGCAGGTCCTGAGAGACTCCAGCTGTTTGGGGTTGTATTCTTCAGCCCTGGTGTTTTTAGCTTCTCTGCTGGGCTGTTGACTTGCTGCCGGAGGAAAGTATCCAAACCTGTAGCGAAGCTCTCCCCGCAGAAACGGCTACGATCACTCTCCACCCCCTCTCCAGTCTGCTCCTGTGCTCTCACTGCCGCTGCCCGCCGCCTGCGCCCGATCTAAAACCGCCCCAGCCCTCCAGTAAAGACAGACCTTTCTTGGCGGATCTCAAGGATGGCTTCTCTTGGTAACTATTTGTGGGTTTTTTTCAGTCAAGCATTGATTCAGAGGCTTGTAATGAAGTGGATAGTGAGAGAAAGCGCGGAGCTTATGCAACTGTGAGCCTCCTCTCCGCCATCTTAACCGGAAGTCTAGTAAATGCATTCTTAAAGATCACAATGCAATAATAACTACATTCAACAAAAAGTTAGAGATAAATAGATCAAAAAGTAATCGGAAACTAAATAATCTCATCCTAAAGAATGAATGGGTGAAACAGCAAATCATAGACACAATTAATAATTGCACCCAAGTGAATAATAACAATGAGACAATATACCAAAATTTGTGGGATGCAGCCAAAGCAATAACAAGGGGAAATTTTAAATATCTAAGGGCTTACTTGAATAAAATAGATGAAAGAGAAGATCAATGAATTGGGCTTGCAACTTAAAAAGCTAGAAAAAAAGATCAAATTAAAAACCCCCTATCAAATACTAACCTTGAAATTCTAAAACCAAAAGGAGAAATTATTAAAATTGAAAGTAAAAGAAAAAACTATTGAATTAATAAATAAAACTGAGAGCTGGTTTTATGAAAAATAAAATAAAATAGATAAATTTTTGGTAAATTTGATTAGAAAAAAGAAAGAGGAACATCAAATAGTTACTCTTAAAAATGAAAAGGGAGAACTTTCCACCAATGAAGAGGAAATTAGAGCAATAATGGAGAGATACTTTGCCCAACTTTATGCCAATAAATTTGATAACCTAAGTGAAATGGATGACTACCTTCAAAAATATAGCTTCCCAGATTAACAGCAGAGGAAGTAAATTGCTTAATTAGTCCCATTTCAGAAAAAATAAATAGAACAAGCTATTAATCAATTCTGTAAGAAAAAATCCCCAGGAACAGATGAATTTATATGTGAACTCTACCAAACATTTAAAGAACAATTAACTAATGTTATATAAAGTATTTGAAAAAGTATGGAATGAAGGATTCCTAGCAAATACCTTTTATGACACAGACATGGTACTTATACCCAAATCAGGTAGGTTGAAAACAGAGAAAGAAAATTATAGGCCAATTTCTCTAATGTATATTGATGCTAAAATCTTAAATAAGATATTAACAAAAAGACTACAGAAAATCATCCCCAGGATAATACACCATGACCAAGTAGGATTTATACCAGGAATGCAGGACTGGCTCAATATTAGGAAAACTATTAGTATAATTGACAATATCAATAACCAAATTAACAACAACCATATGATCATCTCAATAGATTCAGAAAAAAGCATTTGATAAAATCCAACATCCATTCCTATTAAAAACGCTTGAGAGTATAAAAATAAAGTGGCTTTTCCTTAAAATAATCAGTAACATCTACTTAAAACCATCAGTAAGCATCATACATAATGGGGATAATCTGGAACCATTCCGAATATGATAAGGAGTGAAACAAGTTTGCCAATTATCACCATTATTATTCAATATTATATTAGAAATGCTAGCATCAGTAATAAGAGTAAAGGAAGAGATTAAAAGAATTAGAGTAGGTAATGAGGAAACCAAATCATCACTCTTTATAGATGATATAATGACATACTTGGATAATTTGATTTTACTGATATAACATAAAAAACGAGAAGTAGATATGGAAAAGGGATAATGGCAGAAAAGGGGGAAAGGAGGAATAAAAAGCGGGAAACCACATCCAATGAAGAGGCAAATGAAACTAATCATATCTGAGGGAATTTAGAGAGGGGGAGGAACATTTTGTGAATCTTACTCTCATCAGAGTTGGCTCAAAGAGAAAATAATTGACATACTTGTTTTACAGAAAATCCTCTCTCACCTTACAAAAAAGGGGGAGAAGAAAAGGGAAAAGAAAAAGAGTAATAGGGGAAGGGTACAAGAAAGGGGAAGAGATTCAAAGGGGGGGCTAAAGAGGGTGAGTGTCGTGATACAAGTAGGACACATACATTTAAAACAGGGAAAGAGGATTGGGGGGGAAAAAGGAAAAGCATAATCTGGGGATATTAGGATGGCAGGAAATACAGAATTAGTCATTTTAACTGTAAATGTGAATGGGATGAGCTCTCCCATAAAGAGGAGGCAGATAGCAGACTGGATCAAAAGTCAGAACCCTACAATATGTTGTTTACAGGACACACATTTAAAGCAGGGAAATACATACAGAGTAAAGGTAAAAGGCTGGAGCAAAATCTATAATGTTTCTGGTGAAGTCAAAAAAGCAGGGGTAACCATCCTTATCTCAAATCAAGCAAAAGCAAATATTGATCTAATTTAAAAAGATAAGAAAGGAAACTATATATTGCTAAAGGGTAGCATAGACAACAAAGCAATATCAATATTAAACATATATGCACCAAGTGGTATAGCATCTAACTTCCTAAAGGAGAAGTTAAGAGAGTTGCAAGAAGAATTAGACAGCAAAATTGTAATAGTGGGAGATCTCAACCTTGCACTTTCAGAATTAGACAAATCAAACCACAAAACAAATAAGAAAGAAATTAAAGAGGTAAATATAATATTAGAAAAATTAGGTATGATATATCTTTGGAGAAAACTGAATGAAGACAGAAAGGAATATACGTTCTTCTCAGCAGTTCATGGAACCTATTCAAAAATTGACCATATATTAGGACATAAAGACCTCAAAATTAAATGCAAGAAAGCAGAAATAGTAAATGCTTTCTTTTCAGAACACAATGCAATAAAAACTACATTCAATAAAAAGTTAGAGGCAAATAGACCAAAAAGTAATTGTAAACTAAACAATCTCATCTTAAAGAATGATTGGGTGAAACAGCAAATTATAGATACAATTAATAATTACACTCAAAATAATGACAATGATAAGACATCATACCAAAATTTGTGGGATGCAACCAAAACGGTAATAAGAGGAAATTTTATATCCTTAGAGGCTTACTTGAATAAAACAGAGAAAGAGAAGATAAATGAATTGGGATTGCAACTAAAAAAACTAGAAAAAGACCAAATTAAAAACCCCCAATCAAATATAAAACTTGAAATTCTAAAATTAAAATTAGAAATTAATAATATTTAGAGTAAAAAAAATATTGAACTAATTAATAAAACTAAGAGTTGGTTCTATGAAAAAGCCAATAAAATAGATAAGCCTTTGGTAAATCTGATTAGAAAAATGAGGGAGGAAAATCAAATTAGTATTCTTAAAAATGAAAAGGGAGAACTTTCTACCAAGCAAGAGGAAATTAGAGAAATAATAAGGAGTTACTTTGTGCAACTTTATGCCAATAAATTTGATAACCTGAGTGAAATGGATGACTACCTGTAAAAATATAGACTTCCCAGATTAATAGAGGAGGAAGTAAATTATTGAATAGTCCCATTTCAGAAAAAGAAATAGAACAATCTATTAATCAACTCCCTAACAAAAAATCCCCAGGACAAGATGGATTTACATGTGAATTCTACCAACATTCAAAGAACAATTAGCTCCAATGCTATATAAACTATCAGGAAAAAAAGGGTATAAAGGAGTCCTACCAAATTCCTTTTATGACACAGACATGATACTGATACTTAAACCAGGTAGGTTGCAAACAGAGAAAGAAAATTATAGACCAATCTCCCTAATAAATATTGATGCTAAAATCTTAAATAAGATGTTAGCAAAAAAAAAACTACAGAAAATCATCTCCAGGATAATACACTATGGCCAAGTAGGATTTATACCAGGAATGCAGGGCTGGTTCAATATTAGGAAAACTATCAATATAATTGGCCATATTGATAACCAAATTAACAAAAAACATATGATCATCTCAATAGATGCAGAAAAAGCATTTGATAAAATCCAACATCCATTCCTATTAAAAACACTTGAGAGTATATGAATAAATGGACTTTTCCTTAAAATAATCAGCAGCATCTATCTAAAACCATCAGTAAGCATCATATATAATGGGGGGAAACTGCAACCATTCCCAATAAGATCAGATGTGAAACAAGGTTGTCCACTATCACCATTACTATTCAATATAGTATTAGAAATACTAGCTTTGGCAATAAGAGCTGAGAAAGAGATTAAAGGAATTAGAGTAGGTAATGAGGAAACCAAATTATCACTCTTTGCTGATGATATGATGGTATACTTAGAGTACCCCAGAGATTCTAGTAAAAAGTTACTAGAAATAATCCACAACTTTAGCAAAGTTGCAGGATACAAAATAAACCCACCTTAATCATCAGCATTCTTACATATCACTAACAAAATCCAACAGTCAGAGTTACAAAGAGAAATTCTATTTAAAATAACTACTGATAGTATAAAATACTTAGGCATCTATCTGCCAACGGAAAATCAGAAACTTTATGAGCAAAACTACAAAACACTTTTCACACAAATTAAGTCTGATCTAACCAATTGGAAAAATATTAAATGCTCTTGGATAGGGTGAGCAAATATAATAAAGATGACAATACTACCTAAACAAATCTATTTGTTTAGTGATATACCATTCAGACTCCCAAAAAACTATTTTAATGACCTAGAAAACATAACAACAAAATGCATATGGAAAAACAAAAGGTCAAGAATTTCAAGGGAATTAATTGGAAAAAAAAATCAAATGAAGGTGGTCTAGCTGTACCAGATCTAAAATTATATTATACAGCAGCAGTTTCCAAAACCATTTGGTATTGGCTAAAGAATAAAGTAGTTGATCAGTGGAATAGGTTAGGTTCAAAGGACAAAACAATCAATAACTATAGCAACCTAGTGTTTGACAAACCCAAAGACCCCAGTTTTGGGTATAAGAACTTACTATTTGACAAAAATTGCTGACAAATTTGGAAACTAGTATGGCAGAAACTAGGCATCAACCCACACTAAACACTGTACACCAAAAAATGGTCAAAATGGGTTCATGACCTAGGCATAAAGAATGAGATTATTAATAAATTAGAGGAACACAGAATAGTTTACCTCTCAGAGCTGTGGAAGAGGAAGGAATTTATGACCAAAGAAGAACTAGAGATCATTACTGATCACAAAATAGAAAATTTTGATTATACCAAACTGAAAAGTTTTTGTACAAACAAAACTAATGCAGACAAGATTAGAAGAGAAGCAATAAACTGGGAAAATATCTTTACAGTCAAAGATTCTGGTAAAGGACTCATTTCCAAAATATATAGAGAATTGACTTTAAGTTATAAGAAATCAAGCCATTCTCCAATTGATAAATGGTCAAAGGATATGAACAGACAATTCTCAGATGAAGAAATTGAAACTATTTCTAGCCATATGAAAAGATGTGCCAAGTCATTATTAATCAGAGAAATACAAATTAAGACAACTCTGAGATACCACTACACACCTGTCAGACTGGCTAGAATGACAGGGAAAGATATTGCAGAATGTTGGAGGGGATGTGGGAAAACAGGGACACTGATATGTTGTTGGTGGAATTTTGAATACATCCAATCATTCTGGAGAGCAATTTGGAACTATGCTCTAAAAGTTATCAAACTGTGCATACCCTTTAATCAGCAGTGTTACTACTGTGCTTATATCCCAAAGAGCTCATAAAGAAGGGAAAGGGATCTGTATGTGCACGAATGTTTGTGGCAGATCTCTTTGTAGTGGCCAGAAACTGGAAAGTGAGTAGATGCCATCAATTGGAGAATGGCTGAATAAATTGTGGTATATGAATATTATGGAATATTACTTTTCGGTTAGAAATGACCAACAGGATGATTTCAGAAAGGCCTGGAGAGACTTACATGAACTGATGCTGAATGAAACGAGCAGGGCTAGGAGATCATTATATACTTCAACAACAATACTATATGATGACCAATTCTGATGGACCTGGCCATCCTCAGCAATGAGATGAATCAAATCAGTTCAAATGGAGCGGTAATGAACTGAACCAGCTATGCCCAGTGAAAGAACTCTGGAAGATGACTAAGAACCATTACATTGAATTCACAATCCCTATATTTTTCCCACCTGCATTTCTGATTTCCTTCACAGGCTAATTTTACAATATTTCAGAGTCCGATTCTTTTTGTACAGCAAAATAATGGTTTGGTCATGTATACTTATTGTGTATCTAATTTATACTTTAATATATTTAACATCTACTGGTCAACCTGACATCTGGGGGATGGGGTGGGGGAAAGGAGGGGAAAAATTGGAACAAGAGGTTTGGCAATTGTCAATGCTGTGAAGTTACCCATACATGTAACCTGTAAATAAAAGGCTATTTAAAATAAAACAAAATAATAAAAAGAAATTGGTTAAGGAAACTTAGAACGGGCAAAGAGATCCCAATGAACTAGTCCAAAATAAAAATTTCCCTATTTTTTTTTAGATTGCATTTTGTTTTGAATTGGATGTATGATTTTTACATAAGAAACTCTGGGGAATAATGGTAGAAATTTAATTCCCTATGTTACAATAAATGAAGGGAAATTATTGTTATAGTATCATTCAAAAATGAAGAATAAAATAACATGAGGGAAGTGGATAGAGATTCAGATTCTGCCTCAGGAAGATGCATTCAAGCCAATCTTCTGACATGCATTGGTTGTATGGCACTGAGTGAAGTTGTTTCTCATTATCCATATAAATTTCTGAGATTAAAAGCTACAGAGCAAATTTGTTAAAATTAATCATAATATTAAATAAGACAATGAGAATGTACAGAGCAAAAATATTTCCATAAATCTTTAAAAAATAAAATAACTGGTTTCTGTAAGCATAAACATCAATTACTGAGAAAGTTCAAATATTATATTCCTCAGCTGTTATTTCACTTGATATGTATATGGTTACAATTTTTTTTGGGGGGTGGGGTAAATATAAATTAAAACAAAAGCTCTTTTTTGGCAAAAGTTTGTTGCAAAACTTCCAGCATACTCTTCAGAATAAGATCAAAGAAGAACAAAGACTAAGCTTCTAGGCATGAATAAATTTAACATTCCAAATATATTCATGCATAAAAAAGTTATGCCACCACTGTGTCCATTACTACTTATGTGTTAAAAAAAAATCCCTAAATTGAAACTTTGGAGATATGTTTTGTAACTAACAATGTAACCTTGGAAAAGTCTCATTTTCCTCATTTCTAAAGTGAATGTCTCAAAAAAAATTTAAAAAGAGTTAAAATCTCACAGATATTTTTTTCAATCAATTTCAGATCATAATCAGCTTTCATAATCAGCTTACTACGTAAGCTGATGATTTCAAAACAGGTTAATGAATAGAGAAAGCTAAAATGAGAGTTGCAAATGCCAGTTGTCTTTTTCTGAAACATGCTGATTCTGACTGAGACTCTGGGTAAGTTAGTAAACTATACAGTGTCCCCAGGCAAGTGAGAATATATTTAAACAATTGTCTTGCTGCAGTGATGTTGGCAATTTCCTCATCTTTTGAATATTTTTTTTCACCAAGTAAATAACAAATTCTGAAATAAAATAATACAAATTAAAATGTACTTTTAAAATTTATTTTTTTCCTGGTTGTACAATGTACATTAATTTAAAAAACACATTTTGTTATGAATCATATTGGGGGAGAAAAATCAGAACAAAAAGGAAAAACCACCAAAGAAAAAGAAAAAAGTAAATATATATGTGTTGATTTACTTTCAGTTTCTATTGTTTTCACTCTGGATGCAGATGCTATTTTCTTTCCAAAGTCAACTGGGATTTCTTTGAATCACTCAACCACTGAGAAGAATCAGGTCTTTCAGATGTTGATCATTGCCTATTGTGGCTATTATTGTGTACAATGTATTCTTGCTTCTGCTTGTTTCACTCAGCTTCAATTCATATAAATCTTAACAGACCTTTCTAAAATCACTTTATCCATCATTTTATAAAAAAACAATATTCCATTATTTTAATGTACCATAACTTATGCAGTCATTCCCCGGCTGATGAACATCTACTCATTTTCAAATTCATTGCCATTACAAAAAGAGCCACAACAAACATTTTTATACATATGAGTATTTTTTACTTCTTTATGATTTCCTTGGAATACAGACCCAGTGACACACTAGATTAAAGAGTATACACAATTTTATAGACATTTGGGCACAGTTCCAAAATGCTCTCATAATGGTTAGATCAATCCACAACTCCACCAATAATGCATTAGTACCTTGGTTTACCTACCTTCAGTCTAACATTTATCATTATCTTTTCCTCTTATCTTATCCAATCTGAAAGGTGGGAAGTGGTAACTCAAAGTTGTTTTAATTTGCATTTCTCTGATCAATAGTGATTTGGAACATTTTTTTTTTCAGATGGCTGTATATGTCTTTAAATTCTTCATCTGAAAATTGTTCATATGCTTTCTCCATTAGGAATGACTTTTATTTTTATACATTTGACAAGTCTTTATACATTTTAGAAATGAGGTCTTTATCAGAAACAATGGCTATAGTTTTTGCCCACCTTTCTGCTTATCTTTTAATTTTGTTTATATTGGTTTTGTTTATGAAAAAAACTTTCTATTGAATGTAATATAAGTTATCCATTTTGCATTTCATAATATTGACAAGTTTTTCTTTGATTAGAAATATCTCCCTTTTCCAAAGATTTGATAGGTAAACTATCACTTGCTCTCCTAATTTTATTATAGTATCCTACCTCATAATCATATCACATATATATTTTGCTTCATAAGATTAAAGGAATTAACTAAGCAATGAGGAGATAAAACTATCTTTCATTGCAGATGATAGGATGGTATATTTGGAAAATCTTAGAGATTCATCCAAAGCATACATGAAACAATTAACAGCTTTATCAAACGTGCACGCCACTTAAAAAAAAACTCAAAATCAATAGCTTTTCCGTCTCTTAATAACAAAGCTTAGTAGCAAGAGATAGAAAGAGAATTTGGTAGATAGTAATGTTGGAATCCTTACTAACTGCTAACTAATTAGAGTTGATCTAATCTTACAAGAAGATGTTTTGGCCAGAACCTGAAACAAGGTACTAAGTAGAACTAATCAATACAAGGCTTGTGTTCACACCTTTACTCATTGGAGTTCAATGAGTTCACACCTCCCTTGAAGTCATTGGGCCAGAGAGCACTATGGGAGAAAACCCACAATCCCTCTCTCTGGAAGGAGCATAAATAGGCCAATGGGTCAGTCGAAGTTCTTGAGAGGAAGACGCTACAAGTCGAGATTTCACCGGAATGACATGAAGACTGGAGCTGGGGAGGCTGAAGAAAGCAGAGGCAGAGGCTGAAGGACCAGACCTTTGGATTTAAAGACATTCGGAGAGAGCTCTTGGAACCAAGCAGAGAGATAGGCCTCTAAGCTAACCGGGATATATTGGGATAATAAAAGATCTGAACTTTTATCACCTGGCTGTGTTTTGAGAAGAAAAAGATCACCACATTTTGGCGCCCTGAACGTGGGACAAACAGACCCCTCAGTGGATTTCAGTGGAAAAGCTCCGATCCTGATTCAAGTGGAAAAGCCTCTGATCCTGATCCAGTGGAAAAAACTTCAACCCAGAAATTAGGGTGAGTGCAACAAAGAAATTTTGTTAGAAGAGTTAAAGTAGAATTTCATCTAAGATGGGACAGATATTTAGAAAACAGTCTGTTTCTGTTCAAGGAAAATGTTTAGAGAGCATTGTCAAAATTATGGAAAGCCAAGGTTTAATTATAAGTTTACAGCAAATCACTGAACTTTTACAAACTGTAAAGGACATATGTCCTTGTTTCTCTCTTGATAAGGAATTAGATCTAAATGAATGGAAATTGGTTGGAGAGGATCTTTGTCAATTCTATGATAAAAATGGGCCTAACTCAATAATTAATACATATAATGTAATACAATTGGCTATAAGAAGTTATTTAAGTGATAGAATGATGAAAAGGAAAGTACAGGAGGAAGTGCCAACTTTACTAGGTGAAAAGGAGAACAAATCAGATGAGAATGGAGTTAATTACAATTCTGAGTATGATACTTCACAGCAGGAGGAATTAGGTGATTCTACATCTCATGACCCTCCCCCCGCAATTAACCCTTCATGGGTGGAACAAGGGGGAGGGAGAGAGACAGAAACACAGTCAGCTTCTCCTGTAAAGCAGAATTTGACGAGATTAGAAAAAGCATTAATTAAAGCAAAAAATGAAGGAGAAGATATATCTGATTTTATAAATGCATATCCTGTGATTGAAGAGCTCAACTCCTCAGGTCAGAAAGGGAGAAGATACACTCCTTTTAATTTGGAAAAAATTAAAGATTTGAAAAAGGGTTGCACTCTTTATGGGGCTACATCATCTTATGTGAAGATGTTACTGGATAATTTGTCTTATGAAATCCTAACCCCAAATGACTGGAAATGCATAACGAAAACTTGTCTAGAACCGGGACAAAATTTATTGTGGCTTTCGGAGTTTCATGAATTATGTAGGATTCAAGCCCAACGCAATAGGCAAACAGGAGCTATTGTACAAGTTGCTTTTGACCAACTAGCTGGTGAAGGTCAGTATGCAGAGAGTTCAGAACAGATTTATTATCCCATAACAGTGTATGAGCAAATTTCTAAGGCTGCAATAAAAGCTTGGAATTCTCTCCCTGGACAGAAAGATGGAAATAATGTTTTCACAAAAATAGAGCAAGGTCCCAATGAACCTTTTGCAGATTTTGTGGGACGTTTACAAACAGCTGTAATAAGAACCATTGGAGACAATGCAGCAACAGAAATAATGACTAGACATTTGGCTAAGGAAAATGCCAATGAGATTTGCAAGAGAATTATATGGGGGCTAGACAAAAATGCTCCTTTAGAAGAAATCATAAGATGCTGTGCCACAGTGGGCCCAAATGCTTATTATGCCCAGACTATGATGAACATGGAAAGACAAGGTCCTTCTTGGCAGAGGAATTCTAGAGAAACTCGTCGATGTTTTCAGTGCGGAAAAGTTGGACATTTGAAAGCTCAATGTTGGTATAGAGATAGAATGGGAAGACAAGGTGGGAGAACAAGACCCCAAACCCCATGTCCAAAATGCAACAGAGGCTTCCATTGGGCCTCAGAATGCAGACAGATTCAGGGAAACGGGATGAGGGGCCCAGCCCCAGGGCCCAAGGCAAAAAACACTTGGGGCATGATGGCAGCCAATGGTGCACCCAGAGAGTGCCTAGAAGTCCAGTACCCAGACATGACCAATCAGCCAGAAAGCCATATAATGGGAGAAGGGGATTACACAGTCAACCAGCCAGGAAGCAACTGATGGCGGAAGGGAATTACAATTGGGGAGAATAGAGCTGTATGCAGCTGGAACAACTGAGATACCCCCTGGAGAGGTGAAATCTGTTCCTCTCCAGCCTATGGATCCCCTACCTCCAGGCACAGTAGGCTTGACCATTTCACCTTCTTGTATGTACAAAACAGTGTCCATCCACACACTGATGTGGGAAACTGGGGAATGTGTAGATAATATCCCAGTCACTAATACAGGTAGTCAATGTGTGACTTATCACCCAGGAGACGTAGTAGCATCAGGTTTACTCATACAGAATCCTAATAAGCAGCCTCGTGATAGTCACCCAGGTTCTGACTCCAGACCACAAAAACCAGGAATATACTGGACAGCAGCAGTAACGGCTGACCGACCTATGCTCACTATCTATATAAATGGCCTACCATTGGAAGGATTGGTAGACACAGGTGCGGATCGTACAGTTATTAGAGGTGCCAGTTGGCCCAGTCACTGGCCAAAGATTAAAGCAGATACCTATATGTCTGGAGTAGGAGGATCAATAGCAGCTGAAGTTAGTGCTGCCCCTATGAGATGGACTTTTGAAGGCAAAACAGGAGTTTTTACTCCTTTTATAGTTGAAAAAATCCCCATCAATCTGTGGGGAAGAGACGTTTTACAACAATTGGGGTTAAAAATGAGTACTTCGGTTTTTTAAGCAGGGCTGCTATTGAAGGTCTGCCAACACTTTCACCTGTTCCTATCCAATGGAAAACTGATACACCAGTGTGGATAGAACAGTGGCCCTTAAGTAGCGATAAAATTCAGGCCTTATTAGATATAGTACAGGAGCAGCTTGAACAAGGGCATTTACAACCTTCTCTAAGTCCTTGGGATTCACCAGTGTTCGTTGTAAAAAAGAAATCAGGAAAAAACAAAAGAAAGGGGGAGATGTTGGAATCCTTACTAACTGCTAACTAATTAGAGTTGATCTAATCTTACAAGAAGATGTTTTGGCCAGAACCTGAAACAAGGTACTAAGTAGAACTAATCAATACAAGGCTTGTGTTCACACCTTTACTCATTGGAGTTCAATGAGTTCACACCTCCCTTGAAGTCATTGGGCCAGAGAGCACTATGGGAGAAAACCCACAATCCCTCTCTCTGGAAGGAGCATAAATAGGCCAATGGGCCAGTCGAAGTTCTTGAGAGGAAGACGCTACAAGTCGAGATTTCACCGGAATGACATGAAGACTGGAGCTGGGGAGGCTGAAGAAAGCAGAGGCAGAGGCTGAAGGACCAGACCTTTGGATTTAAAGACATTCGGAGAGAGCTCTTGGAACCAAGCAGAGAGATAGGCCTCTAAGCTAACCGGGCTATATTGGGATAATAAAAGATCTGAACTTTTATCACCTGGCTGTGTTTTGAGAAGAAAAAGATCACCACATAGTAATTGCAAGTTTTTGTGATGAGCAACTATGAAAGATGTGGTTCTTTCATTAGTTCAATGATCCAAGACAATCCCAATAAACTTTGATAGAAAATAACATCTGTATGAAGAACAAGTACTATGGAGATTGATAGTACATCAACACAAGCTCTGTTCACTCCTTTTTCTCTGTTTTTTTTTTGTCCTTACTTTCTCCCTTTTGTTCTAATTTTTCTCCCTTGTTATAGTATCATGTGCCTTATTTTATTATGGGGGTGTGAGATATAGGTCTATGCCAAATTTTGTCATATAATATTCCTACTAGCTATTTGTGTGAAGTAATGACTTATTATCCCAGAAGCTGAAGTTAGAGGATTTACCAAATACTAGTTTACTATAGTCATTGATTATTGTTCCATGTGTGTCTAACCTATCCCAGTGATCTACCATTCTGTTTCTTAGCCAGTACTATTAGTTTTTAAGTATTGTTGGTTTATAATAGTGTTTCAGTCTGATACTGCTAGAACTCTGTGCTTTGTATTTTCTTTTCATTAATCTTCTTGATATCCTTGCACTATTATTCATCCAGATGAAAATATATATGTGATATGATTGTGAGGTAGGATAGTATAATAAAATTAGGAGAGCAAGTGATAGTTTACCTATCAAATCTTTGGAAAAGGGAGATATTTCTAATCAAAGAAAAACTAGTCAACATTACGAAATGCAAAATGGATAACTTATATTACATTCAATAGAAAGTTTTTTTTTTAAAATAAACAAAATCAGAAAGAATTTTAATAACCTATATTCATGGGTTTGTCTTGATATGTAGATACCAAAATTTTTTTACAACTATTTTAAGTGGAATTTATCTATTTTTGCTGTTGGGCTTTGTTAGTAATATACAGAAATACTAATGATTTCAGTGGGTTTATTTAATATCCTACAACTTTGCTGAATGTCTTAATTGTTTCAAGTAGGTATGGATGTTTCTCTAGGAATCTCCAAATATACCTATATCATCTGCAAAGAGTGATAGTATTGCAAATAGTGCTTGCTATTGGGTTTCAATTGATGCAGCTTATTATTTTAAAGAAACCTCCCTTTACCCTGTGCTCTCTAATTTTTTTTTTTAATAAAAATGGATGCTGTACTTTGTCAAAAGCTTTTTTTTTTTCTGTATCCATTGAGATTCACATATTGTTTTTATTCATTCTGATGTTGATATAGTTAATTATGGCAATAGTTTCCTGATCTTTAACCAGTCCATTATTTCTGGAATGAATCCCAATTGGTCATAGTAGGCTACACCAACCTTGCTAAGTTATTGTAATTTTTTTTTTATTCTTTATTGTAACTTTTTTCTTTTCAAAACCTATGCAAGGATAATTTTTCACCACTGACACTTGCAAAACATTGTGTTTAAATTCCGTCCTCCTTCCCTTCACTCCCTTCTCTAGTTGGTAAGTAATCCAACATATGTTAAATATGGTAAAATATATGTAAATCCAATATAGACATAAGTATTTATATATTTGCATATATAAATGTGTATGTCTATTTTGCATTAATATATATTTCACTTCTTGCACAAAAAAGCTGATTAAAAATTGAAAAAGAAAATAAAGTTCAAGCAAACAGCAACAAAAGAATTGAAAATGCACTGTTGTGATTCACACACAGTTCCCACAATCCTCTCTCTGGATGTAGATCACTCTCATCATCTCAAAATCATTAGAACTAGCTTAAATCATCTCATTGTTGAGAAGAGCCATAACCTTTTTAATTGATCATTGTGTAATTTTGCTTTTGTCATGTACAATGAACTCCTGATTCTGCTCATTTCACTTAACATCAGTTCATGTAATTCTCTCCAGGCCTCTCAGAAATGATCCCACTGGTCATTTCTTTATACAGCAATAATATATCATAACATTCATACATTTTAACTTATTCAGCCATTCTCCAACTGATAGGCATCTACTAAGGTTCCAATTTCTTTCCACTACAAAAAGTGCTGCCACAAACATTTTTGCACATGTGGTTCTCTTTCCCTCCTTTAAGATCTTTTTGGGATATAAGCCCAGTAGAAACAGGGTATGCATAGTTTGATAGCGTAATTTCAAATTGACTCCAAATGGTTGGATCCATTCACAATGTATGAGTGTACCAGTTTTCCCACATCCCCTCCAGCATTATTTTTTTTAATGAAAGAAGTATTTTTATTGATAGACATTTTGATGGCCGATTAGTCTGTTATCTGTCTATGGAATTTGTCAAGAATATTTCCTTTTTCATCAAACATGTAAGTCTTACTTTTTGTTAACATCTCCACTGAACAAATTGTTAAAGGAAAATATGGAATGTCTTAAGGAATAATTATGGAAAGCTTAAAATTTTATTATCAAGGAGGAATAGATTTTCTCTCATTATCAGAGTGATACTTTTGTTTTGGACAAATTACAGCCCCATATTAGCAGAAGATGCCATTATCTTGAAATAATGACATTAAAAAATGAGAGAGTATATTTTTGCCTTTTTTAACTTATCACCATTACCATCTTTATTGTCAATACTATCAAAAGTTAAGATCTTTTCTGTCTTTCAAAGCCTATTTTCGGTTCTTTAATTTAAGTATTTCAGGGGCATCTCACAAAACTAGCTTGGCCATCTTTTGAGTTCCTTATTCATTTTTCTTTTTTTTTTAATACTTATAACTTTTTATTGACAGAACCCATGCCAGCACAATGTTTTACAACATTATCCCTTGCACACACTTCCGATATTCCTCTCCCTCCCTACACCCCTTCCCCCAGATGGCAAGCAGTCCTATACATGTTAAATATGCCACAGTATATTCTAGCTACAATATATGTGTGCAGAACCAAACAGTTCTCTTGTTGCACAGGAAGAATTGGATTCAGAAGGTAAAAATAACCCGGAAAGAAAAACAAAAATGTAAACAGTTTACATTCATTTCCCAATGTTTTTTCCTTGGGTAGAGCTGCTTCTGTCCATCACTGATCAATTGAAACTGAGTTAGATCTTCTCTTTGTCAAATAAATCCACTTCCACCTACAGTATCATTGTTGAAGTATATAATGATCTGTTGGTTCTGCTCATTTCACTTAGCATTAGTTCATGTAAGTCTCTCCAACCCTTTCTGTATTCATCCTACTGGTCATTTCTTTCTTTCTTTCTTTATTTTATTTTATTTTTTTTAAATAACTTTTTATTGATAGAACCCATGCCAGGGTAATTTTTTTTTTTACAACATTATCCCTTGTATTCACTTCTGTTCCGATTTTTCCCCTCCCTCCCTCCACCCTCTCTCCTAGATGGCAAGCAGTCCTTTACATGTTGAATAGGTTACAGTATATCCTAGATACAATATATATGTGCAGAACTGAACAGTTTTCTTGTTGCACAAGGAGAATTGAATTCAGAAGGTAGAAATAACCCGGGAAGAAAAACAAAAATGCAAGCAGTTTATATTCATTTCCCAGTGTTCTTTCTTTGGGTGTAGCTGCTTCTGTCCATCTTTGATCTGAATTAACTCTCTTTATTGAAGAGATCCACTTCAATCAGAATATATCCTCAAACAGTATCATTGTTGAGGTATATAATGATCTCCTGGTTCTGCTTGTTTCATTTAGCATCAGTTCATGTAAGTCTCGCCAGTCCTCTCTGTATTCATCCTGCTGTTCATTCCTTACAGAACAATAACATTCCATAACATTCATATACCACAATTTACTCAACCATTCTCCAATTGATGGGCATCCTTTCATTTTCCAGCTTCTAGCCACTACAAACAGGGCTGCCACAAACATTGTGGCACATACAGGTCCCTTTCCTTTCTTTAGTATCTCTTTGGGGTATAAGCCCAATAGAAACACTGCTGGATCAAAGGGTATGCACAGTTTGATAACTTTTTGAGCATCTACTGGTCATTTCTTACAGAACAATAAGATTCCATAACATTCATATAACACAATTTACCCAACCATTCTCCAATTGATGGGCATCCATTCATTTTCCAGTTTCTAGCTGCTACAAACAGGCCTGCCACAAACATTTTGCCACATATAGGTCCTCTTTCCCTTCTTTAATATCTCTTTGGGGTATAAGCCCAGTAGTAGCACTGCTGGATCAAAAGATATACAAAGTTTGATAACTTTTTTGGCATAATTCCAGATTGCTCTCCAGAATGGTTGGATTCATTCACAACTCCACCAACAATGCATCAGTGTCCCAGTTTTCCTGCATCCCCTCCAACATTCATCATTATTTTTTCCTGTCATCTTAGCTAATCTGACAGGTGTGTAGTGGTATCTCAAAGTTGTCTTAATTTACATTTCTCTGATCAATAATGATTTGGAACACTTTCATATGAGTGGAAATAGTTTCAATTTCATCATCTGAAAATTGTCCGTTCATATCCTTTGACCATTTATCAATGGGAGAATGGCTTGAATTCTTATAAATTAGAATCAATTCTTTATATATTTTGGAAATGAGGCCTTTATCAGAACCTTTACCTGTGAAGATGTTTTCCCAGTTTTTTGCTTCCCTTCTAATCTTCTTTGCATTAGTTTTGTTAGTACAACAGCTTTTTAATTTGATGTAATCAAAATTTTCTATTTTGTGATCAGTAATGGTCTCTGGTTCATCTTTGGTCACAAATTTCTTCCTCCTCCACAAATCTGAGAGATAAACTATCCTATGTTCCTCTAATTTATTTATAATTTCATTCTTTATGCCTAAATCATGGACCCACTGTTATCATATCTTGGTATATGGTGTTAAGTGGCCTAATTTCTGCCATACTAATTTCCACTTATCCCAGAATGTTTTGTCAAATAATGAATTCTTATCCCAAAAGTTAGGATCTTTGGATTTGTCAAAAACTAGATTGCTATAGTTGACTATTTTGTCTTGTGAAGCTAACCTATTTCACTGATCAACTAATCTATTTCTTAGCCAATACCAAATGGTTTTGGTGACTGCTACTTTATACTATAGTTATAAATCAGGTACAGCTAGGCCACCATCATTTGATTTTTTTTTTCATTAATTCCCTTGAGATTCTCGATCTTTTGTTCTTCCATATGAATTTTGTTGTTATTTTTTCTAGATCACTAAAATATTTTCTTGGAAGTCTGATTGGTATAGCACTAAATAAATAGATTAGTTTAGGGAGTATTGTCATCTTTATTATCTTCGTTCAGCCTATCCAAGAGCACTTAATATTATTCCAATTATTTAAGTCTGACTTTATTTGTGTGGAACCTGTTTGGTAATATTGCTCATAGAATTTCTAACTTTCCTTTGGTAGATATATTCCCAAATATTTTATGCTGTCAACAGTTATTTTGCATATAATTTCTCTTTGTATCTCTTGCTATTGGATTTTTTTGGTGCTGTATAAAAATGCTGAGTATTTATGTGCATTTATTTTGTATCCTGCAACTTTGCTAAAGTTATGAATTATTTCTAATAGCTTTTTAGTAGAATCTCTGGGGTTCTCTATGTACACCATCATATTATCTGCAAAGAGTGATAGTTTGGTTTCCTCATTACCTACTCTAATTCCTTTAATCCCTTTCTCAGCTCTTATTGACAAGGCTAGTGTTTCTAATAAAATATTGAATAATAATGGTGATAGTGTGTTGGAATCCTTACTAACTGCTAACTAATTAGAGTTGATCTAATCTTACAAGATGTTTTGGCCAGAACCTGAAACTAGGTACTAAGTAGAACTAATCAATACAAGGCTTGTGTTCACACCTTTACTCAATGGAGTTCAATGAGTTCATACCTCCCTTGAAGCTCTTTGGGCCAGAGAGCACTATGGGAGAAAACCCATAATCCCTCTCTCTGGAAGGAGCATAAATAGGCCAATGGGCCAGTCAAAGAAGTTCTTCAGAGGAAGACGCTACAAGTCGAGATTTCACCAGAATGACATGAAGACTGGAGCTGGCTGGAGGCTGAAGAAAGCAGAGGCAGAGGCTGAAGGACAAGACCTTTGGATTTAAAGACATTCGGAGAGAGCTCGTGGAACCAAGCAAAGAGATAGGCCTCTAAGCTAACTGGGCTATATTGGAGATAATAAAAGATCTGAACTTTTATCACCTGGCTGCGTTTTGAGAAGAAGAAGATCACCACATTTTGGCGCCCAACGTGGGGCTAACAGACCCCTCAGTGGATTTCAGTGGAAAAGCTACGATCCTGATTCAAGTGGAAAAGCCTCTGATCCTGATCCAGTGGAAAAGACTCTTCAACCCAGAAATTAGGGTGAGTACAACAAAGAAATTTTGTTAGAAGAGTTAAAGTAGAATTTCAGCTAAGATGGGACAGATATTTAGAAAACAGCCTGTTTCTGTTCAAGGAAAATGTTTAGAGAGCATTGTCAAAGTTATGGAAAGCCAAGGTTTAATTATAAGTTTACAGCAAATCACTGAACTTTTACAAACTGTAAAGGACATATGTCCTTGTTTCTCTCTTGATAAGGAATTAGATCTAAATGAATGGAAATTGGTTGGAGAGGATCTTTGTCAATTCTATGATAAAAATGGGCCTAACTCAATAATTAATACATATAATGTAATACAATTGGCTATAAGAAGTTATTTAAGTGATAGAATGATGAAAAGGAAAGTACAGGAGGAAGAAGTGCCAACTTTACTAGGTGAAAAGGAGGACGAATCAGATGAGAATGGAGTTAATTACAATTCTGAGTATGATACTTCACAGCAGGAGGAATTAGGTGATTCCACATCTCATGACCCTCCCCCCGCAATTAACCCTTCATGGGTGGAACAAGGGGGAGGGAGAGAGACAGAAACACAGTCAGCTTCTCCTGTAAAGCAGAATTTAACAAGATTAGAAAAAGCATTAATTAAGGCAAAAAATGAAGGAGAAGATATATCTGATTTTATAAATGCATATCCTGTGATTGAAGAGCTCAACTCCTCAGGTCAAAAAGAGAGAAAATACACTGCTTTTAATTTCGGAAAAATTAAAGATTTGAAAAAGGGTTGCACTCTTTATGGGGCTACATCATCTTATGTGAAGATGTTACTAGATAATTTGTCTTATGAAATCCTAACCCCGAATGACTGGAAATCCATAACGAAAACTTGTCTAGAACCGGGACAAAATTTATTGTGGCTTTCGGAGTTTCATGAATTATGTAGGATTCAAGCCCAACGCAATAGGCAAACAGGAGCTATTGTACAAGTTGCTTTTGACCAACTAGCTGGTGAAGGTCAGTATGCAGAGAGTTCAGAACAGATTTATTATCCCATAACAGTGTATGAGCAAATTTCTAAGGCTGCAATAAAAGCTTGGAATTCTCTCCCTGGACAGAAAGATGGAAATAATGTTTTCACAAAAATAGAGCAAGGTCCCAATGAACCTTTTGCAGATTTTGTGGGACGTTTACAAACAGCTGTAATAAGAACCATTGGAGACAATGCAGCAACAGAATTAATGACTAGACATTTGGCTAAGGAAAATGCCAATGAGGTTTGCAAGAGAATTATATGGGGGCTAGACAAAAATGCTCCTTTAGAAGAAATCATAAGATGCTGTGCCACAGTGGGCCCAAATGCTTATTATGCCCAGACTATGATGAACATGGAAAGACAAGGTCCTTCTTGGCAGAGGAATTCTAGAGAAACTCGTCGATGTTTTCAATGTGGAAAAGTTGGACATTTGAGAGCTCAATGTAGATATGGAGATAGAGTGAGAAGACAGGGTGAGAGAAAACCCAAAACCCCATGTCCAAAATGTAATCGAGGCTTTCACTGGGCCTCTAAATGTATATTGACCCAGAGGAATGAGAGGCAGGGCCCAGCTCCAAAGTATCAATCAAAGGACAGGTGGGGCATGATAGCAGCTGAGGTTACACCCAGAGAGACTTTAGAAATTCAGAATTCTGATGTCATCAACCAACAGAAAAGCAATCAGGATTACAGTTGGGAAGAATACAGGCCTTTTAAGACAACAAGACAATATCCAATGCAAACAGCTCCAATGTAATTACCAGATGATGAGGAGAAATCCCAAATTTGGTAAATAGAAGGGAATTAGGTTAATTGCTTGGGGAAGAGGATCTGCTTATATTTCCACAGGTGGAAAAGGCTAACAATGAGACTGTCAAAAGAACTTTAAAATCTTCAGCTTTCAGTTCCTGAAAAACCAGCAAGAATCATTGGGTTCCCTGAGATGAAAAATTGTTGATGAGACTTTTTGCAGTACTTCAGAGCTTACAGGAATTATTAGATTCCTGGCACATGAACTAATGGACAATGGATTGCTTATGGACTATTTCTAGGACTTATGGACATGTGTAAATTTTCAGGTTGATTTATGTTGTTACATTACTACTAGCCTGTGTTATATTGCTATGTGCTTATGTAAATTATGTATAATGCCTCCCATATTGATGGATTTATGTATACCATGTATATCTGTTACAAAGTTCTGACCCATATGGATGGATTTATGTGTACCCTCTCAGGAACCCCCAATGTTTTAAAACAAAAGAAAGGGGGAGATGTTGGAATCCTTACTAACTGCTAACTAATTAGAGTTGATCTAATCTTACAAGATGTTATGGCCAGAACCTGAAACTAGGTACTAAGTAGAACTAATCAATACAAGGCTTGTGTTCACACCTTTACTCATTGGAGTTCAATGAGTTCATACCTCCCTTGAAGCTCTTTGGGCCAGAGAGCACTATGGGAGAAAACCCATAATCCCTCTCTCTGGAAGGAGCATAAATAGGCCAATGGGCCAGTCAAAGAAGTTCTTCAGAGGAAGACGCTACAAGTCGAGATTTCACCAGAATGACATGAAGACTGGAGCTGGCTGGAGGCTGAAGAAAGCAGAGGCAGAGGCTGAAGGACAAGACCTTTGGATTTAAAGACATTCGGAGAGAGCTCGTGGAACCAAGCAGAGAGATAGGCCTCTAAGCTAACTGGGCTATATTGGAGATAATAAAAGATCTGAACTTTTATCACCTGGCTGCGTTTTGAGAAGAAGAAGATCACCACAATAGTGGGCAACCTTGCTTCACTCCAGATTTTACTGGGAAAGGTTCTAGTTTTTCCCCATTGCATATAATCCTAACTGACTGTTTTAAATATATGCTCCTGACTATTTTAAGGAAAAGACTACTTATTCCTATCCTCTCAAGTGCTTTCATTAGGAATGAATGTTGGATTTTATCAAATGCTTTTTCTGTATCTATTGAGATGATCATATGATTTTTGTTAGTTCAGTTATTGATATAGTCAATTATGCTAATAGTTTTCCTAATATTGAACCAGCCCTGCATTCCTGGTATAAATGCTACTTGATCATGGTGTATTATCCTGGGGATGATTTTCTGTAATATTTTTGTTAATATTTTATTTAAGATTTTAGCATTAATATTAATTAATAAGATTGGTCTATAATTTTTTTTCTGTTTTAAATCTACCTGGTTTAGGTATCAGTACCATGTCTGTGTCATTAAAAGGAGTTTCATAGGACTCCTTCAATCCCTATTTTTTCAAATACTTTACATAGCATTGGAATTAATTGTTCTTTAAATTTTTGGTAGAATTCACATGTACAACCATCTGGTCCTGGGGATTTTTTTTTAGGGAGTTGGTTAATAGCTTGTCCTATTTCTTTTTCTAAAATGGGACTGTTTAGGATATTTACTTCTTTCTCTGTTAATCTGGTCAAGCTATGTTTTTGAAGGTATTCTTCCATTTCATTTAAGTTGTCAAATTTATTGTCATAAAGTTGGAAAAAGTAACTCCTAATTATTGCTCTAATTTCTTCTTCATTAATGGCGAGTTCTCCCTTTTCATTTTTAAGACTAACAATTTGATTTTCCTCTTTCCTTTTTTTAATCAGATTTATTAAGGGTCTATTTTGTTGGTTTTTTCATAGAACCAATTATGAGTTTTATTACTTAATTCAATAGTTTTTTTTTTTTAACTTTCAATTTTGTTGATCTCTCCTTTTATTTTTAAAATTTCAAGTTTAGTGTTTGAATGGGAGTTATTAATTTGTTCCTTTTCTAGCATTTTTAGTTGCAAGCCCAATTCATTGACTTTCTCTTTCTCTATTTTATGCAAGTAGGCCTCTAGAGATATGAAATTTCTCTTTATTCTCCTTTGGCTGCATCCCATGCATTTTGGTATGACATCTCATTATTGTCATTTTCTTGAGTGAAGTTATTAATTATGTCTATGATTTGCTGTTTCACCCAATCATTCTTTAGTATGAGATTATTTAGTTTCCAATTATTTTTTGGTCTCTTTTCCCCTGGCTTTTTGTTGAGTGTAATTTTCATTGCATTGTGGTCTGAAAAGGATGCATTTACTATTTCTGCCTTTCTGCATTTGAGTTTGATATTTTTATGGTCAATTTTTTTTATAGGTTCAATGAACTGCTGAGAAGAAAGTGTACTCCTTTCTGTCTCCATTTAGTGTTCTCCAAAGATCTATCATATCTAAATTTTCTAGTATTCTATTTATCTCTTTGACTTCTTTCTTATTTTGTGGTTTGATTTATCTGATTCTGAAAGTGCAAGGTTGAGATCTTCCACTATTATACTTTTGCTGTATATTTCTTCTTGCAACTCCATTAATTTCTTTTTAAAGAATTTAGATGCTATATGAAAAGATGCTCCAATTCATTATTAATCAGAGAAATGCAAATTAAGACTACTCTGAGATACCACTACACACCTGTCAGACTGGCTAGAATGACAGGGAAAGGTAATGCGGAATGTTGGAGAGAATTGGGAGAACAGGGACACTAATACATTGTTGGTGGAATTTTGAATACATCCAATCATTCTGGAGAGCAATTTGGAACTATGCTCAAAAAGTTATCAAACTTTGCATACCCTTTGATCCAGCAGTGTTACTACTGTGGTTATATCCTAAAGAGCTCATAAAGAAGGGAAAGGGATCTGTATGTGCACGAATGTTTGTGGCAGCCCTCTTTGTAGTGGCCAGAAACTGGAAACTGAGTAGATGCCCATCAACTGGAGAATGGCTGAATAAATTGTGGTATATGAATATTATGGAATATTACTTTTCGGTTAGAAATGACCAACAGGATGATTTCAGAAAGGCCTGGAGAGACTTACATGAACTGATGCTGAATGAAACGAGCAGGGCCAGGAGATCATTATATACTTCAACAGCAATACTATATGATGACCAATTCTGATGGACCTGGCCATCCTCAGCAATGAGATGAATCAAATCAGTTCAAATGGAGCAGTAATGAACTGAACCAGCTATGCCCAGTGAAAGAACTCTGGGAGATGACTAAGAACCATTACATTGAATTCACAATCCCTATATTTTTCCCACCTGCATTTTTGATTTCCTTCACAGGCTAATTTTACAATATTTCAGAGTCCGATTCTTTTTGTACAGCAAAATAATGGTTTGGTCATGTATACTTATTGTGTATCTAATTTATACTTTAATATATTTAACATCTACTGGTCAACCTGCCATCTGGGGGATGGGGTGGGGGAAAGGAGGGGAAAAATGGGAACAAAAGGTTCAGTAATTGTCAATGCTGTAAAATTACCCATACATATAACTTGTAAATAAAAAGCTATTAAAAATTAAAAAAAAAAAGAATTTAAATGCTATACTACTTGGTGCATATATGTTTAATGTTGGAATCCTTACTAACTGCTAAGTAGTTAGAGTTGATCTGATCTTACAAAAAGATGTTTTGGGCAGAACCTGAAACAAGGTACTAAGTAGAACTACCCATAATCCCTCTCTCTGGAAGGAGCATAAATAGGCCAATGGGCCAGTCGGAAGTTCTGGAGAGGAAGACGCTACAAGTCGAGATTTCACTGGAATGACATGAAGACTGGAGCTGGCTGGAGGCTGAAGAAAGCAGAGGCAGAGGCTGAAGGACCAGACCTTTGGATTTAATGACATTCGGAGAGAGCTCTTGGAACCAAGCAGAGAGATAGACCTCTAAGCTAACCGGGCTATATTGGGATAATATAAGATCTGAACTTTTATCACCTGGCTGCGTTTTGAGAAGAACAAGATCACAACAGTTTAATATTGATATTGCTTCGTTATCTATGCTATCCTTTAGCAAGATATAATGCCCTTCTTTATCTCTATTAATTAGATCAATTTTTGCTTTTGCTTGATCTGAGTTCAGGATGGCTACCCCTGATTTTTTTTTTTTATTTCACCTGAAGCATAGTATATTCTGCTTCAACCTTTAGCCTTTACTCTGTATGTATCTCCCTGTTTCAGGTTTTTCCTATAAACAACATTTTGTAGGATCCTGGCTTTTAATCCATTCTGCTAACCACTTCCTCTTTATGGGGGAGTTTACCCCATTCACATTTATGGTTAAAATGAACAATTCTGTATTATTTGTCATCTTGTTAACCCCTGTTTATGTTTTTCTCCCTTCTTTCTCCCTTACCCCCCTCCACAGTATTAAACTTGTAAGCACCACTTGCTTCTCAGAATCCTCCCTTTTTAGTATCCCTCTTCCCTGCCTTAGAGTTCCTCCCCTTATCTTACTCCTTTTCCTCACAGATTCTGTATTCCCTTCTGCTTAGCTTATTCCTTCCCTTTTCACTTTTCCTTTCCCACTTTTCAATGAGGTAGGTGAAGTTTCAAAATAAATTGAATGTGTCTAAAATTTTTCTCTTTAAGCCAATTCTGATTGCAGTAAGATACTTGTTGGAATCTTTACAAACTGTTAAGTCATTAGAGTTGATAGAAACAATAATTATCTTATTTAGCATGGTTCAGTTCCATTGATCTGGTTTTACAAGGAAATGTTTTGGGCCAGAACCTGAAACAAGGTACTAAGTAGAACTAATAGAAACAATGCTTGTGTTCACACCTTTAGAGAGCTCATATAAGCAAGAAGTATTTAAGTACTCATTGGAGTTCACAAGTATGGGAACTTCACAAAGCAAACTTTGTAACTTTGTGAATTCACACCTCCCTTAGGTGTGCCCCCAGAAGGAGGAGTCGATCTTTGGGAGATCATATATAAAGAGGCTCTTAGCTTCGGGTTAGTTAGTTACTTTGGGTTAGAGAGAGTTACTTTGGAACCTTGACTGGGGTCAGAGTGGAGCACTCTGGGAGGAAGCCCACAAGCCCTCTCTCCAAGCCAAGAGAGATTCATTCCATTTTCCACTTGGCTGGCTGGAGGCTGAAGAAAACAGAGGCAGAAGCAAAGAACAATCTGCAGGAGCTCTTGGAACCAAGCAGAGAGATAAGCCTCAACTAACCAGGCTATTTTGGAAGGAAAAAGAAAATGTTTGCATTTTTACCAGCTGGCTGCATTTTGAGTGATTATTACTTTCAACTGCAACTAAGGCTGCCTCCAGAAAACCTCCCCAAGAAACCTGCTTTCTCTTAGAGAGAACTATTTTTATTTTAAAGAAGAAAAACACCACAGATACCCACTATATTCATCCCCCTCCATTCTTTCTCTCAGATATACTAGGTTTCTTTTGCCTCTTCAGGAGATGTAGTACCCCCACTTTACCCTTTACAATGTCCTTTCCACCTCTAGTTTCTAGAACAAGGTATACATGTATTCTTTTTTTTTTTAATAACTTTTTATTGATAGAACACATGCCAGGGTAATTTTTTACAGCATTATCCCTTGCATTCACTTCTGTTCCGATTTTTCCCCTCCCTCACTCCACCCCTTCCCCCAGATGGCAAGCAGTCCTTTACATGTTGAATGGCTTACAGTATATCCTAGATACAATATATGTGTGCAGAACCGAACAGTTTTCTTGTTGCACAGGGAGAATTGAATTCAGAAGGTATAAATAACCTGGGAAGCAAAACAAAAATGCAAGCAGTTTATATTCATTTCCCAGTGTTCTTTCTCTGGGTGTAGCTGCTTCTGTCCATCTTTGATCAATTAAGGCTCTCTTTATCGAAGAGATCCACTTCCATCAGAATACATCCTCAAACAGTATCGTTGTTGAGGTATATAATGATCTCCTGGTTCTGCTCATTTCACTTAGCATCAGTTCATGTAAGTCTCGCCAGTCCGCTCTATATTCATCCTGCTGGTCATTCCTTATAGAACAATAATATTCCATAACATTCATATACCACTATTACTCAACCATTCTCCAATTGATGGACATCCTTTCATTTTCCAGCTTCTAGCCACTACAAACAGGGCTGCCACAAACATTTTGGCACATACAGGTCCCTTTCCTTTCTTTAGTATCTCTTTGGGGTATAAGCCCAGTAGTAACACTGCTGGATCAAAGGGTATGCACAGTTTGATAACTTTTTGAGCATAGTTCCAAATTGCTCTCCAGAATGGCTGGATGTGTTCACAATTCCACCAACACTGATACATTGTCCCTATTTTCCCACATCCCCCCAACATTCCCCATTATCTTTCCCTGTCATTCTAGCCAATCTGACAGGTGTGTAGTGGTATCTCAGAGTTGTCTTAATTTGCATTTCTCTGATTAATAATGATTTGGAGCATATTTTCATATGTCTATAAATAGTTTCAATTTCTTTGTCTGAGAATTGTCTGTTCATATCCTTTGACCATTTATCAATTGGAGAATGGTTTGATTTCTTATAGATTAGAGTCAATTCTCTATATATTTTTGGAAATGAGGCCTTTATCAGAACCTTTGATAGTAAAAATGTTTTCCCAGTTTATTGTTTCCCTTCTAATCTTGTTTGCATTTGTTTTGTTTGTACAAAAACTTTTCAATTTGATATAATCAAAATTTTATATGTTGTGGTCAGTAGTGATCTCTAGTTCTTCTTTGGTCATAAATTCCTCCCTCTTCCACAGGTCTGTGAGGTAAACTATCCTATGCTCTTCTAATTTATTTATAATGTCATTCTTTATGCCTAGGTCACGGACCCATTTTGATTTTATCTTGGTGTATGGTGTTAAGTGTGGGTCAATGCCTAGTTTCTGCCATACTGATTTCCAATTTTCCCAGCAATTTTTGTCAAATAATGCATTCTTATCCCAGAAACTGGTGTCTTTGGGTTTATCAAACACTATATTATTAAAGTTATTGGCTGTTTTGTCCTTTGAACCTAATCTATTCCATTGATTAACTAGTCTATTTCTTAGCCAATACCAGATGGTTTTAGTAACTGCTGCTTTATAATAGAATTTTAGATCTGGTACAGCTAGGCCACCTTCATTTGATTTTTTTTTCATTAATTCCCTTGAAATCCTTGACCTTTTGTTTTTCCATATGCATTTTTTTTGTTATTTTTTCTAATTCATCAAAGTAGTTTTTTGGGAGTCTGATTGGCATAGCGCTAAATAAGTAGATTAATTTAGGTAGTATTGTCATCTTTATTATATTTGCTCGCCCAATCCAAGAGCATTTAATATTTTTCCAGTTGGTTAGATCAGACTTAATTTGTGTGGAAAGTGTTTTGTAGTTTTGTTCATAAAGTTTCTGATTTTCCCTTGGCAGATAGATTCCTAAATATTTTATACCATCAATAGTTACTTTAAATGGAATTTCTTTTTGTAACTCTATTGGCTTTTGTTAGTGATATATAAGAATGCTGATGACTTATGTGGGTTTATTTTATATCCTGCAACTTTGCTGAAGGTGTAGATTGTTTCTACTAACTTTTTGGTAGAATCTCTGGGGTTCTCTAAGTATACCATCATATCATCAGCAAAGAGTGATAATTTGGTTTCCTCATTGCCTATTCTTATTCCTTTAATCTCTTTCTCAACTCTTATTGCCAAAGCTAGCATTTCTAATACAATATTAAATAGTAACGGTGATAGTGGGCAACCTTGTTTTACTCCTGATCTTATTGGGAATGGTTGCAGTTTGTCCCCGTTACATATGATGCTTACTGCTGGTTTTAAATAGATGCTACTGATTATTTTAAGGAAAAGTCCATTTATTCCTATACTCTCAAGAGTTTTTAATAGGATTAAAATTGGATTTTATCAAATATACTTAAAAGTTGGATTTTATCAAATGCTTTTTCTGCATCTATTGAGATGATCATATGGTTTTTGTTAATTTGATTATTAATATGACCAATTATATTGATAGTTTTCCTAATATCGAACCAGCCCTGCATTCCTGATATAAATTCTACTTGATCGTGATGTATTATCCTGGGGATGATTTTCTGTAGTCTTTTTGCTAATATCTTATTTAAGATTTTAGCATCAATATTCATTAGGGAGATTGGTCTATAATTTTCTTTCTCTCTTTTCAACCTACTTGGTTTAGGTATCAGTACCATGTCTGTGTCATAAAGGAAATTTGGTAGGACTCCATCATTCCCTATTTTTTCAAATAGTTTATAAAGCATTGGGGCTAATTGTTCTTGGAATGTTTGGTAGAATTCACATGTAAATCCATCTGGTCCTGGGGATTTTTTTTTAGGGAGTTGATTAATAGCTTGTTCTATTTCTTTTTCTGAAATGGGACTATTTAAGCAATTTACTTCCTCCTCTAATAATCTGGGAAGCCTATATTTTTGGAGGTAGTCATCCATTTCACTTAAGTTATCAAATTTATTAGCATAAAGTTGGGCAAAGTAACCCCTTATTATTTCTTTAATTTCCTCTTCATCAGTGGTAAGTACTCCTTTTTCATTTTTAAGACTGCCAATTTGATTTCCCTCTCTCCTTTTTCTAATCAGATTTACCAAAGGTTTATCAATTTTATTGTTTTTTTCATAAAACCAACTCTTAGTTTTATTTATTAGTTCAATTTTTTTTTACTTTCTATATTATTAATTTCTCCTTTTAATTTTAGAATTTCAAGTTTAGTAATTGATTGGGGGTTTTTAATTTGGTCTTTTTCTAACTTTTTTAAGTTCCAAGCCCAATTCATTGATCTTCTCTTTTTCTATTTTATTCTACATGTATTCTTTAATACATCTTTATAGCAGAAATATAGTTCTCAAGATTTCTTTTTACCTTTTTAAAGTTTCTCTTGAGTTCTATATTTGTAGATCAAACTTTTTGTTAAGTTATATTTCTTCATCAAAAATAGGTGAAAGTTGCTTATTTCATTGAATGTCCATCTTCTTCCCTGGAAAAAGATGCTCATTCTGGCTGGGTAAGTTATTTTTGGTTGCATACCGAGTTCCTTACTTTTTTGGAATATCATATTCCAGGCCCTTCGATCCTTTAATGTGGAAGCTGCTAGATCCTGTGTAATCCTTATTGTGGCTCCTCTATATTTGAATTATTTTTTTTTTCTAACTGCTTTCAGTATTTTTTTTCCCTTTTTTCTGATAGTTCTGGCATTTTGCCATTATATTTCTTGGTGTTTTGATTTTAAGATCTCTTTCTTTAGGTGATTGATGAATTCTTTCAATATCTATTTTACCCTCTGTTTCTATGACCTCTGGGCAGTTCTCTTTGATAAGTTCCAGGAAAATAGTGTCCAGGCTCTTTTTTATCATACTTTTCTGGGAGTCCAATAATTCTCAAATTGACTCTCCTAGATCTAATTTCCAGGTCTATTGTTTTTCCAAGAAGGTATTTGACATTTTTGTCCATTGTTTCATTTTTTTTGGTTTTGCTTGACTAATTCTTGTTGTCTCCTCAAGTCATTCAATTCCATTTGTTCAATTCTGATTTTCAATGAGGTATTTTCTCCACTCACTTTTTTACATCTTTTTCTAATTGTCCAATTGAGTTTTTTAGTGAGTTGTTTTATTCTATGGAATTTTTTTTTCCATTTCACCATTTTTTTTTAGAATGCTATTTTCTTTTTCCAGTTCACTAATTAGATTTTTCAAAGATTTGATTTCTTTTTCCACTCTGTCTTTAAATGAGTGGGATGACTTCTCCAGACTCTCTTGCCACATCTCCCTTTCTTTTTCCCATTTTTCTTCCAGGTCTCTTCTGACAGACTTTTTGATTTCTTCTATGAGATTCATCTGTGCTGAGGACCAGATGTTATCCTCCTTTGGGGATTCAGCTTGAGACAGTCTGTTTTTAATCTCCTCAGGATTTAGAGTCTACTCTCTATCTGTGTAGAAGCTGTCAATAGTTATAGTCCATTTAAAATTTTTGTTCATTTTGTCAGAGAAGAATCAAAGACAACCTAGCAAAGAAAAATAGAAAAAAAAAAAAAAACCAAATGGAATCTGCTTTTTTTTGGGTGGGGGGCTGGGTGGTGTTACTGAGCTTCCTCTACAGACTGTGGGGAGGTGGAAGGGGGCAGCCATGAGGCACTAACAGGACAGTGATGGCTGTACTGCACCTGCACTCTGAGACTCTGACAGCATGCTGAGATGCTGTGGGGAAGGGGAGGCCAGGTCCTGAGAGACTCTAGCTGTTTGGGGTTGTATTCTTCACCCACTGTGTTTTTAGCTTCTCTGCTTGTCTGCTGGCTTGCTGTCAGGGCAAAGTATTCAATCCTGTAGCAAAGTTCTCCTCGAAGAGACAGCTGAGATCACACCACACCCACCTCTGGTCTGCTCAGCTGTGAGCTGACTGCAGTGCTCTCGCTGCTGCTTCCTGCCCTCACCCTGCAGCCGATCTAAAACTGTCCCTGCCCTCGAGCAAAAACAGACCTTTCCTGGTGAATTTCAATGATGTCTTCTTTTGGTAATTATTTGTGGGTTTTTTTTTTTTTTTTTTTCAGTCAAGCATTATTCCAGAGGCTTGTCATGATATGAATTCTGAGAGAAAACACGGAGCTTTCTCAGCTTTGTGCCTCCTCTCCACCATCTTGGCCAGAAGTCATTCCCTCCAACATTAATCATTAATTTCTACTTTCATCTTAGCCAATCTGAGAGGTGTGTAGTGGTATTTCAGAGTTGTCTTATCTTGCATTTCTCTGATCAATAGTAATTTAGAACACATTTTCAAATGACTAAAAATGGCTTCAATTTCTTCTACGGAAAATTTCCTGTTCATATTTTAGTTATTATCAATTAGAAAATGGCTTGAATAATTATAAATTTGCATCAGTTCTCTATATATTTGGGGATGGAGCCAAGATGCCAAAGAGCAATACTATTCTCTGGTCTTCTCGCAAACCAACAGCAGATTAAGCCTCTAAAGAGGTATTTGGAGTCAGAAGAAATGTCCAATACCTGGAGTAGGACACATTCACAGAAGAAGATATTTTGGAAAAACTTCAGAACAGGTCTGTTTCAAACAGGGAGGGGGAGAGTCTACTGAGCCTAGACCATAGCACAGGAAAACTGGGGAAGAACCTGGGACAGAGAGTCAGAGTTTTGCATCTTCCATGCACTTGGCAATTTTCTGTGAGCCTATTAGGTCACTCTGTCCTGGTTGCAAGAGGTGGTTTGGCAGATTACCTACAAAAGGCAAATTGTAAACCACTGAGCCTCAGAAGAATTCTGAACCTAAGTGCCATTACCCAGCACTGAAATCAGTCATCACAACTATTCCAGTACAAATTAAAGCAGCTATCCCTCCTTTGCATTGAACTGACCTCAAGCCTTAAAAAAAATGAATAAAAACTCAAAAAGAACTCTCACCATAAACAACTTATGGAGAGAAGAACAAATCTCAAATCCTGAGGTTCCTCAAGACAAAGAAATTCCAGATGAAGCCCCAAAGGGAGATATGAGCTGGTGCCCATTTCACAAGGCTTTCTTGGAAAATTGTATAAAGGAGCTTAAAAAAGAGATAGAAAAAAAATGGAGAAATGGAATGAGATCATTGCAAGAAAGAATAGAAAAAGAAAATAATAACCTACAAAAGAGATATGAAAAAAGATATTCATTCACTGAAAAACAAAATTTGTGAAACAGGAAAACAAAATGAACAACAAAAAATTCAATTGGCCAATTAGAAAATTAGCTTAATAAGATAACTGAAGAAAATAATACACTGAAAATTAGAATTGAACAAATGAAAGTGAACAACTCAATAAGAATTGAAAAATCAGTTAAACAAAAAAAATGAAAAAACTTTTGTTTTTTAAGGAGGTTTTTTTTTTTTTTTCCATTTCATAACTTTTGCTTTTCAGGGAGTTATTTTCTTTCTCCATTTTGCCAAATCTATTTTTAAGAAGTTATATGCCTTTTCTATTTCACTAATTCTAATTTGTAATGAATTTTATTCAGATCATTTTTGTACTTCCTTTTCCAAATCCTCTTGTAAAGTTCTCATTTACTTTCTCCATTTTTCTTCTAGCTGTTTTTTTTTAATTTATTCTTGTGCCCTTGTTTGATGGACGCCAATTTATATTGCCCTTTCAGACTCTACTTTCAGTAACCTCAGAGTTTGAAACTATTCTTCCCTTTCACCATAAAAGCTATTTATGGTCAGAGTGAAATGGACAAAAGAACTGGCCCTCCTTTCTGCTGTACTTCAAAGGCCGAGGGCTAGCAGAAGAAAGTTTGCTCAGGTAGAATAGGGGGCTTCTTTTGCACTTCAAAGGGCCAAATCAACAATGTTCTTAAGGGTATCTGTTCTGTGAGGGTGGTTGCCTAACCCTGATCCCTATCTATGTTAGAACATCTGCCCCATGGATTCTCCTTTCATTCCTGTAAAACCCCCAATCTCCTGTTGTAAAACTCGAGTCACTGTTTAATGTCAAAGGTGCCAGCAAGGATGAACAAGAATGCTTATAAGGCTGTCCCTACTTCAGTTGGGCACGGAACCATGCCAGAATCCTACTGGAGGTCCATCCTGGCTATGCACACCATCTAGGCCAGTTACAAATAAATTATTTCTAAATTATGAATTCCTATGGTTGTCTTGAATTCTATTGCCTGGACTTTTTCAAGAGTTTTTGTTTTTTGTTTTTATTTTTATTTGTTTTTTGCTTTACATATGTGTGTGTGTGTGTGTGTGTGTGTGTGTGTGTGTGTGTGTGTGTGTGTTGAGATCTGCTGTTAGGGCAAGGGAGATTGTCCATAAAAGACACAGTGGCTGCCTTTGATCAGTGCTTACTGACTTTTCATTGAGTGACTTTTGGTTTGGCCAAATCCGATAAAATATGGCATTATGGGGTTCATTATTTATTTCTTTGTGTTCATATTGGATGTTCTATAACTTCTCTGCTGATCTCTGCTGGAATTTAATATGGCAGCCTGTCTCCCTGATGATTTACCATGGTATTGCTTCCTATCATTGATTCCAGCCTTTTTTCCATGCTATTTTCTGTGTCCATGAATCTACTGGCTAGAAAGACAAAACTAAAGGAGCCTCGTTGTCACTAAAAGAAAAATGAAATTTGAATTGTCTTAATTTTTTTCCTAGACTGATATTGTATGGCAAATGGAAGTCTTTTTCTTCTATTCCAGAGTGCTTCAGATTCCTCTCCATAGATTCTTCCCAATGCCCTGGGGCTTTTCACTACCTGCACTCAACATCTGTGCTCAGCCTTCTTGCACTTGATCTGCCTCCCTCCCTTCCTGATTAAAACAGACCTTTTCTGGATATCTTCAAAATTATCTTCTGCTGAAATTGCTAGTTAGTTTGAGAATTTGGGGAAGAACTTAGAAAAAGACATATGTCCTCTTCATCATCTTGGCTCCAACCCCTCAATTAGCTTTTTATTTTTTTTCCCATTTAGCCAATTCTACATTTTATTCAGTTGTTTTCTTTTCCCAGACTAATGACCTTCCCCGCTATGATTATCTTGTATCAGTTTCGATTCTTTCTTTTATTTATATATCTTATATACTTTTAAAGCTCCATTTTGAGCTCTTCCATAAGTTCTTTTAGGCTTGAAACCAAATCTAATTTTTTTTTTGAGTTTGTTGTCTTCTTCTGAATTTTGTCTTGATCTTTCCAGCCATCATAAAATCTTTCTCTCTTCAGACTATTTTTGGATGTATTTTGCTCATCTTTTTGGGGCTTATACCCACTTTATTTTAAGGGATACTTTCTCAGGTTCCTAATACCTTCTAACTCTTTACCTGGTGTTGAACTGATATTGCCCTGAGGCTCTTGTAAGGCATTTGCATCTATGATAAAGGTCATTTGTAGAGATTACTGGCATTGTTAGAGTTCCTACAAATTAATTCTGACAGTTTACCTGGTTCTAAGCTGGAATCCTAGTGATGGTATATAGTGTGTTCTGAAGCATATGAGCTTTTTATATATTGCCCAATGTCTACTCTGCAGCATTTGGAGGTCTGGCTGCTGGCAGTTGCATGTCTGCTCAGGACTTTGCTGAAATTCATAGCAAAGACTTGACTTGGAAGCTATCTGTTTGCTCAGACACCTGTTGGAATGACATCTGTCCATTTACAGGGGCCTACATTGAACCACATAAAGATCTGGCCACTGGAAGTTGCCCTGGCATGAGGTTATGCTGAAGCAAAGGCCAGTTCTCAGAAGTGGAATCTGCTTGTTACTGTGGCTATTCTAAGGCATATGGGGGTAACAGAAAGTTCTGATATTAGCATTTGCCTGCTTTACTATACTGGAGCTCAAGGTCCCCCAGTAGTATGCTGAAGTAGCATTTGGTGTTGATCTGATGGGATGCCTCATGTCCTGGACTATGCTCCTTTTTCCTCTGAGTGAAACAGATCTTTTCTGCTAATCTGCCAAGTTTATTGGGCTCAAGACTGTTTTACTCTATCTTTTTGTTGGTTCTGCTATTGAAGGTACATATGACAGAATTGTGGTGATTTACATTTATACCACTATCATGATTCCTGGAAATCTCCAACTGAATTGGATTTGATGTTCATTTCTAAGTCTTCGCTAGTTATGCATATTTGAAAAAAATATTGATTTTCTTGAAAGGAAAACTTTAAATAAATTAGACAAAACTGTGAGTTTTCATGTTTTTTTTTTTTCATTTAAAACTGTAAATTTGGGACAGACAACATTTGCAAATGATGTGTGGAGTGTTTTTTGAACCTCAACATCATGACTCATTTTGCTAGTTTCAAATGAAACCTAAATCCCAGATTAGGTCTGAATATTATCAAATACATTTTCCCATTTAGCAGTCTAAACATCACCCTTGGAGACATGCTTTCACAGTCCATAGAGAGCCATAATTTTTCATCCTTGTGAAGCTGAAAAATTGAATTTTACCACCTGTCCATTGGTGTATCAGGGAAATAAGCATGTCGTAGTCTTCCTTACTTAAGAAGGATCAATGTAGCCCATTGTCTCTTCACCAAGAGGATGATTTGCCAGAATTGTACAGTCATTGTGGAGTAGTACAAGTAGTGAGGAGTAATGTTTTCTTTTTATTTACTAGATATATGAGGAATATTTTTCTTAATTATGAATTTACTTTCTGACTGAGGATCAAACCTTTAACTATATGAGATGGGTAGTGATGCTTTCTTATTACCTAGTGAATATTTAATTTTTATTTTATAAATTCACTTTTGGATTTGGATTTATGTCTACTATATTACTTACAAGTCACATGAAATTGAGCAAGCCATTGCACTTCTCTTTGCCCGAACTTACAGTGTTCTTGTTATCCGAGCTGCTATGTGCCAGTTGTCTAGATCTGCTTACTAGAAGAATTTGGTACCAATCCAAATCCTGATTATAGATGAGAATTGAAGGGGGAGAATTATGAAGATGGTCAAATAGGAGTCTGTTTATTCAAAATTTTCTAAGCCTTATATACCCTACTACACTTACATAACTATAGCATACTGCACATGTGCTGAATATAGAATACTGTGCATGCAGGATCACATAAACATTGTGTGCAAATGTTTCCTTGCCACTTTAGTATAACTCTGCTTTAATTACAACATAGGTTGTAACACTGCTTGACTTCTCAGGAAGGCCAAGACACTCCCAGGGAAGATGGAGAGCCAAACTAGACATGTGAACACGGTTCAATTTATTGGACTAAAGGGCTTTATCTTCTCCCAGGGTTCCCTACTATCTGCTGCCATCTTCAGTACTGGTGATTTTTTCATGTATAAGTTGGACTAGTTGTCACCTGAGATCATGCCAATTCTTACTTTTCATGTATGAACCAGAGACAAGAGTCAGTTTCATTTAGACACTTGGTTAGAAATTCTATTGTGAGGATATGATTTTAAGTTTTTTGCAATCTTGAATTCATTTGTGATCTGAGGCATGGTAGAGTAAGAGAAAAAGAACATGAAGTGTTATTACACTATTGCTGACAGTCTACCTTAGTTAAAATTCTAAAACTTGATTTCTTACTATAGTGAAAATCCACTACTGTTATATTGAACTTCTTTAATGCTTCCTTGGGGTGCTTTAAAGTAAATATCTTCAAATTAGTTAAATCTTTTTTTATATATAATTTAGGAAGAAAAACATTAATAAAATCAAGAAACAATACTGATAGAACTTCAGCAGTGTATTTTTAAGAGATTGTATAGTGCAGGGACTGCGTAATTGGCTTCATATCCAAAAAATCCTAAACTTAAGCAATTTTTCTGACACTTTCTGGCCATATAATTCTGGCCAAGTCACTTAATCGCTTAGTGTTCCATGCAATGATCTGACTACATGCTGTGGAAAAAAAAAAGTCAGCCTATATGGGTCAAGATTACACTTATTTGTGACTTCCCCAAATCAGGGTTTAACCTCTATGTGTATAAGACTCACAGGATATGAGAATTTGAAAGAGATCTAAGCAAGCATCTGTATCAGTGGTATTAAATTCAGTTAAAAACAAGGGCCACTAAACTTTACATAAGACTACCTGCAGGCTGCATATTGACTTAGAAAATTTCTTATTAATATGGCCTATATTCTTTTATATTTCTATCTATTTTGTTCAATATTCCTTAAGTTGATTAATCTAGTTCAAGCTGGACTTGGTAATGTTGCTAAATATTGGTGCCTACATCTCTTTAATAATTATAATCTTGTCTAACTTTCCCTGAAACATAAGTGATATATTCCCCCAAAAAAATTCCCAAAATAAAAAAAGGCCAAATAAAAAGCCTACTGAATAAAATTATTTGCATGACTGTAGATTTTACTTAATAGATTTTTTAATGTATTTGAGAGTAAAGTAATAATGTAATATCATTTGTGAATAGGAACATATAAGAAACCATGCCATTAACAATAATAACAATAATAACAGAACCAGTAATAGTCAGGTCCTCTTTCGAGTATACTGCTTAGCTTACCCCATGATGAGGAGTCTGTGCAAAATATTCCATGAGGAAGTGTTGAACACTTAACTTGGGCATACATATCTCTGCTTTACATCTCCTTTGACATTAATAATTCCAGAATTATTTTAAAAATGTTATACATGGGATTAGGTCTTTAATAAAAGTATGAATAAATGTAACATACTGTACAAAGAAAACTTTGTTTCCTTTTCTTGAAATTTTCATGTTTGTTGTTGCTTATTAAGTTCAGAAAATGAACAAAATAAATAATTACAAGAAAGACATTTTAGTCAAATTATGCTTTCCTGGCTATGTTTGTTTTATCACATAGAAAATTGGGCAAACAAAAATAAGCACAGTGTTATATATATTATATTATCTATACAGTCTATCAGTTCTGTATACATATGCATTATTCTCATAAAGGAAATAGACTAGTAATGATAGCTGCTTCCTTTAAAATATTTTATCAAGGACTTCCCCAGTGTATAAATAACCTACTTTGATAAAGATTTTACAAAGAAAACAAAGAAGATAAATTGGCACATGGTTGATAAAGATTCTGAATCAATTTTGGGAAAAAATAAATTCATTATTAAGTTTGTCAATTTGGAATTATCCTCTTTTAGGCATATTATTTAAATTTATTTATGAAGAGACTTAAAATCATTTTGCTTCCAATGCCAGTAATCAGAGGGAGGCAATGTGGTACAATAAGGGCAAGGATTCACTGAGCTCTCTCCCAAATCCTTGCAAATTCTTTAAAATAGTGAGTCTAAACAAATTTTAGAGTATCCGAACCCACAAAAAGATGGATTGGAATAATTTTAGGGAAAAAATGACTTGAAAGATCAGCAGGAAACATCTTTTTCACCAAGGTGGGACTGCAATGTCGTCAAGGTACAGGCTGCATCAAGACAGTCTGGGCTGAACAAACTGAGAAGTCACTGACTCAGCAGCTGCAACAGCTAAGGCAGCAACAGAATTCTCAGCCCTTAGGTAAAGGGGAGGATTAATTGGTCAGAATGAGATCTTTTTGGTAGCACTGAGAGAAGACTCTATTGCATTCTCCATACTCAAATCTGGATTGCAGCATTAGTTCACAATACAAATCTCTTGAGGCTCTCTAAAAATAGCTACACAAAACCCCTGCAACTTGGGACAGTGTAAAGGGCTGAAACTAGAGTTGATGCACTGAGGTCAGGACTGCCGAGAATTTGAAGCTAACTACCGATTGGAAAATACTCTATGGGCATATGCTTGGAAAATGGTCCTTTCCACTATCTGTACTGGCTCAATTATTGGTGTATACAAAGAATTGTAGGAGGGACTAGGGGGTGGAATAAGATGAGCCAGGGACACTCTTGGTGGTATACAAGGGAGAAGGTGGTTGTGAAGATTCTGCTTCCATCCTGTTCAATCCTGCATCTAAAGACTGAGAATAAAGATTAAGGATTTTTGCTTATTCTAATTCCGGCTGATTCTGAGGTATCTGGGATACTATCGTGGTTATCACAGGATAGTGCACTTGTCACCCTAGAAACAGAGCCCTACTTTAACAAAGAGTTAAATGCCAAGAAATTGTCTGGGGAAATGAGTAAAGAATAGAGAATTCTTGAGAATAGAAAATTACTATGGTGACAAGGAAGATTAAAATTCACTATGAAGATAATGACTTTATGAGAAATCGATACAATAAAACAAAACCAAAAGAATAAAAATATAGGGGGAAAGTCTGAATCTAATTGGTAAAATAATTGACCTGGAAAATTGATCCAATGGAGATATTTTTTAAAAATTGGTATGCCTGAAACCCATGATCAAAAAAATGCCTAGGATTCATTTTTCAAGAAATGGACAAGGGACTGTCCCAGATCAAGAAGAAAATATTACAAGCATCCAGAAACAATTCAAGTATGGTGGAGCCACAGATAGAATAACACAAGATTTAGCAGCTTCTACTTTGAAAAATCAGAGGAGGACTTCTGGTTAAGATGGCGGAGAGGAGGCTCACAGCTGCATAAGCTCCACGCTTTCTCTCACTATCCATTTCATTACAAGCCTCTGAATCAATGCTTGACTGAAAAAAACCCACATATAGTTACCAAGAGAAGCCATCCTTGAGATCTGCCAAGAAAGGTCTGTCTTTACTGGAGGGCTGGGGCGGTTTTAGATCGGGCGCAGGCGGCGGGCAGCGGCAGTGAGAGCACAGGAGCAGACTGGAGAGGGGGTGGGGAGTGATCGCAGCCGTCTCTGCGGGGAGAGCTTCACTACAGGTTTGAATACTTTGCTCCGGCAGCAAGTCAACAGCCCAGCAGAGAAGCTAAAAACACCGGGGATGAAGAATACAACCCCAAACAGCTGGAGACTCTCAGGACCTGGCCGCCCCCCTCCCTTCCTCCCCCCCCCAGTGACTCAGCACGCTTTGGGATCTCAGAGCGCAGGCGCAGCACAGTCCTGCTAGTGCCTCACTGCTGCCCCCTGCAGTCTGTAGAGGAAGCTCGATAACACACCCAGCCCCCCCCCCCCAAGAAAGACTCCAGTTTTTTCTGTTTTTCTTTGGTAGTTTGTCTCTGATTAATAGACAGAATGAGCAAGAAGCTGAAGACGACTTTAACCCTTGACAGCTTCTATACAGATAGAGAGCAGACTCTAAATCCTGAGGAGACTAAAAACAGGCAGTCCCCAGGTGAATCCCCAAAGGAGGAGAGCATCTGTTCCTCAGCACAGATGAACCTCATAGAAGTGACTAAAAAGGCTCTCACAAGGGAGCTAGAAGAAAAATGGGGAAAGCAGAGTGAGGCTTGGGAAAAGGAGAGGGAGGCTTGGCAAAAGAGCCTGGAGAAGTCAGTTAAAGAGAGAGTGGATAAAGAAGTAAAATCCTTGAAAAATAGGATTAGTGAACTGGAAACAGAAAACAGCTCTCTAAAAAACAAAATTGGCGAAATGGAAAAAAATTCCACAGAACAAAAGAACTCAATTGGACAATTAGAAAAAGATTTTAAAAAAGTGAGTGAAGAGAATACTTCACTGAAAATCAGAATTGAACAAGTGGAATTGAATGACTCGAGGAGACAAGAAGAATCAGTCAAGCAAATCCAAAAAAATCAAACAATGGAGAAAAATATGAAATACCTTTTGGGGAAGACAACAAACCTGGAAAACAGATCCAGGAGAGACAATCTGAGAATCATTGGACTCCCAGAAAAACATGATGAAAAAAAGAGCCTGGACACTATTCTCCAGGAAATTATCAAAGAGAACTGCCCAGAAGTCATAGGAACAGAGGAAAAAATAAACATTGAAAGGATTCATCGATCACCCACTGAAAGGGATCCTAAAATCAAAACACCAAGGAATATAGTGGCCAAATGCCAGAACCCTCAGATGAAGGAAAAAATATTGCAAGCGGCTAGAAAAACCCAATTCAAGTATCAAGGAGCCACAATTAGGATCACCCAGGATCTGGCAGCATCCACATTAAAAGATCGAAGGGCCTGGAATATGATATTCCGAAAGGCTAAGGAACTTGGTATGCAACCAAAAATAACTTACCCAGCGAGAATGAGCATCTTTTTCCAGGGAAGAAGATGGACATTCAACGAAGTAAGCGAATTTCATCTATTTCTGATGAAAAAACCAGAACTTAACAAAAAGTTTGATCTACAAATATAGAACTCAAGAGAAATCTAAAAAGGTAAAGATTAATCTTGGGAACTATATTTTGACTATATAGATGTATAAAGAATACATGTATACCTTGTTCTAGAAATTGATGTGGAAAGGACATTGTACCAGAAAAAGGGTAAAGTGGGGGTAGTACATCTCATGAAGAGGCATAGGAAACCTATTATATCCGAGAGAAAGAATGGAGGGGGATGAATATAGTGGGTATCTTACTGCCTTCAGAATTGGCTTTAAGTGAAAAATCTTAAGACATATTCAATCTATGGTGAAACTTCTCCCATCTCATTGAAAAGTGAGAAGGGAAAAGTGAAAAGGGAAGGAATAAGCTAAGGGAAGGGAATACGGGAACTGGGAGGGAAAGGGGTAAGATAGGGGGAGGAACTCTAAGGTGGGGGGAGGGATACTAAAAAGGGAGGGCTGTGAGAAGCAAGTGGTGCTCACAAGCTTAATACTGGGAAGGGGGGGAAAGGGGAAAGAAGGGAGGAAAGCATAAACTGGGGTTAACAAGATGGCAAGTAATACAGAATTGGTCATTCTAACCATAAATGTGAACGGGGTAAACTCCCCCATAAAGAGGAAGCGGTTAGCAGAATGGATTAAAAGCCAGAATCCTACAATATGTTGTTTACAGGAAACACACCTGAAGCGGGGAGATACATGCAGGTTAAAGGTAAAAGGTTGGAGCAAAATCTACTATGCTTCAGGTGAAGTCAAAAGAGCAGGGGTAGCCATCCTGATCTCAGATCAAGCTAAAGCAAAAATTGATCTAATTAAAAGAGATAAGGAAGGACACTATATCTTGCTAAAGGGTAGCATGGATAATGAAGCACTATCTATATTAAACATATATGCACCAAGCGGGGTGGCATCTAAATTCTTAAAAGAGAAACTAAGAGAGCTGCAAGAAGAAATAGACAGTAAAACTATAATAGTGGGAGATCTTAACCTTGCACTCTCAGAATTAGATAAATCAAACCACAAAATAAATAAGAAAGAAGTCAAAGAGGTAAATAGAATACTAGAAAAGTTAGATATGATAGATCTCTGGAGAAAATGTAATGGAGACAGAAAGGAATACAATTTCTTTTCAGCAGTTCATGGAACCTATACAAAAATTGACCATATATTAGGACATAAAAACCTCAAACTCAAATGTAGTAAGGCAGAAATAGTAAATGCATCCTTTTCAGACCATGATGCAATGAAAATTACATTCAACAAAAAAGCAGGGGGAAGTAGACCAAAAAATAATTGGAAACTAAATAATCTCATACTAAAGAATGATTGGGTGAAACAGCAAATCATAGACATAATTAATAACTTCACCAAGAAAACGATAATAATGAGACATCATACCAAAATGTATGGGATGCAGCCAAAGCGGTAATAAGGGGAAATTTCATATCTCTAGAGGCCTATTTGTATAAAATAGAGAAAGAGAAGGTCAATGAATTGGGTTTGCAATTAAAAATGCTAGAAAAGGAACAAATTAAAAACCCCCAGTCAAACACTAAATTTGAAATTCTAAAAATAAAAGGTGAGATCAATAAAATTGAAAGTAAAAAAACTATTGAATTGATTAATAAAACTAAGAGTTGGTTCTATGAAAAAACCAACAAAATAGACAAACCCTTAGTAAATCTGATTAAAAAAAGGAAAGAGGAAAATCAAATTGTTAGTCTTAAAAATGAAAAGGGAGAACTCACCACTAACGAAGAGGAAATTAGAGCAATAATTAGGAGTTACTTTGCCCAACTTTATGCCAATAAATTCGACAACTTAAATGAAATAGAAAAATACCTCCAAAAATACAGCTTGCCCAAACTAACAGAGGAAGAAGTAAATATCTTAAACAGTCCCATCTCAGAAAAAGAAATAGAACAAACTATCAATCAACTCCCTAAGAAAAAATCCCCAGGACCAGATGGATTTACATGTGAATTCTACCAAACATTTAAAGAACAATTAACTCCAATGTTATATAAACTATTTGAAAAAATAGGGATTGAAGGAGTCCTACCAAATTCCTTTTATGACACAGACATGGTACTGATACCTAAACCAGGTAGGCTGAAAACAGAGAAAGAAAATTATAGACCAATCTCCCTAATGAATATTGATGCTAAAATCTTAAATAAAATATTAGTAAAAAGATTACAGAAAATTGTCACCAGGATAATACATTATGACCAAGTAGGATTTATACCAGGAATGCAGGGCTGGTTCAATATTAGGAAAACTATTAGCATAATTGACTATATCAATAACCAAACAAACAAAAACCACATGATCATCTCAATAGATGCAGAAAAAGCATTTGATAAAATCCAACATCCATTCCTAATAAAAACACTTGAGAGCATAGGAATAAATGGACTTTTCCTTAAAATAGTCAGGAGCATATATTTAAAACCATCAGTAAGCATCATATGCAATGGGGAAAAACTGGAACCTTTCCCAGTAAGATCTGGAGTGAAGCAAGGTTGCCCACTATCACCATTATTATTTAATATCGTATTAGAAACACTAGCCTCGGCAATAAGAGTCGAGAAAGATATCAAAGGAATTAGAGTAGGCAATGAGGAAACCAAACTATCACTCTTTGCAGATGATATGATGGTCTACCTAGAGAACCCCAGAGATTCTACCAAAAAGCTATTGGAAATAATTCATAATTTTAGCAAAGTAGCTGGCTACAAAATAAATCCCCATAAATCCTCAGCATTTTTATATATCACCAACAAAACTCAACAGCAAGAGATACAAAGAGAAATTCCATTCAGAATAACTGTTGATACCATAAAATATTTGGGAATCTATCTACCCAAGGAAAGTCAGGAACTATATGAGCAAAATTATAAAAAAGTCTCCACACAAATAAAGTCAGACTTAAATAATTGGAAAAATATTAAGTGCTCTTAGATCGGCCGAGCGAACATAATAAAGATGACAATACTCCCTAAACTAATCTATTTATTTAGTGCTATACCAATCAGACTTCCAAGAAAATATTTTATTGATCTAGAAAAAATAACAACAAAATTCATATGGAACAAGAAAAAGTCGAGAATCTCAAGGGAATTAATGAAAAAAAAAATCAAATGAAGGTGGCCTAGCTGTACCTGATCTAAAATTATATTATAAAGCAGCAGTCACCAAAACCATTTGGTATTGGCTAAGAAATAGATTAGTGGATCAGTGGAAAAGGCTAGGTTCACAAGACAGAATAGTCAATTATAGCAATCTAGTGTTTGACAAACCCAAAGCCCCTAACTTCTGGGAAAAGAATTCATTATTTGATAAAAACTGCTGGGATAATTGGAAATTAGTATGGCAGAAATTAGGCATGGACCCACACTTAACACCATATACCAAGATAAGATCAAAATGGGTCTATGACCTAGGCATAAAGAACGAGATTATAAATAAATTAGAGGAACATAGAATAGTTTATCTCTCAGACTTGTGGAGGAGAAAGAAATTTGTGACCAAAGGTGAACTAGAGACCATTACTGATCACAGAATAGAAAATTTCGATTACATCAAATTAAAAAGCCTTTGTACAAATAAAACTAATGCAAACAAGATTAGAAGGGAAGCAACAAACTGGGAAAACATTTTCACAGTTAAAGGTTCTGATAAAGGCCTCATTTCCAAAATATATAGAGAACTGACTCAAATTTATAAGAAATCAAGCCATTCTCCAATTGATAAATGGTCAAAGGATATGAACAGACAATTTTCAGAGGATGAGATTGAAACTATTACCACTCATATGAAAGAGTGTTCCAAATCATTATTGATCAGAGAAATGCAAATTAAGACAACTCTGAGATACCACTACACACCTGTCAGATTGGCTAAGATGACAGGAAAAAATAATGATGAATGTTGGAGGGGATGCGGGAAAACGGGGACACTAATGCATTGTTGGTGGAGTTGTGAACGAACCCAACCATTCTGGAGAGCAATCTGGAATTATGGCCAAAAAATTATCAAATTGTGCATACCCTTTGATCCAGCAGTGTTTCTATTGGGCTTATATCCCAAAGAAATACTAAAGAAGGGAAAGGGACCTGTATGTGCCAAAATGTTTGTAGCAGCCCTGTTTGTAGTGGCTAGAAACTGGAAAATGAATGGATGCCCATCAATTGGAGAATGGCTGGGTAAATTGTGGTATATGAATGTTATGGAATATTATTGTTCTGTAAGAAATGACCAGCAGGATGAATACAGAGAGGACTGGCGAGACTTACATGAACTGATGCTAAGTGAAATGAGCAGAACCAGGAGATCATTATACACTTCGACAACGATATTGTATGAGGACATATTTTGATGGAAGTGGATTTCTTTGACAAAGAGACCTGAGTTTCAATTGATAAATGACGGACAAAAGCAGCTACACCCAAAGAAAGAACACTGGGAAACGAATGTAAACTATCTGCATTTTTGTTTTTCTTCCCGGGTTATTTATACCTTCTGAATCCAATTCTCCCTAAGCAACAAGAGAACTGTTCGGTTCTGCAAACATATATTGTATCTAGGATATACTGCAACATATCCAACATATAAAGGACTGCTTGCCATCTAGGGGAGGAGGTGGAGGGAGGGAGGGGAAAAAAAAATCGGAACAGAAACGAGTGTCAATATAAAGTAATTATTAAATAAAAAATTAAAAAAAAAAAGAAAAATCAGAGGAGTTGAAATATGATATTCAAGAGAGTATCTGGGCTAGAATTACAACCATGAATCACGTACTTAGTAAAACAAAGTATAATCCTTCAGGGGGGAAAATGGCCATCTGATGAAATTAAGGATTTTTAAGCATATATGATAAAAAGACCAGAGTTGAATAAAAAATGGACTTTCAAATACAGGACTCAGGAGAGGTGTAATGTGTTAATCAGGAAAGAAAGATCACAAGAAACTTAAGGCTTATAATGTCTATGAGCATTTTCATTATTATGGAAGTTAGAAGCAGTATAAATGCAAGGTACAATTGTGAGCTGAATATGAAGGCAGAGTATCAAAATAATTAAAATTAACGAGTGAGAGAGGGATATACTTGGAGAAAGGAAAAGGTAAAATGGTTAAATTATTTTCTATAGAAGAGTCAAAAAATAATTTTTACAGTGGAAAGGGCCAGGGTAAGGTAAGGGACCATGAGTGAGATTTACTCTTACCAGAATTGGCCCAAAAAAGAAATAATATACACACTCAGTTGGATAGAAAAATCTATCTTACCCTGCAGTAAAGTCAGAGCAGACGGGGATATGAGAAGGGGAAGGGTGGTAGAACAGAAAGCACGTTAAGGGAGGGGCTGGTCAGAAGCAAAACACTTTTAAAGAGGAATAGGATGAAAGGAGAGAAAAAATAGAATGAATTGGATGGAAACAGTTAGCAACAGTAATTGTGAAATGAATTTTGAAGTAATTTCCTCTAATGAAGGCCTCATTTTTGAAAGGTATATGCTACTAAGTCAAATTTATTTTAAAAATTAAGAGACATTGGGCAGCTAGGTAGTATAGTGGATAGAGCACCAGTCCTGAAGTCAGGGTGACCTCAGTTCAAATTTGGCCTCAGACACTTAACATTTTTTTTTAGTTGTATGATCCTGGCCAAGTCACTTAACCCTATTTGCCTCAGGAAAAAAAGAGCCATTTTGCAATTGATAAATGATCAAAAGATATGATCTATGCTCAAAGTATATATAACAAAAGAAGTTTAAGTAAAAGGAAAAGAAACTATATGTACAAACATACCAATAGCAGCTCTTATCTCAGAACAAATAATTGAAAATTAAAGGAATGTCCATTAATTGGGGCATGGAAGAATAAACTTTTGGATGAGAATATGATGAAATACTATTGTTCTATAAGAAAATAAGTGATGGCTAGATGGCATTGTAGATAAAGCACCAGCCTTGGAGTCAAGAGTACCTGAGCCTACATCTGGCTTCCTACATTTAAAACTTAGTAGCTGTGTAACTCTGGACAAGTCATTTAATGCCAATTACTTCACAAAAATAAAAGCAAGAGTAATAAATAGAATGCTTTCAGATAAATCCAGAAAGTCCTCCATGAGTTCATGTAAAGTGAAATGTACTGTGTACAAATTAATAGCAAAGCTGTGGGATGATCAACTGTGAATGTCATTGGTATTCTCAGCAGTGCAATAATCCAAGACTATTCTGAAGGACATGTGATGAAAAATGTTATCCATACCAAGAGAAAAAACCGATTGTGTCAAAATGCACATTTCAACATACTTTTTTTAAACTTTATTTTTCTTGAATTTTCTTCCTCTTTTTTTGGGGGGGGGAGATAGTCGTGGTGCTTAAGGAATCTATGTTTTTTTTGACAAGAGGACTTTTTCAGGAATGTTTTGCATAACTCACTTGCACCTTTTCAATGTATGTGTAAGGAAAGTATGGAAAAAGAGGAATCAAAGTTTTAAGCAAATGTAAAAATAATTGTTTTTCATGTAACTGGAAAAATAAAATATTTAAAAGAAAAAAAAACTAATGAAATGCCACTTTTCTGTATTTTTTAAATCAACTTTAGTAGTTTCATTCTGCTGTAACTTCTTAACAGTTTTTCTGTTACTGATGATACATCAGGCAGGTGAGCAAAATGCAACAATCAGAATAGATCATTATAAAAACATCAGAAAACAAGTTGATATTTTGTAACTATTTAATTTTCTTCAGCCTTAACTCAAATGGAGTCTTGAGGCCACTTAGCTTTGTTGAATGTCTTACCAAGTTCATTACAGCTTCATTTTTTTAAACTTTTGTTTGAATGCTTGTGAGTCATAATCTTAAATTATCTTCTTTAATAAGTTTTTAAAGTGAGCATGTACTTTAAAGGCAATTGTGTTTGAAACATGTGTATCTTCATTTGGCAGATATTTTGATTATTGATTTGAGTGCCCAAAAGAAACTTTTATTGAATCCTTGCTATGGTGTCTATTTTGCACTGATTCAATGTCTTTAATAAATCATGAGAACTAGATTCGGTGACTTTATTTATTTTGTCTGTTTTAGATTAGGTACCTTCTTTAAACAGACTACGTTAAAACTATTCTATTTATACATATTATCTTCCATTTTTTGTTTGTTTTGTTTGGTAATTCACTTTAGTTTTTGGCTAGATGATTGATTCTCTTATTCACTCATAACTGAGTAAAAAGTAAAAGATATGATTAGATTCACTGCTTTCTTATCCAAGTTACTATAATTAGATGGGAAAATATTGGTCATATTGGTAAGAAATAAGATTATATAATTGATAGAGAACTACCTGCAGAATCTGGAAGATCTTATTGAAATCCAGTTTCAGAAACATATAAGCATTTTATCATCAGCTATCCAATTAAATTAAGAATGTCCCAGAGAATTATGTTGGGATCACAAGAAAACCCTATTGAAGTAACAATAATATTATAAAATGATCAACTGTGATGGATTTTTCTCAACAATGTGGTGATATAAAACAATTCCAATACACTTGAGATGGAAAATGCCAGTCACATCCACATAAAGAACTATGAGGAATGAACTAAATGTGGATGGAAGCACTTTTTTATTTGTTTGCTTTCTTCCCAATTTTGGTCTGATTTTTCTTATGCAACATTCCAAATAGAGAAATATGTTTAAAAGAATTGCATATATTTAACCAATATCATGTTGATTGCTGTCTTTGGGAGATGGAAGCTTATAGATGGAGGGAAAACATTTAGAACACAAAGTTTTACAAAAAATATATGTTGAAAACTATCTTTTAATGTATTTGAAAAAATACTATTAAAATACAGAAAAAGAAAGAAAAGAAAATCATGTTGAGAAAAATTGGTAACTTTGAATTGCACAGCAAATTCCCTACAATTATAATGTCATAGGTCCTAAAAAATCAATCAACCAACCAACCAATCTATCAATCATTGCTTATATTGTTTTTCTGTATCAGCAAATTCAAAATCTTAGTTCTTTTATGAAATAATGTGAATGTTCTGAGTCAGTGAATGTTTTTTGGCTTCTTTAGTGGTTAATGTTAAAACATATTTTCCATGATACTTTTCTTTTTTCATATTTTGCCCATATTCTCATTCAAATATCTATCTCTTAAGGTGGACTTATGGACTAGTATTCTAGCTATTTGGAAGACATAGGTATTTATTTGACAGCTTCTCATATATTTTAATTCATCTAATATATGTGCATATAAATTGTATATTCTCTGAAACATCTACAATTCTTTTAAATTACAGAGTTTAGGCACACTATAAAAGTGGATAAAAATGAAATATATAGATATATAGATATATAGATACAGATATAGATATAGATATAGATATAGATATAGATATATATAGATATATATGATGTTTGTCTCTTTGAAAATAGATATAGTAGAAGAGGAAAAAAAAAAAAAAAACCTGAACACAACCTTATTTTTTTTCTCACACCTAAACTAAGAAAGATAAAAAAAAAAAAAAAAACCTGAGAACAAATAGCCTACCAAGAAATCTAAGTAATAAAACCATCATGGACAATTTTTACAGATTTTCATCATAAATTCAGCCAAGTTGACAGGCAAAGTGTAATAAATTAATGTTAGTCCAAGGAAAGGAATAGGAAGTTGGTTAGATATCTGTAATGCTGAACCTGCAAAGAAATTGCACTTCTATGGTCCAGACAAAATTCAAAGTCCAGATTCTATAAATTTTGGATAAGGATGACAGAAAATAGACCATACCTGAGATAAAAATCATACTGTAACTGTGAATCTCCCTGCTCCAATTCATTTCTGAGGTCTTTGAAGATCATGCTACTTAATATCTGGAGAGAACACATTAACAAAAACTTGTATGATACTGACCATACTCACCAACAACATACAAAACCTCGCTGTTCCAGATCTAAAATTATATTATGAAACAGCACTCAAAAAACATTTGGTGAGCAGAGCCAAGGTGGAGGGAAGTAGACACATCTCTATCTGAGCAACTGTGAGCTTTCCTCAAAGCCTCTGAGGCTGATTAACAGCAGATTAAGCCTCTGAACTGGTTTTGGAATGATGTAACCCACAAATATTTGGAATACAACAAATTTCCAGAAGAAGATACTCTGGAAGAACTTCAGAAAAGGTGTATTTCTTTCTTTTTTTAAAATAACTTTTTATTGACAGAACCCATGTCACGGTAATTTTTTACAATATTATCCCTTGCACTCACTTCTGTTCTGATCCCCCCCTCCCTAGACCCCCTCCCCCAGATAGCAAGCAGTCCTATACATGCTAAATAGGTTACAGTATAACCTAGATACAATATAGGTGTGCAGAAATGAACAGTTCTCTTGTTCCACAGGGAGAATTGGATTCAAAAGGTATAAATAACCCGGGAAGAAAAACAAAAATGCAAGCAGTTTACATTCATTTCCCAGTGTTCTTTCTTTGGGTGTAGCTGCTTCTGTCCATCCTTGATCAATTGAAACTGAGTTAGATCTCTTTGTCGAAGAAATCCACTTCCATCAGAATATATCCTCATACAGTATCATTGTTGAGGCATTTAATGATCTTCTGGTTCTGCTCATTTCACTTAGCATCAGTTCATGGAAGTCTCACCAGTCCTCTCTGTATTCATCCTGCTGGTCATTTCTTACAGAGTAATAATATTTCATAACATTCATATACCACAATTTACTCAACCATTCTCCAATTGATGGGCATCCACCATTTTCCAGCTTCTAGCCACTACAAACAGGCGGCCACAAACATTTTGGCACATCGAGGTCCCTTTCCCTTCTTTAGTATCTCTTTGGTAGCAATGTTGGATCAAAGGGTATGCACAGTTTGATAACTTTTTGAGCATAGTTCCAAATTGCTCTCCAGAATGGCTGGATGTGTTGACACTTCCACCAACAATGTATCAGTGTCCCTGTTTTTCCACATCCCCTCCAACATTCTGCATTATCTTTCCCTGTCATTCTAGCCAATCTGACAGGTGTGTAGTGGTATCTCAGAGTTGTTTTAATTTGCATTTCTCTGATTAATAATGATTTGGAGCATATTTTCATATGGCTATAAATAGTTTTAATTTCTTCATCTGAGAATTGTCTGTTCATTATCCTTTGACCATTTATCAATTGGAGAATGGCTTGATTTCTTATAAATTAGAATCAATTCTCTATATATTTTGGAAATGAGGCCTTTATCAGAACCTTTGACTGCAAAATGTTTTCCCAGTTTATTGTTTCCTTTCTAATCTTGTCTGCATTAGTTTTGTTTGTACAAAAATTTTTCAATTTGATATAATCAAAATTTTCTATTTTGTAGTCAATAGTGATCTCTAGTTATTCTTTGGTCATAAAGTCCTTCCTCTTCCACATATCTGAGAGGTAAACTATCCTATGCTCTTCAAATTTATTTATAATCTCATTTTTTATGCCTAAGTCATGAATCCATTTTGACCTTATCTTGGTGTATGGTGTTAAGTGTGGGTTAATGCCTAGTTTCTGCCATACTGACTTCCAATTTTCCCAGCAATTTTTGTCAAATAGGAAGTTCTTATCCCAAAAATTAGGGTCTTTGCGTTTGTCAAACACTAGATTATTAAAGTTATTGGCTGTTTTGTCCTTTGAACCTAACCTATTCCATTGATCAACTAGTTTAATTTCTTAGCCAATACCAGATGGTTTTAGTAACCACTGCTTTATAATATAATTTTAGATCTGGTACAGCTAGGCCACCTTCATTTTTTTTCATTAATTCCCCAGAAATTATTGACCTTTTGTTTTTCCATATGAGCTTTGTTGTTATTTTTTCTAGGTCATCAAAATAGATTTTTGGGAGTCTGATTGGTATAGTGCTAAATAAATAGATTAGTTTAGGTAGTATTGTCATCTTTATTATGTTTGCCCATCCAATCCAAGAACATTTAATATTTTTCCAGTTGGTTAGATCAGAGAAAATGTCTGTTTCAATTGGGCAGAGAGAAAGGCTGCCAAGCTCAGACTACAGTGCAGGGAGATTGGGGCAAGGAGATGGAAAAGGGAGCCATGACATTGCAGTGTCCACACACCAGGGAATTTACTGTGAGGCTCTTAGGCTACTCTGTCCTGATTACAAGCCAGTAGTTCAGCAGTGAATAATTTTGCAAAGCAAATACAAAAGACAAATTGTGAGCTTTTGAACTCCAGAACAGAAAAATGGGACCTGGCTATGCCTATCCAGCACTGAAGTCATATGCAGCACTAGGCCCAGCATAAACTAAAGTGTCTGTCACCCCATTTGCCTTAAGAGCAGACCTCAATTTCAAAAAGAAAGATCAAAAAAGTAAAAAGAACTCTGACCATGGAGAACTTTAATGGAGAAAGAGAATAACAGACCTCACACCCTGAAGATCCTAAAGACAAATTGGCTTCATTTTGTCTTTCATTTTTTAATGAAGCCCCAAAGGATGATATGAGTTGGTCCCCGTTTTCCAAGCCTCTCTTGGGAGAATTCAAAAAGGATCTCAAGATTAGAAGTTTTTGAGTTAGAAAGAATTATTGAAGAAAAAATATGTAAATGAAATGATTTCTTTGCAATAGGGTATGGAAAAGTAAAAACAGAAATTATTTGAAGAAAATCCTTTAAAAATAGATTTGATGAAATATAAAAGGCAAATGACTCCTTACAAAATAGATTTGATGAAATGGGGGGAAAGGCTTATCACTCCTTACAGAATAGATTTGGAAAAGAATCCTATTTGTTAAAAAAACTAAATTTGTGAAATGGAAAAAAAAAAAGTCCACTGAACAAAACACCCCATTTAAAAGTTCAATTGGTCAGATGAAAAAGGACATGAAAAATCTAGCGTCAGAAAATAGTACTCTAAAAATTTGAATGGAAAAATAAATGGAAGTGAATGACTCAATGAGACTTCAAGAATCAGTCAAACAAAACCAAAAAAAAAAAAAAAAAAGAAGAAGAAGAAGAAGAAGAAGAAGAAAAAAAGAAAATGTAAAATATCTCACTGGAAAAATATTTGTCCTGGAAAATAGATCAAGAAGAGAAAAATCTAAGCATTACTAAACTTCCTGAAAATCATAATGAAAAAAATAGAGCCTAGGCATCATCTTTCATGAAATCATCAAGGAAAACTGCCCGGATGTCCAAGAACAAGACATAAAGTAAGCATTGAAAGAATTTACCAATCACCTCCTGAAAAAGTCGCCAAAACCAAAACTTTAAGGAATATTGTAGCTAAATTTCAGAATTATCAAATCAAGGGGGAAATTCTGTAAGTAGCCAAAAGTAAACAATTAAAATACCCAGGAAGCACAACGAGCATTACCCAGGACCTAGCAGCCTTCACCTTAAAGGATAAAAGGGCTTGGAATCTGATATCCTGAAAGGCAAAGGGACTTGGATTACAACCAAGAATAAACATTTATATTAGCAAAGAACTAGAAATGATGTGGATATATATACATATATATATATATCCATAACAAATATGTACATCTATAACAAATGATCTCAGAAAGGCTTTTACATACTTATATGGACTGATGCTAAAAGTAGTATGTAGAAGTAAGATAACAGTGTACACAGTAATAACAAGATTATATTATGATCAACTGTGATGGACTTGGTTCTTTTCAACAATAAGATGATTCAGAATAGCTCCATAAGACTTGTGATGAAGAGATCCACATTAGGATTTCTTTGCACTAATTTTTGAAAGAAAACAAAAATTCCAAAGAGGTAGAAGTGATACAGGAAAGCATTATATTCATAGTGGGCAAGTGCTCAAGTAGCCCTAGATAGATAATTTAATGATACTAGCATAGATCATAGATAATCTTCAAAATGGTAGAGAATATTTATGATTTGCTAGCCCATCTTTATCCTCTGAACTTATCTCCTGGTGGTATGTGAATATTTCTAATATCATCCTTACATGTCCAGGCCTATATTTAAAGCCTTTTCAGATTAATAGGGACCACCTGCATGTATACTCATCTGATATAATTTTTAAGAACCCAAACTTCCTTTGAAATAGCAAGAAAGCACGGGAACACAGTTTTGGTGGATGGTGAATATTGCATCCCTCCAAACTTCCTTCCTTCCTCCTGCAAAAGAGAAGTATAGAAAATAATGCATTTTGAATAAATTGTCATTTTGTGTTTTTTAATCAAATATTCAGTTCTTATATTAAACAAAAACTCAGTATTCTTATTTTCTTGCATAAAGATTAATTGTCATGTTTTTTTTTATGTTAAAAAATACACCAAAAATATATTTGGTTTTGTCATTCTAAGAAAAGTGCAAATGATAATTTAGCATTCAAGAAAATATCAAGTTAAGCCAATGTTAGAAAATATTGCAGAATGACACTTATTAATAAAGAAAAATAAGATATGAATATATAACATTCAAAATTTAAGGAGAGTTTTTCAAATGCTCTACTTTCATTATTTTTAAAATTGATTTTGATCAAATTCACAGTATAGGATGATTGTTTTTAACATTATTTTCTTTATGATCAGATATGTAATTAGCATTTCATTTTTCATATCTGTTTAAATATATTCTATACCATTCTCCTATACCTTGTACTTAGCAGTGATATAATAGATGTTGATACATTGTAATATTTACATGTAAGACAGAAGAGAGATACATAGAGATAAAAATAGAGTATTTGAACATAGATCTTTTTGATGTTATTGACTCCATCCACTACATTCTGTTGCTCTCACTGTATTGTTGTTTTTGAAATTTATGATGTTATTGTCTCAAGTGCTTACTATTGTTTTAAGTTCAAGCTTAGCTTTGGAAAAAAAAGAAAATGATATCTGAAATTTAGAAAGAACTTGGGAAATTATTTATTCCAATGAAAATTTGAATAGCAAACAATGAACTTTTTTTTTCTTTTGAACAAATTATCTATCAACTATTGTTTAAAAATTTGAATTGATGGCAAATCTATCATTTCAGAACATAATGCATTGTATTTGTCAATCTCTATACATATTAATACATGTGTTTATTTTTTTTCTTTTATTGATACAAAATCTTTCTGCAATCTTTTTCATGTTTCTGATGTCAAGAATGAAATACGTACCTTTTTTCTCTCCACATAATAGAGCTTTAAAAATCATGAGACAAATATTATTTTATCATTATTATTATTACTGAGGCAATTGGGGTTAACTGCCATTCCTAGGTCACACAGCTAGGAATTGTTGTCTGAGGTCAGATTTGAACTCAGGTCGTCCTGACTTCAGGGCTGGTGCTCTATCCACTGCACCATCTAGCTGCCTCTAAATTTTCTTTAAAAAATTCATAAGGACTCTTATTTCCTTAACCTTATACTTCATTATTATTCAATGTTATACTTGTTCATATTTTATGACTATACTATTAAGTATTTGCAAAAAAGACCTCATTAGAAAATTCAGTTTCAAATGCTTATATTAAAGTAAAAGGAAAATATTTTTACAGAAAAAAATGTTACAAATATTAAAAATCCAAGGAATATATAGACCATTCCTCTACATAGAAACCCTATTTCTGTAATGTTTGAAACTTGTAAACTTTTCCATTAAAATTAAGGCAAGTACAGAACAAAGAATGCTCAATTTTCTAGATGACCTAATTTCTCACTTAAAAATGGAAAATCAGTTTTGAAATTTTTATAAAATATATAGAAATTCCCAGGAGATATATCTTTTTAGTTTATTTTAATACACATAAAAACCACTCTGAATGAAAATAAATATAGATATAAATAAATTTGTATGTATTCCTTATTGTCAAGATATGTCAATTTAAGTAAATTAGAAGGAATGGATTTCTCCATTAAGTATCATACAATGTTTTGATAAATTATTTTAGAGAAATAAGAAGTAACAAAAACAAAAAGAAAGAATAAAAAAGTTAGGGAATTTAAGTGAAATGATGGAAAAACAAAATTAAAACAAAAGATTTAAAGTTATACTACAAAGCAATAATCTGCAAAATGTATGTGCATTTTGCATATTATCATCTTTGACAGATGATATGATGCTATACTAAAAGAACAAGTGGAGAAAACTAGTTAAATGAGTAACAAATTCATTTAGCAAAATTGCAGAATATGAAAGTCACTTAGCCTTGTTTGCCTCAGTTTTTTCAAGTATAAAATGAGCTGGAAAAGGAAATGACAAACAAATATAGTATTTTTGCCAAGAAAACCTTAAATTAGGGTAAAATATTCAGACACAACTCAACAACTTTTTTAGGGAAGCTAGGTAATATAGTGGATAGAATGGATATAGAATTAGGAAATGTAGAATTCAAATAGAGATAGAAACTTAGTAGATGCATAAGTATGAACAAGTCACTTATTCTGTTTGCCTCAGTTCCTATTTTGTAAAAATGATATTGAGAAGGAAATAGCAAACCATTCTAGTATCTTTGCCAAGAAAATCTCCAAAAAGTTCACAAAGAGTAATACATGTCTGAAGAATGATTGATTAACGAAGAACTGGAAATCAAAGAAATGGTCATTCTAGGGGTTATTGTAGTATGTAATTATAATGTAACACTATACTTTAAAAAATGATGAGCAAGATGGTTTCAGAAAAAAAAAAAAACTAGTAAGACTTATATGAACTGACAGAAAATTGAGTGAGCATAACCAGGAGAACATTGTACACAGTGACAGTAGTATTTTAAGGATGATCAACCATGAAAAACATAATACTTTATTCCAGACAGTGATACAATAATTATAATTACAAAAGAGTTGTAATAATGCTATCAACCTTCAGAAAGAGAACTGATGAACTCAAAGCAGATTGTTTTGTTTTCTATTTTCTTTCCTTTTCATGTTTCATTTTGTCTGTGTTTTATTTCCAATATGAATATAGAAGTATGAGATCATACTTGATTTAATATGTGTAACTTATGGAAGTATTTCTCTCAGGGAGTGGAAGGCGTGTGAAGGAGGAAGATAATTTGGAACTCAAAATTATTGTTCAAATTGTATATACATAGTTAAAATATTTCATGAAATAAAATTTTTAAAAGTTTAAAATATTTAATCATGTTTAAAAATAGAATGTTGGATCAATGAAATAGATTAGGTACCCAAGACCCAAAGACAAATGAATGTATCATCATAGTATTCATTCACTATCCAGGGTTCCTCAAACTTTTTAAATAGGAGGCCAATTCACTGTCCCTCAGACTGTTGGAGGGCCAGACTATAGTAAAAACAAAAACTTTGTTTTGTGGGTCTTTAAATAAAGAAACTTCATAGCTCTGGGTGAGGGGGATAAACGTCCTCAGCTACCGCATCTGGCCTGCAGGCCATAGTTTGAGAACCCCTGCTTTGATTAGACTAATACTTTATATAACTTACCATAAAAAAAAGCTCCAAATGTATATATCAGCAATGTACCAAGACATATTTTTTTTGAGTAATATGCATATAAAAAAGAAGAATTCTCCAATATATACATCATCAAAATATATAAACATTCCCTTAATATGAAGTAAATCAAAAATATCAATAAGTAAAATGAATGATAAAATTATGAATAAAAGAAATTAATGGTTATATATCTGTAATTATATATATGTATTATATATAATGTAATATATATATATATAATGGTTATATGTAAAAATGTAATATATATATGTGAGAATAGAGGTGACTTTATGAGCTGATACAAGATGAATAAAAGCAGCAGAAAAAAATATAAAACTATATATGACTATCCTGAAAACTATAAAAGGACAATAATTAGGATGAAAATAGTTTACAATAATCACTCTGAAAGAAAGGTGCCTTCTATTCTTCTCCCATACTCCTTTAGCCACCCAAACTGTCCTTTTCTCTGTTCTTGACTAATAACATTTCATCTCCTATCTTTGTGTCTTTGTATAAACTATCTTCCATGGTTGAAAAATTATCATTTTATTTTCTGACTTTGAGAGTCAATTGTTTTTGTTAAGATGAAGTTCAGTCAAAATGTGAAACTTTATATTTTCTTATTTCTCTGTCTTCAAAAAATTAGTAATTTTTCCCCCAAACTTCCTTATAATATTTATATTTATATATTTATGTGTACATATTTATGTATACATATATTTATATTTGGATAAGAATAAATATGCTCACATATATGGGTATACTGGTATTTTAACTCCATATTTTGCTGTATGTGCTTTATATGTTCTTTTTGATATACCTATTGTAACTCCTCATTTGTAAAGATTATTCCATTCTTTTATTTTCTTGATATTTTCTAGGATAAATAATTCAGCAGGACCTGGATATATCAGTCATCAAATATCCCCATGGAAAGGGAAACCACTGAAATTTTAACAAACATAACTGATGTGGAATCTTTCTTGACTCAGATAATCTAAGATAAAGAGGAGTTCTTGAAATTGAAGGGGAACATGGAAACTAATCACATCAAGATGCAAGAGTATTGGTATTTATGGCTACAGGGAAGCATGGCAGACCTGAGGTAAAGACCAGAGAAGTGACCAGGAAAAAATAACCACATCTATCACTAGATCAGATCACCTGGAAAGTATGAAAAATCTGATGATTCTGTAGAACTAGATCTGAAAACAGCAGTTCAGGAAAAGCCTAAAGAGAGGGACAATGCTTCTTCATTCCCAGGTAGAAAGAGCCCAAATTTTAGCATAAAAGTCCAAAATCAAAAATGAGTCCAGAAAATTGAGCAAGCAACAATGATAGCAACTATTTTGATGATAAAACATTAATATGTGGGTAGGGAAGACCAAAGTATAAATGTGCACCTTGATTTTTTTAATCTAATGAGTAAATTAGAAATTAAAAGAATGTACCAATCACCTTTTGAAAAAAGTCCCAAAATGAAAATTTCAAGAAACAGTACAATTCCAAAGCTCCCAAGTCAAAGACAAAATACTTGCAGCATCCAGAAAGAAATCATTCAATAATGGGGAGCCATAATCAGTATTACACAAAATGTAGCAGCTTACATATTTAAAGAGTGAAGAATTGAAAAATGATGTTCTATAAGGCAAAGAGACTAGCATTACATCTAAGAATCACCTACCCAACAAAAATTAGTATAGTCCTCCATTAGGGGAAATTAGAATTTAATAAAATAGAAGTCTTTTAGGCAATCCTGATTAAAGATAAGAGTTAAATTTGACATTCAGACATAAGGCTGAAAAGAAGAATATATAGGCAAACATAAAAGAATAATCATAAAGAGACTCAAAAATTTACATTCCTATGTGGGAAAATGATATACATAATTTTTAAGAACTTTATTGTTGTAAGGTAGTTAGAAATCTACATAGATGGAAGGCATGAGTTGGGATAATAAAAACAATGAAAAATTGAGAAAGAGGGATATGCTAAAAGGGGAAAAGGAGAAGTAGAATTGGAAAATTTCCTTCATATAAAAGACATTTGAGGAAGAAATTTTATACTGCAAGAGAAATGGGAGACTTTGTTTGAAGAGCAGTGATTAAATTTCAATTTCATCATAATTGTTTCAAAGAGAGAAGAATCTCTCTCTCTCTCTCTCCCTCTTTCCCTCTCACCTTCTTTTCTCTCTCTCTTTCTGTCTTTCTCTCTCTCTCTCTCACAACACACACACACACACACACACACACACACACACACACATCATTTAGAGGGATATGGAAATCTATCTTATGCAAAAGAAAAATTCAAGAGCAATATGATAAGAGATGTGGACTGAGGGAATAGTAAAAGGCAAAGAGGATTAAGAAGCAAAAAAGATTTTTTTGAGGATTGACAGGATGAAAAGAGAGAGAGAAAAGGAAGGATAAATAGAATGGATGGAAATAATTAGTAATCATAACTGAATGTCAATGAATTAAATATGAATAACATTAGATTAGAAAATCAAATCCAAAAACATTTATTTACAAAAGAAAGTAAAATGAAAAGACACATGGAGTTAAAATAATAGGCAGGAGTAGAATGTATTATGCTTCAGAGGAAATAAAAAAAAAAAAAAAAGATAAAGATAGTGATCACAATCTCAAACAAAGCAAAAAATACACCACATTAAAAGTTATAATTAAGGAAACCACATTTTGCTGGAAGATACCATAGACAATGAACTACTATTAAAAAACATAACATGTTTCTCTATAAGTTCTCTAAAGAACTTATAGCTGGGATATATGAAGAATTGAATCAAATTCACTTTTTTGAAAAGAATCATTCACCATTTGATAAATGGTCAAATTATACTAATTTTCAGTAGAAATTACAGCTAATATGTGTTGAAAAATGTGCTGAAAATCTATTAATTAGAGAAATGCTAATTGAAATATCTCTGAGAAATCACCTCACATCTACAAAAATAATAATAATAATGCTAGAGGAGATATATGAAAGTAATAAATTTTAGTGGAATTATGAACTGGTACATCCATTCTGAAGAACAATTTTAAACTATGTCTAAAGAGTTCTTAGGCAGTTTATGGCTTAGTAGATATTATACTAAACTGCAGTCGGGAAGACCTGAGTTCAAATCTCACATTAGGCACCAGACACTAAGACATTGTGTGACTCTTGGCAAGTAAATTAATCTCTTTGCTTTAACCAATTAAATAAAAAATGTAAACCACTCCAGAATCTTTGCCAAGAAAATTCTATGGATACTAGAGTCTATAAACTAGGGCTTTTGCAGAGTATGACATTACTGAAGACAACACAAACAGACAATGGGTTATAAAACTGTAATGTTCTTCTCTTCTCTAAATATAATTGTTTTCTGGGAGCAAATTTCTCCAGGGCTTCTGGAGGAGCCTTAGGTTCAGTTCAGAATAATAATCACTTCAAATGCAGCCAAGCTTGTTAAAAGTTCAAATCCTTTATTGTCTTCTTCCAAATAGCCGGTTAGCTTTCTTAGAGGCCTATCTCTCTCCTTGGTTCCAAGAGCTCCTGTTGCTAGTCCTTTGCCTATGCAGCTTCAGCTTCTCACTCTCTCTCTGAATCCTGGCTTCTGCCCAACTGAATCCTGCTTTCTCAATCTCCTTGAAGTCTCTAGTGCTTGTCCTTTTATATGCTCTTTTAGAGGTGTGAACTCAAAGGCTGACTCCTCCTCCAAGAGTGGGATTGTGGGAGTTGTGATTTCTGAATCTCCTCCACTGAACTTGTGAATCTCCTGGACTTATGAATCTTGTAGAACTCCAATGAGTGCTAAATACATTAGTGAGCTAGAGAACTTGTTAAATACCATGCTAAATTAGACAACCAACTTACCACTTTGTAAGAATACTAATACATACTCCTTAACCCAGAAATACCATTATTATACCGGTATCCCAAAAAGATCAATCAATGGAAAAGAAAAATCATCTATTTATTTAAAGATATTTCTAGCAGCTATTTTAGTGATAGTAAGCAATTGGAAATTGAAAGTATCCTCATCAAGTGGGGAATAACTAAACAATTTTTGATATGTAATTGTGATACATTATTATTTTGCTTTAATAAATAATAACAGGAATGATTTTAGGGGGAAAAACAACAACAAAGCATGATAAGAACTGATGCAAAGTGAAGTGAAACAAACAAGGTGATCATTATCTTAAGTAACAGTAAGGTCATAATTATGATTGATCATTTAAGAAAGACTTGTATACTGTGATTTAAACAATGACCCCAATATATTTTCAAAGAATTAGTGATTCAAAAAATTATATTCCCCCTCAGAAAGAAAAGTGATGACTGAGCAGAAATTTAATAATAATTTTCTCACTTTTTTTGACAGAGAATGTGGAAATATGTTTGGCATGACTTCACATGCACAATTTCTTGCCTTCACAATGGGGGGAGGGGGGAGGTAAGAGGTGAAAAGGAAAGACAGAATTGGAACTCAAAGTCTAAAAGAAAAGAATGCTAAAAATAAATAATTTTGATGAAAAAAATATTAACCATGTTTTTAAGTTATTGATGGCAGACAGCAAAATATTGAATTAATTTCATCTATTTTAACAATGCAAATCAAGTAACACAACTAAAACAAAATAAAACAATTTTAAAATATATGTTAACTAACAAACATTTGGTTTCACTGATATTGTAAGAAGTATTTCATCAAACAGCAGAATACATTGAGAATATGAACTCTGAAGTACAATCTCACAAGATGTTATAGTAATAGATTATTTCTCTTCATAAAAAAGAAGAAGATTGAGGGGGAATTTTAAAAATATGATATATCTAAGAAATTAATCCCAAATGTATTTAAGGATAAACTCAGAAGCTGGAACAAGAACAGGTTAAAAATGGAAAACAATAAGATTTTAAAAACTTTTTCACAAATTAAACCTACAAGGCAATTGGATTCACCTCACTCGGACTGTCACTATAATATTATTATATTTCAATCTCATTATTATGTGATTACTAAAGGTGCCGATATCTTTACAGTGGTAATACAAATGTCATCAAAGAAAAGCAAATAGAAAATCAACTAAACAAAATGTGAATGTTCATAGAATATTTGTAATGGAGACATCTGAATAATAAGGAATGTGTTCTCAAGTTATATTAAAGATACAAAAGTCAGTTGAAATTCAGACTTCATTAACACTAATTAATAGTGTTATTAACCCTAATTAAAGGTGATTACTATAAAACATTTGCTTCTAAGTGAGCATAGCTTTATCCAACCTCAAATTATAACTACAACCTTTTCCTTTGGGAAATTTTATCACCACTTTTTACATTGTATCCATCATTCATTTTTACTAAATGTTTGAGTTATATTGCCCCCTCTCCCCAATTCAAATTATTATTTTCTTGTCTATAATGTTACTAAGAGATGAAAGAGAAAGACAAGTAAGGGATGAGGTTTCTAAATCTTATTCAATAATACTGATTCTATTTAAAAATCTCTAATTAAACATATCTGGTAAATAGCTGATGCCATTAAATAAATTTTAGTCATGTGGATAATTTTGCCCTCAGAGTAAGGACTGAACATTTAGTTGATGTCTGGTGTTCTCAGCAGGAAAAAAATTGTTCTTTGTTGAGTCTCACAAAATGTAAAGATTTGTTATGGGACACATACTGCATTCAGCATAAATGAATACCATGGGAGGTTCTGTGACTAATTTTTAAGTAAAAAAGGTCTTCTGCCCACAGGGTGTTTTCCTTTTAATTATTTCCTGGATTCTAAAATGTAACTTTATTCATGATGAAAGCAATGTCTAAAATAGATAATATGCTTTCTTTATTACTTGCAAAAAGACTTAATTATTATTATAGAAATCACTTAGTTCTATGATACACAGCTCTGATCACCTGTGTACAGACTTCATGTAATATTTCTCCTATAAGCATCTACCTAATGGTGATTAGCATAGTGAAAAGATACACATCTCTAAAGTTAAAAGTTTAATAATCTTTTTCCTCCCATCTTGGTATCAGCTCTATTTCTCTATATGTTATCTGAAAAAATGTGTAATATTGAACTAAATTTTCTCAATGCTTTAGTAACTCACTGCTAATTGCAGTGCTAGGTACATAGTAGACACAATAAATTTTCTTATCACTGAGGTAATCTTTAGGAAAAATAAATCAGTAAATTACTGATGAGAATTTTTTAATTTGTCAACATACTCTATTTGAGGTGATTAAAACTTAACAGTTAGTCTTTCTGTCTTCATGAATGGAAAACAATAAACATGTGGCAAATGCATTATGAGGTAAAAAAGCATCCTGCTAGCATCAGTGGTTGCTGTAACCCCTTAGATATCATTTTTTCATAGTTGTGCATGTTTCTAAATCAAATGATGGCCATTTAACCAAGAAAAAATATTTTAATGAATTATTTTTTCCTTGAATAACATGATGTTTTCCCATTTGTCAGTTTTAAAGAAATATTGTCAGTCACAATGTTTGCAAACTAATTTAGAAAGCAATTTTGATTTGCATAAAATAACACAGAACCATAGAAAGTAAATCAAAATGAATCCCAAAATTCAGTTTGGGTCATTTCCATCCTTCTATCTTTCAAGCCCTTGCTGTTTCAATACTGCTAGGGATATTTGTTATTTAAATTCTTGTTCTAATTCTGACTCAGTTCAAATGATTTTGCTATTAGCTTTCCTTTCAGATGTCTTTTCTAAAACTCTTTGTTTCTAACAACATGCCACCTTCTGTCAGTACTAAAAATTACTTTAACTTGAAAAGATGGACATCTCAAACCAAAAAAATATAGGTAATTGATGGATCACACGTAAATTGTAAAATCACATCAATGACTACTTTGTGAGAATCCTTTGCTCATTTGAATACTGTTATCCTGATTTTAAAATATGACAAAACTCTTTTAAAGTATTATCAAAATTGAAGTAAACAACAACTTAAAATTTAAAATTAGGCAAATAGAAGTTAAGGACTTTCTAAGACATGAAGAATAAAACAAATGCAAAGAAAGGGGAAAAAATGAAAGAAAATGTACAATACCTTATAGGACAAACAGCTGCAGTGGTAAATGGATCCAGGAGAGATAGGTTCAGAACCATTCAAAGCCAACCTCAAAAGGGATATCTGGAACATGTTTCAAGTAATTATCAAGGAAAACTGTCCCAGAGGGCAAAATCAGCATTGAAAGAATTCATCAAACCACCTCAATAAAAGATCTTAAAATCAAAATTACAAAGAAAATCTTAACCAAATTTCAGAAATATCAACTCAAGGAAAAAAAAAGTGGTATTGTTGAAAGAAATAATTCAAATACTGGTAAGATAAAATCAGGAATAAACAGGGCATGATAGCTTCAACATTGAAAGATTAGGAATAAGACACTATAGTATTGACCAAATGGAAAAGACACAAAAATCCACTGAAGAAAACACTTTTTAAAATTCATTCATTTATTTATTTGTAATACACATTGCTTTATGAATCATGTTAAAAAAAATCAGAACAAAAGGGAAAACTCATAGGAACAAAAAAGAAAAACAAAACAAAAGAAAACAACAACAACAAAAAGTGAACATAGCATATATTGATTTACATTGAATCTCCATAGGCTTTTCTGGACACAGATGGCATTTTCTATTCAAAGTCTATTGGGATTGCCTTGGATCACAGAACTGATGAGATGAATCAAGTCATTCCATCCTTAATCATTGCACATTCTTGCTATTATTGTGTACAATGTATTCCTGGTTCTGCTTGTTTCATGCAACATCCACCCATTACTGGCACTGCTGAATCAAAGGATATGCAGTTTTATAGCCCTTTGGGCATAGTAACAAATTGTTCTCCAGAATAATTGGATCAGTTCACAACTCCAATAACAATGCATTAGTGTTACAGTTTTCCTACATTCCCTCCAACATTTATTATCTTTTTGTCATCTTAGCCAATTTGAGAAGTGTGAGGTGGTACCTCAGAGTTGTTTAAATTTGTGTTTCTCTAATCAAGAGTGATTTAGAGCATTTTTCATATGACTACAGATGATTTAATTTTATCTGAAAATTGTTCAGATCCTTTGAACATTTAGCAATTGGGGAATAACTTGTATTCTTAAAAATTTGACAAAGTTTTTTATATATTTTAGAAATGAGAGCTTTATCTGAAATGCTATATCTAAAGATTTTTATTTCTTAGCTTTAAGATTTGGCAACAGAATCTTATTTCTGTTGGTTTTGTGCAAAATCTTTTTAACTTAATGTAATCAAAATTGCCAATTTTGCCTTTCATAATGTTTTCTGATTCTTCTTTGATAATAAATTCTTCCCTTTTCTAAAAATATGAGATGTAAATATCACTTGTTCTCCTAATTTGTTTATGGTATCACACTTATACCCAAATCATATAAGTATTTTGATCTTATTTTGATATGGAGTGTGAAATATTAGTTTTTCCTGAGTTTATGACATTATTTTCCAGATTTCCCAGTAATTTTTGTCAAATTGTGAGTTCTTATCCCAGAAGTTGGAGTTTAGGGATTTATCAAGTACTAAATTACTATAAGCCTTGATTATTGTGTTGTGTGCAACTAATCTATTACCCTGACCCACCATTCTATTTCTTATGCAGAACCAACTGGTTTCAATGGCTGCTGCTTTAAAATATAGTTTTTAGTATGGTGTGATGTAATGGGCTGAGGCTTGAGTTGATGCACTGAGGTCCCAAGCACATGAAGCTAAATAGTAATATATATACTTAGAGAAAGAATGGCCCCCCCACCCATTCTTTGTGCAAGCCCTGATGTGTTGTATAGGAAATGACAATTTTGGTGGGTGGAGGCAGGGAACTGGAAAAGGAATGAGAAAGAGAGACTGTTGGCTGGCATCTTGTCACAGCTGCTAGCATTGCTATCACGACCACCCTTCACCTCCAATACCCCTCTGCTAGCTGGCTTCCTGTCACAGCTGCCCATATTGCTATCGCGATTCTTCTTCACCTCTACTAAGAATAAAGATTGAAGATTTGTCCCTTAACCTGAATTCCTGACTCCTGCTGATTTTAAATACATGGTCATCACATTTGGCACCCAAGCATGGGAACCAAGGACACTACTTTCACTGAAGAAGTCTCCAGTGATCAGGAACTTAGGTGAGTATTATAGAAAAACAGGGAACTTATTTTCTTAAAGACTAAACTAGTAAACTTTTTTGGCTGAAATGGGACGGATCCTAGCTAAAGATTCTCCATCCTCCACCCCAATCCCCCCACCCCTACCCCCACCCAGGAGTGGCGCTATAGAAAGCATGCTTAACCTGATAGAAGATCAAGGGCTATTTATAACTTGGGAACAGACAGCTAGACTTCTTGGGACGTTAAAATGCAACTCCCCTTGGTTCTTAGAGGAAGAGCTAATCTCTCCAGATAATTAAACATTAATTAGGCAACATCTCTCTGCATATTACAATGAAAACAGCCCTCAGTCAATTTCCATCGAGGCATTCTATTTATCCAATACAATACAGTTGGCCTTAAGAAACCGTATAAGTTATAGAAGAAAAGGAAAAAAAAAAAACTCTAGGAATAGCCAAATGGGGAAGCCTGAAATAAAGGAGGAAGATGATGAACAGATTAATGACCATATCTCCACAGGACATGGAGACTTAAGTGAGGCTCAAGGGTGTGGTGAATCTGAGGCAGCTTCAGCCCCACCTAAGGAGCAGGTAATTGACTCCCCTCCATCAACTCTACCCTCCAGGATGGAGGGAGGAAGGGTAGGGGGGAGGGCAGTGACAGCACCAGCACCAACCCCCAGCATCCAGCCACTCCTATGACTAGATTGCAAAAGGGACTAATTAAGGCCAAAGCGAAAGGGAAAGATGTAGCAGAATTTCAACACCACATGTTTCCTGTAATTCAACAGTTTAATTCTTCAGGTCAAGATAGTAGAAAATATGCTCCTTTTGATATAGAAATCCTCAAAACCTGAAAAAGGCTTGCACTCTTTATAGGGCTACATCAGCTTATGTTAATATGTTATGACAGAATTTGGCTTTTGAAATCTTGATCCCTAATGACTGGACATCTATAGCAAAGATATTCCTAGAACCTGGACAAAATAACTTGTGGCTTTCAGAATATAGTGAGCTCTGTAGGATACAAGCCCAACAAAATAGTCAAAGTGGAGTTCATGCTGCAATCACCTGTGACCTACTGACAGGTGTAGGTCCTTATGCAGACATCGCAGTACAGATTAATTATTCTATAGCAGCATATGAGCAAATTGCTGCTAATGCTATCAAAGTGTGGGCTTCTCTCCACAATAAAGATGACAAGGGTGAGGCCTTCACAAAAATAACATAAGGGCCAAATGAACCCTTTGCTGACTTTGTGGGACTTTTGCAGACAGCTATCACAAGAACAAATGGGGAAAATGTAATAACAGACATTTTGATAAAGCAACTTGCTAAGGAAAATGCTAATGAGGTTTGCAGAAGAATTATACTAGGACTGCACAAGGATGCTCCTTTAGAGGAGCTCATAAGACACTGTGCCACAGTGGGCACAAATGCCTTTTATAGCCAAGCTATGATGCAGACTTCCCAAAATCCAAACATGAGAAGACAGAGTCCCTCCTGGCAAGGGAGTTCCAGAGAGACTCGTAAATACTATCAGTTTGGAAAAGTAGGGCATCTGAAAGCTCAATGTTGGTATAGAGATAGAATGCAAAACAGGGTGGGAGAACAAGACCCAGTACCCCATGTCCAAAATGCAACAAAGGCTTCCATTGGGCCTCAGAATGTAGACAGATTCAGGGAAACAGGATGAGGGGCCCAGCCCCAGGGCCCAAGGCAAAGAACATTTGGGGCATGATAGCAGCCAATGGTGCACCCAGAGAGTGCTTAAAAGTCCAGTACTCAGACATGATCAATCAGCCAGAAAGCCAGAGTAAGGAATTCAGATTAAGGGAAAAATCTTCAACCTTGATACTTTTTGAGGTGAAGGGAGATTGCGATAGCAATATGGGCAGCCAGAAAGCCAGCCAGCAGAGGTGAAGAGGGATTGCAGGTGAAGGGGAGTCACGATAGCAATGCTAGCAGCTATGTCAAGAAACCAGCCAGCAGTCTCTCCTTCCACTTCCCTTTCCACTCCCCTGCCTCCACCTACCAAAAATGTCATTTCCTATACAACACATCAGGACTTGCTCAAAGAGTGGTCAGGGGCCATTCTTTCTCCAAACATATATATTAATAGAGTATGGTCCAATTACTATTTAGCCTCACGTGCTTGGGACCTCACTGCATCAATTCAAGCCTCAGCTGATTACATCTCCCACTTTCTTTTGTTTTAGAACATAGGTGGTCATGCCATCCCTGACTTCTCAGGGAAGTCAGAGCCCCCAAGGGGAGGTGATCACACCCTCCCTGACTTCTCAAGAAGGGAGGTGAAAACACTAAAAAGGAGATAATCATGCCCTCCCTGACATCTCAGGAAGGGAGATGGAAAGCACCAAAGGGAAGTGGGGGTTGCTAGCGGGGTTTCTGGGCTGAAGGGTCTTGTTAGAAACAGGTATGTGCAAATCCATCAGCATGGGAGGTATTACACAAGCACATAGCAATAACACAGAGTCTATTAGTGATGTCTCTCCCCACAGTCAGTGCAGGCTTGATGTGGTATAACAAACATGAATTATACAGGCAAGTAGTGGTATAACAAACAATATAAACCAACATGGTGTTGTAAAAGATTGCCAGAAGTCCTAGAAGGAGAGTATGCAAACAGCAGTCACACATATGCCTACTTCAGCAGCCAAGAGATAGTCTAAAACCAATCTATTGTCCATTGCTTCACATGTCAAGGAATCCAATGATCCCCCCGTTTTTGAAGTCCTTCAAAAGTCTTTTTATGTGTTAGGGAAACCAATGATTCCAGCTGATTTTGAAGTCCTGTAACAGTCTTATCATTTCTCAGAAAATCCAGTGATTCCTGAGGGCTTTCAAGTCTTATGTCTCAGAGAATCCAATGATTCCTGAGAGTTTTCAAGTCCAACAATTTTCTATGTCCATGAGTCAAACGCCATAACTGCCACGCTCTTTCAATGGTGAGCACAATCAGCAACAGGACTACCCAATATTTCTTGGGTCTTCTCCTTCGTTTCAAGGGTCTGCTCTGTCTCTGTGTGATGGACAAGGCAAATATGGCTCGTTGGCACCCATCTGATTCCTTCTCCATCTGTAGAGATACCAGCAAACCCTCTCCCCCAAGCCAGTTAGCCTATCTGGTCCCTTCCATTCACCACGTTCTGGGTCTCTTCACATCATCTGGCGATTATCTAATGATAGTGGAGCTGCTAGCACTGGACACTGCCCTTCTGGTGGGTTATAAACCTGTCTGTGGGGGCCAGTGCATCTTTGTCAAAAATCAAGAAGTTAATAGTATAAAGGGTTAGATTTAGAAGTTCTCTAGGGTTACCTGTGAGTCCCCCTTTCTTTTGTTTTTGGAGCAGCGTCTTAATGTCTACTCTCTACTCCTCTCTACTAATGTCTACCTTTTGCCTGTCCTTGAGGATTAAAAGGTATACCAGTGGTGTGTAAAATCGTATATTGTGCACAAAAGTGTGCAAAACGTTTGGAGGCATATGCAGGACCATTGTCTGTTTTTATTGCTTGTGGTAAATGCTTGTGTGAGGAATTAAGTGAACACTCGGGCTGTCTCTTTTGCTGCTGATATTGCAAAAGTGAATCCTGAAAAGGTGTCTACCATAATGTGGATAAAAGACAAATGACAAAAAGATTTATAATGGGTCACATCCATTTGTCAGATTTCATTGGGTCTCAAACCACAAGGGTTTTTCCCTGGAGGCAATGTAGGAGTGTGGAAAGGAAGGCAAGCTGTATAGACTTTTACTATGCTCCTAGCTTTCTGTCTTGTTATTCAAAATTGTAAAAGTAAAGTTCGAGCAGCCTGATGATATTTGTAATGAGATGCCTGGGCTTCTTGGAATAAAGGAGTATTGACCAACATAGTTAGAAGGCTATCAGCCTTTGCATTACCAGCAAAAATGGGACCTGGAAGTCCACTATGAGAGTGGACATGCAAGATATAAATCTTACCTGGATGCTTTCTCACTTGCTCTTAAAGTTTCTTAAAGAGCTGATATATATTAGAGGATGCAAATTTTATTTGGGCTGTGGCAATTCTTTGTACCACAACTACTGAATAGGCTGAATCAGATATTATATTTATGTCTCCTGGATAATAAGTAAGAGCTAGAATGATCTCATACAATTCATTCTGCTGAGTGGACTGAAAAGGAGTTCTGACTACTCTCTTTATAGTTAAGTACTGAGAGTATATAGCACAAATATTATGTTTGAATGCATCTGTAAAGATAGTTGGTACTTTAAGAGGAATGTTAAAAACTTTTTCTTCAAGAATCCATTGCCAATTATATAAAAGTCTCGTTATTTTTAATGGATACCCATGTGTAAAATTTGGAGCCATAGCTAATAAAATTTGCCACTCTGGGATGGTCTCACAGCACACATTAATTTGTGTATTGGTGTAAAAGGTGTATATCTTGTCAGGTCTTGTCCCAGATAATTGTACTGCTTGCTTAATGGCCTTTGGTAAAATTCTAGCCACAAGCACTGGGTAAGGAATAAGGCTTTGTTCTGGTTGTGCCGGGAGGTTCACCCACTCTATCACACTGTCTCCTTGATGAAGGACTGCTGTGGGTGCCTCTTGTGTAGCAAAAACTGATATTTCCAAGGGTTTTTGAGTGACTCAACCACATTGGATAAAACCAGTTCAACTTTTCTCAAAGCCTCTTGAGCTTCTTTTGTAGGCTGGTGTGGTGAATTTAAAGCACTGTCTTACCTTAAAAAGTCATATAATAGTTATAACTCATAGGTAGTCAAGTCTAACACTGGTCGCATCCATTGGATATCTCCTATCAATTTCTGAAAATCATTTAAGGTGTTTAGCTTCTCTGTTCTTAAGGACAGTTTTCGTACTATAAGCACCTTAGGGTATACTTTGTATCCTAAATATTGAAAAGGAGCATGTCTTTGATTTTTTTCTTCAGCTATTTACAATTTGTAATTCCTTAGTATTCCTATGGTCTTTTGTAGACATGCTTCTAGCATTTGTTCCTCAGGTGCACATCCCAATATATCATCCATATGATGTAATTGCATAACTTTTGGAAATGTTTTTCTTATTGGAGCAAGAGCAGCGGCAACATACATTTGACACATAGTGGGACTGTTTTTCATTCCCTGTGGCAAAACTGTCCATTCATATCTTTTATAAAGCTCAGCTAAATTAACGCTGAACACTGAAAAGGCAAATCTTTTCATATCCTCCTTATCCAGAGGGATAGAATAGAAACAATATTTAATATCTATGACCCAAAGAGGCCATTCTTTAGGCAATTGAGTAGGAGATGGAAGTCCAAGCTGAAGAGTTCCCATAGTTTCCATCTGTTCATTCACTTTTCTTAAATCATTGAGCATCCTCCATTTTCCAGATTTCTTTTTTACAACTAACACTGGGGAATTCCAAGTACTTAGAGAAGTTTGTAAATGCTCTTGTTCAAGCTGCTCCTGTACTATATCTAATAAGACCTGAATTTTATTGCTACCTAAGGTCCACTGTTCTATCCACACTGGTGTATCAGTTTTCCATTGGATAGGAACAGGTGAAAGTGTTGGCAGGCCTTCAATAGCAGCCTTGCTTAAAAAACCAAAGTACTCATTTTAAACCCTAATTGCTGTAAAACATCTCTCCCCACAGATTGATGGGGATTTTTTCAACTATAAAAGGAGTAAAAACTCCTGTTTTGCCTTCAAAAGTCCATCTCATAGGGGCAGTACTAACTTCAGCTACTATTGATCCTCCTACTCCAGACATGTAGGTGTCTGCTTTAATCTTTGGCCTGTGACTGGGCCAATTGGCACCTCTAATGACTGTATGATCTGCACCTGTGTCTACCAATCCTTCTAATGGTAGGCCATTTATATAGATTGTGAGCATAAGTCGGTCAGCTGTTACAGCTGCTGTCTAATATATTCCTGGATTTTGTGGTCTGGAGTCAGAATCTGGGTGACTATCATCATGGTGCTTATTAAGATTCTGTATGAGTAAACCTGATGCTACTACTTCTCCTTGGTGATAAGTCACACATTGTCTACCTGTATTAGTGACTGGGACATTATCTACACATTCCCCAGTTTCCCACATCAATGTGTGGATGGACACTGTTTTGTACATACAAAAAGGAGGTAAAATGGTCAAGCCTACTGTGCCTGGAGGCAAGGAATCCATAGGCTGGAGAGGAACAGATTTCACCTCTCCAGGGGGTATCTCAGTTATCCCAGCTGCATACAGCTCTATTCTTCCCAATTGTAATTCCTTCCTTCCATCAGGTTGCTTCCTGGCTGTTTGATTATGTAATCCCCTTCTCCCATCATATGGCTTTTTGGCTGATTGGTCATGTCTAGGTACTGGACTTGTAGGCACTCTCTGGGTGCACCATTGGCTGCCATCATGCCCCAAGTGTTTTTTGCCTTGGGCCCTGGGGCTGGGCCCCTCATCCCATTTCCCTGAATCTGTCTACATTCTGAGGCCCAATGGGAAGTCTCTGTTGCATTTTGGACATGGCGTATTGGGTCTTGTTATCCCACCCTGTTTTCTCATTCTGTCTCTATATCAACATTGAGCCTTCAGATGCCCTACTTTACCACACTGAAAACATTGACGAGTCTCTCTTGAAGTCCCTTGCCAAAAGGGACCCTGTCTCCCCATGTTTGGATTTTGGGAAATCTGCATCATAGCCTGGCTATAAAAGGCATTTGTGCCCACTATGGCACAGCGCCTTATGAAGTCTCAGGAAGGGAAGTGAAAACACTAAAGGCAAATAGGGAGTCAAAGCAGATTTTGTTAGGGGGTTTATGAAGGGTCTCACTTGAAACATATACATAAATCCATTAGCATGGGAAGTATTATACAAGCACATAGTAAAATAACACAGACTAGTAGCAATGGCTCTCCCTATAGCCAGTACAGGCTCAATGTGATGTAACAAATATAAATTATACATGCAAGTAGTGATATAACAAACAATATGAATCAATGTGATATTGTAAAAGATTCCCATAAGTACTAGAAAGAGGGTATATAAATAACAATCACATATAAACCTTCTTCAGCAACCAAGAGAGAGTCCAAAACCAATCTATTGTCCTTTACTTCACATGTGAGGAATACGATTCCTTCAAGTTTTGAAGTCCTGTAATAGTCTCATCATGTGTTAGGGAATCCAATGATTCCTGCAGATTTTGAAGTCCTGCAACAATTTTATTATGTATTAAGGAATCCAATGATTGCTGATGGTTTTCAAGTCCTGCAACAATCTTATCATGTCTCAGAGAATCCAATAATTCCTGCACTTTTTGAAGTTCTGCAACAGTTTTATCAACAATTTTTCATGTTCATATACATTGGGTCAACACTCATGCTTTTTCAATGGCGCATTTAGTCAGAAATGGAACCACCAGATATTTCTTGAGTTTTCTCTTTTTTTTCCCAGGTTTATCTCTTTTTCAGTCTCTCTGATGGACAAGGTCAATACAGCTTGTTGGCACTCATCTGCTTCCTTCACCATCTATAGAGATATAAGCAAACCCTCTCCTCCAAGCAGTTAATCTATCTGGTCCTTCCAGTCACCACTTTCTGGATCTCTCCACATCACCTGAAAATTATACTGGAGCTGCTTGCACTAGATGCTGCCCTTCAGGAGGGTTATAAAACCTATATTCTCCCCAAATGTAATCTCTTTCTCCCATCAGATTGCTTCTCAGCTGATTGATCATGTCTGAGTACTGAACTTCTAAAAATTCCCTGGATATAAGCTTGGCTGCCATCATGTCTCACCTGTCTTTCTGCCTGGGGCCCCCCTTTCATTTCCCTGAGTCAATCTACATTCTGATGTCTGCTGGGGCCCTGGAGCTGGGACTCACTTTCCATTTCCCTGAATCAACTACATTCTGATGCCCAATGGAAGCCTCCATTGCATTTTGGAAGTAGAATTTTGGCCTTGTTCTCTCACCCTGTCTTATCACTCTATCTCTATGCCAACACTGAGCTTTCAGATGCCCTATTTTTTAAATTATTTATTTATTTTTTTAAAATAATTTTTTATTGATAGAATGCATGCCAGGGTAATTTTTTACAGCATTATCCCTTGCATTCATTTCTGTTCCGATTTTTCCCCTCCCTCCCTCCACCCCTTCCCCCAGATGGCAAGAGTCCTTTACATGTTGAATGGGTTGCAGTATATCCTAGATACAATATATGTGTGCAGAAGCAAACAGTTTTCTTGTTGCACAGGGAGAATTGAATTCAGAAGGTATAAATAACCCGGGAGGAAAAACATAAATGCAAGCAGTTTATATTCATTTCCAGTGTTCTTTCTCTGGGTGTAGCTGCTTCTGTCCATCTTTGATCAATTAAGGCACTCTTTATCAAAGAGGTCCACTTCCATCAGAATACATCCTCAAACAGTCAGATGCCCTATTTTACCACATTGAAAGCATTGATGGGTCTCTCTGAAAATCCCTTGCCAAAAGTGACCCTGTCTCCCCATGTTCTGCATCATAGCCCAGATATAAAAGAAATTTGTGCCCACTGTGGCACAGTGTCTTATGATCTCCTCTAAAAGAGAATCTTTGTATAGTCCTAGTATAATTCTTCTACAAATCTCATTATCATTTTATCTAGCAGTTGTTTTATCATTATTACCATTCCTGCATTTTCACCAATAGTGAATAGCTGTTTGCAGATGCCCCATGAAATCAGCAAAGGGCTCATGTGGATCTTTTGCTATTTTCTTGAAGGCTTCCCCTGTATCTTGTTTTCCTGCAGAGTGTCCTATGCTTTGAAAGCAGCAGCAATTTGCTCATATGCTATCAAAGGGTAATTAATCTGTGCTAAAGTGTCTGCATACTGACCTATACCTGCTAGTTGATCAAAGTTGAGTGATATATTAACTCCATTGTGCTTATTTTCTTGATCTTGTATTCTACAGAATTCATTATATGTTAAAAGCCACAACAAGTTTTGTCCAGGTTCTAAACATGTCCTTGCTATAGATTTCCAATCACTAGGGGTTATAATCTCAAAAGCAAATTCTCTAATACCATCTTAACATAAGACAATATATCTCCATATACAGTGAAGCCCTTTTTCAGATCTTTGATAATATCCAGATCTTCTCCTGGGTTGACTTAAAAAATCAAATTCTTCAATCACAAGGTATACTTTTATTCTTAAATCAGATATATTCTTTCCTTTTTGAAAGCTTTAATTAATACCTTTTTAAATTGTGTTATAGGTGATGGACAAACCTGCTGCATGGGTGGTGTTGATTGTGTCATTGGTCCTTTCCTTTCTCCTCCACCCTCCTTTCACAAAGAGGAAATTGAGGAGGAAAAATGATAAGATAGGGGAATGCCCTAATGGCTCCTGCTATGAAGCACTACATTCCTTGATTTCATCAGCACTATACTTAATTCCTTTCTTGTCTAATTCTTTATGCTTTTCAGCTACTTTGTCAATACCATATCCTTTTTCCTCTTTCTTCTTTTTTCCTTATTCTAAAATAATTCTATAAAGCCAATTGTATTTTATTGTATATCTAGAAACTTTCCTTAGGAATTTAATCAAGACCATTATGATTATAGCATTTTATTAGTTGCTCTCCCACTAGTTTCCACTTATCTATGTCTATTCTTTCTTCCTCAGAGAACCAAGGGAACATGTACTGTAATGTTTCTGAGAGTTCAATGATCTGCTTCCAAGTTACAATCAAACCTTGTTCTTTATTAGCATAACTATGCATTCTACACATTTCCCTTGGGAAAGGTTCTTTTCTAAGCATTTGTCCTATTTCATCTGAAACATTAGTTTAGTCCTTACCAAAGTTTCCTGCTTGTCTACATTTTTACTTACCCTATTTCCAGGTCACAGGGACTTCATGTCAGTTGAGTGTGGTTCCTTAGTCCCTGTTCAGGTGCCAAAACATGTAATGTTCTGGTTAGCTTTCAGGAGGTCTCTTCACATGGGCCTTGATCTTAGTGGAGAAGTGATGAAGGCAGGAGAGCCACTATGAGGTCAAGTCTCCTCTTCTGTGACTGAGTTTGTCCCCAGTTTATATGCTTTATTACAATTAAGTCAATTAATCATACTGAGTATAAATCAATCATTATATCACTAGGGAACCATTATTTGTTGTAAGATTAAATCAACTGAGGACTTCCGGTTAAGATGGCGGAGAGGAGGCAGACAGCTGCATAAGCTCAATGCTTTCTCTCACTATCCATTTCATTACAAGCCTCTGAATTAATGCTTGACTGAAAAAAACCCACAAATAGTTACCAAGAGAAGCCATCCTTGAGATTCGCCAAGAAAGGTCTGTCTTTACTGGAGGGCTGGGATGGTTTTAGATCGGGCGCAGGCTGAGGGCAGCGGCAGTGTGAGCACGGGAGCAGACTGGAGAGGGGGTAGGGAGTGATCGCAGCCATCTCTGCGGGGAGAGCTTCGCTACAGGTTAGGATACTTTGCTCCGGCAGCAAGTCAGCAGCCCAGCAGAGAAGCTAAAAACACCGAGGCTGAAGAATACAACCCCAAACAGCTGGAGTCTCTCAGGACCTGGCCGCCCCCCCTTCCCCTCCCCCCACAGTGACTCAGCACACTCTGGGATCTCAGAGCGCAGGCGCACACAGTCCTGCTAGTGCCTCACTGCTGCCCCCTGCAGTCTGTAGAGGAAGCTCCATAACATACCCAGCCCCTCCCCCAAAGAAAGACTCCAGTTTTTTCTGTTTTTCTTTGGTAGTTTGTCTCTGATTATTAGACAGAATGAGCAAGAAGCTGAAGAGGACTTTAACCCTTGACAGCTTCTATACAGATAGAGAGCAGACTCTAAATCCTGAGGAGACTAAAAACAGACTGTCCCCAGGTGAATCCCCAAAGGAGGAGATCATCTGTTCCTCAGCACAGATGAACCTCATAGAAGTAATTAAAAAGGCTCTCACAAGGGAGCTAGAAGAAAAATGGGGAAAGCAGAGTGAGGCTTGGCAAAAGGAGAGGGAAGCTTGGGAAAAGGAGAGGGAGGCTTGGCAAAAGAGCCTGGAGAAAATTAAAGAGAGAGTGGATAAAGAAGTAAAATCCTTGAAAAATAGGATTAGTGAACTGGAAACAGAAAACAGCTCTCTAAAAAACAAAATTGGCGAAATGGAAAAAAATTCCACAGAACAAAAGAACTCAATTGGACAATTAGAAAAAGATTTTAAAAAAGTGAGTGAAGAAAATACTTCACTGAAAATCAGAATTGAACAAGTGGAATTGAATGAGTCGAGACAAGAAGAATCAGTCAAGAAAATCCAAAAAAATCAAACAATGGAGAAAAATGTGAAATACCTTCTGGGGAAGACAACAGACCTGGAAAACAGATCCAGGAGAGACAAGCTGAGAATCATTGGACTTCCAGAAAAAACATGATGAAAAAAAGAGCCTGGACACTATTTTTCCAAGAGAACTGCCCAGAAGTCATAGGAACAGAGGAAAAAATAAACATTGAAAGGATTCATCTATCACCCACTGAAAGGGATCCTAAAATCAAAACACCAAGGAATATAGTGGCCAAATGCCAGAACCCTCAGATGAAGGAAAAAATATTGCAAGCGGCTAGAAAAACCCAATTCAAGTATCAAGGAGCCACAATAAGGATCACCCAGGATCTGGCAGCATCCACATTAAAAGATCGAAGGGCCTGGAATATGATATTCCGAAAGGCTAAGGAACTTGGTATGCAACCAAAAATAACTTACCCAGCGAGAATGAGCATCTTTTTCCAAGGAAGAAGATGGACATTCAACGAAGTAAGCGGATTTCATCTATTTCTGATGAAAAAACCAGAACTTAACAAAAAGTTTGATCTACAAATATAGAACTCAAGAGAAATCTAAAAAGGTAAAGATTAATCTTGGGAACTATATTTTGACTATATAGATGTATAAAGAATACATGTATACCTTGTTCTAGAAATTGATGTGGAAAGGACATTGTATCAGAAAAAGGGTAAAGTGGGGGTAGTACATCTCATGAAGAGGCATAGGAAACCTATTATATCTGAGAGAAAGAATGGAGGGGGATGAATATAGTGGGTATCTTACTGCCTTCAGAATTGGCTTTAAGTGAAAAATCTTAAGACATATTCAATCTATGGTGAAACTTCTCCCACCTCATTGAAAAGTGAGAAGGGAAAAGTGAAAAGGAAAGGAATAAGCTAAGCGGAAGGGAATACGGGAACTGGGAGGGAAAGGGGTAAGATAGGGGGAGGAACTCTAAGGGGGGGGAGGGATACTAAAAAGGGAGGGCTGTGAGAAGCAAGTGGTGCTCACAAGCTTAATACTGGGAAGGGGGGGAAAGGGGAAAGAAGGGAGAAAAGCATAAACCGGGGTTAACAAGATGGCAAGTAATACAGAATTGGTCATTCTAACCATAAACGTGAACGGGGTAAACTCCCCCATAAAGAGGAAGTGGTTAGCAGAATGGATTAAAAGCCAGAATCCTACAATATGTTGTTTACAGGAAACACACCTGAAGCGGGGAGATACATGCAGGTTAAAGGTAAAAGGTTGGAGCAAAATCTACTATGCTTCAGGTGAAGTCAAAAAAGCAGGGGTAGCCATCCTGATCTCAGATCAAGCTAAAGCAAAAATTGATCTAATTAAAAGAGATAAGGAAGGGCACTATATCTTGCTAAAGGGTAGCATGGATAATGAAGCACTATCTATATTAAACATATATGCACCAAGTGGGGTAGCATCTAAATTCTTAAAAGAGAAACTAAGAGAGCTGCAAGAAGAAATAGACAGTAAAACTATAATAGTGGGAGATCTTAACCTTGCACTCTCAGAATTAGATAAATCAAACCACAAAATAAATAAGAAAGAAGTCAAAGAGGTAAATAGAATACTAGAAAAGTTAGATATGATAGATCTCTGGAGAAAATGTAATGGAGACAGAAAGAAATACACTTTCTTTTCAGCAGTTCATGGAACCTATACAAAAATTGACCATATATTAGGACATAAAAACCTCAAACTCAAATGTAGTAAGGCAGAAATAGTAAATGCATCCTTTTCAGACCACGATGCAATGAAAATTACATTCAACAAAAAACCAGGGGAAAGTAGACCAAAAAATAATTGGAAACTAAATAATCTCATACTAAAGAATGATTGGGTGAAACAGCAAATCATAGACATAATTAATAACTTCACCCAAGAAAACGATAATAATGAGACATTATACCAAAATGTATAGGATGCAGCCAAAGCGGTAATAAGGGGGAATTTCATATCTCTAAAGGCCTATTTGTATAAAATAGAGAAAGAGAAGGTCAATGAATTGGGTTTGCAACTAAAAATGCTAGAAAAGGAACAAATTAAAAACCCCCAGTCAAACACTAAACTTGAAATTCTAAAAATAAAAGGTGAGATCAATAAAATTGAAAGTAAAAAAACTATTGAATTGATTAATAAAACTAAGAGTTGGTTCTATGAAAAAACCAACAAAATAGACAAACCCTTAGTAAATCTGATTAAAAAAAGGAAAGAGGAAAATCAAATTGTTAGTCTTAAAAATGAAAAGGGAGAACTCACCACTAACGAAGAGGAAATTAGAGCAATAATTAGGAGTTACTTTGCCCAACTTTATGCCAATAAATTCGACAACTTAAATGAAATAGAAAAATACCTCCAAAAATATAGCTTGCCCAAACTAACAGAGGAAGAAGTAAATATCCTAAACAGTCCCATCTCAGAAAAAGAAATAGAACAAACTATCAATCAACAACCTAAGAAAAAATCCCCAGGACCAGATGGATTTACATGTGAATTCTACCAAACATTTAAAGAACAATTAACTCCAATGTTATATAAACTATTTGAAAAAATAGGGATTGAAGGAGTCCTACCAAACTCCTTTTATGACACAGACATGGTACTGATACCTAAACCAGGTAGGCTGAAAACAGAGAAAGAAAATTATAGACCAATCTCCCTAATGAATATTGATGCTAAAATCTTAAATAAAATATTAGCAAAAAGATTACAGAAAATCGTCACCAGGATAATACACTATGACCAAGTAGGATTTATACCAGGAATGCAGGGCTGGTTCAATATTAGGAAAACTATTAGCATAATTGACTATATCAATAACCAAACAAACAAAAACCATATGATCATCTCAATAGATGCAGAAAAAGCATTTGATAAAATCCAACATCCATTCCTAATAAAAACACTTGAGAGCATAGGAATAAATGGACTTTTCCTTAAAATAGTCAGGAGCATATATTTAAAACCATCAGTAAGCATCATATGCAATGGGGAAAAACTGGAACCTTTCCCAGTAAGATCTGGAGTGAAGCAAGGTTGCCCACTATCACCATTATTATTTAATATCGTATTAGAAACACTAGCCTCGGCAATAAGAGTCGAGAAAGAAATTAAAGGAATTAGAGTAGGCAATGAGGAAACCAAACTATCACTCTTTGCAGATGATATGATGGTATACCTAGAGAACCCCAGAGATTCTACTAAAAAGCTATTGGAAATAATTCATAATTTTAGCAAAGTAGCTGGCTACAAAATAAATCCCCATAAATCCTCAGCATTTTTATACATCACCAACAAAACCCAACAGCAAGAGATACAAAGAGAAATTCCATTCAGAATAACTGTTGATACCATAAAATATTTGGGAATCTATCTACCAAAGGAAAGTCAGGAATTATATGAGCAAAATTATAAAAAAGTCTCCACACAAATAAAGTCAGACTTAAATAATTGGAAAAATATTAAGTGCTCTTGGATCGGCCGAGCGAACATAATAAAGATGACAATACTCCCTAAACTAATATACCAATCAGACTTCCAAGAAAATATTTTATTGATCTAGAAAAAATAACAACAAAATTCATATGGAACAATAAAAAGTCGAGAATCTCAAGGGAATTAATGAAAAAAAAAATCAAATGAAGGTGGCCTAGCTGTACCTGATCTAAAATTATATTATAAAGCAGCAGTCACCAAAACCATTTGGTATTGGCTAAGAAATAGATTAGTGGATCAGTGGAAAAGGTTAGGTTCACAAGACAGAATAGTCAACTATAGCAATCTAGTGTTTGACAAACCCAAAGCCCCTAACTTCTGGGAAAAGAATTCATTATTTGATAAAAACTGCTGGGATAATTGGAAATTAGTATGGCAGAAATTAGGCATGGATCCACACTTAACACCATATACCAAGATAAGATCAAAATGGGTCCATGACCTAGGCATAAAGAATGAGATTATAAATAAATTAGAGGAACATAGAATAGTTTATCTCTCAGACTTGTGGAGGAGAAAAAATTTGTGACCAAAGATGAACTAGAGACCATTACTGATCACAAAATAGAAAATTTTGATTACATCAAATTAAAAAGCCTTTGTACAAACAAAACTAATGCAAACAAGATTAGAAGGGAAGCAACAAACTGGGAAAACATCTTCACAGTTAAAGGTTCTGGTAAAGGCCTCATTTCCAAAATATATAGAGAACTGACTCAAATTTATAAGAAATCAAGCCATTCTCCAATTGATAAATGGTCAAAGGATATGAACAGACAATTTTCAGAGGATGAAATTGAAACTATTACCACTCATATGAAAGAGTGTTCCAAATCATTATTGATCAGAGAAATGCAAATTAAGACAACTCTGAGATACCACTACACACCTGTCAGATTGGCTAAGATGACAGGAAAAAATAATGATGAATGTTGGAGGGGATGCGGGAAAACTGGGACACTAATGCATTGTTGGTGGAGTTGTGAACGAATCCAACCATTCTGGAGAGCAATCTGGAATTATGCCCAAAAAATTATCAAATTGTGCATACCCTTTGATCCAGCAGTGTTTCTATTGGGCTTATATCCCAAAGAAATACTAAAGAAGGGAAAGGGACCTGTATGTGCCAAAATGTTTGTAGCAGCCCTGTTTGTAGTGGCTAGAAACTGGAAATTGAATGGATGCCCATCAATTGGAGAATGGCTGGGTAAATTGTGGTATATGAATGTTATGGAATATTATTGTTCTGTAAGAAATGACCAGCAGGATGAATACAGAGAGGACTGGCGAGACTTACATGAACTGATGCTAAGTGAAATGAGCAGAACCAGGAGATCATTATACACTTCGACAACGATATTGTTTGAGGACATATTTTGATGGAAATGGATTTCTTTGACAAAGAGACCTGAGTTTCAACTGATAAATGACGGACAAAAGCAGCTACACCCAAAGAAAGAACACTGGGAAACGAATGTGAACTATCTGCATTTTTGTTTTTCTTCCCGGGTTATTTATACCTTCTGAATCCAATTCTCCCTATGCAACAAGAGAACTGTTCGGTTCTGCAAACATATATTGTATCTAGGATATACTGCAACATATCCAACATATAAAGGACTGCTTGCCATCTAGGGGAGGGGGTGGAGGGAGGGAGGGAAAAAAAAATTGGAACAGAAACGAGTGTCAATATAAAGTAATTATTAAATAAAAATTAAAAAAAAAAGATTAAATCAATCATGCTGAACTAGAGAACTCTTAATCACCATGCTAAATTAGATAACCATTGTATTATCAATTCCACTGAGTTAACATCTTATTGTAAGAATCCTTGCCTCAAGTATATTTCTTCAGAGTTCTGGCCCATTACAATAAAGTATTCAATGGAGCTGAATTGCTTACATACCTATAATTCTTTTAAAAATTATATCACTTATAATAGCACAACTATAAAATAAATTTGAATACATATCCCTATAACTTCTTGATTTTATTTTACTTTTAAACATTATCCCTTATATTTAACTTATAATATATATATATGTGTGTGTGTGTGTGTGTGTGTGTGTGTGTGTGTGTGTGTATTTCTAGATCAAAAGGTATGAACAATTTGGCCCCTAATAATAAGGGAGTACTTATAAGTATCATCTTCCCATGTAGAAATGTAAACAGATTAATATATATGAAGTCCCTTATGATTTCTTTTCTCTGATTACTTTCCTATATTTCTCCTGAGTCCTTTATTTGAAAATTAAATTTTCTAATCATCTCTTGTCTTTACATCATGAATAGTATTCAAATTATTAAAGATGCTAAATAAGATACAGGAAGAAATCAACAATAAAACTATATTTGTGGGATACCTCTTCCCTTAGAACTTGATGAATGGGCCCAAAAAGTAAACAAGAAAGAAGATATGGAAGTAAATAGACTTCATTTCTAGAAACAATTGTGGAGAAAACTTCTAAAATAATACATTTATATCTTTGAAAATGAAATGACAGGTATAAAATTTGCTTAGAAGAATTGGTATTGATGTGTGTAGAATGATTTAAAAAAAGAATGAAATAAATGAGGAAGAAGCATTTGAATGTTGGAAATGCAGCAGAAAGGATGTTGTAGTGAACTTGGAATAAATTAACAACCTTATCAGTCTTTGGGAATAAAATAGAAAATAATAATCCAAAAGAGCCATTTATTAAGGTGTTATGAATTTTCATAGAATTTCAGATTATATTTTTATGACTTGTATTTATTGAGAAAATGGTTTTGAGACTGAACAATTACTGTAATTAACTAAACTAAGATATGTAAGCAGTAAGGAAACTAGGAAGTTTAGTGAATATCTGAGTTCAAATCTGACATTATACACCTACTATCTATGCAATTCAGGCAAGTCACTGAAAATCTTTTTGCCTTATTCAACCAGTTATTTTTTTCAAGAAAAGCACTTGGAAAGTACTGGTGTTATATGATTCAGAGAGTCACAAAGAGGTAGACATGCTTAAATGATTGAATAACAAGTTCTAAGAATAATAAGAAGAAAGTACATATTGGTTTAAGTGATACTAATACTATGCATACAGTATACTCAGGTTTTATGGCATTCTCTTCACAAAAATCACTTTAACTAGTAGTTTATATAATAAAATGTAGTAAAATGGAAATAGCAGGTATTATAGGTCCGTAAGCCTTGGTTTAAATCTAACCATCTGACACAAGTGTGAGCCTGAGCATACCCCTTCTTCTTCCAAGGCTACAGGTTCATCTGTCAAAAGACAAGACATGATTTCTGAAATCCCTCTGGCTCTAGAAATCCTTGTGCTATTGAAGCACACAGTATTTGCTTTTAGTCACATAGGTGCAAGTATTAAGTCAGGGAATTGAACTCAGATGTTCTTATTCAAAATGTAGAAATCTTTTCTCTTTTTTAAACTGAATCATTTTTATGCTTCTGAATTTTCTTGGAAAAATCATTACTTCTATAAATATCATATGTTCTATATATTAATGTGAAAATTAAATAATTCAATGGAAGCAATTATTCAGCTTCAGGAGTTTCATGAGGGTATCACTCAATGTTCTGAAAGTTCACCTGTTGCGCTGAGAGAAGTTAATGAAAAATACCCAAATTTACTCATGATGAATACTGAGACTTTTCAATACTTGTTTCAGGAAAATTTTATGTATCTCCATATTTATTTTGTTTTAAGAATACATTAAAGAAATGAGCCTATATATATTATGTTATTGTCCTATTTTATAATGGTGGTGATATGTGTGTCTTTCCATTTGAATACTGAGTCATGCAAAAGGCAAGAGCTGGAAAATAACAAATATTTACAGCAACCTGAAATCATTAATCTTAACAATATATTTAAATTTAAATGTAATTAACATGAATATTTTATTCATATCAATTACTATTACAGATAGACTTTAATGCCAAATTCACATAAAATGTGCAAAGTGATAGTTACATTTTTTATTCTTAAAAGCATAAAGCTTTATTGGCCAGAAACGTTCTGTTTTAAAACCATTCACACTTAGCTTTATTTTCTTCGACTTTTCTATGAAATGCTTTTTTTTTAAAAAAGTTGTTCACTTTATAGAACCATAGATATTAGAAACACTAAGTCACAGATCATTTCAAAGGCTTTGATAGCTTAAACACAGTATGGGGATTTTTTCATAGACTTTCAAAATAATGTTTACAGAACTATAAAAAACCAACACAAAATTTTCTTTTTTATTAAATTCCTTCATATTTTTAAAAGTATGTGAATTTAGATGCATGAAGCTGTAAATTTAAGGCTATGATAAATTATGATTATATGATTAATTCACATTTTTAAACTCTTTATTTTCAAAATAAATACATGAACATTTTTTGACGTTCACCCCCTACAAAACTCTGTTCTATTTTTTTTCCTTTTCTTCCCCCAACCTCTCCTGCACCCAGCAAAAGATACAATAAAAATGAGACATGTGGGATTTGTCTAAACATATTTCCACAAATGCTGCACAAGAAAAATAATTTCCAAAAGGGAAAAATGAGTAAGAAAACAAAATGCAAACAAACAACAACAAAAAGAGTGAAAATACTATGATGTGGTTCACATTCAGTTTCCACTGTCCTCTCTCTGGGTGCAGATGTCTTTCTTCACCACAAGGCCTTTGAAATTGGTTTAAATCACCTCACTGTTGACAAGAACCATGTCTATCAGATTTAATCATTATATAATCTTGCTGCAGACAGGTGATCTCCAGGTTCTGCTCATTTCACCTAATATCAGTTCATGTAAATCTCTCTAGACTTCTCTGAAATCATCCTGATGATTATTTTTATAGAAAAATAATATTCCATAACACTCATATATCTTAATTTGTTTAATCATTCTCCACCTGGTGGGCATCCACTGTTTCCAATTTTTTGCCTTTACAAAAAGGGCTGCCACAAACATTTTTGTACACATGGGTCCCTTTCCCCCCTTTATGATCTCTACAGGATACAAGCCCAGTAGAAATATTGGTGGATCAAAAGGTATGAACAATTAGGTCGCCCTGTGGGCATAGTTGCAAATTGCTCTCCAGAATGATTGAATTGATTCACATCACCACAAAAAATATATTAGTGTCCCAGTTTTCTCACATCCCCTCCAACATTTGTCATTATAATTTCCTATCATTTTAGTCAATGTGAGAGGTATGTAGTGGTGCCTCAAAGTTGTCGTCATTTGCATTTGATCAATAGTGATTTAGAGCCTTTTCATATGACTAGAAATTGTTTCAATGTATTCATCTGAAAATTGTCTTTTCATATCCTTTGACCAATTTTCAATTAGAGATGGCTTGAATTCTTATAAATGTGAGTCAATTTTCTATACATTTTAGAAAAGAAGCTTTCAACAGAAACTTTAATGTAATTTTTTCCCATTTTATTTATTCCCTTCTAATTTTGTCTGTATTCTTTTTATGTATACAAAAGATTTTAAACTCAATATATTCTAAATTATTCATTTTGATTTCAACAATGTACCACATTCTTCTTTGATCACAAATTCCTTACTTCTCCACAGATCTGAGGTGTATACTATCTTATGTTCTTCTCATTTGCTTTAATTTCACTCTTTATGTCTGGATCATGAACACATTTAAATTTTATCTTGGTATAGGGTGTGGGTAAATGCCTAGTTTCTTCCACACTAATTTGCAATTTCCACATCAGTCTATGTCAAATAATGAGTTCTTATCCGCAAGAGTGAGGTCTTTGAGTTTGTGAAATACTAGATTACTATAGTCATTGACTGTTTGTCCCATTAATCTAACCTATTTCCCTGATTGACTATTTTATTTCTTAGCCAATATCAAATGGTTTTGATGATCATTGCTTTCTAATAAATGAGGTCACCTTCCACCTTCAGTTTCATGTTGTTTCATTAAGTCCCTTGAAATTCTTGACGTTTTGTTCTTCCAGATGAATTGTTTTGTTATTTTTCTAGCTGTAAAGTAATTTCTTAAGAGTTTGATTGGTGTGGAACAGAATAAGTAGATAAATATAGGTAGTATTGTCATTTTCATTATATTTGCTTGGCCTATCCATGAACACTTGATAATTTTTTTTTTTTTCCATGAGAGTAGTGTGGAAAGTGTTTTATAATTATATTCACACAGTTTTTCCATTTAGGTATTTTACATTTTCTTCTATTTTTTTTTTCATTTTTTCAGTTTTATTTGATTGATTTTTGTTTTCTTTATTAGGTCATTCATTTCCATTTGTTCATTTCTAAATTTTAGTGAATTATTTTCTTCAGTTTTGTTGTTGTTCTTTTTATATTTGACCAAATAAAATTTTAATGAGTTGTTTTATTTAATGATTTTTTTTTTCATTTCACAAATTCTGTTTTTCAAGGAATTATTTACTTTTTTCCATTTTGTCAAATCTATTTTATAAAAAGTTATGTGTTTTTTTTTTTTTTTTCCACATCATCAAATATATTTTGTAAGGGGTTATTTGCTTTTTCCATTTTACTAAGTCTAATTATTAAAAGAGTTTTCTTCAGATAATTTGTTTCCTTTTCCAAACCATCTTGCAAACTTCTCATTTTCTTTCTACATTTTCCTTCTAACTCTCTTAAGATCTTTTTCGAATTCTTCCAAGAGAGCTTTGTGATATGGGGACCAATTCATATCACCCTTTAGGGTTTCATCTGGAGATTATCTGCTTTTAGTATCCTCAGGGTTTGAAATGTATTCTTCACTTTCTCCATAAAAACAAACAAACAAACAAAAACAAAAGAAAACAAACAAACAAACAAAAAATCCATGTTGTTTTTTTTTTTGTTTGTTTGTTTTTTGGTTTTTTTTGTTTGTTTTGTTTTTTGTTTTTTTTTGTTTTTTGTTTTTTTTTTTTGCTTTTTGCTCATTTTTCTGTTTTTAGGGCAATGGGAAGTTTGTCCTAGCTTCCTCTACAAGCAAAAGTGACTATATTGGGTCACTGCTTATTAACTTCCAATGCTGGGCAGGCATAGACAGATCCTTTATTATACAGTATTTAGGGACACACTATTTGCCTTTTGTATTTGGGTTGTATGTCTTACCCCTAATCTTCTCATCTATTGGTTTGCAACTAGAAAAGAATAACTAACATTGTTGTAAAGTCCTTTTGTTATATTTTTCTTGGGGCCAACACCACCCTGGATTTCTGAACTGTGCCTGTGCTTGCCACATCCTTCCATACCCAATTGAAACAGACATGCTGAAGTTCTTGCAAAATATGCTCTACTGGAAACTTGCTACCCTTGAAATATTTGTGGGTTTTGTCACTCCAAAAGCAGTTCAGAGGTTTGACTTTGACTTGGTGGTGATCAGAAGGACACAATGGAGAGCCTAGATAAACACATGTCTCCTCCCTGCCATCTTAGCTCCACCCCAATTAACTTTTCTAAACTGAAATTCTGCAGAGGGGAAGATTTGAAATTTGGAGAAAAACCCATCCTTTTCTCAATAGTGAGAGTTAGAAAAATATCATACTGTCTAAAGACAGCTCATCTTTTTCTATTCTAATCAGATATAGCTTGCAAAAAAATCTGCCCATAGACTATAAATGAATTACAATTTTAGTTGAAACTATCTAGCTAAATTATCTATAATGTAGCATAATGGGAAAAGCTATGAAGAGATTAAATTTTGTACTTTATCATCTCCAAGCCCTTAAAAAAGTCACTTATTACATTGAACCTCAATTTTGTCATCTCTGATGATCTCATGACTAATTTCAGTCATGACAATACTTGTGTTATTTGTCAAATAAAATTACTATGAGAAATGTTCTTTATAAACCAAAATTCCAACAAAATGGATAGATAATTTAACTCACCCTTCTGTAAGTCTTTTGATGATTATGATCAGAACTACTTTTATCAACTTTCTGACCTCAGTCATATAGAAAAGCCTCACCAAATTGAATAGAATGATTAATTTAGTCATAAGTAATGTGAATCAAAATTATTTTCAAGTGTAGATGATGGGTTCTCTAGATATATTTATTTTTTGTAGAATATAAATCATTCACTCAAGAGATTATGCTAAATTCTAATGTAAGCCAGATAACAACTGAGACATCACATGGGAATTTATAAAATTATTAGTTCTTCCCTCAAATTATTTAATAAGTAAAGAATACAGAGAAAATTAAGCAAATATCCGTTCTTCCTGTAGATAGTCAAACATCTCTCTAATTTTGGAAGCAAATAGACTTATCTTAAGAGGTATTTAAAGTCAATAGCCTACTTTGCAGTATTATCTAGGTTTGGAGACAGGAGTCATGCCCTCATTTCATGAATGAGAAGTATGTTTTTTAAATGAAGGAAGTGATTTCATATTCTGCAACATCAGAGTAATATGTTATGCACTATTGTATATTAAATTAATTTCCTTGTTATGAGAGATTTTTTCCAAAAATGAACAAATGCTTTTCCCAGGGATTTCTGAGAAATTTAGTGATTTCTGACCACTGTGTTTTATCAATAGACATAGATCATAAAGGAAACTAGTTCTTTGTAATTTTTAGTGAAATAAATATTTCCACATCAGAATAGGAAGTGCTAGTAGATAGAAATGATTTTGAGACTAAATAGGCTACCATCTAAATTCTTTTTTGTTGTTGTAGTTTAAAAAATAATAATCTTTTATTTGGATTATGGTAAGTTAGATTTTATACTCCTAACCCTTTTAAAAACATTTTAATTATTATTATACCTTTTTATTTACAAGATGTATGCATGGGTAATTTTTCAGCATTGACTCTTACAAAACCTTCTGTTCCAACTTTTCCCCTCCTTCCCTTCACCCCCTACCCCAGATTTCAAGTAGACCAATACATGTTAAACATGTTAAAATATATGTTAAATACATATGTATACATATCTATACAGTTATTTTGCTGCACAAGAAAAATCAGACTTAGAAATAAAGTAAAATTAACCTAAGAAAGAAATCAGGCCAAGATGGCAGAGAAGGCACACTCAACTTTCTAAGCTCCTCTCATTCCCTCAACCAACTATTAAATTCAGCCTCAAAAATAGCTCTTCACTGCTAAAACTCATGAAGATTAGAAGCACTACAACTTACCAACCTAAGATAATCTGGAAGCTCTCCAGGAAAGGTTTGTCCTGAGGGGCCAGGAACAAACTAGCGCAGGCAGCGAGAGTCTAGCATCCTGAGCAGACCAAGGGCAGAGGTGATCTCTGTGGCTAGAGAAGTTATAGAGATGACTCTGCTATAGGCTAACTGCTCTGCCTTGATTACAAAGCAGTAAACTGCCAGAGAAATTAAAGCCTAAAACAGAAGCTATTCTAAAAAATGCCAGAACCTAACAAGATCTGGCTTTAACCACCCAAACCTGGAAGTAACTCAGGCAGCCACATCCTGCAGTTTGGGGCTTTTGCAGGGACAGATGAAAATCTGTAAGGCAATGGGGCACAGCCCAGGGAAGCCTCTAATCTGTACAGAGCGGGGCTTGGCCTGGGGCAATAGAATTTCTCCAGCAGGACTTCCTGGGGCAGAGATACTTCCTATCCCTGCAGGGCCATTTGCTGCTCAGCTGCTAATACCCTTAGGTGGGATTTGGCTTGGGGTAGTGAAACTCTCACTGCTCAGCATATCCCAGGGCAGTCATTATCCCACACAGCAGGAGTTCTTTGCAGGGCACTTTCCCGGTTTAGCCCTGCAGGGCTGAGTTACTTATATCAAGAAATTAATTGTATAAAGATCTAGATTTAGAAGTTCTCTAGGGTTACCCATGGCTCCCCCTTTCTTTTGTTTTTGGAGGAGTGTCTTAATGTTTCTGTTTCTTCTCTCTATTATTGCCTGACCTTGAGGATTAAAAGGTATGCCAATGGTGTGTAAAATGTTATACTGTGCACAAAAGTGTGCAAAATGTTTAGAAGTATATGGAACTTCCCTCACTGCAAGTATAATGCTTGTGGCACACCCCTAATTGCAAATGCTTGGATAAGGAATTCAGTGACAACTCAGGCTGTCTCTTTTGCTGTTGTTATTTCAAAAGTGAATCCTAAAAAGATCTCTACTACAACATGGAGAAAAGACAGATGACCAAAAGATTTATAATGGGTCACATCCATTTGTCAGATTTCATTGGGTCTCAAACCACGAGGATTCTTGCCTGGAGGGAGTGTAGGAATGTGGAAAGGAAGGCAAGCTGTATAGGCTTTTACTATGCCCCTATCTTCCACTCTTGTTATTCCAAATTGTAAACCTAAAGCGCAAACAACCTGATGATATTTAGAATGAGATTCTTGGGCTTCCTGAAATAAAGAAGCACTGGTTAACATAGTTAAAAAGCTATCTGCCTTTGAATTTCCATCAAAAATAGGACCTGGAAGTCCACTGTGTGAATGGACATGAAAGATAAATATCTTACCTGGATGCTTTCTCACTTGCTCTTGAAGTTCATTAAAGAGCTGATAAATATTAGAAGCTGCAAATTTTATTTGGGGTGTGGCAATTCTTTGTACCACATTTACTGAATAGGCTGAATCAGATATTTTATTTATATCTCCTGGATAATAAGTAAGTGCTTGCATGATTGCATATAATTCATTCTGCTGAATGTTCTGAAAAGGAGTTCTGACTACTCTATTTATAGTTAAATCATGAGAATATACAACACAAATATTTTGTTTGGATGTGTCTGTAAAGATAGTTGGTCCTTTAAGAAGAACCTTAGAAACCTTTTCTTTAAAAATCCATTACCAATTATGTAATAGTTGGGTTATCTTTAATGGAGACCCATGTTCAAAATCTGGAGCTGCGGTCAATAAGATTTGCTACTCTGGGATGGTTTCACAGCAAACATTAAATTGTGCATTAGTATAAAATGTGTATATTTTGTCAGGTCTTACTCCAGATAATTGTACTGCTCACTTAGTAGCCTTTAATAAAATTCTAGCCACAAGCACTGGGTAAGGAGTAAGGCTTTGTTCTGGTTGTGTTGGGAGGTTCACCCACGCTATCACACTGTCTCCTTGATGAAGGACTGCTCTGGGTGCCTCTTTTGTAGCAAAAACTGATATTTCCAAGGGTTTTTGAGTGACTCTTTTAACCACATTGGATAAAGCCAGTTCACTTTCTCTCTCAAAGCCTCTTGCACTTCTTTTGTAAGCTGGTATGGTGAGTTTAAAGCAGTGTCTCCCCTTAAAATGTCATATAGAGGTTGCAATTGATTGGTAGTTCAGTCTAACACTGGACACATTCATTGGATATTTCCTATTAATTTTTGGAAATCGTTTAAGGTGTCCAACTTCTCTATTCTTAAAGAAAGCTTTTGGACTGGAATCGCCTTAGGATATACTTCATATCCTAAATATAGAAAAGGAGTGTGCCTTTGAATTTTTTCTGTAGCTATATGCAATTTGTAATTTCTTAGTGTTTTTATGGTCTTTTGTAGACATACTTCTAACATTTGTTCCTCAGGTTCCCACCCCCAAATATCATCCATATAATGTAACAATATTACTTTTGGAAATGTTTTTCTTACTGAAGTAAGAGCAGCATTTGGCACATAGTAGGTCTATTTTTCATTTCCTGTGGCAAAACTGTCCATCCATATCTTTTATAAGGCTCAGCTAAATCAATGCTGGGCACTGAAAAGGCAACTCTTTTCATATCCTCCTTATCTAGAGAGATAGAATAGAAACAATCCTTAATGTCTATAACCCAAAGAGGTCATTCTCTAGTCGACTGAGAAGGAGATGGAAGTCCAGGTTGAAGAGTTCCCATAATTTCCATTTGTCTATTTACTCTTCTTAAAGCAGTCAACATCTTCCATTTTCCAGATTTCTTTTTTTCTAACAAATACTGGGGAATTCCAAGGACTTAGAAAAGGTTGTAAGTGTCCTTGGTCAAGTTGCTCTTGCACTATATCTACTAAGACCTGAATTTTATTCCTTGTTAAGGGCCACTGTTCTACCTACACTGGTGTATCAGTTTTCCACTAAATAGGAACCAGTGAGAGTGCAGGCAGGCCTTCAACAACAGCTCTACATAAAAAGCTGAAGTACTTAATTGTAATCCTATTTGCTGTAAAATGTCTCTTCTCCACAGGTTGATGGAGTTTTTTTCAACTACAAAAAGAGTAAAAACTCCTGTTTCATTTTCAAATGGCCATCTCATAAGGGCAGCACTAACTTCTGCTGCTATTGATCCTCCTACACCAGACATATAGATTTCTGTCTTAATCTTTGGCCAATAACTGGGCCAGCTGGTACCTCTAATGACTGTATGATCTGCACCCATGTCTAACAATCCTTCTAATGGTATTCCATTTATATAGATAGTGAGCATAGGTCAGTCAACTGTCACAGATGCAGTCCATAATGTTCCTGGATTCTGCTGCTTGGAGTCAGAATCTGGGCAACTATGATCAGGTTGTCTATTAGCGGTATATAATATTAAACCTGATGCTACTACTTCTCCTGGTTGATAAGTCACACATTGTCTACCTGTGTCAGTGACTGGGATATTAGCCATACACATCACTGCATGGATGAAAACTGTTTTGTAAGTACTCTCAGGAGGTGAAATGGTCAAGCCTACTGTGCCTGGAGGCAAAGGATTCATAGGCTGGACAGGAACAGATTTCATCTCTCCAGGGAATATCTCAGTAGTCCTTTCTGCATGCAACTCTTTTTTTCCTTATTGCAATCCCTTTTTCTCCTTTGATTGCTTCTTGGCTGATAGATCATGTAATCCCTTTCTTCCATCTGATTGCTTTTTGGCTGATTGATTATGTCTTAATATTCAATTTCTAAAGACTCTCAGGGTGTAACCTCAGATGCCATCATGCCCCCCTGGGACCCTGAAGTTGGGACCCACTTCTCATTTCCCTGGGTCAATCTACACATTCTGAGGCTCAGTGGAAGCCCTTGTGCCATTTTGGACATAGGGTTTTAGGTCTTATCTCATCCTGTCTTCTTTCACCCTGTCTTCTCTATTTCCATACCTACACAGGGCTCTCAGGTATACTGTTTTTCCACCATGAAAACATCAATGATTTTCTCTAGAAGTCCTTTGTCAAAAGGGACCCTATATTCCCATGTTCATCATAATCTGGGTATAATAAGTATTTGTGCCCACTCTGGCACAGCATCTTATTATCTTCTCTAAAGGAGCATCTTTGTGTAGTCCCCATATAGTCTGTCTTCAAACCTCATTAGCATTTTCCTTAGCCAGTTCTCTGATCATTATTTCTGTAGCTGCATTTTCTCCAATGGTTCTTGTGACAGCTGTTTGCAAATGTCTCACAAAATCCACAAAGGGTTTATTGGGACCTCGCTACATTTTTGTGAAGGCTTCCCCCTGATCTTTCCTTGGGAGGGAACTCCAAGATTTTGTTGCAGCAATAGTAATTTGCTTATAAACTGTTATAGGGTAATTAATCTGTTCTGAATTCTCTGCATACTGACCTTCAACTGCTACTTGGTCAAAAGTGCAGAAAAGACAATATCATAATCATTGGACTACTTCAAAGCTATAATCAAAAGCAGGACTGGACAACACCGTTCAAGAACTTACTGAGAACAAATTGTTCTGTTATCCTGGAACCAGAACTCAAAATAGTCATTGAAAGAATCTGCCAAGATCTCAGGAAAGAGATTCAAAAATAAAATCTCCAAGAAAAGTTGTAGTATAATTACAAATCATTAGGTCAAGGAAAAAAAATACTACCAGTGACCAGACAGAAACAATTCAAATATTGATGAGCCACAATCAGGATTATGCAAGACTTGGCAACTACAATGATAAAGAATTGAAGGTCAAGAAATATGATATTCCAGAAGGCAAAGGAGCTAGCACTATAACCAAATATCAACTACATAATGAAATTAATTATGTTTCTAAAAATAAAAAAAAAGTTCAATTAAATTGAAGAATTTCAAGCTTTCATAAGGAGATAAGAATTGGAGAATAAGGGGATAAATAATATCTAGTATCAAAACCCAAAAGAAGATTTAGAAAAAAAGGAAAAAGAGGCAGCTAAGTGGTTCAGTGGATAGAGTACCAGCCCTTCAGTCAGGAGGACCTAAGTTCAAATCTGGTCTCAGACACTTAATACTTCCTAGCTTGTGATCTTGGCCAAGTCACTTAACCTCAATTGCCTCAGCCAAAAAACAAAACAAAACAAAAACAAATACAAAAAAGGAAAAACACATAAGGGATTCATTAGAGCTGAACTTATTATAAACCTACATGGGAAAATAATTGTCGCAGTTCTTAAAAATTGTACCACTGATGGCAGAAATAGAAGGAATATGCATACATAGAGGATACAGGTGGAGTATAAGATAAATTTGAGTGATGGACATATAAAAATAATTAAAGAATGAGAAAGAAGTAAAGAAGGAGTAAATTATTTCATATGAAGAGCTGTAAAAATTCTTACAGTGAGGGAAAGATGGGACAGTGGGTAATGGGCTTGAACATTACTTATGTAAGTATTGTTTCAAAGAGGAAATAACATACTCAATTAGTTCAAAATAGAAATTGAACAGAACTACTACTGAACAGAAAATTAGAAAGGAAGATCAAGTAAAGATAGTTGGAGGTATTGGGGGTGCTGATAAAAGAGACTAGATTTAGGGAGAAGATAGAAAAATGCAGGTGAGGAGAGAAAAGCTAAAAGGGAAGAGAAGACAAACAAGATAAAAAATAAAATGGATGGAGACATAATTATCAATCAAAACTGTGAATGTTAATGGAATGAATTCCCTTATAAAATAAAATAGATATAACACTGAATAGAAATGCCATAATCCTGCAATGTGTTGTTTAGAAGAAACATACCTGAATCAGAGAGACAAACATAGCATAAAGATAAAAGATTGAAGCAAAATATATTCTACTTTAGTTGATGTTATGGAAAGGGGAAAAAATTAACAGTATAAATAAAATAAATAAATTTACAAGTAAAAGCAAAATTAGATTTAATTTAAAAAGATAAGAAAGAAAACTATATCTTGCTAGGAGATACCATAGACAATGAAATAATAATATTAAATATATATTCACCAAGTGGCATAACATCCTAATTCTTTTAGCTTTTTTTTCTTTTTTCTAACCAATTAAGTAACTTGCCCAAGGTCACACAGCTCATAAGTTTTAAGTGACTAAGGCTAGAATTGAACTCAAGTCCAACTGACTCCAAGACCAGCACTCTATTTACTGCACCATCTAGGTGCCCCTTTATCCAAATCATTAAAGGAGAAGTTAAATACTTCTATTTATTTAGAATAAATAGCTACATATACATATAAAATCAGCTATATGGCCAAACAAAAATAGAGAGCATTTCAAAGTGCAAAATAGATCATTTTTATTTTTATTTTTTATTACTTTAGGTTTAAAAGCTTTTGCAAAAACAAAACCAATGCAAACAACATTAGAGAGAAAATGGAAAGCTGCAAAACCAATCTATAAGTGTCTCTGATAAAGGTCTCATTTCACACACACACAGAAAGAGGAGAAAGAGAGAGAGAGAGAGAGAGAGAGAGAGAGAGAGAGAGAGAGACAGAGAGACAGAGAGAGAGAGAGAGAGAGAGAGAGAGAGAGGTTTTTTTCTTTTTATTGACAAAACTGATCTTACACTTTTAATCCATTATTAGATTACATTAGGTTTTAAAAATGCAGCATTAACCAAAAAAAGGAAGATTTCCCTGAATTACTTCATTAAGAATTAAAAGAGAGAAAGAAAGTTAAATGGAAATTGGGAAAGAAATTAATTGTTTGAGATTGTAGTACTATCAATAGGAAGTTCACTCATGGTTTATATTTACTCTGATTGAGAAGAAAAACATTATTGGATAAATGACCATGAGTTAGAATATTTTTTTCATGCTGGCAGCTTTGTACTGGCTCAGGTAATTTAGGTGGTAGGAAGAAGATTGTTTAAGATCACATAATGCTTTTGGAGTATTCAGCAGAAAAAATGAATATACTGTTCTACAATCCATTTGTAAAATAATTTATTATGAAAAATCAATTGTATATAAGGTATTGATTGTATACCTGGATTGATTTCCAGCTAAAATTTTGAAATTGGTTCAAATGAGTGATCTGCTTAAAGATTTTCAATTTCATCAAAATTGAGTAATTCTTTCCAATGGATTCAATAAATGAAAAGTTGATTATTTCTTTTGTGTATCAGGTATTTCTCTGGACAGTGTAATTAAGTCTTTAATAATGAGTAAAAATGTCTTTAATGATGAGTAAAAAAAGGAATAAGGGAATACTTGAGAAAGTGACTGTATATGTATATGTGTGTCTCTGTGTGTTTATAAGGGCATAGATGTGACTGTAAGATAAATTGATAGAAATAAAATGATTATCTACTTCTTTTTCCCCTTTATTAAAAATAAACCTGACATCTCTAGTTTCCAACACTTTTGAGTCATACTGAATTAAAAGAACATAATTGTTTAGTAACACCAAGTTGAACTATTACCAGCACGTAAGAAGATGAAATTGCAGATAAATAACAAAATCTGGAATATGGAAGAAGTAGGCTCAATATAACCTGATATAAGTTTTATATCTTATCAAAGATATCAAGATAGCATTTACATATACATAATATACTTGTTCATCACATAAGCCTGGGTAAACCACAACTTCAGTTTTGCACTAATTTCCTCATCTACAATTTATAGATAATAGTAACACTTGTATCTTAGGGTCATTGTGGGTTAAAATGAGATATGTTTACAAAGTACTTAAAAATTTTTAAGGTAGTACATAAAACTACATAAACTACATAACTACATAAACTACATAAAACATAAAATGTTATTATTGATTATCACATAGATTATGTAGATATAGCATATTGGGTCATAGTTAATATTCTTAAACCAATAATTTCATGTCTATTCATGGCCTTTCCTTGCCTATCAGTTGTTAGTATGAATAATTTGAAATTGACTGAAATATTACCTCTCATTGATTTCCTGTCAAGATTAAATGTAAAAACATCATTCTGTAATGAAATACAAGCTACACATAATTATATAATCAAGGGATTTCTAATTCAAAAATTCTTTCTTTCACTCATACAATGATCAGTTCCACAAAAGATAATGGAATGAGCAAATTGGAAAAAGTTGAGAAGTTTTTATAGATGCTGTGTATATGTCTATATGTATTTACTGCTGATTAAAATGAAGAGAATACTTAAGCAGACAATTTCCAAGGTTACAAAGTTTTCTCTCCTCTGAGTTAAAATATAACAGAAAAGAAAGTGCTGCAATCTCATTATTTCATCAAATGTCCAGAAATATATCCTGAAAAAAAGAAAATTGAATTAAAAGAAAAAATAAAGTTCTTTCAATAATACATGATGATAGAGTGTTAATTTGTAAAGCAGATTAAAAACTTATAATCTTAAATCATTCAAGTTTTATATCTTATCAAAGATATCAAAATAGCATTTACGTATATATAATATACACACATATGTACAGCTCTCAGGAGGATCTAGATTCCAGCATAAGTCTTTGGTCTTAGAAAAGGAGTGATGAGGCAGGACTCTTGTGGAAGGTCAACCATGAAGTCTGTTTATTCCAAATTCTCTCAGCCTTAAATAGCCTAATAAGGAAGAAAGAAAGGAAGGACAGGTGGGAAAGTGAAAGAAAAATATAAGCAGGAAGAGCCAAAAAAGAGAAAGAAAATTATGAACCAGTCTCCCTGATGAATATTGCTGAAACATTTAAAATAAATATTTGTAAATAAATTGTAATAGCATCACCAGAATATTACTCAATCACTAATACATTAAATAAATTGGGAGAACAAGGGATAGTTTACCTTTCAGATCATTAGAGAAAGTTGGAATTTATGACCAAATAAGAAATAGACTACATCATGAAATACAAATGAAATCATTCTGGTTACATTAAAAAAGTTTCCCCACCAAAACTAAAACAAACCAAAACAAATAAAAAACAAAAACAATGCAGCAAAGATTAGAAAGAATGCAAAAAGCTGAGAAATAATTTTTATTGGCAGTGCTTCTGGTAAATGCCTCATATCTAAAATATAGAAAGAAGTGAGTCCAATTTATAAGAATACATGCCATTCCCAAGTTGATAAATGGTCAAAGGATATGAATAGACAGATTTGAGATGACAAAACTAAATCCATCTATAGTCATATTAAAAAAAAAACACTCTAAATCATTAATTATAAAAGATGAAAATAAAATAACTCTGAGGTACCCCCCTTACATCTATCATAATGGCTAAGATAACAGTAAAAGACAATATAAATGTTAGAGGGGATATGGGGAAAATGGGACAATAATGCATTGTTGATGAAGTTGTGGACTGATCTAACCATTTTGGACAACAATTTGGAAATATGTCCAAAGGCTATAAGCTGTGTATATTCTTTGATCCAGCTGTACCACTCCTGGGCCTATATCCCAAAGAGATCATAAAAGAAGGAAAAGGATTCACAAGTGCAAACATGCTTTTAGCAGCTTTCTTTGTGATGGCAAACAATTGTGAAATCAGTGGATCATTTAAGAGAAACCTGGAAAAACAATGACTTAGGCTGAGTGAGATGAGTACAGAACAGCAAGACTTTGTGATAATCAAGTATGATAGATTTTCTCAACAATTCAGTGATCAAATGGAATTCCAATAAACTTTGAATGGAAAATGTCATCTGCATCCAGAAAGAGAACTATGGAGATTGAACATGGATCAAAGCGTACTGTTTTAAGTTTTGTTTTCTTTTTAATCCATTTTGTTTTTTTTTTTCTTTCTCATGGCTTTTCCCTTTTTTTTCTGATTTTTTTATGATTCCTACGGAAATCAATAAAAAAAAAGTATGCTTAAACTATAAAGAAATTAAAATAATAAATATATAAAAAATATTTAATAAAGTAGAGAGGATAAAACTCCCATGCTAGCTATCTGCGGATGTTTAAGCACTCATTACACTAAGGTAGCCACAACCATTGAGTCAATAGACTTTCTAATACTCAAATCTAGAAAAGAAAAAAAAAAAACAAACAAAACAAAACATTAAGTTGAATTCATTTTAAATAGACCCATTTTATACTCCAGGAAATTGTGTATATTTAAAAATGCATAAGATTCTGAATACTATCAAAATGGTTACTCTTCAAATTTACTAATCTTTCATGGATGATGAAATGGCATAATTAAAAAAAGATTTCAAAATGTATTTAGGATGTATGACCCTATCGTTTCATTAGTGTCATTGCACAGGAATGCTATTTGTCCAGAAAGCTTGTTTGGATCAGGCTTTTCACTCTTGCTTTAGGCAACTCTAATATCTCTTTACTTAAAATCATTGCTAATTTTACTGCTTTTGAAATAGCTGAAGGGCTGTGCAACTATTAGCACTGTTTTCTTAACATTGTGTCAGCACTTAATACAATCCCATTTGTATTCTAATTATATTACTTGATGATGACCTAGCAAAACTTAGATTTTGCCAAAAAGTATTAGTTCAGGTAGAAAGTTTGGGAGTTTCCAAAAGAATTCAAATGACTTTAGTTTATGAAGAAAAGATTATGGAACCAAGTCTTGAATTATAAAGTAAATGAAATGTAATCTGCTAATGGTCCCATAGAATTATAAATTAACCTCAGGTTGCAAGGAACCTCAGGTTATGCAATTCATACCCTTCAATTTACAAAGAGGGAACTGAGGTTTAGACAGGTAAAGGATCTCTTTAGGAAGTGATTGGTAATTTTTAAAAAAAATTTCTATTTTCCCCTCATGCTGTATCACTCCAGGATAATTTTCTTGGATTATTTCTTGCATTATTGTGTCTTTTTTTTTTTATTATTACTTTTAGGTAAGCCAGTTATTATTGTATTTTATTTGATGTTTTCAAATCTGTTGTTTTTCTTGTGTTTCACATTCTACTCTATTTTTTTCCATTCTTTACATTGTTTTGTTATTTCTTGGTCTCATAACTTCACTGACTTCCTCTTGAACAATTATAATTTTCAAAAAGTAATTTTTGCCTTGGAGACTCCCTGTGTCCTTTTCTAATTGGTTAACTTTGTTCATACTCTTCTTTTTTATTTTTGTTGCATGATTTTAGCTTATTTTTCCCAAAATGTCTCTCATTGTATTTTAATGTGTTTATTTTAGTTTTTTTCTTAAAATTCTCTTTGGACAAGAAGCCATTTGATGTTATTTTGGGGGAAAGAAGCAACTTTTCTTTTTTTTTGTTGTTGCTGTTATTTCAGTGGCTTCTGAAGTGGGTTTGGGGTCCCTTTAAGAAACTGCATTTCCTGAGCAGAATCAGGATATCATTATATACTTCAACAGCAATACTGTATGAAGATGTATTCTGATGGAAATGGATTTCTTCGACAAAGAGAAGCTCTAACTCAGTTTCAATTAATCAATGATGGACAGAAGCAGCTACACCCAAAGAAAGAACACTGGGAAATGAATGTAAACTGTTTGCATTTTTGTTTTTCTTCCCGGGTTATTTTTACTTTCTGAATCCAATTCTTCCTGTGCAACAAGAGAACTGTTCGGTTCTGCACACATATATTGTATCTAGCATATACTGTGACTTATTTAACACATATAGGACTGCTTGCCATCTCGGGGAGTGGGTGGAGGGAAGGAGGGAAAAAGTCAGAACAAAAGTGAGTGCAAGGGATAATGGTGTAAAAAATTACTCGGCATGGGTTCTGTCAATAAAAAGTTATAATTATTAAAAAAAAAAAAGTAATAGGCTTGGGGCATCTGGGTGTGGTGAATAAAACACCAGCCCTGAAGTCAGGAGGACCTGAGTTCAAATTTGTCCTCAGACACTTAACACTTCTTAGCTGTGTGACCCTGGGAAAGTCATTTAACCCCAATTGTCTCAAAAAAAAAGAAAGAAAAAAAAAAAGGCAACTCGTCTTCCGCTTTTTTTTTTACCTAACTTTTTATACCAATTAAAAATCAGGGTTTAAAAAAATAAAACAATAAGAAGTCATTAGGTATCAAGAAGGCACCTCACAATATTAATTCAATTTATTTTTCAAAAGAACTAACTATCCATGTTTTTCTTGATGTATAATTGTTCTGGCTTTTGAACCCATGAGGTAATTTCTTTGTTGAATTTTATCTTTTGGGATTTGGGTCATTCTTTCAATTTGTCAAGGTCTTTTCATATCCAATATAATAGTTCTTTCTCCCAGATTGATAATGTATACTCAAGTCTACCATTTCATCAAGGTGAATGTTACCTTCAATGAAGTAGATTACAATTCAAAAAAAAAAAAAAAAGAAAGAAAGAAATTGTATTTCCTATTGATCTGTGATTCCTTTCAGATTCCCACCCCCTTCTGGCTGAGACGAATCCTCCCCAGACAAGTTGTCTTTCCAGGATGCCAAAGACTTTGATTCAATTACAAATCTTGGTCAAAAAGCAGCCCTTTGAATTCCAATAGGAGATCCAGGCTTGTCCCAGCCCCCATTCTTACTTGCTTGGGCTGCCCAGCACGCATTGGTTCTGATCTGCTTGGGCTTCCCAACCCCTACTAAAATATTCAATATAATGAGCTTCCATCAACTAAAGTCTTTGCAGATGATCCTCAGTAGCTCACTCAGCTGCCAGAATTTTCTGTCCGCTGAGAACAGCATTCTCAGTGCAAAGCTCCATTTGCCATAGATCTGCCACTATAGAAGTCAGTCTCTGGGTAAACTGATTTCTACCTAACAATAAACTTCCATTTTGCAACTAATATTTGGAAATGAGTGAATTATTTCACTCTTAAAACCTGGGGCCGATTTAATGGAGATTCTTAATAACTCTCTTATAGCCATTAAACTTTAGATTACCAGAAATCTAGACCATTCTAAACCTTATCAGCTTCCTCTGAATGTATGAACCCTAGTCTTTCCTATTCCCAGAGCAAGTTTGTGTGGTTGGGTTATTACTTCTTTGCCTGTTCTTTTTTTTTTTTTTTTTTTTTTTTTAAATGACAAGTATTAGTGTAAGCAGTTTTAATCATGGGGAGGAGAGGTGCTGTTTCTAGTTTCACTTCAGAACTCCCCTCTGACTCCAGGCCAAGAGCTCCCATTCTCCTACCAATGCCTTAAGCTGGCAGTGTCTTTGCCCCACTGCCCCTGCACTCACAGGTGTGCTCAGCTTTTCTCAAGCAGGACCATATGTGTGCCATACACTTGGGTTTGGTGTGCCTAATCAGTGTAGGCTCCCTCAGTCTTCCCAGACTCAGACCCCAACTTCCCACCTAATCTGGGAGGTGAAGGTTTTGTGATTTCTTCTGAGGCTCCAGCCAAACCCAACTAGCCCCAGGGGTCCTCACCTGATGTTTATGCTGTGGTGGTCTGAGATGTTTGCAGCTCACACTGGTTAATCCCTGTCCTGGAGTCTTCCAATTTTCTTGGGTTGTATCAGGGATATTCCTGTTCTGTCCCAAGTCTTGATTTTTCACCAGTTCATGTTTGCCCTGAGGAACAAATTTGTTCTTTTTGTGGGGGAAATTTAGAGAGCTTGAAATTTACTGACCTGATCCACCATCTTCCCAGAATTCTCCTTCATTCTCCTTAACCTTGAGGGAAGGGTGATGTATACCTAACCTTCAGGGAGAGAGAGCTGAGTTGGTTAAGTGTTACAGCAGATAAATCTTTGTATAAAAATTACTTTAATTTCCCTCCAGAAAACAGATTTTCCCTAAAAAGAAATCTTGTTTTTATAGGTTTATTGCTGTTTTGGTTCAGTTTGGTACTTTTTAGATTTCCTTTTGAATAAGAAGCCTAGAAAAATTTTAATCAATTGTTTCAACAAAAAAATGAAGAGAGGGGAAATTGCAAAGGAATTTTTGTTGCCAAAATCTCTCTGAAAGAAATCTCTGCAAATGGTAATCTTAGAAACCCTTAAAATTTGACTTTCCCATTTTTATATATCTATTATATATTAGAGGCAAAACTTTAACCCTGGTCTTCCTGTCTCCATGGGCAACTTTCTATACACTTTGCCATACTGTCACTTCAATTATCCAATAATAATCCACTTAGGTCATCATGGATCATAAGTATTAGAACTAGTAAGAACCTTAGAGGTCATCTAGTACAAAGCTTCTTAAATTGTGGGTCACAGCCTCATATGAGGTCAGGTAAGTAAATGAAAAGATAACAAAAAACCTTGGCAACAGTAACAGGTTTCTGATGACTACTTCCTGCAGAGCCAAATATTTGACTAAATTTTAATTCTTTATGTAAAAAGAAACAAGTACATCCATTTAATTACTGTGCAAATTTATTTTCATCTTTAGTAAATGGTAAAATTATATGTATACCAATAATGTTTTACATATTTTTATGATTTATTATCAGTAAATATTTTATTTGAATGTCTATTTTATACCTGCAGTATAACTGAGGTCAAGAAAAAATTTCTCAGGAGAAAAGGGGTTACCAGTGACAAAAATTTACAAAGCCCCAATCTAGTTCAACTTTTACATTTGAAAAAATGTGGAAAGGAAAAATAAATAAATAAATGTGAAGATTATCTGAAGGGTTACAGAAAGAAGCATCAATGACAGAATTCAGGTCCTCTTATTTCAAATCCCATATATTCTCTAATACACCATTATTTAAGGAATTTTTGGTTCCTTAATTTAATTTTTTTCCTTTAATTCCTTTAATTTAAGGAAATTTTGGTAAGGTTAACTCTCAGAGTTTATGCTGCCTCTGAAAGCTTCTATCCTTTGCAGAAAATTAAAATCAAGGATCATATTTTGCTTAATTTGGTTACTTCAAATTATATCCCTACCCCATAAATATGTAGGGTTAAGGAGGCAATATCATTGAATTCCCTCCTGAGATTGATAAACAAGCACTTCTTCACATGAGTATATGTGCTGACACAGGTCAGCATTACTATGTTGATTGAAGGTATTATGGAAAAAATCTATCTCTGCCTTCCTGAACTATATAAAGAAAATAACATTAAAATCCTACTTAGTCCCTACAGAATGTTCCAAGTTAGCTTTATAATGTGCACAAGATATACTGCTAAGATTCCTTTATTTTCTATTAGATAAATTTACCCAATAGTCTCATTATGATTTAGGAATTTCTTCAGTTTCATCATGTAAGAATAATATCCTCATAATCTATAATGCAATTGGATTATTTGGGAAATTCCTTGCTTGAATCTATCTCCTTCATATATGACTTAATAGTCTTGAAAATATTTTTCACATTTAATATAAAAACACCAGGTAATTAATTTGAAAAACAAAGAAAACTCTGCAATTTAACAAAAAAAAAAAAAAACTTTCTTTGCTTTTCAATGTGCATAATTAGCATAATTGCTTTTGAAGTCATTTATGATTAACAATTTGATTATTATACTGTCAGCTTACCAATATAGAAAAAGGAAAGTGAGTCATGAATCTTATCAGAAATCTTCAATAGACAATAAAATATTTTTGAAATCTCAAATAGTACAGAATAGAACAAGAAAGATATTGGCCTGACAGGGAAAGACTACAAAAGAAGGCCCTACATTTCAACTAGTTTAATTTTTGTCAATTTTGTTTAATGTTCCTTCTATTATTCTTTTTCAAATTTATTTACCATTTTATTTTTTCAACTACATGTAAACACAATTATTAGCATTCTTTTTAAAAACTTTCATTTCCAAATGTTCTTGCTTTCTCCTTTTCTCACCAAGGCACCAAACAACTTTATAATTTAGACAAGTGTAGTCAGGCAAGGCATCTTCATATTAATCATTTTGTGAAATAATACACACACACACATACACACACACACGCAAAACTCAAAAAAGAAACTAAAAAAAAAAAACACGTTTCAATCTGTATTCAGATACCATTATTTCTTTCCCTCGAAATGGACAACATTTGTTATTGTTAAATATTTCAGAGTTGTCCTAGATTACTGAGATTGTTGAGAATAGCTAAATGTCTTATACATGATCACTTTACAATATTGTTATTATTTTGTATTTAACTTTGCATGAGCTCATGTATGTCTTTCCAATTATTTTTGAGAACATTCTACTCATCATTAATTATATATAATGGTTTTCCACAATCTGGCCAGCAATATCCTAATTAATGAATATTTCCTCAATTTTTAATTCTTTACCATCACAATATTGTAAATATTTTTGTTCATGCATATTTTTTCTTTTTTATCCTTTATCTCTTTTTGGATATAGACCTCATAGTGATATTCAATCTACATTAAAGGTAATGCAGAGTTCAATAGCCTTTTAGACATAATTCCAAACCCTGAAGTCAGGAAGACCTGAGTTCAAATCTAGCCTCAGACACTTAACACTTTCTAGCTATGTGATCTTGGGCAAGTCACTTAACCCTAACTGCCTCAAGGGACCAAAAAAAAAAAAAAAAAGCAAAATAAATACATGAATAGTAAGCAAATGGATAAATAAATAAGAATGTTTCAATTAGTTCAAAATTTCATCAACAATATGTTAATGCTTCACTTTTCCCACCTTCCCTAAAACGTATCATTTCCCTTTTCTGTCGTATTACTTATCTAATAGGTAAAAGACAATACCTCAGAATTGTTTTAATTTACATTTCTACAACTAATAATGAGTTATTATATTTTTCACAGATTATAGAGAACTTTAATTTAATTTAATTTAATTCAATTAGTTTGAAACTTGGAAAGTGGATTATATTTTTATAAATTTGACTCACTTCTTCAAATATTTGAGAAATAACGTCTTTTATTAGGAAAAAAAAATAAACTTGCTTCATTTTTTTCAATCACTGTTGCTCTCCTATCTACCCCCCACTCCATTTATTGTATTCCCTTTTTCCTTCATTTTGTCCCTCCTCAAAAGTGTTTGTAATGACTACCCCTCCCAATTTACATTCCTTTCTGTTGCTATCTCCCTCCCTCTCTTTTTTCTTTCTCCTCTTAGTTTCTAACAAGGTAAGGTAAGGTGTAGTTCTCTCCCTAATTAATTATGTATTATTCCCTCTTTGAGTCATTTTTGATTGGAGTTAGGATCATTCCTTTCCTTTAATCTTCCCCCATTTCCCTCTCCACTTTACAAAGATTTTTTGTATTTTTATGTGAGATCATTTCCCTTATTCTACCTGTCACTTTTCCCTTCTTCCAGAATATTCCTCTCTCACTCTTTAATTTAATTTATTTTTTTAAATCATCCTTTCACATTCAACCCAAAACTCTGGCCTCTGTCTGTATGTATTCCTTCTAATTGCCCTAATGAGAAAGTTCTTATGAATTTTAAGTATCATCTCTCCATGTGGCATTATAAACAATTTAACCTTATTAAGTTCTTATGATTTCTCTTTCCTCTTTACATTTTTATTTTCTTGAATCTTATATTTGAAATATATATTTTCTATTAAGCTCTGGTCTTTTCATCAAAAATACTGTAAAGTCCTCTATTTCAGCAAAAATCTATCTCCCCCCTCAAAGAAATGTAGTTTTGCTGATAGGTGAATCTTAGTTATGCCCTTTGGCTCTTTGCCTTCCAGATTATCATATTCCAAACACTAATGTAAAAGCTGCTACATCTTGTGTTATCTAGACCATGATTTCATGTTTTTGGCTGCTTGCAATATTGTATTTTTTTTTTATTCTCCACCTAGGAACGTTGGAATTTGGCTAAAATATTCCTGAGATTTTTCATTTGGGGATCTCTTTTAGAGGTGATCAGTAGATTCTTTCCATGTTGAAGCTGCCTCTGATCTAGAATATTGAACCGATTTTCCTTGCTAATTCCTTGAGTCCTATAATTTTAAAATGACCTCTCCTGAATCTATTTTCCAGTTACTTGTTTGTCCAAGTAGATATCTCACAATTGCTTCAATTAAAAAAAATTGTCTTTGTTTCATTATTTCTTGATTTCTCATAAAATCACTAGTTTTTATTTGCTCAAATCTATTTTATTGATTTTTCTTTTCATCAATGAATTTTTGCACCTCTTTTTTTTCCCATTTGGCCAATTCTGCTTTTTAAGATGTTCTTCTCAACTAGAACTCATAATTGAACACCAGATAATTTTGATTATATTAAGTTAAAATTTTTTTTTGTTGTTTTGTTTTTGTTTTTCTTTTTACAAACAAAACCAATGCAGACAAAATCACAAGGGAAGCAATAAATTGGGAAGTCATTTTTTTTTTCATTTAAGAGTGCTGATAAAGTCCTCATTTCTAAAGTATATAGAGACATGACTCAAAATTGCTATCTCCAATTAATAAATAATCAAAGGATATGAGAAAATGCTCTAAATCACTATTGATCAGAGAAATGCAAATTAACACAACTATGAGATACCAAATTTTCCATCATTTTTTTTTTAATCTACATCCAAATCCAATCCAACTAGTACCTGATCTATTATGTGCATGGCTGTACATTTGCCTATGGGAATTTAAAACAAGCAAACAAACCAAACCAAATAAATGAATAAATGAAGTAAGAACAAAAACCAAAACAACCAACCAACCAAAGAAAAATTCCAAAAACAACATAGTCTTCAAAATGCTTACATTTTAGAGGGCAAATACAACATAAAAGTTCTATAAGTATATGCATGATTATCTCAGGAGAACACAAAGATTAAAAGGAACTAAATGATCAAGAAAGATTTCTATGAGACTTTTCATGAGACCAATCATTAAGGAGCTAAGGGATTCTATGAGGGAAAAGTTAGGTATGAATGCATTCTAGGTATTTAGCATAACTTTTTATTTGAATTAATGATGCAAGATAGAATGCATTTTGCTAGTAAGAGAAAAAAAGGTCAATTTGGTTGCGGTATAAAGAGTGAGAAAAAAAATTAAAAAACCTAGAAAATAGAATAGAGCCAGATTGAAATAATCTTTAATGTCAAAAGAAAGAGATTAATTTATTCTTTAAAAGTTCCATATAAATCAGCTATTTCTTGGGTTTCAAGGTCATTTAATTATTGGAATCCTTATATTCCTATGAAAAGCATGTTGTCTATAAGATAAACAACTTATAGATGTGTTTAAACTAAACAGTGCTAATACAAAATTTTTGCACATGAACAAACTGTATATATTTAATAAATAGGGAAAAATATTTTTTCAGTAATAATACTTATGATAAGCTATGATAGTTATATGGGGAACACATGTTTAAATATATTTTTAAAATATTAATTATGCATAAAAATTGAAAATTGATACTATAAGTCAATTGTGTCTAAAATTTTAATAAACATAATTTTTTTCTTATTTAAAAGGAAAAGTAAAACAAACATAATAGATACTAGAGCTTTATTTCAATTTATTGAGGACTTACTAACTTGGTATACTACTAGATACTCTAAATCATTAAACAAAGGGAACCAACTCAGTCTCTCCCCTAGAGGAACTTAAAACAATTTTAAAAAGAATTAAGAATTAGAATAAATAGTAATAACAATAAGTCACAACTTTGTCACAATAAGTGACATGAACGTGTCAGCATGGTGTAGCGCTCTGATCTCAGTCATGAAGACCTAGGCTTAAATCATATCTCAGATGCTATTATCTGTTGGAAAGTAGCTTCATAATTTATAAGGTCCTCTCAGGATTTAAGTTTAAAGATCTATAGGATCTATAGGATTTTGGGCTGAATGATCTATTACGAAGGGCCCTCCTGACTCTATCTATGTTTTTATGAATTAAATCAGAACTTCTTTTATATTAAAGCTGTTTATTTTCAAAACACATACAATGGATATTTTTCAACATTAACTCTTGCAAAGCCTTATGTTCCAATTTCCCCCCTTCCCCTATCTCCACCCCTAAATGGCAAGTAGTTTAAAATATGTTAAATATGGTAGAACTATATGTCAAATCCAACATATGCATACATATTTATACAATTGTCTTGCAACACAAGAAAAATCAAATCAAATAAGAAAAAATGAGAAAGAAAATAAAATTCAAGCAAACAACAACAAAAAGAGTAAAAATGCTATTGTATGAACCACATTCACTTCCCACAATCTTATCTCTGGCTGTATATGGCTCTCTTCATCACAAGATCATCAGAACTGGTGTGAACCATCTCATTATTGAAGAGAGTCACATCCATCAGAATTTAAGATCAGGACTTTTTCAATTTATTATTTTTATCATTTTTTTATTATAACTTTTTATTTATTTATTTAATTTTTAAAATAGCTTTTTATTTACAAGTTATATGCATGGGTAATTTTACAACACTGACAATTGCCAACCTTTAGTGCTGTATGTAAATACATATATATTTATACACATTTTTATAAATATGTTTATGTCCATATCTATCAATCATTCAAAATTCTGGCAGCTTTTATTTATCAACTTCAAGGATGCTTCTTTGCTTTCCCCAATCAGTTCAGCATTTGGTTCATAGTTTTTATTTTTGGCTCAACTCTCACCCTAGGGAACTTCAACATTCATACTGTATGTTCTAAAAGAGATTCTTCAGTTAAAGTTATTTCATATGACCAACTCTACCATACCACCTAAGCCACATACAGATATGTTCAGAAACAAATGAATCACAAATACATATTAATGAAATATGCAAATGCTTTATTTGATCACAATCTATTATTATCATCACTCCCTCTCTGCTTTACACTCCCAACACTCTTATTTGTTCCTATTGTGACTTCCAAAGTTTTGACCCTTTTAGTTCTTTTCTAGGTTATCACCCCTATATTAGTGACCTTTTTCTCCTCTCCTCAACTTGAAAATGAGATCATTTCAATACTTTCTCAATCCAGAACCAATGAGGCAATTTGGATCTCTACTTCAGTCTCTCAGGAGCATCTTTGCTATGGTTTCCAAGCTCCCTCTCTTTCAAATTCCATTATTTCAGGCTTGACTGATACTTCTTCAAATCCTCACTAAGATTTTCCAAAGGCAGATACAAGTTCATTGTCAATCCTCAAAATAATTTCCTGATCCTTTTATATATAGATGAGACACTCAAAGTATCACTTCTTGTGGTGAGCTTTTTCTTCTCAAAAAGCAGCCAGGTGATAAAAGTTCAGATCTTTTATTATCTCCAATATAGCCCAGTTAGCTTAGAGGCCTATCTCTCTGCTTGGTTCCAAGAGCTCTTGCCGCTTTGTCCTTTGCTTCTGCCTCTGCTTTCTTCAGCCTCCAGAGCCAGTACCAAGTTGAATCTGTCTTGCCTTGAAGAGAGGGCTTCTAGTGTAATTCTGCTGAAATCCCGACTTGTAGCTTCTTCACTCTGAAAAACTTCTTTGACTGGCCCATTGAAGCTCTATTTATGCTCAAGAGAGGGATTGTGGGTTTCTCCCATAGTGCTCTCTGGCCCAAAGAGCTTCAAGGGAGGTGTGAACTCATTGAACTCCAATGAGTAAAGGTGTGAACACAAGCCTTGTATTAATTAGTTCTGCTTAGTACCTTGTTTCAGGTTCTGCCCAAAACATCTTCTTGTAAGATTAGATCAACTCTAATTAGCAGTTAGTAAGGATTCCAACAACTTCTTACATCTAAGTATATTTGTATGCACATGTGTATATGTGTTTATGTAAAATATGAAAAATTTGAAAGTATGTATCTTCTTACTTTTGTGTCTATCTAAATGATAGCCAGCAAGCGTAATGTAAGCCTTGGGTAATAAAATTTTTAAATCACAGAAAGAAGAAAGAGATCTATTAATGCTGCTTCAGGCATTGTTAATGGAACCAATATGAAGTAAAGCTCTCTCCAAATGTACCAACCATTATATGGCAGATTTTCATCACTCCTCCTTGTTCAATGAGATCACAAATTTATAATCTTTCAAAATAGAGATGTTCTTTCATGTAAAATAAGATGCATGTTTTCTAGAGAGAGTCAAGTCTTTACTCAAACACATTAGATTCTTTTACTACTTTACTCTGTTTAAATAGCTTTCCCAAAGTCATAAAAATAGTATCTAAGATTGGATTTCAACTCAGGTAGGATAGCCTATGGTCTATCCATTGAGTCACTTAGCCACCTCAAAGAATTCCATAGTCTCCAACAATTTAAAATGAAATTCATCTAATAGAAAATATAGAAGCATATGGTGAGTAAGAGTATAATGTAACACAATGTGAGAAAGGAAGTAGAATAAAAAAAAATGTTACCTGGCAAATTCATAACCACATTATATTTTCTCAATGTTCTAGTCTGATAGTAATTACAAAAGAAACGTTAAATGGCCAGTATGGTCCAATGATGTCCATTCAATGTTAAAGGATCTGTAGTAGCATCCTCATTATGATATATAGATATTACCTTAAAGATATATGAAAATATGAGGATGAGAATTGTTTTATACTTCTAGTCATGGAAACAGTAGAATCATCATTGAAGGATAAAAGTACATATATGTGGTTATAAATTCATCAAAGTATTTAAACAGAAATATGCACACACATATACGCACACACCCCTCCATACACATATTAACATATCAGAACACATTCCATATCTGGTTTCAGGAAGGGGAGGAGAAAGTGTTGTCTATTTTCAGAACAATATGATATATTTGTTTCAATTATAAAATAAATATTACTGATATTAAAAGAACTAATTAATTAATTGTACAGCAATAAAATAGCTGTAACTATCAGAATCCAAGTACCTAGATCAGCGAATGACTTTAGAGATAATATAGCTCAATTCTTTTATTTTAAAATTAGCTCAGAGAAAAAAAGGAGAGCAGGGACAGTAAATAACAAGGAAAAGACTCATATGTAGCTCTTAATATTTGAATCACATACCATTTCTGATTTTCAAATATTTGAGAAAATACTATTCTTTTACAAAAAAAGCATATTGTGATCAAGGATAAAATCTGTATCCAGGAAGGTAAAGGAAATATATATATATATATATATATATATATATATATATATATATATATATATATATATATACATATATATATATATATATATATTTTTTTTTTCCTTTCAAAATAACACAAAATCATTTCAAATATTTTAACAGGCCCTCTACAAGAAATGGGAAGGAAAAGCTAAGAGCTATTTAAACAGACTTTTTTTTTCCATAAAGAAAAGTGCAGTTTTTTTTTTATTAGAAAGCTAGATTTATTGTTTTCCCTTTTTTTATCTCCTACTTAGAATACTGTACTAAATGAAAATGATTTATCAAAATAATTTTGAGTATAAATTTTGAGTATAAATCCTGTAATTCCTTATGTACTTTTAGAAAACCACTATCTTTTATGAGTTTAATATAACCTAATAAAAACTTAACTAGATAATATTCAAAGCACTATGAAAATGGAGAAAGTATCTTTTTAGACTAAGCATAATATCAGTCTACTGATCTTGGCAATTTATCTAAGAATTATGTATCAGAGAGAAACTCAATCAGTGAATTGATGAATGCTAATATTAGAACAATGTTTAGAGGTCATGTTGTCCATCTTCATTTGACAACATCCTTGACAGGCTTTGATTAAATCTTTTACAGTTCTGCTATTTACCAATAAGGAGAGAGCAATAGAGAAGACAAGATAAAACAAAAGGTGAAGAATTCTGGTTTCTCTCTGTAATCTATTAAAATTATATCATATAGATACTTGGAGGTAAAGCCAAGATGGCTGATTAGTGTCAGCAACCAAGGTGACCTCTCCAAAAATTCCTCTTTAAGTAATTTTAAAAGTATTTCTCAAATTAAATTTTGGAGTGGAAGAGGAAATACCATGTCAAAGTGAGACATTTTTTTAAACCTGGGAGCAGAAAGGGAAGGCAGCAGCATCAATAGCAGCTGCTTCAAGAACTCTCAACCCAGAGAAGATAATGTGGAAGATATGTTCAAGAAATTAGGGTAGCTCCTTGCTGGCACTGGGTAAAGCTGAGACTGATTAGCAACTCCGTCATCCATAAGCACTTTTGGGTTGCAGTTGAGGAGCAGAGAGGGACAATTGCATTTGGTCACAAGATCGTAAAAATTGTGGCCATAGTCCAAGGAAAAGAAAAATAATAGCACTTCTGATTGAAAATGAACAAGAGATCAGGTCAGTTTTAGGGTCAGAAGCTGTATTGGCACATGTATCTACAGGAGAGCTAGAGTCCTTCACAGGAAATAACAGAACATTGACCAGGAAAACATGACTACAATTCTTCCTAGATGACATGACTTTGCTGGTGTTTTTATTATTTAAACATGGCTGACTCTTTGTGATGCCATGAGGGTTTTTTGTTTTTGTTTTTGTTTTTTTTTTTGGTTTTGTTTTTTTTTTTAGCAAAGCTACAGGAATGGTTTGTCATTCCATTCTCCAGCACATTTTATAAATGAACAATTAAGAAAAACAGAATTAAATGATTTTCTAAGAGTTGCATAGCTAAGTAAGTATCTAAGCCCATATTTGCATTTAGAAAGATGAATATGACTAATTCCAGTCCAAACACTCTGTCCATTGTACTAGCTGTTTGATACCACTTCAGAAGAAGCAAAAATTTGTAGAACTCCAGAAACAGCTCTTAAAACAGCAGTATTAAAATCAGAAGGATGAGATATTGCTTCTCCCCTATCAAGTGAGAAGAGCTTATTATTAACAAAATTCAAAGTCAATAAAAAGGCAAGGAAAATGAGTAATCAATACAAACAACAAAAGAGTTTACCATAAAAAATGCTATTACAGTGGTCTGAAAGACAAAGACAAACTCAGAAGAGGACAACAAATTAAAAACGTCTAGAGAGCTTCAAAGTAAATGCTACATGGGCCAGATCACAAGAAGAATATCCAGAAAAGTTAGACATGAGAGTGGCAGAGAGAAAATTGTAGTGTAGGTAGAAATGTTAGTGATGCGAGAAAATTATGAATAGAAAATTAGCAGATTGGAAAATGATGAATAAAGAAATAATGAAACAAAATATAAAAAAGAAAAGAGAAAGAAAGAAGACAGGAAGGACAGAAAAGAAAGCAGAAAAATGTGAAAGATATCATCAGAAGGTTGAGGAGAGAAAAATTCATAATTATTGAACTACTTTAAAGTCATGATTTAAAAACAGTCTAGAAATCACATTTTGATAAAGTTTATGAGAAAAAAGACCCAATATCTTTGGAATAGAATATAAAATAGAAATTGACAGAATCTACATATTATTTCCTAAAAGAGATCCCCAAATGGAAATTTCGAGTAATATTAAAGTCACCAGAATTCTTGGATAAGAAAAAACTATGCCAAGTAGCCAGAAAAAAAAAAAAGATCATTGGAGGAGGCATCAATTATCTCATTTTTAGAAGGAGTAACATTCATCAGAATTGACCATCATATAATATTGATGTTGCCATTGTAGCAAAAAAATATATAATAACCTAACAAGTTGTGGTGATAAAAATCAATTGTGATATTAAAAATTATGACATTTTAGGAAGTAAAACAAAACAAAACCCAGACTTTTGTGAACTGATGCAAAGCAAAAAGTAAAGAATGAGAACTTCTTTACATAGTAATAACAATGGTGTAATGAGGAGGAATTATGAAAACTTCGATATTCTGAATAATACAATGATCTAAGACAATTCCAAAAGTGCCATGATTTAAAAAAATATATATTAACCCCCCAGTTAGAGAACAGGTGAATGCTGAGAGCAAACAGGAGTATTTCTTTCTTTCTTTTTTGTCATATGGTTAGAATGGAAATGCCTTTAACATGCACTTTTTAATTTTATTTTTATAACAGCTTCTAATTTTCAAAATATATGAAAATATAATTTTCAACATTCACCCATGCAAAACATTGTTTAACAAGTTCTCTCTCCCTTCCCCCATCCCTTTCCCATAAAACAGGCAATCCAATATTAAACATCTATTTTTTCTATAAATATTTTCACATTTATCATGCTGCACAGGAAAAATCAGATCAAAAAAGAAAAAAAAAGCAAGCAAACAACAGTAAAAAAGATGCAAGTACTATATTGTGATTCACCTTCAGTCACCACAGTCTTCTTTCTGCATGTAGATGGCTCTCTATATCACAAGACCACTGGAACTGACATAAATCAACTCATTTTTTAAAGGGAACTCCATCAGAGTTGACTAACACATAATTTGGTTGCTGTGTACAATGATCTCCTGGTTCTGTTAATTTCATCTAGCATTAGTTCATATAAGTGCTTGCATGATTTTTTTTAACTCAACCTGCTGAATATATATATATATATATATATATATATATATATATATATATATATATATATATTATAAAAATGACTGCCACAAACATTTTTGAACATGTGGGTCCTTTTCCCTTTTTTATGATCTCTTTGGGATACAAGTACAGTAGAGACACTGCTGGATGAAATGGTATGTATGCAGTTTGATAGCTCTTTGAACATATTTCCAAGTTGCTCTCCATAATGATTGAATCAGTTCACAACTCCACCAACAATGTATTAGTGTCTCAGTTTTCTCACAAACCCTCCAACATATATCATTATCTTTTCCAATCAGCTTAGATAATCTGAGAGGTATGGAGAGGTATCTCAAAGTTCTCTTGATTTGCATTTCTCTAATCTATAGTGACTTAGAGCATTTTTCATATGACTAAAATTTGGTTCATTGGAAAATTATCTGTTCATATCCTATTTATCAGTTGGATAATGGCTTGTATTCCCTGCAAATTTAAGTAATTTCTCTCTATAGATTTAGAAATCAGTCTTTTATCAGAAGCCTTCAATGTAATTTTCTTTTCCACAGCTTTCTACTTACCTTCTAAACCTGACTGAACTCTAGGTTTTTTATTCAGAATCTTTTTAATTTAACATAATCAAAATTATTCATATTGCATTTCATAATGTTTTCTAGTTCTTCTTCAGCAATAAATTTCTTCCCCCTTCAAAGATCTGAATGCTAGACTATACATTTTTCTTCTAATTTGTTTATAATGTCAACCTTTCTGTCTAAGTCATGATCCCACTTCAATCTTAACTTGATACAGGATGTTAAATATTAATCAGTGACTACCAATGAGTGCCTAATATTTTTCCAATTGTTTAGATATAAATTCATTAATGAATAACATTTATTTGTAATTGTATTTATATAGTACCTGGCTTTGTCTTGGCATATAGACTCATATATATATATATGTGTGTGTGTGTGTGTGTGTGTGTGTATATATATATATTTACAATTACTTTAAGCATATTTTTTTGTATTTCTTGTTGCTGGACCTTGTTGGTAATATGTACAAATGATAATGATTTATGAGGATTTTTTTTTCTTTTTTATCTCTTAAAGGTTTCAATTCTCTCTCTTTTTTAAAATTATAACTTTTTATTGACAGAACCCATGTCTGGGTAATTTTTTTCCTTATCCCTTGCACTCACTTCTATTCTGACTTTTCCCCTCCCTCCTCCCTCCCTCCACCCCCTCCCCCAGATGGCAAGCAGTCCTATACATGTTAAATATGGCACAGTATATCCTAGTTACAATATATGTGTGCAGAACCGAATATTTCTCTTGTTGCACAGGAAGAATTGGATTCAGAAGGTAAAAATTACCCGGGAAGGAAAACAAAAATGCAAAAAGTACATTCATTTCCCAGTGTTCTTTCTTTGGGCGTAGCTGTTTCTGTCCATCACTGATCAATTGAAATTGAGTTAGATCTTCTGTTTGTCAAAAAAATCCACTTCCATCAGAATATATCCACATACAGTATCGTTGTTGAAATATATAATGATCTCCTGGTTCTCCTCATTTCACTTAGCATCAGCTCATGTAAGTCTCCCCAAGCCTCTCTATATTCATCCTGCTGGTCATTTCTTACAGAACAATAATATTCCATAACATTCATATACCACAATTTACCCAACCATTCTCCAATTGATGGGCATCTAGTCAATTTCCAGTTTCTAGCCACTAGAAATAGGGCTGCCACAAACATTTTGGCACATACAGGTCCCTTTCCCTTTTTTAGTATCTCTTTGGGGTATAAGCCCAGTAGTAGCACTGCTGGATCAAAGGGTATGCACAGTGTGATAACTTTTTGAGCATAGTTCCAAATCGCTCTCCAGAATGGCTGGATGTATTCACAGTTCCACCAACAGTGTATCAGTGTTCCTGTTTTCCCACATCCCCTACAACATTCCGTATTATTTTTCCCTGTCATTCTAGCAAATCTGACAGGTGTATAGTGGTATCACAGAGTTGTCTTAATTTGCATTTCTCTGATTAATAATGACTTGGAACATTTTTTTTCATATGGATAGAAATAGTTTCAATTTCTTCATCTGAGAATTATCTGTTCATATCCTTTGACCATTTATCCATTGGAGAATGGCTTGATTTCTTATAAATTAGAGTCAGTTCTCTATATATTTTGGAAATGAGGCCTTTATCAGTACCTTTGACTGTAAAAAATGTTTTCCCAGTTTATTGCTTCCCTTCTAATCTTGTGTGCATTTGTTTTGTCTGTACAAAAACTTTTCAATTTGATATAATCAAAATTTTCTATTTTGTAATCAATAATGATCTCTAGTTCTTCTTTGGTCATAAATTCCTTCCTCTTCCACATGTCTGAGAGGGAAACTATCCTATGCTCTTCAATTTATTTATAATCTCATTCTTTATGCCTAGATCTTGAACCCATTTTGACCTTATCTTGGTGTACAGTGTTAAGTGTGGGTCAATGCCTAGTTTCTGCCATACTAATTTCCAATTTTCCCAGTAATTTTTGTCAAATAGTGAGTTCTTATCCCAAAAACTGGGGTCTTTGGGTTTGTCAAACACCACATTATTAAAGTTATTGGCTGTTTTGTCCTTTGAACCTAATCTATTTCATTGAGCAAGTAGTCTTATTTCTTAGCCAATACCAAATGGTTTGGTAATTACTGCTTTATAATATCATTTTAGATCTGGTACAGTTAGGCCACCTTCATTTGATTTTTTTCATTAATTCCCTTGAAATTCTTGACCTTTTGTTTTTCCATATGAACTTCGTTTTTATTTTTTCTAGGTCACTAAAATAGTTACTAAATAAATAGATTAGTTTAGATAGTATTGTCATCTTTATTATATTTGCTCACCCAATCAAGAGCATTTAATATTTTTCCAGTTGATTAGATCAAACTTAATTTGTGGGAAAGTGTTTTGTACTTTTGCTCATAAAGTTTCTGACTTTCCCTTGGCAGATAGATTCCTAAATATTTTATACAATCAGTAGTTACTTTAAATGGAATTTCTCTTTGTAACTCTAGCTGTTGGATTTTGTTAGTGATATATAGGAATGCTGATGACTTATGTGGGTTTATTTTGTATCCTGCCATTTTGCTAAAGGTATGGATTATTTTTAATAACTGTTTAGTAGAATCTCTGGGGTTCTCTAAGTATACCTTCATATCATCAGCAAACAGTGGTAATTTGGTATCCTCACTGCCTACTCTAATTCCTTTAATCTCTTTCTCAACTCTTATTGCCAAAACTAGCATTTCTAATACAATATTGAACAGTAGCGGTGATAGTGGGCAACCTTATTGCACTCCTGATCTTATTGGGAATGGTTGAATTTGTCCCCATTATATATGATGCTTATTGATGGTCTTAAATAGATGCTACTGATTATTTTAAGGAAAAGTCAATTTATTCCTATACTCTCAAGTGTTTTTAATAGGAATGGATGTTGGATTTTATCAAATGTTTTTTCTGCATCTATTGAGATAATCATATGGTTTTTGCTTATTTGGTTATTAATATGGCCAATTATATTGTTAGTTTCCCTAATATTGAACCAGCCCTGCATTCCTGGTATAAATCCTACTTGATCGTGGTGTATTATCCTGCAGATGATTTTCTGGAGTCTTTTTGCTAATATCTTATTTAAGATTTTAGCATAGATATTCATTAGGGAGATTGGTCTATAATTTTCTTTCTCTGTTTTCAGCCTACATGGTTTAGGTATCAGTCCATGTCTGTGTCATAAAAGGAATTTGGTAGGACTCTTTTATTCCCTATTTTTTCAGATAGTTTATAGAGCATTGGGGCTAATTGTTCTTTGAATGTTTGGTAGAATTCACATGTAAATCCATCTGGTCCTGGGGATTTTAATTTAGGGAGTTGATAAATTCTGAATCCAGAAATGGGCACTAGATTTAAAATGCAATTTCCAAGATGTAAATACATTAAAAACTGTTACTTTTCAATGTAGTGATGTATGATGATCAGTTTGTAATGTCAAGCAGTAAGATATTATCTTCTTTGAGTATCACATTATATCATTGATTATTGTCCTGTATACTGTTATTAAACACTTCATGTTTTATACTAACAAGAAATAAATTATAAAGTAATGATTAGGTTGACAGAGGAGGATCCAGAATTTTTAAAAGTACTTTTGTCCTCGACCTGATTATGGCTAATCTTCATTTGAATGGGTCTTGAAAACATATTGGTTTATGTAAATATTCATTTAATTCATCTTCTTCATCACATTAAAATCTATTAATGTTAATATATTTTATGTATTTTTATACTATGCTTTATTCCTTAATTTAAAAATGAAATAATCCTTTTGAAACAAATTGTTGTCCCACACATTGCCTTCTCAAGAACTTCAAAAGCTCACTGTTACTTCTAGAGCAAAATATAAATTTTGTATCTTGTAATTTAACACCCTTCAGAACCTGGCCTTGCTAAACCTTTTCTGATAATTAGACACTTTTTTTTTGTTAAGTTCTACATTCTAGGCCAAATATCTGACTTCCTCACTTATCAAGTTGGAATTTAATCTTGTGGCCTTTGTCTTGTACAAATATTCCCACACTTTTAAAATTTATTTCCTCACTATTTGTCTCCTAATTTTTTTCAACAATAAAATGATTCTTCATCTCTTCAAATATTAAGATTTTCTGCTAAATTATTTGTATGTTTTTTCTCTATCTTAAATCTTTATTCATATTCCTTTCTGTTTACATTTTATATGCATAGGATGAAAATTCCTTAAGAAAAGATAGCTGTTTTCATTTTATCTGTATGGACATAAAGCCTAAACCAATCTCCAAAGCTGTATTAAATGATGACTGCATATTGGTTTATATCAGATTGTGCTCTGTGACACAATAAGAAAGAAATGTTATTTTAACTTTCCTAGGGTAGTGGAGCATAACTGAGTCACGGGAAATATTTTTCTGGTAGCTAATATGAAAGATAATTGAACAAAGTAAGGAATAGATCTTGAACTTCTCTGTCATGTCTCTTTCTGAAAAAAAAAGATGATCTTACAGTTAATCACCTTAAGCAATTATAAATGACATCCGTATTAAAAAGAAATACTAAGTATCACAACCTATAGATTATCAATGGTCTCCTTCTTGTGTTTCTAATTATTAGATGGATAATTTGGTTATGAGATAGTCAACTCATAATGCTTAGTCAGTCTTCCAACAACTCCCAGCTATATAAATTCATAATAGTAAATATTGCCCTCTTTACAGCAAACTCAATCGAGACTTCTGTGTTATAGAAGTGCTTACTAGTGAGTCTATTATTGTAATGAGTTATAGATTATGCAAAAATATAAAATTTTTAATTGCCCATTGATTTAATTACTTATCACTTCATTAAGAAAGTAAAAAGGAGCAAATGAAGTCTATTAAATAGTTATATGTATGACCCAGAAACAACACAAGGCTATCATCTTTAGACTTAATTTCTATCTTGTAACAGAATTGCCAAAAGGCACAATAAAAGTAGACTGATTTTTTTTTCAATTTTTTTTTCTTCTAAGTAGAAAGATTCATGAAACATTAGTAAGTTGCTAAATTATATTTACCTTAAAATAAAAGCATTCTTAAAATTGCCCTCAAATTCAATGTTAGAAAATTAAGAAGGAATTTTTAAAAATAACACTGTAATTTAATTTCATTTAAAGTAATTGGTCTTGAAAAGACCTCTTCTTTCCCACAGAAGATCAATCATAGCCCTTTTCTTGCATATTACATGCTGATAATGCATGCTTTCTGATTTTGGGACTGTGGTGTGACAACTTTAATTACAAAAAAAAAATACATGAAAGTTACTGTGTTGCTGTACTCTTAATTTTACATTAAATATGCAAAAAGATCAAAACTGAGTTTTAAAGGATTTGTATTTACTTTCAGATCTAGTAAGACAATAGTTATGTGCCTTTTTGTTTTGTTTTGTTTTGTTTTTTTAGAAAAGAAGGTTCTCAAATTTTATTTTTTATTGCTATTTCCAGGAATATATATATTTACATATTTACATAATATATATATATATATTTACAAATATATATATTTACAAATTTACATAATTTTCCAATAGGAGAAAATACATATTTACCTGAAGAAATGTATTTGTGTAAAAATATCTAATGATATAGAAAATGGTGTTTCTTCAATATATGATTCTTTATATTTATGGGAATGCAGGTAGGTAGCACAGAGGACAGAGTTCTGGGACTGGAATTCAGAAGACTCATCTTTCTAAATTCAAAACAGCTTCAGCCACTTAGTTGTGTGATCCTATAATGATGCTTGCATTGGTTTCTCATCAGTAACGTGAGCTGGAGAAAGACATGGAAAATCACTCCAGTATCTTTGTCAAGAACCAAATGTGTTCATGAAGAATCAGGCAAGATTGAAATGGCTAAACTATATTTATGGATTTTTTTCATGTATTTGTATTTCCCCAAGGACAGCATAGTTCCTTACACATAGAAGATACTTAAATGCTTATTGATAGATTGATTTATTTATTACCATGTCATTTATAATTTGATTAGACATTGGGTCTAGGCCAGCACCATTACATAAAGCACAATGTATCATTCAGTGTTTCTGTCCTAAATAAATGAAAATGTTTTTGTATATGTATCATATATGTATGAATGTGTGTATATGTATATATTTATACACAGATTCATACATATATATATATATATACACATTCATACATACACACATGTATACACATATATAGTATCTATGCATAGCTTTATATATTTATACATATACACATCTATTATTTTAGAATCATTAAATAAACCAATCATATATTATGCTATGAATTATATATGATAATTTACATATTATGTAATGTGATATATAAATATGAATTGAAATGGAATAAATATACATATGTAACTAATTTAGTTAAGCAGTTTTCTGTATATTTGTGGTTATATTTTACTGGGTGTTTAATTATTTTTATATTTGAATATACAGAACTGAAATGTGGTTTATCACATTTGGCTCCCCTGTTCTGATTACATAGTTGATAGAAAGACATATAGACTGACAAACAGAAAGATAGATAGATAGACAGACAGGTAGACAAATGATAGAAAATTTTCATAATAGTCTAGGAGACAAGAAGAATCAGTCAAGCAAATCCAAAAAAATCAAACAATGGAAAAGAATTTGAAATACCTTTTGGGGAAGACAACAGACCTGGAAAACAGATCCAGGAGAGACAATCTGAGAATCATTGGACTCCCAGAAAAGCATGATGAAAAAAAGAACCTGGACACTATTTTCCAGGAAATTATCAAAGAGAACTGCCCAGAAGTCATAGGAACAGAGGATAAAATAGACATTGAAAGAATTCATCGATCACCCACTGAAAGGGATCCTAAAATGAAAACACCAAGGAATATAGTGGCCAAATGCCAGAACCCTCAGATGAAGGAAAAAATATTGCAAGCGGCTAGAAAAACCCAATCCAAATATATCTTATATAGAAGGGAAGTGAACCAGATTCTTGGTCTGATTATCTAAAAGTAATCTCTAATAAATTCTATTAAGCTAGAAATAGTTTTGGTGCAATCTGGTGTGGACACTATCTTAAGTAATGCAAAATCTCACTAAAAGTTAGGCTGGTGTAATGCAGAATTTAGGAAGAACAAAGAAATATACTATTCTCAGCTTTAAAAAGAAAGAAAGAAAAACATTCAGATAATGGTATTTTAGCCTAAGTAGGCTCAAATGTTGCAAAGGTCATATTTCCATTATTCTCTGAATTTCTCTGTTTCTATCTGTCAACCTCACTATCTGTCCCTATCTCTGTCTGTCTCTGTCTCTGTCTCTGTCTTTCTCTGTCTCTCACTCTGTATCTTTCTCTCTGTGTCTGTCTGTCTGTATGTCTCACTTACTTCCACAAAATAATGCCCAAACTTATTGTCCTGACATTCAAGTCTCTAAATAGTCTAACTCCAGTCTATCTTCCCAAATTTATTTCATTTTCCTAAGAATATTATCAAACTTGATAGTTCATTATTACTGAAATGGGATAGGCAAATTTATTTTTATGTTTTGTAAATAGTATTACTTATTTCTATAATGCTCTCTGCAGCCTATTCATCTTCACATTATAAAATCCTTGGCATTTTTGGAATTCAGTTCAGTTGACACTCTCTCCACTAAACCTTCCTTGACTCCTCCATCTTGAAGTAACTCTTTCCCCCCAATCACAAAGAATTCTCTCTCTTTTTTTTTTTTTACTACCACTTTCCTAAACATGAATATTATATTTTAGAAATTGAATTTCAAAAAATTAATAGATTGGATAATGTAGTTTATGATTCCTTATGAAAAAATAGCCTTGAATAGATAATTAAGAATTGTTTCCTAAAGATGTTGTTTCTTAACAACGAACACAATGATCACATGATTATTTTCTTTAGCTAGCTTATAAAATAGTATTTTCTTCTGGTTCTCCTGCTATCAATATTATTCTTTTTCTGAATTCCTTCTCTATATCTCTTTGCCATAATATCAACTATTTCCTACTCACTAAGCATGGAAGTCCTTCAAGGCTCCATCTTGGAATTTCATATTCTCTTTCACCTGCTCCTATAAGTTCAACTCATTATTTCTTCTCAGGTAATCATCAAAACTATGTTTTGAATCTTAATAGCTCTCCTATTTGCCAATTCTTTATCTGACATTTTTCTAGACATATATATCTAGATATTCTATCAGCTTCTGAATTTAAACTCAACACCAATATTTGAGTCATTTCTACACAGTATTAATTGTATCATGATATCTTTTCTTTCATATTTTTTCTCTTCTCTTCATATATTATGAAATATAGTCCCTTGCTATCCCATCCTGGTATGTAGTATCTGTTCTGTGGACTATCATGTTAGCCCCTTCATTCACCCTGCTAGTTTCAAGCTTCTACCTTTTCTCACCTATGCTTCATAAGACTGCAAAAATAATTTCATGTTGGCATATAATTGATTCTATTTCTTCCTCCACAAAGTTCAGAAGTTTAGTATTGTTTAGAGGATTAAAAACAAACTCTATAGTGTTGCAGTTAAAACTTACCTTTCTAGATTCTATAGTTATTAATAAGTAAAGGGGAAGGTGAAGTATATTTCCTCTATCTGGAAGAGAAGGAAGATAGATAACAGAAGCTGCTAAATAGGTGGGAAACTTAGGGATTGGGGAAGTCAGTTAATTAACAAGTATTACTAAGTGCCTACTATTTTCCCAACATTATATGCTTTGTTGAGGAAACAATGAAAAGGAAAAGACAATATCTTGTTTAATTTTTCTGTTCTTTTTTCCCCTTTCTTTATAAAGAACAATTAATTATTGTTTCACTTTTTCTAATCAAATATTTCCTATTATTATGAATAAGAAGACTGAGTTGTATGTTGGTTCTCTTGGTATACATGTATATGTGTGTATGTCTTTCTCTGTTCATTTACCATTCCAGAGAGTACCAGTAAAATGACTCTTCAATTTAATCCATTAACATTTCTCACATCCTGTACTCCTAGCCAAAGTATACAACTAGGTACCTGTGTTCTACACAAGAAATTTCTCATTATAACCATTCATCCTCTAAAGTCATTTTCATGCCTAAAAAGTATTATGGTCTCATTATTGTCTTTCAGTATTCTCATTTACCATCTGTCTTCAGTTCAGGTGCAATGTCTTCCCTCTTTGAGAGAAGGGGGTATGCTATTTTTGTGTTAGCAATACCTACCAAAATTTCAAGTACCTTAGAAGTGCTTAATCAATAACTTTGCAGAAAGATTGACTTACCAGAAAAGATTTCCTTATGAGTCAAAAAGCCCAAATTCAAATCCTGAATCTGTTTTTTATGTATGTCATGTTAAGCAAGTCACTTAAAATCCATAGGACTCAGTATCCTCATTTTATAAATGAGGGACTTGAGCTAGACGACTGAGATTCCTTTTCATTTCACATCTATAAAATATTTATTGAAATGAATGGAAATTACATAAAGTCAGATTCCAGCTAAATACTAAAAAAGGCAGTGGAGGGGGGATACCTAGGAAAAAGAATTGTGTAAAAGTGCAATGTTTCATGAATTCTTCATTACTAGAACACCCCAAGCTGCAAATGTGTGAAACGGTACTGGATTCAATTCATCAAACATTTATTAAATGGCTATTATGTGGAAAACAATGAACTAGACTATAAGCATAGACAAAGAATCAAACAATTCATGAACTAAAGTTTGTTTACAATGTACTGAAAAGGTATAGCATCAACAAAGTTAAGCAAATGCAAATAATGAACATAATTAGAAAATGAAATTCAGTAAAAAGGATGTTTCAGTAACTGGAAAGATGATGAAGTGTCTTATGTAAATGAGTCACCTAAGTTGTATTTTGAAGAAAAGTAAGGTGTTTTCTCTCCAAGGGGATGGGCTGGTGAAGAAGAAATCCTTGATCATTTTTTTTTTTGCCTGAAGGGACATTTAAGATACAACTATGAAACAGTACTATTCTTAATACAAAAATACAAAAAGCAAAAATAGCACAAAATAGTTATATGTTAAATTCACTTATTGTTTTGAGAACATACTTCAAGGTAACTTTTATTTTCCCTTGGTTTGTTAGATAGGAAATCAGTAGAAATATGAGAAGAATATTCATACTTTTAGTATGAAAATTGAAAGCATGAAATAATACTAGAATAAAAGTGCAGCTTTCTATCGTAAGTACAAGGACCATGAACTTAATCAAACTATAAACTGACCTATTTGGAGGAAGAACAAAATTAATATATAAGGTTTTTTAGTCTCTCTAATATTCACTTCAGTTTCTGCTAAAATTAAGCATATACATCTTAAAAATAAGGAAGAATAGGAAGTCCTCCAAAGTCTCTCAGTATGGTGCTTTCAGAATCAAAAGTAATTTTCCATTTGTGTGAATAAGTTTGACTATTTACATAATACATATAACTCAAGTATGTAAAGTTAAAATCTGAAAATAAATATTTACTATTAATTTTAAAAATTTCTTCATGGAATGAGACTGACAAAGTCTATAATATCAAAAAGAATATTAGAAAGTTAAAACACAGTATTTTTGCCTTTACTTTCTTACCAAAGCAGATTTATGGTACCAAATCCAATCATATTCATAATGCTCTATGTAGAAAAATGATGGATGATAATGGTGCCGATCTGTTTTTTATCCTCACTTGCATGTTGATGATCTGAGCTAAAAAAGTACTATGGTCTTTGAAGTCAAGAAGAATACAGTATTATGGCAACTTAGAGTAACTCTTTGATTCTGTAATGACTAAAGTTCCAGAGTATCACAATGCACCTCATTTCCATGGTCAAATTCATATTGCCAAATATTCAGTGCAATATGAAGACCAAATTTTGTAGGATATTAAATGCAATAAAGATTAAAAAGTGGGAACACTTTGCACTAAAAAACCCATGTCCTATTTCTTTGTCCTTTCCTTTTGCTTCATTCCTAACCATAAGGAAAACGGGAAAAGGAAAGAGACAAAATGTTCTGTGAGAGTTCTTGCATCCTTGGCATATTTTGTGGAGATGGCCACAGAGAAAATGAGTCAAGGATTCCATTTGAATAAGAGTGATTTATCTACCTAGAGCTGAAGGACATGAATACATTATTGCTGCCTATTGCAATCTCCTGTTTATTTCCTTTCAAGCAAGTGGACGAGTTCACAAAATGATGGAAGGAAAAAATGTCTAAAATGGCATGATGAAGCATTTATTTCAATGACACACTTTTATGTTAGTTAAACTCATTTGAGTTATGAAAAATAATGTATCAGGAATAATTTAACTCTCTGTTAGACTGTATTGGTGATACAAGAAAAGAATATGCAACAAAACTTCAGTTTTAAAGGAAAGTAATTGCAAATTCTAAAACTGCGTGGCAAAGTGGATAAAGTATTGGGATTGAAGTCAGGAAGACTTCTTTATGAATTCAAATACAGTTTCTAATATGTGTGACCCTGGGCAAGTGATTTAACCCTTTTTAACCTAGGTCCTTATCTATAAAATTAACTGGAGTAAGACATGGAAAATCACTGCAGTGTCTTTGCCAAGAAAATTTCAAAATGGGGTCACAAACAGTCAGAAATGACTGAAATGATTCAAAAATAACAAAAAAATTGCTAATTGCATCACTGGGTGTAATGACCGCGTATTTAAAATCAGCCAGAATCAGGAATTCAGGTTAAGGGAAAAATCTTCAATCTTTATTGAAGTGAAAAGATGAATAAGGATTGTGATAGCAGTATGGGCAGCTACAACAGGAAGCCAGCTAACAGAGGGGGATCTGAGCTGAGAAAACCGTCGCAATGGCAAATGCAAGCAGTCTCTCCTTCCCCTTCCTTTTCCATTCCCCTGCCTCCACGCACCAAAATCGTCATTTCCTACACAACACATCAGGACTTGCACAAATAGTGGGTGGGGTCCATTCTTTCTTCAAGCATATATATTAATAGAGTATGGTCCAATTACTATTTAGCCTCATGTGCTTGGAACCTCAGTGCATCAATTCAAGCCTCAGCCCATTACAACTGGGGACTTGCCAACTTTATATTTTAAGTTTTAATTGTATGAAATATGGAACGAAAAATGAAAAAATAGCAAGAATAATTGATACAATTTCCAATATTTTTCCCACTTAACTAGACCTAGCAGAAGCCAAAAAAAAGTTAGTTGTATTATTATAATTTTATTTCTTTTGTTTTCTTATTTATGACATATTGTTTTCATTTTCTCTTTTTATAAAGAGAAACTTGTACTTTTTAAAAGCTGTATAAATAGTTTTTAATACTTTTAATACTTGCCAAATAACCATGCATATATACTTTGAGTTTTAAGGCAAGTATATCAATCATTAGCCATGTCATTTGCCTATGAAAAATTCTGTAGTGAATGTTGGAAGATTGTTTCTACCTTTGCAACCATTAGAATAATATTGATAATTAAATTGGAGTTTTTTTTCAGATATTAATTTGACTAAACATGCCATGTAATTCCTTCCACCTCTAATGTTCTGTGATAACAACATATTAAGTTTTAAATAAGTTGAGTACCAAATGGAATCTACTGTATTTCATGGAATTTTATTAAAAATCCAAGTGATAAATCCAATCCAATAAAGAAATGGGTAGCTTAAGGTTCTGGGTCCTCATTAAGACACATAGAAGATAAAATACACAAAATTCACATGCTGACCTATCTAACTTTATATATGTGTGTGTGTATATATAGTACACATATTTATGTACATATAGAACCAGATAATGTAGTGGGACCAGATGAATTTATTTTAGGCATTCATTATTAAACAATAATCAAATAGCTATTTTCAAGTTGTAACCTTTGTTGATGAAAAAAAAATGAAAGGAAATGATATTTTAATCATTTTTTCTCCAATAGCCTTTGTAACAGGATGAAATAGGCTTGGATTTAGATTTTTAAATGTATTAATTTTACAAATTAATTATAACCCTTTGCACATACTTTTCAGAAGCAAATAATTAGTGTAAATATTCCAAAGCCTTTTGGCAGAAATAAATTCAAATGATTAAAATAATGTTTAACATGGATAATGTAGTAATATTTAGTATGACATACATGTGTAATTTTTATAAAATTTCTTGCCTTCTCAAGGACTGGGGAGGAAAGTAAAGAGGGATGCATATAGAGCTCAACATGTGTAATGAAGAAAAAATAAACATTAAATAGAAAATGGAACTTTCAAAAAAGTTCTGGGCAGGCACAGATCATTCTTGATTTATCATGGCTAGAACATGTAGAGATGACTGCCTCAAGTAACACAAGATTCTAATATAAACTCATTCATAAAATCTAATGAAAATGTATTAGTGTTTATGAGGAATTTTGTCTCAAAAAAAGAGAGAAGCTATGGAGAATAAAAGAAGTTTGGGGCAGGGCTGGCTTCTTATTTTGTTTTTGTGTTATTATTGTTGTTATTGCTGTTTTTAAACATAACAAGATATCCAAGTCAGCAGTCATACCAAAAGCATTTAAGGATGATGATGAAAGTCAACAAATTGAAGAAAAATGAAAAAAAAAAAAGATTTGCAAATGGTAATTTAACTTTTCTTTTTTTTAAATCAAAGAGAGTGGAGTCACCACACTGGGCCTTTAATATTAGTCACTAAGATGCTTAGAGGAGAAAACAATGTCAATGTAGAAAATAAAAGTGAAAAAAGAAGCTGAAAGGGAAAAAGCATAGCTAGACAACATGTTTTATATATGATACAATTGTGATAGTAATAAGTCAGACAAGAAAAACTTACAAACATGAAATGTTAATGAGTCAAAAATATGGTACACCAGAAAAGGGAAGAGGAAACTCACCAAGCTATAGATGAAAGTATATAGAAAAGTGTTTAAGTAAATAATACAGATTATCCTTTCTTCAATCTATCTTTCATTCAGCTTCTAAATTAACACTTATAAGTCTTATTTTCAGTCCCCTACTTAAAAAAAAATTAAAAAACCCAAAAGTATATCTCATCAATATCTCCTAGGACAAAATATAAATTGCCTTTCTTTACATTTTTACTTTTTTCACATTCCAGATTTTTCTCATTCTTTCTTTTCTCATGCAATCAACCAAGCTTATATGCTTCTGGTAAATGTAACATACTGTTTTATGTGCTGCCTGTGAATATAACATTCAATCCCCTATTTCCAGGATTTTGTGTGAACTATTTCCCCATGTGTGGAATATATTCCCTTTCCATTTCCCTTCTAAAATCCTAACTTTCTTTCAAGTTTAGCTCAGCATTTATCTAACACACAAAGTCTTTGCTAATCATCTTTCACCATTTTTATTTTTAGCATTTGTTTTTCATATATATATATATATATTTCTTAGAATTTCACCTTTATATTTTGATTACTTTCTTCATAGTAGGTAACTAAAATGTGTGTTGAATTGAACTGAAATAAATATGTTGCTTTTAATAAGAACTTAAATGCTCAAAATGTTATACCATTTATATTAACTAAATTCTTTGCAAAGTCATTGATAGAAAAGTTTGGGAAAAACAGATATTTGAAATGCCCTAAAAGGTTAAATAGTGCTGTATGGGTTTGTATACAAAGTGGGTTTGTATTTCAAAAGAAATATGAAATTTATACCTTGACTTAATATTTAAACCTTTTTAAATTTATGATAACAACTATTTCAAAATATGAAAAGTATTATTGTGGTTGTTGAAGGAGTTGCTTGTTTCATTTATTGAAGAATGCTTACTCAGTCTTGAATCTAAAAGGGAATATTATTCCCCTAAAAAGTAACTTTTCATTTCAGAGAAGACACTCTATGGCAATATTCACTTCTTCAACATTATTACTTTCTTAACTACAGAGAGTTTATTTCCAATTGGAACCATGCCAAATTTGTAACACAATTTAGTAATCATTCATAAAACAGTGATCCTATTCTATTTCCTGGTGATGAGTCCCAGAAATATGTTTAAAATTTCAAGACAAACAGAAATTAATGTTCAGTGATTATTTAAACCAGAAATTTGTTATTTAATGTACTACAATGATATTAAGCAAGGAATCAGATTTGGGAAAAAAAGGCTTATGTGGTAGATCCCATTGGGAATGAAAGGGCTAAAATAACAGAACAGAAAGAACTATTGTGAATATAACTAATGTGTTTTGTTTTGATTTTAGACACTGAGGGATACATATAAAGAGTTACTTTGTCAAAGGTAAATACAAAAACAAAGATTCAACTTTTAGTTCTGACTTAAATGACTTAATCAAAAAATTATACTACACTGATCTTCACTTTCAATATTTGAAATGCGAGGAAAAGAATAGTAGTACTATCTATTTTCCAGGGTCCTTCTATGAATCAAATGTAACTCATCATGAGTGAAACATGAAGATTAATGAATTCTAAAAAATATTAAGTATCATTGAATTTTGTTTAATATTTTGAAACAAAAAAATTCCAAATATGTGTAGGCCCATTGATAAAATTCCATAAATATTTATGGGTTATTGTTATCCCTCTATGGGAATTTTGTAAATTTGTAATATAATGACATAAAAATATATAAAAAGGAGGGAAATGGAATTAGGACTCGCTATTTTGATGCATTTATTTTCCTTAAAGTTTGCATTACATAATTTTTCATTAAAAAAAAAACTGTATAGTATTTTAGTCCATAGATGGTCAATAAAATAATTTTATTTATTTATTTATTTATTTATTTTTTATTTTAAGTTTTTTATTTAATAATTACATTATATTGACACTCATTTCTGTTCCGATTTTTTCCCCCTCCCTCCCTCCACCCCCTCCCCTAGATGGCAAGCAGTCCTTTATATGTTGGATATGTTGCAGTATATCCTAGATACAATATATGTTTGCAGAACCGAACAGTTCTCTTGTTGCGTAGGGAGAATTGGATTCAGAAGGTATAAATAATCCGGGAAGAAAAACAAAAATGCAGATAGTTCACATTCGTTTCCCAGTGTTCTTTCTTTGGGTGTAGCTGCTTTTGTCCGTCATTTATCAATTGAAACTCAGGTCTCTTTGTCAAAGAAATCCACTTCCATCAAAATATGTCCTCATACAATATCGTTGTCGAAGTGTATAATGATCTCCTGGTTCTGCTCATTTCACTTAGCATCAGTTCATGAAGGTCTCTCCAAGCCTCTCTGTATTCATCCTGCTGGTCATTTCTTACAGAACAATAATATTCCATAACATTCATATACCACAATTTACCCAGCCATTCTCCAATTGATGGGCATCCATTCATTTTCCAGTTTCTAGCCACTACAAACAGGGCTGCTACAAACATTTTGGCACATACAGGTCCCTTTCCCTTCTTTAGTATTTCTTTGGGATATAAGCCCAATAGAAACACTGCTGGATCAAAGGATATGCACATTTTGATAATTTTTTGGGCATAATTCCAGATTGCTCTCCAGAATGGTTGGATTCGTTCACAACTCCACCAACAATGCATTAGTGTCCCAGTTTTCCCCGCATCCCCTCCAACATTCATCATTATTTTTTCCTGTCATCTTAGCCAATCTGACAGGTGTGTAGTGGTATCTCAGAGTTGTCTTAATTTGCATTTCTCTGATCAATAATGATTTGGAACACTCTTTCATATGAGTGGTAATAGTTTCAATCTCATCCTCTGAAAATTGTCTGTTCATATCCTTTGACCATTTATCAATGGGAGAATGGCTTGATTTCTTATAAATTTGAGTCAGTTCTCTATATATTTTGGAAATGAGGCCTTTATCAGAACCTTTAACTGTGAAAATGTTTTCCCAGTTTGTTGCTTCCCTTCTAATCTTGTTTGCATTAGTTTTATTTGTACAAAAGCTTTTTAATTTGATGTAATCGAAATTTTCTATTCTGTGATCAGTAATGGTCTCTAGTTCATCTTTGGTCACAAATTTCTTTCTCCTCCACAAGTCTGAGAGATAAACTATTCTATGTTCCTCTAATTTATTTATATTCTCGTTCTTTATGCCTAGGTCATAGACCCATTTTGATCTTATCTTGGTATATGGTGTTAAGTGTGGGTCCATGCCTAATTTCTGCCATACTAATTTCCAATTATCCAGCAGTTTTTATCAAATATTGAATTCTTTTCCCAGAAGTTAGGGGCTTTGGGTTTGTCAAACACTAGATTGCTATAATTGACTATTCTGTCTTGTGAGCCTAGCCTTTTCCACTGATCCACTAATCTATTTCTTAGCCAATACCAAATGGTTTTGGTGACTGCTGCTTTATAATATAATTTTAGATCAGGTACAGCTAGGCCACCTTCATTTGATTTTTTTTTCATTAGTTCCCTTGAGATTCTCGACTTTTTATTGTTCCATATGAATTTTGTTGTTATTTTTTCTAGATCAATAAAATATTTTCTTGGAAGTCTGATTGGTATAGCACTAAATAAATAGATTAGTTTAGGGAGTATTGTCATCTTTATTATGTTCGCTCGGCCAATCCAAGAGCACTTAATATTTTTCCAATTATTTAAGTCTGACTTTATTTGTGTGGAGACTTTTTTATAATTTTGCTCATATAATTCCTGACTTTCCTTTGGTAGATAGATTCCCAAATATTTTATGGTATCAACAGTTATTCTGAATGGAATTTCTCTTTGTATCTCTTGCTGTTGGGTTTTGTTGGTGATGTATAAAAATGCTGAGGATTTATGGGGATTTATTTTGTAGCCAGCTACTTTGCTAAAATTATGAATTATTTCCAATAGCTTTTTGGTAGAATCTCTGGGGTTCTCTAGGTATACCATCATATCATCTGCAAAGAGTGATAGTTTGGTTTCCTCATTGCCTACTCTAATTCCTTTTATATCTTTCTCGACTCTTATTGCCGAGGCTAGTGTTTCTAATACGATATTAAATAATAATGGTGATAGTGGGCAACCTTGCTTCACTCCAGATCTTACTGGGAAAGGTTCCAGTTTTTCCCCATTGCATATGATGCTTACTGATGGTTTTAAATATATGCTCCTGACTATTTTAAGGAAAAGTTCATTTATTCCTATGCTCTCAAGTGTTTTTATTAGGAATGGATGTTGGATTTTATCAAATGCTTTTTCTGCATCTATTGAGATGATCATGTGGTTTTTGTTTGTTTGGTTATTGATATAGTCAATTATGCTAATAGTTTTCCTAATATTGAACCAGCCCTGCATTCCTGGTATAAATCCTACTTGGTCATAGTGTATTATCCTGGTGACAATTTTCTGTAATCTTTTTGCTAATATTTTATTTAAGATTTTAGCATCAATATTCATTAGGGAGATTGGTCTATAATTTTCTTTCTCTGTTTTCAGCCTACCTGGTTTAGGTATCAGTACCATATCTGTGTCATAAAAGGAGTTTGGTAGGACTCCTTCAATCCCTATTTTTTCAAATAGTTTATATAACATTGGAGTTAATTGTTCTTTAAATGTTTGGTAGAATTCACATGTAAATCCATCTGGTCCTGGGGATTTTTTCTTAGGGAGTTGATTGATAGTTTGTTCTATTTCTTTTTCTGAGATGGGACTGTTTAGGATATTTACTTCTTCCTCTGTTAGTTTGGGCAAGCTGTATTTTTGGAGGTATTTTTCTATTTCATTTAAGTTGTCGAATTTATTGGCATAAAGTTGGGCAAAGTAACTCCTAATTATTGCTCTAATTTCCTCTTCGTTAGTGGTGAGTTCTCCCTTTTCATTTTTAAGACTAACAATTTGATTTTCCTCTTTCCTTTTTTTAATCAGATTTACTAAGGGTTTGTCTATTTTGTTGGTTTTTTCATAGAACCAACTCTTAGTTTTATTAATCAATTCAATAGTTTTTTTACTTTCAAATTTATTGATCTCACCTTTTACTTTTAGAATTTCAAGTTTAGTGTTTGACTGGGGGTTTTTAATTTGTTCCTTTTCTAGCATTTTTAATTGCAAACCCAATTCATTGACCTTCTCTTTCTCTATTTTATACAAATAGGCCTCTAGAGATATGAAATTTCCCCTTATTACCGCTTTGGCTGCATCCCATACATTTTGGTATGATGTCTCATTATTATCGTTTTCTTGGGTGAAGTTATTAATTATGTCTATGATTTGCTGTTTTACCCAATCATTCTTTAGTATGAGATTATTTAGTTTCCAATTATTTTTTGGTCTACTTCCCCCTGCTTTTTTGTTGAATGTAATTTTCATTGCATCGTGGTCTGAAAAGGATGCATTTACTATTTCTGCCTTACTACATTTGAGTTTGAGGTTTTTATGTCCTAATATATGGTCAATTTTTGTATAGGTTCCATGAACTGCTGAAAAGAAAGTGTATTCCTTTCTGTCTCCATTACATTTTCTCCAGAGATCTATCATATCTAGCTTTTCTAGTATTCTGTTTACCTCTTTAAGTTCTTTCTTATTTATTTTCTGGTTTGATTTATCTAATTCTGAGAGTGCAAGGTTAAGATCTCCCACTATTATAGTTTTACTGTCTATTTCTTCTTGCAGCTCTCTTAGTTTCTCTTTTAAGAATTTAGATGCTACCCCACTTGGTGCATATATGTTTAATATAGATAGTGCTTCATTATCCATGCTACCCTTTAGCAAGATATAGTGTCCTTCCTTATCTCTTTTAATTAGGTCAATTTTTGCTTTAGCTTGATCTGAGATCAGGATGGCTACCCCTGCTTTTTTGACTTCACCTGAAGCATAGTAGATTTTGCTCCAACCTTTTACCTTTAACCTGCATGTATCTCCCCGCTTCAGGTGTGTTTCCTGTAAACAACATATTGTAGGATTCTGGCTTTTAATCCATTCTGCTAACCGCTTCCTCTTTATGGGGGAGTTTACCCCGTTCACATTTATGGTTAGAATGACCAATTCTGTATTACTTGCCATCTTGTTAACCCCGGTTTATGCTTTCCTCCCTCTTTCCCCTTTCCCCCCCTTCCAAGTATTAAGCTTGTGAGCACCCTTTTTTCTCACAGCCCTCCCTTTTTAGTGTCCCTCCCCCCGCCTTAGAGTTCCTCCCCCTATCTTACCCCTTTCCCTCCCAGTTCCCGTATTCCCTTCCGCTTAGCTTATTCCTTCCCTTTCCACTTTTCCCTTCTCACTTTTCAATGAGATGGGAGAAGTTTCACCATAGATTGAATATGTCTTAAGATTTTTCACTTAAAGCCAATTCTGAAGGCAGTAAGATACCCACTATATTCATCCCCCTCCATTCTTTCTCTCAGATATAATAGGTTTCCTATGCCTCTTCATGAGATGTACTACCCCCACTTTACCCTTTTTCTGGTACAATGTCCTTTCCACATCAATTTCTAGAACAAGGTATACATGTATTCTTTATGCATCTATATAGTCAAAATATAGTTCCCAAGATTAATCTTTACCTTTTTAGATTTCTCTTGAGTTCTATATTTGTAGATCAAACTTTTTGTTAAGTTCTGGTTTTTTCATCAGAAATAGATGAAATTCGCTTACTTCGTTGAATGTCCATCTTCTTCCCTGGAAAAAGATGCTCATTCTCGCTGGGTAAGTTATTTTTGGTTGCATACCAAGTTCCTTAGCCTTTCGGAATATCATATTCCAGGCCCTTCGATCTTTTAATGTGGATGCTGCCAGATCCTGGGTGATCCTTATTGTGGCTCCTTGATACTTGAATTGGGTTTTTCTAGCCGCTTGCAATATTTTTTCTTTCATCTGAGAGTTATGGCATTTGGCCACTATATTCCTTGGTGTTTTGATTTTAGGATCCCTTTCAGTGGGTGATCGATGAATCCTTTCAATGTTTATTTTTTCCTCTGTTCCTATGACTTCTGGGCAGTTCTCTTTGATAATTTCCTGGAAGACAGTGTCCAGGCTCTTTTTTTCATCATGTTTTTCTGGGAGTCCAATGATTCTCAGATTGTCTCTCCTGGATCTGTTTTCCAGGTCTGTTGTCTTCCCCAGAAGGTATTTCACATTTTTCTCCATTGTTTGATTTTTTTGGATTTGCTTGACTGATTCTTCTTGTCTCCTCGAGTCATTCAATTCCACTTGTTCAATTCTGATTTTCAGTGAAGTATTCTCTTCACTCACTTTTTAAAATCTTTCTCTAATTGTCCAATTGAGTTCTTTTGTTCTGTGGAATTTTTTTCCATTTCGCCAATTTTGTTTTCCAGTTCACTAATCCTATTTTTCAAGGATTTTACTTCTTTATCCACTCTCTCTTTAACTGACTTCTCCAGGCTCTTTTGCCAAGCCTCCCTCTCCTTTTCCCAAGCTTCCTTCTCCTTTTGCCAAGCCTCACTCTGCTTTCCCCATTTTTCTTCTAGCTCCCTTGTGAGAGCCTTTTTAATCACTTCTATGAGGTTCATCTGTGCTGAGGAACAGACGATCTCCTCCTTTGGGGAATCACCTGGGGACTGCCTGTTTTTAGTCTCCTCAGGATTTAGAGTCTGCTCTCTATCTGTGTAGAAGCTGTCTAGGGTTAAAGTCCTCTTCAGCTTCTTGCTCATTCTGTCTATTAATCAGAGACAAACTACCAAAGAAAAACAGAAAAAACTGGAGTCTTTCTTTGGGGGGGGGCTGGGTGTGTTATCGAGCTTCCTCTACAGACTGCAGGTGGCAGCAGTGAGGCACTAGCAGGACTGTGCTGCGCCTGCGCTCTGAGATCCCAAAGCGTGCTGAGTCACTGAGGGGGGGGAGGGGGGGGCGGCCAGGTCCTGAGAGACTCCAGCTGTTTGCGGTTGTGTTCTTCAGCCCCGGTGTTTTTAGCTTCTCTGCTGGGCTGTTGACTTGCTGCAGGTTCCAAACCTGTAGCGAAGCTCTCCCCGCAGAGACAGCTGCGATCACTCCCCACCCCCTCTCCAGTCTGCTCCTGTGCTCTCACTGCCGCTGCCCACCGCCTGCGCCCGATCTAAAACCGCCCCAGCCCTCCAGTAAAGACAGACCTTTCTTGGCGGATCTCAAGGATGGCTTCTCTTGGTAACTATTTGTGCGTTTTTTTCAGTCAAGCATTGATTCAGAGGCTTGTAATGAAGTGGATAGTGAGAGAAAGCGCGGAGCTTATGCAACTGTGAGCCTCCTCTCCGCCATCTTAACCGGAAGTCCATAAAATAATTTTAAAATATCTTCTCTATACCTAGATTTAGGCTCTAGATTCATACAATTTTGCTACAGGCATTTTAAAAAAATTGAACTTGTGAATCAATTCATCATCTAGCATTCATTATCTACTACTCTCCAGTCACTGGAATAAATGTTGTTAACTCCACAAAAAGGCAAAAAAAAAAAAAAAGCATCTGCTAACATGGAGCTTATAGTCCAATGGGGGAGATAATATGCAAACAAGTATGTAGAAATCAGACAATAGAAGATGAATTGGGATACTCTAAAAAGCAAAGCAATAATATTAAGAGAACCTGTGAAGACTTTTTGCACAAAAGGGGACTTTAGCTGAAACTTCAGTGGAGTCAAACCATTTATTGTCAAAGTATTTTACTATAATTTAACAAAAAATATATTTAAAAAAATTTCTGAACAAGTGATCATTCAGCATATTTAATGAAACCCTATGATTATGTGTATCAGAAACTTGCATATACAAAAAAAAATACAGATTACTTTAATAACAATGTTTTCTTTAGAAACTATAGATTCCATCTTATAGTTAAAAATGCAAAAACTATTTTGTATTATGGATTTTTCTTAACATTTTGGAATTACATTAAGGGATTTACAATTATTTTAATTTTACTGAGTTACATATCATCTCTTTACTCTTTCCATTAAAAACATTAAAATGTGAGATACTGGAACTGAGAAATAAATATGAGCTATATAATTTTCAAATTTATCACAATAGGCCGCTGGGAATATTTATCTACTTACATTGGTTCAGAATCCCTAAAGATTATTTTGAACAGATGTTAGGCAAATTGATATTTTATAAATCAATTTTCTTTGACGTAGTCTTATTTTCAATAACTGAACACATTTATTGCTAATTGATGAAACTTCAAAACATTACTCATGTAATATGTGCTTATATGCGAAGAAACACACAATTTATTACACTATGTGTATTTGTGTGTAAATATATTAGGGGATGAGGATAACTGGACCTTCATTTAATCAGCATAATAATTTTTCCTGCTAAATAAATGTAATAGCTCATTATTATATCCAAGATTAAATACAAAAATACTTTTGCATTTGAAAGCTTTACGAAATGATGCCTTCCTACCTTCCCAGTGTTTTTACACATTATATCCTGTGTAATCTATGATCCAACTACACAGACCTGCTTTGCTGTTCCTTTCTAGCAATACTTTTTCCCCTTTCTCCTTGCCTTTGTCTAAACAATCTCCTATTTCTGGAATATCCTCTTTATTCCCCTCCATTTTAGTTTTCCCATCATCATTCAAGATTCACTTCTGATCCTACAATCTTAAAAGAGGTCTTCCTTAAACTGCACTCCCTACCACCACTTTTGCCATAGCCTCCCCATTGAGATTATTCTATATTTTATATTTATATAATAGTCTCTTCAATTAATGTGTACACTTCTTGAAGGTGGGGTTAGTTTTGCTTTTTTGTTTTTTTAATTGTTTGTTTGGCTGTTGCTTTTTTTTTTTTTTTGCCAGCACCAAGTACAATGTCTGGAACATAGAAACTATTTAATGTGTTTGTTAAATGGTTTGTTGGTTAATTGATTTTTATTGAATAATTTTCACTATTGTAAATCAGTGAAGAGTAGTATTAGGGTATTCCCTAGAGCAGAGTTGTCAGATATGCTATATATGGTCCACAAACCTGATGAAGTCTGAAACAAATTAAAATATAATTGCAAAACATTTAGCAAAATAAACAGAAATGCAATAAACATAGATTATATTTAACCTTTTAATACTGTACCTGTATAACCTGCAGGTATCCATTTGCATGTTATAGTGGCTTATATTTGTCTTTGAGATTGACAAACCTATCCAAGACTATTGAGATTTTAAGGTACCTGCCCAGCAACACAAAGCTAATATATGATAGAAGGCAGAATTAATATCCAAGTCTTCTTGAATCTAAGGATATGCCTTCTAGCTACTAAGCAATGTCACTTCTTATAATATCATCATTTATACATATATGTATAAATGTGAACAAATATGCATATCTATCCATATCTAAAAATATAGCTATCTACATATATTTTCCATAGCTTATATATCACTTTATATCTTTCACCCAACTCAATTTAATAAGTAAAAAAGTTAGAAATGGAGGTTGAGATGGGGTCAGCAAGGTATATCACAGACAGAAATGAAGAATCTTATTTTAGTTGAACAGAAAATCTGGGATTCAAATTCAGTGAAGTCTAGAACTTTAGTCCCCATGAGATGGGGATTGTAATAATGGTAATGATGGTAATGATGAAGATGAGAAAGTTGATAGTGATGATGATGAATGCACATAGACATTTTTGATCTTTAATAATGTTTCACATAATTTAGAATAGTAAAAATAAAAGCCTTACATTTTTCATACTATTTCATCTAGTAATGTTGGCTTCATGTTATAAAATATAATATTGTGACATAAAGAACAATGGGCTAGCATGGTATTTTGGATAGCCTGGACTATCTTTAAATTGAGAAAGAATTGGTTTTTATTCTCACCAGTGGCTTATACTTATTATGCAACTAGGGATCAAGTATTTCACCTAGTTGTCATAAAGGGAAAGGTAATAAGCATTTATGCAGCAAGTACTATGTTCTAGGCTCTGTATTAAGTTACTTTTACCAATACTCTTTCACTTAATCCTCACACTAACCCAGTGATATTATCCCCATTTTACAATTAAAGAAATGAGAGGCCAAGTGAATTGCCTAGGGCCTAACATCTAGTAATTATCTAGGAGTTAATTGACTCATTGCCTAGCATTGTACCTACTATTCTACCTATCAACTTCTTGCTAGTAGCCAAATCACTACCCTTAAGACTATATCTTTCAGAAAAGTAGCTGATTCACAAAACTGATTCACAGAAGCCTCTCAATCCATGAAATTTCAGATATAATTTTCACTCTTCTACCACCCTTCCCCCCCCAAAAAAAATATTAAGCAATATAAATAGCTCTGGTAAACCTGGAAAGACTTACATGAATTTATGGAGAGTGATAAATCAGAATCAATAAAAAAAATATTCAGGCCTTTGTAATACAAATGAAGACAACATCAGCAATCAAAAGAATCAGAATAAATGCAAATATCAACATTGTTGTTCAGGTCCAACTAAACTGAATTAAACCATACCTTTGTCTTTTTTGTTAACAAATGACAAACTATGTATGTGGAATGCAGACTTTGAGGTCAGTTGCAATTATTATTTTTTTTTGTTTGTTTTTTGTTTTATGGAAAGATACTATAGTAGCTTGTCTTTTTTTTTTCTTTTTTTTAGTAGCTTGTCTCTTGATAAATCATCAATATGTATACAAATAAAATACAAATACAACTGAAACTTAGGTTAAACGACTAACCCATTGTTGGACAACTGTCAGAGAAAGGATTCAAACCCAAATAACTCTTCAGTGTAATATGCCAATATTCTTTCCTCATTTTCATACTATTTATCAAGGAAATATAATGTGACAAGTTGTAAAAATTAATCTTTACTCACAGAATAACTATGAAGAAAGTGGCCTTGGTAAGTCAGAGAAAGCATAAGCTTTTGGGTGGGTGGGGGAAAGGTTTAAGGAAATTTCCAGAGAAGCAATGAGAGAAGCATAGTGTCTGAAAGGTACAAAAAAAAAGAAACTTTGATGTCAAGATAAGTAAGTGTCTCTACTGCTAGAAGTCAAAGAGATAAAAATGATTTTCCATTTCAAGGGTGCATTATTCTTAAAATGAGACAGCTAGGGGTCGGTCCATACAAAGTACAAAATAATGCCCTAGTGAACTCCTACTACAACTGAAAATTGAAAAAGTTGATCTTGAAGAGCTGACAAAAAGTCATCTACCAGTCAAATTAATGGCACAAAGCTAAGTTAAGGTCAAACATGATATTAGTTTAAAGGGAAAAGAAGAAAAAAAATATGAAAATGGGCTGTGTTGATCATATTTAGGACAAGGATTAAATAATAAGAAATTTCATAACTTTTAAACTGCTACCAAACCCTCTGCTTTTTGCTGTATTTCACCCACTAAACCAGGTTTTTACTAATAAATATCCTATACAAATGCCATAATAAATAGTGTGCTGTTTCCAAAGAGTGAGAGGGGGAGGAAGACTTTTGGTTTTACCTTTAAAGAGCTCATCTGTGGTTAGAAAATGAAGGATAGTAGGGTGTAGTGTGCTTTCTAGAGCCCCCAAGTTGAGGTGACAAAATATACCATTGCTTTCTAGAGCCCCCACATAGAGATCATTAAAATATCCTGCTTTCTAGAGGCCCCAAGTTGGGGTAAGAAAACATACCATTGCTTTCTAGAGCTCCCATGCTAGGGTTCCAAAATATACCATCCAGACTAACTCTCTGGAGGACCTCCGGACTACAGCACACTGAACACGTGCCAACTATAGAACCATTACATTACCATATCACACTAAGTATATGCCAACTAGAGTGATGACATCATTGCATCACATTAAATATATGTGAACTAGGAAACTATTATCTCATCAGTTACACTGAGTAAACACCCTGCTGTAAAGTATCTTTGCTTAAAGTATACCTTTCCCAGAGTTCTCCCACTATTTGTGGTCTTCTACAGTAGGGAATATTAAGGATGAGAAGTTAGAAAGGGAAGCCAGGTGTTCAAATGTTAAGCTTGGGAATTTCAAAAGAGAAAGCGCAAGAAAATAAAAGGGAAGAGAAAAAGAGAGAAAGAGAGGAGAGAGGGACAGAGGCAGAGACAGAGACAGAGAGATAGAGACAGAGACAGAGAAAGAGAGAGACAGAGAAAAACAAAGACATGCACACAGATACAGACACACACACACAGTTACACACACACAGAGAAATAAAGAGGTCAGATTATTTTTTAATTTATTTTTTATTTTTTAATACCTTTTTATTGACAGAACCCATGCCAGGGTAATTTTTTACAACATTATCCCTTGCACTCACTCCTGATTTTTCCCTTCCCTCCCTCTATCCCTCCCCCAGATGACAAGCAGTCCTATACATGTTAAATAGGTTCAGTATATCCTAGATACAATATATGTGTGCAGAACCGAACAGTTCTAAAGAGATCAGATTAAATTTGTTTTGTTTAGGACAAAATAGACAAAATAAAGACAGAGACAGAGAGAAACAGAGGGACAGAGATACACAGAGACAAAGAGAGACAGAGAGATAAAGAGAAACAGAGAGACAAACAGAGATGGAATATAAGGATATAGATGGAGGAACAGTGGCATACAATCTTCAATGGAAAGGTTTTTTTAGTCTCTATACCTAAACACAGAATTGCCTAAAACAACTTTTCAAAATTATTGATATCAGTGATATATACATATATTACAAACCATTATGTCAAATAAATCAAAATTCTCTATTTTGTCTATTGTGTCCTAAACAAAACAAATTTAATCCAAAATCTTTATCAAACTGCTATTTGAATAACTTACATTGATGAAGATTTTTTTAAAAAAGAGTGATTCTATTTAAATTTATATAGATAGGAAGTATAGAAAAAACTATAGGATCTCTGACAATGGGAAAGTAGTTTTCTATGTTAGAAGGAAATTTTGAAAGAGAGTAAAAGAGATTCCTTTCTCTGTCATTTTCAGGCTATATATATATATATTATCTGGTGAGAAACATTTTTACTTTTGTTTTCAATAAACAGCAGGTTTTATTTTCAATTTTAAAAATATCAATATTCTTTGTTTTAAATAATAAATAAAATAAATATGTAAAGTTAATACCCATAGAAAAGTAGTAGCTGTCAGAGTACATTGTATCAAATGATGTCCTATTTTTTCTTCCTTTGAACATTCCCTTTAATACCAAAAATATTAATAATTAAAATAACACATGCACACAATTTAAAAAAGACACCCCTCCATTTGGTAAATACTTGTATACAAGGTATATATGAAATTGTTAGAAATCACATACATGTTATGATGTAATTGTTTGTTATGATATAATTATAATATTCAGTATATTCCGAGAACTTTTGTCAATGATTAAAAACTTAACTGAAGAATCAATCATGTTGTATTTAAAGTGCCATTCTGGAAAACCCACTCATAACCTCTTACAGTAATTCAGATACAATCTATAAGCAAAGTCATATAATTCAGTTAAACAATAAAGGAGAAGGCCCTTTTTCTATGGAAAGACTATTACTTAGAGCATCTGATAGCAACAGTCCTCAGGGCTTACCAGGAAATGTTCTGGCTTTTGTTTTACTTCTGTCCAATAGAAATGACTTTTAGTACTTTCTAACACTTTTTTTTCTTCCACTGCCATGTTGAATTAGAGTTAGTATTAAACATGTCCAATTTAAACAATGGGACTACATCTCAAGGGAGACTTTTCCCTAGATAACAGTCTTCCACTATTTGAAACTTAAAAAAAAATTCTAAGCAGACTGATCACTTGAATTGTATAAGAAGGTTGGGAATGAATTTCCTGTACCAAACCATCAAGAAGAAAAACTAAAGATATGTTTTTAAAAGCTGGTCACTGGAGACAGCTGTCCCTTTTCACTTGCACATTCTTATCTATCCTTCCAAATTTTCTTCTGTTGAGTAGGAAGATAATAAAATAAATTGGCTGTCAAGGCGTTGGCATGCACCATTTATTATGAACACTTAAATGTGTAAAACTCTGAATAACCATACTCCCATGCAGTATTAGTCACAGGTTCTTAAACAGCCACAATTGATAATCTTTAATAATGATTGTATAATTTTGCCAGTTTGCTCTTTTTCACTGAGAAAGAAAAAATGGTTGATAACAAATATAATTTGTAATATTTGAAATGAACTTAGGCTAGGTTGTTTTCTAGATTCTGAATCTAGTGCTGGCCTTTCAGAGTAGAAAAGCCATTTGTACATCGTCTACAAGGGGTTTGAAACAGTCCTTTTTACTTCTCGTTATTTATTGTGTACTCTGAAATTTGAATATGAGAGATACTTTAATTTGGTTCGATTATCAGTCACTTTTTAAGAATATTTCTACTTCTACTTCTTAAGAATATAATGAATTCAAGCATTTTAATAAATTTTATGCTTTAGGATGAATGAGTGTATCAGAACAGGAAGGCAGAGGGCAGTAGGAGGAAACAGTAGATGCCTGGTGATAGAAGAATGGGAAAGTATAAAATATCTAGTAATAGAATATTAGGAAACAAAAAGAAAACTTTACTTTCTTGAAAATTTTACCTAGGCTTATTCTTCTGGAGTATATTCTCAGTGAAAGATGAAATAAATTGATCATAGAACTTTGAAGGCAGTTACAAATGGGAAGAAGATGATATTTTATAAGGCCATCTATTTTCAGCTCCTTCCTTAACACAGTTCTGAAGAGCTATATTCTTTTTCTTTAATATTTTCACAGAGTTATTCGTGCAATCAGTAGGATGTGAAGGTTGGGGGAGGAAAGAGCTTATTTGTCAGAAAGTTTTATCTAAAGTTTTCCTATTGCATATTTAAAACATTTTGTATTACCCTTGAAAAATGAAAAAAAAAAAACATAATTGGTGGCTTATAGTCTTAGAAAACTTGAGCTTTAGAACAACCTAGAGTGAATCTATTTAAAATTTTTTATCTTATATAAGGAAAAACTAAAATGAGGATGTTCATTAATTTTCCAAGGAATATGATATTTAAGGAAATAACCAACCATATTGAGATATCTTACTTCCAATCCAATATCTATGTCCAATATCATTTAGCATATTGAAGTCTTTATATTTATTATGGTTCCCTTTAATATTTTCTTAGGGTTGAATTAGCTTTATTTTTAAGTATCCTTACCAATTTTCTAACGTGATGTCTCCTTACACCTGGTATTCAATACACATTTTTTATTTGCATCACAAAACAAACTTTGGAAGATTGATACTTTAACAATTTTTAGTGTTATAGAAACATATATTTAATTTCTTAATTCTTGTACTTCTATGTATACACATACACACATACATCATTGTAGAATGTTCCTTTTCAAAAGAAAACAAAACAATTATCTTGGTGGAAACAACTATATAGGATATAACAGAATTTGTCTGTACTTCAGTACTGGTATCTCCAAGGGGATAAGAGAAAACATTTGAAGAATTAAATGACAAGGTTTTAAAAGTCAATCATCAATAGGATTTAGTTTCAACTGCTTACTCCTTCTTCCTTCCTTTACTCTATTTAAATACATTAAACTATTTCAGTTTTTTTTTTTTTTAAGGTAATCTGGTTTGGCTTGACGAATTCACTAATGACTTATGTTTAATATTGTAATAAAAGGAGAAATTCCTACATTATTAAATAGTTAAGAAAATAAAAGTTGCTTAGCCATAGCAGGGGATATACATTAAATATACCACCCTTTGATTCAGCTGACCACATAAACCCAGTCTCTAGACTGCCCATTGTGAATCACCGCCAAATTTCAGATTGAGGATAGATCTTCTTTTGGTTGTCTTATACTTGGGAGAATAGAAAGTGATGCCAACAACCTGAGCTATTATATCTCAAGGTAATTAAATATTAAGGATAGTTCCGTTTTTTTTTTTTTTTTTTTTTTTTTTTTTTAGGGAGAGAGACTGCTTAAAGTAAATGAGATCAAGGATTATAATACTGCTTTCACCATGGTAGGTACTGAAGATGTGCATGTTGACAAGATGAAACTAGCAATAATGTAGATTTGTTGATAGATTATTGTTATGATAATAATGATGCTTCTATTTGTAAGCCAAATACTTAGCAAAACTCAGAGTAATAGCTTAGTAAAAGTTTAATGATTGATTAATTGATGTTTCTTTTTTATAAAAAATAACATATAAGAGAGAAATTCACATCCAATACATCCTCTTAGGGCATTGTTGTCAGTGTTTATCAGGATGTTCTCCTAGAGCCATCCTCTAAGTAAAAGGAACCCTGATTTACTTCCAGGAAATTTAACATAATGATCTTACCAACTAAAACAAAACAAATAAAATAAAAGATACCCACAACTGAGATAATCTGTGACTTTAAGAATCTTTCATTATATTAGTGGGAGCCATGACATCTATAGGTATATACAACCAGTATACAAAAACATGATTATATGTATGGCGATAGGTTACTGGGGTGAAGAGGATAGTGAATACAAAAAGTATATGGAGCTATTGTTTCTTCATCTAATGAAGGAGGAGTTCTTAGCTTGATGTCCAGAATTTTTTTTATATATTTAAAAATGTTTTAGTAACTATTTCACTTTAATTTGCTTCCTTTTAAAATTCCAATTATTTTAAGTATTTCAAAAATATTCCAAGAGGGGTTGCAAAGCTTTTGTGGATTTACAGAGATCCTTAAGGGAAAAAAATAGTTAATAATCATAGCACAAAAGGAATTTTTTGGTTGGAAACATATTGAACATATGTTTTTTTTTTTAATACTTTTTATTTACAAGCTATATGCATGGGTAATTTTACAGCATCAACAATTACCAAATCTTTTGTTCCAATTTTTCTCCTCTTTCCTCCTACCCCCTCTCCCACCCCTAGATGGCAGGCAGACCAGTAGGTGTTAAATATATTAAAGTATAAATTAAATACACAATAAGTATACATGACCAAACCATTATTTTGCTGTATAAAAAGAATTGGACTCGGAAATATTGTACAATTAGTTGGTGAAGGAAATCCAAAATGCAGGCAGGCAAAAATATAGGGATTGGGAATTCCATGTAATGGTTCTTGGTCATCTCCCAGAGTTCTTTCACTGGGTATAGCTGGTTCAGTTCATTACTGCTCCATTGGAACTGATTTGGTTAATCTCATTGCTGAAGATGGCCAGGTCCATCAGAATTGATCATCATATAGAATTGTTGTTGAAGTATATAATGATCTCCTGGCCCTATTCATTTCACTCAGCATCAGTTTGTGTAAGTCTCTCCAGGTCTTTCTGAAATCATCCTGTTGGTCATTTCTTACCAAAAAATAATATTCCATAATATTCATATACCACAATTTATTCAGCCATTCTCCAATTGATGGGCATCTACTCAGTTTTCAGTTTCTGGCCACTACAAAGAGGTCTGCCACAAACATTTGTGCACATACAGGTCCTTTTCCCTTCTCTATTAGCTCTTTGGGATATAAGCCCAGTAGCAACACTGCTAGATCAAAGAGTATGAACAGTTTGATAACTTTTTGAGCATAGTTCCAAATTGCTGTCCAGAATGGTTAGATGTATTCACAATTCCACCAACAATGTATTAGTGTCCCTGTTTTCCCACATCCCCTCCAACATTCCGCATTATATTTTCCTGTTATTTTAGCCAGTCTGACAGGTGTGTAATGGTATCTCAGAGTTGTCTTAATTAGCATTTCTCTATAATGATTTGGAGCATCTTTTCATATGGCTAGAAATAGTTTCAATTTCTTCATCTGAGAATTGTTTGTTCATATCTTTTAACCATTTATCAATTGGAGAATAGCTTGATTTCTTATAGAGTCAATTCTCTATATATTTTGGAAATGAGTCCTTTATCAAAACCTTTGACTATGAAAATATTTCCCCAGTTTATTGCATCCCTTCTAATTTTGTCTGCATTAGTTTTGTTTCTACAAAAACTTTTCAATTTGATATAATCAAAATTTTCTATTTTGTGATCAGTAATGATCTCTAGTTCTTCTTTGGTCATAAATTCCTTCCTCTTCCACAGGTCTGAGAGGTAAACCAGCTTGTGTTCCTCTAATTTATTTATAATCTCATTCTTTATGTCTACGTCATGAACCCATTTAGATCTTATCTTGGTGTATGGTGTTAAGTGTGGGTCAATGCCTAGTTTCTGCCATACTAATTTCCAATTTTCCCAGAAATTTTTGTCAAACAGTATGTTCTTATCCCAAAAGCTGGGGTCTCTGGGTTTGTCAAATATTAGATTGCTATAGTTATTGACTGTTTTGTACTTTAAAACTTACCTATTCCACTGATCAATTAATCTACTCCTTAGCCAATACCAAATGGTTTTTGGTAACGGCTACTTTATAATATAATTTTAGATCTGGCACAGCTAGGCCACCTTCATTTGATTTTTTTTTCATTAATTCCCTTGAAATTCTTGACCTTTTGTTTTTCCATATGAACTTTGTTGTTATTTTTTCTAGGTCATCAAAGTAGTTTTTTGGGAGTCTGATTGGTATAGCACTAAATAAATAGATTAGTTTAGGTAGTATTGTAATCTTTACTATATTTGCTCACCCTATCCAAGAGCATTTGATATTTTTCCAATTGGTTAGATCAGACTTAATTTGTGTGAAAAGTGTTTTGTAGTTTTGCTCATAAAGTTTCTAATTTTTCCTTGGCAGACAGATTCCTAAGTTTTTATACAATCAGTAGTCACTTTAAATGGAATTTCTTTTTGTAACTCTAACTATTGGGTTTTGTTAGTGATATATAAAAATGCTGATGACTTATATGGGTTTATTTTGTATCCTGCAACTTTACTGAAGGTGTGGATTATTTCTAATAACTTTTTAGTAGAGTCTCTGGGGTTCTCTAAGTATACCATCATATCATCAGCAAAGAGTGATAATTTGGTTTCCTCATTGCCTACTCTAATTCCTTTAATCTCTTTCTCAACTCTTATTGCCAAAGCTAGTATTTCTAATACAATATTGAATAGTAATGGTGATAGTGGACAACCTTGTTTCACTCCTTATCTTATTGGGAGTGGTTGCAGGTTTTCCCCATTATATATGATGCTTACTGATGCTTTTAAGTAGATGCTGTTGATTATTGTAATGTTGATTTATTCCTATACTCTCAAGTGTTTTTAATAGGAATGGATGTTGGATTTTATCAAATGATTTTTCTGCATCTATTGAGATGATCATGTGGTTTTTGTTTATTTGTTTATTAATATGGCCAATTACATTTACAGTTTTCCTAATATTGAACCAGCCCTGCATTCCTGGTATAAATCTTTATGGGAGAGTTCATCCCATTCACATTTATGGTTAAAATTACTAATTCTGTATTTCCTGCTATCCTAATATCCCCAAATTATACTTTTCTTTTTCTTACCCTCCTTCCCTTCTTCCCTAGTATTAAACTTATTGGTCCCACTTGCATTACACTGCTCTACCTCTTTAGTATCCCTCTTCCCTCCCTTTGAATCCCTTCTCCTTTCTTGTACCCTTCCCTTATTACTCTTTTTCCTTTTCCCTTTTCCTCTCCCACTTTTTAATGAAGTGAAAAAAGAATCTCTGTAAAATAAACATGTCAATTATTTCCACTTTGAGACAACTCTGATGAGAGTAGGATTCACACAATGTTCCTCCCCCTCTCTAAGTTCCCTCAAATATGATAGGTTTCCTTTGCCTCATCATCGCATGTAGTTTCCCTCTTTTTATCTCTCCTTTTCCCTTTTTCTGACACTATCCCCTTTCCACTTCTACTTCCTTTTTTATATTATATTGGTAAAATCAAATTATACATATGGTTTTTATGTATATCCAGAACAGAAATACAGTTCTCAAGAGTTCCTTTTACCTTTTTGTACTTCTCTTGGATCCTATTATTGGAGATCAATTTTTTTGTTTAAGTCTGGTTTTTTCCTTAGAAACAAATGGAATTCCTCTGTTTCATTAAATGTCCATCTTCTTCCATGGGAAAAAAAATACTCAGCTTAGCTGGGTAGTTTATTCTTGGCTGCATTCCAAGCTCTTTTGCCTTTCAGAAAATCTGATTCCAGGTCCTTCAATCCATGTTGAGGCAGCCAGATCTTGTGTGACCCTTATTGTGGCATCTCGGTATTTGAACTGTATTTTCCTGGCTGCTTGTAAAATTTTTTCTTTAGTCTGAAAATTCTGAAGTTTGGCCTCAATATTCCTCGGAGTCTTTATTTTAGCGTCTTTTTCAGAAGGTGTTTGATGAATTCTTTCAACGCCTATTTTCCCTTCCAGTTCTATTACTTCTGGGAAGTTCTCTTTGATGATTTCCTGTAAAATGTTATCCAGGCTCTTTTTTTCATCATAATTTTCGGGTAGTCCAATGATCCTTAGGTTATCTCTCCTAGATCTATTTTCCAGATCTGTTGTTTTTCCAAGTAAATATTTGACATTTTTTTTTCAATCTTTCATTTTTTGGTTTTGCTTGACTGATTCTTGATGTCTCAATGAATCAGTCATTTCTATTTGTTCAGTTCTTATTTTTAATGAGTTATTTTCTTCTTTAGCTTTTTTTACTTCTTTTTGTATATGTCCAATTGAGTTGTTTTGCTCTGTGGAATTTTTTTTCCATTTCACTATTTTTTTTTTTAGTGAATTATTTTCTTTTTCCAGTTCATAACTTCTGTTTCCCTGCACTTCTTGGGAGTTTTTTACCTTTTCCAATTCACATTTCAGGAAGTTGTTTTTTTTTTCCCACTTTATCCAATTTTTCTTTTAGTGAGTTATGTGCCTTTTCTGTACTCTCTTGCATAGCTTCTCTTTCCTTTCCCCATTTCTCTTCTAGATCTCTTTTAAGGTTTTTAATAGTCTCCTCTAGCAGAGCCTTTTGTATTGGGGACCAATAATTGTCTGAAGACTGCTATTAGTTTCTTCAGGGTTGAAAAGCTCTTCTCTTTCTGTATAGAAACTATCAATCGTTCTTTTGATTTTTTTACTCATTTTGTTAGAGCCTGTAGGGTCTACCTTCAGAGCCAGGAGGTTACCAGCTTCCTCTGCAGGGCAGTGAAAAGTGTATAGACAGGTAGCTGTCCTGCCAGCTGGCTACAAAAAGCAGTGAGGTACTGGAGTGCTCTGGGAAAGAGTTCCCCACCTGGGAGTAACTTGCAGGCCGAGCTGGGAAAGTGCCCTGCAAAGAACCCCCACTATGTGAGATAACAGCTGCCCTAGGGCTAGACACTGAGCAGTAAGAGTTTCACTACCCCAAGCCAAATCCTGCCCTGGGGCTGTGGGTATTAGCAGCTGAGCAGTGAATGGATTTGCAGGGACCAGAAGTGTCTGCCCGGGAAGCACAGTCTGCTGGGGAAGTTCTATTGCCCCAGGCTGAGCCCCCCACTGTGCCAATTAGAGGCTGCCCAGGTTGTGCCCCCCTGCCATGCAGATTTGTAACTACCCCTTCAAAAATCCCAAACTTCGGGATGTGGCCGTAAGGCTGTATTAAAGTCTGCCTGAATCACTTCCGTGTTTGAGGGGTTACAGCCAGATCTCCTTTGGTTCTGGCCTTTTTCAGACTACCCTCTGTTTTAGGCTTTAATCTCTCTGCCAGTTTACTGCTTTGTAGTCAAGGCACAGCAGTTAGCCTATAGCAGAGTCATCTCTATAACTTCTCTAGCCACAGAGATCACCCCCGCCCCTGGTCTGCTCAGGATGCTAGCAACTCAATGCCTGTGCTAGTCTGTTCCTGGCCCCTCAGGACAAACCTTTCCTGGCGAGCTTCCAGATTGACTTTGGCTGGTAAGTTGTAGTGCTTCTAATCTTCATGAATTTAAGCAGTGAAGAGCTGTTTTTGAGGCTGAATTAAATAGTTGGTTATGAGGGGAGCTTAGCGAGTCAGAGAGTCATGTGTGCCTTCTCCACCATCTTGGCTCTGCCCCCAGAAGTCTCAAACTTTCTCTCTCAGAATTAGATACATCAAACAAAACAAACGAATAAGAAAGAAGTTAAGGAAAGAAATAGAATCCTAGAAAATTTATATATAATAGAAGTCTGGTGAAAATTGAATGAAAACAAGAATATACCTTTTTTCTTGGCAGAACATGAGACCTATACAAAATTAACCATGTATTAGTAAATAAAAAGCTCAAAATCAAATGCAGAAAGGTAGAAATATTACTTTTTTTGCAGATCATAATGCAATAAAAATACAATGCAATAAAAAATAATTGGAAATTAATCTAATGTAAAGAATGAGTGGCTGAAACAACAATCATAGAGACAATCAAAAATTTCAGGCAAGAGAATGACAATAATGAATCAATGTATTAAAATTTGTGGATTCAGCCAAAGTGGTTATTAGGGGAATTTTAAATCTCTAGATGCTTACTTGCATAGAAAAAAAAAATAGAGAAAGAGAAGATCAATGAATTGTGCTTGCAACTAAAAATGTTAGAAAAAGAGCTAATTAAAAAATCCCAACTAAATACCAAATATGAAATTCTGAAAATAAAAGTGGAGATTAACAAAATTGAAAGTAAGAAAGTTGTTGAATTAATAGAGAAAACTAGGGGGTGGAGCCAAGATGGTGGAGAAGACACACACTACATTCTAAGCATCTCTCATACCCTCTCTACTAATTACCATATTCTGGCTCAAAAATAGTGCTTGAATGATAAAATTTACAAAGATTGGAAGTACAACAAATTACCAGCTGAAGATAATATGGAAGATTGCCAGAAAAGATTTGTCCTGAGCAGTGGGAGCAGACCAGCACAAACAGGGAGATAGAACCAGAAGCTAGCATACTGAGTGGATCGGGGGCAGGGGGGGTGGGGGAGTCTCCGTGACTGGAAAATTTACAGGGGGAACTGCTAACTAATTAGAGTTGATCTAATCTTACAAGAAGATGTTTTGGCAGAACCTGAAACAAGGTACTAAGTAGAACTAATTAATACAAGGCTTGTGTTCACACCTTTACTCATTGGAGTTCAATGAGTTCACACCTCCCTTGAAGCTCTTTGGGCCAGAGAGCACTATGGGAGAAAACCCACAATCCCTCTCTTGAGCATAAATAGAGCTTCAATGGGCCAGTCGAAGAAGTTCTTCAGAGTGAAGACGCTACAAGTCGGGATTTCAGCAGAATTACGCCAGAAGCCCTCTCCTCAAGGCAAGACAGATTCAACTTGGTACTGGCTCTGGAGGCTGAAGAAAGCAGAGGCAGAAGCAAAGAACAAAGCGGCAAGAGCTCTTGGAACCAAGCAGAGAGATAGGCCTCTAAGCTAACCAGGCTATATTGGAGATAATAAAAGATCTGAACTTTTATCACCTGGCTGCATTTTGAGAAGAAAAAGCTCAGTCGGTAGAGCATGGGACTCTTAATCCCAGGGTCGTGGGTTCGAGCCCCACGTTGGGCGCCAAAATGTTGTGATCTTTTTCTTCTCAAAACACAGCCAGGTGATGAAAGTTCAGATCTTTTATTATCTCCAATACAGCCCAATTAGCTTAGAGGCCTATCTCTCTGCTTGGTTCCAAGAGCTCCCTCCAAATGTCACCAAATCCAAAGGTCTGGTCCTTCAGCCTCTGCCTCTGCTTTCTTCTGCCTCCAACCAGCACAGAGATGGAATGAATCTCTGAAATCTCGACTTGTAGCTTCTTCACTCTGAAGAACCTCCTTGACTGGCCCATTGAAGCTCTATTTATGCTAGTGCTCTCTGGCCCAAAGAGCTTCAAGGGAGGTGTGAACTCACTGAACTCCAATGAGAAAAGGTGTGAACATAAGCCTTGTATTAATTAGTTCTACTTAGTACCTTGTTTCAGGTTCTGCCCAAAACATCTTCTTGTAAGATTAGATCAACTCTAATTAGTTAGCAGTTATTAAGGATTCCAACACTTAGCGAGTCAGAGAGTCATGTGTGCCTTCTCCACCATCTTGGCTCTGCCCCCAGAAGTCTCAAACTTTCTCTCTCAGAATTAGATACATCAAACAAAACAAACGAATAAGAAAGAAATTAAGGAAAGAAATAGAATCCTAGAAAATTTATATATAATAGAAGTCTGGTGAAAATTGAATGAAAACAAGAATATACTTTTTTCTTGGCAGAACATGAGACCTATACAAAATTAACCATGTATTAGTAAATAAAAAGCTCAAAATCAAATGCAGAAAGGTAGAAATATTACTTTTTTTGCAGATCATAATGCAATAAAAATACAATGCAATAAAAAATAATTGGAAATTAATCTAATGTAAAGAATGAGTGGCTGAAACAACAATCATAGAGACAATCAAAAATTTCAGGCAAGAGAATGACAATAATGAATCAATGTATTAAAATTTGTGGGATTCAGCCAAAGTGGTTATTAGGGGAATTTTAAATCTCTAGATGCTTACTTGCATAGAAAAAAAAAATAGGGAAAGAGAAGATCAATGAATTGTGCTTGCAACTAAAAATGTTAGAAAAAGAGCTAATTAAAAAATCCCAACTAAATACCAAATATGAAATTCTGAAAATAAAAGTGGAGATTAACAAAATTGAAAGTAAGAAAATTGTTGAATTAATAGAGAAAACTAGGGGGTGGAGCCAAGATGGTGGAGAAGACACACACTACATTCTAAGCATCTCTCATACCCTCTCTACTAATTACCATATTCTGGCTCAAAAATAGTGCTTGAATGATAAAATTTACAAAGATTGGAAGTACAACAAATTACCAGCTGAAGATAATATGGAAGATTGCCAGAAAAGATTTGTCCTGAGCAGTGGGAGCAGACCAGCACAAACAGGGAGATAGAACCAGAAGCTAGCATACTGAGTGGATCGGGGGCAGGGGGGGTGGGGGGAGTCTCCGTGACTGGAAAATTTACAGGGGGAACTCTACCACAGGTTGGCTACTCTGCTTTGGTTGCAAAGCAGGAGACCAGGAGAGATGTTAAAGCCAAAGGTAAAGTATATTCCAAAAAAAAAAAAAAAAAACCACCAGAATCTAACAGGATCTTGCCACACCCACTCAAAACCAGAAGTGAGTGACTGAGCACAGACCACAATTCCACTGTGCAGCCACATTCTGTAGCATGGAGCTTTTGTCAAGGGCAGTCACAAATCTATACTGCAGGGGGGCTCAACCACAGGCAGTCTCTAATCTGCACAGTTGGGGTTTCTTCCTGGGGTAATAAAACTTCTGCAGGGTGACTGTGCTCCCCAGGACAGAGGCACTTCCAGTGCAGGACTTTTCCTACAGCACTTCCACAGCTCGGCTGCTCTTTGCAGCCTGTTTGCCAGATAGCTACTGTCCATACTATCCCTACTTTGCAGAGGAAGCTGATAAACTCCTTGCCTTGAAGGCAGTTGCTTCAAGAAATAAATAAATAAATAAAATAAAATAAAAAAATAAAAATAAATAAAATAAAAAAGCCAAACAGATCAATAGCTTTTATACAGAAAGAGAGCAAGTTTTCAACCCCAAGGAGACTAATGGCAGACAGTCTCCAGACAAAAACCCAAAAGGGAATGTAACCTGGTCCCCATCACACAAGGTGCACTTGGAAGAAATTATAAAAAATCTTAAAAGAGAGCTAGAAGAAAAATGTGGAAAGGAAAGAGAAGCTATTCAAGAGGATACAGAAATGGCTTATAACTCACTTAAAAAAATTGATAAAATGGAAAAAGAAAACAACTTCCTGGAATGTGAATTGGAAAAGGTAAAGAACTTCCAGGAAAGTAGGATATGTAATGGAAAAGATAAAGAACTCCCAAGAAATTAGGATTTGTGAATTGGAAAAAGAAAATAACTCAGTAAAAAAAAAATAGTGAAATAGAAAAAAAAAATTCCATAGAGCAAAACAACTCATTTAAAAATCCCAACTAAATACCAAATATGAAATTCTGAAAATAAAAGTGGAGATTAACAAAATTGAAAGTAAGAAAATTGTTGAATTAATAGAGAAAACTAGGGGGTGGAGCCAAGATGGTGGAGAAGACACACACTACATTCTAAGCATCTCTCATACCCTCTCTACTAATTACCATATTCTGGCTCAAAAATAGTGCTTGAATGATAAAATTTACAAAGATTGGAAGTACAACAAATTACCAGCTGAAGATAATATGGAAGATTGCCAGAAAAGATTTGTCCTGAGCAGTGGGAGCAGACCAGCACAAACAGGGAGATAGAACCAGAAGCTAGCATACTGAGTGGATCGGGGGCAGGGGGGGTGGAGGCAGTCTCCGTGACTGGAAAATTTACAGGGGGAACTCTACCACAGGTTGGCTACTCTGCTTTGGTTGCAAAGCAGGAGACCAGGAGAGATGTTAAAGCCAAAGGTAAAGTGTATTCCAAAAAAAAAAAAAAAAAAAAAAACCACCAGAATCTAACAGGATCTTGCCACACCCATTCAAAACCAGAAGTGAGTGACTGAGCACAGACCACAATTCCGCTGTGCAGCCACATTCTGTAGCATGGAGCTTTTGTCAAGGGCAGTCACAAATCTATACTGCAGGGGGGCTCAACCACAGGCAGTCTCTAATCTGCACAGTTGGGGTTTCTTCCTGGGGTAATAAAACTTCTGCAGGGTGACTGTGCTCCCCAGGACAGAGGCACTTCCAGTGCAGGACTTTTCCTACAGCACTTCCACAGGTCGGCTGCTCTTTGCAGCCTGTTTGCCAGATAGCTACTGTCCATACTATCCCTACTTTGCAGAGGAAGCTGATAAACTCCTTGCCTTGAAGGCAGTTGCTTCAAGAAATAAATAAATAAAATAAAATAAAATAAAATAAAATAAATAAAAATAAATAAAATAAAAAAGCCAAACAGATCAATAGCTTTTATACAGAAAGAGAGCAAGTTTTCAACCCCAAGGAGACTAATGGCAGACAGTCTCCAGACAAAAACCCAAAAGGGAATGTAACCTGATCCCCATCACACAAGGTGCACTTGGAAGAAATTATAAAAAATCTTAAAAGAGAGCTAGAAGAAAAATGTGGAAAGGAAAGAGAAGCTATTCAAGAGGATACAGAAATGGCTTATAACTCACTTAAAAAAAATTGATAAAATGGAAAAAGAAAACAACTTCCTGGAATGTGAATTGGAAAAGGTAAAGAACTTCCAGGAAAGTAGGATATGTAATGGAAAAGATAAAGAACTCCCAAGAAATTAGGATTTGTGAATTGGAAAAAGAAAATAACTCAGTAAAAAAAAAATAGTGAAATAGAAAAAAAAAATTCCATAGAGCAAAACAACTCATTTAAAAACTCATTTGGATATATACAAAAAGGAAATAAAAGAAGCTAATGAAGAAAATAACTCATTAAAAATCAGAACTGAACAAATAGGAATGAATGATTCATTGAGACAAGAATCAGTCAAGCAAAACCAAAAAAATAAAAAAAAAATAGAAAAAAAATGAAATATCTACTTGGAAAAACAACAGACCTGGAAAATAGATTTAGGAGAGAGAATATGAGGATTATTAGGTTTCCTGAAAATGATGATGACAAAAAATCTTAAATACTATTTTTACATGATTTATTTTACATGAAATCATCCAAGAAAACTGACCAGAATCACAAAGCAAAATAGGCATTGAAAGAATTCATTGAACACCTTTAAAACTCTAAAATAAAAACTCGAAGGAATATTGTGGCTAAATTTCAGAATTATCAGATTAAGGAAAAAATATGACAAGAAGCCAGAAAAAAAAAATTCAAATACTGAGGAGCCACAATAAGGATCACTCAAAATCTAGCTGCTTCCACATTAAAAGATCAAAGGGCCTGGAATCTGATATTCTGAAAGGCAAAAGAACTTGCAATACAGCCAAGAATAAACTCTCCAGCTAAGTTGAGCATTTTCTTCCAGGGAAGAAGATGTGCATTTAATGAAAAAGATGAATTCAATTTGTTTCTAAGGGGAAAAAAAATAGAGCTAAACAAAAAATTTGACCCTCAACTATAGGACTCAAGAGAAGCAGAAAAAGGTAAAAAGAACTCTTGAGAACAGTATTTCTGTTATGGATATTCTAAAGAGTGCATGTATAATTTGATTTTACTGATATAACATAAAAAGGGAAGTGGAAATGGAAAGGGGGTGGTATCAGAAAAAGAAAAAAGGGAAGATAAAAAAAAATGGAAACTACATCTCATGAAGATACAAAGGAAACCTGTCATATATGAGGAGGTTTAGAGAGGGGGAGGAACATTGTGTGAATCTTACTTTCATCAGAGTTGGCTGAAAGAGAAAATAATAGACATATTTGGTTTACAGAGAAACTTCTCTCATCTCATTTAAAAGGGAGAGAGGAAAAGGGAAAAAGGAAAAAAAAAAGTAATAAGGGGAAGGTACAAGAAAGAGGAAGGGATTCAAAGTGGGTAAAAGAGATTCTAAAGAGGGAGAGCTGTGTGAGGCAAGTGGTGCTTATAAGTCTAATACTGAGGAAAGGGGTAAGGAGGAGGGGGGAGACTAAGAAAAAGAAATCCATAATCTGGGGACAATAAGATGACAGGAAATACAGAATTAGTCATTTTAACCATAAATGTGAATGGGATGAACTCTCCCATAAAGCAGAGGCAGATAGCAGACTGGCTCAAAAGTCAGAACCCTACAATATGTTGTTTACAGGAAACTTACAGGAAACATGTCGACTTCTCTATGACTCCATCAAAGATTCAGAAGTAAAAGAAGGGATTCATAGGTGATTAAAGGCCATTTTCAAAGCTATCATTTTCATGGACAGAGACTTGATTAATTAAGGATAATGAATGTCCTTGTAACATTGTACATGTAAAGCAGATCAAGTATTCTTCAGGGTTCATATTTAAAGCAAATGCTTTGAGTTCCATGGAACCATCACCACCTATCATTTATATTTCAGTAGAACTGCCCCCTTGAATTTCAAGGTTCATTTCCAAGTCATAATGTAACACAGGGATGGGACTTCTTTGGATGTGTTATGAAAAAGACGAAAATGATGTAAATAAGAAACCAGCATAAAAAAAGCTATGTATACAGTGTCTCAATATCAGTATAAACTTAATCCTTCATTAATACTTTTTTAGGAAAAATCTGGATTCTAATTATTCTAATTAATATATCTAATTAAATCTAATTCTAATCATTCAAAAGTTTGGAACATTTTAAAGGACAAATAACTTTTAGTCCAGCCTGTCAATCAGTTTTGGAAGAGATTGAAGTTAGAAGAATTTTATAAAATACAAAACCATGCAGCATAACAAGTTAAAAGAAAGGAAGTATTTAAAATATTCTTTCTCCTTAATCTTTCAACATAAAACAGATTGAGAATGTATATGTTAACACACGGCGCAAATTACATTAATATGAGCAAATTTGAGTAGTTTGATTTGGTTTGGTTTAGTTTTAACTTAGTCTGTTGCAATCTATTCTAAAATAATTAGCTTTCTCTTTATGAGGATTTTTCTTTGCTTATGATCAAATCTTTGAGTTGTGTACATTCAAAATGCTGAAGTCTGATAGAAAACACTTCAGTTTGTTTGCACTAGTTAATATTTGAGGTGATATATATACCATGTGACTATGCAATCAACTTTCATACTTTTCCTCAGGTTTCTGGAATTTAATGAAAGTACTAGAGTTCCTCATTAGTAGATGATTTTTTTTTTCATGAAATTAATTTAAATTAAAATGAACAAAGTGTTTCCATTTTTTTCTTTTTCTTTTTTTTTTCTTTTTATAGTCATCATTTCTCATTCTGACTTTCCACTCATATTTATAGAACAAAAGATCTGACTAAAAGTTACATTCTTCTTTGGCTTATATTGTGTCTTAAGATAAGAAATAATACCAGAAGAGATGAAATGAAACTGCAAAGATATAATAATGGCAGGAAAATTGTAGACTTTTTTTTTTTTAACGGAGAAATTTTTCTTTGATTTCTGAAGGATTTTTATTCCAGAAAACTGTCTACTAATCACAATAATATGAGATATTAGAATTTCAAGGAAATAATACAACATGTGCATTGTTAAAGATGAAGTACATCATATTTAAGAGTGGCTATTACAAGGATGTTAGGAGCAATAATAGCATTTGCCAAAAAGGTAATATATTCACTTAGATATCTAATATGTATGTAGAACTGTTTCTGAAAATAGAAACAGGTAACCAGGATTCTCAATTTATTTTCTTTACGTAACACAATGGCCTTTTAATAAACTTATGATTTGTTCCCAGAACACAGTAGGCATAGTTCAGATTTGCAAGTGTCAATAAAGAACCTGAATAAAACCTGATTTGAAAAGGAAAAAAAAATGTAATTTCTTAGCCTTTTTTTAGAGACAATATACTTGATTGAATGACACTATTGTTTCCAGTAATTACTAAAATAAGTTAGAGAATGAAAAGTAGTTACCTGGAATATTTTTAGTCTTTGAACAAAAGATTTTAACCAAATCTCTGAAAATCCTCCTTTTTGAAACAGTAGTCTTTTTCTCATACCATGAAAATATTATCAATATTACTATAAGAACAATGATGTAATAAAGAGTAATGCATGGCACATATTAGGTACAACATAAATGCATGTTGTCTGGATAGTATCATTATATTGTTTAATTGAATATACAAAATTTTCCCATGATTATAATTGGATTAAAAATTCACATGTTTAAATTTACATAGTAAATGATTCGTATTATTGCTACTTGATTTCCCATTTTTTTTTAAATTTTTATTTAATAATTATTTTATATTGACAGAATCCATGTCAGGGTAATTTTTTTACAACATTATCCCTTGCACTCATTTCTATTCTGATTTTTCCCCTCCCTCCCTCCACCCCCTCCCCTAGATGGCAAGCAGTCCTATATATGTTGGATATGTTGCAGTATATCCTAGATACAATATATGTTTGCAGAACCGAACAGTTCTCTTGTTGCACAGGGAGAATTGGATTCAGAAGGTATAAATAACCCGGGAAGAAAAACAAAAATGCAGATAGTTCACATTCGTTTCCCAGTGTTCTTTCTTTGGGTGTAGCTGCTTCTGTCCGTCATTTATCAATTGAAACTCAGGTCTCTTTGTCAAAGAAATCCACTTCCATCAAAATATGTCCTCATACAATATTGTTGTCGAAGTGTATAGTGATCTCCTGGTTCTGCTCATTTCACTCAGCATCAGTTCATGTAAGTCTCGCCAGTCCTCTCTGTATTCATCCTGCTGGTCATTTCTTACAGAACAATAATATTCCATAACATTCATATACCACAATTTACCCAGCCATTCTCCAATTGATGGGCATCCATTCATTTTCCAGTTTCTAGCCACTACAAATAGGGCTGCTACAAACATTTTGGCACATACAGGTCCCTTTCCCTTCTTTAGTATTTCTTTGGGATATAAGCCCAATAGAAACACTGCTGGGTCAAAGGGTATGCACAATTTGGTAACTTTTTGGGCATAATTCCAGATTGCTCTCCAGAATGGTTGGATTCGTTCACAACTCCACCAAGAATGCATCAGTGTCCCAGTTTTCCAACATCCACTCCAACATTCATCATTATTTTTTCCTGTCATCTTAGCCAATCTGACAGGTGTGTAGTGGTATCTCAGAGTTGTCTTAATTTGCATTTCTCTGATCAATAATGATTTGGAACACTCTTTCATATGAGTGGTAATAGTTTCAATTTCGTCCTCTGAAAATTGTCTGTTCATATCCTTTGACCATTTATCAATTGGAGAATGGCTTGATTTCTTATAAATTTGAAACAGTTCTTTATATATTTTGCAAATGAGGCCTTTATCAGAACCTTTAACTGTGAAGATGTTTTCCCAGTTTGTGCTTCCCTTCTAATCTTGTTTGCATTATTTTTGTTTGTACAAAGGCTTTTTAATTTGAAGTAATCAAAATTTTCTATTTTGTGATCAGTAATGGTCTCTAGTTCATCTTTGGTCACAAATTTCTTTCTCCTCCACAAGTCTGAGAGATAAACTATTCTATGTTCCTCTAATTTATTTATAATCTCGTTCTTTATGCCTAGGTCATGGACCCATTTTGATCTTATCTTGGTATATGGTGTTAAGTGTGGGTCCATGCCTAATTTCTGCCATACTAATTTTCAATTATCACAGCAGTTTTTATCAAATAATGAATTCTTATCCCAGAAGTTAGGGTCTTTGGCTTTGTCAAACACTAGATTGCTATAGTTGACTATTCTGTCTTGTGAACCTAACCTTTTCCACTGATCCACTAATCTATTTCTTAGCCAATACCAAATGGTTTTGGTGACTGCTGCTTTATAATATAATTTTAGATCAGGTACAGCTAGGCCACCTTCATTTGATTTTTTTGTCATTAATTCCCTTGAGATTCTCGACTTTTTATTGTTCCATATGAATTTCGTTGTTATTTTTTCTAGATCATTAAAATATTTTCTTGGAAGTCTGATTGGCATAGCACTAAATAAATAGATTAGTTTAGGGAGTATTGTCATCTTTATTATGTTCGCTCGGCCGATCCAAGAGCACTTAATATTTTTCCAATTATTTAAGTCTGACTTTATTTGTGTGGAGACTTTTTTATAATTTTGCTCATATAATTCCTGACTTTCCTTTGGTAGATAGATTCCCAAATATTTTATGGTATCAACAGTTATTCTGAATGGAATTTCTCTTTGTATCTCTTGCTGTTGGGTTTTGTTGGTGATATATAAAAATGTTGAGGATTTATGGGGATTTATTTTGTAGCCAGCTAATTTGCTAAAATTATGAATTATTGCTAATAGCTTTTTAGTAGAATCTCTGGGGTTTTCTAGGTATACCATCATATCATCTGCAAAGAGTGATAGTTTGGTTTCCTCATTGCCTACTCTAATTCCTTTAATATCTTTCTCAACTCTTATTGCCGAGGCTAGTGTTTCTAATACTATATTAAATAATAATGGTGATAGTGGGCAACCTTGCTTCACTCCAGATCTTACTGGGAAAGGTTCCAGTTTTTCCCCATTGCATATGATGTTTACTGATGGTTTTAAATATATGCTCCTGACTATTTTAAGGAAAAGTCCATTTATTCCTATGCTCTCAAGTGTTTTTATTAGGAATGGATGTTGGATTTTATCAAATGCTTTTTCTGCATCTATTGAGATGATCATATGGTTTTTGTTTGTTTGGTTATTGATATAGTCAATTATGCTAATAGTTTTCCTAATATTGAACCAGCCCTGCATTCCTGGTATAAATCCTACTTGATCATAATATATTATCCTGGGGATGATTTTCTGTAATCTTTTTGCTAATATTTTATTTAAGATTTTAGCATCAATATTCATTAGGGAGATTGGTCTATAATTTTCTTTCTCTGTTTTCAGCCTACCTGGTTTAGGTATCAGTACCATGTCTGTGTCATAAAAGGAGTTTGGTAGGACTCCTTCAATCCCTATTTTTTCAAATAATTTATTTAGCATTGGAGTTAATTGTTCTTTAAATGTTTGGTAGAATTCACATGTAAATCCGTCTGGTCCTGGGGATTTTTTCTTAGGGAGTTGATTGATAGTTTGTTCTATTTCTTTTTCTGAGATGGGACTGTTTAGGATATATACTTCTTCCTCTGTTAGTTTGGGCAAGCTATATTTTTGGAGGTATTTTTCTATCTCATTTAAGTTGTCGAATTTATTGGCATAAAGTTGGGCAAAGTAACTCCTAATTATTGCTCTAATTTCCTCTTCGTTAGTGGCAAGTTCTCCCTTTTCATTTTTAAGACTAACAATTTGATTTTCCTCTTTCCTTTTTTTAATCAGATTTACTAAGGGTTTGTCTATTTTGTTGGTTTTTTCATAGAACCAACTCTTAGTTTTATTAATTAATTCAATAGTTTTTTTTACTTTCAATTTTATTGATCTCTCCTTTTATTTTTAGAATTTCAAGTTTAGTGTTTGACTGGGGGTTTTTAATTTGTTCCTTTTCTAGCATTTTTAGTTGCAAGCCCAATTCATTGACCTTCTCTTTCTCTATTTTATACAAATAGGTCTCTAGAGATATGAAATTTTCCCTTATTACCGCTTTGGCTGCATCCCATACATTTTGGTATGATGTCTCATTATTATTGTTTTCTTGAGTGAAGTTATTAATTATGTCTATGATTTGCTGTTTCACCCAATCATTCTTTAGTATGAGATTATTTAGTTTCCAATTATTTTTTGGTCTACTCCCCCCTGGCTTTTTGTTGAATGTAATTTTCATTGCATCGTGGTCTGAAAAGGATGTGTTTACTATTTCTGTCTTACTGCATTTGAGTTTGAGGTTTTTATGTCCTAATATATGATCAATTTTTGTATAGGTTCCATGAACTGCTGAAAAGAAAGTGTAGTCCTTTCTGTCCCCATTACATTTTCTCCAGAGATCTATCATATCTAACTTTTCTAGTATTCTATTTACCTCTTTGACTTCTTTCTTATTTATTTTGTGGTTTGATTTATCTAATTCTGAGAGTGCAAGGTTAAGATCTCCCACTATTATAGTTTTACTGTCTATTTCTTCTTGCAGCTCTCTTAATTTCTCTTTAAGAATTTAGATGCTACCCCACTTGGTGCATATATGTTTAATATAGATAGTGCTTCATTATCCATGCTACCCTTTAGCAAGATATAGTGCCCTTCCTTATCTCTTTTAATTAGATCAATTTTTGCTTTAGCTTGATCTGAGATCAGGATGGCTACCCCTGCTTTTTTGACTTCACCTGAAGCATAGTAGATTTTGCTCCAACCTTTTACCTTTAACCTGCATGTATCACCCCGCTTCAGGTGTGTTTCCTGTAAACAACATATTGTAGGATTCTGGCTTTTAATCCATTCTGCTAACTGCTTCCTCTTTATGGGGGAGTTTACCCCGTTCACATTTATGGTTAGAATGACCAATTCTGTATTACTTGCCATCTTGTTAACCCCGGTTTATGCTTTTCTCCCTTCTTTCCCCTTTCCCCCCCTTCCCAGTATTAAGCTTGTGAGCACCACTTGCTTCTCACAGCTCTCCCTTTTTAGTATCCCTCCCCCCGCCTTAGAGTTCCTCCCCCTATCTTACCCCTTTCCCTCCCAGTTCCCGTATTCCCTTCCGCTTAGCTTATTCCTTCCCTTTTCACTTTTCCCTTCTCACTTTTCAATGAGGTGGGAGAAGTTTCACCATAGATTGAATATGTCTTAAGATTTTTCACTTAAAGCCAATTCTGAAGGCAGTAAGATACCCACTATATTCTTCCCCCTCCATTCTTTCTCTCAGATATAATAGGTTTCCTATGCCTCTTCATGAGATGTACTACCCCCCTTTATCCTTTTTCTGGTACAATGTCCTTTCCACATCAATTTCTAGAACAAGGTATACATGTATTCTTTATACATCTATATAGTCAAAATATAGTTCCCAAGATTAATCTTTACCTTTTTAGATTTCTCTTGAGTTCTATATTTGTAGATCAAACTTTTTGTTAAGTTCTGGCTTTTTCATCAAAAATAGGTGAAATTCGCTTACTTCGTTGAATGTCCATCTTCTTCCCTGGAAAAAGATGCTCATTCTCACTGGATAAGTTATTTTTGGTTGCATACCAAGTTCCTTAGCCTTTCGGAATATCATATTCCAGGCCCTTCGATCCTTTAATGTGGATGCTGCCAGATCCTGGGTGATCCTTATTGTGGCTCCTTGATACTTGAATTGGATTTTTCTAGCCGCTTGCAATATTTTTTCCTTCGTCTGAGGGTTCTGGCATTTGGCCACTATATTCCTTGGTGTTTTGATTTTAGGATCCCTTTCAGTGGGTGATCGATGAATCCTTTCAATGTTTATTTTTTCCTCTGTTCCTATGACTTCTGGGCAGTTCTCTTTGATAATTTCCTGGAAAATAGTGTCCAGGCTCTTTTTTTCATCATGTTTTTCTGGGAGTCCAATGATTCTCAGATTGTCTCTCCTGGATCTATGTTCCAGGTCTGTTGTCTTCCCCAGAAGGTATTTCACATTTTTCTCCATTGTTTGATTTTTTTGGATTTGCTTGACTGATTCTTCTTGTCTCCTCGAGTCATTCAATTCCAATTGTTCAATTCTGATTTTCAGTGAAGTATTTTCTTCACTCACTTTTTTAAAATCTTTTTCCAATTGTCCCATTGAGTTCTTTTGTTCTGTGAAATTTTTTTCCATTTCGCCAATTTTGTTTTTTAGAGAGCTATTTTCTGTTTCCAGTTCACCAATCCTATTTTTCAAGGATTTTATTTCTTTATCCACTCTCTCTTTAACTGACTTCTCCAGGCTCTTTTGCCAAGCCTCCCATTTTTCTTCTAGCTCCCTTGTGAGAGCCTTTTTAATTACTTCTATGAGGTTCATCTGTGCTGAGGAACAGATGATCTCCTCCTTTGGGGATTCACCTGGAGACTGTCTGTTTTTAGTCTCCTCAGGATTTAGAGTCTGCTCTCTATCTGTGTAGAAGCTGTCAAGGGTTGAAGTCCTCTTCAGTTTCTTGCTCATTCTGTCTAATAATCAAAGACAGACTAGCAAAGAAAAAAAGAAAAAACTGGAGTCTTTCTTTGGGGGAGGGGCTGGGTGTGTTACCGAGCTTCCTCTCCAGACAGCGGGGGGAGTGAGGGGGGGGGGGGCGCAGCAGTGAGGCACTAGTAGGACTGTGCTGCGCCTGCGCTCTGAGATCCCAGAGCGTGCTGAGTCACTGTGGGGGGGAAGGGGAGGGTGGCCAGGTCCCAAGAGACTCCAGCTGTTTGGGGTCGTATTCTTCAACCCCGGTGTTTTTAGCTTCTCTGCTGGGCTGCTGACTTGCTGCCAGGGCAAAGTATCCAAACCTGTAGCGAAACTCTCCCCGCAGAGACGGCTGCAATCACTCCCCACCCCCTCTCCAGTCTGCTCCCATGCTCTCACTGCCGCTGCCCGCCGCCTGCGCCCGATCTAAAACCATCCCAGCCCTCCAGTAAAGACAGACCTTTCTTGGCGAATCTCAAGGATGGCTTCTCTTGGTAACTATTTGTGGGGTTTTTTTTTTTCAGTCAAGCATTAATTCAGAGGCTTGTAATGATATGGGTAGTGAGAGAAAGCATGGAGCTTACACAACTGTGTGCCTCCTCTCTGCCATCTTAACCGGAAGTCCCGATTTCCCATTTAAAAAAAAAAATAGATTAATTGCTTTAAGATTCTCAACTAACTAAATTCAATAATACATGAAATGTATATTTTTAAGATTAAAAATGTGCTTTAAATTAATTATAATTTTGTGAGTGAGTTGCTACTCCTATTAAAAAAAAAGAAAAAAAGAAAAGAAAAATAAGGTATAGACAAGTTATAGGATTTCCTAGGGTCATAAACAGAATGTCTGAGGAATAATTTAGACTTCCTATCTCTAAAATTAATGTTCTCTTTTACTATGACACTGTTAATTCTATATTAATAGTATCTTCTATATTTCAACAAGAATTACTTCTACATCTACTATGAATATTAATAAAATTAAAATTTATTCTGGTTTTTTCCTCTTGCAAATTGCATCATGATTGTTTTTTTTTTTTTTTTTTGTTTTGTTTTGTTTTCTGCCTCCAGCTGAGTTTGAAAGGATTATGAATTGGATTGAGCTTGTATATGTAAAGTCAGAAAAAGTTAGTTCAAATCTTTAATTTTTTACATCAAAAGGGACAAGCCATTTAAATTCTTAGATTTTATTTGAATTCTGTTACATTGGGATAATAATAGAACAAAAGTTAATCATAAAAAAGACAAATATGAGAAATTAAGGGAAACATGTTGAGGAAAGGAAGGTGAATTGGAAAAGCACTGAGCACAATAATGTCAATTATGTAAAAAAAAGTAAGAATAATTATTTAGATTCTACTGCATGAAGATCAAGAATGTTACACTTCTTCCTTCCCTAGTATCTGTGAAATTTCAATTCTCTTTTAGGATTCTCCATTAAGTTTGAACAATCTCTTGTCATTCAGTCTTTTACTCCCAGTAATTGTGTTTGCCCATTTAAATATTTAAATTGCCTATTTAAATACTTATATTATTTTTAATGAAAATTTCTTTGAAAGCTATAGAAATAAGCAAAAATCTCCTCAACACCTGGGAAGACCAAATTTTCCTTTCACCTCCTTGATCTCTGGGAAGTGGGGAGAGGGAATTTAATTACTTGCTTAACTCAAATCCTATATAATTTAGATATCAATTTTCACACCTAAAGTCCAATTTTGAGAAGTCCTAGAGATGCTAATTCCTAAAGAACTTAGTTTCCCTTTAAGACTATTAGCAACATCTGGCCTATAATCCTGACTTCCATGTCACATTTCAAACTTTTGAATCTGTAGTCTATATTTCCTGTACCTACACAACTGGAAAGGAAATGACACAGGTCATTTCAAATACACAGTCAATGGAAAAGATAAAAGATCACTTTCACCCAGATAAGTAAAGAAACATAAAATGTCCTTTCCCAGAAAAATATCCCTCCATCTAATTTAATCTAAATATATTCCAAAGCCATTATAGATTATTCAAACAAAAATTCATAGTCTTTAAGTATAATGAAATTATAATAAGTAATCTTGTTCATGGAGACAACATGAGAAATTATATCTCCCACTTCGATCAAAGCTGTTGTTTTTTGTCCTTCTTTAATGTTCGTCCTTCATTCTCAAAAAGAACATGACATCAAGAAGATGATGCCAGGACTTACAAGTGAAATGGATTTAAGTGAGGAAGGACAGTATAAAGTCATCAGCCTCATTTTCTCATCCTAAAACATGTGGGTTCAGTAGCAAGATATAGCTAAAGATTACCGGAGATAGTCATGGATATGGTGGGAGACTTTGGCATATATACATCTATACACATACATATATATGTAGTTACATATGTGTATGTGTATATATACATGTATATATGGGTGCTAGACCCCCTTCCCTAAGTTAACTAATCAGAGACGTCTACAGGTACAAAGAGAAAGCATTTATTTAGCCCCTCCAGGAAAAAGACCCAGTAGACCTAGGAAGCATCTCAGCTCCCAACTTTTTCTCTACCTGACAAGTGGGAAACAATAAAGTTGGTAAATAGCAAAAGACCCAATTTTTTTTTCCATTGGAAAGTAACCATCATTGACCAGTATTTACTTCCTGTAGCTGACTTAGGGTCTGACCTTTAGAGGTCATGTGATTTCCTGCAACCTGGGGTCCAAAGCCTGATCTTCTGTCTCTATAGACCTCTGAGAATAGGGATCATGTGACTTAGGCCTAGTCCCATAGATTTTTGAGAAAATTTCATCCAGTCCCATTCAGAAACATTCTCAGGGTGTCTGCCCAAAATTGAAATGCTGGCCATTTACATTCATCCTGAGGCAATAGGGGTCCAAAAGATTACCAAGTGGGGCTTAGCCTGGTACTTATTTTAGGTAATCAATGAGAACCACACTAATTTAAGTTAAGGCATTGTCTTTAAGGAACATATCAAGTCTGTAAAAGCTAAGATATCTTGTCAGTTTTCAGTTAAAAAAAGACAGAAAGAAAGAAAAGAAAAGAAGAGAAAAACAGAGAAAGGAAAGAATAATAAAAAGAAGGGAGGAACAAAGGAATAAAGGAACAAAGGAGGAAAAGGAGAAGAAAGAAAGAAAAGAGAAAAAGAAAAGGAAAGAGAAAGAAAAAAGAGAAAAAGAAAAGGTGAAGGAGGAAGAAAAAGAGAGAAAGACAGAAAAAGAAAGAAAGGAAGGAAGGAAGGGAGGAAGGGAGGAAGGAAGAAAAAGAAAGAAAGATAACAAGGAAGAAAGAAAGAAGGAAAAGAAGGAAAGAAAATGCATTGCCTAATTGACCATTTCCAGGTACAAATATGATCCCAATATTAATTTGCTTAATGTTTTATATTTGTTATGAAAGAAGATTTGCAAAAAGAAATTAAGAGCATATTCAAAAACAAGTGAGTCACTGATGATATTTTAAGAATATGTATCTATATCTATATATATTTCTATATCTACTGTTATGCAGTAGAATATGTACTAAATTACATTCAAAGAAGAATTTTTTAGATTGAACGTTCCCTTTACAAACAAAATCAGAATTATGACTTCCCAAAACAAACAAACATAATTTTATGTGATATGTCTTTAAGATTTTAGTTAAGAATAGTATAACAAGTACATAGAATAGATTTAGACAATTGTACAAATATTGAACATTGCATAATGCTAGAGAAACTGAGTTAGGGTAGAGATTAGAGAGTTATAATAATTTAATTTATTGGAGAGTTTGATTAATTGACTGGATTGGACTCTCTTCTCCAAGTATCCAGTATTGAATCTGGGATTCAAAGATTCTTTATAGGGTTTTGATGATTAATAAAAACAATGATATAATGGGAGAAGCACCTGATATTCTGATAACTTGGGATGACAGAATAGGAAGAGACACCTTACATTCTGATAAATTGGGATGGGGAGAGGCACTGGACATTCTGATGATGTATAAGATAGAAGATTTTTATTCTTATCAAACATCTTGATGATTAAAAGGGTTGCAGCCTGGGAATTGGGACAGAATAACTGAGGTAGAACAATTCAAGGAGACTGGCAGAACAATAGTTGTACCTGAGTATATACTTTGTCATACAGTCTGTTTTGTCAAATAAAATTAGAGTTGCATCTATGAGTAATTGTGATACAATTTGTTAGCTTTATAAGCTGCTTCTCTGCTTACAAAATTACCTTGTTTATTAGATATGTTTTCCACTCTCTGCCTCCACCCACCAAAATCGTCATTTCCTATACAACACATCAGGACTTGCACAAAGAGTGGGTGGGGGCCATTCTTTCTCCAAGTTTATATATTAATAGAGTATGGTCCAATTACTATTTAGCCTCATGTGTTTGGGACCTCAGTGCATCAACTCAAGCCTCAGCCCATTACATCTCCCGCTTTCTTTTGTTTTAGAACACAGGTGATCATGCCATCCCTGACTCCTCAGGGAGGTCAGAGGCCCCAAGGGGAGGTGATCACACCCTTCCTGATTTCTCAGGAAAGGAGGTGAAAGCACCAAAAAGGAGGTGATCACAACCCCCCTGACTTCTCAGGAAGGGAGGTGAAAGCACTAAAAAGGAGATAATCACGCCCTCCCTGACATCTCAGGAAGGGAGATGAAAAGCACCAAAGGGAAGTGGGGGTTGATAGCAGGTTTCTGGGCTCAAGGGTCTTATTATGCACAAACCCATCAGCATGGGAACACAAAGCACATAGCACATAGCAACAATGCAGAGGCTATTAGTGATGACTCTCCCCACAGTCAGTGCAGGCTTGATGTGGTGTAACAAACATGAATTATACACCCAAGTAATGGTATAACAAACAATATAAATGAACATTGTGTTGTAAAAGATTGCCAGAAGTCCTAGAAGGAGAGTATGTAAACAGCAGTCACACATACACCTCTTCAGCAGCCAAGAGATAGTCCAAAACCAATCTATTGTCCATTGCTTCATATATCAGGGAATCCAATGATCCCCCCAAGTTTTTGAAGTCCAGCAAAAGTCTTTTTATGTCTTAGGGAATCCAATGATTCCAGCAGATTTTGAAGTCCTGTAACAGTCTTATCATTTCTCAGAAAATCCAATGATTCCTGAGGGAATTAAAGTCCTACAACAATCTTATGTCTCAGAGAATCCAATGATTTCTGAGGGTTTTGAAGTCCAATGATTTTCTATGTCCATGAGTCAAACGCCATAACTGCCACACTCTTTCAATGGTGAGCACAATCAGCAACAGAACCACCCGATGTTTCTTGGGTCTTCTCCTTCGTTTCAAGGGTCTGCTCCGTCTCTCTGCAATGGACAAGGTGAATACGGCTCGTTGGCACCCATCTGATTCCTTCTCCACCTGTAGAGATACAAGCAAACCCTCTCCCCCAAGCAGTTAGCCTATCTGGTCCCTTCCATTCACCACTTTCTGGGTCTCTCCACATCACCTGGCGATTATCTAAAGATAGTGGAGCTGCTCGCACTGGACATTGCCCTTCCGGTGGGTTATAAAACCTGTCTGCCGGAGCCAATGCATCTTTGTCAAAAATCAAGAAGTTAATAGTATAAAGAGCTAGATTTAGTAGTTCTCTAGGGTTACCTGTGGCTCCCCCTTTCTTTTGTTTTTGGAGGAGCATCTTAATGTCTCTGTTTCTCCTCTCTACTATTGCCTGTCCTTGAGGATTAAAGAGTATGCCAGTGGTGTGTAAAATCTTATACTGTGCACAAAAGTGTGCAAAATGTTTGGAGGTGTATGCAGGACCATTGTCTGTTTTTATTGCTTGTGGCACACCCATAATGGCAAATGCTTGCATGAGGAATTCAGTGACCACTCGGGCTGTCTCTTTTGCTGCTGGTGTGGCAAAAGTGAATCCTGAAAAGGTGTCTACCACAACATGGATAAAAGACAGACGACCGAAAGATTTATAATGGGTCACATCCATTTGCCAGATTTCATTGGGTCTCAAACCACGAGGGTTCTTCCCTGGAGGTAGTGTAGGAGCATGGAAAGGAAGGCAAGCTGTACAGCTTTTTACTATGCTCCTAGCTTCCTCTTTTGTAATCCCAAATTGTAAACGCAAAGCTCGAGCAGCCTGATGGTATTTAGAATGGGATTCCTGGGCCTCCTGAAATAAAGGCGTACTGGTTAACATAGTTAAAAGGCTATCTGCCTTTGAATTCCCATCAAAAATAGGGCCTGGGAGTCCACTATGTGAGTGGACATGCAAAATATAAATCTTACCTGGATTTTTTCTCACTTGCTCCTGAAGTTCCTTAAAGAGCTGATACATATTAGAAGCTGCAAATTTTATTTGGGCTGTGGCAATTCTTTGTACTACACCTACTGAATAGGCTGAATGAGATATTATATTTATGTCTCCTGGGTAATAAGTGAGAGCTAACATGATTGCATATAATTCGTTCTGCTGAGTGGACTGAAAAGGAGTTCTGACTACTTTCTTTATAGTTAAATCATGAGAGTATACAGCACAAATATTGTGTTTGGATGCATCTGTAAAGATAGTTGGTCCTTTAAGAGGAACTTTAGAAACTTTTTCTTCAAGAATCCATCGCCAATTATGTAAAAGTCTGGTTATCTTTAATGGAGACCCATGTATAAAATTAGGAGCCATGGCTAATAAAATTTGCCACTCTGGGATGGTCTCACAACACACATTAATTTGTGTATTGGTGTAAAAGGTGTATATCTAATCAGGTCTTGCCCCAGATAATTGTACTGCTCGCTTAATGGCCTTTAACAAAATTCTAGCCACAAGCACTGGGTAAGGAGTAAGGCTTTGTTCTGGTTGTGCCGGGAGGTTTACCCACTCTATCACACTGTCTCCTTGATGAAGGACTGCTGTGGGTGCCTCTTGTGTGGCAAAAACTGATATTTCCAAGGGCTTTTGAGTGACTCTTTCAACCACATTAGATAAAGCCAGTTCAACTTCTCTCAAAGCCTCTTGAGCTTCTTTTGTAAGCTGGTGTGGTGAATTTAAAGCACTGTCTCCCCTTAAAATATCATATAATGGTTGTAACTGATAGGTAGTCAAGCCTAACACTGGTCGCATCCATTGGATGTCTCCTATCAATTTCTGAAAATCATTTAAGGTGTTTAGCTTCTCTGTTCTTAAGGACAGTTTTTGTACTGTAAGCACCTTAGGGTATACTTCATATCCTAAATATTGAAAAGGAGCATGTCTTTGAATTTTCTCTTCAGCTATGTATAATTTGTAGTATCATAGTGTTTCTATGGTCTTTTGTAGACATGCTTCTAGCATTTGTTCCTCAGGTGCACATCCCAATATATCATCCATATAATGTAATAGCATAACTTTTGGAAATGCTTTTCTTATTGGAGCAAGAGCAGCAGCAACATACATTTGACACATAGTGGGGCTGTTTTTCACTCCCTGTGGCAAAACTGTCCATTCATATCTTTTATAAGGCTCAGCTAAGTTAACACTGGGCACTGAAAAGGCAAATCTTTTCATATCCTCCTTATCCAGAGGGATAGAATAGAAACAATCCTTAATATCGATGACCCAAAGAGGCCACTCTCTAGGCAATTGAGTAGGAGATGGAAGTCCAGGCTGAAGAGTTCCCATAATTTCCATCTGTTCATTTACTTTTCTTAAATCAGTGAGCATCCTCCAGAGAGAGATGTGAGCTGAGCCAACCGTGGCAATGGCAATACCAAAAGTCTCTCCTCCCCTTCCTTTTCCACTCCCTGCCTCCACCCACCAAAATCGTCATTTCCTATACAACACATCAGGACTTGCACAAAGAGTGGGTGGGGGCCATTCTTTCTCCAAGCTTATATATTAATAGAGTATGGTCCAATTACTATTTAGCCTCATGTGCTTGGGACCTCAGTGCATCAACTCAAGCCTCAGCCCATTACAGATATGTACAGCTTTTATTGCTTATTCTAATTTTGTAGACTGTCTTAAAGAAATTTTGACAGGAGGAAATGATGCAATGATATGAAGAATTTAATGGTTAAAAAAAAAAAGAAAAAGAAAAACCACTAAATAGAGCAAAGTGACATAGAACCAGAATTGTACAGCAAAGATCACCAAATTTCTGAAGACTGAGCCATTGTTATGCCTGTGTGAAACAGTCTCACACTGTTTTTGCTCGTTCCACTTTGGATCAACACACAGTCCCCAGTCCTGAAATTTATGTACAGGAAGTCTTAGGGGTGGAGTCTGAGAAATCAGCCCTTTATTCTGCAACACAGTCAACTGTCTTGCCAGAGAACATATGTCTAATGCTTATTTAGTGAGTTGTCCATTGATCTCCTGGTTCATTCTTTCCATGTTACCTGATGAAGGAGGTCTATTATGACAAATTGGTATCTAAGGTAACCTACTAAAGGCAGTTCAGTAAAGTCACTTTGTATGCTCTGAAAAGGTTCTATTTCCAGGGGACTTCCTCCTGCTGGTACCTGGAGCAGGGCAGACTTATTTGTCACTTGACAAATAAAACAATCATCCACTAGGTGTCATGAAAGGATATACAGGGCAGGAGATACAAGCCAGATCAAAATTGCATTGGACAGGTTTTGGATGTCCCATTGTTCTGCTCTGCTGTAAAATCTGCCTCGTCCTTGCCTTAGTCAGCACTTTCCAGCCACCAGAGAGATATCTTTTACAGCTTTACATTTACCATTATAGTCCTTTGGGGATTCCAATTCTAGGGCTCACCCTTCTTCTGAGAAAGATGGAAAAGCAAGACTTGGGGGAAAGAAGGTGATCAAGATAGAAAGGTGGTCAACCTATTCAGGTTCCTCATTCCTTGCCCTTCTTATTTCTTTATCTGCAAGATTGTTTCCTCTAGTTTCAAAGGACTAACCAGATTGATGTCCATTCACATGCCTAATAGCGATGGTCTGAAGCAATAAGAGGTTTTTCAAGACTTGTAATAACAATATAGTGTGGGCCAATTCCTCATATGTCCTTACTGTGGAATCAAAACTTAGAATCAGTATAAACACTGCCTTCCAATAACTTCAGAGCTTAATTGAGCACATAAAGTTTACTCCCCTTGCTAATTAGGTGCCCTAAGTGTCTTACTTCCCTTCCCACATATTATAGCTTTCCTTTTGAGACCCTGAGCCCCTCCCTCCCTAAGTAGTTTATTAATTTAATGGAGGCCTCACAGATCTTTTTTTTTTCTCCTACAATGATCATAAATCATAAATATATTACCTGGGTACCTGGGGGAAGACTAAATTCCCCAAAAATAGATTAAAGGATTCTGTATATCCCTAGGGTGAAACAAACCATCTATATTGCGATTTTCTTCCAGTATCAGCCCTTCCTATTCAAAGACAAAGATATCCCTACTTTCAGGATGTAGTGGACAAGCCCAGAAGGCATCTTTTAAGTATACAATACTAAACCACTTACTGGTTTAAAAACCTTTCCCATTGAAAACATCTTCACTGTTAAAGGTTCTGATAAAAGCCTCATTTCCAAAATACATGGAGAATTGACTCGAATTTATAAGAAATCAAGCTATTCTCCAAATGATAAATGGTCAAAGGATATGAACAGACAATTTTCAGATAAAGAAATTGAAACTATCTCTACTCATATGAAAAAGTGTTGCAAATCACTATTGATCAGAGAAATGCAAATTAAGACAACTCTGAGATACCACTACACACCGGTCAGATTGGCTAAGATGACAGGAAAAAATAATGATCAATGTTGGAGGGGATGTGGGAAAACTGGGACACTGATGCATTGTTGGTGGAGTTGTGAACGAATCCAACCATTCTGGAGAGCAATCTGGAATTTTGCCCCAAAAGTTATCAAACTGTGCATACCCTTTGATCCAGCAGTGCTACTACTGGGTTTATACCCCAAAGAGATAGTAAAGAAGGGAAAGGGACCTGGATGTGCCAAAATCTTTGTGGCAGCCCTGTTTGTAGTGGCTAGAAATTGCAAAATGAATGGATGCCCATCAATTGGAGAATGGTTGGGTAAATTGTGGTATATGAATGTTATGAAATATTATTGTTTTGTAAGGAATGACCAGCAGGATGAATACAGAGAGGACTGGCGAGACTTACATGAACTGATGCTAAGTGAAATGAGCCGAACCAGGAGATCATTATATACCTCAACAATGATACTGTATGAAGATGTATTCTGATGGAAGCGGATTTCTTTGACAAAGAGAACTAACTCAGTTTCAATTGATTAATGATAGACAGAAGCAGCTACACCCAAAGAAAAAACACTGGGAAATGAATATAAACTGTTTGTACTTTTGTCTTTCTTCTCGGGTTATTTCTACCTTCTGAATCCAATTCTCCCTGTGTAACAAGACAACTATTCGGTTCTGCACACATATATTGTATCTATACTGTGACATATTTAACATGTAAAGGACTGCTTGCCATCTGGAGGAGAGGGTAGAGGAAGGGAAGGAAAAAGTCAGAACAGAATTGAGTGCAAGGGATATGTGATGACTGCATATTTAAAATCAGCCAGAGTCAGGAATTCAGGTTAAGGGGAAAATCTTCAATCTTTATTGAAGTTAAGAGGTGAAAAAGGATTGCGATAGCAATATGGGGAAGAAAGATTGCGGTAGCAATATGGGCAGCTGCGACAGGAAGCCAGCTAGCAGAGGGGGATTGGAGATGAAAGGCCGTTGCAATGGCAATGTGAGCAGCTGTGTCAAGACGCCAGCCAGCAGTCTCTCCTTCTGCTTCCCTTCCCACTTCCTTGCTTCCACCCACCAAAAATGTCATTTCCTATACAACACATCAGGACTTGCACAAAGAGTGGGCGGGGGTCATTCTTTCTCCAAGCATATATATTAATAGAATATGAGCCAATTATTATTTAGCCTCACGTGCTTGGGACCTCAGTGCATCAACTCAAGCCTCAGCCCATTACAGGGATAATGTAAAAAATTACCTTGGCTGGGTTCTGTCAATAAAAAGTTATTTAAGAACAAACAAACAAACAAACAAACAAACAAAAAAACCTTTCCCATTAATTTATATGAATATAATACTACTGGATGAGAAGGGTGAATTATTTTCATTAATTTCCTTCAAATCCTGCACCAACCAATAGGATTCATCACCCTTTTTAACTGGTAGTGTCAGGGTATTAATGGGAGGTATGCAAGGTTCTAGTAATGTATCCATTACTAATTCTTAGTTTACTGGTTGTAGCCCTCTTTTCCCCTCCAAAGGAATAAGGCATTCCTAACTACTGTATTTGAATTTGTCATCTAATTCTTATGAGGGTTATATTTATTTGGTTTCTGTTATGGGGCAGAATCCAAACTTCAAGAGTCATATTACTTTCTTCCTCCAATCTCAATAATAATATTCTTCCAATTGATATACTCCAAGTCCCCTGTATTTTTCATAGGATAGACAATTTGGTAATTAAATCTCTTCTTAACAGATTCACACTGATCTCCAGGACTGGCAGGGATATCTCTAACATTAGCACCCTAGAATATTCTAGTTCCAAAACCTAAGTAAGAGGTACAATAAAATTCTTTCCTTTTACACCAAAAGTTAAGAAAGTTTCCTTGAACAATCTGGAACCCCAGAGCAATGGAGTTATAGAGGATCATAGTAGCCTGGTATCTATCAAGAAAAGCACTTCCTCTTTGTCAGGTCCCAGACTTAAATTTATCAAGGGCTCTGGGCAGTTCTTTCAATAAGCCCCTGAAAGTCCTTCTCCTTTTATTGTCCTGAATCAGTTTCCTTAAATTGTTCTGCCTCAGTTCCTACTTGTTCTCTTCAGTCCTGAAACAGCACCCCTCACTCCTAATCATGATAATCCAGATAAGGAGAAAGACCTTCTATCTTATACATTATCAGAATGTCCTGTGCCTCTCCCCATTCTGGCACCCCAATTTATCAAAATGTTCCTTGGCTCCCCCAACCCTGTCAGAACCTGATATTCCCATTCCTGCTCTCTATGCTCTGACTCTGCCCCTGCCTCAGTTTTACCCCTGTAGCTGACCCATCTGTGTATATCTTGGGGGATATATATATATATATATATATATATATATATATATATATATATATATATCTATCTCATTGAGAACTCACAATGGTTGCTTGATGCTTTGGACATCCTGGGGGCAACATGCCCCCAGCACAAATGTCTCCCTTTCAAATAAAATATTAAAAACTCTCTAATCTCTATTTTGCCTCAGTTTCTCTGGCATTACACTAGGAGGGTGTAGGTCTTTTGTTCCCTCTTTCCCTATGGACAATATTTCCTCATATGTCCTTCAAGTCCATAAATGAAACACATTAATGAAGGCTATACACAGCAGCCCACTCCCCTTCTGGTAGGCTGGGATTCAGGGCAAAAAGTCCTCCTTCCCCTGCCTCTACCAGGTTGTTCTTGACTTTTCTTTACAGACTTAGCATCTGTTTGCACCATCTGAAGCATAACTTTAGTCTGCTTTTCCTATTGTCCAAGGGCTTGTAACAATTTCTCTTTTTTTCTTCTCTTCAGTCCCTAAGGCAACATATACTGTGAGGCCATTTCTAGTAATTCATCAAAGAGCTTGGTCTGTCACCCTTCTGACTTCTGAAGAGTTTTGTTTATATTGGACCCTGAATGGTCCAAAGCAGACTTTGTACCATGACATTTTCTCCTAATCCTAACTACTTCCTCATATGGTCCTTGAGTCTATTTAAAAAAGGCTGAGGGGGTCTCTTCCTTTTCTTGCTTAATTTCCTTTACTTTATTTCTATAATTTTTCTCATTATCAAAGAGAAATCAGAGACTTCTAATTGCCTAAATTCTCCAAATCCCAATCACAGTCACCCAAATACACAACAATTTTTGGCAAAGTTTCTCCTCCCCTCAATACTTCTTGACTTTACCTATGTTCATGAGTGATTGAAAACTTTTCTCAGCTGGCTTATCTCTTGGGTGAATTAATCTTCTGTCTTTCCAAGCCCACTTCTGTTTTTGCTTTTTCTGAGTATCTCTCTTTTCAAGTATACTTGATCTAAATTGAAGTTCCTGAACTGAGTCCAAGGACCACTGGAGAATTATCTGGAGGGCACTTGACCAAGGATTCTGTACAAGAAAAACCCCTGACAAATAGGCAATAGCCTGGAATGAGCCCCCAAACTGTGTGAGATAGTAGTGTCCACAAAAACAATCAGATACTTGGAGTAAGAAAAAAGGAAAGGGATTTAGAACAATTTCTTGAGAAAGGGTATCTTTTATCTGACAAGGTGTTTGTCAGTAAAGAAGTGCAAAACATAAACTGCAAAACAAAAGATTAAATAGATCTCTGAAAAGCAGAAACTCCAAAAGATTCCACACACCTTGCTGACCTTTTTTTTTTTTTTCCCCATTGTTTGTGGGAGTCCAAGCTTACATTCTAATCAGGGGAAATCTAACTCAGAAATAAAAGAATAGAAACTAATAATAATAATAATAATAATAAAAAAACTCTTTGGACAAGAGAATTCAAAATCATCATCACCTTTAAAAGAAGTACTTAAATGCTAATTAAGAGGTAAAGGGAAAACAGGAGGGGACAAACACCTGCAACATTTAGCTATAGTTCTATTTGTTATTATAGCCTCAAGTCACAAGGCTATTTTCCCATGAGAATATTTTCACTCAGTTAATTCCTCACATGCCCATCACAGGTCTCTCTTAATTTTCTTACTTTTACTGTTACCTTCACATTCTAGAAAAAAAAAAAAAATAAAAAGAAAAAAAAAAAAAAACAACAGCAACAACTATCTTCTATGATAGTAAAAGGTTCAAAAATTAAATTTAGTCTATTAGCACAAATCTATATTAAGACTTTGATGATACATATCATATATCATGTATAATTAATGTATTTTATAATATCATTTATATTATTATTTTTAGTCAACTAAATATTTGTTTAAAACTAAGTCAAACTTTTATACTCTAGATTTAAAGTCGATCAACTGAAAAAACATTGAAATTAATCATATGTAAGGGTGTGGTTTTCTGATATTGGGAGATGGGAAAGAGGTAGAAAAAGTGCCCCCAAAAGGAGGTAGAAATTAGAGAAGGAGAAAGATTAATTTCATGTTATTCTGAGAAGAAATGAATTCTATTCACTGTATCTAGTGAACATCTAAGATAGATACATATAAGAGCTTTCAAGCCACACCATTAAGGGAAGAGAAATAAGAAAAAAAATAGTTTCATCAAGCCATTCTCCAATCCATGGTCAAAGGATAAAAAAAAGATAATTTTCAGATGATAAAATTGAACCTATCTCCACTCATATGAAAAAGTATTCCAAATCACTATTGATTAGAGAAATGCAAATTAAGACAACTCTGAGATACCACTACACATCTGTCAGATTGGCTAAGATGACAAGAAAAAATAATGATCAATGTTGGAGGGGATGTGGGAAAACTGGGACACTGATGCATTGTTGGTGGAGTTGTGAACGAATCCAACTATTCTGGAGAGCAATCTGGAATTATGCCCCAAAAGTTATCAAACTGTGCATACCCTTTGATCCAGCAGTGCTACTACTGGGCTTATACCCCAAAGAGATAGTAAAGAAGGGAAAGGGACCTGGGTGTGCCAAAATCTTTGTGGCAGCCCTGTTTGTAGTGGCTAGAAACTGCAAAATGAATGGATGCCCATCAATTGGAGAATGGTTGGGTAAATTGTGGTATATGAATGTTATGGAATATTTTTGTTCTGTAAGAAATGACCAGCCGGATGAAGACAGAGAGGCTTGGAGAGACTTACATGAACTGATGCTAAGTTAAATGAGCAGAATCAGGAGATCATTATATACTTCAACAACGATATTGTATGAAGATGTATTCTGATAGAAGTGGATTTCTTCAACAAAGAAAAGATCTAACTCAGTTTCAATTGATCAAAGATGGACAGAAGCAGCTACACCCAAAGAACACTGGGAAATGAATGTAAACTGTTTGCATTTTTGTTTTTCTTCCTGGATTATTTCTATCTTCTGAATCCAATTCTTCCTGTGCAACAAGAGAACTGTTAAGTTCTGCACACATACATTGTATGTAGGATATACTGTGACATATTTAACATATAAAGGATTGCTTGCCATCTAGGGGAGGGAGTCGAGGGAGAGAGAGGAAAAGTCGGAACAGAAGTGAGTGCAAGAGATAATGTCGTAAAAAATTATCCTGGCATGAGTTCTGTCAATCAAAAGTTATTATTAAAAAAAAGAAGAAAGAAAAAAAGTTTCAGTGAATCAATCACCAGCAGATGGGAACATAAATCCATGGAAACAAATTAATAAATTAATAACTGAAGCAATCAAAGGTACAAAAAAAAAGCCATAACATACACAAGTATACACAGATAAACAAACCTATACTATAGGCAATATGTAGAATGAAAACTTTAAAAGCATTGGAATGAGATAAAATACATTAACAGCAAAGAAAATGAAACCTAATTTTTAAGATATCAAATTTACTTTGGATCCAGTATGATGTCAGGACCAACTTCAAAACCAATTATCACTGTGATATACACATGGAAATGCATCACATTTAATTTAATTTTTTAAAAAGTGTAGAACTGGGGGTTAACCCAAGATCATGAAGAGGAGACACATTGTTATCTGAGCTCCTCCTAGTCTCCCTCAAATCAACACCAGATCAAGCATCTGAACTTGTTTTGCAGTGACAGAATCCAAAAAAAATATTTGAAGTGTAACAAATTTCTGGAAGCAGATACTTTGGAACAACTTCATAAAAGGTCTATTTCAATTGGGCAGGGGGAGAGACTACTGCTGGCAGACACACAATAAGGAGCCTGGGGCAGGCAACCAGGTCTTTGCATCTTCCTTCCCTGGAGAACTGTTAGTCTATTCTGTCCTGTTTACAAGCCAGGTGATCAGCAGGTTAGCTGTGAGAAACTCAAAGAAAATACAAAAGGCAAATAATGAGCCTCTGAATCCCAGAAAAATGCAGACCTACCCTTGCTTACCCAGCACAGGAAGTCAGTTAGCAGCATTAGCACCAGCAGCAACCTAAAGCAGCTATTGTCCCTTTGTCTTAAAAGCAGACCTCAACCTTTAAAAAATGAGTCAAAAAAGAAAAAATAACATTGACCATAGATAGCTTTTAGGGGAAAAGAAAAGAACAGACTTCAAACTCTAAGGGTCTTAAAGGCAAATCATTTCCAGATGAAGTTTAAAAAAAAAGACTAATATGAGTTGATCCCCATTTCACAAGGTTCTCTTGGAAGAATTCAAAAAGGATCTTAAAAGAGAGAAGAAAAATGGGGAAATGAAAACTTGGCAAGAGAGTCTGGAGTAGGGAAATAGAAATTATCTTAAACTCTTTAAAAAATAGATTTGATGAAAATGCTATATAAAATGAAGCATAAAACTCCTTACCAAATAAATATGAAAGAAAAACAAATTCATTGAAAAGCAGAATTGATGAAATGAAAAAAATGGAATGAACAAAACAACACATTTAAAAGTTCAATTAGCCAAATGCAAGAGGAGACAAAAAAGCTAATTGAAGAAAATAATTCATTTAAAATTAGAATTAAACAAATGGAAGTGAATGACTCAATAAGACTTCAAGAATCAGTCAAATAAAATTTTAAAAAATGGAAAGAAATGTAAAATACCTCTTGGGAAAAACAACTGATATGGAAAATAGATATAAGAATCTAAGAAACAATCTAAGATTTATTTGACATTCTGGAATCCATGATGGAAAAAAGAGCAAAGACAAGACAGCATCTTTCAGGAAATCATTAAGAAAAATTGCCCATTATACCCCAAAGAGATACTAAAGAAAGGAAAGGGACCTGTATGTGCCAAAATGTTTGTGGCAGCCCTGTTTGTAGTGGCTAGAAGCTGGAGAATGAAAGGATGTCCATCAATTGGAGAATGGTTGAGTAAATTGTGGTATATGAATGTTATGGAATATTATTGTTCTGTAAGGAATGACCAGCAGGATGAATACAGAGAGGACTGGCGAGACTTACATGAACTGATGCTGAGTGAAATGAGCAGAACCAGGAGATCATTATATACCTCAACAACAATACTGTTTGAGGATGTATTCTGATGGAAGTGGATCTCTTCGATAAAGAGAGCCTTAATTGATCAAAGATGGACAGAAGCAGCTACACCCAGAGAAAGAACACTGGGAAATGAATATAAACTGCTTGCATTTTTGTTTTTCTTCCCGGGTTATTTATACCTTCTGAATTCAATTCTCCCCATGCAACAAGAAAACTGTTAGGTTCTGCACACATATATTGTATCTAGGATATACTGCAACCCATTCAACATGTAAAGGACTGCTTGCCATCTGGGGGAAAGGGTGGAGGGAGGGAGGGGAAAAATCGGAACAGAAGTGAATGCAAGGGATAATGCTGTAAAAAATTACTCTGGCATGCATTCTATCAATAAAAAGTTATTTAAAAAAAAGAAAAAAAGAAAAATTGCCCAGATATTCTAGAACCAGAGGTTAAAATATTCATGGAAATAATTCATTGAACACCTTCTAAAAGAGACTTCAAAATGAAAACTCCAAGGAATATCATAGCTAAATTTCGGAATTATCAAATCAAAGAAAAAATATTGTAAGCAACCAGAAGGAAACAATTCAAATATTGAAGAGCCACAATCGGGAGTGCTCAGTACCTAGCAGCTTCCTCTTTAAATGATCAAAAGGCCTGGAATCTGATATTCTGAAGGGCAAAAGAACTTGGATTGCAAGCTTGAATCAATTATTCAGCAATGAGCATTATGTCTCAGAAAAAAAAATGATGGGCATTCAATGAAATAGGTGAATTCCTTCTATTTCTGATGAAGAAAAGAGCTAAATAGATATTTTGATTTTCAGATGCAGAACTCAAGAAAAGAATGCAAAGGCAAAAAGAAAAGAAAAAAAATTTCTATGTGGGAAGATGATATGTTTAACTCTTGAATTCTTTAGTTCTATTATGGGTATATTTAGAGGGTACAAGAATAATTTCACTTTATTGGAAACTAGAGAAGGAATAAGTAGAGTAGTAGAATAACTTTCCTACTAGAAAAAGAGGAAGATGAACTTAAAATGAAGTAAATTACATCTTACAAAAATGGGGAAAAGATCTATTACAATTTAGAGAAATAAGGGAGGGAGATGAGCATGGTGTGGATCTTACTCTAATCAGATTTGGCTCAGAGAGACAAGATGAAATATATTTAGCTTCACAGAGCAGCTTGTCTCACCTTATAGTGAAGGAGGAAGAGAAAGAGGAAAGGAAAACAAGAGGTTAATAAAAGGCAGAATAGAAGTAGCCCAGTAAAGGGATAAGAAATAGGGAGGGGTTGTAAAAGGGCAGGGATGTTTGAGGGAGAGAGGGATCAGAAGCAAAATACTGGAAAGGAGGGAAAAGGAGAAATAGGAAAAAGAAAGAAAAAAGTATAACTAAGGAAAAACAAGATGACATGAAACACAGAAGTAATTTTAACTGTGAATGTTAATGGGATGAACTCTCCCATAAAATGGAAGCAGAGAGCAGAGTAGAATAAAAGCCAGAATCCTACAATTTGTTTTTACAAGAAACACATTTAAAGTAGAATGGTACACTCAGAGTAAAGATAAAAGCCTGGAGCAAAATCTCCTATGCTTAAGCTGAAAATTAAAAAAATAAAAATAAATAAAAAGTAGGGGTAGCAATCCTGATCTCAGATCAAGCTAAAGCAAAAATTGGTCTAATTAAAAGAGATATGGAAATAAACTATGCTGAAGGGTACTGTAGATAATGAAGCAATATCAATACTAAGCATGTATGTAGCATGTGGCATAACATCTAAATTCTTAGAAGAGAAGCTAAGAGAGATGTAAGAAGAATTGGACAGCAAAACTATACTACTGTGATATTTCAATCTTGCTCTTTCAAAATTATAAAAAATGAACCATAAAGTAAATATAGATGAAATTAAGGAGATAAATAGAATTCTAGAAAAAAATTAGGTATGATAAATCTTTGGAGAAAATTGAATGGAGACAGAATGGGATACTTATTTTTTTCTCAATAGTACATGGAATCTATAAAAAATTGATCAAATATTAGGGCATTAAAACTTCCAAATCAAATGCAGAAAGGCAGAAATAGTAAAGGCATTTTTTTTTTTCATAACACGATGTAATAAAAATTGCATGCCAAAAAAGCTAGGGGAAAATAAACAACAACAATAACAAAAAATTGGAAACTATATAATCTCATTCTATAGAAGAAATAGGTGAAACAAGAAACCATAGATACAATTAACAACTTCATCCAAAAGAATGACAATAATGAGACAGCATACCAAAATTTATGGAGGGCAGCCAAAGCATTGATTTCACTGATACCTTATTGTGATATAGCACAGTTCTTAGCAAATTGAAAACTGTTTAAGTAGGCCAACCAATAAATTGTACATCATTGGTAGAAAAGCCAAGCAACCTAAATACAGAGAGTTCTCTTACCAGATTGACTGCAGAATTATGAAATTTTCAGCCACAGCATATCTCTTTGCCTATGACTTTTTATAAGAATTCTATTAATAGAGGATATAGTTACAATGGCGATATCTTAGCTCTCTTTACCTGAATATTTGAATTCTAAGACTGAACATTCTGAAAACATATGATAATTTTAAATGATATTTTAAGAAATTAATATTGACAAAATGAATGGCAAAAAGGAGTCTTTTTTTTAACTGTAATAACTGTGAATAGATTCTTATTTTATTTTTATAGAGAAGTCATGATAAAATGGAAGTGAAGAAATTATGGTTCAGAAAAATGTTATGCTGCCCAAATCAGCTCTCTAGGCCCCCACTATTAGTTCTGCTATATATATGTATATGTGTGCATATCTCTTCCATTATTTCTAAGATAAAAGCTAATCTATGCAAAGTGTTATACAACTCATCTTTCCAGCTTTATATTGTATTAGTCACCCTTTCAAATCATTGATCCAGCTGAATTGACTTGCTCTCTGTTCTTTACATAGGGCACTATATTTCCCATCTCTCTCATGTTTGGAATATATTCTGTCCTCAACTCCGCCTCATATATTTGTTCTAAAAAGGCAGACAGTCTTATACAGACCACATTCTAAGACTTTTATATAATACTGTTATTTAATCTCAATGGGGCTCTTACCCGAAGGGCCTAGTTGAAAAGTGATCATTTTCTTTAGAGAATTATTTCTCTGAATAATAATTTAAACCTAAATCTTTCTCCCAAATCAATTGGTCCCTAACATAAATATCTTGACAGGAGATGTCCTCACATCATAATTTACAGTGAAAGTAGAGGTCATTCACTAGAAGTTTACTCCTGTTTTCTATGTTTCATAAGTAATTAACATTATTCCCTATTCTCCTCTTTAATATTTTATGAAGAGGAAGTTCTTTTCCTCACCAAAATCAACTTGTCTGCATATTCCTCAGATACCTTCCCAGTCTACTTCTCTAACAGATTGTCTAACATATCTACTCTATAAGCTTAAAAGTAACATTTTATAGCCTTTTTTTTCCTATTTTTATTCCCTATAGTTACTCAGTTACTCTATTCTTTTTCTTCAACTTTGTAATTTTATTTCTGTTCTCTCTCTCTCTCTCTCTCTCTCTCTCTCTCTCTCTCTCTCCCTCTCTCTCTCCCCTTAGGCAATTGGGGTTAAGTAAGTTGCCCAGAGTCACACAGATATTAAGTATCTGAGACTAGATTTGAACTCAGGTCCTCCTGACTTCAGGGATGGTGCTTTATCCACTACACCAATTAGCTACCCCTTGTTTTTATTTCTTAAATGGCACTGTCTTCTCAGAAATTAGCAGTATTCTCCTATAGTAAGTCTTCACTCAAGTTTTCTAGATCCTTAACTTATCTGACCTGTTTTCAATTCAATTTCTGAAATTCTTGACCACTGTTTCCTTGTAGGTATATGCTCCACTATGAGTTTTCAAAACATATTTCTTTTTTTCTTGATTCATCTATCTGACTGTTCATTCTCTGTTTCATTTGCTGGATCATTATGCATGTCCCACACCCTGTGACTTGCTTTCAAGACTCAGTCTTGAACTTACTACTCTCTTTATACCACCTATTCATTTAATTTCATTAGTTCTCACAGGTTTATCATCCCTACATATCTAAACTTATTCTCATTTGCTGACAATGGCTTATTAGATATTTTATGATGGAAAACTGATAGGAATATCCAGCTTACTATGTTAAAAAGGAGATTATTATATGTCTCTTCCAAAATACCCACCCTTTTACTCAATTTTTTTTGTTTTTACTGAACATAATGATCATTATGAGCATGATTATGATCATTCAGTTTTACAACTACAATAACATCCTTGACTCACTTTTACTTTCACTCATTACATGTATTAATTCAGTCTCCAAGTCTGATTAATTCTATTTCTTCCATATCTCTTGCATCCACCATCTTTTTCTTTAATTACACATGGCTATCCCACTAATGAAGTACATCACTATTTCTTACCTGCATTACAAATTCTGAATTAAAAGTCTTCCTCCAAAGTTTGATATCTATGTTATTTTGAATAAATCATTTAACTTCCCTAGGCCACAGATAAATGAATGGTTTAAACTTAAGAGACTTCTTTGCAACTCTACATCTATGATTCTATTTAGAATCTTCTTAAATGGCATACCATTTTCAATTCCTTCCTTTCCCATTTCATCCTTAGAGACAGCTATAAAGATATGTCTCTAAAATGTAGATTTGGGCACAAAAGAGCCCTGGTGTATTCAGTAAACTTTAAAAACCACAAAGTCAAATAGTAATTCTTCTGCTTTCTACTTAGTATCATTACAACTTGGTTCCCACCAGTATATCTAGTATATCAAGGCTTGTTATTCATTATTGCCTTTCATAAAAGCCATAATTGTTTTTTCTTATTGTTTTTCAAATACGTTTTTCTATCCATCATCTCTGTCTTTTCTCTATAGGCTATTCTCCTTACTTAGACTGTACTCCATCACCTCTCCTCTTTACGATCCATAGTTTCTTTCACAAAATGCCTCAAGTTCAACTTTCTTCTTGAGGCATTCCTTTGTACATTTAATTACTAGGGTGTCTCTCTCAGAAATCAATTATACTAACAGCCTCCTTATGCCCTCATAAATATTATTACATATTTTTTCTTTTTTTTCTTTTACATATACATAACTCTGTACAAAATTATTGTATAAAGCAGTCTCCTTTCCTGATGCTAACAAATATATTATATTTTCATTCATTCCTTGAAGACAAAGACCTTTATATTTTTATCTTTTTGTGCTCAGTTTTTCCACAGGCAATATAGTAGGTCTTTAATATATTTTTATTGATTGATTCATTTGTATTGTCATAAATTATAAAGCATAGTCCTTTAAAAGACAGGATAATCCCATTGTCATGATGAGGGCAGAAGGAGGCCGTTAGTATAATCATTAACTTTTTTTTGTTTGTTTTTTTGTATTGAAAATTAAATTGAAAGAATACTCAGCCAATTGGAAAATTTTTGTGGGGCCTAGCTTTAGATTAATGCCTAAAATGAACTTATTTGGGAGAATTATGGGAAGATGGTGAATTAAATGAGAAAATTTTTAGCTCTTCAAATTTATGGTTGGAGGGAAAGCAGTAAAGGAAAATACACTTAAAAAATTCAAGTTAAGAACAAAAGAAAACCAACAAGGAATCATTGGAGCTGAGAAGCTTGGAAAAGATTGTATAATATTTATTATATAGACTTTCTTGAAAAGGAAATTTATTGTTTTTTTTTTTTTATTAAATTCTCTACTGAATATATGCCATTTTTCTTATTTTGTATTTAACTTTATAATTAAAAAACATCCAAAATGAGCTAATGTGTGAGTCACACATTTTAAAATCAATATTTCATTTTAGAAGTAATTCTGTCTAGTGCTTAGAATAGAAAAGTAAACATTATTGGTCCTTGATTTAGTTTCCTTTGCTTTCTAAACCTAATAAATAATGATGTGAATATGCAAAGATGATAATTAAATCAGCTAGGGGAATTCTTCATATGGGAATTCTCTACCACTGATTTGCTAATATTTGCTGATAGCAAAATATCTGCAACTTTTTAGTAGAAGCTTAGGGAGATGCCAGAGGAGCACAGGTGCTAAGTGAATTGCCTGGGGTCACACAACTATACTTTTATGGGTTTAATTAAAAGCTGGATGCAAATCCAACACTGTATCCGCTATTTGACATTGCCTCTAATTAATAATTACACAGGCTAAATTTAAATTTGTTTTCATTTAACTTTGCCAGTAAGTGACATACAATATATTCTGTAACCCTCTCTTTCACCATCTTTCAAATAGTTTATATATGATTATAGTTTATGTTATTCCAGAAAAATGACAAAACAAGTCAATTTAACAGAAAAAGTCTGTGCATAGATATTTCCCAGGCCAGTTAGAATTCTGTTTTTTGAAGCAGTATTAGTAAATCCAGGTTATAATAATTACTCCCCCATATCCTTCTCCTTCTAAATATCAAAATATCATAATATTGATACTAACATTTTGATTTTTCCCTAAGATTTTGGAAAAGTTTTCTGAACTTCCAAATATAATTGAGGAGGCATAAATGGAACACTTGAAATATACACATGTATAATATATATATATATATATATACCATGTATATACATGTCAAATACATGTTATAAAATGATATAATTATAACATTTTCTATATATATACATACATATATACTTGCTGCACAAAGTTTATAAATATATTTGTGTGCCTGTTTGTGTATATAGACATAAGCATATATGTCTATACATATATATAAACTATGTATACAAAAGTAATTAGATGTAAGGTACTTTTAGAGAGAAACATCTAACAGAGAGATGGCAAGTTTTCACACAGAAGATGAGTCTAAGCTACATCACAAAGAGGAACATAGGAAGTGCAGGAAAATAGGATGTGAATTTTAGACATCATAGATGTCCAGTGTAAAGGAATCAGGGAATGCATATGAAAAGTGAAATGCAGTAAGGAACAGAGCAAGTTTATTTGTCTTCATCTAGGCTATATTGGACATTTAATAATTTACAATGGAGCAATAAGATTCATTGAAGCCAGGTTTTAAAAAGCTTTAAAAACTCTTCAGAGTTTTTATATTTTATTCTAGAGATAATTTGAAGCCACTAGAGTAGATTGAGGAGGAAATTCACATGGTGAGATCCTCAAATTAGGAAAATTAGTTTTATAACAATTAGAATGAATTAGCATGATAAGAGATATGTGAAGGTAGGAGGAGGGAAGGTGATATATGTGTGTAAACTCTATACCCTATGGAGAAAACCTATGAATATAAATTCAAAGATTTTAAGTTGGAATACATCTTTAGAGATAATCCAATACAACCACTTCATTTTATGACTAAAAAGATTAAGGAGAAAAAAATAAATTTATTTACCTACAGTAGTCACTGCCAAAGGCTAAATTCAAACCAAGATAAATCATTGGCCTCCAAATCTAGTGTTATTTCAAATCCTTTCACAACGGGATCCAGTGGTCCAAAATTTTTTGAACATTAAAATGACATCCTACTTAGTGGTACATTTTAAAGTAAATATAGGGTATTTAAGACAGTCTGAATAGTATCATTTTTTTATAATTTAATCTTGTTTATAACATCTTTCCGGACCTCAAATTTAAAATTTTATTTTTTTCTACTGATTTGTCTTGTTACTGTGATATTTATTTTTTCTGTCTTTAATGTAGCTCCAACTAAGATATGTACAAATGTTGAGAATCATGTGAGTGAAAAATATTTCAGAGTATGAATAATGATTTTTAGTAAACAAATAAAACAAAACATCTGTTTTATTGTTTTTGTGCTCTCACTGGAAATTAGATAACATTGGAAAGTTGAACTGGAGTAAATGTCAATGTCTATCAGTCTACAAGAAAAATAGAAAGGCCTGTAATAAGGACATAAAAGCTAATTTAGTAAGGGATTCCTATTCAGATATATTCCATGAAACCCTTTGTTTATCCCTTAAATTTCAGATATTTGAAAGGCTGTTATAACTAAAATATCCAGATTAATAAGTCAATTGGAATGTGAAGATTTATCTTAAATATAAAATAGATATTGTTCATTTTTATTCAGAAAAGAATTAAATGCCATCTCCATTTGAATGCCAGTTTGTCAAATGTAATGGAGAAAAATGGAAAGTTTGTTTTTTTTTTTTTCTATTGGACATAATCACACAAAGTCAAAATGAGGAAGAAACTCAGAGATCATTAAGTCTAACTCAAATTTCAACAACAATCATCTCTAAATGCTCTCTGACTATCTATCTAGTATCTATTTCTCTCTCTCTCTCTCTTTCTCTGTCTATCCATCTATCTATTTATTTTTCAAGTTATATGCAAAACAAATTTTTTACATTTTTAAAATTTGAGTTCCATATTCTCTACTCCAACTCCCCCACTGAGAAGAAATCTGTGAAATTATGAAAAACATTTCAATAAAAATCATGTGGCAAAAGAAAATACAGATCTCCACACCCCTTCCCTCCCTGCCCCAGCCAAAAAGAATAAAACCTTAAGAAAAATAAAATTAAAAAAAAAAGGATGCCTCAATCTGTACCCAGAAACAATCAATTCCTTCTTTGAGTATGGATAAGCTTTTCATCTTAAGTTCTTCAATTTAATCTTAGACCAATATATTTTTGAGAATAGCAAATCATTCACATTTGATTATCCCACAATATTGCTATTACTTTGTACCTATTATATTTCATTTTGCATGAGCTTATAAAAGACATTTCAGTTTTGCTATAGATTGCTATAGAATTGGTATAGAACTGATTATTGTGTGGTATGTGTCTAATCTATTCCAATTATCTACCACTCTATTTTTTAGCCAGTACCAACTAGTTTTGATAACTGTTGCTTTACAAAATAATTTTAGACTTGGTACTGCTAAGACAACATCCTTTGTATTTTTTTTTCATTAATTTCCTTGATATTCTTGACTTTTTTATTTTTTCCAGATGAATTTTGTTATGATTTTTTCTAGTTCTATAAAATAATTTTTGGCAGTTTGATTGTTATGGCACTGTATAAGTAGACCAGTTTAGTCAGAATTGTCGATTATTTTATATTAATTCAGCCTAATGATGGACAATTGATATTTTTCCATTTGTTTAGATCTGACTTAATTTATGTGAGAAGTGTTTTATAAGTGTGCATATAGTTCCTGAATTTGTCTTGAATAGTAGACGTTCAAATAATTTATTTTGTCTATTGTTATTTTAAATGGAATTTCTCTTTTTTATCTCTTGCTGCTGGGTTTTGTCAGCAATATGTAGAAATGATGACAATTTGTGTGGGTTTATATCTTGTAACTTAACAAAAGCTGTTAATTGCGATAAGTTTTTGGATTTTTTTTTTTTTTTTTAGGATTTTCTAAATATATCATCACATCATCAGCAAAAAATAATAGTTTTATTTCCACATTGCCTATTCTAATTCATTTAATTTCTTTTTCTTTTCTTTTTGCTAAAGCCAACATTTATATACAATGCTGAATAATAATGATGAGCTTTGCTTCTGATCACCCCTTCATTTAATATCCTCTATCTTCTATCACCCTCCTCTTTCTTATAACCCTCTCCTCCCGCTCCTGTTTTCCTGAATTATCTAATTATTTCTTAAAAAACAAAACAAAACAAACAAAAAAAACCCCTCTAGTTGTAAGGTAACCTGCAGTGGTTCCTCATTGCACCTCTCTTTTCTTTCTTTTTTTTAAACAGCTTATTATGTGTCTTTTTTTCTGAAATAGGACTGTTTAAGCAATTTATTTCCTCCTCTGTTAATCTTGGCAATCTATTTTTGAAGGTATTCCTCCATTTCACTTAGATTATCAAATTTATTGGCATAAAGTTGGGCAAACTCCTAATTATTGTTCTGATTTCCTTTTCATTAGCAGAAAGTTCTCCCTTTTCATTTTTAAGATTAACAATTTGATTTTCCTCTTTCCTTTTTTTCTAATCAAATTTACTAACAGTTTATCTATTTTGTTTTTTGTTTTTAAATAAAACCAACTCTTAGTTTTATTTATTAATTCATTTTTTTACTTTCACTTTTATTAATCCCTTTAGATTTTTTATTTGCTCTTTTCTAGCTTTTTTTTTTAGTTGCAAGTCCAATTTATTGATCTTCTCTTTCTCTATTTTATGCAAATAAGCAAATAGAGATATACAATTTGTCCTTATTACTGTTTTGGCTGCATCTCACAAATTTTGGTATATTGTCTCAATATTGTTATTCTCTTGGATGAAATTATTGTGTCTATGATTTGCTGTTCACCCATTCATTCTTTTTTTTTAATTTTTATTTAATAATTACTTTATATTGACACTCGTTTCTGTTCCAATTTTTTTTCCCTCCCTCCCTCCACCCCCTCCCCTAGAAGCAAGCAGTCTTTTATATGTTGGATATGTTGCAGTATATCCTAGATACAATATATGTTTGCAGAACCGAACAGTTCTCTTGTTGCATAGGGAGAATTGGATTCAGAAGGTATAAATAACCCGGGAAGAAAAACAAAAATGCAGATAGTTCACATTCGTTTCCCAGTGTTCTTTCTTTGGGTGTAGCTGCTTTTGTCCGTCATTTATCAATTGAAACTCAGATCTCTTTGTCAAAGAAATCCCCTTCCATCAAAATATGTCCTCATACAATATCGTTGTCGAAGTGTATAATGATCTCCTGGTTCTGCTCATTTCACTTAGCATCAGTTCATGTAAGTCTCGCCAGTCCTCTCTGTATTCATCCTGCTGGTCATTTCTTACAGAACAATAATATTCCATAACATTCATATACCACAATTTACCCAGCCATTCTCCAATTGATGGGCATCCATTCATTTTCCAGTTTCTAGCCACTACAAACAGGGCTGCTACAAACATTTTGGCACATACAGGTCCCTTTCCCTTCTTTAGTATTTCTTTGGGATATAAGCCCAATAGAAACACTGCTGGATCAAAGGGTATGCACAATTTGATAATTTTTTGGGCATAATTCCAGATTGCTCTCCAGAATGGTTGGATTCTTTCACAACTCCACCAACAATGCAATAGTGTCCCAGTTTTCCCGCATCCCCTCCAACATTCATCATTATTTTTTCCTGTCATCTTAGCCAATCTGACAGGTGTGTAGTGGTATCTCAGAGTTGTCTTAATTTGCATTTCTCTGATCAATAATGATTTGGAACACTCTTTCATATGAGTGGTAATAGTTTCAATTTCATCCTCTGAAAATTGTCTGTTCATATCCTTTGACCATTTATCAATTGGAGAATGGCTTGATTTCTTATAAATTTGAGTCAGTTCTCTATATATTTTGGAAATGAGGCCTTTATCAGAACCTTTAACTGTGAAAATGTTTTCCCAGTTTGTTGCTTCCCTTCTAATCTTGTTTGCATTAGTTTTATTTGTACAAAGGCTTTTTAATTTGATGTAATCGAAATTTTCTATTTTGTGATCAGTAATGGTCTCTAGTTCATCTTTGGTCACAAATTTCTTTCTCCTCCACAAGTCTGAGAGATAAACTATTCTATGTTCCTCTAATTTATTTATAATCTCGTTCTTTATGCCTAGGTCATAGACCCATTTTGATCTTATCTTGGTATATGGTGTTAAGTGTGGGTCCATGCCTAATTTCTGCCATACTAATTTCCAATTATCCCAGCAGTTTTTATCAAATAATGAATTCTTTTCCCAGAAGTTAGGGGCTTTGGGTTTGTCAAACACTAGATTGCTATAATTGACTATTCTGTCTTGTGAACCTAGCCTTTTCCACTGATCCACTAATCTATTTCTTAGCCAATACCAAATGGTTTTGGTGACTGCTGCTTTATAATATAATTTTAGATCAGGTACAGCTAGGCCACCTTCATTTGATTTTTTTTTTTCATTAATTCCCTTGAGATTCTCGACTTTTTATTGTTCCATATGAATTTTGTTGTTATTTTTTCTAGATCAATAAAATATTTTCTTGGAAGTCTGATTGGTATAGCACTAAATAAATAGATTAGTTTAGGGAGTATTGTCATCTTTATTATGTTCGCTCGGCGATCCAAGAGCCCTTAATATTTTTCCAATTATTTAAGTCTGACTTTATTTGTGTGGAGACTTTTTTATAATTTTGCTCATATAATTCCTGACTTTCCTTTGGTAGATAGATTCCCAAATATTTTATGGTATCAACAGTTATTCTGAATGGAATTTCTCTTTGTATCTCTTGCTGTTGGGTTTTGTTGGTGATATATGAAAATGCTGAGGATTTATGGGGATTTATTTTGTAGCCAGCTACTTTGCTAAAATTATGAATTATTTCTAATAGCTTTTTAGTAGAATCTCTGGGGTTCTCTAGGTATACCATCATATCATCTGCAAAGAGTGATAGTTTGGTTTCCTCATTGCCTACTCTAATTCCTTTAATTTCTTTCTCGACTCTTATTGCCGAGGCTAGTGTTTCTAATACGATATTAAATAATAATGGTGATAGTGGGCAACCTTGCTTCACTCCAGATCTTACTGGGAAAGGTTCCAGTTTTTCCCCATTGCATATGATGCTTACTGATGGTTTTAAATATATGCTCCTGACTATTTTAAGGAAAAGTCCATTTATTCCTATGCTCTCAAGTGTTTTTATTAGGAATGGATGTTGGATTTTATCAAATGCTTTTTCTGCATCTATTGAGATGATCATGTGGTTTTTGTTTGTTTGGTTATTGATATAGTCAATTATGCTAATAGTTTTCCTAATATTGAACCAGCCCTGCATTCCTGGTATAAATCCTACTTGGTCATAGTGTATTATCCTGGTGACGATTTTCTGTAATCTTTTTGCTAATATTTTATTTAAGATTTTAGCATCAATATTCATTAGGGAGATTGGTCTATAATTTTCTTTCTCTGTTTTCAGCCTACCTGGTTTAGGTATCAGTACCATATCTGTGTCATAAAAGGAGTTTGGTAGGACTCCTTCAATCCCTATTTTTTCAAATAGTATAGATAACATTGGAGTTAATTGTTCTTTAAATGTTTGGTAGAATTCACATGTAAATCCATCTGGTCCTGGGGATTTTTTCTTAGGGAGTTGATTGATAGTTTGTTCTATTTCTTTTTCTGAGATGGGACTGTTTAGGATATTTACTTCTTCCTCTGTTAGTTTGGGCAAGCTATATTTTTGGAGGTATTTTTCTATTTCATTTAAGTTGTCGAATTTATTGGCATAAAGGTGGGCAAAGTAACTCCTAATTATTGCTCTAATTTCCTCTTCGTTAGTGGCGAGTTCTCCCTTTTCATTTTTAAGACTAACAATTTGATTTTCCTCTTTCCTTTTTTTTAATCAGATTTACTAAGGGTTTGTCTATTTTGTTGGTTTTTTCATAGAACCAACTCTTAGTTTTATTAATCAATTCAATAGTTTTTTTACTTTCAATTTTATTGATCTCACCTTTTATTTTTAGAATTTCAAGTTTAGTGTTTGACTGGGGGTTTTTAATTTGTTCCTTTTCTAGCATTTTTAATTGCAAACCCAATTCATTGATCTTCTCTTTCTCTATTTTATACAAATAGGCCTCTAGAGATATGAAATTTCCCCTTATTACCGCTTTGGCTGCATCCCATACATTTTGGTATGATGTCTCATTATTATCGTTTTCTTGGGTGAAGTTATTAATTATGTCTATGATTTGCTGTTTCACCCAATCATTCTTTAGTATGAGATTATTTAGTTTCCAATTATTTTTTGGTCTACTTCCCCCTGGTTTTTTGTTGAATGTAATTTTCATTGCATCGTGGTCTGAAAAGGATGCATTTACTATTTCTGCCTTACTGCATTTGAGTTTGAGGTTTTTATGTCCTAATATATGGTCAATTTTTGTATAGGTTCCATGAACTGCTGAAAAGAAAGTGTATTCCTTTCTGTCTCCATTACATTTTCTCCAGAGATCTATCATATCTAACTTTTCTAGTATTCTATTTACCTCTTTGACTTCTTTCTTATTTATTTTGTGGTTTGATTTATCTAATTCTGAGAGTGCAAGGTTGAGATCTCCCACTATTATAGTTTTACTGTCTATTTCTTCTTGCAGCTCTCTTAGTTTCTCTTTTAAGAATTTAGATGCTACCCCACTTGGTGCATATATGTTTAATATAGATAGTGCTTCATTATCCATGCTACCCTTTAGCAAGATATAGTGTCCTTCCTTATCTCTTTTAATTAGGTCAATTTTTGCTTTAGCTTGATCTGAGATCAGGATGGCTACCCCTGCTTTTTTGACTTCACCTGAAGCATAGTAGATTTTGCTCCAACCTTTTACCTTTAACCTGCATGTATCACCCCACTTCAGGTGTGTTTCCTGTAAACAACATATTGTAGGATTCTGGCTTTTAATCCATTCTGCTAACTGCTTCCTCTTTATGGGGGAGTTTACCCCATTCACATTTATGGTTAGAATGACCAATTCTGTATTACTTGCCATCTTGTTAACCCCGGTTTATGCTTTTCTCCCTTCTTTCCCCTTTCCCCCCTTCCCAGTATTAAGCTTGTGAGCACCACTTGCTTCTCACAGCTCTCCCTTTTTAGTATCCCTCCCCCCGCCTTAGAGTTCCTCCCCCTATCTTACCCCTTTCCCTCCCAGTTCCCATATTCCCTTCCGCTTAGCTTATTCCTTCCCTTTTCACTTTTCCCTTCTCACTTTTCAATGAGGTGGGAGAAGTTTCACCATAGATTGAATATGTCTTAAGATTTTTCACTTAAAGCCAATTCTGAAGGCAGTAAGATACCCACTATATTCTTCCCCCTCCATTCTTTCTCTCAGATATAATAGGTTTCCTATGCCTCTTCATGAGATGTACTACCCCCACTTTATCCTTTTTCTGGTACAATGTCCTTTCCACATCAATTTCTAGAACAAGGTATACATGTATTCTTTATACATCTATATAGTCAAAATATAGTTCCCAAGATTAATCTTTACCTTTTTAGATTTCTCTTGAGTTCTATATTTGTAGATCAAACTTTTTGTTAAGTTCTGGCTTTTTCACCAAAAATAGGTGAAATTCGCTTACTTCGTTGAATGTCCATCTTCTTCCCTGGAAAAAGATGCTCATTCTCACTGGATAAGTTATTTTTGGTTGCATACCAAGTTCCTTAGCCTTTCGGAATATCATATTCCAGGCCCTTTGATCCTTTAATGTGGATGCTGCCAGATCCTGGGTGATCCTTATTGTGGCTCCTTGATACTTGAATTGGATTTTTCTAGCCGCTTGCAATATTTTTTCCTTCGTCTGAGGGTTCTGGCATTTGGCCACTATATTCCTTGGTGTTTTGATTTTAGGATCCCTTTCAGTGGGTGATCGATGAATCCTTTCAATGTTTATTTTTTCCTCTGTTCCTATGACTTCTGGGCAGTTCTCTTTGATAATTTCCTGGAAAATAGTGTCCAGGCTCTTTTTTTCATCATGTTTTTCTGGGAGTCCAATGATTCTCAGATTGTCTCTCCTGGATCTGTTTTCCAGGTCTGTTGTCTTCCCCAGAAGGTATTTCACATTTTTCTCCATTGTTTGATTTTTTTGGATTTGCTTGACTGATTCTTCTTGTCTCCTCGAGTCATTCAATTCCAATTGTTCAATTCTGATTTTCAGTGAAGTATTTTCTTCACTCACTTTTTTAAAATCTTTTTCCAATTGTCCCATTGAGTTCTTTTGTTCTGTGAAATTTTTTTCCATTTCGCCAATTTTGTTTTCCAGTTCACCAATCCTATTTTTCAAGGATTTTACTTCTTTATCCACTCTCTCTTTAACTTTCTCCAGGCTTTTTTGCCAAGCCTCCCTCTCCTTTTCCCAAGCTTCTCTCTCCTTTTGCCAAGCCTCACTCTGCTTTCCCCATTTTTCTTCTAGCTCCCTTGTGAGAGCCTTTTTAATCACTTCTATGAGGTTCATCTGTGCTGAGGAACAGATGGTCTCCTCCTTTGGGGATTCACCTGGGGACTGCCTGTTTTTAGTCTCCTCAGGATTTAGAGTCTGCTCTCTATCTGTGTAGAAGCTGTCAAGGGTTAAAGTCCTCTTCAGCTTCTTGCTCATTCTGTCTATTTATCAGAGACAAACTACCAAAGAAAAACAGAAAAAACTGGAGTCTTTCTTTGGGGGAGGGGTGGGTATGTTATCGAGCTTCCTTTACAGACTGCAGGGGGCAGCAGTGAGGCACTAGCAGGACTGTGCTGCGCCTGCGCTCTGAGATCCCAGAGCGTGCTGAGTCACTGTGGGGGGGGTGGCGGGGGGAGGCGGCCAGGTCCCGAGAGACTCCAGCTGTTTGGGGTTGTATTCTTCAGCCCCGGTGTTTTTAGCTTCTCTGCTGGGCTGCTGACTTGCTGCTGGAGTAAAGTATCCAAACCTGTAGCGAAGCTCTCCCCGCAGAGACGGCTGCGATCACCCCCACCCCCTCTCCAGTCTGCTCCCGTGCTCTCACTGCCGCTGCCCTCAGCCTGCCCCCGATCTAAAACTGCCCCAGCCCTCCAGTAAAGACAGACCTTTCTTGGCGGATCTCAAGGATGGCTTCTCTTGGTAACTATATGTGGGTTTTTTTCAGTCAAGCATTGATTCAGAGGCTTGTAATGAAGTGGATAGTGAGAGAAAGCGTGGAGCTTATGCAGCTGTGAGCCTCCTCTCCGCCATCTTAACCGGAAGTCCCACCCATTCATTCTTTAGGACGAGATTGTTTAGTTTCCAATAACTTTTTGGTCTATTCTCTCCTGGCTTTTTATTGAATGTAATTTTTATTGCATTATGATCTGAAAAAAAATGCATTTACTATTTCTGTCTTTCTGATTTTGAGGTCTTTATGTCCTAATACATAGTCAATTTTTGTATAAGTTCCATGAACTGCTGAGAAGAATGTATACTCTTTCTGTCTCCATTGAATTTTCTCCAAAGATCTATCATACCTAACTTGTCTAGTATTCTATTTACCTCTTTAACATCTTTCTTATTTATTTTGTGTTTTGATTTATTTAATTCTGAGAGTGCAAGGTTCAGATCTCCCACTATTATACTTTTGCTGTCTATTTCTTCTTGCACCTCTCAACTTCTTCTTTAGGAATTTCCATGCTATACCACTTGGTGTATATATATAGTACTGGTATTGCATCATTAGCAATGGTACCCTTTTAGTAAGATAGTTTTCTTTCTTATCTCTTTTAATTAGATCAATTTTTGCTTTTGCCTCTTCTGAGAACAGGATGGCTACTCCTGCTTTTTTTTTTTTCTTTTTTTTTTTTTTTTTTTTTTACTTCACCTGAAGCATAATAGTTTCTGCTCTAACCTTTTACCTTTACTCTGTATGTATTACTCTACTTTAAATATATTTATTGTAAACAACATATTGTGGAATTCTGGCATTTAATCCAGTCTGCTATCTGCTTTTGCTTCATGGCAGAGGTCACCCCATTTATATTTATGGTTAAAACTACTAATTCTGTATTTTATGCCATCTTATTATCTCCAGATTATACTTTTCTCTTTCCTTTCCCCTTTCTCTCCTCTCCAGTATCTAACTTATGAGCATCACTTGACTCAAGCAGCTCCCTCTTTCTAATACATTTCCCCTACTATTTCTGTTTTCCCTTCTATTTAACCTACCCCTTCCCTTTTCACCATTCCCCTCCCACTTTACAATAAGGAGAGAGAAGTTTCTCTGTAAACCAAATATGGTTAATATTTTCTCTTTGAGCCAAATCTGATGAGAGTAAGAGTCATACAATGTTCGTCCCCCTCCTTTTACCCCCTCAAATTTAATAGGTTTTCTTTGCCATTTTATGGGATGTAATTTTCCTCATTTTACCTCCACTTTTCTCTTTTTCTGGTGCAATTCCCTTTCTACCTCTAGTTCCTTTTTTATATTATAATAGTAAAATCAAATTATACATGCACTCTCTAGGTATACCCATAACAGAAATACAGTTCTCAAGAGTTATTGCTACCTTTTTTATGCTTCACTTGAGTCCTATATTTGAAGGTCAAATTTTTGTTTAGCTCTGCTCTTTTCATTAAAAATAAATGGAATTCACCTGTTTCATTGAATGCTTATCTTTTTCTTTGGAAGAAAATGCTCAGTTTAGGAGAGTAGTTTATTCTTGGCTTCTTTGCCTTTCAGAATATCAGATTCCAGGCCTCTTGATCCTTTAAGATAGAAGCTGCTAGATCCTGGGTAATCCTTATTATTGTTCCTCGGTATCTGATATTTTTTTCTGGCAACTTGTAATAATTTTTTTCTTTGATGTGATAGTTCTGAAATATAGTCATCATATTCCTTGGAGTTTTACTTTTGGGGTCTCTTTCAGGAGTTGTTCAGTGAATTCTTTTAATGGCTATTTTACCTTCTGATCCTATAATATCAAAGTAGTTCTCTTTGATGATTTCCTGAAAAATAGTGTCTAGGTTGTTTTTTATTTTTTTCATCATGATTTTCAGCCCAATAATCCTTAGATTTTCTCTTCTAGATCTATTTTCCAGGTCAGTTGTTTTCCTAAGTAGGCATATTACATTATTTTCTATTTTTTTCTTTCTTTTTTCTTTTTTCTTTTAGTTTTTCTTGACTGGTTCTTGATGTCTTATTAAGTCATTCATTTCCATTTGTTCAATTTTGTTTTTAGTGAATTTTCTTCATTTGCTTTTGTAAACTTTTTTTTTTGTATTTGTCCAATTGAGTTTGTAAATGATTTGTTTTGTTCTATGATTTTTTTTTTTTTTTTTTTTTTTTTTTTTTTTTTTTACATTTCACAAATTCTGTTTTGTAACAAGTTATTTTCTTTTTCCACTTCACAAATTCTGTTTCCCTGGGAGTTTTTTTTTTTTTTGTTGTTGTTGTTGTTGTTGTTTGTTTTTTTTTGTTTTTGTTGTTGTTGTTGCTGTTTTACCTTTTCCATTTCACATATTCTCTTTCCCTATAGAAACTAATCTATCCTTAGAGTTCTTTTTGCTCATTAAAAAAAGAAACAAAAATGTTGGGATCTGCTTTTAGGGCAAAGCAGGTTTTCCAAGCTTCCTCAACAAGCCAGAGGGAAGTGCCAGCAGAGTGGCAGAGGCTGAACTGGGGTAGTGCTGACTTACTCCCAGTGCTGGGAGAGTGTGGCCAGGTTCCATGAGACTCCAGCTCTTCAGGGGTTTACTACTTAACTTTTGTGTTTATGTTGGATGTTTTCTAATTTCTCTGCTGATCTACTGGCTTGCAACCAGGGCAGAGTAGCCAACACTGAGGTAGAATCATCTCTACAGATTCTTCACCACATGGAGTCTGCACTGCCCCAGGGAGAACCCACTCCAACCTGGATCTTCACAGTGTGTGCTGGCATCTTGCACCTGGCCACCTCCCTCCATGCCATACTGAAACAGACCTTTTCTGGTGATCTTATTTAAAACTTTAGCATCAGTATTCATTAAGGAGACTGGTCTACAATTTTCTTTCTCTGTTTTCAACCTACCTGGTTTAGGTATCAATACCATGTCTGTGTCATAAAACGAATTTGGCAGCACTCCTTCATTCCCTATTTTTTTTTTCAAATAGTTTATACAGCACTGGGGCTAATTGTTGTTTAAATGTTTGGTAAAATTCACATGTAAATTCATCTGGTCCTTGGGATTTTTTTTTTTTAGGGAGTTGATTAATAGCTTATTCTATTTCTTTTTCTGAAATGGGAATATTTAAGCAATTTATTTCCTTTTCTGTTAATTTGGGAAGCCTATATTTTTGGAGGTAGTCATCCATTTCATTTAGGTTATCAAATTTGTTGGCATAAAATTGGGCAAAGTAACTCCTTATTATTGCCCTAATTTCCTCTTCATTGGTGGAAAGTTCTCCCTTTTCATTTTTAAGACTAACAATGTGATTTTCCTCTTTACTTTTTCTAATCAGATTTACCAAAAATTTATCTATTTTATTAGTTTTTTCATAAAACTGAATTTTAGTTTTATTTATTAATTCATTTTTTAAAATTTCAATGTTATTAATTTCTCCTTTTAATTTCAGAATTTCAAGTTTATTATTTGATTGGGGAGTTTTAATTTAGTCTTTTTCTAGCTTTTTAAGTTGGGAGCCCAATTCATTGATTTTTCTCTTTCTCTATTTTATTCAAGTAATTTTCTAAAGATACAAAAATTCCCCTTATTACCACTTTGGCTGCATCCCACAAATTTTGGTATAATGTCTCATTGTCATTATCTTGAATGAAATTGTTAATTTTGTCTATTTGCTGTTTCATTCAATCATTCCTTAAGATGAGATTATTTAGTTTACAATTACTTTTTGGTCTATTTTCCTCTAATTTTTTGTTGAATGTAGTTTTTATTGCATCGTGATCTGAAAAGAAAGCATTAACTATTTATACCTTGCTGCAATTAATTTTGAGATCTTTATTCTAAAACATGGTCAATTTTTGTATAGGTTCCTTGAACTGCTAAGAAGAAAGTATACTGCTTTTTGTCACCATTCAATTTTCTCCAAAGGTCTATCATACTTAATTTTTTCCAATATTCTATTCATCTCCTTAATTTTCTCCTGTTAGTTTTTGGTTTGATTTATCTAATTCTGAGAGTGCAAGGTTGAGATCTCCCACTATTATAGTTTTGCTGTCTATTTCTTCTTGCAACTCTCTTAACTTCTCCTTTAGGAAGTTAGATGCTATACCAGTTGGTGCATATATATATTTAGTATTGATATTGCTTTATTGTCTATGCTACCCTTTAGTAAGATATAGTTTCCTTCCTTATCTCTTTTAATTAAAATCAATTTTTAGTTTTGATAAGGATGGCTACTCCTGTTTTTTTTTTTTTAACCTCACCTGAAACATAAGAGATTTTGCTCCAGCTTTTTACTGTTACTCTGTATGTAGCTCCCTGCTTTAAATGTGTTTCCTGTAAGCAGCATATTGTAGGGTTCTGACTTTTGATCCAGTCTGCTATCCGCCTCAGCTTTATGGGAGAGTTCATTCTATTTGCATTTACAATTAAAATTACTAATTTCCTGCCATCTTATTATCCCCAGGTTATGCTTTTCTTTTTATTGCCCCTCTTTCCCCATTTTCCAGTATTAAACTTATGGGTCCCACTTGTTTCACACTGCTCTCCTTCTTTAGGATCCCTCCCACTCCCTTTGAATTCTTTCCCATTTCTTGTACCCTTCCCCTATTACTCTTTTCCTTTTCCCTTTTGCTTTCCCACTTTTTAATGAGGTGAGAGAAGTTTCTCTGTAAACCAAATATGTCAATTATTTTCTCTGATGAGAGTAAGATTCACACAATGACCTTCCCCCTCTCTAAATTCCCTCAATATGAGAGATTTCCTTTGCCTCTTCATGGGACATAGTTTCCCTCTTTTTAATCTCCCCTTTTTCCTTTATCTGACACTATACCCTTTCCATTTCTACTTTCCTTTTTTGTGTTATATCAGTAAAATCAAATTATGCATGAACAGAAATGCAGTTCTCAAGAGTTCTTTTTACTATTTTCTACTTCTCCTGAGTCCTATGGTTGGAGATCAAATTTTTTGTTTAGATCTGGTTTTTTTCCTAAGAAACAAATGGAATTCATCTGTTTCATTATATGTCCAACTTCTTCCATGAAAGAAATTGCTCAGCTTAACTGGGTATTTTATTCGTGGCTACATTCTAAGTTCTTTTGCCTTTCAGAATATCAGATTCCAGGCCCTTCGATCTTTAATGTGGAGGCAGCCAGATCTAGAGTGACCCTTATTGTAGCAACTTGGTATTTGAATTTTTTTTTCTTGCCTGCCTGTAATATTTTTTCCTGAGCCTTATGATTCTGAAATTTGGCCACAATATTCCTTGGAGTTTTTATTTTAGGGTCTTGTTCAGAAGATGTTCAATGAATTCTTTAAATGCCTATTTTACCTTTTGATCCTATTACATCAGGGCAGATCTCTTGGATGATTTCATGTAATCTTTTTTTCATCTCTCTTTTTTCCATCATAATTTTCAGAAAGTCCAATAATCCTCAGATTCTCTCTCCTAGATCTGTTTTCCAGGTCTGTCATTTTTCCAAGTCTATAATGTTTTTTTTTTCCAAATTTTTCATTTTTTTGGTTTTGCTTGACTGATTCTTGATGGCTTAATGAATCATTTATTTCTATTTCTTCTGTTATGATTTTTAATGAGTTATTTTCTTCATTTGCTTTTTTAAAAATTTCTTTGTGTGTATGTCTGAGTTTCGATTTATTTATTTATTTATTTATATTTGATCTTTTTTTTGTAATTTTATTTTATTTAATAATAACTTTATATTGACAGAATCCATGCCAGGGTAATTTTTTTTACAACATTATCCCTTGCACTCATTTCTGTTCCGATTTTTCCCCTCCCTCCCTCCACCCCCTCCCCTAGATGGCAAGCAGTCCTATATATGTTAGATATGTTGCAGTATATCCTAGATACAATATATGTTTGCAGAACCGAACAGTTCTCTTGTTGCACAGGGAGAATTGAATTCAGAAGGTAAAAATAACCCAGGAAGAAAATCAAAAATGCAGATAGTTCATATTTGTTTCCCAGTGATCTTCCTTTGGGTGTAGCTGCTTCTGTCCATCATTTATCCATTGAAACTCAGTTAGGTCTCTTTGTCAAAGAAATCCACTTCCATCAGAATACATCCTCATACAATATCATTGTCGAAGTATATAAAGATCTCTTGGTTCTGCTCATTTCACTTATCATCAGTTCATGTAAGTTTCTCCAAGCCTCTCTGTATTCATCCTGCTGGTCATTCCTTACAGAACAATAATATTCCATAACATTCATATACCACAATTTACCTAGCCATTCTCCAATTGATGGGTATCCATTCATTTTGCAGTTTCTAGCCACTACAAACAGGGCTGCCACAAAGATTTTGGCACATCCAGGTCCCTTTTCCTTCTTTAGTATCTCTTTGGGGTATAAACCCAGTAGTAGCACTGCTGGATCAAAGGGTATGCACAGTTTGATAATTTTTTTGGCTTAATTCCAGATTGCTCTCCAGAATGGTTGAATTCATTCACAACTCCACCAAGAATGCATCAGTGTCCCAGTTTTCCCGCATCCCCTCCAACATTCATCATTATTTTTTCCTGTCATCTTAGCCAATCTGACAGGTGTGTAGTGGTATCTCAGAGTTGTCTTAATTTGGATTTCTCTGATCAATAGTGATTTGGAATACTCTTTCATATGAGTGGTAATAGTTTCAATTTCATCCTCTGAAAATTGTCTGTTCATATCCTTTGACCATTTATCAATTAGAGAATGGCTTGATTTCTTATAAATTAGGGTCAGTTCTCTATATATTTTGGAAATGAGGCCTTTATTAGAACCTTTAACTGTAAAGATGTTTTCCCAGTTTTCCAACTGGAAACTGAGTTTTTAAATGAATTGTTTTGCTCCATGGAATTTTTTTCCCCATATCTAGCTATCTATCTATCTTTCTATCTATCTATCTGAGTTATTTTCTTTTTCGAATTCACAAATCCTAATTTCTTGGAAGTTTTTTATCTTTTTCAATTCACAAATCCTGCTTTTCTGGGAGTTCTTTATCCTTTCCAATTAACAACTTCTGTTTCCCTGCACTTCCTGGGAGTTCTTTACCTTTTCCAATTCTCATTTCACGAAGTTGTTACTCTCTTGCATAGCTTCTCTTTCCTTTCCATGTTTTTCTTCTAGCTCTCTTTTAAGACTTTTTAATAGTCTCTTCTTGGAGAGCCTTGTGCAATGGGGACCAGGTTACATCTCCATTTGGGGAATTGTCAGGAGACTGTCTACTATTAGTCTCCTCTGGTTGAAAATCTGCTCTCTTTCTGTATAGAAGCTATCAATCCTCCTTTTGATTTTTTTTACTCATTTTTTTAAAGCCTTTAGGGTCTGGCTTCAGAGCAAGGAGTTTATTAGCTTCCTCTGAAGAGCAGGGATAGGTGTATGGACAGTAGCTGTCCTGCCAACAGGCTGCAAAGAGCAGCAAGGTGAGGGAGTGCTCTGGGAAAAAGTTTCCCACAGAAGTGACTCAGGTCTGTGTATCATGATCAAGCTGTGGAAATGCTCAGTGAAGAACCCCACTTTGCAGATTAGTGACTGCCCTAGGACTAGAGGCTGAGCAGTGAAAGTGTCACTACCCCAAAACAAAGCCTGCAGTGGGGTTGTATTAGCAGTTGTCCAGTGAATAGCCCCCCACAGCACCAGCAGTGTCTCTGCCCAGGGAAGCACAGTCATGCTATGGAAATTCTATTCGCCCTGCCAAGCGCTCCACTCTGCAGATTAGCTGTGCCCTCCTGCCATGCAGGGCCCTGTGACTGCCCTGGGTCATGCTGCAGAATGTGGTTTCCCAGCTGTGCTGTAATCTGTGCTTAGTCACTTCTGGTTTTAGGTGGGTATAGCCAGATCTTGTTAGGTTCTGGCTTTTTATAGAGTACCCTCTACTTTTGCCTTTAATTTCTCTCCATGTCTACTGCTTTGCAACCAAAGCAGATCAGTCAGCCTATAGCAGAGTCATCTCTTAAATTTTCTAACCATGGAAGCCACCCCCACCCTATCTGATCAATATGCTAGACTCTAATTCTATCCCTGTTTGCATTGGTCTGCTCCTGCTGAGCACAAACCTTTTCTGGCAATCTTCCAGATTATCTTTGGTTGGTAAGTTGTTGCACTTCCAATTTCGTGAATTTTAACAGTCAAGCACTATTTTTGAGTCTGAATTTAATAATTGGTAGTGAGGGTATGAGAGAGACTCAGAAAGTTGCATGTGCTTTCTCTGTCATCTTGGCTCCACCCCTCCCAAGAAACTATTTTAATGACTTAGAAAAATAACAACAAAATTCACATGGGAGAACAAATTGTCGAGAATTTCATGGGAATTAATGAAAAAAAAATCAAATGAAGGTGGCCTAGCTGTTCCTGATCTAAAACTATATTATAAAGCATCAGTCATCAAAACTATTTGGTATTGGTTAAGAAATAGATTAGTTGATCAGTGGAATAGGTTAGGTTCACAAGACAAAATAGTCAATAAATATACCAAGCTAGTGTTTTACAAACCCAGCAATCCAAACTTTTGGGATAAGAATTCATTATTTGACAAAAACTACTACAAAAACTGAAAATTATTATGGCAGAAATTAGGTATGGACCCACACTTAACACCATATACTAAGATAAGATCAAAATGGTCCATGATTGAGGCACAAAAAACGAGATTATAAATAAATTAGAGGAATGTACTATAGTTTATCTCTAGACTTATGGAGAAGAAAGGAATTTGTGACCAAAGAAGAATTAGAGATCATTAATGATCACAAAATATAAAATTTTGATTACATCAAATTAAAAAGCCTTTGTACAAACAAAACTAATGCATAGGAGATTAGAAGAGAACCAACAAAGTGGGAAAACATATTTACAGTTAAAGGTTCTGATAAAAGCCTCATTTCCAAAATATATAGAGAAGTGACTCTAATTTATAAGAAATCAAGTCATTCTCCAATTGATAAATGGTCAAATGATATGAACAGACAATAATAATGAAATTGAAACTATTTCCACTCATATGAAAAAGTGTTCCAAATCACTATTGATCAGAGAAATGCAAATTAAGACAACTCTGAGATACCACTATACACGTGTCAGATTGGCTAAGATGACAGGAAAAAATAATGATGAATGTTGGAAAGAATGCAGGGAAACTGGGACATTGATGCATTGTTGGTGGATTGTGAAGGAATGCAACCATTCTGGAGATCCATCTAGAATTATGCCCCAAAAGCTTTCAAACTGTGTATACCCTTTAATCCAGCAGTGATACTACTGGGCTTATATCCCAAAGAAATATTTAGAAGGGAAAGGGACCTCGATGTGCCAAAATGTTTGTGGCAGCTCTTTTTGTAGTGGCTAGAAACTGGAAAAATGAATGGATGCCCATCAATTGGAGAATGGTTGGGTAAATTGTGTATATGAATGTTATGGAATATTATTGTTCTGTAAGAAATGACCAGCAGGATGAATACTGAGAGGCTTGGAGAGACTTACATAAACTGATGCTGAGTGAAATGAGCAGAACCAGGAGATAATTATACACTTCAACAGTACTGTATGAAGATGTATTCTGATGGAAATGGATATCTTTGACAAAGAGAAGCTCTAATTCAGTTCCAATTAATCAATTATGGACAGAATCAGCTATACTCAGAAAATGAACACTGGGATATGAGTGTAAACTCTTTACATCTTTGTTTTTCTTCCCAGTTTTTTTCTTTTTAACCTTCTGAAACCAATTTTCCCTGTCCAACAAGAGAACTGTTCTGCTCTGCATACATATATTGTATCTAGGATGTACTATAACATATTTAACATGTATAAAACTGCCTGCCATCCAGGGGATAGTGTGTAGGGAGGGAAGGGAAAAATTGGAACAGAAGTGAGTGAAAGGGATAATGTTGTAAAAATTACCCATGTATATATACTGTCAATAAAAAGTTATAATTATTTAAAAAAAAGAAAAAAAAAACTTGGGGAAAAACAAATCAAAATTTCCAATTAAACAGAAAATTGGAAATTCTAACAATAAAAGAACTGATCAATAAAATCAATAGATAATTAAAACTATTGAACTAATTAAAACTATAGAAATAAAAATAAAAGCTAATTTTATGGGAGAAAACAAAAATACAGCTAAGACATTAGTTAATTTAATTGAACAAATGAAAGAAAACCAAGTTACTAATATCAACAATTACAGTATAAATAATCAGCATTTCTATACATTAGCAACAAAACCCAGCAACAAGAGATAAATTGCAATTAAGATAAATGTAGACAATATAAAATACTTGGGAAACTACCTGCCAAAACAAACACAGGAACTATATGAATACAAGAATAAAACAATTCTCACACAAATAAAGTCAATTCTAAAGTATTGAAAAGTTCTTATTTGTTTTTTTTTTTTAATTTTTTATTTAATAATTACATTATATTGACACTCATTTCTGTTCCGATTTTTTTTTCCCCTCCCTCCCTCCACCCCCTCCCCTAGATGGCAAGCAGTCCTTTATATGTTGGATATGTTGCAGTATATCCTAGATACAATATATGTTTGCAGAACCGAACAGTTCTCTTGTTGCGTAGGGAGAATTGGATTGAGAAGGTATAAATAATCCGGGAAGAAAAACAAAAATGCAGATAGTTCACATTCGTTTCCCAGTGTTCTTTCTTTGGGTGTAGCTGCTTTTGTCCACCATTTATCAATTGAAACTCAGGTCTCTTTGTCAAAGAAATCCACTTCCATCAAAATATGTCCTCATACAATATCGTTGTTGAAGTGTATAATGATCTCCTGGTTCTGCTCATTTCACTTAGCATCAGTTCATGTAGGTCTCTCCAAGCCTCTCTGTATTCATCCTGCTGGTCATTTCTTACAGAACAATAATATTCCATAACATTCATATACCACAATTTACCCAGCCATTCTCCAATTGATGGGCATCCATTCATTTTCCAGTTTCTAGCCACTACAAACAGGGCTGCTACAAACATTTTGGCACATACAGGTCCCTTTCCCTTCTTTAGTATTTCTTTGGGATATAAGCCCAATAGAAACACTGCTGGATCAAAGGATATGCACATTTTGATAATTTTTTGGGCATAATTCCAGATTGCTCTCCAGAATGGTTGGATTCGTTCACAACTCCACCAACAATGCATTAGTGTCCCAGTTTTCCCGCATCCCCTCCAACATTCATCATTATTTTTTCCTGTCATCTTAGCCAATCTGACAGGTGTGTAGTGGTATCTCAGAGTTGTCTTAATTTGCATTTCTCTGATCAATAATGATTTGGAACACTCTTTCATATGAGTGGTAATAGTTTCAATCTCATCCTCTGAAAATTGTCTGTTCATATCCTTTGACCATTTATCAATTGGAGAATGGCTTGATTTCTTATAAATTTGAGTCAGTTCTCTATATATTTTGGAAATGAGGCCTTTATCAGAACCTTTAACTGTGAAAATGTTTTCCCAGTTTGTTGCTTCCCTTCTAATCTTGTTTGCATTAGTTTTATTTATACAAAGGCTTTTTAATTTGATGTAGTCGAAATTTTCTATTCTGTGATCAGTAATGGTCTCTAGTTCATCTTTGGTCACAAATTTCTTTCTCGTCCACAAGTCTGAGAGATAAACTATTCTATGTTCCTCTAATTTATTTATAATCTCGTTCTTTATGCCTAGATCATAGACCCATTTTGATCTTATCTTGGTATATGGTGTTAAGTGTGGGTCCATGCCTAATTTCTGCCATACTAATTTCCAATTATCCCAGCAGTTTTTATCAAATAATGAATTCTTTTCCCAGAAGTTAGGGGCTTTGGGTTTGTCAAACACTAGATTGCTATAATTGACTATTCTGTCTTGTGAGCCTAGCCTTTTCCACTGATCCACTAATCTATTTCTTAGCCAATACCAAATGGTTTTGGTGACTGCTGCTTTATAATATAATTTTAGATCAGGTACAGCTAGGCCACCTTCATTTGATTTTTTTTTCATTAGTTCCCTTGAGATTCTCGACTTTTTATTGTTCCATATGAATTTTGTTGTTATTTTTTCTAGATCAATAAAATATTTTCTTGGAAGTCTGATTGGTATAGCACTAAATAAATAGATTAGTTTAGGGAGTATTGTCATCTTTATTATGTTCGCTCGGCCGATCCAAGAGCACTTAATATTTTTCCAATTATTTAAGTCTGACTTTATTTGTGTGGAGACTTTTTTATAATTTTGCTCATATAATTCCTGACTTTCCTTTGGTAGATAGATTCCCAAATATTTTATGGTATCAACAGTTATTCTGAATGGAATTTCTCTTTGTATCTCTTGCTGTTGGGTTTTGTTGGTGATGTATAAAAATGCTGAGGATTTATGGGGATTTATTTTGTAGCCAGCTACTTTGCTAAAATTATGAATTATTTCCAATAGCTTTTTGGTAGAATCTCTGGGGTTCTCTAGGTATACCATCATATCATCTGCAAAGAGTGATAGTTTGGTTTCCTCATTGCCTACTCTAATTCCTTTTATATCTTTCTCGACTCTTATTGCGGAGGCTAGTGTTTCTAATACGATATTAAATAATAATGGTGATAGTGGGCAACCTTGCTTCACTCCAGATCTTACTGGGAAAGGTTCCAGTTTTACCCCATTGCATATGATGCTTACTGATGGTTTTAAATATATGCTCCTGACTATTTTAAGGAAAAGTCCATTTATTCCTATGCTCTCAAGTGTTTTTATTAGGAATGGATGTTGGATTTTATCAAATGCTTTTTCTGCATCTATTGAGATGATCATGTGGTTTTTGTTTGTTTGGTTATTGATATAGTCAATTATGCTAATAGTTTTCCTAATATTGAACCAGTCCTGCATTCCTGGTATAAATCCTACTTGGTCATAGTGTATTATCCTGGTGACAATTTTCTGTAATCTTTTTGCTAATATTTTATTTAAGATTTTAGCATCAATATTCATTAGGGAGATTGGTCTATAATTTTCTTTCTCTGTTTTCAGCCTACCTGGTTTAGGTATCAGTACCATATCTGTGTCATAAAAGGAGTTTGGTAGGACTCCTTCAATCCCTATTTTTTCAAATAGTTTATATAACATTGGAGTTAATTGTTCTTTAAATGTTTGGTAGAATTCACATGTAAATCCATCTGGTCCTGGGGATTTTTTCTTAGGGAGTTGATTGATAGTTTGTTCTATTTCTTTTTCTGAGATGGGACTGTTTAGGATATTTACTTCTTCCTCTGTTAGTTTGGGCAAGCTGTATTTTTGGAGGTATTTTTCTATTTCATTTAAGTTGTCGAATTTATTGGCATAAAGTTGGGCAAAGTAACTCCTAATTATTGCTCTAATTTCCTCTTCGTTAGTGGTGAGTTCTCCCTTTTCATTTTTAAGACTAACAATTTGATTTTCCTCTTTCCTTTTTTTAATCAGATTTACTAAGGGTTTGTCTATTTTGTTGGTTTTTTCATAGAACCAACTCTTAGTTTTATTAATCAATTCAATAGTTTTTTTACTTTCAATTTTATTGATCTCACCTTTTACTTTTAGAATTTCAAGTTTAGTGTTTGACTGGGGGTTTTTAATTTGTTCCTTTTCTAGCATTTTTAATTGCAAACCCAATTCATTGACCTTCTCTTTCTCTATTTTATACAAATAGGCCTCTAGAGATATGAAATTTCCCCTTATTACCGCTTTGGCTGCATCCCATACATTTTGGTATGATGTCTCATTATTATCGTTTTCTTGGGTGAAGTTATTAATTATGTCTATGATTTGCTGTTTTACCCAATCATTCTTTAGTATGAGATTATTTAGTTTCCAATTATTTTTTGGTCTACTTCCCCCTGCTTTTTGTTGAATGTAATTTTCATTGCATTGTGGTCTGAAAAGGATGCATTTACTATTTCTGCCTTACTACATTTGAGTTTGAGGTTTTTATGTCCTAATATATGGTCAATTTTTGTATAGGTTCCATGAACTGCTGAAAAGAAAGTGTATTCCTTTCTGTCTCCATTACATTTTCTCCAGAGATCTATCATATCTAGCTTTTCTAGTATTCTGTTTACCTCTTTGACTTCTTTCTTATTTATTTTCTGGTTTGATTTATCTAATTCTGAGAGTGCAAGGTTAAGATCTCCCACTATTATAGTTTTACTGTCTATTTCTTCTTGCAGCTCTCTTAGTTTCTCTTTTAAGAATTTAGATGCTACCCCACTTGGTGCATATATGTTTAATATAGATAGTGCTTCATTATCCATGCTACCCTTTAGCAAGATATAGTGTCCTTCCTTATCTCTTTTAATTAGGTCAATTTTTGCTTTAGCTTGATCTGAGATCAGGATGGCTACCCCTGCTTTTTTGACTTCACCTGAAGCATAGTAGATTTTGCTCCAACCTTTTACCTTTAACCTGCATGTATCTCCCCGCTTCAGGTGTGTTTCCTGTAAACAACATATTGTAGGATTCTGGCTTTTAATCCATTCTGCTAACCGCTTCCTCTTTATGGGGGAGTTTACCCCGTTCACATTTATGGTTAGAATGACCAATTCTGTATTACTTGCCATCTTGTTAACCCGGTTTATGCTTTCCTCCCTTCTTTCCCCTTTCCTCCCCTTCCAAGTATTAAGCTTGTGAGCACCCCTTGCTTCTCACAGCCCTCCCTTTTTAGTGTCCCTCCCCCCGCCTTAGAGTTCCTCCCCCTATCTTACCCCTTTCCCTCCCAGTTCCTGTATTCCCTTCCGCTTAGCTTATTCCTTCCCTTTCCACTTTTCCCTTCTCACTTTTCAATGAGATGGGAGAAGTTTCACCATAGATTGAATATGTCTTAAGATTTTTCACTTAAAGCCAATTCTGAAGGCAGTAAGATACCCACTATGTTCATCCCCTTCCATTCTTTCTCTCAGATATAATAGGTTTCCTATGCCTCTTCATGAGATGTACTACCCCCACTTTACCCTTTTTCTGGTACAATGTCCTTTCCACATCAATTTCTAGAACAAGGTATACATGTATTCTTTATACATCTATATAGTCAAAATATAGTTCCCAAGATTAATCTTTACCTTTTTAGATTTCTCTTGAGTTCTATATTTGTAGATCAAACTTTTTGTTAAGTTCTGGTTTTTTCATCAGAAATAGATGAAATCCGCTTACTTCGTTGAATGTCCATCTTCTTCCCTAGAAAAAGATGCTCATTCTCGCTGGGTAAGTTATTTTTGGTTGCATACCAAGTTCCTTAGCCTTTCAGAATATCATATTCCAGGCCCTTCGATCTTTTAATGTGGATGCTGCCAGATCCTGGGTGATCCTTATTGTGGCTCCTTGATACTTGAATTGGGTTTTTCTGGCCGCTTGCAATATTTTTTCTTTCATCTGAGGGTTCTGGCATTTGGCCACTCTATTCTTTGGTGTTTTGATTTTAGGATCCCTTTCAGTGGGTGATCGATGAATCCTTTCAATGTTTATTTTTTCCTCTGTTCCTATGACTTCTGGGCAGTTCTCTTTGATAATTTCCTGGAAAATAGTGTCCAGGCTCTTTTTTTCATCATGTTTTTCTGGGAGTCCAATGTTTCTCAAATTGTCTCTCCTGGATCTGTTTTCCAGGTCCGTTGTCTTCCCCAGAAGGTATTTCACATTTTTCTCCATTGTTTGATTTTTTTGGATTTGCTTGACTGATTCTTCTTGTCTCCTCGAGTCATTCAATTCCACTTGTTCAATTCTGATTTTCAGTGAAGTATTCTCTTCACTCACTTTTTTAAAATCTTTCTCTAATTGTCCAATTGAGTTCTTTTGTTCTGTGGAATTTTTTTCCATTTCGCCAATTTTGTTTTTTAGAGAGCTGTTTTCTGTTTCCAGTTCACTAATCCTATTTTTCAAGGATTTTACTTCTTTATCCACTCTCTCTTTAACTGACTTCTCCAGGCTCTTTTGCCAAGCCTCCCTCTCCTTTTCCCAAGCTTCCTTCTCCTTTTGCCAAGCCTCACTCTGCTTTCCCCATTTTTCTTCTAGCTCCCTTGTGAGAGCCTTTTTAATCACTTCTATGAGGTTCATCTGTGCTGAGGAACAGACGATCTCCTCCTTTGGGGAATCACCTGGGGACTGCCTGTTTTTAGTCTCCTCAGGATTTAGAGTCTGCTCTCTATCTGTGCAGAAGCTGTCAAGGGTTAAAATCCTCTTCAGCTTCTTGCTCATTCTGTCTATTAATCAGAGACAAACTACCAAAGAAAAACAGAAAAAACTGGAGTCTTTCTTTGGGGGGGGGGCTGGGTGTGTTATCCAGCTTCCTCTACAGACTGCAGGGGGCAGCAGTGAGGCACTAGCAGGACTGTGCTGCGCCTGTGCTCTGAGATCCCAAAGCGTGCTGAGTCACTGAGGGGGGGGAAGGGGGAGGCGGCCAGGTCCTGAGAGACTCCAGCTGTTTGCGGTTGTGTTCTTCAGCCCCGGTGTTTTTAGCTTCTCTGCTGGGCTGTTGACTTGCTGCAGGTTCCAAACCTGTAGCGAAGCTCTCCCCGCAGAGACGGCTGCGATCACTCCCCACCCCCTCTCAGCTCTCCTCCCGTGCTCTCACTGCCGCTGCCCTCAGCCTGCGCCCGATCTAAAACCGCCCCAGCCCTCCAGTAAAGACAGACCTTTCTTGGCGGATCTCAAGGATGGCTTCTCTTGGTAACTATTTGTGGGTTTTTTTCAGTCAAGCATTGATTCAGAGGCTTGTAATGAAGTGGATAGTGAGAGAAAGCGCGGAGCTTATGCAACTGTGAGCCTCCTCTCCGCCATCTTAACCGGAAGTCCAAAAGTTCTTATTTGTGAAAAAAAAGATAGTCCAGATATACAGTTCTCAATCTTTATTATAAAGCAGTAGTTATCAAAACAATCTGGTACTTGATAAGAAACAGAGTGAAGAAATGAATGGAATAGATTTAAGCACCAATTATTTTATGATAAATAACCTTAATATGTAATAAATTAAAATATCTAACCTTTTGAAATAAAAACTCAATATTTGCCAAACAACTGCTGGGAAAATTAGAAGAAAAAAAAAAGTATGGCAGAAACTAAGTATAACCCAATATACCATGATAAGATCAAAATTATTACATAATTTGCACATTAAAAAGTGATAACAAAACAAATGAAGAGAGCATGGAATAATTGCTCTCTCAGATTTATGCATAAATGACAGAATATAGGAACAAAAGAAAATATAGAGAGTATTATAAAATGTAAAACATCATTTTGACTATTTACAATTTGAAAAGTTTTGCACAAACAAAACCAGTACAGCAAAAATTATAAACTGAATCTTTTACAAGTACCTTTACTTTTGAAGGCACAATTACTCAAACTTATAGAGAACTAAATCATATTCATAAAAAAATACATGCCATTCCCAAAAAGATAGTCAAAGGATATGAATAGGTATCAAAGCTATCATAGTTATAGAAAAATATTCTATATCACTATAGATAAGAGAAATGCAAATTAAAATAGCTATTAGTTAATATATTACATCTTTAATATTGACATATATGACAAGAAAAATATTGGATATTAGAGGGAATGAGGGAAATTGGAAAATTAGTGTACTTTTGGTGCTGTTATGAACTGATTAGCAATATTGTTTAGTGAACAATTATGAATGGGTTATCTCTTCTCAGCATTGCAGTGATCCAAGAGAATTCCAAAGGACTAATGATTCATCAAAGGAAAACTATCTCCTTTCAGAAAAAAAAAAGAATTGGTATTGATTGAATAAAGACTGAATTATATTATTTTTCATTTTCTTTCTTTTTTATTCATTTCAAAAAAAATAATTATGTAAATGTTTTACATAATTATGTTTTTATAACCTATATTTCATTGATTGTTATCTCACAAAGGGTACAGGGAAGATTGAGTGAAAATTGCAACTCAAAATGTTAAATAAAATGTTAAATATGGCTTTCTTTAAAAATGAGATGATTCAAACCAGTTCAGTGATAAAGAGAGCCATCTGCACTCAGAGAGAGAACTGTGGGAACTGAGTGTTGTTCACAATATAGCATTTTCATTCTTTTTGTTATTGTTTGCTTACATTTTATTTTGCTTCTCTTTTTTTCTTGTGCAGCATAATAATTGGTTATATGTATGTCTGTGTGTGTGTATATATATATATATATATGATTTAACATATATTTCTAAAAAAAACTGTTAAATATTGGGGGAAAACATTACTTTCAAAAGATGGAATATTAGAAGAACAAATTGTAAAGAATGAGCAGAGGGAATAAGATAAGATGGGGTTAGAAGCATGTGTAGGTAGAGTATGGGAATAAGATAAGATGGGGTTAGAAGGATGTGTGGGCAGATTAAATGGGCAAGGAATAAAGAATAAAATGAGGTATAGAAGAGTGAATAGTGAGATAAGGTGTATATATAAATGGAAAAGAAATAAATGGTGAAGGAAATAGTGGCATAGGAAAAGGTGGGGTATAGAAAGTTGTTTAGATTAACAGAAGTGGGATAAAGTGTGTAGATTAATTGGAATGCAATAAAGAGGGAATGAATAGATTGGGGGGGAGGGGAGAAAATAAGGGAAGGATCCATGAGTGTGGAGAGGTTAAGTAATACTAAAGAAAGTTAAAGAGCAGAATTAAACTAGAACTATTAGCAGGGAAAATGAATAAAAAATATATACAAAAAGGGATCAAGAGTAGAATTTATTAGGAACCAAAAAAAAAAAAAAAAGTAGGGCTAGTAATCATTGACAATTGTTTCATGTCTATAAAGCTTTATTAATAAACTTTTTTAAAGTTTATTAATACAGTGTCAGAAAGTTTGTAGGCTAAAAAAAAAAAATTGAGATGGCTTACCTATTCTTGGGCGCCTATTTATATGCTTTAATATTCTGCTATAATTTGAATTTTTAATCCAATGATAGTATAATAAGCCTGTATGGTTGTCCATACTCTTGATTTATATCTTGTTTGTTGGGCTTCTTTCACTTAAAACTAATCTTATCCAGTTTATAAAACTTATTTTATTTATTTATTTATTTATTTATTTTAAATATTAGGGGCAGCTAGTTGGTATAGTGAATGGAGCACCAGCCCTGAAGTCAGGAAGACCTGAGTTCAAATCTGGCTTCAGACACAACATTTTTTGGCTGTGTGACTGTGGGCAAGTCACTTAAACTCAATTGCCTCATCAAACAAACAAACAAACAAAAAATCATAGAATGCTAAAGGCAGGTGTGATACATTTTTCATAGAGCTTTATCTAGTATTTTAGGATAACTTTGAACAAAATAAGATATAATCATTTTTCTTATTATTACTCATTATCTGCTTCTTTTTTTTAAGTATCTATGATAGAATTAATTTTAGCACAATTTTTGTCAACAAATGAAAACTTCCATTATCTGGGATAATGAATAAAATATTTTTACCTGAAGTTGTAACTACAGATTTTTGAGGGGTATTAACTAACATGGACTTGTTGGGAACTTTTCATAAATTTTTATATTAACTTTAGATAATTTTATGTCATTTAATGTCATTTTTTATGGATGTTGTGTACATGTGTGTGTGCTTAAAGCCAATACAGATCTGGTTCTGATCACGAACAAAAGAAGTCAAATATTCATTTTGGCTTTAGAGTAACCTGTGTGTTTAATTTAAACTGAAATTAAATATTAGTAAGATAATACATACCATTTAGTTTATATGTGATTATTAATAAAAAACCCATGTCTAATTACTATTAGTATTAATATTAATATAATTATTAATACTATTTGACAGACATTTATAACTAAAATTATAAATAATATATAACTAGTATTATTGAATTACTCAGTAAAACAGATCTTAACCTAACTTAGCCAATGTCACTAATGAAATTTTTGAGAAGAAATGGCAAAGACATTTTTTTGTTGTTGTTGTTCAATCATTTCCAAATCTTTGTGATTACATTTTGATTTTGACCAGGTGAAGTAGTTTTGTTTTTTCTTGTGTTCTTTATCCCTGTGTCTTATTATTATTATTAGTAGTAATCCCTTTGCTACTCCAATTATATATACAAAAAATTATATATACAAAAATTATATATACCTTGTTCTAGGATTCTCTTTCAATTTGAAATATTATATATCTGGGTTGTTCCTTTGATCTTTTGCCTTGATTTTTTTTTATATTCTATGTACCAATGAAAAGAAATTTCTTTTAAATTTCCAACAATATTTTTTTCAAAAAAATAAAAATTAAAAATGAATTGTTTTACCAGTAGGTAGCTTTTTCTTAAATACTTAGGAATAAAATCACTGACTTGCATATTCTCCTTTTAAAGATGATGAAATTAAGTAGTGAGTTGAAGAGTTGACTTAAGAAGGTGACTTTTTTATGGTCATGAATCATTTAGGGCAGAGACAGGATTTGAAGCCATGTTCTCTGATTCCAATTCTACTGTTCTTTTCTTTGCAACTTTTTTTTTCCTTTTATTTCCATATTCACTCTACTGCAAGAATATTTGATTGAATAAATGTAGGACATAAGATACCAATCTAAATTTAATATTTGTAGTCCTGCACAATTATTCATAGTTCATTGTCCTTTAAATTTTTTTCATTGTTTTTTTATTTATAAAAAGCCTTAATATTTTTTCACTGCTTTAAAAATCACTCATCAAATGTACCATACTCTTCAAATTATATTGAGCGTTATAATGAAACAGTTAAAAGTCAAGTGATTTACCCATGGTTACACAGATAATATATAATAGCTGTATGGACCTGATCCTAGTTATTCCTAATTATAAGGTTGATTTTTTTTCTGTTCAATATATCTTTCCTTAGTTTTATACTCCAGATAGTCTTATATTGCTCAATTAATATTTTGCTTTGATTGGAAAGATGGGGTGAGAGGTATCACTATCATAGGAGATTAATATACTTGCCTATCCTCCAGAAAGATCAGAAAAGACTAGTACCTTTGGATACTTAATACTCTCTATCCTCCCAGAAGGAAAAGACATTCTGACTTATGCATTTAATTGTAAAGAAAGAATAGCTACGAGTTAGAAATGCACACACATATTTATCCATTTAAATAACTCAAATAAAGATTAAACACTCAAGATATTGAAAAATTGATGACCATTGATGAAAAATTGAAAGATCATTCACTAAACAGAAAATTTATAAATCATAGAAACTAAATAATTACTTATATTTTTCTTTTATTCATTTTGGTCTCTTTTTCTCCCTTTTCTTTTTTTTGTTGTATTTTACTGGTACTATATTATGCCCCTTACAAATACCTCAGTCAACAAAAATTTTTTTTATGCTAAATGTACTAGGATAAATAAAAAGGAATAATTAATAAAACATACTAGATAATCTGATAGAAATTTCCATCTCTAAGTTAATTGGTTCTCTCAAATTAATTGGAGGAATATTATAACTTATTCTACTTAATCTCAGTCTGGGGAAGAATGGTTTTATTAATAGATAGTATTGTATTGTAGTGGGTGGAGTCTTTCTCCTGAACAAATTGTACCCAAGTCCTTTGGTGAAAATCAATATTTCTGCTGTCTCCTTTTATAATCTTCACAGTCCCTTCAAAGGGTAATGTAAAAGCACTTATCAATTAGTTCTAACTATAATCCACAGAGAGGTTCTTCATGAGAGATTGGAAAAGAGATAAATTATTCCTAATGAAATTTGTTAGTTATTGAGAAAAACAAAAAGCAGGGGCAGCTAGGTGGCACAGTGGATAGAGCACCATCCCTGAAATCAGGAGGACCTGAGTTCAAATCTTGTTTCAGATACTTAAGACTTCCTAGCTGTGTGACCCTTGGCAAGTCACTTAACCCCATTTGCCTCGGGGAAAAAAAGCCAGACAGACAACAGCTGCAAACAATTTAAGTGATTAATTTATCTGAAGTGAGAACAGCAAGGATATCTTCATTATCAAAACTTGCTTTAATTTTTTCTCACCATGTTTCAAATCATATTGTAGTGAAAATGTAAAAACATTTCAAATTAAGCATACATAATATGTATTAACCAATACATGCATGGTTTTCTTTTTCTTTTTCTATGAGAATTATTTTATACATATGCAAAATAAAGGCACAATGAGTTTCTAAATTTGTTTGGAGTTCAAAATCGGTGTGAATCTACTATGCAGAACCAATCCTCATAATTGAAAAACTAAATGAGTGAAAACTGATGACTTCAGACTAATTGACACAAAATGTAAAAATTCAAAGGAAGAATGAAATGAATAGTTTTAATAAGCCTATTGTATAGCAAAGATTTAGTATACTAATTTTTTTTCATTTCTTTTTCTTAGTCATAAGAGAAACACAATTTATCCAAAAAGGATGTGAAAAAATATTAGAAAGATAAGAAAATACCAATCAATAAGACCTTTCTTTCTTTCTCATTATAAGAAGAAATTCTTTTTTTTTTTTTTTTTTTGCCCAGCGGCAATTGGGCTAAATTTGCCTAGCATCACACAGATAGGAGGTATTTAGTATCTGAAACCAGATTTAACTCAGGTCCTCCTGACTTCGGGGTTGATGCTCTAACCACTACACCACCTAGCTGCTCCCCATTATAAGAAGAGAAAAAACACCAACAACAAACCACAGAGAGGTAAGATCTCCAGAAAAGCTGAAAAGAATGGAAATAATTGCATAACCTGATATGAAAGTTCAAAGAGAGATCCACAAGAAAGATAACAGACATTATTTGAAAATCAAAAAGTAAAAGAAATAAAAAAACACAACAAAAATATCTATACTCAGATATTTGTATATATAAATGTCTGCATCTATAATCTATATCTATATATGCACAAACACATCCAAATTAATTTAGGCACTAACAAGTTAAAATACATTTTTTTAGATCATAATATGTTACTACATTATACTAAATAAACACTATATTATCTTAAATTGTAAGAGATCAAAACAATATTGATTTTTGGTTACTCTATATGACACCATAGCATAGTATAGCATAAATGTCATATCACAATGTACTTTCATATAAAATTTTATATCATACTATATTGTATTATGTAGTATCATACCATTCTACATTACAATTGCATGTGATGCATCCAGCCATTCTGGAGAGCAATTTGGAACTATGCTCAAAAACTTATCAAACTGTGCATACCCTTTGATCCAGCAGTGTTTCTACTGGGCTTATACCCCAAAGAGATACTAAAGAAAGGAAAGGGACCTGTATGTGCCAAAATGTTTGTGGCAGCCCTGTTTGTAGTGGCTAGAAGCTGGAAAATGAAAGGATGTCCATCAATTGGAGAATGGTTGAGTAAATTATGGTATATGAATGTTATGGAATATTATTGTTCTGTAAGGAATGACCAGCAGGATGAATACAGAGAGGACTGGTGAGACTTACATGAACTGATGCTGAGTGAAATGAGCAGAACCAGGAGATCATTATATACCTCAACAACGATACTGTTTGAGGATGTATTCTGATGGAAGTGGATCTCTTCGATAAAGAGAGCCTTAATTGATCAAAGATGGACAGAAGTAGCTACACCCAGAGAAAGAACACTGGGAAATGAATATAAACTGCTTGCATTTTTGTTTTTCTTCCCGGGTTATTTATACCTTCTGAATTCAATTCTCCCTGTACAATAAGAAAACTGTCCGGTTCTGCACAAATATATTGTATCCAGGACATACTGTAATCTATTCAACATGTAAAGGACTGCTTGCCATCTGGGGGAGTGGGTGGAGGGAGGGAGGGGAAAAATCAGAACAGAAGTGAGTGCAAGGGATAATGCTGTAAAAAAAATTACCCTGGCATGCGTTCTATCAATAAAAAGATATTAAAATTAAAAAAAAAACCAATTGCATGTGATGCAAAGTCATGGGACTTGATGGTATTTAGCATAATGAAAAATTTTATTTGTATTCATATTCAATATATCTATATACTTGTACTTGCATGTACTTACACCTTCAATTTCAGATAAGAAATGGGGAGTCTGTTTAGATATTAGGTGAAGGAACCATCAACTTCAAACCCCTTCATTTTTTAATGTGTATTTCCATATAATTGACCTCTTTGTAATTTTTTCATATTTTTAATATATTTTAAAACATAGGGTTCACAAGAGCACCAGCAGAATGTACTCTTTCTTTGATTCTGTCTCTCTATCTTTCTGTCTCCTTGTCTCTCTTCTTCCTTCTCCTCTTTTTCTTCCTTCAGCTTCCCTTTTTTACTTTTCATCTTCTATCATTCAACATACATAAATGCTTTAATATTTTATAAGTTCATGAACATTTTTAGAACAAACTCAATGTGGGTGTGTGCATTTATTTACACATGTCATCTGTTTTTACCACATATGTATCTATATATGATGAATGCCTGTGTCTATATACACATAGATTATGCTGAACAGTAATGTCAAATTCAAACAGGAAAAGGAACTACTAAACTACATATATAGATCTTTGTAAATTATAGATTAACTTCCTGTTAATTAAATCTATGGTTCAGTGGAATATTACTTATTGATATTTATTGAACTAAATATTTCAAAGTTATATATAGATAGATATTCTTGCTTTGAATTTTTTTTCCTAAAATTTATTTGATTTGTTGGCTGATTGGTTTTTGGTTCTGGTCATATAGAAATTCCCCATCATAAGGCAGAGTTTGTTTGGATATTTGATGTTTGTTGTGCAATTGATATATTTATTTTATTGTAGAATTCATAAGATAATTTAAGTAATGGAAAATTCACAATTGTTTTTGAATCAGCAATTATTAAACTGACTATATTTTGAATATTAAAAATGCTATTGTTTATTATAATTTTTCTTGTTGCTTTCTCTCTACTCTTTCCTTCTCTATGTTTGTTCTCCTTCTCTAAAGCTATTATTTTAGTTTCAACAAGTACATTTATATCATGACTCCCAAATCTCTGTTTCTAGTCCTTACCCCTTTTGGACCTAGTTATGCTTCTCCACAACTTTTCACTTTTACCTGATAAATCAACAGTATATAAAACTTAACATGTACAAAACCCTGATTATTTCATTCCCTTTATGTGGAATCAGAATAAAGACTTAAGGAGGAAATATATATATTAAAGATTTTGACAGCAACATCTATCAAATATCTTATATCCACAAATTTTGAATTATGTTTCACTCTTCGTGCATCATATATACTTTCATTATTTTACTAAATAAATGAACGATCTTCAAGTTTCATATTTGTACCATATTTTGTATCAAACTTTTTTCACTATTCCCATTTTCACTACTATTGGAATATTATGAAATATTTGTTAAATGGTTTTCCTACCTTTACTATCTTTATTCTTTCATATATTTTCCTTCTATTGGTAGATTTCTTTTAATGAATTAATTTGTGGTCACTCAAATTGCTATAAAAACTTCCCATAAATCCAAATAGTCTACCAAGCTGATTTCAGATTTTATTACCATTTATTCAAAATAAGCCTCAATCTGAAAAGGCTTTGCTATTGCCAGTCTTGTCTCATACTATTTATTTACATCTAATTCCATCTACTGACTTAGTTTCAGCCAAATAGGATTACTTTTTGCTCTTAATCCAAATTTGTGCCTCTTGATATACTTTATCCTTTATCTTGCCATTGCCTAATTCATGAGTCTTCCTGATCTTCATTTCCTTGGTAATGAAACCAGTCCCAGAACATGGGACTCATTGCTTTATAACTTTCTAATAATGAAAATATAATGATATTATATCTCTGAGCATATATTTTATCCCCCAAAGAATACATCAACTATGAGAGAATAGTTTCTACATCTTATCTAAACATGATTACTTTTCTAACTTCATTTATGGTACATAAACCATTTTGATCATATCATTTCACTTGATGATCACAAATATTTTTATTAGTTAGGTAGTACAGATATCATCATCTTCATTTTAGAGATAAAGAAACAGAGCTAAGAAGCTTTAGGTTACTTGGCCATAGTCAAGCAGCTAGTAATAATAAAACATGAGGTTCAAACTCAGATCTTATTTACAAAAAAATATAGTACTTGTTTGTCTTTAATAAACACATATTTGAATTACTTTTTTAATACTTTATCACACTATTGCATAGTGCTCTATTTACACTAGGAAATAAGTTGATATTGTTACTGGTATTCATATCGAATACCTTTTTTCATTTAGTTATTTTTGAAAGACAGAAAGGGAAGAAAAAAGGAAGGAAGGAAGAAACGAAGGAAGGGAGCCAAAAAAAGAAAAGATGTAAAAACAAGTATTGCTGCTTTTAAAGTATAAATTTTATTTTAGCTTTGACTAGTACAGAACTAAATAATGCATCTTTAGTTGGTTGGTACAAATGCAGATGGGCAGTAATAATTTAATTAAGATGCCCTTAACCCTGGTAGCCTTAATTAGGACTCCACAAATTAATGCAGTATTCATCTGGAGGGCTAAATTGAATTGTGCTTAGTTATTAGAATTTGAACTAATGGGGGTATGTGTCCTGATTCTTTGCTTTTTGACCTTAACCAGGTCAAATACTAAATTTTAGCATAGTATGGAACTTTCTTAAAAGAGATCTATTTAAATGTGTACACTTAAAAAAAAAAAAAAAAAAACTTTACATTTTTGTAATAATTGGTTTCCTTTATACTTTACTGAGAAATGTTCTCATCAAGTGTAAAATAACCAGAATTAACATTTTTTTTTAAGTTACGCTAAGAAGTTTCTACTGGATTTAAATATGATGTTAGTTAAAAAAAATAATGCTAGATATTTTTCTCATTTGCTGAAACAAACTGAATATTATTTTAGTCATAAGACTTTTAAAGAAAATGGCTAAAAGCTATTTTATAAGAAAAATATCATTGCATAAGTAAAATTCATACTTATTATATTGACAACTGTGATCCATTGTCATATATTTTTAAAATTTAGATGAACAAACTGATAACAGTTTGTAAATGTTTAAGCTCATGATGTAAGCAATTAAGAACATTTATAAATCAATATAATAGAAGACATTTCTTATAATTCAGCATTATTATACAAGTGAACAAATATTTCTTATGTACTTACTTCCTACAGTGTGCTATTCATAACTGGGAATCATTTATTTTTAAAGGCATTATTCTTGTCTAATGGGACCATACACAAAAACTGTAATAAAATTCATAAGGAGGCAAACACAATAGGAAAGACTTCGTGATATAAGTGACAAACTTTAAAGATATATTTTTAAAATGGGACTTAAAAAATGGATAGCAAGGGATGTAGGTTTTCTGCAGAGAAAGAGACTCACTATCAGGGAAAATCTGGACATTGGTAATAGCTTTAATAAATCCATGAAAAGGTAAAACCTATAAAAAGGAATGCAGGTGATCTAATTAGGAGGAGGAGGAGTCTGAGAAAAGACCATAAATGTAGAAGTATATGGGATTCTGAGAACATATAAAATCAGTCTATAGATTTTAAATACTCAAACTATTCCATTAAAATTTTTGAAGCAAAGAACTGGAGTGACCAAATAAGTATTCTACAATAGTATAATCAGGACCATGGTTTAAATTAAGTTCATTTTTATAACTTTTAAAAAATTCTTTCAGTAGATAATACATTTCTTGACTGTTCAATCTAATTATTGCTTGGTAATAAATGTCTCTCTTCCTCTCCCTCTCTTTCTCCCTCTTCCTTTACCTTTCCATTCCCCCCCCCTTCCATCAAAATCATCTGAATATGCTACTATTAGCATACATTATAGGAGTACATGCTTGTGCATGTGTAAATGGAGAGAAATGGGAGACATGTAAAATTATGTATAAGTAAAACATTTCCTGAGAGCTGTAGTTAATTTACCTTCAAGTAAAAATTCAATGTAAAGATAATTTGTAATTTCTTATAAATAGATTATGTTTTTATGTATTTATTTTAGCAACAAGTAATAACTATGGATATACAAAAAGCAACCTGCCTCTTCTAAAGGTGAAGATCCAAAAAAGTAGGAAAATCATTTCCTTTTATCAAGGTTATGAGGAAAAATGATTTATCGTGATCTTCAAAAAGAAGGCAAAGGGGGAAAATACTTTCAAAAGGCAGAATTGAAATATTATCTGTGTCAGAATATGCCATAGTGAACAACAACAACAACAACAAAAGACCATTTAAAATTTGAAGTGTGCAATAGCTTCTTAAGTGAGAATTGAACATTTTTTTTTCTCATTAGCATTTTATTTTTCCAGATTCAAAAAGATCATTTCCAATATCTCTTTCTTTAAGACTTTGTGTTCCAAATTTTAACCCTTCATCCCATGGCTTCCCCCTCACTAAGACAGTAAGCAATCCAATGTAGCTTGAATATGTGCAATCTTTTAAATACATTTCCTTTTTTATCATGTTATGCAAGAAAATAAGAACAAAAGGAGGAAAAAAAAAAAACATGAGAAAGAAAACTCAAAGGGACAAATCAATAATTATGAAACTACTATACCTGTATCCATATTCAAGCTCCATGATTCTCTCTCTGGCTGTGATTGGCATTTTCATCCCAATTCTATTAAAATTGTTCTGAATCACTTCATTACTGAGAAGAGCCATTTGCTCATTACATAATATTTTTGCTGTGTAAAATATCTCTTGTTTCTATTCACTTTACTCAGCATTAGCTACTGAAAATCTTTCTAAACTTTCATGAAGTCAGCCTATCATCATGTCTTTTTTTAAGCTTTTTATTTTCAAAACATATGCATAGATAATTTGATACCATTGACTCTGGCATAGCTTTGTGTTTCAGATTTTCTTTTCCTTCCCCCCACCTCCTCCCCTAGATGGCATGCAATTCAAAATATGTTAAACATGTTAAAATATGTTAAATCCAAGATGTATAAACATCTTTATACAATTCTCTTGCTTCCCAAGAGAAATCAGATTTACAGAAAGAAAGAAAGAAAGAAAGAAAGAAAGAAAGAAAGAAAGAAAGAAAGAAAGAAAGAAAGAAAGCAAATGAGTAGGAAAACAAAAATGCAGAGTGAGAATGTTATGTTGTGATCCACATGTAGTTCCTAAAGTCCTCTAAAATATCCTGTGTTCATCTAATTTAATTATACTATCACTCTTTATGTCTAAATCATGAAATCCTTTTAAAGTTTATCTTGGTATGTGATGTTAGGTATAAATTGAGCCTAATTTATTCCATACTAGTTTCCAAATTTCTCAGTACTTTTTGTTAAATAGTGAGTTATCCCCAAAGCTGGAGTCTGGGTTTGTCAAACACTAAATTGCTATAATTGTTGCCTATTTTGTCCCATGAATCTAGCTTATTCCACTGATTGATTACTTTATTTTTTGCCAGTACCAAATGATTTTTATGAGCACTTCTTTATAATACAGTTTTAAGTCTGGCACAGCTAGGCCACCTTCATTGACATTTTTTTTTCATTAATTCCTTTGGAATTCTTGAATTTTTGTTTTTTCCAGATGAACTTTGTTACTATTTATTCTAGATCTGTAAAATAATTTCTTGGTAGTTTGATTGGTATGGCACTAAATAAGTACATTAATTTAGGTAGTATTTTCATTGTTATTATATTTGCTTAGCCTAGCCATGAGCACTTGATATTTTTCTAATTGTTTAGATCTGACTTTATTTGTACGGAAAGTGTTTGTTGTTGTTGTTGTTGTATAGTTTCTGAATTTCTCTTGGCTATAGATTCCCAAAGATGTTATACTATCAACAGTTATTTTGAATGGAATTTCTTTTAATATCTCTTCCTGCTGTACTTTTTTGGTAGTATATGAAAATACTGATGATTTATGTGGATTTATTTAGTATCCTGCAAATTTGCTAAAGTTGTGAATTGTTTCTAGTAGTTTTTTAGTTGATTAGTTGATTCTCTAAGTATACTATCATATCATCTTCAAAAAGTGGTGATTTGATTTCCTCATGACCTACTCTTACTCTTTTAATCTCTTTTTCTTATTGCCAAAGCTAGAATTTCTAATACAATATTGAATAGTAATGGTGATAGTGGGCAACATTGTCTGCATTACATGTGATACTTGCTGATGGTTTTAAATAGTTGCTACTGATCATTTTAAAGAGAAGTCCATTTTTTCCTATACTCTCTAATGTTTTTAATATGAATGGGTGTTGGATTTTATCAAATGCTTTTTCTGCATATATTAAGATAATTATATGATTTTTGTTAGTTTGGTTATTGATATAATTGATTATGCTGATAATTTTCCTAATATTGAACCAGCTCTGCATTCCTGGTATAAATCCAATTTGATCATAGTATATTATCCTATGGATGACTTTCTGTAATCTTGTTGCTAATACTTTATTTTAGATTTTTGCATCAATATTCATTAGGGAAATTTGGTCTATAATTTTCTTTCTGTTTTCACCCTACCTGGTTTAGCTATCAGCACCATATTTGTGTCATAAAAGGAATTTGGTAGGACTCCTTCTTTCCCTATTTTTTTCAAATAATTTATATAGTATTGGAACTAATTGTTCTTTGAATATTTGGTAGAATTCACATGTAAATCCATAAAGCCCTGGAGATTTTTTCTTAGGAAGTTGGATTAATAACTTGTTCTATTTTTTTTCTAAAATAGGACTATTTAAATAACATATTTCCTCTTCTGTTAACCTGGGCAAACTATATTTTTTGTAGATCTTCATCCATTTCATTTAGATTATCAAATTTATTGGCAAATAATTGGGCAAAATAACTCCTATTTATTGTCCTAATTCCCTCTTCATTGGTGGAAAATTCTCCCTTTTCATTTTTGAGAATAACAATTTAATTTTCTTCCTTCCTTTTTCTAATCAATGAAAGATTTATCTATTTTGTTGGATTTTTCATACAACCAGCTCTTAGTTTATTTATTACTTTAATAGCTTTTTTATTTTCAGTTTTATTAATCTCCCTTTTTCTTTTCAGAATTTCAAATTTGTTATTTAATTAATGTTTTTAATTTGTTATTTTTTTAGCTTTTTTAGTTGTAAGCCCAATTCATTGATCTGCTCTTTCTCTATTTTATGCAAGTAAGCATCTAGAGATATAAAATTTTCCCTTATAACCACTTTGCCTTTATCCCACAAATTTTGGTATGTTATCTTATTATTGTCATTCTCTTGGATGAAATTATTGATTGTGTCTATAATTTGCTGTTCCATCTATTCATTCTTTAGGGCCAGATTGTTTAATTTCCAATTAACTTTTGGTCTATTTTCTCCTGCCTTATACAGCATGTAATTTTTATTGCATCATGATCTGAGAAAATGCATTTACTATTTCTACCTTTTTGTATTTGATTTGGAGGTTTTTAATGTCCTAACACATAGTCAATTTTTGTATAAATTTCATGAACCAATGAGGATAAAGAAAACTCCTTTCTGTCTTCATTCAATTTTGTCCAAAGATGTATTATACCTAACTTTTCTAACATATTGTTTACCTCTTAACTTCTATCTTATTTATTTTGTGGTTCTATTTATCTGGTTCTGAGAGAGCAATGTTGAGATCCCCCAGTAGTATAGTTTTGCTATTTCTTCTTGCATCCTTCTTAACTTCTTCTCTATGAATTTGGATGCTATACCATTTATTGAATCTATGTTTTGTATTAATATTACTTCATTATGTATAGCACTCTTTAGTAAAATATAGTTTCTTCCTTATGTCTTTTAATTTTATCTATCTTTGATTTTACTTGATCTGAGATCAGGATTGCTACCCCTGCTTTTTTTTTTTTTTTTTTTTACTTCATTTGAAGCCTAATAGATTCTGTTCCAGGCCTTTACCTTCACTGTGTATTTATCACTATGCTTTAAATGTGTTTCTTGTAAACAACATATTGTAGGATTCTGTTTTTTAATCTGCTTGTGTTTTATGGGAAAGTTCATCCCATTCACATACACAGTTACAATAACTAATTTTGTATTTTCTGCCATCTTATTTATACTAAATTATGCTTTTCTCTTCCTTTCCCCCTTCCCTTCTCCCCAGTATTTTGCTTTTGATGACCATCTCCTTCAGACAATCCTCCCCTTTTAGAGCTCCTCTCCATTTTTTACAACTTTCTCCTAATACTTCTATTTTCCCTTCTATTAATCTTCCCTTAATTTTCCTTTTCTCTCCCACTTCCCTATAAGATGAAACAAATTTCTCTGTGAAACCAAATATGTCTGATATTATCTCTTAGAGCCAAATATGATGAAAGTAAGATTCACATAATGCTTATCCCCTCCCTTCTTTGCCTCAATTATAATAGGTTTTCTTTGCCTCTTTGTGTGATATAATATCCTTTATTTTATCTCCTTTTTTTCTTTTTTTTCATATGATCCCCTTTCCACCTCTAGTTTCTTTTTTCATATTATCATAATAGAATCAAATTATATTCTCACCAAGTATATCCATAACAGAAATATAGTTCTCAAGAGTTCTTTCCTTTTTACCTTTTTATGCTTCTCATGAGTTCTGTGTTTAGAGATTAATTTTTTTGTTCAGTTATGGTCTTCTCATTAGACATAGGTGAAATGTATCTATATCATTAAATCTCCATCTTCTTCCTTGAAAGATAATGCTCATTTTAGCTGGATAGCTTCTTCTTGGTTGTAATCCAAATTCCTTTGCCTTTCAGAAAATCAGATTCCAGCCCCTTTGATCTTTTAAGGTAAAAACTGCTAGACTCTGAGTAATTCTAACTGTAGATCCTTGATTTTTAAATTGTTCCTTGCAATATCTTTTCCTTGGTGCAATAGTTCTGAAATTTAGCCATGATACTCCTTGGGGATTTAATTTTGGAGTCTCTTTCAGGAGATGATTGGTAAATTCTTTCAATGGCTATTTTGCCTCCTGATTCTAAAATATTAGGGCAATTTTCTTTTACAATTTCCTGCAAGATAATGTCTAAGTTCTTCTTTTCATCATGGCTTTTAGGAAGTCCAATAATCTTTAAATTATTTCTCCTTAATCTATTTTCCAGGTCACTTCTTTTTTCTTAGGAGATATTTCATATTTTCTTCTATTTTTTTTTCATTTTTTTTTGTTTTTGTTTGAATGATTCTTGAAGTCTTATTGAGTCATCCCTTTCCATTTGTTCAATTCTAATTTTTAGTGTATTTTTTTCTGTAGTTACCTTTTTTAGCTCCTTTTGTAATTGGCCAATTTAATTTTTTTGTTCATTGAAATATTTTTTCATTTCACAAATTTTGTTTTTCAGTTTCTTTGTCATATCTCTTTTGTAGGGCATTTTATACTTTTTCCATTCCTTCTTGCACTGGTCTCATTTCATTTTCTCATTTTTCTTCTAATTCTCTTTTAAGATCTTTTTGGCAATATTCCAAGAAAGCCTTATGACATGGGGACCAGCTCATGTCTTCCTTTGGGGCTTCATCTAGTGTTGCTTTGCCATTAGGCACCTCAGAATTTGAGATCTATTCTTCTCTCTCTACATAAATGCTCTCTATGTTGAGAATGAGTTATTTTGTGTTTTTTTTTTTTTAATTCACTTTTTTAAAGCTTAAGATCTGTTCAATGCAAAGGAGCAACAGCCACTTTATTTTGCCTTGGGCAGTTCTGCTGATTGATTTCCAATGCTAGGTTATGGTGGCTAGGTCCTGTGTTCTTCTGTAGTTCAGTAGTTCACAATTTGCCTTTTACAAAAGGTGAATCTTGAAAAACACCTGCTTACAAACAGGACAGAGTGGCGTAAGAGGCTCACAGAAGATTCTCAGATGCATGGAAGCTACAAGACTCTGACTCCTGGCCTGAGCTTCTTGTCCTGGTCCCCATGGACTGTGGTCTGGGCTCCTGCAGCTTGTCCCCCTGACTTTTTGAAACATACCTGTTCTGAAGAAGGCATCTTTATTTGTGGATTCATTGACTCTAAAACCAGTTTGGAGGCATAATCTACTATTGGTTTGAGAGAAGGTCAGAGAATATTGTAGAAAGTTGTGTCTGCTCTCCAACATCTTAGCTCCACCCCCTCAGTCCTCATCATGTTTTATAAAACAATAATAATCCATTATATTCCTATACCATGACTTAGACATTCAATCAATTTCTAAAAAACTAGACAGCTGAGAAGGAAGACATTCCAAGTACTCTAAATGAGAGGTGAAAGAATCTCAAAGGAGGGGCTGGAACCAAATCAAAACATAATTGGGAAATGTTAAGAAATAAAAAATACAATATAGCAGATATAAAATCAATTTAAGCCTTTCTAAGCTAATATATCAAGAATCATTTAGAAAAGCAAACATAATTTTTCTAAATAATGATGCTGCATGTGCCAACAGATAAAGAAGTAATATAATGCACATAAATAACCAGAGACTCAACTCGAAGGAAAATTAAAGGGAGCTGAGGCAGTAATTTTTTTTTCCCATTTCATATCAACAAAAAGACAATTCTGATATCTCTCCAGAATGGCATTAGGTGCCTCCAAAAATGTTTGTAAACAGGAGTAATATCCATTCCTGGAGATTCTCAAGGGAAAATGTGCTTCGAAAACAAATTAGAATGAACTTAGACATTTTCAGGCATCAAAAAGTTCTAGTTTAGAAGCTAGAAATTACAGTGATAGGGTTGGTGTCTTTACTACTATTCTTGAAAGAAGATAGAGACTTTTAAAAAGAAAAGTAAATTTAAGAAGTATACAGTTAAGAAATTGATAATCCATGGAAGAAAATATGATTCCTATGTTACTGTTTAAAATACAGAAATGATTAATTCTTGTTGAGGCATGAATTTTTCTAAAAATAATGAGTTCTATTTTGGAAATGTTGGGTTTAATATGCCTATAGGAAATCTATTTTTGAGATGTTTAACCATCATTTACAGTTGATAATCTGGAGATCAGGAGAGTTAGTAGGATGCATAGCCTATGGCTGGAACTCTTACAAATAATAATTCAATCCATAAGTACTGATGAGATAAAAAAGTGAAATAGTATAAAAAGATATATATGAAAGTTTAGGATAAAGCTTTGGGAATCATTCACATTCAGGAAACATATTATGGATGAGATCCATCTAAAGAGACTAAGAAATAACTGTCAGAGATAAAAAAAAAAAACAATTAGGAAAAAGCAATGTCAAGAAAGACTAAATATGAGATATTAATTAGGACATGAGTTCAATTAGTAGTAACAAAGATTACAGAGAAGTCAAGAAAGATGAGGATTTGTTAAAAACTATTAAATTTGGCAACTATAAGATCAATTTCATTTTGAATAGAACAACTTCATTTGAATATTGGAGTAAGGTGAAGTAGGAGAAGAAGTAGAAGCACAAATGAAGACATTTGATTATGAAAAGCAGAAGAGCTGTAGAATGTAGATGATGATGATCAAAGGATCAAAGGAAGAATATTTTGAAGGATGAAGAAATTATTATTAAGGCTTCATCAATATCAAATTTTACCACATTAATTCTATTTTTTCTTAAAACATTTCATTAAATTAGGAATATCAAATACTTTTCAGAAAAACATCTGACAAATTCTCATCCTCTCCTGGTGAACAGTTTGGGGATGTGTGGACTAGAATATAATACAATTTAGTATACTCAGGACCAAGGTGAATGAGTCACAGATACATTACTAAATTTCTGATTTAATATTAGTAATTTATTTCTAATAAGGTTCTCCAAGAATCTATCCTCCTCTTAATGATTTCACATTTTGATCAATGTCAAAGATTAAAACAACAACAACAACAACAACAAAGCACTTTTAAATATATATATTTAAATATATACACTATAATACTTGGATCTGAGAATTGTGGTTTCTCAGTAGCTTCCATTCCTGAGGCATTTTAAAATGTGTCTTCTGTACCAACAAGATATGAATTGGTTTCTCTGGTTTATATCAGATAAAGTTATAAAAAGTAGGGTTGAACTAAGGAGCCAAGTTTTACAAAGGAAGTAAAAAAGAAAGTGAAAGAAAACTGATATTAATGACTGTTTGAAGTCAAAAGACTTTCTGTCCTTGGCTTGTTAACTTTGAGGGACTTCCTTTTTTAAATTAAAATATTGAGTCTTTTCTTTTCTGGACTGGAAGCATCAGTCGGGAGTTATTTTAGGGGGAAAGTGGAGTGCCTAAAATCACAGAGGATAGTAAGGAGGGATGATTTTGATATTTTGTTGTATAGTAGTTATACCCAAAAATATTATTATAATTTCCTGTATTATATACAAGTTCCTTTTTTTGCTACCTTTATGCTGACATTTCTGCTTCCATTTATTTAGAAGACACTAGGTTTCTGAAAGCATTTAATGCAATGATTTGAATTCTAACACTCAGAAGTAGCAGGGTGAAAGTCTTTATCTTGAAGCATGAGAGAAATGACAAATTATAGTATATGTGCAACTGAGAGGAAAGAGAGAAATAAGAGAAAAATACTGAAGTATTTGATTCTTATTTCTCCTCTTAGATTTCCTATTTCAAATCTGATTTTGTAAAGGCATAATAAAGATTATATTATCTTTAACTTAATATTGCTATGCTTTTGCTAAATCATGGGGATACAAAAAAAAATGTGAAATATTCCTTGCCATCAAAGGAATATATAATACTCTATGAGAAAAAAAAAAGAAATATCATATGCAGATATATTTGTAAAATATTGTCCAAAATAGATAACAGATAATGGGGTAGGGTAGGATTAATAGGGAAAGGAAATCAGAAACTGTTTCCTTAGAAGGTAGAGCTTGAGTTGAGCATTGGTGGGAAGAGGAAAGAATTCCAAGAAGAGAAAAGAAGAGGGTGCTTTCAAGAAATAAAAGAAAACCAATTAAAAGGCATTGGCATGAGAAATTGAAAACTATGTAGGAAGAAGACTAAGGAGGTCGGTTTGTCTGGACTATCAATTACAAGGGGTAGGGTAATTGAAAAGCACGTTAGATTTTGAAAATCACTGTGGAAAAGTTAATAGAAAATCTGTTCCTGATTCAGGAAGCCATTAATTTTCCTGCTTGTCATATAATGTCTGGATGACCCTAGTAGAGTGATTCAATAACCTTTTTTTCCCTAGGTCACTCCCAATACCCATGAAATTAGGTCTTGTTATAAAGCAATAATAAGAATAAGAATAAAAAAAATGATATTGAAACATTTGGGAGAAGAGTTAGAAAATGCATCACCCATGTTAATAAATCTATTTCATGTTTAAAAACTATAAAGTTATCAGAATTATATTGTCAGAAGAAAAAAAAAGTCTAATTCCTTTTATCCAATGTTTATTAAACATGGTTGTTAAAACAAAAGAAATACCCTCAGCAGCAATAAAAAGAATAACAAAGGTTTCAAATATTTATTTTTTGAAATGGGAACTATCATCTAATTTAGTTGGAAATTGGAATTTCCCCAATTAATTATGGATTACCTGCTTAGTTGTATGAGACCTAAAACTATATTATAAAGCAATGGTCATTAAAATCATTTGGTACTGGCTAAGAAAAAGAGTAGTGAATCAATGGAATAGGTAGGGTTCACAAGACAAAATAGTAATCTAGCGTGATAAACTCTAATAATAGTGATAATCTAGTGATAAATTAAAATACTCCAGCTTTGGGGATAAGAATTCACTATTTGACAAAAAATTACTGAGGAAATTGGGAAAGAGTATGGCAGAAACTAGCTATTGACAAACACATAATACCCTATAGCAAGATTAGGTCAAAATGGGTTTGTGATATAGAGATAAAGCAGAATAACATAAGCAAATTAGGAAAAGAAAAACTAGTCTACTTCTCAGATCCGTACTGAAGGAAGAAATTTATGGCCAAGAAGAAGTAGAGACTATTATGTGTAGAGGGCTTAAACTATTGAATCAATGCACTGAGGTCAGAACTGCTGGGCACTTGAGGCTAACTACCAATTGGATAATACTCTGTGGACATATGCTTGAAAATGGCCCTTTCCACTATCCGTACTGGCTCAATGATTGGTGTATAGAGGATCGTAGGAGGGACTAGGGGTGGAATAAGACTAGCCAGAGACACACTCTTTGGCTGTAGACGAGGGAGAAAGCAATTGCGGAGATTCTGCTTCCATCCTATTCAATCCTGCGTCTAAGACCACGAATAAATATGGACTTTCGCTTATCCTGACTCCGGCTGATTCTGGGGTGTCCTGGGTGTTAGCACGGTCGTCACATTATGAAATGCAAAATTGATAATTTTGAATATATTAAATCAAAACTTTTTTTTTTGTAAAAATACAAGCAATACAGCCAAGTTCAGAAGAGAAGCAAAAGAAAAGAAGTGGCATTTTTGTATATATCCAAGGTTTCTGAAAAATGCTTCATTTCAAAAATAGAGAGAACTGACTCAAATTTATAAGAATACTAGCTATTCTCTAATTGATAAATGATTAAAAAAAAAAGATAAGAACAATTTTCAGATGAAAAAACTAAAAACCTTTCTGTGAAGTCCAGGCTAGCTCCCTGGAGGCCTCAGAATCAGCCAGAGTCAGGATAAGCAAAAATCCTTGGTCTTTAGGGGAAGAAGTGGAGGAGATAGACAAAACTGCCAGGAGCTTTGCCAAGGATCTAGAGTCCAGAATTTCCACACTTTTTTCCCCTTGGTCTAAGGCCAAGTGAGTCTGGCTTATCTCACTCCACCCTCTAATCCCTCCTACGATTATCGGTAAACACCAAAAGATTGATCCAGCACAGAATAATGAGAAGGGCCATTTTTCCAAAAATATGCTAATAGATTTATTGTTCAATAGGTAAATAGCCTTAAGTGCTTGGTTGTCTGATTCAAGCACACCTTTTAAGAGTTTCAGTGCTTTACACCATTCTAATAATAAGAAAAAATACTCTATATCACTATTGATTAAAGAAATTCAAGAAAAACCAAGAGGGCTAAATAAAGCAAGGAAATTGTTCAAGCTTTCTGAGTTTCTCTAAAAATCCACATACAACCAAACCTTTGAACAGAGTCTGATCGAACAAAAACACTTCTCAGATCAAGACAGATTTGAAAAAACTTCAAGAAAGGTCAGTCTCATTGGGGTAAAAAGAGTATTCAGTCCATCTCAGACAGACTTTGGAAAAGCTGGTGAGAAGGTCTTAATCACAGAAAATCAGCAGCTAAGATCCTCAATCCTAGCTCAGTAGAGTAGCACCAGTGGGACAGCTTCCAGTCCTATTTCAGAAGGCAAAATCTGGGAAAGCAGGCTATTTCTTGAAAAGAGCAAGCAAATTTACCCTCTGCAAACACAAGGGGTACCTGTGCTCAAAACCCAAGTGAGAACTATGCAGAAATCTAGGGACAGTACCTCCTTTACCCCAGAAGTAGAGCCCAATAAAAAAAAAAAGTATGGTATGATATACAACAGCCATAAAATGAAGTGATGATCAAAGACAAACTTGTCTTTTTGACAATAAGACAATAAGAAGATTCAAGACAATTTCAATAGGCTTGGGATGGTGAGATGCATCTGCATCCAGAGAGAAGACTATGGGAACTGAATGTGGATCACAGCACTGTTTTTTTTTTTTTTTTTTTTTTTTTTTTTTGCTATTGTTGTTTGTGTGTTTGTTTTTTTTTTTTTCTTCTCATTTTTCCCTTTTAATCTGATTTTTCTTGTGAAGCACACAATATATGTTTAGAAGAATTGTGCATGTTTAACCTATATTGGATTACTTGCTGCTTGGGGGAGAGGGATTAAGGGAAGAGTGGGAGAAAAATTTTGAACACAAAATTTTGCAAGGGTGAATGTTGAAAATTATCTTGCATGTATTTTGAAAAATAAAAATATTATTATAAGATATATTATTTGATTATAGGCACTTTGATTTCTGTTATAAATAAAAAGGAATATTTTATCCTATAAGTTACATTATTTACATGCACCGAAAGTGAAAATCATTTTAAAATGTTATAAATTTGGGGGGGTTTATGGATTATTTATTTTTCTTTTTTTAGCTTACAGGATAAAATATGTCTTTTTATTTATATGATACATATTGTAGTTATGCCTTTGGAAGATTATTAAATATTATATCTTCTTAAATATGTATCTCTGAAACTACAAACATATATAACATAAGTTCACTCACATGTTTGGCTAATTTATGTAGAACTGGGTATAATTTTCCCAACTATTAAAATAAATTAGATTTAACACTTTACAAAAGATTGAAACATTCTAGAAATATTTATTTAATAATAATCATTGACATTCCATTATTTCAGTTATTTATTTTATTATTACATTGTATTCAAATCAATCATTAATTCTCCATTACTGGTCATTATAATGATTCTCCAACTTTATATATAATCTTCAAAAAGGTTGTTTGGAATAGGTGCCTCCATTTTCTATCTTATCACTCACTTTTTCATTTTTTTAAATCATTGGGCCTCATCATTGCACCAAAACTATTCAGTAAAGTTACCATTAATCTCTTATTTTCTACTTCCAATTGTTTCTTCTCAAAGCTTAGTCATCATAATCTTTTTGCAGCTTTTCACATTGTTGAAAACCATAATCTCCTTGAGATTATTTTCTCAAAAATAGCACTTTCCTGATTCTTTTCTTAGTCTTCCAACTGTCTACTTTTGGGGTGCTCATCTAGGTCATGCACTCCTATCTCCAAACAAATCCTCATTATCTCATTGCTCATTTTTCATCAGAATGACATTGAGCAGGAGAATATGGAATTAAATGATCTATGTTAATATTACATTGCTGAAAGAAACCCATATGCCTATTTACTTTAACCAGTGAATGCACTATTTTCTTGGCACATTAACTGCCTTGCCATTACTCACAATGTTTTTTGGTGGGTTTTCAACTTACCATTCAAAGTTCTCTATGCAAGCACTAATATCACTTTTCATCATAAATAAAGTTAACATGAATATAGACTCTCAATTTTGTGTTATCTCCACGAATTAAAACATGTGTTCTAAGATATGGGAAATAGGAGGAATAACAATAATTATTTGTTAAGTATCTACTATATGCTGGAGCCTCTTGCAATGTTCTGGTTAGCTTTCTGGAGGTCTTGCAATCAGCCTTCATTTCAGCAGAGTAATCACCAAGAGAATAGACAGATAAAGTCCAAATTCTTCATTATCTCCTTCACAGTCTGTCTCCTTCACTTGGGGCCTGGCTAGCTTTCTGGAGGGCCTTCAGACAGAACTTGGTTTCAGTGGAAAAATGGAGAGCCAGGAGGAGCCTGATCAAAGATGGAATGTTTCTCATCCAGTCCTTGTTGGCTCTATACTCTATAATAATTATATCATCATAGGTGTCAATCTTGTAGAATAGATGTCAATCTTACATGTACTAAGTACATGTAAACTAGAGAATCATTATCTTAATTCCACTGAGTTAACACCTCAATCATACTGAACTAGAGAACTCACAAGCTATACTAGATAACCATTGTCTTATCAATTCTGCTGATTTAACACCTTGTTCCAGTATATTTCTCCAGAGTTCTGCCCTTTACACCCTCTGATAAAAATAACTTTTCAAATATTTCATTTGAGATTGCCTCAGTTTTCTGCTTAATACATAGTAAGAACATCATAAATGCATTGTTATTCCATTTCCATTCTCTAAAATTTTTAATAAAAATACATATTTTATTTATTCAATCAGTATAAGTAATAGTATTTATTAAAATATATACATCAATAATGAGTTATTTATTAGGATATTTTTATCAACAGTATGTAAAGTTAAAAAATAATATTTTATTTTGTACAATGTTGCAGTTTATTGTATGGAAAGTTTTTTTTTTTTTTTTTTTACATTTTCTGGAATGTATTGCCTAAATGGAAATATAACCATCCAAGTAATTATAAAACATAAGAAATGGAAAACTTGTTATGATAAGTGTTAACCCAAGTCAGCTATTTTTCTTTCAAGATAGTCTTAGGGTCTATTTTATATGTGCCTAGGGCTGGCCTTTATAAAGTTGCCTTAAGCCAGTTTTTCTTCAGGGAAATAGTTCATATCTGACATAAATTCATATATTTTAAATTCATAGAAATATACATATAGGTGTGTTTATATATTGGTAAATAGATATTGATATAGGGATATCTGAAGAGACTGAAGAAAGAGTGTAGAGGAGTAGAAAGAAGAGAGAGAAAAAGACAGAAACAGAGACAGGCACAGAGATACAGAGATAGAGACACAGAGACAGAAACACAGAGAGAGAGAGACAGGAAGAGAGGGAAAGAGAGGAAGGGAAGGGGAGAGAAACAGAGAGAGATATTTTTCTTTGAATTTGATTGTGGTAGAAACAATAATTCTGTTAAATTGAATTAGTAGTTCCCTGTATCCAGAATTTAGTTCTAGACTACCAGTTAAAATGAACTTTGGGAAAGAACACTGGGAAATGAATATAAACTGCTTGCATTTTTGTTTTTCTTCCCGGGTTATTTATACCTTCTGAATCCAATTCTCCCTCTGCAACAAGAGGATTGTTCGGTTCTGCACACATATATTGTATCTAGGATATACTGTAACCTATTTAATATGTAAAGGACTGCTTGCCATCTGGGGAAGGAGGTGGAGGGAAGGAGGGGAAAAATTGGAACAGAAGTGAGTGCAAGGGATAATGCTGTAAAAAAAATTACCCTGGCATGGGTTCTGTCAATAAAAAGTTATTAAAATAAATAAATAAAATACATTACAAGCTTAAGAAAAATAAAAAATAAATAAAATGAACTTTGGCTGTGTCTACATTTTGTATATTTCACTTTAATGTGATAATCATCTGAAATTTCTCTGCATTTATCGTGAATGAGAAAAGCTCAATTATGCTAATTATAATTTTAAAAGTGATTTTCTGTGTGCATATTGTTTGTCCCAAGTAGAATTGTAAGCCTTTTGAAGGCAATGCTTGGTTAATTATATTAATGTGTATAGCATTGTATATACAGTGTATGTGTGTATATATGTATATGTATGTGTGTGTATATATATATATATATATACACATATATATGTATATGTATATATATATATATATATATATATATATATATATATATATACACAAAATGCACACTATACATTGAATAGCATGGACATGACACTTAGTAAGCATATAACATAAGAATATTGAATTAAACTAAATTGAATAATGAGATAATTTGAATATATAAAATATGGATATTTTGCTATTGAACAAAATTTGCTTTTACACATCTCCATCTTAACATATGCACACACACATATATATGTATGCATATATGCATGCTCATATGTACATATCAAAAGCCACTCAGCAGGTTGTCTACTCCTTAGATAAATGTAATAATAAATGAAAAAAAAAAATGTGTTCAAAAGAAAGACAGACAGAAAGAAAATAGTTGCATAAGGAAGAGACCTAATTAAAGAAGAGAATAATTTCTAACTTGGCTTATAAAATCAAAGTCAGCAAAACAGAAGATAATTTTATCAATTTTTGGTCACTGTGCAATTATTTTTAATGCTTTCCAAACCTTCTTATATTGTTGTGAAAACACCTCCTCTTACTTTTTTCCCTTCAAATTAAATATGGCCCACTTAACATTGCCACACAGTCTATCATTACATTGCAATTAAATTATAATTATGTATTATAATTGAAGGAATCAAATGAGGTCTCTTGTAATTTAATAATTCTTTACATGAAGTCACTTCTTGCTGATTGTTTGCTTCTCAATTATTGCAAATGTTTTTTCTTCAACTGAAAAGAAAGAAAATGTTGAACTAGATAAAGTTTTTTTAGTCTGAACATGCATATCTTTTGAGGAAGTTTTTAAAATGGGATGAATTTCCCATAAATGATTAATAATTGACATTGATAAAATGACATAAATGTATATAATATATATGTGTGTGTGTGATATATATAATGACATTGATAAAATTATTTATATGACACATTTCAAAAATAAATAGCTAAGATAATTTTAAAGTAAGCAGAATTATTTTAATTGAAAATCCTGTGAGGATCTAGAAATAATTAATTTTAAGAGATAGCATGGGAGAAATGATATTGAATTTTGCAGCTGACATAAAAAATAAAGTCAATAGCCTATTCATTAGGTAGATACCTATATAAAGAACATGTATTCTTTCTATTTTCTTTGTTACATGAATTGTATAACATGTTAATACTAGAGAAAAAAGTAATGAAATAATTGAATGAAATTAATGTAAATTGATAATTGAAGTAATAAGGGGAGATACTAGTAATCAGAATTATATTTTTTTGAATCATTTGTCATGCTTAAAATCTCAGAATCTACCAGGAGAGGAATCAGAATAGTTCAGGGGGAATAACATAGGAATTGTGCTATTGTTGGTACAATTTGATCAAGGCAGCTTTTAGTAGAATTGTGTGTGATGATATGGATGATATTTACTTTTAGAATTTGTTTTGTTGTTGAGGGATTTTTTTTTATTTTTTTTTAATTTTTTTTTTCTTTTTAAAAAAAAATTCTTAAAGGGAAAGGGAAATTATGAGTCCTACAGTAATCTTTTTCAAAAGTAGTAGGAAATAATTAAATTTCATTTAATTTGAAAAATAAAATTCCACTTCCTTGTATTTTTTTATTATTATAACTTTTTATTGACAGAACATATGCATAGGTAATTTTTTACATTATCCCTTGCACTCACTTCTGTTCCGACTTTTCCTTTCCCTCCCTCCATCCCCTCCCCTAGATGGCAGACTGTCTTAGACATGTTAAATATGCTATAGTATTTCCTAGATACAATATACATGTGCAGAACTATACAGTTCTCTTGTCACACAAGAAGAATTGCGTTCAAAAGGTAAAAATAATCTGGGAAGGAAAACAAAAATGCAAACAGTTCACACTCATTTCCCAGTGCTCCTTCTCTGGGTTTAGCTGATTCTGTTCATCATTGAGCAATTGGAACTGAATTAGATCTTCTCTTTGTCAAATATATCCACTTCCTTGTATTTGCTAATACTCTTCCCCTTATCTGAACTAGTCTGTTTCCTTTTCTTCAAAAATTCTGATACTTTCTGGGCCAAGTCAAAGACCATGGTGGTAAATGCTACCTTATACAATTCATTTTGGTCTTTCCATTCATTTAAATAAACAACTGTGCTTCACTTTGTATTTATAGTTTATCAGTTCTCTCTCTCTGGAGATAGAATCTTTCTTCATGAAACCTTGGAATTGTCTTGGAACATGAATGAGAGAGCAGATAAGCCTTTTACAATAAATTATTCTTCCAATATTGCAGTTACAGTGTAAAATATTTTCCTATTTTGGTCTCTTCATTTAAATAAGTATTTGCAGATTATTCTAAAACTGGCCTTCTTGTAATTTTCTACATCATGATAATATTTTATTATAATTATATATCACAACGAATCCAACCATTCTGGAGAGCAAGCTGGAATTATGCCCAAAATGTTATCAAACTGTGCATGCCCTTTGATCCAGCAGTGTTTCTATTGGGCTTATATCCCAAAGAAATACTAAAGAAGGGAAAGGGACCTGTATGTGCCAAAATGTTTGTGGCAGCCCTGTTTGTAGTGGCTAGAAACTGGAAATTGAATGGATGCCCATCAATTGGAGAATGGCTGGGTAAATTGTGGTATATGAATGTTATGGAATATTATTGTTCTGTAAGTAATGACCAGCAGATGAATACAGAGAGGCTTGGAGAGACTTACATGAACTGATGCTAAGTGAAATGAGCAGAACCAGGAGATCATTATATACTTCAACAACGATATTGTACGAGGATGTATTCTGATGGAAGTGGATTTCTTTGACAAAGAGACCTAACTCCATTTCAATTGATAAATGATGGACAGAAGCAGCTACATCCAAAGAAAGAACACTGGGAAATGAATGTGAACTGTTTGCATTTTTGTTTTTCTTCCAGAGTTATTTTTATCTTCTGAATCCAATTCTCCCTGTGCAACAAGAGAACTGTTCAGTTCTGCAAATATATATTGTCTCTAGGATATACTGCAACATATCTAACATATATAGGACTGCTTGCTATCTAGGGGAGGGAGTGGAGGGAGGGGGGGGGAAATCGGAACAGAAGCGAGTGCAAGGACATAGCCAACATATAAAGGACTGCTTGCCATCTAGGGGAGGGGGTGGAGGGAGAGAGGGGAAAAAAAATTGGAACAGAAACGAGTGTCAATATAAAGTAATTATTAAATAAAAATTAAAAAAAAAAAAGAAGCGAGTGCAAGGGATAACATTGTAAAAAAAAAAAAAAAAATTACCCTGGCATGTATTCTGTCAATATAAAGTTATTATAAAATAAAATAAAATAGATATATAAACAATTATATATCACAACATGATTACTGATTTCCCCAATTGATGAACACCTCCTCAATATTCAATTCTTTGTCAAGAAAAAAAGAGCTGCTTTAAATAAATTTGTAGAAATAGGTCCTTTTATCTTTTATATGATTCTTCTGGCCCATGGGTTTAGTAGTGCTATTGTTAGACTGAACATTATACACAGTTTTATATCTTTTTGGTTGTAATTCCAAATTGCTCTCCAGAATGGTTAGATCAGTCCACAATTCCCCTCATTTTCCTCCCTCCCATTCAACATTTATCATTTACCTTTTCTGCCATATTAGCCAATCTGATAGCTGTGAGGTGGTACACAGATTTATTTTAATTCATGCTTCTCTAATCAGCAGTCTAATTTATAATACATCTCTCCCCACTGCCAGGTAACTATTGATAACTTTGAGTTCTTTCATAATTGTCTTTAAACATTTATCAATTAGGAAATGACTCATTTATATAACTTTGGTTCAGTTCTATGTATATATTTAAGAAATGAGAACTTTGTCAGAGAAACTTAATATAGATTTCTCCACACTTTCTTATCTTTTTTTCTATTTTTATGCATTTTTCTTCAAATCAAAATTATGTATTTTACTTCCTGTAAACATCTATCTCTTGTTTGGACATAAATTCTTCATTTATCCATACATCAGGGAGGTATATTTTCTATACTGCCCTAATTTACTTATGATATTCTTTATGTCTACATTATCTATTTTGAACTTATCAGTATATTTTGATCTATACTGAATTTCTCCCAAATTACTTTTTCATTTTCCTTGTAATTTTTGTTAGTTGTTGAGTTCTTGCCTCCCAAGACTTTGATCTTTGGCTTTATCCAACACTAGATTATTACTGTAAGTTAGTACTGTTTAAGTGTACAGAAACTATTCCATCAATATACTACTATATTTCTAAGTACAAGATTATTCTAATCATTACCTCATTATGATATAGTTAAGAATGTAGAACTATTATTATGCCTTTCTTAACATTCTTGATTTTTTTGTTCTTCCAGATGAATTTTGTTATTTTTTTTTTCCTAGCTCAACAAAGTAATTACATGATAGTTTGGTGTGGCTCTGATTAAGTGAATGAACTTGATTGGTTGTTTTTTGTCATATTAGCCCTATTTATTCATGAAAAAATAATAATATTTATAATGTTTAGATCTATTTTTTGTTGTTTAAAATGTATTTTGTAATTGTGTTCATACACTTCCTGACTTTTCAAAACTGGAGATATGAAACAATATCTAGTCTTGTGTCCAGTGCTTGTACACTAGATTTAAGAAGATCATGTTACCAGCTGAGTTTAAAATGTACTGAAATAGGCAAGGAAATGCTAAGGAAATATAGAGTTTTACACAAAAGTGATAAACACAACTTATTGAATCTTTTTCATTAACTGAATATCACCGAATTAAAATTACTCAATTAAAATATGAAAAAAGGAGCTAATGATCCCACTAAATCATGAATGATTCCTAACAATGTGGTAAGAGAAATGAGTGAACAGATTCATAAGAAATTGGTACAAGAAAACAATGTGTAATTCTAGATTTCAAAAATAATGTAATGAAAATTTCTAAGAAGGGTCAATTTAACTGGGTCAAATGCTTTACTTGTAATGGGAAACAGTTTTAAAGATTTAGTCTGGGAAATGAATGACATGATTTTGTTTCAAAAGATACTTTCAAGATAGCCTAGTTATACCAGATATAAAAGTATATTGTAAAGCAGCAGTCATCAAAATCATTTGTTACTGTCTAAGAAATAGAGAAGTTGATCAACAGAATAGGTTAGAATAGGTTCACAAGACACAATAATCAGTGATTCTCATGTTTGATGAACTCAAGGACATTAGCTTCTGGAATAAGATCATGTTTTTTGACAAAAATTGCTGGGAAAATTAGACCAACATCTAACACCCCATACTAAGAAAAGGTCAAAATGGGTTCATGATTTAGACATAATGTTATACTTTAAACAAATTAGAAGAACAAAAGATAGTCTACTTCTTAGGTCTATAGAGAAGGAAAAAATTTATGGCCAAAAAAGATCTAGACTACAGTGTGAAGGGCAAAATAGATAATTTTGATTATATTAAATTTAAAAAATTAAATTACAAACAAAATCAAGGCAGACGTGATTAGAAGGGAAGTGGAAAACTAGCAAAAAATCTTTACATCCAAGGGTTCTGATAAAAGCCTCATTTCTAAAATATATCAAAAATTGATTCAAATTTATAAAAAGCCATTCTCTAATTGATAAATGATCATAGGATATGACCAGACTTTTCAGACTAAGAAGTTAAAACTATTTCTAGTCTTATAAAAAATGCTCCAAATCACTATACATAAATAAATGTAAATTAGTAAAACTCTGAGGTACCACAGCACTCAGATTCAGTAAGATGTCAGGAAAAGATATTGATAAATGTTGTAGGGAATGTGGGAAAACTGGAACATTAATACATTGTTGGGGGAATTGTGAACCATCCCAACCATTCAGGAGAGCAATTTAAAACTATTTCCAGAGGGCTATAAAATTGTGCATACCTTTTGAGCCAGCAATGTCTCTACTGGTTCTGTATCCCAAAGAGATCATAAAAAAAAAAAAAAAAGAAATGGACCCACATATGTAAAATTGTTTGTAGGAGCCTTTTTTATAATGGCAAAAAAATGCAACTAAGTGGATGACTATCATTTGAAGAATGGCTGAATAAATTATGGTATATGAATGTTGTGGAATATTACTGTTCTAAAAGAAACTCTTGGCAAGATAATTTCAGAGGCCTAGAGAGACATGAACTGATACTAAATGAAGAGGGTAGAATCAAGAAAACATTGATCATGTGAAGATCAATTTTGATGGACTGGAGCTTTTTAGCATTGAGGTGTTTCAGGCCAATTCCAAAAGATTTCTGATGGAGAAAACCATCTGTATCCAGAAAAAAGGACTGTCAGGACTGATTGTGTATTACAACATAGTTTTCACCTTTTTGTTGTTGTTTGCTTGTGTTGTATTTTCTTTCTCATTTTTTTCATCTGATTTTTCTTGTGTAGCATGATACATGTGGAAATATGTGTAGAATAATTGTACATGTTTAACATATATTGGATTACTTGCTCTCTAGAAGAGGCAGAGGACAAAGGAAGGAGACAAATTTGGAATACAACATTTTTCAAGGGTGAATGTTCAAAACTATCTTTGCATGTATTTTGAAAATAAAAAGCTACAAAAAAGATATTTCCAAATTCAAAATTAAAATGTGGGACAAGCATGTGCCTTTAATGCTGTCAAGCATTTTTTTAAATCAAATTATGAAGGAATTACAAGGTTGAAGATAGACAATGTTGATTATGTGAAGCATTCATTTTTTTTTTTTTGCATAGAACTTGTTCTCACCATAAATATTTCAACTTCTTCATAGAAAAGAACTAAAGAAGATCTAGTAGAAAGTTTTATTAATAACAAAAAATCCAATATTCAAAATTTGTTAGGCCATAAAACTGATTTTTTTTTTTGGTCTTTTGCCTCTCTTATACTGAGCTGATAATAGTTATGGGATAAAAGATAAAAGATTGTTAGGTTAAGGCCCATAGCCCGTTACAGGATAATAATTTTCCAGAAGCAATTAGACTAAAATATTAATCCAATAAATATTGAGCTTCCTTACCCCTTATGTTTCCCTAATATGTGGAGTGAAGCTTGGATTCAAGTGTATTTTAACATTTGATTTATTCAGGAATGCAAAGTTATTGCTATTAATAACGCTTCCTATCTTAGATATTAATATCAGTACTTCATTAGGAATAACACTTCTTTGACCTTACATTGTAGAATTGTTCTATATTCAATGCGAATTTTATTGACTTGTAATGTTTCAACTTTTTAGAAGTTCATTTTATAATACAAGTAATATTCAGAGCAGATGTTCAGAAAAATGTTCCAGTTTTCAGAAATATAGCAATGTTCTAGTGGGTGTATTATTAGGAATATTATTGGTTAGCTTACCTGTACTGTGAGATTCTAATTACAAATGTATGAATATTTTTTTCAGATCTAAATTAAGCTTTTGAAGTTTTGAATTAAATCTTTACTAAATTTAGTACATGACAAAAATGTAGATATATAGTTCATCTAATGAATTAAATCTATTAAAAGGATTTTAAAGTTTTTAAATGTAATTTTCTTCTGTTTTAAATAAGAATTTAACAAGGGAACCTGTATCAAGTAGTAGTATTATTGTAAAAATTACTTAAAAGTCTGATTATATTACTCAAAAGATAAACTTAACTGGTATCTAGAATTTAAAACTGTTAGGAAGCCAAAAGACTTTGTAGTCCAACATATTTTTTTTTTTTACTTATGACCATAATGAGGTCATTATATATTAAGTAACTTAACCAAGAAGAAATAGAAACTTAGTGACCTAGTTCCTGAGAACTCCATGTCTACTGATTCCAGAGTTTTCCAAGTTTCTACATTGATTCTTTTAAAATGTTTTTAATATTTACCAGAAATTTTGATATGTTGCAAAATATGTGAATATCTATACTAATTAAATTATTGCGATAGAAAGATTTTTTTTAAAAAACTCTGTAGGTTGTATTAATAATACTTCAGCATAAATATATGGGACATTCAAATGCTAAGACATTAAACATTTATGTATATAAATTAGAGTTTTTAAAGCTGAAAGGAACTTTAGAAATCATCAACTCTATCACCTTTATTTTTACATTAAGTAAACCTAGGCAAGAGGAAAAAATACAGAATCATGTGGATTTGGAAGGTTATCTCCAAGTTCAGTCTTTAGGTCATTCCCATCATATGTGACAAAAAAAATATCCAATTGCATGAAATTCAACCAATGTGTATGAAAGCTATCAGAAATCTTCTAAGAATAGGAGCCTCAAACAATCTGTACCCACTGCATTCCTCATTAGGTTTACTTCTGAGATGTCTTTGTTATGTAGACTTATAATTTGTCTGGTCATATCTTTGTCAACAGATTCTAGCTCTGTTTTCTTACTCTACTTATTTAGTGTCATATCGGGGGCAGCTAGATAGTACAGTAGATAGAGCACCAGCCTTGAAGTCAGGAGGACCTGAGTTCAAATCTAGTCTCAGACACTTAACACTTCCTAGCTGTGTGACCCTGGGCAGGTCACTTAACCCCAATTGCCTCAGCAAATTAAAAAATAACTAAATAAATAAAAATAAATATTTAGTGTCATATCAATAAAAATCCCAATAAATTATTTTATATATCTAGAAAAAAATAGTAACAAAGTTCATCTGGAAGAACAAAAGATCAAGAACTTCAAGGGAATTAGTGGGGAAAAATGATGTGCCAGACCTAAAACTATATTATAAAGCAGTGGTTATCAAAACCATTTGGTATTGGCTAAAAAAAAAAAAGAAAAAATAGAGTAGTCATTCAGTTGAATAGGTTAGAATCACAAACAAAATAGGCAATAACTATAGCAATGTAGTGTTTGACAAACCCAAAGATCTCAGCTTTTAGAATAAGAGAACTCATGATTTGACAAAAACTGCTGGGAAAATTGGAAACTAGTATGGGAGAAATTAGGGCTTGATGTACACCTAACACCACATACCAAGATAAGATCTAAATAAATTCATGATTTAGACATTAAGAGTGATATTATAAGCAAATTAGGGAAACATAGGATAGTTTACCTCTCAGATCTGAGGAGAAGGAAGGAATTTGTGTTCAATGAAGAATTGGAACTCAATTTTGATTATATTAAGTTAATGTTAAAATAAGATTATATTAAATTTAAAAGTTTTTGTATAAACAAAACTAATGCAGACAAGATCAGAAGGGAAGCAATAAATTGGGAAATCATTTTCACATTTAAGGATTCTGATAAATTCCTGATTTCTAAAATATATAGAGAATTGATTCAAACTTATAAGAATCCATACCATTCTCTAATTGATAAATGGTCAAAAAGTATGAAGACAATTTTCAGATGAAGAAATTAAAACCATTTCTATTCATATGGAAAGATTCTCTAAATCACTATTGATCAGACAAATCCAAATTAAGATAACTCTGAGATACCACTACATACTTCTCAGATTGGCTAAGATGATAGGAAAAAATAATTATGAATGTTGGAAGGGATGGGAGAAAACTGGGACACTAAGACATTCTAGAGAGCAATTTGGAAGTATGCACAAAAAGTTATCAAACTGTGCTTACCCTTTGATCCAGCAGTGTTTCTGTTGGCCCTATATCACCAAAGAGATCTTAAAGGAAGGAGAGGGATCCACAAGTGCAAAAATGATTGTGGCAACTATTTTCATAGTGGCAAGAAACTGGCAATTGAATAAATGCCCATCAGTTGAAGAATGGCTGAATAAGTTATGGTATATGAATGTAATGGAATAGTGTTGTTCTATAAGAAATGGTCAGGAGGATGATTTTAGAAAGTCCTGGAAAAATTTACATGAACTGATGCTAAGTGAAGTGAGCAGAACCAGGAGATCATTGTATACAACTACATAAATAATATATGATGATCACTTCGGATGAGTATGACATTCCAACAGTGAGATGATTGATGCCAGCTCCAAAGATCTTGTGATGAAAAGAGCTATCTACAGTAAGGGAGAGGACTGTAGGAACTGAATGTGGATCACAAAATAACATTCTCATTCTTTTAATTGTTGTCTGCTTACATTTTGTTTTCCTACTCATTTACTTTCTTTTTTTAAAATCTGATTTCTCTTGTGAAGCAAGAAAATTCTATAAATATGTTTATACATATAGGATTTAACATATATTTTAACATGTTTAACACATGTTGAATCACTTGCCATCTAGGAGAGGGGGTGGGAGGAAGGAGGAGAAAATCTGAAACACAAGGATATACAAGGGTTAATGTAGTCAAAATATCCATGTATATATTTTGAAAATAAAAAGCTTAACAAAAAGAAAAGAAACAAAATGACTCTAATATCTTTCATATGTAACAGTTCTGAAGATATTTAAAACATGCTATTATATACGCCCTAAATGTATTGTCATATAGTTTGGTCATGACATGGGTCAGGGAGAAGGAAAAAAAACAGTGCACATTTATCAAATCCATTCAATGTGCCAGGCACTATGTGAAGAATTTTGTAAACATTACTCCATTTTTATCTCACACTTCTGGGGAGCAGGTGTTGTTATTATCCTTACCTTACTGTTGAGGAAACTAAAACAAATGGAGATTATTAAATGTGCCCAAGGGTCACATAGACAGTAATTTTAAGACACTAGATTTGAACATAGGTGTTCCTGACTCCAGACTCTACAATCTATCAATTGTACTAATTTGAATTAATTCTCTCAAAGAATAGAAAATAAGTTTCTTATTTTAAAATCTACCTGCTTTATTTATATGAAATTATTACTATAAGGGCTAAAACTGTAATTTCATTAGGTAAGAGAACTCCTGAGCGAGGCACTCCCTCTATCAAGGTGGGTCAATACTTTCTCTGTAATTTAAAATCTTAGATAGTTTCCTAGAACTCTGAGAGATTAGATACCTACCAAAGAAAATGTAGTCAATAGGAATCATAGTGAAGACCTGAACTCAAGTCTTGCTGACTTTGAAGTTTGTTCATTATCAATTGTTGCTTCTCTACTAATATAATCATTAGGAAATATATCTATTATCACATTTTTGAAGCTACACATCATTAAAATTTGTAAAACAATTTTGTAATATATTTAAAAGTCTTATTACATATTCAAGTAATATACTCATGGATGATATTCCATTTTATTATTTATTAAAACATGAATGACTAACAAATTCATATATTAAAATACATATCATGTAAATCATGTTATCTACTTTCTTTATAATGGAAATTAGAAAATAAACGATGATTGAGATTTTTTTTTTTTTACTTAGCAGTGTGCCAAGAAAGAAATATTCTAATATTAGAACTATGACATCATAATATTGTCAATATATTTATCATATAGAGAGTGGTCCTCTGATTTAACTGGTATAGGCAACTTAAAAGTCAATAAGCTACCTTTATCAATTCAGATCATTATCTTCTCTACAAATCACTTTCTCAGAATCAAACAGAAATTATTGGATTTAACCTAAGCATTTCTTGAATTGATGACAGCCCTCTATATAATAGGCAATATTTCTGCCTACAAAATTCAAATATTTTAAAAATGTATAACCTTAATTTACTTTCTTTCCATTTTAATATTTATCAGTCTATAAAATTAAATGCTCATAAATTCTATTATTTGTAAATAGCACTGTTATAGGGTTAGAATGATCAATAACTGAAAAATTATAGTAGTTTCTTTTCAGTTTTGCTTTGGTCACTAGGTAAAGGAGTTCTATGGGTTAGTTTCATATTTTGAAGACTTATCAGTATGCACGCTTGGAAAAATATACTATCATCACTTATCTAATGTAATTAAATGTTCTGACTATAGGTTCTCATGTTCAATTATTGGACTATCCAAAAGTGCAGAGTGAATAGTAGGAGACCATTTCAGAAAGCAATGAAGGTGAATTGCTCTGTGTTTTGCAGGTTTTAATTATTTCTTAGGAGAGAGCAGACCATTTTATTTGCTTTCTCATTGCCAAGGAAATTAGATAAGCCTACCATATCACTAGCAATGTAAAAAGGCATTTAATCTAATATCTATGATATTAAGGAATCTTAGAAAATAACTGGAATTATTTGGTCTGAGACTCCAAAAATATACTTCACATACCACCACCACCCCTAATTTTACTGGAGAAAACCAATACCTTCTAAAATCCCAAATCTAGGAATGATAAAAGCTGAATTTATTTGTAAAGGGCGGGGAGTGGGGGGGAAGGGCATTTATATAGTAGAAGTATGTAGTAGTAGTAGTTTTATGAAGTAGTAGTAGTATTCTGTTAATTACAAGAAAATTGTCCATCTTAGCTAAAATAAATATTAGTATATTATATATCTTATAATGACTCAATCATATTTTAAAATAATCTTTTTCTTGCTATCTCTTTTCTACCACTACCATGATTATTACTATTACTACTACCACAACCAGTATTACTACTACCTGTATTACAGTTACTACTATTATTACTACTACTACTACTACTACTATTATCATTATCATTTCTGTGATAATTAGTATGTGCCAAACACTTTGCTAAAAACTTCAAATATCTCATTTCATCCTCTTAAGAAATCTGGACGATACATGTTATTATTAACTCCATTTTATAAAGGAGAAAATTAAAATAGAAGTTAAAACTAGTAAATATCTGAGATCAGGTTTTTTGGGGGATTTTTTTGTTTGTTTTGTTTTTGTTTTTGTTTTTTGCTAAACATAATAGAGATAAATGTTAGGGACAGCTAGGTGACACAGTCGATAGAGCACCAGCCCTGAAGACTGAAGGCAGGAGGACCTGAATTCAAATCTGACCTCAGACACTTAATTCTTCCTACCTGTGTGATCCTGGGCAAATCACTTAACCCCAATTGCCTCAGAAAAAAAAAAAGTTAAATCCTAATATATACATCCATATTTATACAATTATCTTGCTTCATAAGAAAAATCAAATCAAACAGGAAAAAAATGCAAGCAAACAACAATAAAAAGAGTGAAAATGCTATGTTGTGAACCACACTCATTTCCCACAGTCCTCTTTCTGGGTGTAGATGGCTCTCTTCATCATAAGATAATTGGAACTGATTTGAGTCATCTCATTGTTGAAGAGAGCCAAGTCCATCAGAATTGATCATCATATAATCTTGTTGTTGCCATATACAATGATTTCCTGGTTTTGCTCATTTTACTTACCATCAGTTCATGTAAGTGACATTAGATTTTAAATTAGGTGTGCCTTATTCCTGGTCTAGTGCTCTAATCACTCATCTAAATAGCTTATTGTTAGATTGGTAGAAACAGAAGCTGCACTTTTCACTTTAAAATATTTTAGCAATGTTTTGTTTGCAAAAATTAAACTTTATTCACATTCATGAATATCATTTCCTCATTTGCACTCTTACTCTGTCATGTCCACAAACTTAACATGGTTTTAGAAGAACTGAGACAAGGAAAAATACAGTTCAATTGAGTATAGTTTGTATATGTTAAATGTATAATAAAAAACAAAACCTAAATTAAAATGAGAAAGTAGTTTGAAATAATGTATTTTAAAATTTTTTATTGGCATTCTTTAATCTCCTCCTCCTTCTTTCTTCTTCTTACTTGAATTATTCTTTCTTCCTTCCTTTCTTTTTTCCTTTCTTTCTTTTCTTTCTATATCTATATCTTTCTTTCTTCTTCCTTTTTTTTCTTTCTTCTGTCTTTCTTTCTTTTTCCTTTCACCACAGGGAATTTAATTCAGGATCTTTATCCCCTGCACACACATAAAAAATGGTGTCAGAAAGAGTTAGACAAAACTGAAACAACTGAACAACACTGACTATATGTGTGGGTGTATATATGTGTGCATGTATATTTATGTGTGTACATATCCATCTATACCTATATTAATCTATTTATTTATCTTTTGATGTTGAATTCCAAATTGACTTTTAATATGTTTAAACCATTTCCCACTTCAAGTAGCAATAATAGTAGATATCATTCTAATAATTTATTTTTTTAAATTTTGTCTTCTTTGCCAATCTGATTGTTGTTATAATCTCAGAAAATATGTATACGTACATACATACACACAAATTTAGATATGTGTGTATAGTTATTTACATTTGGCAGATATCTTGTTATTTTAATTTTTTGAACTTTAGATATTTGCTCTCATTCCTGCATACACACACACACACACATATACATATACACGTACAGACATATATATGTGTGCATACATATTTACACAAATATAGATAGATAGATAAATATAACTTTGTGTAAAATCTTCATTAAAGACATGTACTACAATTTTCCCCTTATTTTTTTCTCTAATTTCTCAATTGTTTTTTGTTTGTTTTGTGAAAACCTTTTGTAATTCATATAATCAAAACCACCAAATTTATCTTTTATGACTGTCTCTATCCCTTGTTTGGTCAACAATTCTTCACCTATTCATAGCTTCATTTTGCTATAATTTATTTATATTACATTTACATTTAAATCATACATCCATATCATCATATATGGTATAAATTGTTGATCTAAACCTATTTTTTATCAGGCAGCATTTTACTTTTTCTATTTGATTTTGGTAAAATAAGAATCCTTATGCCCACCTCACACTTAATATTTAAGATAATGAGATTAAGCTATATTCTGCAATTGTTTCTTTTTTTATTAATGGTTTCTTATTTGAATTTAATAAAGACATAATCATGTAGTTTGTGTTCATCTCAAAACACAACATTTCTCATCCCAACACCAAATATATGTGACCTCTCCTTGGATGTAACTTTATTCCATAGGCAGTATAAACCTAAAAATATATCACAGGGTGCTTCAGTTTTTCACTATTATGACATAAACATAATCCTTCACTATACATAATGTGTTTTAGTGCTTTTTTCCTTCACAATTAATTCAAGGTTAAATAAGTCTTCAATATACATAACAAAATTTAAGTATTTGTACAGATTGATATCACAACATTTATCAATAACCTCCTTTGTCCAAAGTGAGATGAAAGATTCCGAAGAGGATAGAGGTAAGTTTTTTTTTTTTTTTTTTTTTTTTTTTTTTTGTTGTTGTTGTTGTTGTTGTTGTTGTTGTTGTTAGTGTTGTTTGTTTTTTGCATTCAGGGGAACTTAAAATGTAGTAGTATAACTATAAGCATAATAAAAAGGGGGGAAAGAGTTATTTTAAAATTTTCTATTAAATTTAAAGCAGATGCTCTATTACTCTTTGTAGAGTTAATATAGAGAATGCAATGATTCTATGTTCAAATAGATTTGTAACACTAAAAATGGCAAAACATTTTTAAAGATTCAAGTTCTTATGAGAATAACCATCCATTCTAATAAAATAATGATAATTGTAGAAGAATCTTCATATTCATTTAAATAGATATCTGGGACATTTATATGATATGAATATTCCCATGCAAATTGCTTAACACTTGTATAATATCTCAAATGAAATTATAATATCTTATTTTAATATTTATTTTCACTTATCTGATTAATAATTTATTGTTATATTGTTATAAATTCAATTTTTGTTCTAGTCAGCAATATTATGGCTTCCATTCTTCCTGTGCCTTTTGTGGTTATTTCTTGTAGGTAGGAATTTCAATTAAAGGAAGTTTAATATTTATTAAGTACCTATGTTATTCAGAGCACTTTTCTATGCAGTGTGAGTTTAAGGGAAAAAAAACCTCAATTATCTTATGTCCTTTTGGAAAGACAAAACTCATACTTCATTATCAATTAAATAAATATAAAGTACGTATCAATAGTTGCGAAAAAGGCATTGAGTTGTCAATTGATAATACAATGAAAAACATCATGAAATACCTAGTGAAGAAAATGACATAAACTAAGTTTTGAAGGAAGCTAGAGATTTAAAGACATTGAATGTTAAGGGCATGAAAAAAATCATGAGGAGGATGGTAATGATCATGATGACTATGATGAAAACAGCAATGATAACAGTAATGATAATGTTATCACATATATGTTACATTAAGATTTTAAAAGTGCTTTTCATATATTATCTCATTTGATTTTTATGAGAATAGATAGGTTTTATTCTTATTTTACAGATGAGGAAATTGACACTTGAAGGGATCAAGTTACTTTTCCAGAATTTAAGAACTATGAATGTCTCAAATATAATGTAAATTTATATCTTTCTGATTCGAAGTCGAATAACTTACCCATTATACCACTTAGTTGCCTAAACAAGAAGTATTACTTGTGAAACATCAGAAAAATAGACAATAAAATGCCATTTATTGGTGACCCAATTTTGAATAGACAGTACATGTAAGTGAAAGGGTGGGTTATAGGAAATAAAACTATGAGAAAACTGTGAATTTGGAATGGTAAAATTAAGCATCTGGTTTCTTTTTGTAGTGGCAAGAAATTGCAAACTGAGTGGATGCCCAATAGCTGGAGAATGGCTAAATAAGTTTAAATTTATGAATATTAACGAATATTATTGTTCTGTAAGAAATGATCGGCAGAATGATTTTTGAGAGGCCAGGAAAGATTTACATGAACTGATGCAAAATGGAGTAGAACAAAGTGTACACAGCAACAAGAAGATAATACAATGATCAGTTCTATTGGGCATAGCTCTTTTTTTTTTATTTTGAATGTGTTTTTTTTTTAATTTTATTTTTTATTATTAAAGCTTTTTTTTTTTAATTTGTTTATTTACAGTGACCCTTGCATAACCTTTTGTTCCAAATTTCCCTCACTTTCCATGACCGCCTCTGCTAGCTAGCAGGTACTCGAATACATGTTACATATGTTGAAATACATGTTAGATCCAATATATGTATACATATTTATACAGTTATTTTGTTACATAAGAAAAATCAGATCAAGATGAAAGAAAAAGAAAAACTAAGAAAACAAAATGCAAACAAGCAGAAAGAGTGAGAATGCTATATTGTGTTCTACATTCTGTTCCCATGGTTCTCTCTCTGAATGTAGATGTTCATCATTGAACAAGTGGAACTGATGTGAATCATCTCATTGATGAAGAGAGCCACATCCATCAGAATTGACCATCATATAGTCTTGTTGCCATGTATGATAATCTCCTGGTTCTGCTCATTTCACTTAGCACCAGTTCATGTAAGTCTCTCCAAGAATCTCTGAAATCATCCTGCTGGTCATTATATGTATATATACAGTATATATTAGTATTCCATAGTATTCATATACCATAATTTATTCAGCCATTCTCCAATTGATGGGCATCCACTCAGTTTCCAGTTTCTGGCCATTACAAAGAAGGCTGCCACAAACGTTCTTGCACATACAGGTCCCTTTTCCTTCTTTAAGATTTCTTTGGGATATTATCCATGAAACACTGATGGATGAAAGAGTATGCAGTTTTATAACTTTCTGAGCATAGTTCCACATTGCTCTCCAGAATGATTGGATCCATTCACAGTTCCACCAACAATATATTGTTGTCACAGTTTTCCCACATCCCCTCCAATGTAACAGACTAGAACTCTGAAGGAGTGGTGGTTCTCTAAGCACATACTTGATGTAATGTAATGATGTGGTAAATCTAGTTGGCATATATTGTGGTGATGTGATGTTCTAAATCTGCACATGCCCAATGTGGTGTGGCAATATAGTTGTGCTAGTGTATTTAAAGGGAGTCCCAGAGACAGAGAGCTCTCTCTCAGCTGCAATTCTTAGCAGCAGCTCTCAGCCACAGAAGACTTCAGGCTCCAACCTCCAGCCTCCAGACCCCAGACTCCAGATTGCATCTGGGACCAACCATGTGGCTAGCCTCCTGTCTCTTTTACTTCTCTAACCTAAAACCAAGGGTTTTGCCTGATCCTGAGATCCTCTAGAGAACTAGCCTAGATATTACATTTTGTTGTCCAGCGTGGACTAAGGACTTATATTCAGCAGTTCAACTGAGACAATTGTAAGCTCAGTGGAGAAGTCCCTGTGACATGGAAATAAGGTGAGTATAAAAATAGACAACCAGGAAACTTTGGTTTATATATTATATACATAATATAATACAATTGGCTTTAAGGGATTACTTAAGTTTTAGAATAAGGAAAAAGAAGAAAGAACACAAGAGGGAAGGTACTGAAAAAGCATCTGAAAAGCATGGAGAGTTGGATTCCTAGTACCATGGTGATAAGCACAGCCATAAAAGGAAATGGGAGGAAAAAGATAAAAAAGGGATGGCACTGACAACAATGGAAGGCATAACCAATTAAATTAAGCTGAGTCTTAGAACTGTCACAGCTCAATGTCACCTCTACCTACACTTGAGCAGGCTCTTGATGTTCCCCCATCAATTTCACGTTCATGGATGGAGGGAGGAGAAGGAGTGGGAAGGGCAGTAAAACCATCACCACCAACCATAAAGAAGCTCTGCTCACCCCCATGACACATTTACAAAGGGCGTTGATTAAAACTAAAGAAGAAGGGCAGAATATATTGGATTTAAGAATAGAATCATATCCCGTGATTGAAGACCTTAACTCTTCAGGTCAAGAAAAAAGAAAAAAAAATGCTCCTTTTAATCTAGAAATTATCAAAGATCTGAAAAAGGCTTGCACTTTTTATGGTTCTACATCATCTTATGTTAAGATGTTATTGGAGAATTTGGCTTTTGAAGTTTTAACCCCTAAAGATTGAAAATCTATAGAAAGGATGTGTTTAGAACCTGGGCAAAACTTGTTGTGGCTTTCTGAGTATAGTGAACTCTAGAATACAAGCCCAAAGGGGGAGCCACAGGTAACCCTAGAGAATTTCCTTTTTCTTTTTCTTTCTTTTTTTTTTTGTTATTATAATTTTTATTTACAATATATATGCATGGGTAATTTTTCAGTATTTACAGGTGCAAAACCTTTTGTTCCAACTTGTCCCCTTCTTCCCCCCACTCCTTTCCCCAAATGGCAGGTTGACCAATACATGTTAAATATGTTAAAGTATAAGTTAAATACAATATATGTATACATGTCCATGCAGTTATTTTGCTGTACAAAAAGAATAGGACTTTGAAACAGGGTATAATTAGCCTGTGAAGGAAATCAAAACTGTACGCAGACAAAAATAGAGGGATTGGGAATTAAATGCAGTGGTTCATAGTCATCTCCCAGAATTACTTCGCTGCATGTAGCTGGTTCAATTCATTACTGCTCTATTGCAAATGATTTGATTCATCTCATTGTTGAAGAGGGCACTGCCCATCAGAATTGATCATTAGATAGTATTGTTGTTTAAGTAAATAATGCTCTCCTGGCCCTGCTCATTCTGCATCAGTTCCTTTAAGTCACTCCAAGCCTTTCTGAAATCACCCTGTTGGTATTTTCTTATAAAACAATGATGTTCCATAATATTCATATACCACAATTTATTCAGCAATTCTCCAATTGATGGGCATCCACTCAGTTTCCAATTTCTGCCACTACAAAGAGGGCTGCCATAAACATTCTTACACATATAGGTCTTTTTCCCTTCTTGAAAATCTCTTTGGGATATAAGCCCAGTCATAACACTGCTGGATCAAAGGGTATGCACAGTTTGATAACTTTTTAAGCATAGTCTCAAATAGCTCTCCAGAATGGTTGGATGTATTCACAATTTTACCAATAATGTATCAGTGTCCCAGTTTTCCCACATCCCCTCCAAGATTCCTCATTATCTTTCCCTGTCATTCTAGCCAATCTGACAGGTTGCACAAAGATAAGTTGAAACATATAAAACGTGTTAAACAAAATCTCCTACGGTTTGAGTCCTGGTACATTTTTAAAATCAGGTATCTAGCCCTAAGTTGAGATTGGTAGAATTTACTCTTAGAGATAAAATCTCTTGGGAATGTAACTGACATCCTTTTGAGTTCTGAATTTGTTTGCTTGTTCCTTAAATCGGTAGCCCACTATTGGAAAGAAATGCCATAAATTACTTAGAGAATGCCTTCCTAATATGTCTAGATAGCTAACTTACCTGTGCAATAGTTGAGAGGACAACATTATATTCTACTTAAGATAGCATCCTTCTGACTCAGTTTCCAAGTTTTGTTTCTTTTTTTTCTCACCTAATTATTTCTGAGTCTAGCTAATTATAACTGCATTATTTGCTGTCAAACAGATCTAAAATGCTTTATTTTGTCATGTATGTGCTTTCATGTTGAGACCTGAAGGACCTGTTTTGATGCTTTTATGATTATGTCCCTGCTTTTTCCTTTTACATGGACACAGTATAAGTATGTATCTATAGCCCAGCCCTAGAGGCTTTTCTGGCTTTAAAAAGAAAAGAAAAAAGAAACAAACAAACAACAATAACAACAACAACAACAAAAACATTTAACTCTTTCTTTCTGGAGAGAGTTTCTTTGTCTGAAGGCCCACTTTGCCTAAGTAGTTAGGGCAACTCACACTTCCCTTTTGCTCACTGGAAAAAGAAGCAGACAATCTTATCAAGGCCAAGGTTTTTAAGTTCTGAAAGATAAACTAATCTCTTGTCCCAGTACTATCTAAAGCTTTTACATTGATAGAAGTTGAGGCCAGTTCCTAGGCGTCCCTGGAACCCTATCCCAAATCCCTTGCTTACTTCTTAAGGAAACTTGGTGTCTTTGGGGGTGACCCTTCTGCTTTAAAACTAGCTGCCATAGCCCTTCTAATTGAGGAAGCCCCTAAACTCACCTTTGAATTTAGAGCATTTTGAAGCCAAAGGGCATCAGTGGCTTACTAATAGGAGGCTTACCAGGTATCAGGGTCTCCTGCTAGACACATCTCACTTGATTTCCCTCATGTGCCACACTCTTAACCCTGCCACTTTGCTCCTTGACAACATTCAGTAGGGTGACATTATAATCCAGATGGTGAATGGTTTACAGTTCTTCATATAGGTGGTTCTGAAAGAAAGGGGACACATCCTTTCTCCTTCTGGGTGGTTTCAAACATCCTCAGGGATGCTTTGAATCCCAGAGATAAATCATTAAGAACTTTTTTCTTGGCCAGTCCAGATCTTTGCAAAACAATAAGCTCAGCATTCACTTCTCAAATAACTCAAAAGGTGGCTGAGGCACTTAAGATTATCTTTCTTTCTTGTTATTTTCCACTTTTTCCAGGTGTATCTTTAATACTGTTCAGAGGACTAGAGAGAGCTCTTAGTATTTTCTCTCCAGGTCTCTCAGTGTCATGCTATGGTCTCTGCCAGTGGGGAGATAACTCCTTAGTCTTTAGTCATTCTAGAGGGCATTCAGGATTGTTGGGTGTGCTCTCAGCATTCTCAAGGGAGCCCACATATGTGACCTGATGCATTATTTGCAAAGGCTCCTTTCCCCATCCTGGATGCCTCCCCACTTGCACTAGCAACCCCTGCAAGGGAATAATTTTAACCTGACTATCCCGCTTTTCTTGCTAGAAAGGATCTCTTATCCAAATAATAATTGTAGGATATCTATTCCAAAATTATTCTGGCAAATTCACTCTTATACCACCTTCCTTGAAGCTTCTTCATAAACTCCTGAGAACTAGCATTCTGATTAATATCATGTCATGTAATAATAATCATCCTTGGGGAAAACTAACTAGGAAAGTACTACAAAACTTGACCTCAGGTACCATCTGTGCACTTAAGGGATATGTTTTCCTTTATAAAATGGGTTTTCCACTCTACTTCAATGTTTCTGAGGGATCTGTTATGGTGCTTGCACCTCAGTGAAGCCACTGCTTCAGACACTAATCCCCAGATATACAAGGAAACAAAAGCAGTATTTTGAGGAGAACATTCTTTGATATTCATCCTAAGAAAAGCTATTTGGATGAGAGGCATTCATGAGAGTCTCATCTCACCACCCCAATCTTTCTCTGAATGAGGTTCCTGACTGTTTTCTCTACTAACCTCTATACTAATTCCACTTTTAATTATTCTTTTTTTTTTTTTGCTCATATTTGTCCCCTGCAATTTTAACCTACTTGTGGGATTTATTTCCTACAGGTTCAAGCTATGACTTCTCCCTGAATACCATTGCTGATTCTGACACCCTCTTTCCCCTCCCCCACCCCAATTACTGCTGCTATCATTATGTCTCCTCTCCCTAGTCTGGACCCCATTAGGTAAAGGGAACGACTTTATGGCCCTTATCAACATGAAGCAGCTTCAGCAGATGAGATTGTTTTCTCTTTGTTCCACATAAATTTGGGGTGCAATCTGCTTGAAAGGGGAAAATGATGTAATATAGCAATGATTTTGAGAGTCCCCTGGTTTTACGGAGGCTTCTATTCTAACAATCAGTAATCTTAAATCTTCTATGTCTGGAGTCTGCCTCAGGGACTTTCACACTCCCAATCTAAGGACAACAACTTGTCTGATTCTGAATAGACCATGCCTCAATTCATTTTTGACTGATAATCTGCTCTGTGATAATCAGTTCAGTGAGAACCAAATTACTGAAACCATTTCTCTCCTACCTCTGGGTCATAGAATTAGCATGTAAGTGATGGAAAGCTAGATAAAGGGGTGTTCTTTCTCTTTGCATTTTGCTAATTTCTTTTGGAATTTAGCTGGCTTATAATGGCATTAAAATTACAATAAAACTTTGCCCCATGACTAGGAAATGGGTTCAAGCTTGTAAATTCTTTTGAGATACTTCTCAACATCATTCTGTGACCCCGAACTTTAGCTGTCCCTCTTCCCAACCTTGACACTTAAACTAATAGCTTTCATTAAAAAAAAAAAAAATAGGCAAAAAAAAAAAAAAAATCCAAGCAGAACTTACTACAGGAATAGCAAAGACTGGGGTTTATCTTCAGAGATGAGCAGAAGAGGAAGTTTCAAAAAAAAAAAACAAACCTCTTCTACTCCAAAGAATAATGCTAAATGGCTCTCTTCCCAAAAAGAATTTATAGAACTCAAAGAAGACTTCAAAAATCAAATGAGAGAGATTAAATAAAAACAAAAAGCCATCCACGAATAGGATAAGTTTTATTATAAAAGGATGTATAGATTTGCATCAGGGAATAGACTGTATAGATTAATGGCAAAGGGATAAAGGGAGGGAAAAAGGTGGCATAAGATAAAGTGTGCTACATAAAAGTTGTTAGATTAATGGGAACAGAATAAGGTGTGTATATATTAATGAAAACAAAAGAAAAAGGTGGGGCAAAAGAGAAGGGAGGGATTCATGGGTGGGGAGAGGTTAAATAGTAGCAAGGCAAAGTTAAGAAGTAGAATTTAAAGAAGAGTTAACAGGGATCTGAAATAAGAGATCTGTAAAAATACTACAAGGATCAGGAGCAGAATTTATTAGGGGAAAAAAAAGAGCTAGTAATCATTGATCTTAGACAAAATCAAACTTAAAGATTCAATCAATCAAGAGAGAAATCTACATTATATATATATTTACACACACACACACACACACACACACATCTACACCATACAAATATTGTTTTAGATGCACATTTACATATGTGTAAATGAATATATGTTGTATGTGTATTGTGTGTGTTTATGGAGTATGTATGTGTGTAGTTATATCTATGTGTTGATATATCTGTGTGTATGTGTTGGGATGCTTAACTGTAGGCTGTGTATAAGAAGTAGTGGTTGGGGGATGAAAAAAAGAATGAATTTCAAAGTGTATAGCAGAGAATAAAATAATAATCTACAAGGAACCAAAGATGGAGAGTTATGAATATATATATATATAAATAATCTCTTCAATTATTATATGTTTGCATGAAATGGAAATTTATTGTTATATATTTCTAATCTTTTCTGATGTTCTGCCAGGTACATGACAATATTTTGTTTTGTTTTCATTATTTATTTTCCTTTTCAGTCTTTCTTAATCTATTCTGTTTTTTTTTCTTATTTTGTGTAGAGTTTAAAGAAAATAACATTCCTTTAAAAATGATCTTAGAAATATATTGAGAGCATGGCTGATGAATTTTGAAAAGGGGGCAAATATGGTCTTAAAACTAATTTTCTACAACAGAACATACATTACTTTTAATGTCTTCTAAAATGATGGTGTGAGAGTATTAGAGTTTTTCTTTAACTTCAACTTCATTGACTCAGCTTCCTGCTCTAGGAACATTTAAAACAAAAAGTCATTATAACTTATTGACCTAAAGATCAAAAATGTTTCCAGATAGAGATAACGGGAATCACATCCAGAGAAACAATATGATACTCTATTCTTGCTGTATTACAGGGGTGAGAGAATAACTATTTACACTGTACCTACAATGTTCTAGGCATCTGTGCTTAGTATTTTTACAAATACCATCTCATTCAATCCTCATTACAATACTGAAAAAAATTAGTGTTCTTATAAACCCCAATTTTTAATTGAAGAAACTTACCCAAATTGAAGCTTAATAGCTTATCTGTAATGGGCTGAGGCTTGAGTTGATGCACTGAGGTCCCAAACACATGAGGCTAAATAATAATTGGACCATACTCTATTAATATATAAGCTTGGAGAAAGAATGGCCCCCGCCCACTCTTTGTGCAAGTCCTGATGTGTTGTATAGGAAATGACGATTCTGGTGGGTGGAGGAAGGGGAGTGAAAAAGGAAGGGGAGGAGAGCTCAGACCTCTCTCTCTGCTAGCTCTTTTGTCATTGCAATGACTTTTCTGTTTGTTTTCTCTTCTTCTTTTTGCTTTTTGCTTTTGCTGTGGCAGTTGGGTCCAATTACTATTTAGCCTCATGTGCTTGGGACCTCAGTGCATCAACTCAAGCCTCAGCCCATTACACTTATCCAGTTTCCAATACCTAGTAGGTGCCTGAGATCAAATTTGAACTCATTCTTCTTGATTCCAGACCTAGAATTCCTCTTTAGGGCAAAATAAATGTGTGTGTGTGTGTGTGTGTGTGTGTGTGTGTGTGTGTGTGTGTGTGTGTGTGTATGTGTGTGTGTGTGTGTATGTGTGTGTTTGTGTTATATAAATAAGTGAAAGTAACAAGCTTAGTATGGGCAATGTAACCCCATATAATCTACAGTGTGTTCTACAATGTATTCTTAGGATCCAAGTAACAAACATTATCTTGATGCTGAAGTACTTTCAAAGAAGCAAATGATTTATTAGAACATTGGGGAGTTTTCATTCTCCTTTTCCATGCCATGACCTTAAATAATAATACATAGATGTACTATAAAGTGTTCTGTTGTGATCAGCAAGAGTTAAACAGCATTTAAGCCATGTGGTAGAAGAAATATGTACATTTCAATAGATTTCAATATTTGCCATCTATATGAAAGGCTCTCTAGTGCAAACCCATATTACACTGTGGCTTAAAAGAATGTAACACTTCTTGAGAAAGTAGTAGAGAAAACTATATAACCTGGGTCATGTTTATTGTAACATCACAGCATGCCAAATCTCATTCATATCATATAGAATATCAGAAGCAATATCATCAACAGAAAACACTCCATAGTTTCTCACTGTATGGAATTTACAAAAAGAGCAGTGACCTAAAATCTAATTCAGTGGCTCATTTCAATGGTACATGCTGAGGGGAATGGTATAAACTAGCACATGCTGAGGGGAAGGAAAAAAGACAGCCAAAAGTCCATCATGAAGACCACATATTCAAAATATTCAGTCAGAGTTAGCTTTAAATGTAATGCATAATATCTTCAGTTAGAATTTCACTTATGGTGTAGTAACATCAAAGTATATGTAGAGATCATTGAAGTTATTTCAGATTATGGGGAAGGAGAGGGAACAAAGGATACTGTTTATTTCAAAATAAAGACAATAACTCGATAAGCAAAGGAAAATAAAATTTAGTACTTATTTAGTCATGTCAAAAAGATAACCAATAATATTTAGCAGTAATTAAGATATAGAAAAGGCAAAGTAAATACCAGGGAAGTATTGAATATAGAATCAAAATTCATATAGAGCCATTACAATACAGAGTTAATATAATCAGCCACTACAAATAAATCATGTGCTCTTTAGAAGTCATATTATTTCTTGGAACATCAGTTTCCTCAAGTGTAAATTGGAGATGATAATAACTATTTACTCTTCATGTAAGACAATTATATGTGGTATTCTATTCTTGTTTTATAATATATGATTGTTCTCTCATAGCAGGTTTCTCAGGGAAGGTTTTCTGGAGGCAGCCTTAGTTTTGGTTCCAAGTAATAATCACCCCAAATACAGTCAGGAGTTAAAATCCAGTCCTTTATTGTGTCCTTCAAAGTCTCAAGCTTCAGCCCCTACCTCCTTCTGAATGTCTCCAGCCAGCACAAAGGTGGAATATGGAATGACTCTGTCTCTGCCTCAGAGAGTGGGCTTTTCGGCTTCTGTGTCTGGCCCTGAAAACTTATATGCTATACACTGAGTATACACCAATCATTATATCACTGGGAAACCATTATTTGTTGTAGGATTAAATCAATTCTAAACTAGATTTAAACATTGTCTCTGGCCCATAACATTTCCTTGTAGGATCAGATCAATCATACTGAACCGTGCTAAATTAGATAATTATTGTCTCTATCAATTCTAATGATTTAAGACTTTGTAAAGATTCCAACAATTATAAGTACCAAGTTAAACTCTACTTTAAAAAAATATATTTTATAAATTACAGCATGAGATATATATGCAAGTATTCCATCACTGGAATATTTTAAGTATGAAAAAGAAATACAAGCTAAAACCTATTTTCAATTTATATAATAACTTTCAAGATATGTGGCAAGATATGGTGGGAAAAGAGTTTGGCCAAAGACTCAGGAATCTCTTTGTTCACATTATACTTTTGAAATGTATTGATGTATGATCATGAGACAATCATTTTTGGTACTCACAGGCTATTTTCTAGCATTCTAAGTACTTACTTTCTTGAGAAAGTTTTTAACTCTGGAAGTTCCTAATATTAACAAAATATTAAAGTTAGAAGAATAGATATGACATATTTGGGGGTATGTGCCTATTCACAGAATTTTTTTCTTCCTAAAGAAAGTTGTCTTAAGATTCAAGATAATCTGTTCATATGTGAACCACAACTCATGAATTTCTACTGATGAAATTGCCTTTATTATTTATCCAGGGGAAATAATTATTTTATTTTTTAAAAAATATCACAAGTATTTTGTAACAGAGACTTCTTAGTAAAATTTCCTGACTTCAATATAACACTGTTTTGTAAGACCTGTATATGATGAAATATCATGAGCAATTATAAATTGGGAATTTAATATGAATTGACTGAGCAGTATGCACATTGAAGACATCATAGATCTATAGGCAATCAGATAAATACATGGAAAGTAATACTGTGCCAAAAACAATTTGTTTAGGATAAATGATTGTGGGAAGACATGATTGTTATGGAGTTGAAATTTTTTTTTTCAAAACCCCTTTTTAAAAGTGGGGAAATTAATAAACTCATAAAATGTTGCTACTTTAAAAGGGTTCAAGTCTTATGACTTCTTGACTATTCTAACTTTTAACCTTCAAAAATCTTTTTTAAGAATCATTACCATATATGGAAAGGGAATCTATAATATCCAGACTAGCTCTCTGAAGGGCCTCACTATCAGTCAGAGTCAGGATCAAAGTCCTTGGTCTTTAGGAGCAAAAATGAAGGAAGCAGGCAAGCTACCACATGGCTCGTCAAAAATGCATCCTGGACTGTGGAGACTGGAGCCTGAAGTCTTCCCTTCTGAGCACGCTGCAGCAGAGAGATTCTGATCCTCTCCCTCAGGAGAGGGACTTGCCTCCGATTACCTCACCATAACACATTCAGCAGGCACCAATCCCCATCACATCACCATATCATCTATGTATATGTATATAGAACCATTATCTCACACTGAATAAATAATTAACCTTAAGAGCTCTGCTGTCTTAGATTCAAGTACATCTTTTCAGAGTTCCAGCCTTCTATTGGAATCTCTTAAGGCAATATAATAGTTTTCACAAATATTATTGCACCACACTTTACATCTTGAAAATCATAAAATTTATCAAAAAGTTAAGAAAATATATGATAACATTCACTTTTATTCTTTGTTGATTGTTAAATATTGGATTTGCTAGATAAAATCATGCTTGAAAGGTACTCCTCCTCCAAATTATCTGCAATGAATAAGTTAATCTTGCAAAATATTCTTTTATACATATGTAGACAGTCTTCTTGGGTATGCTCTAAAACTGTTTGGGCATGGAGCACAAAAAGATACCAATAAGCAGCTCTGTTGTCTTTCTCACTCTCTCTTTGATTCATGGACAAGGGCTTTTGTAGAAACAGTCAAAGAAATAAATATTTGGTCTACTTTTTTAGTATCAAATGAGTCATAAAACATAGAGAGATGTATTCACAAAAGGCATTTTATCACTTTCATGGGTGCTGTCTACAATGGTTTTGTTTATTTTTAATACCTATAAATTATGAAGTCTCTTAAGAGTTCCTGATTATATATAATATTTTGAAGCGAAGTCCAAAACTGAAAAAGAGGGAGAGTTGAGTCTTGATTCTATTTGGGATATTTTACAGTACTTTTAAACATAATTCACTCTGAGACAAATATTCACTCTTAATAACCATAATTCACTGAGACAAAAACCCATTTCTGAATGTCAATATTCATTCAAGAAATATTTTGTAGTAAAAAATAATACAATATTAGTATTCTCTCCCCGATAGACATTGGGAAGTTATATAATTGACATAGGTATCTGTTAATTAATTTCTAATTTTGACTTTCATTAAAGAAGAAAATTTGTTATTATTCAAAGTTTCAGTTGTGTCTGACTCTCTATGATCCCATTTAAGATATTCTTGGGAAAGTTTTCCATTTTCTTATCTTATAAATGAGAATTCTGAAACAAATATTTTGCCCAAGGCCAAAAATATTCTAGAAATATATGCTCAGAAGTATAGATAAATTCTTCAAAGAAGGATGAATAGACAATTTGTGTGCTATGTGAGTAACCATAAAATGTAATCAAAACAAAATCTATTAGCAAAAAAAAAAAAAAAAAAAAAACAAAAACAAAAAAACAAAAACAAAAACAAACAAACAAAAAAAAAAAACCTAGAACAAGATTTCTACCGTGGATATATCTCTATGAAAAATCTATTGGAAGACGTGGATAATATTTGATTAGACTAAGAAGTAATGAATGGATTTAAAATGGAACTGAGTACTCACATTAAAATCACTATATATCCACAGAAAGGTAGTATTTGGAGGAGATCTGGAAAGCAGCTATACTTTAGCACTTTAAATAATGCATTTTTTAAAAAGTTCTGTGAATTAAGAAATTTAAGTATATTATATCACTAAATGATCACAATACTTCCTTGTCTTGTTAACCCAAAGTAATGTTTTGAACTATAATATATTTTGTTTATACAATCCAAAAAAAAAAAAAATTAGTGAGGCAGCTAGGTGATGCAATGGGCAGAGTAGCAGTTGAAAAAATCAAGAGGATCTGAGTTCTATCCAGCCTCACACAATAAATGAGTGACCCTTGGCAACTAACAACCCAGATGGACCCTGGGGAAAAGAAAAGAAATAAATAAATATATTTAATTCATAATACTTAGATTTTTTTTCAAGAAATCACTTAAAACTGAGCTAATATAATAAAAAATGACAATTTTGCCTAAATTGGCAAACTTGTTCATTAACATGCCAACCTAACTGCCAAAACTTATTTTATAGAGCTAGAAAAAATAATATTCATCTGAAGAACAAAAGGGCAACAAAATCAAGGGAATTAATGGGAAAAAATGCAAAGAAAAGTGACCTAGCAGTAAGAAATCTAAAACTCTATTATATAGCGGCAGTCATCAAAGCTATTTGGTATTGGCTAAGGAATGGAAGGGTAGATCGGTAGATTAGATTAGATATACATGACACAATAATCATTGAATTATAGTAATCTAGTATTTGATAAATCCCCAAATTCCAGCTTCTGGAAAAGAACTCACTATTTGACAAAAATCCCTGGGAAAACTAGAAAATAATGTCAGAAACTTAACATAAAACTATATCTCACATTCCATGGCAAAATAAGGTCAAAATGGATACATGATTTGGGCATTAAAAAATTAGGAGAGCAAGGTATAGTTTATCTATCAAATCTTTGCAGAAGGGAAAAATTTATGACCAAAGAAGATCTAGAAAATATTAAGAAATGCAAAATGGACAACTTTAATTACATTAAATTAAAAAAGATTTTTCACAAACAAACCCAACAAAAACAAGATTAAAAGGAAAGTAGAATGTTAGAATTTTTTTTTTTTTACATCCAATGTTTCTGATAAAGATCTCATTTTAAAAATATATAAAGAATTGGGTTGAATTTATAAGATACAAGTCATTGCTCAATTGACAAATGTTCAAAAATATGAACAGTTTTCAGATGATGAAATTAAAATCATTTACATTCATATGAAAAAATGCTCAAAATCATTATTGATTAGGGAATTGCAAATTAAAACAGTTCTGAGGTACCACCTCACACCTCTCAGATTGGCTAAGATAACAGGTAAAGATAATGATAAAAGTTGAGGGAGATGTGGGAAACCTGGTACACTAATGCATTGTTGGTGGAGTTGTGAAATGATCCAACCATTCTGGAGGGCAATTTGGAACCATACCCAAAGAACTATAAAACTGTGCATATTTTTTTTTTTTGGTCTAGCAGTGCCACTAATGGATTTGTTTCCCAAGAAAAACATAAAGGAGGAAAAGAACCCACCTTTGTAAAAATGTTTGTGGCAGTTCTTTTTGTGGTAGCAAAGAATGGGAAAATGAGTAGATGACCAATAATTGGAGAATGGATGAATAAGTTATAGTATATGAGAATAATGGAATATTATTGTATAAAAATCATGAACAAGATGATTTTAGGAAGGTCTGGAAAGATTTACATGAACTGATACTGAGCAAAACAAGTAGAACCAGGAATACATTATACACAGTAACAGTATGATTGTGTGCTGATCAAATATTAAAGACTTGCTTCTTCTTAATGGTTCAATGATCCAACGCAATTCTCATCAACTTTGGATATAAAATGCTATCTGCATCCTGAGAGACTATGGAGACAGAATGTAACTCAATATATATTATGTTAATTTTTTTTCTTTTTCTTCTGTTTTTTCTCTCATGGTTTTTCCTTCTTTCCTGACTTTTCTCTCCCAACATAACTCATAAAGAAATATATATTTTAAAAGTTAATGTACATGCATAGCTAGAAAAGAGAACAATAAAAAGGGGGGAAATGACGAAGAGTGCCTAATATGCAATACATTGAACCAGGTTCATAGAGAGCCAAAAATATAAAAAAAGACATGTCATCTCAAAGAGCTTACCATGTAATGGATGTGCATAAAGAAGTGTTTAGATTTGATATAATTAACAGCCAACAATTATATTCTAAGAATTCCATATTTAAAAAAAGGAACCTAGTACTCGATTTAGTTGAAAATAAACTTATAAATGAAAAACAGGAAGCAGTAAATTCTATATTGGATGACAGAATCTGGATACAAATATATCTTGACAAGATGGAGTTAAATGGAATATACTGACTTCAAAAATCATCATTTCAATTGTGAGATGGAGGGAATCTGATAATAAAAGAGTATATCTAAGATACAGTGTATTTTTGGAAATTAGAAAGCTCAAAATAAGCTAGCAATGTGATGAGGTAGCCAAAAGAAGTTAAAACATGCTTGTACTGCATTAAGAGAGGAAAAGCTTCTAAGAAGCAACAGATTATAGTTCCTTTGCATTCTTTGCTGTTCTCAAAATATTTGAAAAAATTGTGTTCAATTCTTGATGATATAGTTTAGAAAGGAAGTTGACATTGGAGTTGATCCAGATGAAAGCAGTAATTAAAGTGTTGTAAATACATATTACATCAGGATAGTTGGGAATAATTGGATTTCTTCACCCTAAAGGAGAAACTACAAAAGAGAAACTATATTTAGATATTTGAAGCAGTATAATGTATATTACATTTATTTACTAACAAATTGACCACAAATGAAGTAGACTGAATCTAGTAGAAAGAAATAAATTCCTTCTCATTTTAAAGATATGACCTGATAAATAACTTTCTGGTAATCTCTCTCTGTCCATCCTTGTTGAAGAGGACATGTGCATAAACTTAAGAGAAAGTCTTAATAAAGAAATTGTGATAAAATGATAATAATTCAACTTAATATTTCTTTGATTTTTTTTTTTTGATATTCAATTTAGTGAAAGTTAGCAAAGCAAGCTAATTCAGGAATAGTAAAAGTAAGTGTTTTTCCTTCATTAAAATGGTCCATTATGACCTTATAGTGAATATTCCTTTCACTTCATTCACTTACATTGCAAATAGTAAAATGCTTTTGTAGAAAATAATCCACACATCTATATGATAAATGAGTTTCATCAACCAGTAAAACATAATCTATGAAAGACTTTCTCCTTCTGTCAATACAAAGTTATTATTAAATAAAATTAAATTAAAAAAAAATACATGAAAAAGTAGCCTTAATAAAAGTTCCAGATACCAAAAAAAAAAAAAAAAAAAAAAAAAAAAAAAGAAAGACTTTCTCTTAAGTTTATGCACATGTCCTCTTTAATAATGAGATGAACCAAATCAATTCCAATAGAACCAGGGGAAGAACTCTGGGAGATGACTATGAACCACTACATAGAATTCCCAACCCCTCTATTTTTGTCTGCCTGCATTTTTGATTTCTTCCACATGCTAATTGTACACTATTTCAAAGTCTGACTCTTTTTTATACAGCAAAATAACTGTTTGGACATGTATACATATATTGTATTTAACTTATACTTTAACATATTTAACATGTATTGGTCGACCAGCCATCTGAGGGAAGGGGTAGGGGGAAGGAGGAAAAAAGTTGGAACAAAAGGATTTGCAACTGTCAATGCTGAAAATTTACCTATGCATATATCTTGTAAATAAAAAGTTATAATAATAAAAAGAAGAAGAAGAAAGTTTATGCACATGTAAGGCCTTTATAGACTGAGACAGATTGGTGTATTGGAAAAGAGCAGGACATGGAATCAGGAGACTTGAAACTAAGGGAAAGGTATTTCATTTATTGAGTCTGTTTCCTCAGCAATACATATGGACAATAATGTTTTCGCTCCTCCCCTCCCCCATAGAAATTTAAAAGGGGAGGACTTTGTCAAGTAAGTATATGTGAGTTATTATTTTGCAAATAATAGTGACTCAATAAAAAAAAATTCTTCAAAGTAAAATTAATGCCCTTAAATTTTGAGCCCCAAGACACTAAAATAAATCAATATTGCAATGTTGATATGAAAAGGAGGTTGCTCAATTTTTGTTGAAAAATGCAAATGACAAGACCCAGAGTTTCTTAAAAGGGCTATCATTAATTTTAAAGACATCTATATGTTAACACAATGCATTTATGCTACTGGAAAAGCCACTATATAATACACACACACACACACACACACACACACACACACACCACACACACACAAAACACACACACATATATATATATTTAAATAAGGGCATAAGTTGTTTAGATCTCTTGGTGGGAGCAATCAATATGTCTTCCTATTTATCCATCTCCAAAGTACTACTTTCATGAAAACTGAAATGGCTGACATCATACGTAATCATATTCAAACCTTTCCTATTGACTTTTTAAGTTCTCTTTGATGTCTGTGGGCTAAGAGGTATGGAAACCACCTTTATGGCCATGGATTCAGTTGCCTGAGGCTTGGTCCTGATTTTCTGGGGTCAGGTCTGTGCTGGAGTGATCTGAATTGTGTTCCACTCCTCTTTCCAGCTGATCTTTCAAGTTATCCTGCTATACAAAATTGTTTCACTCCATTTTTTTCTTGTGGGTTCTAACATGCTACAAATTTGTTTAGTGTCATTATTTAAAGGTATTTAGAAGAATTTAGGGAAGAGTTTAGATAAATACGTGACTTTCATCTCCATCTCATCTCTGCCTATCCTTCCATCTTAGCTCTACCACCACTCTTAAAAAAAAAAAATACATTTTTTTTAAAAGATCAAATATTTTTAAAGCTTGTAACTAATACTATTCTTGAAAGACTAGGATTACTTTGTTATGTCAGGTTCTAGATGTTAAGATGAAGATTCAAATTTTCTGAAGAGATTAGAATAAAAAATTCGTCAATCTTGGTTAAAATTCACATTGTCTTGTAGAATTGTGGTTTTGGTAATGATAACTATTCATTTTTATTTCCTCTATATCATATATATAATATATATATATATATATATATATATATATACACACACACACACACATTCAGATAAATACTTTATTCATTAAATGAATAATAAGCAATATAAAATTTGAAATATTTTCTATTTTATTAAGAAAAAGCAATTATTATATTTAACTATATAATTACTTAAGTGCTACTAAATTGAATTTCAAATGAATGACAACAAAACAGTTAAAAAAGCATAGAGTAACAACTGGAAGGCACAATTTATTCTGTCTATAGTAAAGAAAAATAAAAAGTAATATATTTGAAAACTCTGAAAACTATGATGCTACATGTAAATTTGAATTTTAATTCAAATTTTTAAGTTTTTTTTTTAAATAGTTGAAGGAATTTTAATTTCATTAGTATAGATCCTTCCTCTACAAGCTGCAAATACAACTTTATTTTCCAAATTAGATGACTATTGAATTATTGAATATAATTATATAAATAGAAATATTTCATCAAAAAGTCAATATGGTGATGAGTCACTTGAGATTTGAGTAGATTAGTCTTTGGCTAGCAATTATGTGATTGAATCTATTCATAAAGCATTGTAATATTGGTCAACTCTGAGGTGGCTGTTATTCTACTGATATAACCTATGAAAACTCAAATGAATCTTCAATACTTGTTCAAGCAGTGATATAGAATATGAATGGCACATAGGTTACTGAATAAAAGTAATATCTTATATCAATATAACTTCATTTACAATGGTGAAAATTTTCCATGGGATTCTCAATGACTAATATTTAAACACTTCATAACACATGCTTCAGCCACCTCATGGCTTTTGAAACAAATTATTCTCATCCATTCAATCTAGTGAGAAAAGTCTTCAACATACTTGGGGTTCCTCCTACGTCACAAACATATGCAATGTAATAATATAATAAACCAAACAACCAAAAATGAATTGAAAAATCCAGTAGTAAGTACACTCAAATCCACACTGCAAAATAGAATAGGAAAAATTGCACTAGATTTGGGGTCAGATTCCCAAATTTAAGCTCTTACTCTCTTCCTTATGAGCTATGTGACTCTCATACAATCATGTCACCACACTAACAGACAAGAAATCTTTCTATGTAATTAGGAATAGTTATACTCTTACTTGGGGAAGTATGATTTAAAATTGGAAGAGACTTTTGACATCATATTGTCCAAACAAATTATTCTTTCTGTATGTGAAAATGATGCCTAAAATGTATGAGAATTTCTAGGCATATCACATAGATTGAGTAGTAGAGATGGAGTTCTGATGAACCTATTTTGTTTTAAAATGTCATGCTCATTCTACAAAAACACTTTACCTCTGTAATTTTTGGTAGGAAAGTATTTAGTAACCTTCAAATGGCATATAAATTGTAATTGTCATTAATATAGTTTTATCACTAATATTTACAATGCAAATAAGTATACACATGGCTATTCATTTACTAAACCTTGCATTTATCATGAAGAAAAAGGAAGATGAATAATCTTGCATTACTTGACAACTTATTTATTTAATTCCAAGTATCCATCACCCCCTCTACCCCCCAAAAAAATCATTTGCAGGAAAGATTGAGGACTTATTAGAACTTTCTTGATTGAATAATTTACCAGCTTACAACCTATGGCGTCCCTATTTCACAAAGTGAATTATTATTAAAAATTCCTTTTGTAATATAATGAATCTATTTCATACTTTTGAAATAACAACAAAAATGAGACCCAAAAAATAATTCCACTGATAATTTTGATCCTGTTCAAGGATTCTTTTTTAAACATGATCATTTATCAAAACATACATACTCACATACAGAGAAATATATATACCTAAACACACACACACACACACACACACACACACACACACACACACACATGAACTTGTATGAAAAATAGTACAGAAAATGAATAAATCTTAACCACAAATGGAAAAAAGAGACAAAAAATTGATGATTTTCCTAGTAGTATGGAATATGTGTTCAAATTTTATGTTAAAAAGAAAATTTAATTTATGTGGGTTGCAAATGATTGTTTTATTCATAGTAACCTACAGCATATCATGCATATGTCAATGAATTGCGAAAGCATTTTTCCTTATTCAAGAATAAATGTAAAATTAATATTAAAACTCTTCATATAAACTAAGGTTTACAACTTAGAATTTATGTTTTACTAGGTTCAACTAAAGAAAAATTAATTATCTATGCATTTCAGCAGCTGATAACATATATCTCTACTATATTAGATATATGAGTGGATTTTTATATAGTATTTTATATTTCAGAATACATGCAAAGATAATTTTGAACATTCATCTTTGCAAAATATTGTCTTCCAATTTTTTCTCCTCTTCTCTCCTTCCTCCTCCCCAAGAGAGCAAGCAACTCAATATAGATTAAACATATGCAGTTCTTCTAGACATATTTCCATATTGATCATGCTGCACACACATACACACAAAAATTAGATCACAAGGGAAAAGGGAAAAAAAAAAACACGAGAAAGAAAAACAAAATTAGAAAACAAACACAACAAAAAGGTGAAAATACCATGCTGTGATCCACATTCAGTCCCATAGTTCTATCTTTGGATGTGATGTGAATGGCACTTTCCATCATCCCAGGCTATTGTAACTGACTTCAATTATCTCATTGCTGAAAAGAGTCAAGTCCATCACAGTTGATTATCATATAATCTTGTTATTACTTTGTACACTGTTCTTCTAGTTCTTCTCACTTCACTCAGCATCAGCTCATGCAAGTCTATCCAGGATTTTTTGAAATAAGCCTATTCATCATTTCTCATAGAACAATAATATTCTATTACATTCATATACCATGACTTATTCATTCATTAAATGATAGGCTTTCACTGAATTTTCCTTTCCTTGCCACTGCAAAAGGGTTACAATAAATGCCTTTGCAGATGTAGATACTTTTTTTTTTCTTTTATGATTAATAATGGATTCTTTAAGCAAGAATAGTTAAACAACACTTAAAGGGAACCCTATTTCTCTCCATGTGTGTCTGTGTTTGCATGTAGGCCTGCATCAAATCAGAGATATGATAAGAACTACTTGAATCATTAGAATTGAAAACACTGAGTGAAGAAGTGCCCACAGAACTTAGAAGTGCAGGGAGAACCACATTAAAGGATATTTGGTAAGGATAAAGGGTAATATTTGATAAAATAAATGAAAATGCAATAGAATATATAATAATCACATTTCAAAACTAAGTCAGTAGCCTTTAGGCTCTTTTTTGTAAAGATTAATATCCTTAGGTTTTTTTTTGTTTTTTTGTTTTTTAGTTTAATACAATTGTCCTAGTGTAGTAAAAATTCAATTAGTTGAGTCATGGTCTAACTTTATACTAGAGAAAGGGTTGAAGAATCAAAGTCTTCATAGATATGAAGCCAGTTTTTGAATCCTTATTCTGTACTGTTTCTCATATTAATCACTGATAGCTAATTAAGTAACTTTTTGAAGCATTTTAATTTTATAAGTATTTTATAAATACAAAAACCTGTATATACAGTTAAAGATATAGATGGAAGTGTAGAAATTAATGCTGGTATTTGGACTAGATAGAAGATTTAATTGAAATAAGATTCTCTTAATGAATAAGGTTCTTATTCTATGAAGAAAAAATGAATACTTATTGTTGGAATCCTTACAAAGTGTTAAGTCATTAGAATTAATAGAGACAATAATTATCTAATTTAGCATGGTTCAGTATGATTGATCTGATCCTACAAGGAGATGGTATGGGCCAGAACTTGAAACAAGGTACTAAGTAGAATTGATGGAAACAAAGCTTGTGTTTGCACCTTTAAGAATTCACACATTAGCTCACAAATTGGAGTTCACAAGTATGGGAGATTCACAAAATTAACTTTGTAATTTTGTGAATTCACACCTCCCATAATCCCAGTCTCAGAGGAGGAGTCAGCCTTTGAGAGAGCATAAAAACAGCTGAGCTCAGTCAGTAAAATTCAGTTGAAAAGATTGAGAGGGGAGGGATGGTCAGTTCAGAAGAAGCCACGGGTCAGAGTTGAGCTAGAGGTGACAAAGGACAAGCTTCAAGAGCTCTTGGAACCAAGCAGAGGGATAGGCCTCTAAGAAAGCTATCCAGACCCAAGGAAAGAGATAAGAGTTGGAAGGAGAAAATAAATGTTTGATCAGCTGGCTGTATTTGTGGTAATTACTTTGAACCAAAACTAAGGCTGCCTCCAGAAAATCTCCTCAAGAAACCTGCTCTCAGAGAGAACCATTATATTGAAGAAAAAGAACACCACACATTATATAATTTACTATTTAGAGACTGGCATATGAGCATTGAGAGGCTAAGTTATTTACCTAGGATCACAAAAAAAAAAAAAAAAAAAAAAAAAGCAATCACAACAAGAACAAATAGAATGGGCCAAATATTTAAATAGTCACATTCACTGAATAGTAGAACTCCTTAAGTGTCAAATTAGACAAATAGAAAAAGAGGTATAAAATCTCACTGAAGAAAATAATTCTTTTTTCTAATCAAATTAAAGGTTTATCCATTTTGTTGTTTTTTTAAACCAACTTTTAGTTTTATTTATTAATTCAATAATTTAATTACTTTCATTTTATTAAACTCCCCTTTAATTTTTGGAATTTCAAATTTGGTATTTAATTGGGGTGGTTAAATTTGTTATTTTTCTACCTTTTTCAGTTGCAAGCCTAATTCATTGATCTTTTCTTTCTCTGTTTTATGCAAGTAGGCATCTAGAAATATAAAATTCCACTTAACTGCTTTGGCTGCAACCCAAAAATTTTGATATGTTGTCTTATTATTTTCACTCCCTTGGATGAAATTGTTGATTATGTCTATGATTGTTGTTTCACCCACTCATTCTTTAGGATTAGATTATTTAATTTCCAATTAATTTTTGCTCTATTTCCCCCTGACCTTTCATTGCATTTTATTTTGATTGCATCATGATCTGAAAAAAAAAATTATCTTCTATTTCTGCCTTTCTGCATTTGATTTTGATGTTTTTATGCCATAATATATGGTCAATTTTTGTATAGGTTCAATGTACTGCTGAGAAAAAAAAATGTATATTCTTTTCTGTTTCCATTCAATTTTCTCCAAAGGTCTATCATACCTACCTTTTCTAGTCTTCTATTTACCTTCTTAACTTCTTTTTTCTTTATTTTGTAGTTCAATTTATCTAGTTTTGAGAGAGCAAAACTTGAGATCACTCACTAATATAGTTTTGCTGTCTAACTCTCCTTGCAGTTCTCTTAACTTTTACTCTAGAAATTTGGATGCTATACTACTTGGTGCATATATGTTTTGTGTTAATATTACTTCATTATTTATAGTACTTTTAAGTAGGAAGTAATATCTTTCCTTATTTCTTTTAATTAGATTTACTTTCCTTTTGCATGATATGAGATTAAGACTACTATCCTTGCTTTTTTTTTTTTTTTTACTTCAGCTGAAGCATAATAGATTCTGCTCCAGCCTTGTATCTTTACTCTAAATGTATCACTTTGCTTTAAATGTGTTTCTTGTAAACAACAAATTGCAGTTTTCTGGCTTTTAATCCAGTTTGCTATCCCTTTCTGTTTTATGGGAAAGTCTATATCATTCACAGATAAAATTACTAACTCTGTATTTCCTGCCATTTTGCTCTTCTCTCTTCTCCCCAGTATTTTCTTACTGACCACTGTCTCCCTCAAAAAGCAATCCACTTTTGAAGTCCCTGCCCCTTTCTTATACTTTTCCCCTTCTACTTCTGTTTTTACTTCTATTAGCCTCCCTCCTTCCTTTCCCCTTTCCCCTCCTGCTTTCCTATAACTTCTCTATGAAGCTAAATGCGCCTGATATTCTCTCTTTGAGCCAAATCTGATGAGAGATTTACACAATGCTCATCCCGCCCGCCCTCTTTCCCTCACTTGGAATTGATCTTCTTTTACCTCTTCATGAGATATAATTTACCACATTTTAACTCCATTTTTCTCTTCTTCCAATAAAAACAGCTTTCCTCCTCTGGTTTCTTTTTTACATCATTGTTATGGGTCAGAACTCTGAACTTTTTTTTTTAAGATGGGATACTTTATTAAACTTTTTTTTAATAACTTTTTATTGACAGAACCCATGCCAGGGTAATTTTTTATCCCATTATCCCTTGCACTCACTTCTGTTCTGATTTTTCCCCTCCCTTCCTCCCTCCACCTCCTTCCCCAGATGGCAAGCAGTCCTATACATGTAAAATAGGTTACAGTATATCCTAGATACAATATATGTGTGCAGAACCAAACAGTTCTCTTGTTGCACAGGGAGAATTGGATTCATAAGGTATAAGTAACCTGGAAAGAAAAACAAAAATGCAAGCAGTTTATATTCATTTCCCAGTGTTCTTTGGGTGTAGCTGCTTCTGTCCATCATTGACCAATTGAAACTGAGTTAGATCTCTGTGTCAAAGAAATCCACTTCCATCAGAATATATCCTCATACAGTATTGTTGTTGAGGTATATAATGATCTCCTGTTTCTGCTCATTTCACTTAGCATCAATTCATGTAAGTCTCGCCAGTCCTCTTTGTATTCCTCCTGCTCTTCATTTCTTACAGAACAATAATATTCCATAACATTCATATACCACAATTTACTCAACCATTCTCCAATTGATGGGCATCCATTCATTTTCCAGCTTCTAGCCACTACAAACAGGGCTGCCACAAACATTTTGGCACATACAGGTCCCTTTCCCTTCTTTACTATCTCTTTGTGGTAAAAACCCAGTAGAAACATTGCTGGATCAAAGGGTATGTGCAGTTTGATAACTTTTTGAGCATAGTTCCAAATTGCAGAACTCTGAACTTGAAACAAAGGATTCTTACAAAGTACTAAGTCAGTGGAATTCATAGAGACAATAGTTATCTAATTTAGCATGGTTCAGTATGATTGATTTAATCCTATAAGGAGATGTTATGGGCCAAAACTTGAAACAAGGTACTAAGTGAAATTGAGGATACAATGGTTAAATCTAGTTTAGCATTGCTTTAATCCTACAACAAATAATGGTTTCCTAGTGATATAATGATTGGGTTGTACTCAATGTGGAGCATAGAAGCTAGAAGCCTCAGACAGGGAGATTCAGAGAGTTTTGGAGAGAAGATAAAGGACTGGCAGCAGGAGCTTTGGCTCTCAGAACCAAGGGGAGAAATTCAATTCAATCTTTGATCTTCCTGGTGGCTGGCCTGGACTCCTGGACTTCCCCTAGTAAGACCAAGGCCAGAATGGAAGGCTCTCCAGAAAGCTGCCTAATTCCAGGAAGGAGATAATAAAGGATCTGTACTATAAGAAAGCTAACCAGGCCCCAGGAAAGAAGACAAGACTTTGAAAGAGACAATAAAGAATTTGGACTTTAATACCTGGCTATACTTGTGGTGATTACTGAACTGAAATGAAGGCTGCTCCCAGAGACTCCAAGAAAATCTCAACATTACATTTTAGAAAGAACATTACATATCATCATAATAAAATCAAATTATACCTGCACCCTCTAAGCATATCTGTAACAGAGATACAGATTTCAAGAGTTATACATATCATTTTCTCATATAGAATATAAGCTATTTAACTTTTAAAAGAATATGTTTTTCTTTTCTTTTTATCTTTTATGCTTCTCTCAAGTTCTGTATTTAAAAATTCTAATTTTCTATTCAACTCTGGTGTTTTCATCAGAAATAGATGAAATTTCCTGCTTCATTGAATGTCCCTCATTTGCCCTGAAAGATGATATTCAGTTTTGCTGAATAATTGATTCTTGGTTGCAATCCAAGTTCCTTTGCTTTTTTGAATATCAGATTTCATGTCCTTTCATTATTTAAAATGGAAGCTGCTATGTCCTCTATAATTTTGATTTTTTGCACCTTGATATTGGAATTGTTGCCTTCTGGCTGCTTGAAATATTTTCTTGTTGACTTGACAATTCTGAAATTTATCTATGATGTTCTTTGGAGTTTTCATTTTGGGATCTCTTTCAGGAGGTGATAGATGATTTTTTTCCAGTGGCTATTTTAACTTCTGGTTGTAGGACATCCAGGCAGTTTTCTTTGATTTTTTCCTGAAAGATGAAATCTAGGCTTTATTTAGTTATTTAGTTTTTTTTTTTTTTTTTATTCATGGTTTCCAGGAAGTTGAATGATTCTTAGATTATTGCAACTACATCTATTTTCCAGATGAATTATTTTTCTAATGAAGAATTTCTAATGAAATTCTAATGAATTTTTAATAATGAAGTAATGAATTACATTTACTTCTATTTTTTTTTTTTTGGTTTGGACTCATTTTTGAAGTATCATTGAGTCATTTACTTCCATTTGTTCAGTTCTAATTTTTAATGAATTATTTTCTTCAGTTAGCTTTTTAATTCATTTTGCATTTGGCCAATTGAACTTTTAAATGAAGTGTTTCATTTATTACTTTTTTTCCATGTCACAGATTTTGTTTTTCAATGAATTGGTTTCTTTTTCATGTCTATTTTATAAGGAGTTTTGTGTTTTTTTCTATTTCATCAAGTCAATTTCTTAAGGAATTTTCTTCAGATAATTTCTGGTTTTCCTTCTTCCATACCCTTTTGTAAAGATCTCATTCCTTTTTCCCATTTTTCTTCTAAATTTCTTTTAAGATCCTTTTTGAATCCTACCAAGAGTATTATGAAATGAGGACCAAATTATATCACCCTTTGAAGTTCCATCTGAAGCTGATCTGCCTTTAGGATCTTCAGAGTTTAAGATCTGTTCTTCTCTTTTTTTCCATAAAAGTTGTCTATGTCAGAGTTCTTTTTTGTTTTGTTTTGGTTTGGTTTTTTGTTTTGGTTTGGGTTTGGGTTTGGGGTTTTTTTGCTAATCTTTTTAAAGGTTTAGGTCTGTTCTTAAGGCAAAGAGGCAACAACTCCTTTAGTTTGCTCTGGGGTTGGTGATCCTAACTGATTCCCCATGCTGGGTAGGCCCAGCTAGGTCCCATGTTCTTCTATGGCTCAGTGGCTTACAATTTGCCTTTGCATTTGCTTTTGGGTGTCTCACAGCAAATCTGTAGAACCACCATCTTGCAACTAGGAGAGTAACCTAGGAGCCTCACAGTAGATTCCATAGTAAAAGACTGCAGCAATTCCCTGGCTCCTAGTTCCTCTTTCCTGCCCCAGGTTCTCTGTGCTGCAGTCTGGGCATGGCAGCCTCTCCCCTGCCTGATTGAAAGAGATATTTTTCTGAAGTTCTTCCACAAGAACTTCCAAAAGATACCAAAGTATCTTCTTCTGGAAAATTGTTGTATTCAAAGTATTAGTGTTCTGTGTCACTCCAAAACCAGTTTAGAGGCTTAGTCTGCTATTAATTTCATGGACCACTCAGAGGAGCTCAGAAAGTCATGTGTCTACTTTCCACCATCATGGCTCCACCCTTCCCCCAATAAAAATAATTCCTCAAAAAATAAAATTGGGCCATGATACATCAAGAAAGAATCTATCAAAATGAAAATAATAATAACATGAAGAAAATGTCAAATATCCCATTGGTTAAAAAAAAAAAAACAACAAAAAAAAAACTAACATTGAAGATTCATTTTTTAGGGATAATTTAAGAATTATTGAAACCACCAATAAAGGTGAAATTCAAGCAATAATTAGGAGCCATTTTGCCCAATTACATGTCAATAAATCTGACAAACTAATTGAAATAGATGAATATTTACACAACTATAGGTTTCTCAGACTTACAGAAGATGAAATAAAATTCGTGATCCCATTTTAGAAAAATAACATGAACAAGAATTGTTGAACTATTTGAAAGCCATGAATAAAAAGAGCTTCAATGCCATTTTTCAAATCCTCAATGAAAACTTCCCTTATATAGTGAAACTGGAGTTGGGGGATATATATATATATATATATATATATATATATATATATATATATATATATATATATATATATATATATATATATATATATATACCAACCACTCCTGGAAAAGACCTCCAAATGAAATACCCCAGGAATATTATACTATATTTCAGAGCTCCCAGGTCAAGCAGAAAATATTGTAAGCAGCCGGAATGAAACAGTTCAAATATTGTGGAGTGTCAGTTAGAATAATGCAAAAAATATTTACCAATGTCTAAATTCAAGGTAAGGAGAACTAGGAATGGATGGCAATGGAGCTAGAATTAAAATCAAGAATCACTGAACCTAATAATATAATTCTTTCAGGAGAAAAATTATATTTAGTTACATAGAGGATCTACAGCTCTTCCTGAAAACCAGGGATGAATAGAAAATTTGATTTTCAGACACAGAAATCAAGACAAATATAAAAATTAAGCAGGACTGAGAAATCCTGAGGGCTTGAGATATTCAATAAGGTTAAACTGTTTACATCCTTGCATGTGAAAATTGCCAAGAAATTTGTAATTATTAGTTAGATGGATTAAATATACACAGAGGACATAGGTATGAGGTGAATATGATAGGGTGATATAAGAGAAAAACAAAATTTATGAATGAGAAAGAAGAAAGTGCTGGGAGAAGAGGGAAAAGAGTAGGGCAAATTCTAACATATAAAAGAGATACAAAACAACTTTTATAATAGAAGGAAAAATGAGGGAAGTTGTGAGTGGAGAGAACAGTTATACTTTAACCTCCTTGAAATTGATTCAAAGAAGGAATGCCAAAAATGCTTAGTTGGGTATCAAAACCTATCTAACCCTATACAGAAGTAATAGGAGAAAGGGATAAAACAAGATCCATGGCTAACAAAAGGAAAGGCAAATTGAGGGAGGCTAAATAGAAGGAAAAGACTTTTGGGGATAGTAAGAAAGGAGAAAGAATAGAATAAACAGGGTAAAATAGAATGGACAATAACACAAAGTTATAAATGTGAAAAAATAGCACAAACTATAAAGGTCATATTTCTCAAATATATAAAAAATGAAGTCAAATTTATAAAAATTGGAGGTATTCCCCAATTTTAATGAAAATTAATAATAGTTACGTGAATAAATTCCCTGATATTAGTCATTATTGAAATGCAAATAAAAACAGTTCTGAGGTGCCATCCCATATCTATCAGTTTATCTAATATGACAGAAAAAATTTTCAAATGTTATAAGAGATATGGGAAAATTGATACATTAATGCACTCTTAGAAAAATTGCTAAGTTATTCAATCATTATGGAGAACAATTTGAAACTATGCCCAAAGGACCTTAAAACTGCATACCATTGACCAGCGATACTAGTACTAGGCCTGTATGCTAAAAAAAATAAAATAAAATAAAATAAAATTCAAATGGGGCTAAAGACCTATATGCAACAATAACAACAACAACAACAACAACAACAAAATTATAGCACTTTTTTTTTCAGAAAAGTTCCAGAAAAGAAATGGAAATTGAGGGGTTGTCTATCAATTGGACAATGGGTATATAAGTTGTGGCATACCTGAAGGATGTTAAGAAAAAAATACATGACAAACCAAAATGAACTGATGAAAAGTAAAAGGAACTCATGGATCCTTGTGTGCACAGTAATGGCAATATTGTAATGAAAATCAACTATGAAAGAATTGGCTATTCTCAGTACAGTGATGTAAGACAATTCCAAAGAACTTATGATGAAAAGTGTTATCCTTTTGCAGAGAAAGAACTGGTTGAATATGAATGCAGATCAAATCATATCTTAATTTCCTTTCTTTATCTTCTCTTTTTTCTTCCATGTGTTATCTTTCACTACATGGCTTATATTGAAATATGTTTAGCAATACTGCAAATGTATTACCTATTTTTTAATTGGCAGGAGGAGAATATAGCGGGGAGTGAACTTGGAACTCAAAATTAAAAGAAAATTACTATTTTCATAATGAATTTGGGAAGAATAAATATATTAAATAAAAATATGTAAATATATGTTTCTAAGTAAATTAAAGCTATTCATACATAAATATTTCAAGTAATCAAATCTTAGTTGTGTTTTGAAAAAATCTTTTTGATACTGGAAATTCCTCTCATGATTTTGTAAATTCACATAAATAAGGATAATTTCCTTTAAATCTTTCAACATTCAAAATTATAAGCTAACAAAGTTGAAATACATTGTTTCTGAAAATATTGAGAGCAAATGAATCACTTTATTGTATCTTGCATCAAATAGAAAATAGAAATTAAATTCATTTGCTAAAGATCACACTAAGTCAACCCAAACACATTAAAATACTCTTTTACCTTTGATTTTACCCTTTCTTATTTTCAAATCATTCCAAGGAGCTTTGTTTACTGTTTCAGATGGGCACACCACTGAAAAAGTAATTAGATTTTTGTCCACATCTCACTTCCTCTCAAACTTTAATTTTTTTAAAGTGGTGTAAAAGAACTAGTTAACATGATTTGGGAATGGACTCAGGTCATTGTTTCTAAATGTTATAAAGCTAAACATTCCTAAAAGCAATTCACAGCACTATCACCAAATGGCTCATTTCCACTAGCTCTTTAAATCTGCTCCAGAATCAGAAATAGCACCCTGCTGTCTCTGCTCACACTTGGCAGCAATTAGATCTCTGATGACAATTCATCCCTGATGAAAATTCAAACAGGCTAAGAATAAGATGATGCCCTAAGTCAGACAAGTGATTTAACAATGACAAGCACCATCAGCAAGCCTAATGATAATCAACCAGTCAAACATCTGTTTTAGCTGAGTGTCCCTTTAAGGGAGGCACATAAGACAAGTATTAATACAAAAGTACTTTGCCTAGTGGACATATACCTGTGGGCTAAGAAGAAATAGCCGAAATGGGAAAACTTAATTTCAAGGTCTAGTCAATTTTATCACATTTGTATCACTTGAATCTAGTCTCAATTTCCCCTTTTCATTGCTAAAGATTTTCTTCAGTTTTATTTTATCTTGTCTGTACTATTTCAAGAACTTTTACAATTTCAATAAAAATAAATTTAATGCCTTTCCCCCACAATTTTCCCTCTACAGAAAAACAAAAGAAAAGCAAAATCCTAGAAACAATTATACATAGGATTTTGCTTTTCTTTTGTTTTTCTGCAGAGGGTAAAGTGTAAGTAAAAAAAAAAAAAAACAAAACAAAACAAAACAAAAAAAAAAAAAAACCTCATGTTGATGATGTTAAAAAATTAATTATTTTTATATTTAATTAGGTCTTTGCTCTCTATCAGGAAGTTGGCAACGTTTTACATTAGACATTCTAAAGAATATGTTTAGTCATGTTGATCATACTTCTTAAGTATGTTCCAAGTTGTTCAATTTTTTGAAAATGTTATAATAGCAAATGTTCCTGGATTAATATGTACAAAATGTTAATACTAGGTATTTTGTGGTTGAAAAGACCACAGAGCATAACTAAAGAGATGTCTATTAGTTGGGGAATAAATAAAAGTTGTCATGGAGCATGAATGTAATAATATATAGTATTTTTAAAAAAATGAAAAGGGGTAGACGTGAATTTACTGATGACAAGTGGTTTACCTGAATTGTTCCAATGACTTTAGTAATCTGCCTAAAATCTACTTCAAACATTGCTCAACTCTGCCTTTGAAACACAGTGTAAATTTTATCATTCCTTTACCCAGCAACAATCAATGTATCCACACCTTTTTATTAAATAATGTTCAATTTTATTTGGTAAATATTCAAGGTCTTTCATAATGTGGGTTTTATTTACACATCCAGTTATTTCATGCTATTTTTCATATGTGTTACACATCTGCAATAGTGAATACCTTTAGTCATTGAATGCATTCTTTTTCTTTTCTTTTCTTTTTAGATGTAAGCAGTGTATATTGGGCTCACTATTACACATACCTTGTCTCGCCATTCTGGATGTCTCTTGCTACTCACAAGGACCAGTTACATGCAACTCAATAGTGTCCCATTTCCATTTAAGCAACTACTATCAATTGGCTTTCACAAAAGAGGTTTCATGGGGCCACACATATGCCCAGGTGGCAGAGGACAGGAGTCCTCTCTTCACAGCATTTCCTGTTGCCCTATAACCCTGATTCCCATATCATCAGCAAGAAAGAAGTTGTATAAAGAATATAACATTAATACTAAGCTAATTAATTCCCTTTTGAATTTCTTTTTTTCTGGCTATATCTTTGTGAAGAATTAAGAAGATGCTACTCACTCTATGGTTTCTGGATCCAAAAATCTTTTTTTTTTTTAAATAACTTTTTATTGATAGAACACATGCCAGGGTAATTTTTTATAGCATTATCCCTTGCATTCACTTCTGTTCCAATTTTTCCCCTCCCTCCCTCCGCCCCCTCCCCCAGATGGCAAGCAGTCCTTTACATGTTGAATAGGTTACAGTATATCCTAGATACAATATATGTGTGCAGAACCGAACAGTTTTCTTGTTGCACAGGGAGAATTGAATTCAAAAGGTATAAATAACCCGGGAAGAAAAACAAAAATGCAAGCAGTTTATATTCATTTCCCAGTGTTCTTTCTTTGGGTGCAGCTGCTTCTGTCCATCTTTGATCCATTAAAGCTCTCTTTATCAAAGAGATCCACTTCCATCAGAATACATCCTCAAACATTATTGTTATTGAGGTATATAATGATGGATCCAAAAATCTTACTAAATGTTTATATATGCTCCAGATTATCTCTATCATGATTGTTCATAGATCAATGTCCCCAGATAATGCCATCTGGTGAATTCAAACAGCTGACATTCTACACATGCTCATGATGACCAGCTTCATTAGCAATTTCAAAAATATATAGATTTCCTTCTACTTTTCCATCTTTGAAATGTATTTTCCTTCCCATCAGGTCCTCTGACTACTCACTCTAGTGAAAGTTTTGTTCTTGAAGACTTTCAATTGCCACTTGCTATAGAAGGCTGAAACTATTGAGTCAATGCACTGAGGTCAGGACTGCTGAGCACTTGAGGCTAACTACGATTGTACAATACTCTATGCGCATATGCTTGGAAAATGGCCCTTCCTGTGCTGTGCTCCTGTGCTGGCTCAATGATTGGTGTATACAGAGGATTGTAGGAGGGACTAGAGGTTGGATTAAGACTAGCCAGAGTCACTCTCGGTGGTAGATGAGGGAGAAGGCAGCTGCGGAAATTCTGCTTCCATCCTGTCCACTCCTACGTCTAAGACCAAGAATAAAGACTAAGGACTTTTGCTTATCCTGAATCCGGCTGATTCTGAAGTATTGTGGGTGCTAGCGCAGTCATCACATTTGGTGCCCAAGTGTAGAGCCTGAGGACCCTAACTTCACTGAAGAAGTCTCTGGTGACCAGGAAATAGGGTGAGTATTTTAGTTGACAAACAGGGAATATACTTTCTTAAAGGCTAAACTAGTAACCTTTTCTAACTGCAGTGAGGCAGATATTAGGAAAAGATTCTTCCCCAACTCCAGTCCCATCCTCACCCCCAACCCCAACACTACCCCAAAAGAGATATTCAGGAAGCATACTCAGACTGGTAAAGAGACAGGGCTTATTTATGACTTGTACGCAGATTGATGGATTCCTGGATACATGAGAACGTATGTCCCCTTGGTTCTTTGACGAAGAAGAGAGAAACCTAAATAATTGGAAACTTGTAGGAGATCAATTATGTGAATATTATAATGATAATGGTTCTGAGTTACTTTACAAAGAAACACTATATATATATATATATATATATATATATATATATATATATATATACATACACATACACAACATAATGCAATTGGCCTTAAAAAATCCTGCAAGTTATAGAAAAAAGAAAAGTTTTCAGAAGACCCAGGGTGGAAAGTATGAGGAAAATGAGGAGGACAAAGGAGAGATTAAAAGTGATATCACCAGAGGGCAAGAGGAATTACGTGAGGATGAAGGGTGTGGTGAAGGGCATGGTGAAGAGCATGGTGATTCTCACTCTCACAAAGCTGCTTCAACCCCAGCTAAACTGGAACTGGTTCTTGACATGCCCCCATCAACTTCAGGATGGAGGGGGGAGGAGTAGTGAGAGAGGCAATGACACTACCAACTTCTCCCCCTCTCCTCCCCACCCAAATCACCTCCTCCTATGACTAGATTGAAAAAGGCAGTACTTAAAGCCAAAGAAGAAGGCCAGAATTTGGGTAATTTGCAACTGGAAATGTATCCAGTGATTCAAGAGTTTGACTCTTCAGGTCAAGAAAGTAGAAAATATGTTCCTTTTGATATAAAAATCCTCAAAGACCAGAAAAAGGCTTGCACTCCAAGCTACATCAGCTTATGTTAAGATGTTATTACAGAATTTGGCTTATTAAGTCTTAACTGGTAGGGACTGGAAATCTATAGCAAGGACATGCTTAGAACATGGAAAAAATTGTTGTGGCTTCCTGAATATAGTGAGCTGTGTAGGATACAAGCCCAACAAAATAGTCATAGTGGACTTAATCCTAAAATCACCTGTGACTAACTAACAGGTATAGGTTCTTATGAAGAAATTTCAGTACAGATTAATTACCCCTTAGCAGTTCAGTACAGATTAATTACCTGTTAGTAGCTTATGGGAAAATTGCTGCTGCTGCTATCAAAGTATGGACTTCGCTGCCCAGTAAAAACGACAAGGATGAAGCCTTCACAAAAGTAACACAAGGGCCAAATGAACCTTTTGCTGATTTTGTGGGACATCTGCAGACAGCAATTGTATGTACTAATGGTGAAAATGCAGGAAAGCATTTATGATAAGGTAACTTGCTAAAGAAAATGCTAATGAGGTTTGTAGAAGTATTATACTAGGACTACACAAGGATGATCCTTTAAAGGAGATCATAAGATGCTGTTCCACAGTGAGCATGAATGCCTTTTATAACCAGGCTATGATGCAGAATTCCCAAAACCCAAACATGGAGAGACAGGGTCCCTTTTGGCAAGGGATTTCCAGATAGACTCATCAATGCTTTTAGTGTGGTGAAGTAGGGCATCTGAAAACTCAATGTTGGCATAGAGACAGAGTGAGAAAACAGGGTGGGAGAACAATACCCAAAACTCCATGTCCAAAATGCAAGAGAGGCTTCCATTGGGCATCAGAATGTAGACTGATTCAGGGAAATAGGATGAGGGGCCCAGCTCCAGGGCCCAAGACAAAAACACTTGGGCATGATGGCAGACAATGATGGCAGACCAGATATGACCAATTAGCCAGGAAACTATATGATGGGAGAAAGGGATTACAATTGGGGAGAATAGAATTGTATGCTGCTGGGACAACTGAGATACCCCCTGGAGAAGTGAAATCTGTTCCTCTCCAGCCTATGGATCCCTTGCCTCCAGGCACAGTAGGCTTGACCATTTCACCTCCTGAGAGCACTTACAAAACAGTGCCCATCCATACACTGATGTGGCAAACTGGGGAATGTGTAGATAATATCCCAGTCACTAATGCAAGTAGACAATGTGTGACTTATCAACCAGGAGAAGTAGTAGCATCAGGCTTACTGATACAGACTCCTAATAAGCAACCTGGTGATAATCACCCAGATTCTGCCTCCCAATAACAAAATCCATGAATATACTAGATAGCAGCTGTGACAACTGACCGACCTATGCTCATGATATATATAAATGGCATACAATTAGAAGTATTGATAGACACAGGTGCAGATTCTACAATCATTAGAGGTGCCAACTGGCCTAGTCACTGGTCAGAGATTAAGGCAGACACCTACATGTCTGGCGTAGGAGGATCAATAGCAGCTGAAGTTATTGCTACCACTTTGAGATGGATATTTGAAGGTGAAACAGGAGTTTTTACTCCTTTTATAGTAGAAAAAATACCCATCAATCTGAGGGGAAGAGACATTTTACAACAATTAGGATTAAAAATGAGTACCTCAATTTTTTAGGCAGGGCTGCTGTTGAAGGCATGACAACACTTTCACCTGTTCCTATCCAATGGAAAACTGATACACCAGTGTAGATAGAACCATGGCCCTTAGGTAGCAATAAAATTCAGGCCTTATTAGATATAGTACAGGAGCAACTTGACCAAGGACACTTAAAACCTTCTCTAAGTCCTTGGAATTCCCCAGTATTTATTGTAAGAAAGAAATCTGGAAAATGGAGGATGTTCACTGATTTAAGAAAGGTAAATGAATAGATTGAAACTATGGGAAATCTTCAGCCTGGGCTGCCATCTCCTACTCAGTTGCCTAGAGAATGGCCTCTTTGGGTTATAGACATTAAGGATTGTTTCTATTCTATCCCTCTGGATAAGGAGGATATGAAAACATTTGCCTTTTCAGTGCTCAGCGTTAACTTATCTGAGGCTTATAAAAGATATGATTGGACAGTTTTGCCACAGGGAATGAAAAACAGCCTTACTATGTGTCAAATATATGTTGCTGCTGCTCTTACTCCAGTAAGAAAAGCATTTCCAAAAGTTATGTACTTTTTTATTTCAAGAAGCTCAAGAACCTCATTTTAAATATTATCAGGCTGCTCGAGCTTTCCATTTTCAATTTGGAATAACAAGAGAGGAAGCAAGGATCATAGTAAAAGCCTGTACAGCTTGCCTTTCTTTCCATGCTCCTATACTGCCTCCAGGGAAAAACCCTCATGGTTTGAGACCCAATGAAATTTGGCAAATGGATGTGACCATTATAAATCTTTTGGTCAACTGTCTTTTATCCATGCTGTGGTACTTTTTCAGGATTCACTTTTGCAATACCAGCAGCAAAAGAGACAGCCCAAGTGGTCACTGAATTCCTTATATAAGCATTTGCAATTATGGGTGTGCCACAAGCCATAAAAACAGACAATGGTCCTGCATATACTTCTAAATATTTTGCACACTTTTGTGTACAATATAAGATTTTACACACTACTTGCATACCCTTTAATCCTCAAGGACAGGCAATAATAGAGAAAAGAAACATAGACATTAAGACGCTCCTCCAAAATCAAAAGAAAAAGGAAGCCACAGGTAACCCTAGAGAACTTCTAAATCTAGCTCTTTATACTATTAACTTCTTGATTTTTGACAAAGATGCACTGGCTCTGGCAGATAGGTTTTATAACCCACCGGAAGGGCAGTGTCCAGTGCGAGCAGCTCCACTATCTTTAGATAATCACCAGGTGATGTGGAGAGACCCAGAAAGTGGTGAATGGAAGGGACCAGATAGGCTAACTGCTTGGGGAAAAGGGTTTGCTTGTATCTTCACAGGTGGAGAAGGAATCAGACGGTGTCAACGAGCCGTATTAGCCTTGTCCATTGGAGAGAGACAGAGCAGACCCTTGAAACAAAGCAGAAGACCCAAGAAACATCAGATGGTTCCATTGCTGACTGTGCCCACCACTGAAAAAGCATGGCAGTTATAGTGTCTGACTCATGGACATCAAAAATTGTTAGACCTCAAAACCCTCAGGAATTATTGGATTCTCTGAGATATGATAAGACTGTTGTAGGACTTGAAAACCTTCAGGAATCATTGGATTTTCTGAGATATAATAAGACTGTTGTAGAACTTGAAAACCCTGAGGAATCATTGGATTTTCTGAGAAATGATAAGACTGTTGTAGGACTTCAAAATCTGCTGGGATCATTGGATTCCCCAACACATAAAAAGACTGTTGCAGGACTTCAAAAACTTGTGGGGATCATTGGATTCCCTGACATGTAATGTAATGGGCAATAGATTGGTTTTGGACTATTTCTTGGCTGCTGAAGAAGGTGTATGTGTGACTGTTGTTTACAAACCCTTCTTCTAGGACTTCTGGAAATCTCTTATAATACCATATTGATTTATATTGTTTGTTATATCACTACTTGCATATAAAATCCATGTCTATTGCACTGACTGTGGGGAGAGTTATCACTAATAGCCTGTGCGTTGTTGCTATGTGCTCGTGTAATACCTCCCATGCTGATGGGTTTGTGCATACATGTTTCTAATAAGAGCCTTCAGCCCAGAAACCCACTAGCAATCCCTACTTCCCTTTGGTGCTTTTCATCTCCCTTCCTGAGATGTAGGAGAGGTGTGATCATCTCCTTTTTAGTGCTTTCACCTCCCTTCCTGAGAAGTTTGTGTGTGTTTGTGTGGGGGTGATCACCTCATTTTTGGTGTTTTCACCTCTTTTTCCTGAGAAGTCAGGGATGGCATGACCACCTGTGTTCTAAAACAAAAGAAAGCAGGAGATGTAAAGGGCTAAAACTATTGAGTTGATGCACTGAGGTCAGGACTGCTGAACACTTGAAGCTAACTACCGATTGGACAATACTCTATGGGTATATGCTTAGAAAATGGTCCTTTCCACTATCTGTGCTGGTTCAATGATTGGCGTATACAGAGGATTGTAGAAGGGACTAGGGGATGAAGTAAGACGAGCCAGAGTCACACTTGGGTGGTAGATGAGGAGGAACACAGTGGCAGAGATTCTGCTTCCATTCTGTTCAATCCTGCCTCTAAGACCAAGAATAAAGACTAAGGACTTTTGCTTATCCTGACTCCACCTGATTCTGAGGTATCCTGGGTGCTAGCACGGTCGTTACAACTTGCCTCACAAATCCCTTTACTATAATTTACAGCAATAAATAGTATCAGATTTCATTACTTTCTTTGAATCACTCCCATTGATTTGTAAGAGTACTACTGTACTGTACTTACCACTGTAAGAGTACTACTACTACTAAGTTAACAATTACATACAACTTTGAGGTTTGTAAAGTATTGAATATATATGTTATTCACTATACTATAAGTTAAACTATACCTCTAGAAGTTAATGCTAGAGATGTATGCTAGTTCTAAAACATTTTTATCATTTGTTGCAATCTTATCCAATTCTTGAAGTCACAGACTTATAAACAAAGTAGAACTAGTCAAAAATACAGGAGAGAAAATCCAGCCTTCAACTGATAACGATCTAACAAAAACTGGAGAAACTAGTTCATTTCAGTTTAATCAGAAAAATCAGTTTTATCCGGTCAAAATCAAATGGTCTGAGTAGATCTAGTTTCAGTAGGAGCTTACTCTCATGATTATGTTGTAATAGTGAATGAAAATGTTATTTAATTATTGTTTGTTAACAATTAATCTTCTCTTAATTGTATTTATGATGAATTCTTTATCAGGTAAATTTTCAATATTAATATAATGTTCACAGAAAAGATGTTAGGCCAATAAAAAGTAATAGAATTAACTCTAACTTATGATATCTGGGGATGATGGCAGTGGGAATGGCCAGAAAAGAATATATATATATATATATATATATATATATATATATATATATATATATATATATATATATATATATATATATTATAAGAATTAAATCAGTAGTGTTGGATAATATAATACCTTGCCTAACATAACAAGAAAAAAATTTAAATGTTAGAGGGAATGTGGGAAAATTAGATACTAAAGCACTCATAGGAAAGTTGTGAACTAATCTAATTATTTCTTGGAACAATCTACAACTATGCTCAAAGGGCTATAAAACTATGTATAAAACTATGTACACTCTTTTAGCCCAGCAATATCACTATAAAGTTTGTATCCCAAAGAGAAAAAAGGAAAAGAAGTATGATCTATATGTACAAAAAATATTGATAGCAGTTCATTTTGTAATGGCAAAGAATTAGAAATTGAGGTGATGTACATAAATTGGGGAATAGCTGAATAAGTTGTGATATTTGATTGTGATGAGATACTATTGTGCTATAAGAAATCATATGCAGGATACTTTTAGAAAAACCTAGGAAGACTTATAAGAACATGAAATCTGAATAATTTGGTAAAAATTATTGTACACAGGACTAGTAACATTGTGCAATGATCAATTCTGAATTATGCAGCTATTTTGTTCAAAATAATTATCCACAATAATTCCCAAGGAATTTTGATTAAAAAAAATTATATTCACCCTTGGGAGAGAATGGATGGGGTCTGAATCCATATTGAAGCATAAATTTTCTTTTTGTTTTTATTGCTTTTTCCTACCCAACATGGTTAACAACAATGTGTTTCGCATAATTTAACATGTAAATATAGATTACACATTTTATTCATCAATAGCTGTTGGCATGTTGGGAGGGAAGGAGAAAATGTAAAATTCAAAATTTTAAAAACTCAAAATAATGATTTTAAAAAAGATTTTGAAAGGAAATAGATTTTAACTAGTATTCCCTAATTATATATAGCAAAAAGACAAGAGCACCAAAGGAGTCTATGGGTAAAGAAGTTACCTTTCATTGTCTCATCAATGAGTCTGTTGTACTATCAATTTTTGAGTCATAATCACTAACATATGTGATCTCTTAAAATAGTCCAACAGTCCATAATCAAAGAGCCATTTTTTCATATGAACAAGTTGTAACAAACATAAAAATACTCAATTGGTCATAAATTGCTCTTGGCGCTCCTCCATCTTTTAATATACATTGTTACCAACATTGACAGCTTTTTAAGAAAGGAAACAAAATGTAATAAAACATGATGAGGAAAATGGTCAAGGTTATAAATTTAAAATAGGCAAGCATACCAAACATGTGTAGAGTTAGAATATATCTTAATATAAGACGATGGTAATATTTTCTCTTCTCTTTCATTCACATGGAATTCCACATGGATAGCCATGTTAGGATTTCAGCGCAACTCCCACATATGAAAGAGACAAAACTATTTTCCACTATGCCAACAAATCTTTTTAAGTGTTTATGAGTACATAACATATGAGAAAATGGATTAAATATTTTTAAGAATGGACTAGATTATAATATTAAGGAATGTTACATTAAAATCTCATTGGATTAGCATATGTGATTGAAACACCCCAGTAGACTACTGCAAGGTAAAATGCTGAAATATTTTGATTCACCACTGTTTTTGAAAGACCTGGAGAAAATATATGACTCTGATGCTTCATATGCTCGATATTTGGCAAAATACACTTATAAAGTTGAGGAATTTACAAATGTCTTATAAACATCTGTGATGTACAAAACTGGAGAAAGAAAAGAAGTCCAACAAGGATAAAATAAGAATAAGGACATAGTACTTAGCAATTTGATAAGTGAAAATAGTGATGTTTTTATGGCAAAAAAGAATGTACTATTTCTCCATAATAAAAATATTATATGAAACAATGTCTCTTTACAAATTCTCTTTACAAATCTCCTCTCAATATATGATAATGATCTGCAGTTTTCCATACTAGCAGACAATCTCCTTTCAAGCATGGAAAATGCATGCATCTTCTCAACATATAATATTATCCAGCCCTTTGTTACAGGCAATATCGTATTTTTCAGTGCATCTGTGATAGAAAAATGCTAAGTATGACTGAATGGTTTGAAACCTAACCATGTTCATGAGGACAACTGTCTGTTCATTTTCCCCAAAAATATCAAATGTGTTATTGTCCTATTTACTTTTTAATGGGAAAAATTCATCTTTATGTCGAGAGCTACTGTAAAATATTCTTAAATAAATATAAACATTGTGCAGAATATTCAAAGGGTAGGTCAGAATAGAAAAACAAAACATATCTTAACAGAACACATAAATCAAATTGAAAGATATAATAGATCCTCTTAACTTATAAGGGTTTTTCATAGGAAAGACGAACAGCACTATATCTCTATAAAAGACAAATTTTTTTTTCTTTTTTCTCTTTGTGGAAAAGTAAGCTTGATTTTAAATTGTTTTAATTAGAAGAAAACCCATAAAGCATTTTTGATGAATCATTTTTAATGACATGAAAAACCAAACACATTTATTTAATGCATATATTTCAAACCTTTCAATTGTCCTTTCAATTTCTTTCATCAGAAACAATGTTGTGGAATAGTTTTAGCATTCACACATTTCAAACTATTTACAAAGATCTCTACATTTTGTCAATAAGTGGGATGAAGATAACACTGTTAATAATATTTCATCATATTTATAAATTATTTTATATAATTATCCTGAAATATTTTGTAGACATTAACTCATTTTAAGAATTAATAAAACAGGTTGTTGGCAAACATTATCATCAACACTTACATAATTTTAAGGCATATGTGTATGATTTATTCTTTATTTTTGTGGCTGTCCTATTTGCTATATTTCACAGAAACACAGTTGTACCAGATATTAGAACAGAGATATCACCAATTCCTTCCACTTACCAATCAAATTTTCTCCATCAATTAACCGTTAGGAGTGCTTAACATAGAAATTAGAGTTTAATAAGCACATAATAAATGTTTTTTTTATCATCTAAAATAATTTGATAAACTTCCTCTATTATGTTTTTTATGAAGTTTGTTTTTGTGTTTAAATGTTTTTATTTTCCCCAGTTACATGTAAAACATTTTGTTTTGTTTTGTTTTTTATTTTGTAATAACTTTTTATTGACAGAACCCATGCCAGGGCAACTTTTTACATTATCCCTTGCACTCTCTTCTGTTCCAATTTTCCCCCTCCCTCCCTCCACTCCCTCTCCTAGATGGCAAGCAGTCCTATATATGTTAAATATATTGCAGTATATTCTAGATACAATATATGTATGCAGAACTGAACAGTTCTCTTGTTGCACAGGGAGAATTGGATTCAGAAGGTAAAAATAACCCGGGAAGAAAAACAAAAATGCAAATAGTTTACATTCATTTCCCAGTGTTCTTTCTTTTGGTGTTGCTTCTTCTGTCCATCTTTGATCAAGTGAAACTGAGTTAGGTCTCTTTGACTAAGAAATCTACTTCCATCAGAATACATCTTCATAAAGTATTGTTGTTGAAGTATATAATGATCTCGTGGTTCTGCTTATTTCACTTAGCAGCAGTTCATGTAAGTCTCTCCAAGCCTCTCTGCATTCATCCTGCTGGTCATTTCTTACAGAACAATAATGTTCCATAACTTTCATATACCACAATTTACCCAACCATTCTCCACTTGATGGGCATCCATTCAATTTCCAGTTTCTAGCCACTACAAACAGGGCTGCCACAAACATTTTGGTACATACAAGTCCCTTTTCCTTATTTAGTAATTATCTGGGATATAAGCACAGAAGTAACACTGTTGGATCAAAGGGTATGCACAGTTTGATAACTTTTGGGGCATAATTCCAGATTGCTCTCCAGAATGACTGGATTCATTCACAACTCCACCAACAATGAATGCATCAGTGTCCCAGTTTTCCCGCATCCCCTCCAACATTCATCATTATGTTTTCCTGTCATCTTAGCCAATCTGATACTTGTGTAGAGATATCTCAGAGTTGTCTTAATTTGCATTTCTCTGATCAATAGTGATTTGGAACACTCTTTCATATGAGTGGTAATAGTTTCAACTTCATCATCTGAAAACTGTCTGTTCATATCCTTTGACCATTTATCAATTGGAGAATGGCTTGATTTCTTATAAATTAGAGTCAATTCTCTAAATATTTTGGAAATGAGGCCTTTATCAGAACCTTTAACTGTGAAGATGTTTTCCCAGTTTGTTGCTTCCCTTCTAATCTTGTTTGCATTAGTTTTGTTGTACAAAGGCTTTTTAATTTGATATAATCAAACTTTTCTATTTTGTGATCAGTAATGGTCTCTAGTTCATCTTTGGTCACAAATTTCTTTCTCCTCCACAAGTCTGAGAGATAAACTATCCTATATTCCTCTAATTTATTTGTAATCTCATTATTTATGCCTAAATCATGGACTCATTTTGATCTTATCTTGGTATATGGTGTTAAGTGTGGGTCCATGCCTAATTTCTGCCATACTAATTTCCAGTTATCCCAGCAGTTTTTATCAAATAATGAATTCGTATCCCAAAAGTTAGGATCTTTGGGTTTGTCAAACACTAAATTTCTATAGTTGTCTATTCTGTCTTGTGAACCTAACCTATTCCACTGATCAACTAATCTATTTCTTAGCCACTATCAAATGGTTTTGGTGACTGCTGATTTATAATATAGTTTTAGATCAGGTACAGCTAGGCCACCTTCATTTGATTTTTCTTCTCATTAATTCCCTTGAGATTCTCGACATTTTATTATTCCATATGAATTTTGTTGTTATTTTTCTAGATCATTAAAATATTTTCTTGGAAGTCTGATTGGTATAGCACTAAATAAATAGATTAGTTTAGGGAGTATTGTCATCTTTATTATATTTGCTTGGCCTATCAAAGAGCACTTAATTTTTTCCAATTATTTAAGTCTGACTTTATTTGTGTAGAAAGTTTTTTGTAATTTTGCTCTTATAATTCCTGACTTTCCTTTGGTAGATAGATTCCCAAATATTTTATGCTATCAACAGTTATTTTGAATGTAATTCCTCTTTGTATCTCTTGCTGTTGAAATTTTTGGTGATGTATTAAAATGCTAAGGATTTATGTGGATTTATTTTGTATCCTGCTACTTTGCTAAAGATATGAATTATTTTTAATAGCTTTTTAGTAGAATCTCTGGGGTTCTCTAGGTATACTATCATATCATCTGCAAAGAGTGATAGTTTGATTTCCTCATTGCCTACTCTAACTCCTTTAATCTTTTTCTCGACTCTTATTGCAGAGACTAGTGTTTCTAATACAATATTAAATAATAATGGTGATAGTGGGCCACCTTGCTTCACTCCAGATGTTACTGGCAAAGATTCCAGTTTTTCCCCAGTGCATATGATGCTTACTGATGGTTTTAAATATATGCTCCTGACTATTTTAAGGAAAAGTCCATTTATTCCTATACTCTCAAGTGTTTTTATTAGGAATGGACGTTGAATTTTATCAAATGCTTTTTCTGCATCTTTTGAGATGATCATATGTATTTTGTTTGTTTGGTTATTGATATAGTCAATTATGCTAATAGTTTTCCTAATACTGAACCAGCCCTTCATTCCTGGTATAAATCCTACTTGGTTATAGTGTATTATCCTGGGGATAATTTTCTGTAATCTTTTTGCTAGTATTTTATTTCATATTTTAGCATCAATATTCATCAGGGAGATTGGTCTATAATTTTCTTTCTCTATTTTCAACCTATCTGGTTTAGGTATCAGTACTATGTCTGTGTCATAAAAGGAGTTTGGTAGGACTCCTTCAATCCCTATTTTTTCAAATAGTTTATTTAGCATTGGAGTTAATTGTTCTTTAAATGTTTGGTAGAATTCACATGTGAATCCATCTGGTCCTGGGGATTTTTTCTTAGGGAGTTGGTTAATAGCTTGTTCTATTTCTTTTTCTGAGATGGGACTGTTTGGGATATTTACTTGTTCCTCTGTTAGTCTGGGCAAGCTATATTTTTGAAGGTATTCTTCCATTTCATTTAAGTTGTCGAATTTACTGGCATAAAGTAGGGCAAAGAAACTCCTTATTGTTGGTCTAATTTCCTCTTTGTTAGTGGCGAGTTCTCCCTTTTCATTTTTAAGACTAACAATTTGATTTTCCTCTTTCCTTTTTTAAATCAGATTTACTAAGGGTTTGTCTATTTTGTTGTTTTTTTCATAGACCCAACTCTTAGTTTTATTAATTAATTCAATAGTTTTTTTTTTGTTTTTTCAATTTTATTGATCTCTCCTTTTATTTTTAGAATTTCAAGTTTAGTGTTTGACTGGGGGGTTTTAATTTGTTTCTTTTCTAGCATTTTTAGTTGTAAGCCCAATTCATTGACCTTTTCTTTCTCTATTTTATGCAAGTAGGCCTCCAGAGATATGAGATTTCCCCTTATTACCACTTTGGCTGCATCCTATACATTTTGGTATGATGTCTCATTATTGTCGTTTTCTTGGGTGAAGTTATTCATTATATCTATGGTTTGCTCTTTCACCCAATCGTTCTTTAGTATGAGATTATTTAGTTTCCAATTATTTTTTGGTCTACTTTCTCCTGGCTTTTTGTTGAATGTATTTTCATTGCATCGTGATCTGAAAAGGATGCATTTACTATTTCTGCCTTACTGCATTTGAATTTTGAGGTTTTTATGTCCTAATATATGGTCAATTTTTGTATAGGTTCCATGAACTGCTGAAAAGAAAGTGTACTCCTTTCTGTCTCCATTACGTTTTCTCTATCATATCTATCATATCTAACTTTTCTAGTATTCTATTTACCTCTTCGACTTCTTTTTTATTTATTTTGTGATTTGATTTATCTAATTCTGAGAGTGCAAGCTTGAGATCTCCCACTATTATAGTTTTGCTGTCTATTTCTTCTTGCAGCTCTCTTAATTTCTCTTTTAAGAATTTAGATGCTATACTACTTAGTGCATATATGTTTAATATTGTTATTGCTTCATTATCTATGCTTTAGCAAGACATAGTGCCTTTCCTTATCTCTTTTAATTAGATCAATTTTTGCTTTTGCTTGATCTGAGATCAGGATAGCTACCCCCTGCTTTTTTGACTTCACCTGAAGCATAGTAGATTTTGCTCCAACCTTTTACCTTCACTCTGCATGCATCTCCCTGCTTCAGGTGTGTTTCCTGTAAACAACATATTGCAGGATTCTGGCTTTTATTCCATTCTTTTAACCGCTCCCTCTTTATGGGGGAATTTACCCGTGTAAAACATTTTTTATATTTGTTTTAAATTTTTTTCATTATCAGATTCTCCTCCTTTGTAGTTATGAAAAACTTTCCATAAAATTCATGCTGCAAAAATCCCCCAAAAAACCATCATGATAAAAAGCAAGAAAATATAAAAACATGCTTCAATCTGCATTCAGATAGAATCAGTTCTTTCTTTAGGTGTGGATAGTATTTTTCATCATGGTTCCTTCATAGTAGCTTTGGATCGTTGTATTGCTGAGAAAGCAAAGTCATTTTATAGGTGATCATCCCACAGTTTTGCCATTACTATACATATATAGTACATTTCACTTTACTGGAGCTCATGGAGAAGTTTCCAAGTATTTCTGATAGCATTCTGCTAATCAACTTTATAGAACGATAATATTTCTTTTTAACTACATATCACAATTCATTCAGCTATTCCCCATGTGAAGGAAATTTTTTAATTTCCTTTCTTTGTCCTGAGAAAGGAGCTATTATAAATAGTTTTATATTTTTCTTTTTCTTTTTTTTTTTTTAGCCTTTTTGAAATTCATGGCTAATATTGGTATTGTAAGGTCAAAGGTCATGATTTTATAACCCTTTCAGCATGGATCATATTTTTTATCACTTATAAATTGGGGAACAGTTCTAATTTATTATTTTTTTTTTACTAATTTGACTCAGTTTCCTAAATAGTTGAGAAATGAGTGCTTCAAACTTGCTTGCTTCAAAACTTGCTTAAAAAATTTTTATATAAGTATACATCCTAAGTATACATTCTCTTTATTTATTATGTTCTCTCTTTCCTATACCTATATCTATGACATATATTTTTTGAGCACATGGTAGAGTTTTACGTTTTTCTTTTAAAATTTACTCTTGCTTGAGTTGATATCACTCTAGTCTCAATGAGAATCACTGTTCATCTTTAACAATAATAGCATATGGGGTGAATAGGTGGCGCACCAGCCCTGAAGTCAGGAGGGCTTGAATTCAAATTTGGTCTCAGACACTTAAAACTTACTATCTGTGTGACCCTAGGCAAGTCACTTAATCCCAATTGTCTTAGCAATAATAATAATAATAATAATAATAAAATAATTATATAACTACATTAAATTTCATCATTTACAAAGCATTTTTTTTCCATTGTATGACTGAATCCTATCCCTATTGTGCAGTAGACATTGTGTTAATGGCAAGCCCCACTTTCTAGACAAAGAAATGGTAATGTTAAATAATGTTTCTACATACCACAGAAATTAAGTTATCAAGCTGAGAAGAAATCCCAGGTCATTTAATTTCAAGTAGATTTTCCTTCTACACTCATAAAAATATTATTTAATTGTTATAAAAATTTTAATTTATATTTATAATTATAATATGTTTAATTGTGATAATATTTATATTTATGTTATATGTTATAAAAGTTAGAAATAATAAAATGAACAAATAAAAATAAAAACAACAAAAAAGCATTTTTCAAATTAATTTTTATAGTTGATGGTTTTTCCATTTCTGTGTAAAGGTGAGAATGCTTTTAAAAAGAAGGGTAATTACATTTGTTTGTAGCTTGTGGTACAGCTTCACTCACACATAGAATTCTAAAAGAGTTATTTCAAGTACAAGGCACTCAGCAGCCACTCCAAAGCATAGCTAATACTTCTACTAAAGTGTGTGCTATTGTGACAAGCAAAGGGTATATTAGCTTAAATCCAAATCATTATATATGTGGCCTAGGAAATAATATGAAAAGAATACTGGAATATGACTGTGGGGCATTCTTCCCTAGGTTTACAATCTCTTTCTGCCAACAGAGGTTGAGCACAGACAGTCATTCAAATCAACTGGGATTTATTAATTGCCTATTATATGTCCAGAACTGTGCTGGACACTGGCAATATTAAAAAAAAAAAAAAAAAAAAAAAAGCAAGACAATATATTTTTTAAAACACTCACCAAAAGAGTCCTTGATTTCAGAGAACTAACAGTCTAATGCAGAAGGCAACAAAGAAACAACTGCAAACAAACAAGATATATAGAGTTATGTGTAAGATATATTTTGCATAGATAAAAGATACAATATATATAAACTGGGAGTAGACTCAGAGAGAAGGCATTAAGGTTACTAGAGGTAGTAAAGACTTTTTAATAGTGTGGTTTTTGCTAATGTGTGAAGGAAGCCAGTGAATCTAAGAGGTGGAGAATATGAGGCAGAGAGAAAGAGAGAGACAGGCAAACAGACAGAAAAAGACATGATAGACAGTCTGTGAACTATCAGGACTGGGAAATGGAATGATGTTTGCAGAACTGAGTTTGTACAATTTCTTTTTTTTCTTTTTTTTCATAATTATAACATTTTATTGACAGAATCCATGCCTGTGTAATTTTTTACAACTTTATCCCTTGCACTCACTTCTGTTGTGACTTTTCCCTTCCCTCACTCCACCCTTTCCCTTAGATGGCAAGCAGTCTTATACATACATATATATATATATATATGTATATATATATATATATATATGTATATATATATACATATTTATATATATATATATATTATATATATATATATATATATATATATATATATTCTTTTTTTTAATTATAATAACTTTTTATTGACAGAACACATGCCAGGGTAATTTTTTTACAACATTATCCCTTGCACTCACTTCTGTTCCAATTTTCCCCCTCCCTCCCTCCACCCCCTCCCCCAGATGGCAAGCAGTCCTATATATGTTAAATATGTTGTAGTATATCCTAGATACAATATATGTATGCAGAACTGAACAGTTCTTGTATTGCACAGGAAGAATTGGATTCAGAAGGTAACAATAACCAAGGAAGAAAAACAAAAATGCAAACAGTTTACATTCATTTCCCACTGTTCTTTCTTTGGGTGTAGCTGCTTCTGTCCATCATTGATCAACTGAAACTCAATTAGATCTCTTTGTCGAAGAAATCCACTTCCATCAGAATACATCCTCATACAGTATCGTTGTTGAAGTATATAATGATCTCCTGGTTCTGCTTGTTTCACTTAGCATCAGTTCAAGTAAGTCTCTCCAAGCCTTTCTGTATTCACCCTGCTGGTCATTTCTTATAGAACAATAATATTCCATAATATTCATATACCATAACTTACTCAGTCATTCTCCAATTGATGGGCATCCATTCATTTTCCAGTTTCTAGCCACTACAAACAGGGCTGCTACAAACATTTTGGCACATACAGGTCCTTTTCCCTTCTTTAGTATCTCTTTGGGGTATAAGCCCAGTAGTAGCCCTGCTGGATCAAAGGGTATGCACAGGAGTTTGTACAATTTCTAACAACTAGCCATTTCTTCTGGAGAGGAAAAGACAAACACACACACACACACACACACATACACACACACATTTAATTCTCATTTGTAGCATTTCCTCATCACTTTCTTAAAGCAAGTCAATCAGTAAAACAAGAAACACTAGATTTGTAGAATTTTCAAATTTCATTTTGATGAATGTTTATGCAAAAATTTAACAATTTTTCTTTGTTCAAGTGTGTCTAACTCTTGCCTGATCATATATAAACAAAAGAAAGAAATTCAGTGATATTAATTCTCAGAGTAAGTAGAGGAGAGTAAAACTACTTGACCAAGTCCCATGAAGCATTTCTGAAGTAATTATGTACCAGTATGAGTGCTAAGAGCTGAAGACAGAAAGTCAACAGTTAAAAGTTCTGACATTTGGAAGGTCACATTCTAATACAAAACAAAAATGACTATATCTGAGATATAAACGTAAATAGAAGACAGTCTCATTCAGAAAGAAAATAAAAGTCAAGAAAGACAAGTGCACATGGTAATTGAGAATAGAAGCTAGTCTTCTTGGATAAGGTAGGTTATAATTGGAGAAATGAAATTTTAAAGGTAACTAGGGAAGATGAAACGTAGAGATGAAGATGGAGAATGTCCAGGCAGGGCAGAGTGTATGGGCCAAAACTCTGAACTTGAAACAAGGATTCTTACAAGGTACTACATGCAATTGATGATACAATGATTATCTAGTTTAGCATGGTGCTTAATAGTTCTCTAAGTTCCGTATGATTGATTTAATCTTATAACAAATAATGATTTCCTAGCGATATAATGACTGATTTATACTCAGTATAGGTCACATAAGCTAGGAGCCTCAGCCAGGTTCATTCTGAGCTAGAGAGCTAGAGAAGACAAGCAGACTGGAGGCTCAAGTATAAACCCTTGGACTCAGAATCATTCATCCCATCTCACACTACCTTGGTGGTGGGCTCTTTTCCTTAGTTTCTCCATTGAAACCAAGACTCCAGAAGGCCTTTAAGAAAGCTAATCAGGCCCCAGGAAAGGAGACAAGACTTTGAAAGAGATAGTAAAGGATTTGGACTTTAACCCCTGGCTACTTTTGTGGTGATTACTCTGAAGTGAAAAGAAGGCTGCTGTAGAGAGCCCCAGGAAAACCGAACAGAGAACATTACAACAGAGAATCAACAAAAATAGACATTATCTGGAGAAAAAGTGATCTGTTCTAGAAATTTTAAAAGGAACAGAAGCTAAAGGTTATAGGGAAAAGGTTATAAAGGAAAGTAAATTCTAAGAATAATGGACAGATAGCAAGCATAAGATTTGTAATGGTTTAAATATCAAACATCACTTCATATTTGATCAAGGAAGTAACAGGGAGCTACTGGAGCTTATTAAAAAGAGCATAGATATATTAAAATATGCTTTTGGAGAATGATTTGGTGACTGAGAATAAGATGGATTATAATGACAAAAATTTGAGAAAAAGTGATTAACTAGTAGGTTATAGCAGTAGAATAGGCATGGAGTTATGACAAAGTCCAACAGGATGGCAATTGTGTAGGTAGATACAAAGGTACATAAATGGGATACATCGTGAAGTTAAAAATAATAATATGGCAACAAAATGGATATGGGCAACATTTATGAGTAAGGAACTGAGAATGCTGTATTTGGAAGTCTTTATTACTAAGAAGATGGTGGTATTCTTGAAAGTAATAGAAAAATTTTGAAAGTCAAAGGGATTTGGAGGACAATTTTTTGAACAGATTATATATATATATATATATATATATATATATATGTGTGTGTGTGTGTGTGTGTGTGTGTGTATATGTGTGTGTGTGTGTGTGTGTGTGTGTGTGTGTGTATATATATATATATATATATATATATATATATATATATATATATAAATGTGAACAATTTTTATTTTTACATTTAAGGCAGACTTTTTTATGAAGACTTTGTTTTCCCAAAAAACATATGCATGGATAATTTTCAACATTCACCCTTGTGAAACTTTGTGTTCCAAATTTTCTTCCTTTCTTCCTCTCAATCCCATTAGTACATGGCAAATAATCCAATATATAGTAAACATGTACAATTTTTCCATGTATATTTCCACAAATATCATGCTGCACAAGAAGAATCAGATCAAAAAAGGAAAAAACAAAATGCTATAAAATAACAACAATAATTGTTAAATTTTTGCATAAACATTCATCATCAAAATGAAATTTGACAATTCTACAGATCTGGTGGAGAAATGCTACAAATGAGGATTAAGTGTGTGTGTGTGTGTGGGGTGTGTGTGTGTCTTTTCCTCTCCAGAAGAAATGACTGGTTGTTAGAAATTGTACAAATTCAGTTCTGCAAACATCATTCTATTTCCCAGACCTGATGGTTGTACAAATAACAACAACTATGTTGTGATTCGTATTCTATTCCCACAGCCTCTGGGTTCAGATGGTTCTCTTCATCACAAGATCATTGGAACTGGCCTCATTCATCTTATCGTTGGAAAGAGTCCCATCCAGAAGAAATTGATCCCAAATAACATTGCTGTGTACAATGATCTCTTGGTTCTACTCATTTCACTTAGCATAAGTTCATGTCGGTCTCTCCAGGCCTCTCTAACTCATCCTGCTGATCATCTCTTATAGAACAATAATATTCCATACCATTCATATACATAACTGATTCAACCATTCTCCAACCTGATGAGCATCCACTCAGTTTCCAGTTTCTTGCCACTGTAAAAAAGGCTGCCACAAACATTTTTGCACATGTGATCCTTTTCCTTTTTTTTTAAGCTCCCTTTGTGATATAGGCCCAGTAATACTGCTGGGGCAAAGGAAATGGACAGTTTGATAACTTTTTGAGCATAGTTTCAAATTGCTCTCCAGAATGGCTGGATCAGTTCATAATTCCACCAACAATATATTAGTGTCCCAGTTTTCCTATATCTCCTCCAACATTCATCATTATCTTTTCCTATCATCTTAGCCAATCTGAGAGGTATGTTGTGGTTCCTCAGACTTGTCTTAATTTGCATTTCTCTGATCAATAATGATTTAGAGCATCTTTTAATATTACTAGAAATAGTTTCAATTTCTTCATTTGAAAATTATCTGTTCATATTCTTTGGCCATTAACCAACTAGAAAAGTCTTGAGAAATGCTGTTTTTCAACAAGTTGTCATTAAAGGGTGATTTTGTTAAGAATAACTTGGGAAAAACAAGATGAAAGGAAATACAGAATTAGGAATTTATCTATGAATGTAAATGCAATGAATTGTCCCATAAAATGGAAGCAGAAAACAGATTGGATTAAAAGCCAGAATTCTACAACAGTTCTTTACAAGAAACTCATTTAAAGCTTAAGTATACATTCAGAGAATAGTAAAAAAGCTAGAGAAGAATCTATTATGGTTCAGCTGAAGTAAAGAAAAGCAGGGGTCATGATCCTTATCTCAGATCAAACAAAAGTTAAAATAGATCTAATTAAAAGAGATAAGGAAGGAAGCTACATCTTGCTAAAGGATACCATAAACAAAATCAAAACTAAACATATATGTACTAAATTGTATAGCATCCAGATTCCTAGAGGGGAAGTTAAGAGAATTGTAAGAAAAATTAGAAACCAAATTCTCAACCTTGTTCTCTCAGAAATAGGTAAACCAAACCACAAAATAAATAAAAAAGAATTTAAGGAGGTAAGTAGCAATTCTAGAAAAAATAGGTATGATATACTTTTGGAGAAAAGTGAATGGAAACAAAAAGGAATATACTTTTTTTCTTGGTGGTAGACTGAATCTATACAAAACTTGATTATGTATTAGGGCATAAGAACTTCCATATCAAATACAGAAAAGCAGAAATAATAAAGTTTTTTTTTTTTTTCAGATCATGATGCAATAAAAATTACATGCAATCAAAGGCCAGGGGAAAATAGAACAAAAGTTAATTGAGAACTAAAAGTATATAGGGCCAGAATTCTGGAAAGGTATACTTGCATCAAGGATAGCAGGTTGCTTATAGTTAAGCACCTACTCAGGTGACTGATGGGATAATAGTTTTCTAGTAAAAAGTATGCTTAATGTGGATGTAATGATGTAATCATTCTAGTGGCCATATATCTAGTACAATATGGTGATGTAATGATTTCACAGATTAGCACATGCTCAGTGATGTAATTATATTGAAGTATTTAAGGTCTGAGAGGACTGGGAACAAAAGTCTCAGATACAGAGGAGAGTCTCAGACATAGAGGAGACATAGATGAGTCTCAGACATAGACATAAGAGAAGATTCCAGACTCCATCTTTAACCAGTTTCTAGGCAGCTCTCCTGTCTTCATCATTTCTCCACCTAAATACCAAGGCCAATCCAGAGAACCTCCAGAAAGCTAGTCCAGACATTATATTTTGGTGCCCTAAATGTGGGGCCCTAGACATGAGACCCTACACTCAGCAGCTTGACTAACACAATTGAAAAGTTCAGCGGAGAGGTCCCTGTGACCCAGGAATAGAGTGAGTATAAAAATAAACAAGCAGGAAACTTTGATAAGGGCTAAACTATTCACTTTTTTTTTCAGCTGAAATGGGGCAAATACTAAGAAAAGACCCTCCCAAATCCCAAGAAAAGTATATACCATGCATAGTTAGCTTAATAGAGAAGCAAGATTTGTTGGTAACTCACTGGATTCTTGAATATGTTAAAGTACACATCTCCTTGGCTATCCAAGAAAGGAAAATTAGAGCGAGATATGTGGGAAATGGTGGGAGAACAACTAATTGAATATTACAAAGCTATGGGTCCTGATTCGGTTCCTGAGAAAACATTCCTTATGTATAGTATAATACAATTGGCTTTAAAGAATCCCACAAATTCTAAAAAAAGGAAAAGTTTTAAGGTGGACAGCCAGACAATTGAAGAGTGAGAAAAAAGAGCAGGAGGGGGATAATACTGACAAAGCAGCTGAAAAAGATGGAGAGTAGGACAAGAAAGCAGTTAAGTACATCACTGATGAATTGAAGGGGAGTGGTGTTTCTCACTTTCACAACTCAGTTTTACCTCCACCTCCACCTGAACAGGCGCCCTTAGAGCATTCCCCATCTCCTGACCTTTGTCCCTCAATTTTGCCTTCTTGGGTGGAGGGAGGAGGAGGAGTGGGAATGGCAGTGATACCCTCGGCACCACCCATGCAGCAGCTTTGTCCACCCCCTATGACACCTTTTATATCAATGCACAAATTAATGTATGCTGTGAAAACATCCTAGAGTGGCAGATTTTATTGCCACAGCTCCAAATTTTACACACAGGTCTCCATTAAAGATAACCCAGTTATTACATAATTGGCAATGGATTTTTGAAGAAAAGGTTTCTAAGGTTCTTCTTAAAGGAACAATTATCTTTATGGATGCAACATTTATGCTATATACTCTCATGACGTAACTATAAAGAGAATAGTCAGAACTCCTTTTCAATCCACCCAGGAGAATGAATGTTATGCAATCATGCTCACTCTTACTTATTATCCTGGAGATGTAAATGTAATATCTGATTCAACCTATTCAGTAGGTGTGGTACAAAGAATTGCCACAACTCAAATGAAATTCGTAGCTTTGAATATATATCACTTGTTTAAGGAACTTCAACAGCAAGTGAGAAAGCATCAAGGTAAGTTTTATATCTTGCATGTACACTCTTATAGTGGACTTCCAGGTCCTATTTTTTATGGAAATTCAAAGACAGATGGCCTTCTAACCATACTGGTCAATACTCCTTTATTTCAGGAAGCCCAAGAATCTCATTCTAAATATCATCAGGCTGCTCAAGCTTTACATTTGCAATTTGGGATAACAAAAGAGGAAGCTAGGTGCATAGTAAAAGACTGCACTTCTTGCCTTCCTTTCTACACTCCTACACTTCCTCCAGGGAAGAATCTTTGTGGTTTGAGACCCAGTGAAATTTGGCAAATGGATGTGACCCATTATAAACCTTTTGGTCTTCTGTTTTTTATCCATGTTGTAGTAGACATCTTTTCAGGATTTACTTTTGCAATACCAGCAGCAAAAGAGACAGCCCAAGTGGTCACTGAATTCCTTATACAAGCTTTTGTAATCACGGGTGTGCCACAAGCAATAAAAACAGATAATGGATTTGCATATTCTTCCAAACATTTTGTACACTTTTGTGAACAGTATCAGATTTTACACATCACTGGCATACCTTAATTCTCAAAGACAGGCAACAATAAAGAAGAGAAACAGAGACATCAAGATGTTCCTTTAAAAACAAAAGAAAGGGGGAGCCACAGATAACCCTAGAGAACTTTTAAATTTAGCTCTTTATGCTATGAATTTTTTGATTTTTGATAAAGATGCATTGACTCCAGCAGATAAGTTTTATAATCCACTGAAAGGGCAGTGTCCAGTGTGAGCAGCTCCACTATCTTTAGACAATTGCCAGATGATGTGGAGAGATCCTGAAAGTGGTGAATGGAAGGGACCAGGTAGGTTAACTGCTTGGGGGAGAGGGTTTGCATGTAGAGAAGGAATCAGATGGGTGCCAATGAGCCATATTCACCTTGTCCATTCAGAGAGAGATAATAGAGAAGACTCTTGAAACAAAGTAGAAGACCCAAGAAACATTGGGTGGTTCCATTGCTGACTGTGCCCACAATTGAAAGAGCATGGCAATTATGACAATTGATTCATGAACATTAAAAATTGTTAATCAGACTGATACAGGAGTATAAAACCAGAAGGGATCATTGGATTCCCTGAGACATGATGAGACTGTTGCAGGATCTCAAACTCTGCAGGAAACATTGGATTTCCTGACACATGAAGTAATGGACAATAGATTGGTTTTGGTCTATTTTTTGGCTGCTATAGGAGGTGTATGTGTGATTATTATTTATATATCCTCCTTCTGGGATGTATGGACATGCATATTCATATTGTTTGTTTTATCACTATGTTGATTCATGCTGTTTGTGCTTATGTAATAGCTCCCATCCTAATGGATTTATGAATACCTGTTTCATTTTCAGCCCAGATGAAACCTTCTAACAATATCTGATTTGACCTTTGGTGTTTTCATCTCCCTTCATGAGAAATCAGGGAGTGGGTGATCACCTGTGTTCTAAAACAAAAGAAAGCAGGAAATGTAGAGCATAGGAACTCTGAAAAGGTGTACTTAAATCTAGGATAGCAGGACATTGATAGTTTAGTACCTATTCAATGAGATAATGGTTCTCTAAGCACATACTTAATGTGAATCAATCTAGTTGGCATATATTTAGGATAATATGGTGATATGGTTCTATAGTTGCACATGCTCAATGTGATTGTGCATGCTCAGTGTGAGGTAGTAATGTAATCATACTGGAGTATTTAAAGGAAGTCTCTGACTCAGAATGCCCTCTCAGTCACAGCTCTCTCAGCTGGAGCTCCCAGCCACAGACACAGAGAACACTTCAGGCTCCATATTCCAGATTCTATATTTGACCAGCCACTTGGTAGCTCTCCTGTCTCCTTCACTCCTCCACTAAGACCAAGACTCAGGCTGATCCTAAGGTCCTCCAGAGAGCTAGTCTGGACATTACATAAATTGAATAAAATAAAGGGAAATAAATATCATCATTAAGTGTGAATTTTTTTTTTACAGGTTTCTTCAGATATAGACCTTTCTTGGTCAGATTTATTGAAATAAGAGCCATTCTTCAATTTATAAATGGTCAAATGATATGAACAGGCAATTTTCAAATGAAGTAATCATATCTACCTTGGTTATATGGGGGGAAATGCTTTAAGTAATCACTGATAGAGAAATAGAAGTTAAAATAGCTCTGAACTAACCACCCTATACTCATTAGATTGCTATATGATAGAAAAGAAAATAATAAATGTTGGAAGTGATATGGGAAAATTGACACATTAATCCACTGTTGGTGGAGTTGTTAAATATTTCAACTACTCTGTAGAACAATTTGGAATTAGGCCTGAAGGATTATAAAAAATCATGCATGCCCTTTAATCAAGCAATACATCTACTAAGTCTGTAGTATCAAAAAGGGACAAAAACAAAAAGCAAAATGTGCTGTGTGTACAATTTTTTTGTACCAGTTCTTTATTTAGTGGCAAATAATTGGAAATAGAGGAAATTGCAATCAATTACACAATGAATGACCAGATCATATATGATTGTGGTATAAGCTTGTATTATGAAAAATTACTAGAAAGATGCTCTCAGAAAAAAAAAAAAAACTATACTTACATGACTTCATGGAAAGTCAAATGTTCAGAAGATATTGTATACAATAACAGAAATATTACTTGATGATTAATTTTTAATGACAGCTATTCTCAGCAATAAAAGAATCTGAAGCAATTCTAAAAGACTTGTAATGCAAAATGCTCTCTATCGCCAGTCTATTTGCAGTTAAAAGCATATTTTTTCCCTTATTTATTATATATTTTAATCCTGGTAGAACATATATAATGTCTATCAAACTGCTTTCATTTCAATGGAGGTGATGGAGGGTGGGAGTGAGGAAAATAATTTGAAGCTCAAAAAAAAATTTAATTGAATATTAGATGTTTGTTTTTAATATGTAATTGGAGGAAAATGAAATACCAAACAAAGAAATAAAAATCTTGGTTCTTACCATATTCTTTACTTCTTCTAAACCTCAACTAAACTGTTAGGCATTTCACCTCTCCATTATTCTTTTCTCTTTAATCTTTTACTTAATTTTTCTCCCTATTGTTTCTTCCAGTTATGTGCTGGTAAAAACTTAACCAGATCTCCAGAGAAATGTATATGAAACACATTTTCAAGATTACTCTATATCAACATTTTTCCACATCAATTTCTGAATTCTACAAGACAAAACAATAAAATTCTGAGTGTTATTGGTCAAATAGGACTAAATGATAACCCAATTATGTCATTAAATGTATCTGTAAAGTAAAGCAATGCTTCCTTCCCAGTTAGTTTAAAGTATCATGAATAGATAATGCAGCAGCAAGTTCCTAAGTCTTATGAAGTAAGTGTCAGGAAGTTGAATTCAGGTTAATCAGATTTCTAACCCAACACTTCAACCACTCATCCACAAAAGGAATCATAATAAATTATGACACTATAAATTGATCATAGAAAATTAAGACTGGCTTCTATCCTTACATTCAGAAGTACTCAAATAGGTCTCAAATAGGTCCCAAATTGACCATAGATAACTAAGATTGGTTCTATCTCATAATCAAATGTACTCAAATAGATCCTATCCACAGGGAGTCAAAGAAATGCCTTCTCCTTGAGTAGGAATGAACTATATAATTGCATTCCCAGTAGGGGTCTGTTCCTGTCTTTATTTTTAAGTGTAAAGAACAGCTGCACCTGTATAATTATTTGGGACCATGATTATGGAAGAGTTCTAGTTGCAGTTGCCACTGCTACTTCATAGCTCCAGAGCAAAAGAAATAATAAAATTACTAATTATCCTTCCTCAGAAACAGCTTAGTGTTTCCATAGCCATCAGTAGCCTTTATTCAACAAACACAGTGATGATCCCTTCCCTTATGCAAGGAGAGGAAAAAACATTAGATCCTTTATCTTCTTTATTATGAAATGGAAAACAAAAACAAAACATATGAGAGCTCTTCTCAAACTCAACGGGTCTTGTCAATTTAAATTATTTTAAAAAATGGAGAAAAGAAAACTTTTTTAAAAAGTAAACATGCACAAAAAGAAGGGAAAGGGATAGGAATATACATAGCTATTGTCAAAAATAGAAAAAAAAAAGAATCTAGAATCCTAAAATATTTATTCATAATTTAAATTTAACTTCCAGTAAAACTCCCATTAAATACCATTTTTCTCAAAATAAACCTCAAATGTAAGTGATTGAATTATTAATTTCTCTATTTGACAAAAGAAGTAGTTGAAGCCGAGAGATATAGGGAGACTTGTGTTCATTATATTGCTAGTTAACATTTAAATCATGCCTTGAAAGAAGTCCTTTTGATTCCTAGAAATTTTCTGTAAATCATAGCATATGGTCTTTTCTTTTTCCTACACAAATAGGACTGTAGCATGTGATTATATATGAATAATCATTGGACCATTGATGGCATTCTAATATATTTCATGATGTTTAGAATTTTTAATTTGATGAACATTAAAAATGTAAATAACATTGAGAATTCAAACAGGATTGACCATTTGGCTAAACTCTAACTATAATAAATGCCATGCAGAAAGAAAACAAAAGACATAATACCTAACTTCAAAATGCTTATAGAGCATAAATCAATGACTAATGTATTCTTTTATTTTATCATGACAGAGAAAACTAGGATTGATTAATATTTTTAAGGAAAGAGGGGTTGTGTTTATGATACTGAGATTAATTTGTTTTTCTTTTAGATTGTATCTTTCCTTACTATTATGTAAGTTTATTTTCAGAGATTCTCAGATTCAAGTTCACTTAAGTGGAATTCTAATTTCTCTAATTCATTATTAGCACCTAAAAAATCTGGAGACTTTACCTTTGACAACATCTAGGATGCTGGCAAGCATTAGTCTAAAAAATTCACAGGAATTAAAGAATAACATTGATTTGTATGAAAGCCAATAAACCCACAATAATATTGCAGATCTCTCAGGAAGGTTTTCTAATGGAGCTTCTCTAATACATTACTCTACTTTGAGTGGTTCAGAATTCCCTAAAATAACAATTGTCACTTTTAGTTATTATAATCCATACCAGCTCTTTAATGAATTTTCTCTCAACACTCCAAGAGCTATGTCTCAATACATTTCTTAAATTTGCAGTTTTACATAAAAGATGAGTGAATGCTGATTTAGAATGTCTTAGCTAGGAAACCAGATACAACTCATCCATGTCTGACATACCTTTCTGTCCATGGAAGTTTTCTTTCTAATGATAGGGAAGTGCAGTTAAAACATAAATCATTGTCTAACATATTGTACATGCTTCTTTTATTTCCTGTCTCAAGCAATTCTCTCATAACCTAGGATGAAAAAATTCATGTCAAAGTTACATGATTTTCTATATTTGAAAGAGGAAAGTAATCAGGGACAACCAAAAATTCTATCAATACTGGATACAGAAGAGGAAAAAAATTCAGTCTTTTCTACACTTATAATATTAATGTATATCTGTCATGAGACTGAAGCAAAAATATGTCTAAAAGAAACATGATAATTTCAGAAGAAAGTCAGATTTATATCTATATTTGACAGAAAAGTAGAACTGATTGATAAGAATTTCAATTTAGATTTAGCATTTCTGAATTTGTATTTCAAGAATACAAGGTTATTCATCATAAATTATACAATTATGATACATTATTGACAAATTTATTCCAAATATATGAAAATCTGTTTAAGTCAAGTTTGAACATGGATAAGATTTGACTAATGAAAAAGCTATAGAAATAAACAACCAATGTACCGACCAGCCATTCATTTTGTAAAGATTCTACTGACTCTTCTCCTAATAGGTGGTCTATAATCTCAAAAATCAAAATAAGTTTACTTTCACTAGTGGGAATTTAATTCACACAACAAAATATGAAAAAAAATTGGTTCTACCACACTGCCAGTTTTGAGGTAAGCTGGGATCTGATAGCAAATGAACTGAGCTAGCAATATTCATTTCTGCTTTACTGACTGCCCCAACTTCCCTAAAAAAAATCTTCATGGGTCTCAATAAGATCAGGGATGAAACAAGGTTGCCCATTTTCACCAATACTTTCGAATAGTATTGAAATGCTAGTTTTGGCAATAAAAGAAGAAAAAAATCAAAGGAATTAGAGTGTGTGATGAGGAAACTAAATTATGACTCTTTGCAGATGATATTATGGTATACTTAGAAAATCCTAGAGAATCAACTAAAAAAGTTTTAGAAATAATCTGCAACTTTAGCAAAGTTGCAGAATACAAAATAAATCCACATAAATCATCAATATTTCTATACATCACTAACAAAATCCAACAGCAAGAAATACAAAAAGAAATTCCATTAAAATAACTGTCAATAACATAAAATATTTGATAATCTATCTGTCAAGGGAAAGTCAGGAACCATATGAGTAAAGCTATAAAACATTTTCCACACAAATAAAGTCAGATCTAAACAATTGGAAAGTCAGATCTAAACATGTGCTCTTGGATAGATCAAGCAAATATAATAAAGATAATAATACTACCTAAATTAATCTATTTATTTAATGCTATACCAACCAAACTCCCAAAAATTATTTTACTGACCTAGAAAAAGTAACAACAAAATTCATCTGAAAGAACAAAAGATCAAGAACTTCAAGGGAATTAATGAAAAAAATCAAAGGAAGGATTTCCACATCTAAAACTATATTATAAAGCAGAGGTCATCAAAACCTTTTGTTACTGGCTAAGAAATAGACTAGTTGATCAGTGGAATAGCTTAGGTTCACCAGATAAAATTTTCAATGACTGTAGTAATCTAGTGTTTGACAAACCCAAAGACCCTAGTTTTGGTGATTAAAATTCACTATTTGAGAAAAACTTCAGGAAAAAATTGGAAGGTAGTATGGCAGAAAGTAGGCCTACACACTGTATACCAAGATAAAATTGAAATGGGTTCATGATCTAGACATAAAGAATGATATTATCAATAAATTAGAAGAACATACAATAGTTTAGCTTTCAGATCTGTGGAGGAAGAAGGAATTTGTGCCCAAAGAAGGAGATCATTATTGATCACAAAATAGATAATTTTGACTATAATTAGTTAAAAGTTTTTTTGTACAAACAAGATTAATGCAGACAAGATTAGAAGGAAAGCAATAAACTGGGAAAACATGTTTTGTAGTTAAAGGTTCTGATAAAGGCCTTATTTCTAAAATATATAGAGAACTGACTTAAATTTATAAGAATTCAAGCCATTCTCCAATTGATAAATGGTCAAAGGATATGAACAGACAATTTTCACATGAAGAAACTGAAACTATTTCTAGTCATATGAAAAGGTGCTCCAAATTACGATTGATCAGAGAAATGCAAAACAAGAGAGCTCTGAAATACAACTACATACATCTCAGATTGGCTAAGATGACAGGAAAAGATAATGACCAATGATGGAAGGGATGTGAGGAAACTGGGACACTAATACATTGTTGGTGGAACTGTGAACATTCTGGAGAGCAATTTGAAACTATGCTCAAAAAGTTATCAAACTGTGCATATCCTTTGACCCAACAGTGTTTCTACTAGGCTTATATCCCAAATACATCTTAAAGGAGGGAAAGCGATCCACATGTGCAAAAATGTTTATGGCAGCCCTTTTTGTAGTAGCAAGAAACTGGAAACTGAATGGATACTCATCAACTGGATAGTGGCTGAATAAATTATGGCATATGAATGTTATGGAAAATATTGTTATTCTGTAAGAAATGACTAAAATGATGATTTCAGCGAGGCCTGGAGAGACTTAAATGAACTGATGCTAAGTGAAATGAGCAGAACCAGGAGATCATCATACATGGCAACAAGAAGACTATATGGTAATCAATTCTGATAGACATGGCTCTCTTCAATAATGAGATGATTCAAACCAGTCCCTATTGTTAGGTGATGAAGAGCCATCTACACCTAGAGAGAGGACTGTGGGAACTATTTGTGACTCACAATATAGCATTTTCACTTTTTCTGTTGTCGTTGTTTGCTTGCATTTTGTTTCCTTTCTCAGTTTTTTTTTTACCTTTTTATTCTAAATTTTCTTGTGCAGCTAGATAACTATATATTTATATACACAAATTTACATTTTAACATGTATTCTATTAACTGCCAACTAAAGAAGGGGTGGGAGGAAGGAGCAGAAAATTTGGAACAGAAGGTTTTGCAAGGGTCAATGCTGAAAAAAATATCCATGCATATGTTTTGTAAATAAAAAGCTTTAATAGAATAAAATAAAATTCCCATGGGGTCTATCATTTCAGGCAAGGCAGTTTTCCAGTATACTATATTGATAAAAGACAAGAATAGCTGTTTCTATGAAGTTGGAATTATAGTTTCTGTATTTAGATACATATATATAGTTTTGCTCATCTCATGATGACTTCACCTTTAGAGGCTGTGGAGAATGTTGGCTACTAAATTTTTTAAGGTGAGAAAAAGTTACAGTATCTTTTTTTGGGGGGGGGCGCAGAGTTATATTTGGCCTAATTTTTAAAAATATATTTTATTTATAAAACAGCCTGAGGGATATTTAGTTAGTAACAAATTGAAAATTCAGAACAGTCCTTTAATTGTCATACAAAAATATCAATCACTAGGATCAAAGCATTAGTCCTATAGGGAGATAAAAGATGAAGTCCTATTATGTTTTACTGTGTGAATGTATGATTCAAATTTTGGACTAGGTAGGAAAAAAAAGATAGTCATGTCTGATTGTGTTTTGGTAAATGGAATTCAAGGCCAAAGAATGCATTTGGTGGACTGGCTAAAAAGAACACAAAATTTTCCATAGTTATATATAATAGGTACAATAGTAGACACATTTTTACTTTCAATCTTTTGCTGTATTGAACAGAAAGGTTACTGAAAATGAGTTCAAAAGGTGAATAACTAGAGCCAGCTATAGAAATTTTAAAATAGTTGTAAATTTTTTTTTTCTGTAGTTCACTATTATTACTTTCAAGTTCTATAAATCCTACTCCTCTCACTTTACCTAAAGGTTACTTATTCTATGAAGTGGAAACTAAGTTTGATGAGGACAATATAGGGTCGCCCAGAAGAGCATCTACATTCCCTGGGAAAGACTCTCTTCCCACACATTATGCACCTTTTGGATGCAAAATCTACATTCCCTGAGAAAGGCTCTCTTCCCACACATTATCTCAAGTATTTCCTTTCGGATGCAAAATCCAAATTGTTTTGTTTCTGTACAAGAGTAAGCCCTGAGAAAATGTCTCTGCAATTCTTTGACATTGCCCATTAAGAGAGCATCTCTCTTTAATAAAGTGCCTTTTTTTATCATAGCCTTTTGTGTAACATTTCTCCCTGTGAACTCACCCTAACTTGGTGTTGTGGAGAACTAGGAGATCAGCCCATTTTCCTGCCACAATCCATAGAGCCATACCTCATCAAGTTCATCTCCATAAAATATCCTTACCCTTATTTTTTGTAAGTCATATTGACCCAACCTCTTATATGAATTCTAACAATTTACTAAACAATTTGTTCCTTAATTAAATAGTGATTTACTTGCTGATTAATTTCATTTCTTAAACTTTTTAAAATGTTTATTTCAAGTACTCTTTTCAAGACTGTAGAGTATTTGGTAAAAATGTGAAATTAAATACAATTCCTAGTTTCAGATTACTTAGTGTTTATACAAACAAAAAGAAAATATGTGATTATCACAAAAATGAAATATATTGTGTGAAATTAGAAGCAGAACATGTCATTTCGATCAAACTGACAAAGAACAGATAAATCTTTAGTCTTTTCTTCTGAATTAGAGTGGAAGCCACTGAGTGGAGCAGTGGGTAGAATGCTGGGCCTTAAGTCAGGAAAACACATTTTTGTTAAGTTCAAATCTGGCTTCAGACACTGACTGGACTAGTCACGTAACTGTTTCCTCTCACTTTCTTCATCTGGAAAATGAGCTTGAGAAGGAAATGGTAAATAACTAAAAAAGAAGAGACTTTGTTTTAACTACTTCTGTATTTCTTTGCAATTCCTAAAACAGTGTGAACTACAGAGCAAGGAATCAATAAATAGTTGCCTATCTTTTTTTTTTTTTTTCCAGCCTGTTTAATTAGTATTCATTTCCTGGAGTCTGCCACTCTAGGCTATATCCTTCTTATATTCCCTAATTCAAATTCAAGATTTTTTTTCAATCTATGGTAAGAAATGTAAAAACTCAGGAGGCAAAATAACTCCAGATTATGCCCAACTCTAAAGAGATATAGATGACAGAGAAAAGCCTAAAAGTTGCCTGAACTTTTTCCAGCTTCACATGAAAACAATATGAAATCAATTCTCTAAGGAGATTCTGGAGCAAGAGAATCTACAAAAAGACAGGATGAAACAATTTTCTAGTTTAAGATAACTAAGAAGTACTTCAGGAAAGGTCTGCCTCACTTGAGTAGAAAGGGAGGATAGGCCAGCCATAGACTTTTAGCTACCACACTTATTAATAATCAATGCCCTTCTATCCTAACTCAGCAGATTAGTGGAATAGCAGCCTCAGGCAGAAAGCAAATGGCCAGTTCCAGAACCCAGGCAAAAAAAAAAAAAAAAAAAAAAAAGTGATGAGTTACCCCAGGCAATGAGAAAATCAAGAGCAATTTAAGTACCTTAGCTCAAAGCCAGTGAAAAGGCACAAAAACAAACAAACAAACAAACAAAACAAAACAAAACAAAACAAAACAAAAAAAGATTCAGACCCCCTCTACTGTAGTGGGATAGGTTAGGCACACAGAATACCATAGTCAATGACTGTAGTTATTGTTTCACAAATTCATAGACTCCAACTTCTAGGATTAAGAATTTATTAACTGACCAAAAAAAAAAAAAAAAAAAAACTTCATGGAAAACTGGAAATTAGTATTACATAAGTATAAAAAAATATCTCAAACTCTTTGTTCACATCATATAAGGTCAAAATGGGTGCATAATTCCAACACAAAAGATAATAACATCATAAATCAATTAGTAGAGCAAAAAGTTGTTTATTTGGCAGATGTGTGGAAAACTAAAGAATTTATGACCAAACAAGAAATAGAAAATATGACAAAATATGAAATGGATAATTGTGATTACTTTAAATTTAAAAGGTTATTTTTTTTTTGACAGAAATAAAGCCAATGCAGTCAAGACCAGAAGGGAAACAGAAAACTTGGCTGCAATCATTTATGGTTTTTTATTTTTTTTTTTAATTCTCATCACCTAAATGGCATTAACACAGTGTCTTCATATAAACTAGTAAACACTCAAGTCCATGATGCATTTCTTTTTTTTTCTTTTTTTTCTTTTCTTTTTTTTTAATTTTAATTTTATTTTATTTAATAATAACGTTGTATTGACAGAATCCATGCCAGGGTAATTTTTTACAACATTATCCCTTGCAATCACTTATGTTTTGTTTTTTTCCCTTCCCTCCCTTCACCCCCCTCCAAGATGGCAAGCAGTCCTTTATGTGTTGGATATGTTGCAGTATATCCTAGATACAATACATGTTTGCAGAACCGAACAGTTCTCCTGTTGCACAGGGAGAATTGGATTCAGAAGGTAAAAATAACCCGGGAAGAAAATCAAAAATGCAGATAGTCCACATTCGTTTCCCAGTGTTCCTTCTTTGGGTATAGGTGTTTCTGTCCGTCATTTATCCATTGAAACTCAGTTAGGTCTCTTTGTCATAGAAATCCACTTCCATCAGAATACGTCCTCATACAATATCGTTGTCGAAGTGTATAATGATCTCCTGGTTCTGCTCATCTCACTTAGCATCAGTCCATGTAGGTCTCGCCAGTCCTCTCTGTATTCATCCTGCTGGTCATTCCTTACAGAGCAATAATATCCCATAACATTCATATACCACAATTTACCCAGCCATTCTCCAATTGATGGGCATCCATTCATTTTCCAGTTTCTAGCCACTACAAACAGGGCTGCTACAAACATTTTGGCACATACAGGTCCCTTTCCCTTTTTTAGTATCTCTTTGGGGTATAAGCCCAATAGAAACACTGCTGGATCAAAGGATATGCACAGTTTAATAACTTTTTGGACATAATTCCAGATTGCTCTCCAGAATGATTGGATTTGTTCACAACTCCACCAACAATGCATCAGTGTCCCCGTTTTCTTGCATCCCCTCCAACATTCACCATGATGCATTTCAATGACAAAAAAGAAAAAGTATCTTCTAGGAAGAATATCTTCAAAAGTATGCACCTACAGCTAGGATGTTACCTTTCATATTTGTGTAGACATGTGGCAAAATAACATTGCCATTATTCTTTTTTTAATAACTTTTTATTTACAAGTTATATGCATATGTAATTTTAGAGTATTGACAACTATCAAACCTTTTGTTACAATTTTTCCGCTCCTTCCTCCCACCCTCTCCCTTAGATGGCAGGATGACCAGTAGATGTTAAATATATTAAAGTATAAATTTAATTTTTAATTTAAATTTATTTTTATATATATTTATATATAAATTAATTTAATTTAATAAGTAAACATGACCAAACCGTTATTTTGCTGTACAAAAAGAATCGGACTCTGAAATATTATACAATTAGCCTGTGAAGGAAATCCAAAATGCAGGCAGGCAAAAATACAGGGATTGGGAATTCAAAGCAATGGTGCTTAGTCATCTCCCAGAGTTCTTTCGCTGGGTGTAGCTGCTTCAGTTCATTACTGCTCCATTGGAACTGATTTGGTTCATCTCATTGCAGAAGATGGCAGGTCTGTCAGAATTGATCATCATATAGTATTGTTATTGAAATATATAATGATCTCCTGGCCCTGCTCGTTTCACTCAACATCAGTTCATATAAGTCTCTCCATGCCTTTCTGAAAACATCCTATTGATCATTTTTGTACAGAACAATGATAATGCATAATATTCATATGCCACAATTTATTCAGCCATTCTCCAATTGATAGGCATCCACTCAGGTTCCAGTTTATAGCCATTACAAAGAGGGCTGCCACAAACATTCGTGCACATACAAATCTCTTTCCCTTTTTTATGATCTCTTTGGGATATAAGCCCAGTAATAACACTTCTGGATCAAAGGGTATGCACAGTTTGATAACTTTTTGAGCATAGTTCCAAATTGCTCTCCAGAATGGTTGAATGTATTCACAATTCCACTAACAATGTATTAGTGTCCATGTTTTCCCATATCCCCTCCAACATTCCACATTATCTTTCCTTGTCATTCTCGCCAGTCTGACAGAGGTGTAATGGTATCTCAGAATTGTCTTAATTTGCATTTCTCTGATTAATATTGACTTTGAGCATCTTTTCATATGGCTAGAAATAGTTTTAATTTCTTCGTCTAAGATTTATCTGTTCATATCCTTTGACCATTTATCAATTGGAGGATGGCTTGATTTTTTATAAATTAGAGTCAATTCTCTATATATTTTGGAAATGAGTCCTTTATCAGAACCTTTGACTGTAAAAATATTTTCCCAGTTTATTGCTTCCCTTCTAATCGTGTCTGCATTAGTTTTGTTTGTACAAAAACTTTTCAGTTTGATATAATCAAAATTTTCTATTTTGTGATCAGTAATGATCTCTAGTTCTTCTTTGGTCATAAATCCCTTCCTCTTCCACAGGTCTGAGAGGTAAACTAGCCTGTGTTCCTCTAATTTATTTATAATCTCATTCTTTATGCCTAGGTCATGAAGCTAATTTGACCTTATCTTGGTGTACGGTGTTTAATGTAGGTTGATGCCTAGATTCTGCCATACTAGTTTCCAATTTTCCCAATAATTTTTGTCAAACAGTAAGTTCTTATCCCAAAAGCTGGGGTCTCTGGGTTTGTCAAACACTAGATTGCTATAGTTATTGGTTGTTTTGTCCTTTGAACCTAACCTATTCCACTGATCAACTATTTTATTCTTTAGCCATTATCAAATGGTTTTGGTAACTGCTGCTTTATAATATAATTTTAGATCTGCTACAGTGAGGCCATCTTCATTTGATTTTTTTTTTTCATTAATTCCCTTGAAATTCTTGACCTTTTGTTTTTCCATATGAACTTTGTTGTTATTTTTTTCTAGGTCATTAAAACAGTTTTTTTGGGAGTCTGATTGGTATAGCACTAAACAGATAGATTAGTTTGGGTAGTATTGTCATCTTTATTATATTTGCTCGGCCTATCCAGGAGCATTTAATATTTTTCCAATTGGTTAGATCAGACTTAATTTGTGTGAAAAGTGTTTTGTAGTTTTGCTCATAAAGTTTCGGATTTTCCCTTGGCAGATAGATTCCTAAGTATTTTGTACTATCAGTAGTCACTTTAAATGGAATTTCTCTTTGTTAACTCTGACTGTTGGATTTTGTTAGTGTTATATAAGAGTTGATGATTTATATAGGTTTATTTTGTATCTTGCAACTTTGCTAAAGTTGTGGATTATTTTTAATAACTTTTTAGTAGAATCTCTGGGATTCTCGAAGTATGCCATCACATCATCAGCAAAGAGTGATAATTTGGTTTCCTCATTGCCTATTCTTATTCCTTTAATCTCTTTCTCAACTCTTATTGCCAAAGATAGCATTTCTAATACAATATTGAATAGTAATGGTGATAGTGGGCACCCTTGTTTCGCTCCTGATCTTATTGGGAATGGTTGCAGTTTTCCCCCATTACATATGATGCTTACTGATGGTTTTAAATAGATGCTGCTACTCAAGTGCTTTTAATAGGAATGGATGTTGCATTTTATCAAATGCTTTTTCTGCATCTATTGAGATTCATATGGTTTTTGTTAATTTGGTTGTTAATATGGCCAATTATACTGATAATTTTCCTAATATTGAACCAGCCCTGCATTCCTGATATAAATTCTACTTGATCGTGATGTATTATCCTGGGGATGATTTTCTGTAGTCTTTTTGCTAATATCTTATTTAAGATTTTAGCATCAATATACATTAGAGAGATTGGCCTATAATTTTCTTTCTCTGTTTTCAACCTACCTGGTTTAGGTATCAGTACCATGTGTCTATGTCATAAAAGGAATTTGGTAGGGACTCCTTCATTTCCTATTTTATCAAATAATTAATTTAGCATTGGGGCCAATTGTTCTTTAAATGTTTGGTAGAATTCACATATAAATCCATCTATTCCTGGGGATTTTTTCTTAGGGAGTTGATTAATAGTTTGTACTATTTCTTTTTTCTGAAATGGGACTATTCAAGCAATTTACTTCCTCCTCTGTTAATCTGGGAGCCTATATTTTTGGAGGTAATCATCCATTTCACTTAGGTTATCAAATTTATTGGCATAAAGTTGGGCAAAGAAAATTATTATTTCTCTAATTTCCCCTTCATTGGTGGAAAGTTCTCCCTTTTCATTTTTAAAACTACTAATTTGGTTTTCCTCCCTTCTTTTTCTAACCAGATTTACCAAAGACTTATCTATTTTATTGTTTGTTTTTTCATAGAACCAACTCTTAGTTTTATTAGTTCAATAGTTTTTTTTTTTTTTACTTTCAATATTATTAATTTCTCCTTTTAATTTTAGAATTTCAAATTTAGTATTTGATTAGGTTTTAAATTTGGTCTTTTTCTAGTTTTTTTAGTTGCAAGCCCAATTCATTGATCTTCTCTTTCTCTACTTTATTCAAGTATGCCTCTAAGGATATAAAATTTCCTCTTATTATCACTTTGGCTGTATCCCACAAATTTTGGTATGATGTCACATCATTGTCATTATCTTGAGTGAAATTATTACTTCTGTCTATAATTTGCTGTTTAACTCAATCATTCTTTAAGATGAGATTATTTAGTTTCCAATAACTTTTTGGTCTATTTACCCTTAACTTTTTGTTGAATTTAGTTTTTATTGCATTGTGATTTGAAAAGAAATCATTTACTATTTCTGCCTTCCTGCATTTAATTTTGAGGTCTTTATGTCTTAATATATGGTCAGTTTTTTAATAAGTTCCATGAACTGCTGAGAAGAAAGTATATTCCTTTCTGTCTTCATTCAGTTTTCTCCAAAGATCTATCATACCTCCAAAGATCTATCATACATTGCCACTATTCTTGATATTCTAAATCTTAATTAACTGTTAAAATTAAAACCACCAAGGAAAACCTTAATTATTAAAATAAAAATAAAAAACTAGTAAAATAAAAGCACTAAACTTTATTTAACTATTATAATAAAAACAATTCAGTTTTTTCTTATGAAGAGAAATTTTTGTGGAATGGATGTGGTGTATGGGTAAAAAGTATGTTTTGACTTTCTATTTGATTAGTATTGGTAACTAATTGTTGTGACAGCATTAGCTGGATACTTTAGAAACAGCCAGAGCCAGGATCAGCAAAAGTCCTTGATCTTTATTCTTTTTGGACGTGACCGGAATGGCTATATGATGTGAGAGGAATCTCTATATAGACCAACAGATGGAGCCAGACCCAAATGGTGGAGCGGGCCATTTTCCAAACAAATGCTAATAGAATATTGTCCAATTGGTAATTAGCCTTAAGTGCTCGGACCTCAATGCATCTGCTCAGCTTCAGCCCATTACACCTAATGGTGAGGAAAATTATTATCAACTGCAGGTAATCTAATTAATTTGTCATTACGCAGCCAGTCTTATATAGTAAGTTTAAGGATTCAGCTAAGATCTTTATAATTTTGAGTCTATCTCTCTGTGCAGTACACTACATTGACTCTCTTAAAAATGTATATAATTGATTATTTCTGGAAATTTTAAAATAAGACTAGTAGTGTGAACTGTTAAATCTGACATTTTCATCTTAATCATCATATATATATATATATATATACATATATATATATATATATATATATATGGAACAGTTCAGTGAATTGAAATTGGCCACTTAAATTTCACAAAACAAGGGAATTTGTTCCTTTCCTTTTCAACTGCATAAAAAGCTGATCTAAAATGTTGTGACAATAATCAATTCAGTTTTGAATATATTCAATTGAATTAATTTCAGATGTTTATAATAATTTTAGATATAATCAGGCAGTCATCAGAAAGGGAAGAGCAAAAACAACAACAACAACAACAACAACAACAAACAACAACAAAAAAAAAACCTCCTGTGGACTAGAGTGCAGAAACTCATTATTGAATTAAACTGTAGATGAATAATGCACAACAATTAAAAGACTATATAATTAAAAAAAAACATATTTGAATGATGATCGCTACAGAATTAAAACTTACAAGAAATGCTAGATATCTAGGTAAATCTCTTTAAAGTAAAAAAAAAAAAAATTAGAGCCAGAGAAGTCAATTGACTTAATAAATGGAGAGAAAGAGCCAAGATTGCAAAGTGAAGGTAAGGATTCAACCAAGTTCTTTCTCAAACCACTCTAAATATCTTTAAATAATGACTAATTTTTTAGAACTTCAGAATTCACAAAAAGATGGAGTGGAAATATTTTACAGCTGAAAATGACCCAGAAGGTCAGGAGAAAGGACTTATTACCTTTGGTTGGGTGTGGAGTATAATCACCAGAACACCCCGGGTCCCAGGAAACCAGGAACAAGATGTGAGACATTCTGAATCTGTGGCACTGGCAATGATCTCCAGACCTTTCAGGCTACAGAGGCCAAGGAAACTCAGCAAACTTACTAGGATGAGGGGTGCCCCAACCCAGAGTCTGGCTTTGGGAGCCACAGAATTAACAGCAGTGGCAGGTCTTTGCCTAACTGAGGAACAACTCGGTTGATTTGCCCCTACTGAAATTTGGGTTGTTGTATTGGCTCATAGTACAGGTCCTAAGAAGGATTTCTGAAAATAGCTTCAGAAAACTTCTAAAAAATGAGACATTTCAACCTCCACCTGGCAACAGAAAATTGGATGGGAAAATAAGCAAGCCACAGGAAAAAAAAAAAAGATTCTGACCTTAGAAAGCCACTATGGATACAAAATTAAAATGCACACTCAGAAGAAGATAACAAAATAAAATATTCTACTTCCAAAGCCTCCAGGAGAATTTGTCTTATGACATGGAAAAGTTCAAAGGGGATTGTCAAATGGGAAAGAAGGGACAAAAGCTCTCTGAGGAAAATAATTTCTTAAAAATGGAATCAAAGAAATGGAAGCTAATGATTTTATGAAAAATCAAGATATAATAAAATACAATCAAAATGATGAAAAATTAGAAAACAATATGAAATACCTCATTGGAAAGAACAGCTGACATAGAAAATAGATCCAGGAAAGATAATTTCAGAATTATAGGTCTACCTGAAAGGTATGATTAAAAAAATAAAACAGCCTGGAGGAATTATCAAGGTTATCAAGGTTATTCTAGACACAGTGGGTAAAATAGAAATTGAAAAAAATCAACCAATCATCTCCCAAAAGAGATCCCAAGTTGAAAACTCCAAGGAATATGAAAGCCAAATTCCAGAAACTGTCAAGCCAAGGAGAAAATATTGCAAGGATTAGACAGAAATAATTTAAGTATAATGGAGCCTGGGCAGAATAACATAAGATTCAGCAGCTTTGACAATAAAAAATAAGAGGGATTGGGATATAATATTCCAGAGAGCAATGGAGCTAGGATTACAACCAAGAATCATCCAACCAGCGTAACTGAATACAACCTTCAGAGGAAAATGTGGATATTCAATTAAATATAAGCATAAATTATTCAGAGAAACTCCTTTCTCAGAAAAAGAATTAGAAATTGAGGAAATCCCAATCAATCAGGGAATGGCTGAATAAATTGTAATATGGGATAATGAAGGGATATTATTATTCTATAAGAAATGATGAGCTGGATGCTATCAGAAAAAAAAAAAAATGAAAAATTCTCCACCATCTCAAACAAAATGGAATATACTGTGTACAAAGTAATAGGAAAGTTGTGGATTAATCAGCTGTGAATTATTTTACAATTCTCAGCAGTACAATGATCCAAGACTACTCTGAATGGTTTATGATGAAAAATTCTATCCATATCCAGAAAAAGAACTGATTGTTTGTGAATACAGACTGAAATATACTTTATTTAAAACTTTTATTTTTTTCCCTTGGATTTTTCTTCCTTTTTTTTTTTTTTTCTTCCTTTTTTAATTTTTTTTGTTGGGGGTAGAGGTCGGTTGGTGGGTATAGAATTGATGTTCCTTTTTGCAACAAGACTTTTATTAAAATGTTTTGCACAAATTTACATGGACTTTCTTAATGGGGGTGTAGGGAATAGGGAATAATTTGCCTATTTCTCCTCTAGTGGAGATTTTTCTCAGATTAATGTTAAGTGTTTTGTCTAAGGTCACAAAGATAGGATTTGAATTCAAGTCTTACTGACTCCAGGCCCAGTACTCTGTTCATTGAGCCACCAGCTGCCTCATCATAGGATCTCCTTCTTGGAGATTAACTTATTTCTTTTTCAGAAAAGTTAGTTTAAAGAGATAAACTTAGAAGAACAGTAGCAATTTGAAATTATATGAGAATATACATCAATCTATTATTTTTACTCATAACATGGAAAATGTTTTAAGGTTCATAGAAGAAATTCATTGTTACAGATCCTGTATGAAGTCTATTTTTTTGTCTATTGTCTATTGTTCAAATTTGCCCAAAGATTATTAAATCACCTCAAAACCAGTTGGGGAATGAATCAGTAACAAATTTACCAAGAGAGATTCCATCATTACCAGTTAGAATATTAAGTTTTGTTCTGAACATATAATCTATAGAGATGTGGTTGTTGATGGTTTTTTGCCCCATTTCCAGCTATGTATAGGGTGGAGAAAGTAGAAAATGTGGAAATATTTAATTAAATAATGGAAAATACAGTTTAAATTTGTTCTGTACTAGGTGGGAAGGATTCAGGCTAGTGTCCAGACCAAGCTCAGAGCAGAAATGTATATTCAACATTAGAAAAAAAATAAGAAATTCAGAAATTAAAAGGGGATGGGTAACTTAGATATAGCAAGAGAATGATGTGGGTTTTTTTTAATCCAGCATCTGACATTTTATTTTTTTATAATTTTAGTTTTGTTTACATTTAAAGCTTTTTATTTTCAAAACATATCCATAGAAAATTTACAACATTCACCCTTGTCAAATATTTCGTGCCAAATTTTCTCCTCCCTTCTCCTCACCCATTCCCTTAGAAGGCAAGTAATAAAATATGTGTTAAACATGTACAATTCCTCTATAAATATTTCTACAAATAAACATGGTAGAAATATATATTAAATCCAATATGGGCATACATGTTCATTCAATTATCTTGCCGCAAAAGAAAAATAAAATCAAACCAGAAAAAAAGAGAAAAAAATAAAATGCAAGCAAACCATAACAAAAAGAGTGAAAATGCTATGTTGTGAATCACAAACAATTCCCACAGTTCTCTCTCTGGGTGTAGATGACTCTTTTCATCACTAAAAAAATGGAACTGGTTTGAATCATTTAATTGTTGAAGAGAGCCACATCCACCAGAATTGATCAACATATAATCTTGTTGTTGCCATGTATCACCTGGTTCTACTCATTCATTTCACTTAGCACCAGTTCATATAAGTCTCTCCAGGCTTCTCTGAAATCATCCTGCTGGTTGTTTCATACAATAATATTATATAACATTCATATATCATAACGTTTTCATTTATTCTTCAATTGATTAACATCCATTCAGTTTCCAGGTTCTTGCCACTACCAAACAAAAGGCTGCCACTAACATTTTTGCACATGTGGGTCTCATTCCCTTCTTTAAGATTTCTTTGGGATATAAACCTAGTAGAACATTGCTGTATTATGCACAGTTGGTCTCCAGAATGGTTGGATCCATTCACAGTTCCAACAACAATGTATTAGTCTTACAGCTTTCCCATAACCCCTCCAATATTCATCATCTTTTCCTGTCATTTTAGCCAATCTGCGAGGTTTGTTGTGGTATCTCATATCTGTCTTAGTTTGCAGATCTCTGATCTTAGTAATTTAGAATATTTTTTCATATGACTAGAAAGAGTTTCAGTTTCCTCATGTGAAAATTGTCTGTTCATATCCTTTGATGATTTATCAATTGGAAAATGGCTTAAAATCTTATAAATTTGAATCAATTCTCTATATCAGAACTTTTGAGTATAAAAATGTTTTCCTAGTTTATTGCTTCCCTTCTAATCGTGTCTACATTAGTTTTGTTTGTACAAAACCTTTTTAATTTAATGTAATCAAAATGATCTATTTTGTGATCAATGATCTCCAGTTTTCTTTGGTAGCAAATTTCTTCCTTGTCCACAGATCTGAGAGGTAAACTATCCTACGTTCTTCTAATTGGTTAATACTATCATTCTTTATGTCAAGATCATGAATCCATTTCAATCATATCTTGGTATATGGTGTTAAGTGTGGGTCAATGCCTAGTTTCTGCCATATTTATTTCTAATTTTTCCCTGAAGTTTTTGACAAATAGTGAATTCTTATCCCCAAAGCTGGGGTCTTTGGTTTTGTCAAACACTAGATTGCTATAGTTATTTGTGATGACTGGGCTAGCACCCAGGTTACCTCAGAATTAGCTGAGTCAGGATAAGCAAAAGTCCTTATTCTTTATTTTTGGTCTTTAGGGGTAGAAGTGAAGGGGATGGAAGAGAATCTCCGCAACCTCCTTCTTCCTCATCTGCCACAAAAAGTGACTCTGGCTCATCTTACTCTATCCTCTAGTCCCTCCTACAACCCTCTGTATACACCAATCATTGAGCCAGCACAGGATAGTGGGAAGGACCATTTTCCAAGCATATGTTCGTACAGTATTGTCCAATCAGTAATTAGCCCTAAGTGCTTGAACCGACCTCAGTGCAATGACTCAAGAATTTCAGCCCTCTACAATTATTGACTATTTTGTCTTGTGAACCTAACCTATTCCACTGAACAACTAATCTCTTTCTTAGCCAGTATCAAATGGTTTTGATGACCACTGCATTATAATATAGTTTTAGATCTGGTACAGCTAGGCCACCTTCATTTGTTTTTGTTTTTTTCACCAATTCCCTTGAAATTCTTGGCATTTTGTTCTTCCAGATGGATTTTTGTTATTTTTTTCTAGGTCTCTAAAAAAGTTTCTTGGGAATTTGATTGGTATAGTACAAAATAAATAAATAGGTTTAGGTAGTATTGTCATCTTTATTATATTTGCTCAACTTACCCAAGAGCACTTGATATTTTTTCCAATTGTTTAGAACTGAGTTTATTTGTGTGGAAAGTGTTTTTTAATTTTACTCGTATAGTTCCTGACTTTCCTTTGGTAGATACATTCCCAAATACTTTATACTATCAACAGTTATTTTAAATGAAATTTCTCTCTGTATCTCTTGCTATTGGATTTTGTTAGTGACATCTAAAAATACTGATGATTTGTGTGAATTTATTTTGTATCTTGTAACTTTGCTGAAGTTGTGGATTAATTCCTTTAATCACATTTTCTTCTCTTTTTGGTAAAGTTAACATTGCTAATACAATATTTAATAGTAATGGTGATACTGGGCAACCTTGTTTCACTCCTGATCTTATTGGGAATGGTTCCAGTTTATCCCCATTATATGTGGTAATTACTGACAGTTTTAAATAGATGCTACTGACTATCTTAAGGAAGAGCTCATTCATTCCTATACTCTCAAGTGTTTCTAAAAAGAATAGATGTTGGATTTTATCAAATGCTTTTTCTGCATCTATTGATCCATTGAGATGATCATATAGTTTTTGTTAATTTGGTTACTGATATAGTCAATTATGCTAATAGTCTTCCTAATATTGAACCAACCCTGCATTCCTGGTCTAAATCCTACTTGGTTGTGGTGTATTTTTCTGGGGATGATTTTCTGTAATCTTTTTGCTAATGTTTTATTTAAGATTTTTGCATCAATATTTGTTAAGGAGATTGGTCTATAATTTTCTTTCTCTGTTTTGACCCTATTTTGGTTTAGGTATCAGCACGTTATCTCTTTCATTAAAAATGATAGGACTATTCCTTCCCTATTTTTCCAAATAGTTTGCATAGTATTGGAATTAATTATTCTTTAAATGTTTGATAGAATTTCCTTCTAAATCCATCTGGCCCTAAGGAATTTTTCTTGGGAGTTTATTAACAGATTGTTCTATTTCTTTTTTTTCTAAAATGGGACTGTTTAAGTAACACATTTCCTTTTTTGTTAATCTGGGCAAACTATATTTTTGTAGTTCCACTATTGACCATTTCATTTAGCTTATCAAATTTATTGGCATAAAAGTGGGCAAAATAACATCTAATTATTGATCTGATTTCCTCTTCAATGGTGCAAAGTTCTCCCTATTCCACTGATCAACTGTTTTATTTCTTAGCCAGTACCAAATGGTTTGCATAACTACTGCTTTATAATATAGTTTTTAGTTCTTTTTGTATTTGCCCAATTGAATTTTTAAATGAGTTGTTTTGCTCTATGGATTTTTTTTCCCATTACACAAATTCTGTTTTTCAGAGTTGTTTTCTTTTTCCAGTTTGTCAAATCTATTGAGTAAGTAGTTATATGTTTTTTTTTTCCATTTTACTAACTCTATTTTGTAAGGAATTTTCTTCAAATGATTTCTGTGTTTCCTTTTCCAAACTTTCTAGCAAAGTTCTCGTGTACTTTCTCCATTTTTTCTTCTACCTCTCTTTTAAGATCCTTTTTAATTTCTTATAGGAGGGCCTTATGTGATGTGAACTAAGTTATATCCCCCTTTGGGGCTTCATCTAAAGATGATCTGCTTTTAGTCTCCTCAAGGTTTGAAATCTGTTCTTCTTTTTCACCACAAAAAAATATCTATGGTCACAGTTCTTATTGCTTTTTTGCTCTTATTTTTAAGTTGGTTCTCATCTTTTAGGGTAAGGGCAATTGTCAAAGATTCTTCTGCAAGCAAAAGTGGCTGTATTGAGTCAGTGATGACTTATTTTGATGGGTGTGGCCACATCCTGTGAAAGTACAGCATTTGGGGCTTTATTATTTCCCTTTTGTGTTTGTGTTGGATATTTTGTAACTTCTCTGCTGATTTAATGAGTTGCAACAAAGACAAAATAACCAACACTTCTAGATTTCTCCCTGTAAATTCCCCGTGCATCTTACATTGCCCCAGGGCTGTGCAGTTAGCTTCTGTACTCTGCATACTTGTGCTTAGCCTTCCTTGGTGTCCTATTGAGGCAGACCTTTTCTGGAGATTTTTGAGATTATCTTCTGCTGGTAATCTGTTATGCTTCCAATATTCATGGATTCTGTAACTCCAAAATTAATTCAGAGGCTGGATTTGCTAGTTAGTCTGGGGGTTATGGGAAGAGGTCAGTAAAAAACAGATGTTCTCTCTGCCATCTTGTCTCTGCCTCCCTTTCCCTCTTTTTTAATCTCTTTCTCCTTGTAGGTCTATTTTCCCTTCTATTAGCCTACCCCTTTCCTTTCCCTTTTTTTCCCCTCCTTCTTCCCTGTAGAGTGAGATAAGTGTTTCTGTGAAGCTAAGTGTGTCTAATATTCTCTCTTTGAGCCAAATCTGATGAGAGTAATATTCCCACAATGCTCATTCCCCCTCCCTTCTTTTCCTCAATTGTTCTAGGTCTTTCATGCTTCTTCATGAGATGTACCTCATTTTACCTGTTTTCCTCTTCTTTCAGTACAATCTTCTTTCCTCCTCTAGTTTTTCTTTTTTTTTCTTTTTTTATTTCATTACAATAAAATCAAATTATACTTGCATTCTTTAAGTATACTCAAAAGAGATACAGTTCTTGAGAATTAAACATATCTTCCCATATAGGGATGTAAACTTTTTAACTTTTAAAAGAAAGTTATTTATTTTTCCTTTTTTATCTTTTTATGTTTCTTTTAAGTTCTTTATTTGAAGATCAAATTTTCTCTTCAGCTCTGATATTTTTATCAGAAATTAATGAAATTCACCTGTTTCCTTGAATGTCCATCTTTTTTTCCCCTGAAAGATAATGTTTTATTTTGCTGCCTAGTTGATTCTTGGCTGTGATCCAAATTCCTTCGATATATTATTTTGATTCAAATACCCTATGTAAAACTTGGGCACAAGAGAACTAAGGTATTTCTCTATAAGTAAGTGTCCAATGTACATGTCTCTATATCAATACAGTATTTTGCAAATAGCCTTACTTTTAATGGAATAATTTAAGGAAATTAATTTTATTTATAAAGCTGATTATTGTAATAATAAGATATAAAACCATATATGCCAAAATTAATGATAAAGAGTAATATTTTTAACTTTTAAATAAAAAGATCTTTTTAACTATATGTCAAAACTCATTTTGACATTAGCCTGCACTGACTTTTCATGATGTTGGCAAATAGCAGCCACATATTTTCATATTTATACATTTTGTACATATAATATTAAATAATTGCTGCACTATGTTCACATTCAATTGGGCAAATTTGTCATGTTGTCCTCACTGTTGGTCTTGGTTTTAATTTGCTTTTCTTTGAAAAGCATAAATTTATATGTTTTAATTTAACTCAAAAAATATCCAGTAATTTTTGAAATCCTCCTATGCCTACTCAATCACATGAGTGTCTTGCATGACTTTTCCTAAAGGATACCTCCAGTTTGGGAAACTCGCTTTTAAGGCTATAAGTTGTAGATTAATTGTTGATCTGTACTGATAGAGAAAGCAATGTCTTTACTAGAAGCTCAAAATCTTTTATGTCCCTGTGTGTATGTGTGTGTGTGTGTGTGTGTATCTGTGTGTGTTGGTATTATTACTATAACTATTATTAGTAGAAGTAATAAAAGTACCGGTAGTAAACCAGTGTAGTCTGTTATCCTTAGTTATTAAACTAACAGCTTTCATCAGATTACATCAAAAGGGCATATATTGAAATATGAGGTAGTACATAAAGGATAAAGACATATAATTGTGTAGGAAGAGCAAAAAAAAAATTAAAATGCTTCATTGAATAGAAATGTAAAAATTATTTTACCTGCTTGTAGCAATACCATATGTGTGATCATCTTAGCCATGGATTGATAAAACATTATACTATTTTTTAATATTGGATATCTATTCATGCCCTGTTACTCATGAAGTAAATATATAAATTAATGTCTTTAGCTCTCTATTTTCAAGATGATAAAGAATCCTAGATGGGATATGCTGTCTTTGCTAAATATTTAAAATATTTGGAATCAAAAGTAATATGATTAAATAATAATATGCTTTGTGAAATATTTGTGACTATTTGCCTCAGTTGTTCCATTTATCTCTTTTTTTCACTTTTTCCCTCATTTTTTGACTTCACATGTAAATAACTGGGTGGATAAGAAAAAAATTGATCTGTGGGAAGGAGTTTATTTAGCATTAGCATTTTTTCAAATATTTCAGTTTCTAAAGCTATTGCTTCTAGTTTTCCCCTTCTTGTTTTTTTACATTTATGCTAAACTCAATAGAAATATAATTCATATTTCATTTTTCATCATGTTACTAAGACTCATTTCTTACTATTTATGAAAAAAATTGCATTTTCCAAGGAAAAATCTGAATAACAAGACATCTCACTGAATATACTGGTAAATTGTGGATGTGAAATGGTTTCTGAATTGGGAAAAATGTTTCCCCATTTCAGGTTCAGATTTAATGCCAACTTTTGATGTTTTGATAACTAATAGATATGATAACTCTTAAGTGGTGGCAACATGGAAAATACCTGTTTGAACTTTTTTTATTTATCATACTCTGAAAACTCAATTGACTGCCCATTAATTAAGGAATGGCTGAAAAAAGTTGTGATATATAATTGTGATGGAATATTATTGTGCTATAAAAATGACAAGCAAAATGCTTTCAGAAAATCTTGGAAATACTTAGATAAGCTGATTCAAAGTGAAGTGAACAGGACCAAATCAGAGTGCACAGTAACAGTAATATTGTAGGATGACCAGTTTTAAATCTAACTCAGCAATATGATGACCTGAGGTCATTGTAAAAATATATTAAAGAGAAATTGGGAGGAATACTATAGAGTAGAGATATCAAACATGAGACACCCAAACCATATATGATTTCTAATATTTGCTACACCAGAATGATAATTTAAAAGTAGTTACCAGATATGTAACAAAATAAAAATGTAATAGAGTGCAAATAATGATAATATATGGTATGCATGCATTAGTAGGTGCTCTTACTATGGTTTAATTATTAATTAAAATTAATTTGACATTGCTTCTGTGAATGATTGTTCAAGTAGAAGTACATTCATGACAGTGAAAGGTAGAAAGGGGAAAGGAGACCTATGCCAGTATTTCTATGGTAGTTCTATATCCTATTATATTATAATATATTTTGTTAAATATTTTTCCAATACATTGTAATCTGAGTCTTTGAAACTCAATAGTCTTGCTCATATGGCTCTGGCATAAATGATAAGCTTCATGGCTGTGAAACCATTGACATGGTGGTTTTAATAAAGATCATTTAATTTTTTCCAGAGAAAAAGTTCAGCATCCTAGCTCCTGTCTGTCAAAGCTGACTATCACCAGCTTGTTGACTAATACTACTCTGTCTGGACCATAGTTTCAAATAAAAACAATATTCTTTAAAAAAAAATCTTCTGTCTTTCTATTATGATTGAAGTTGTTTGCAAGAACCGTTTTTCAGTTATTCAGTCTTGTCTAACTCCTTATGGTCCTGTGGACCATTAGCACAACAATACCGTACTAGGGATTTTTTTGAGCAAGATACAGAGGTATGGTTTGTCCTTTCTTTCTTCCCTGTATGGAGACAAATAGAAGTTAAATGACTTGCCTAGTGTAATAGAACTTGTAAGTGTCTGTGACTGAATTTGTACTCTGGTCTGCCTGAGTCTAAAACCAGTTCTCTTATCTATTGAGATACTTAATAGTCTCTATGTATGTAGTATTTCTTTCAACTGATTTTTGAAAGACCACAAAACATAAGTAGAATATGTACCTTTTACATGACATTTATACTATTAATTGTAATATCTGGGTTACAAAAAAATCTTGAAGATAACTTCAACATCTTGATTTTAAATAATAATAAAACGAGCTCTAGATAATGCTAATCCTTTCTTCCAAGTCATACATTGAGTCAGGAGAAGGGTTCGGTTTAAAAAATTATGTGTGTGTGTGTGTGTATATATACATACATATATATATATGTATATAGATATATATGCAGATGTATATACACACATATATGTATATATACATATATATGCATACATATACACACATATATATGTATACATACATGTATATACATACACAAACACATACATACATACATAGTTTAAATTCTTATTTGCTGGATTCAAATTCCCATTTTGTTTGCTATATCCATACTCTTGGGCAAATCAATTATTCTCTCTGGAATTTATTTTTTGTAGCTCTAACTCTAACATTATATTACTTTTCTTAATAAACTATGTTGCCTTGTCATTGATCAATATGTATATATGTGAGTATGTACACTATGATGTCAAGGATGCTATTCCCCAAGATTAATGAATTTCCTTCAATATATGTAACAGTGAGTTCTTTCTTCAACTGAATAATATGTAAATAACAAAATTCTTGTTTTAGACTTATTATATTTTTATTGAACTATTATTCTGTTTCTAGTTTAAAGTATATTTTTATATCTATAACTATTTTTAAAATTATATTTTTGTGTTAAAATATTTGATGAATGTACTCATGTAAAAGAGAATTGAAGATTTTATGAAGTTCATAAAACTATACTAAATAGTTTTTTGTTCATTTTATATGATTGATAGTATTGTGCAAGTGTTCTTAAATTGTTGACATAGCCAGTCATATTGTTAAAATATTTTAGCATATAGTCAATGTATACATGATGTTAAATTGCCTTGTCAAAAATTTTATATATATTTTCTCATTATGATGAAATCTATTGTGTTATCTGTTGTGTTCAGCTGTTGATGGATTTTCCATCTTCATTTCTGAAAGGATTTGGGTGGGCAAAAATGTAGTAAAAACCCCAGTTTCTATTATATTTTGATAAAGTAAAAAAAAAAAAGCTTTCAGTTTCAAATTCTTTACTTACATTAAAAATGACACTCTTTTTTTTTTTTTTTTTTTTGTATTACTGATAGCTGTGCTACTCACTAGGAGTTCATTCTAAGACTCAGTGCATTTAAAAGGAGGGAGGTGGGAAAAAGTCTTACTGGAAGAAAATGAAATGAAGAAAATTCTCCAATATAGGGCTCACTTTCTTTTTTTACTCATCTTTTTGTCCATGAAATTGATTGCTTCTTTACTTATGGAGTCACTCGAGTATGGGAATTCCAATTGATTCTGAAGCTATATTTTATTTATCATAGGTTTAAAAAATATTTTGTCTAAGGCTGAAAATTCAAGAGATGACAACTTCCATTGTTTTAGTTTTATTTAGTTGCTACTTAATTTTACTAAGTGTAATAAAGAATGAATAAGAAGAGAAGTATGTTTACTCTGACCTTGGTGATTTCTATTGAAACCTTTTTATTGCCTCTTGGATTTTGTTGCACATCTTGTCACAAGACTGTAATGTCCAAATTAGTTTTCTGGAGGATTTCAGGACTAGCCCACATCCTTGGTCTTAGTGAAGGAGTTAGGTCAGCCACCAGGAGGCTGGTCAAAGATAGAATGTCTATCTTCCAGTCCTTCCTTGCCCTTATATACCTTATTATAATTACATCATTACAGCATACTGATTATGTGTGAACTTAGAGAACCATTATATCACCATACTAAGTATATATGTGAACTAGAGAACCATTATCTCATCACTTCTACTGAGTTAACACCTTGTTTCAACTATGTATCTCCAGAGTTCTAGCTCTCTACTACAAAACCATTGGAACTGGCCTGAATCATCTCATTGTTGAAAAGATCCACATGCATCAGAATTGATCATCATATAATCTTGTTGTTGCCATGTACAATGATGTCCGCGTTCTACTCATTAGTTCATATTAAGTATCTTCATGCCTCTCTGAAGTTATCCTGCTGATCATTTCACATAGAACAATAATACTACATAATGTTCATATACCATAACTTATTCAGTCATTCTCCAAATGATGGACATCCACTCCATTTCCAGTTTTTTGCCCAGGAAGACCCAAAAAGGACTGGCACAAATATTTTTACACATGTGGGTCCTTTTCTCTACTTTATGATCTCTTTGGGATGGTCACAAGCCTAGTAGAGCCACTAACTGGATCAAAGGGTATGCACATTTTGATAGTCCTTTGGGCATAAGTCCACACTGCTCTCCAGAAGGTTTGAATCAGTTCACAATTTCACCAAAAATGTATTAGTGTCCCAATTTTCCCATATCCCCTCCAATATTCTTCCTTGTCTTTTCTTGTTATCTTAGCCAATCTGAGAGGTGTGTAGTGGTATCCTAAAGTTATCTTAATTTGCTTTTCTCTGATCAATAATGATTTAGAGCACCTTTCATATAATTAGAGATAGTTTTATTTTTTTTATCTTAAAATTGCTCATATTCTTGGACCATTTATTAATTGGAGAATGGCTTGGATGCTTATAAATTTGAGTCAATTCTCTATATATTTTAGAAATGAAGCTTTTTTCAGAATCCCTAAATATGAAAATGATTTCCCAATTTATTGTTTCCCTTCTGATTTTGTCTGCATTTATTTTGTTTGTACAAAAACTTTTTAACTTAATAAAATCAAAATTGTCTATTTGGTGTTCAATTATGAGTTCCAGTTCTTCTTTGGACACAAATTCCTTCCTTCTCCACAGATTTGAGAGATAAGCTATCCTATGTTCGTCTAATTTGCTTATAATATCACTCTTTATGTCTGAATCATGAATTAATTTAGAGCTTTTCTTAATATGTGATGTTAAGTGTGGGTCAAGCCCTAATTTTTTCCATATTAGTTTCCAACGTTCCCAGAAGTTTTTGTCAAATAGTGAGTTCTCTTATCTCAAAAGCTGGGATCTTTGGGTTTGGCAAACACTAGATTGCTATAGTTAGTGCCTATGTAGTTGTTTGGCCTAGGTTGTTTGCGGTTGTAATCCTAATTCGATTGCCCTTTAGGATATCATATTCCAAGAATGGTTAATTCCATTACTATGCAAACTATGTAGAAAAATAATGAAAGGAGTTCTACCAAATTCCTTTTATGACATAGATGTGGTGCTGATACCTAAACCAGGCAGGATTTAAAAAGAGAAAAAAAAATCATACACCAATTTCCCTAATTAGTACTGATGTAAAAATATTAAATAAAATATTAGCAAAGACATCACAGAAAATTTTCCTCAAGTTAATACACTATAACCAAGTAGGATTTATAATGAGAATGCAGGGCTTTCAATATTAGGAAAACTATTAGTATAATTGACTATATCACTAACTAAACTAATAAAAATAAAATGATTAAGTCAATATATGTAGAAAAAGCATTGGATAAAATCCAACCCTCACTCATTTAAAAAAGTATGAGAATATAGAATAAATGGAGTTTTCCTTAAAATTAGCAGTATCATCTATTTAAAACATCATACATAATGGGGATAAACTAGAACCATTCCCAGTTACATCAGAAGTAAAACAAGGCTGCCCATATTCACTATTATTATTCAATATTGTATTAGAAATATAAACTTTGGCAATAACAATTGAAAAAAAAATCAAAGAAATTAGAGTAAGTAATGAGGAAACCAAATTATGACTCTTTATAGATGATATGATGGTATACTTAGATAATTCTAGAGAATCAACTGAAAACCCACTAGAAACAATTCACAACTTTAGCAAAGTTGCAAGATACAAAATAAATTCTCATAAATTATCAATATTTTTATACATTATCAACAAAGTGCAGCAGCAAGAGTTACAAAGAGAAATTCCATTTAAATAATTGTAGATAGTATAAAATATATGGGAATCTACCTGCCAAGGCAATGTATGGACCTATACAAACATAATTGCAATACATTTTCCACAGAAATAGTCAGATCTAATCAACTGAAAAAATATCCAGTGCTCATAAGTAGGTCAAGCTAATATAATAAAAATGACAATATTACCTAAGTTAATCTACTTATTCAATGCCATGGCAATCAAACTCCCAAGAAATCATTTTACAGCGCTAGAAAAAAAATCATAACAAAATTCATCTAGAAGAACAAAAGGCCAAGAATCTCAAGGGATTAATGAAAAAATGCAAGTGAAGGTGGCCTCCCTGTACTAGAAAACTATCATGAAGCAGCGGTCATCAAAACCATTTGGTACTGGCAAAGAAATAGTTGATTAGTGGAATAGGTTAGATATACAAGACCCGATATTCAATGGCTATAGTAAATTAATGTTTGATAAACCCAAAGACTCCAGCTTCTGGAATAAAAACTCACTATTTGCCCAAAATTGAAGGAAAATTAGAAATTAGTATGGCAGAAACTAGGCATTGACCCATACCTAACACCATATGCCAGGATAAGGTCGAAATAGTTTCATGATTTAGATACAAAAAGTGATATTATGAACAAATTAGAAGAAAAAAAATAATTTATTTCACAGATCTGTGGAGAAGGATGTAATCTGTAGCCAAAAATGAAATGGAGTACACTACTAAATATAAAATGGATAATTTTGATTCCATTAACTTATTTTTTTTGTATTAAGAAAACCAATTTAGACAAGATTAGAAAAGAAGCAATAAGCCATTTGATAAAAATAGTCAAAGGATATGAACAGACAATTTTCATATGAAAAAAATTGAAACCATTTCTAGTCCTATGAAAAGGTGCTCTAAATCACTATTGATCAGACAAGACAAATCTAACATACCACTACACACCTCTCAGATTGGCTAAGATGACAAGAAAAGATAATGTTGGAGGAGATGTGGGAAAACTGGAACACTAATACATTCTTAGTGAACTTGTGAATTAATCCAAACCTTCTGGAGAGCAGTTTGGAATTATGCCCAAAGGACTATCAAAATGTGCATACCCTTTGATCTAGCAGTGGCTTTACTAGGCTTGTAGCCATCCCAAAGAGATCATAAGGTAAGGAAAGGATCCACATGTGCAAAAATGTTTGTGCCAGCCCTTTTTGGGTCTTCCTGGGCAAGAAACTGGAAACAGAATGGATGCCCATCAGTTCGAGAATGGCTGAATAAATTATGGTATATGAATATTATGGAATATTATTGTTCTATAAGAAATGATCAGTAGGATAACTTCAGAGAGGCCTGAAGAGATTTATATGAACTGATGTTCAGTGAAATGAGTAGAACCCGAAGATCATTGTTCATGACAACAGCAATATTATATGATGATCAATTCTGATGGATGTGGATCTTTTCAACAATGAGATGATTCAGGCCAGTTCCAATGGTCTTGTGATGAAGAGAGCATCTACAAATAAAGAATGGACTGTGGGAACTGAGTGTGGATCACAATATAGTGTTTTCAATCTTTTTGTTGTTGTTTGCTTGCATTTTTTCTTCTTCTTCTTCTTCTTCTTCTTCTTTTTTTTTTTTTGATTTGATTTTGTGTGTGTGTGTGTGTGCAGCATGATATTGTGGAAATATGTATAGAAGAATTGCCTATGTTTAACATATATTGGATTGCTGGATTATTCCCTTTCCAGGAGGTGAGGGGAAGGAAGGGAAAAAATTGGAACACAAGGTTTTACAAAGATGAATGTTGAAAATTGTCTATGTATATGTTCTGAAAATAAAAAGCTTTAATGTAAAAAAGAATATCATATTCCAAGGCCTCTGATCCTTTAATTTAGAAATTGGTACAATTTGTATTCTCCTGACTATGGCTCCACAATATTTGAATTTTTTTTTGGTTGGTTAATTTTTTTCCCTTAAATTTGGATGTAATGAATCTGGGAATTTTTATTTTAAGATGTGTTTCAAGAAATGATTGACCAATTCTTCTGATTTCTATTTCACTCCATGTTGAGAATATTAGGGCAATTTCCCATGATAATAGCTTGAAAAATAATGTCTGAATTATTTTTTGATCATGACTTTCAGATAATCCAATAATTCTTTAAATTATCTTTCCTCAGTCTATTTTCTGAGTCTCAGTTAGTCTAGATTTTGAGTGACCATGAGCATTCTTTCCACATTGTAACTGTGACTACCGTTTGTCCTAGTTCTCCTCCTGACTCTTTGACTGTGACCCAGAACTGAGATAGACAATGGAATATAGTCTTCTATCCAGTACCAGCAAAGCATTCCCTATAATTCTCTTCTGACCAATTGTCAGACCCTATTGTCTGTGTCCTAAGAACTTCAAAAGTTGTACCTGTTTATTCAGTCATACTTATAACTTATTTACTGGGATGTGGCCTGTGCTATACAGTCAAACATTTTTTTTTCAAGTAGAAAGACATTTGCTGATGATGTTCTAACTTGTCTTTTGCTGGAAAAAAAAAATGTTGCCCCTTATCCTTTTGTTAGATCTACTACATTAGAATGAATTTTAAGGCATTATTTTAAATTTGTGTAAAGTGGAATTTGGGAGAGATTAGGAGAATAACTCCCTTTCCTTACTCATCTTGGTTTAATCTCCTCCACACAATTTCTATATCTTAAATATTCCCTCTAAAATCTCTGTCTTTCAAGATGAAACAATACTACAATGAAGGTTTCTCATGTTACCAAATTCATCCTTCTTCACAGAAAGTGCACATACATGTGTATGTGTGTCACACACATATTTGCACATACATTACATCATAGAAATCTCTTTTATGTACTTGTCATATTCTATTTTTATAATATGTATGTGCTTATCCTCCTACTTGGTTAAGAGATACATGAGGATAGGGTATTTATTTCATTTATCTTTGTATCACTTCCAGTTAATTCAATTTAGTTATTTTATCTAAATAAAAATAATTTAAAGTGTTCTTTTAAAATGGTATTAGCATTTTAAACCTTTCTTTAATTGTGTAATGAAAAACTTTTTCTTCATTAAAAGAAAGGTCATGTAGCCATAAACAGGGATGTTTTTTCAGACAGCAGAGTCTTGAAATCAATGGCCACTTGTCTTACTCTGAAAATAAACTGTACTTAACAATTTTAGGGCCACAGTGTTTTGTGAAAAATGGTCTGGAAAGGATGATTGATACTTAACTCAGATAGTTGCTGTTCTACTAAGACTGCTTTAAATCTGATCTTGTAATTCCAAAGAATGGAGGTCTCTTCATTGCTTTTACTATTACCTTAAAAAAATGACATCTATTTTGCCCTAATATAGGAGTGCTTTCTAAAGAGAACCTTTCTAGAGCCTTTTTAGTTATTCCTTCTTTACTGATCCACAGACTATCATTTCATCAGTTCCTTTAAATTAAATCAAATCCTGACTTTGTATTCTCCTTGTCCCCATCTTTCTTTCACTGCCTCCTTCTGACTTAATTTCCCTCCCCACAACACAATCATAGTGATGTGTACTATGCCAGAAATTTCTTTGGGATAAGGGACTATTCCAACTGATCAAGGAAACTCCATTTGGCAATACAGGGCATCACATTCTTTATAATTTATAGACTTAGAGATGTGCCTAAAACATTTAGATGGTTGTAACCAGCTTATAAGGCTAGAGGGTGCCTTAAGGGACCAGATAAAAAGGACAAGGATAGTTCTGAGATTAGAATTTTGCATTTCTTCAGTTAAAATTCAATGATCTGTTGGGATATATACATGTATACATACATATGCATAATTAACATATATAGGTAGATATACACACACATATATACACATAAGTGCGTATAATATATACTATAATTATATATATTCATAATTATAAATATATGGAAATTATATATATGCAACTATAATATATTATATTATTTCATCTCTGATTATTAATTTAAAAACAAATATGTGAGCCTTCAAAATATATTTTCCTTTTATGGCTTTTATTTACTGAGTCACAGAATTTTGAGCTACAAGTAATTTTAAGGGATTATCTACTCCTAATCATTTTGTTTTAGATGAGTAAATTAAGGCCCATGGAGAAATAACTTGTGTAATGTTACACAGGTAGTATTTAATAAGATTTGAATTTTTTTACTCCAAATCTGTGCTGTTCTGAGTACATCAGGTCATTTGTCTTCTGACTCATTGCAATTCTGACTCACTAATCTTGCAAGCTTAGACACTGGCAGCCTACCCAGTTTTAAACTATTACTTACTCTGACCTCTTATTTTTATCCAGTCCTTAATAGCTTTGCCCCTGTTTCCCCTTGCTCTTGGCTACTTTTCAAACACAGTGACCAAAGGCAACCCATGCCCTTTTTGTGACACTTTGAAATATACTGTGGGAACTGATATGGTCCATCTTGGTGAGAGATTTTACTTTCTCAACTCAGCAGTTTGCCTTTTAATTAAATAGTAATATTTATTTCATATGAAGAAAATTTGTAATATTAGGCTAAAGGAAGGGACAGGGAGAACAAATTGAAGAGATTATTAATTATTTATTTTGAAAATGATTTCCCTAAAAAAAGAATGAAAAGAAGAAAATAATAAGTGAAATTTAATTTGAAAGACATTACCAAAATAAATCAGAAGCCTTACCTTGTACATCTTATATTTTCATCCTTGTATTGATTATAACTACTCTATTTCTTCTTTTTTTCTCTTACCCCCCCCCCATTTGTTTTCTTCCTAAATTCTCAAGGAAGTAGAGAAATTTTAAAAAATAATCAGAAAATAAGAGAAGAGAATAGGAAAATTACTATAATATTCAACATAGCAAAATATTATCTCTCACCACCAAATAAACTATCCTTAAAACCACACTTTTCCAACAATTAAAAAATGTGGATTTTTGAGTTAGAGAAAATTTAAAACATTTTTGAAGAAAACATGAATAGACATATAACAGACAAATCCATTCATAATAAAGGCTTATGAATTTGTATAGCATAAAAAGATAAAACAAATAAATCAATCTTTATATTAATCAAGTAGACAAGAAGCATTCATTTGTTTTAGTTTAATGAGAACACAAAGAGAAAATAGAAAAAATATAGGAATATAGAATAATATAAGTAATAGTTCTTGTAATTTCATACCCCATAGAAAGATCATGGAAACAACAAGCTAAAGACATAGAAAATGGATAGGGGAAATTGACTATATCATTATATAGTAAACTATATATGTATTCAACTTAGAAAAGCATAAAATGAGATCATTTTTGTCTATGTATGTCTCTGTTTCTTTTTATTTCCTCCTCTCTATGTCTCTTTGTTTCCATTTGTCTCTTTCTGTCTGTCTCTCAGCAAATTTTGAGAGGGTTCACAAGTTAGTCCGGAAACTGAGAAGGCTAAAGACATAAACAAATTCCCTTAGGCCTGTAACTCAGAATTTGGTCAAAACAGAGAGTAATGAAAGAACATTTTCTCTCTGTCACTGGTTCAGTTCAGGAAGCATGAGCTATGAATACAACTTGAAGAAACCAACAGAAAAGAGAATGCTTTTCTCAGATGTAGAAGGTGAGAATCAGTATGACTAAATCAAGGCAAAGACTCCATATGAGTTCTCCACAATTCCCCTTTAAACAACATTAAAATATCATCTCATAATGAATACTGAAGTCACAGAATAGACAAAAGAATGGAATGAAAAACATTTTTTAGCAAAAGGCAACTTAGAAGTCATCTGAAAAGGTTTTTCTCACTGGAATACCTGCTGAGGATCTTGGGTTAACAGAATTTGAGGCAATGAATTCTGGAGTTCTCAGCCCATAGAGAGTAAGGTGTTGAATAATTGGATGAAATGAGAAACTCGGGACCCTTTGTTGGCACTGAAAGCAGGACTCTGTTGCCCATACGTAGTTGGTCACAGTCCTAGGGTGATGAGGAGCACAAGCAGAAGCAGGGACTATGAAACATTTTCAGGGTGGGAAAGAGTGATCGGGTGTTGCTCACAGACCAGCCAACAGACTAGAAGATCTGTGACCATACTTTTCATATCATACTGTAATGGGCTGAGGCTTGAGTTGATGCGCTGAGGTCCCAAGCACGTGAGGCTTAATAGTAATTGGACCATACTCTATTAATATATATGCTTGAAGAAAGAATGGTCCCCGCCCATTCTTTATGCAAGTCCTGATGTGTTGTATAGGAAATTAGGTTTTTGGTGAGTGGAGGCAAGGGAGTGAAAAGGGAAGCGGCAGGAGAGACTGCTGGCTGGCATTTTGACACAGCTGCTCACATTGCTATCGTGATGGCCCTTCGTCTCCGATCCCCCTCTGCTAGCTGGTTTCCTGTTGCAGCTGCCCATATTGCTATCACAATCCCCCCTCACCTCTACTGAGAATAAAAATTGAAGATTTTTCCCTTAACCTGAATTCCTGACTCTGGCTGATTTTAAATATGCGGTCATCACATCATACCATCTTGAAAGAATTAAAAACTTATAGAACTCTCAAACTATCTTTGAAAAAAAGCAGCATACCAATTCAGTATTAATCAGAGAAATGCAAATTAAGACAACTCTGAGATACCACTACACACCTGTCAGACTGGCGAGAATGAGAGGAAAAGATAATGAGGAATGTTGGAGGGAATGTGGGAAAACAGGGACACTAATACATTGTTGGTGGAATTGTGAATACATCCACCCGTTCTGGAGAGCAATTTGGAACTATGCTCAAAAAGTTATCAAACTGTGTATACTCTTTGATCCAGCAGTGGTACTACTGGGCTTATATCCCAAAAAGATCATAAAGAAGGGAAAGGGACCTGTATGTGCACAAATGTTTCTGGCAGATCTCTTTGTAGCTGCGAGAAACTGGAAACTGAGTGGATGCCCATCAATTGGAGAATGGCTGAATAAATTGTGGTATATGAATATTATGGAATATTATTGTTCGGTAAGAAATGACCAACAGGATGATTTCTGAAAGGCCTGGAGAGACTTAAATGAACTGATGCTGAGTGAAACGAGCAGGGCCAGATCATTATATACTTCAACAACAATACTATATGATGACCAATTCGGATGGACCTGGCTATCCTTAGCAATGAGATGAACCAAATCAGTTCCAATGGAGCAGTAATGAACTGAATCAGCTATACCCAACAAAAGAACTCTGGGAGATGACTAAGAACCATTTCATTGAATTCCCAATCGCTATATTTTTGCCCACCTACATTTTTTTTTGATTTCCTTCATAGGCTAATTGTACAATATTTCAGAGTCTGATTATTTTTGTACAGCAAAATAACGATTTGGTCATGTATACTTATTGTGTATCTATTTTATACTTTAATATATTTAACATCTACTGATCATCCTGTCATCTGGGGGAGAGAGTGGGGGGAAGGAGGGTAAAAATTGGAACAATACTCTTGGCAATTGTCAATGCTGTAAAGTTACCCATACATATAACCTTAAATAAAAGGGTATTAAAATAAAATTTAAAAAAAAAAGAAAAAAGCAGCATAAAAATAATGTAAAGCTCCTCTGTGCCAAAGGCAAGCCCAGCTTTAATATAAATTTAAAAGTCAGGAAAGAAATAATCTGGAAAAAATAAGCAAACAAATCATGTAAAAAATGAAGTACCCAAATATGAAAGATGATATAAAGACTCAATGATGAAAATAATTCCTTAATATTTAGAATTGAACAAATAGAAGCTAATTCCTCCATAAAAATGCATCCAAGAAACAAACAAAAAAAATCAAAAGAATGAAAAAAATTGGAAAAATGTGAAATATTTCATTAGAAAAGTGACTGGCTTGGAAAATAGCTTGAGGATAAATAATTTTAAAATTATTGAGCTATGTGAAAGTCATTAAAAAAACAGGGTCTAGACATCATTATCAATGAAAATTGTTCAGCTATTTTACAATTAGAGAATAAAATGGAAATTGGAATTATTCATCAATCTCTTCCTGGGAAAATAAGAGAGCAAATGATTAAACTGGGGGAAAAACATTGGCTAGAGATAAATACAGTTAATACATTTAATTAATGAAGATGGAAAAATAACTTCACAAAATAGAAGCAAATCACAGAGAGGATTACAAATATAATATAATAAATATAATTATAATAAAATAAATAAAATATAATCAGTTCCCAATTAAATCATTCATGCTGCCCTTTCAGCCCAAGAGAAAGAAATGATGTTATCTGTACTTAACAAGAGAGGAAGAGAGAAAGCATTGAGATTGTTTCCTTCATGGTCTTTTACTTAGTGGTCCACAAGGAATTATGAACCAATTATATGGTCCATGAAGACCAAATTCAATTCTTATTTTCAGATAAGGAAACTAAGACTCAAATGAGGGGTATTGTGTTTATTTCATCATTGATTGGTTGATAGGAAGATGCAATGAGAATAAATTACATCTATGATGAGGTAGTCTGCACTGTTGTTATTCTTATTGTGGCATAGAGGGAATCTCTCCAAGGTATTAGCTCTTTCAGTTTCTACATAATCAGTACCTTCCCAAAGGAGTTTCCATTCTGAAAGGAGGAAGGTAATAGAGGAAGGTTAAGTTCAAAGAACAAAAGATTCTTTTCACATCTCAGGCCACCACCAATGAGTACAAAAGTCAGTCCCTGCTCCCAAGGATCTTACATTTTTGGGGGCAAGAGAGCCTTACCCCTTGATTATTCCTTGATGTCCATGTGGATTTCAGTTTTCTAATTTCATTTCTCCAATTTAATTTTCATAACTGTGCAAAACAAATGTCTATCCATTTCTCACAATCCTCCCCCTCTTTTTTTTTCTTTTTAACAAGTTGGGTTCCACATCCTTTCCTATCCCCTCACATTTGGCTAATCTTTATATCCTACTTCATAAAAGTCTCTTAACCCTCACAGATCTCCTTATACAGGATGAGTAGTAACTAATCCCTGAATTTTCTGCTAATTCTTCTTACAGGGTTGTACCAGAAGTGAAACTATTTCCAATTATAAACACATTTCCTTCTTTTTGTCAATAATCTTTCTAGAGTCATTTATTTTCCCATGTCATTTTGCTAGTAGTATCTGAGTACTCTGTTATTTCCTTCACTGCCTATCTGGAATAACTTATCCAATACTTCTCAGTTATTTTCCAGGCCATCCCCTCTACTATAGATACATTCTTTTAGTTTCCCTACCTTGAACTCTTGGTGAATCAATTCAACTCTACATTATCTTCTGAACTCAAGGTCCTTTACTCTTTAATGCTTTGTTCTTTACTCTGACATGCCTCAAACTTAATCTGCTCCTCACAATCCACTACTTTTGCTCCTACCCACATATGGCTGAAAGAAATAGAAAAAGTGACAAAACAACACTGACTTAATCCATGATAGATCATAATGCATACATTTACTAAGTTCTCATTATAGGAACATATCGCTTTATACTTCCTTAATGTATTTTGTAAATAATTTACTTTTCTAGACCTTTTCAAGTCTTTGAAAACTTCTCCTAATTCTCTTACCCATCCTTATTTGAGAATTTCCCTTCATATTCTACTAAAAAAAATTAAGCCATTTTTAAGAGTTCCCTTTTATCTCATTCACACATCACATCACCCAGAAGTTTTCTGCCACTATCTCCTATATCTCTAGACTATACAAACATCAAGAGGATACCATTTTCTTTCCTAAGAAAATAATATTCCTCCAGCCTAGTCTGTCAGATTGACTTTCCAAATACCCCATTTTCAATAAACTTAAATCTCACCTACCTATCACACTCTATTCTACTATCCTCAAAAATTACTCAATTGGATCATTATACATTTCAGCAACAATACTGTATGAGGGTGTATTCTGATGGAAGTGGATTTCTTCGACAAAGAAAAGATCTAATTCAGTTCCAGTTGATCAATGGTGGACAGAAGCAGCTATACCCAAAGAAAGAACACTGGGAAATGAGTGTAAACTGTTTGCATTTTTGTTTTTCTTCCCAGGTTATCTTTACCTTCTGAATCCAATTCTTCCTGTGCAACAAGAGAACGGTTCAGTTCTGCACACATATATTGTATCTAGCATATACTATAACATATTTAACATGTATAAGATGGCTTGCCATTTAGGATAGAGGGTGGAGGGAGGGAAGGGAAAAGATGGAACAGAAGTGAGTACAAGGAATAATGTTGTAAAAAAAAATTACCCAGGCATATGTTCTGTCAATAAAAAGTTATAATTAAAAAAAAATACTCAATTGATCTGTCCATTCCTACCTTCTCTTATTTTTACACTTCTACTCTGTTTCATTGCTTAATTAGGAAAAAATATGCATACAGTTGGTATCTCTACTTTTTTTCTACTCACTTTCTCCAAAAATTCTCTCATTTGATCTCTTGTCTATCATTCAACTGATACTACTTTGTGGAATGGAGAAATAAGATGAAGAACTTCCAGGAATGTTTAAATTTTTTTTTGTATTTTATTATTCATTATTTATATGTCTCTGTGACCTGCAGAAATATGTTGTGTGTTAGCCAATATTTACTTAAACTTTAGATGTATTTACTTAACCTGAAATGATGACATTTATCACTATTCAATGTTATCAATATTTAGACTATTAGTTGAATGCTATTAGCTTAGAAATCTAAATTTTGAAGGTCATGTCTAACATTCAATTAAGGGGAGAGGGCACCTAATTTTAATGCTCCCAATTTATAATGCAATCCTTTGTAACAGAACCTATAAAAACTGTATAGTTTTACTAATTCTTTAGCCATTCTACCATGAGCTCTCTCTTTCCCTCCTTGCATTGGAATTGCTTATTCTCATGAGAATTTATTAATAAACTATAACTTTTCTGCTTTCTGCTTCGAGAAATCTCTGCATAGTCATTTTAAATAGGGATTCTATCCCTCACAGTTTTGGGGGCTCATTCGGGATGAGTTCTTGGGGAGACAGCTGTGTATCCCGAACAGGGATAGGCGTGCTCATGGTTAGTTTTTCCATGGTCTCTGGCTCTGAGTGTGTAGTCTCCCTACCTCTCAGACGAATGATCCAAGGCAGAGATACTCAGTGGAAAGCAGAATTGAAGACTGAAAGAGAAACAGAGTCCTGATGGGCTGGTGGCAGTCTGAAAAGATATACATGTATTCGAGGTAAGCAAAGCTCTTAAGGAGTCTGGGGGTCTATTGACTGGGTTGAGGGAGACCCGAGGGACTAGCCCCCTTAAAAATTGTTTCGGTGGACTGCTGTTGAACCTAGTGATAAAGGACTTTCTAAGGAGGCTCTCTCAGGTGACTGCGGGGTGTGAGGATAATGAAGGACCTCCACTGACAATTTGGTTTGAGAACAAGGTATAAATGGGACAGAAGTAGTTCAAGAATTTGAGTCAGGACGCTAGTCAGGGAATTCCAGTCAACAGCCCACTTGGGAGTTGACTCAAATAAGTTGCCCAGATATAAAGGGAAAGACAGGAAAATAATGATTAAGTATTGCTGTTTTATTTGGGGTAACCAAAATATTGGTGGGGCAATAATCTGGCCAAAATATGGTTCTGCTAAGGATTGGATATGTCAACAATTGAATATATATGTGAATAATAGAGATATGTATAATCCAGTGGAATCAGCTTATGCTAGCCTCTGGCTAGCAGGAGCTGCTAGAATTATGAGAATTTTTCTGAGCAAAACAAAGGAAAGAAGTAAGTAGGATAAGGAAAAAGGGAAAATAGATAAGAACCTTGAGTTTGAAGTTGGACACTGGGATCCCCTTGCTGCTCTTCCACCTCCTTATGCAGTACCTCCACCTTGTGCCACTAGAGGAAGATGCTTTGCCTCCTTCTCCCCTGTAGAAGAAGAAGTAATGGATGTAGGCCAGGGAAAGCAGTAGAGGTCGCAGTGACTCATATAAATGTCTAAGAAAATCGTGAAAGCAATTAAGACAGGTTGTTTAGAATCTCCCCTTTAAAGAGAAAAAGGAGCTGGGGCCAGTAGCTAATAAGGTATAGAATGTGTATCCACTTAAGAGAGGTCCCATTAGATGGGGCTCAGAGAGGCACTGGATTTGTAAATGCAACTCTGTCAGTGAATGAGGTTAGAAAATTTAAGAAAGAATTAGTTTCCATCATGGAAGAGTCAGTTGGGGCATCCAAACAATTTGATCAATTTTTAGACCCCAGATTATATACTTAGTCAGAATTGATGCATATCCTATTCATATTATTCACTCCCAAGGAGAGGTGTTCAATTCAAGCACAGGCTATGTGGGAATGGGAGAGGAGGAACCCACCCCTGAATGAGGGAGCAATTCCAGCAGAACAGAAATATCCAGTGAATGACCCAGGACAGGACAACAATAATCAGCCACATAGGCAAAATATGCAGATCTTGAGGGAGCTAGTAATTTTAGGAATAAAGGATTCCTTCCCAAGGAGACAGAATATAAACAAAGCATTGACAATCATTCAGGAAAAGTATGAGTCACCAGCTCAGTATTTAGAAAAACTCAGAGAAAGAATGAGGAAGTATTCAGGGGCGGACCCAGATAGCCCAGAGAATGAGCAGATGTTGAAAGTACAGTTTGTTTCCAACTCCTGGCCAGATATTAATAAGAAAATACAAAAGATTGAGGGATGGATGCAGTCCCCTTTAAGAACCTTTTTGGAAGAAGCCATCAAGGTGTATGTAAGGAGAGATGAGGAGAAGGAAAAACAAAGAGATAGGGAGATTAAGATGTTGTTGCAGACAACACAGCAGAATGCTAATAAGGAGATAGAAGTAAGGGGGAGTATAAGAAAGCCTCATCAGGAAAGAGGTGAGGGGAGTGAAAGGAAGAAAGACTTGTTGGTCTTGTGGGAAACCAGGTCACTTCTCTAGAGGTGCCCACAGAAAATTGAAGAGGAAGGGATATTGTCCCTGGTAAAATTGGATGATTAGGAATGTTAAGGGCTCAGTGGGAGATCCCACCTAGAGCCCTTGATAAATTTAAAGGTGGGGTCCAAAAAGGAAGAAATTTTTTTTTTTTAGTTGATTTGGGCAGACTTCTGTGACATGACTCTCGGCAGGGGAGAAATTATCATCCAAATGTATGATGATTTCTGTAGTTAAGGGAGAAACTTTCTCAGTACCCATGACTGAGGTATTACCTATAGAATATGAGGGAGTTGATTTGTTAAGGAGAGATTTGATAACAAAACTTCCAATTAGTCTTGTGCCTTGGGGTCCCCTGCTGGTTCCAGTCTGAACTTTTGGGATGAGGGAAGTAGACAAACAAAAGATTAACACTGAGGTTTGGGCAAGTCCCAAGAATCCAGGACTGTTGTCTATTCCCCCAATACAAATAACTTTAAAGGAGTCACATATCATAGTTATGGTCTGACACTATCCAATTCCAAATGAAAGAAAAAAAAGGGACTGAAGCCGGTAATTGGGAGGTTGCTGAAATCAGGGCTAATTGAACCTTGTATTTCACCATTCAACACCCCCATTCTTTCTGTAAGAAAAAAGAATAGGACATATAGGATGGTCCAGGATTTGTGGGAAATAAAAAAAAAAAATAGTGTTGCCATCTAACCCATCTAACCGGATCCTTTTACGATCTTAGGAAGGATTCCAAAAGGTAGTTCCTAGGTTAGTGTTATAGATTTGAAGGATGCATTTTGGAGTTGCCCCTTATCTGAAAAAAGTTGAAATATTTTTGCATTTGAATGGGAAGACCCAGATGCGGGGAGAAAACAGCAATATCAATGGTGTGTGTTACTACAAGGATACACAGAATCCATCAATTTATTTTGGCAAATATTGGAAGGAATAATTGAAAATTTTAAGAATCCAATTAAAGGGGTAAAGGTTTACAATATGTAGATGATCTTCTTGTGGCGGGATGGAAAAGGAGTGATCTTGCCCAAGTCATAATCAGTTTGTTAAATTATATAGGAGCACAGGGACTACGAGTTTCCCAGGATAAATTGTAGTTTGTGGAACATGAAATAAAATATTTAGGTCATATTATATGTGAGGGGAAGAAGAAATTAGACCCTGTATGTGTGGAGGGGATTCTTCAAATTACTAAACCCAGGACAAAGAAGGCTATCTGGAAATTTTTAGGATTGGTGGGGTATTGTAGAACTTGAACTGGTGAATATGCACTCTTAACTAAGTCATTATTTACTCATTTATTAGAGGAGAAGCCTGATATAGTATAATGAGATTTGGAAGGAGAACAAAATTTTGAACAACTTAGACGGGCATTGATGTCAGCTCCCGCATTACTCTTACCATCATTCAATAAGCCTTTTCATTTATACGTAAATATGGTAAACAGGGTGGCTTTAGGAATATTAGCACAGATAAGAGGAAGGTGACACCCAGTGACCTTTCTGTCAAAAATATCGGACCACAGTGATGAAAGGATGGCCTACTTGTATCCAAGCATTTGCAGTCACAGCACTTTTGGTGGAAGAAAGTTGGAAATTAACCTTTGAGGGTAGTTTAAGAGTGAGTGTCCCACACCAAGTTCTATCAATTCTAAACCAAAGGGCTGGAAGGTGACTAACTGATTCCAGGATTTTAAAATATGAAGCACTTTTATTAGAAAAAAGATTATTTGGTACTCTCACCAGACCATAATCTTAATCCCAGCTATGTTCTTATCTGCCTCCCCTGGGGGACATGTGTCCCTTGAACATGGTTGTCAAACTAAGGTTATGGAGAACTTGCAGGAGGTCTCTTTGTTAAAAGGTGCTTAATGGTTCATAGATGGGTCTTCAAGAGTAGTTTATGGAAAAAGGCAAAATGGATATGCTATTGTTAATGGGGAAAACTTGATTCTGGTTCAAGCTGGATCCTTGCCAAAAGAGTGGTCAGCTCAAACTTGTGAATTATATGCATTAAATCAAGCCTTAAAATTACTTGAAGGAAAGAATGGAACTGTATACACAGATTCAAAATATGCTTGGGGAATTGTTATATTTGGAAAGATATGGGAGGAAAGGGGAATGGTAAATGGCAAAGGAAAGGGACTGGCAATCAGGACATTGGTCACTGAAATTCTAACTAACCTTATATTGCCTAAGAATATTGCAGTGATTCACATGCAAGGACATCAACGAAGAGATTCATTTGAGGCTAGGGGAAACCATCTTGTGGAAGAGGAAGCAAAACTGGTTGAAGAAAAGGAATCTGTAAGTACAGAGGAAATGATGGTACTAATTCCAGCATTTCCACCTCAATTGCCTTCACCTTCCCTTACCCCAGAAGAGAAGAAAAGGATTCAGAGTTTTGGTGTTAAGGAGGATAAAGAAGGGCATTGGTTCCTACCTGATGGCAGAAAGGTACTGACCACAGCAGGTATGAGACATGTACTCCAATATTTACATCAAGGCAGTCATTGGGGTGTTCAGAACCTGTGTGATGTGGTGGTAACCAAGTTTGTAGTACCTGGCCTGTACACAATAGCACAGCAGCTTGTTAATGATTGTCTTCTTTGTCAAAGGAAAAATAGAGCAGCCCAATGACAAGTCTGAAAAGGGGGAAGACCCACTGCCATTAGTCTTTTTCAAAGTATCCAGGTGGACTTCACCAAACTGCCATCTGTGGGGCGTCTCAAATACTTGTTGGTTGTAGTGGACCATCTGACCTCATGGGTGGAAGCCTTTCCCCTTGCCCGGGCAACAGTCTCAGTAGTTGTAAAAATACTTATTGAAGACATTATAGCCGAGGTATGGGCTGGTGAAGCAAATAGATTTGGACTAAGGTACTCATTTCATGACTAGAGTCCTCTAATCTATAGCCCAAGCTTTAGAATATCTTGGGATTTACATATCCCATGGCATCCACCCTCATCAGGAAAAGTGGAAAGGATGAATCAGGAAATTAAACAACTAACCAAATTGGCATTAGAGACACAATTGCCCTGGACTAAGTGCCTTCCCCTTGCCTTGTTAAGGATTAGAACAAAACCTCGAAGGGATGTGGGGTTATCACCTTATGAGTTATTATATAGTCACCCATACCATTCCTTGACCCAAAAACCCTTCCTTAGACCCAATATTTGAAACTAAAGACTTGTTCTTGAGAAAATATGTTATGTCTTTATTGCAACATTTAAAAATGTTACAATTGAAAGGGATTATTGCTCAGACTCCTCCCTTAAGGTTTGCAGTGCAAAACTTCCAGCCTGGAGACTGGGTCCTAGTCAGATGTGGAAGGAGAATAAGCTGACCCCAACTTGGGAAGAACCGTTCCAGATCATCTTAACATCAGACAGCAGTACATATCAAAGAGAGAGGATGGATTCATCATACCAGAATTAAAGGATCAGTAGAGACTCCTAAGGAATGGATTGTAGTTCCTAAGGGAGACTTGAGACTACAACTCAAAATGAAAACTTGTTGAGACAAGCTGATCTTTTTCTTCTACTATGACATTATTATGTATATCATATTATTCTTCTTGTTATTTTGCCCTTGCAGCCGCAGTTCACAACCCATCATTAGGGAAAGATAATGCCTTCCAGAACCTGATACAGACAATTGCTGACACTTTCTTCATTAGAGATTGCTGGATTTGTGGAGGACCTCAACAATTTGATCAGTAGCCATAGGTAGCTGTCTCTCTGAGCCCAGCTTGGCTCTTGAGAAAAAAGTTGGATGTGCACAATGGGATGGGGTTTTGGTCTGACAAAGAGAAACATCAATGGTCGCTAACTGAGTCTGTCCCTGGTAGATCCTGTCTGAATCAGACTAGAGAAGGGGAGTAGTTGAGAAGTAGTGAGTGTGATTAAACTTAGGCTGTGGAGGCCAAGACAACCCAATCAGATTGCACAAAATATACACATAAATGGAATCAAACCCACATTCAGTGCAACAATGGTATATGGCATCCTTGCACTAATTCAGGATGGGAACTAGATTATTGTCAATTTCCACCATGCCAAAATCTGAATTGCCCTCCAAATCGATGTGAAATCATTTTACTCACCAGGGATAAACATGGTTACCCATGTGGGCCCTGGCAAATACCCATGAGGCGGGAGGAAAAAGGAATCTCAACCCAATCTTTGTATCAGTGGGCCTGGTGAAATTCAAACTGGGCCAGGTATTTCACTTCCTTCTGGAGTATAAAAGAGATCTGAAGCTAACATTATGAGTTGTAGTTTTAAAGGGAACAGCAGTTATGGAGATGCCAATATAAGGACACTATATGGACTCTTTTCCAGGGTGGTCTATTGGGGGACAAGGACTCTCAGTACTATCCTGTAGTATTCAATAGGACCAAAATCTTTGAATCAAACCACCCTGCATTAAAGGGGCATTATTGGATCTTGGTCTAACTGCTTATACCCACCTACCTGTTAACTGGACTGGTGTGTGTTATGTTGGACTAATAAGGCCAAAGTTTTTTCTTTTTACCTGACACAGATGGAAATCATCTAGGGGTACAATTGTATGATGATTTAGAAGGAGAGAGAAGTACTGATATTTCTCTCACTCAAACTGGGGATGCTACTGGATGTGGAGACACATGGCCTCCTGAGAGGATAGTTCAAGAATATGGACCAGACACATGGGCTCAGGATGATGTTAGTTGGGGATATAGCACACACACACACACACACACACACACACACACGGGTAACCATGTTTATCCCTGGTGAGTAAAATGATTTCACATCGATTTGGAGGGCAATTCAGATTTTGGCATGGTGGAAATTGACAATAATCTAGTTCCCATCCTGAATTAGTGCAAGGATGCCATATACCATTGTTGCACTGAATGTGGGTTTGATTCCATTTATGTGTATATTTTGTGCAATCTGATTGGGTTGTCTTGGCCTCCATAGCCTAAGTTTAATCACACTCACTACTTCTCAACTACTCCCCTTCTCCAGTCTGATTCAGACAGGATCTACCAGGGACAGACTCAGTTTGCGACCATTGATGTTTCTCTTTGTCAGACCAAAACCCCATCCCATTGTGCACATCCAACTTTTTTCTCAAGAGCCAAGCTGGGCTCAGAGGGACAGCTACCTATGGCTACTGATCAAATTGTTGAGGTCCTCCACAAATCCAGCAATCTCTAATGAAGAAAGTGTCAGCAATTGTCTGTATCAGGTTCTGGAAGGCATTATCTTTCCCTAATGATGGGTTATGAACTGCGGCTGCAAGGGCAAAATGACAAGAAGAATAATATGATATACATAGTAATGTCATAGTAGAAGAAAAAGATCAGCTTGTCTCAACAAGTTTTCATTTTGAGTTGTAGTCTCAAGTCTCCCTTAGGAACTACAATCCATTCTTTAGGAGCCTCTACTGATCATTTAATTCTGGTATGATGAATCCATCCTCTCTCTTTGATATGTACTGCTGTCTGATGTTAAGAAGATCTGGAATGGTTCTTCTCAAGTTGGGGTCAGCTTATTCTCCTTCCACATCCGACTAGGACCCAGTCTCCAGGCTGGAACTTATGCACTGCAAACGTTAAGGGAGGAGTCTGAGCAATAATATATATATATATATTAATATATATATATATATATATACACACAGATTAATTTAGCTCCAGGCAGTTTTAGAAATTGTCACTATTCAGATTGCCAAGGCTTTAAACCTATTAGCTGAACAAGCCACCCAAACCAAAGAAGCTGTCCTACAACATAGGTTAATTCTAGATTACCTGCTGGCAGAGGGGGAGGGATATGTGAAAATTGAATCTTTTTACTTGTTGCATGCAAATTGATGATAATGGAAAAGTTGTAAAATAAATTACTAAAAATATCAGAAAACTGACTCGTGCCTGTACAAATATGGAAATGCCTTTTCACTAATAATTGGTGGGCCTAGTTTAATGGTAGCTGGTGGAAACAACTCATGGACTTATTGAAATCAGTGGTGTTATACTGTCACCATTATGTCTATCTTGTATAATTACATTAGTCACCAGAATAGTTCAACAGTTTCTATCAAAAATATTACATACAGAAGATGCCATTAAAATGATGATTCTTCAGAAAAAAGGCTGGAATGTATTAGAAGGGGAGGATTCTGATGATGATCTCGATAAACAATGTATAAACCTGTTAACTGATTTTGAACAATGTGTAAGTTCTTCATAGAAATATGAAAAAAATCATTTACATATTACAAGTGGGAATTGTATGGAATGGAGAGATAAGGTGAAGAACTTCCAGGAATATTTAAATCCTTTTTCTGTATTTTATTATTCATCATTTCTATGTCTCTGTGATCTGCATAAGTATGTTGTGTGTTAGCCAATATTTATTTAAACTTTAGATATATTTACTTAACCTGAAATGATGACATTTGTCACTATTCAATGTTATCAATATTTAGACAATTAGTTCAATGCTGCTAGCTTAGAAATCTAAATTTTGAAGGTCTGTTGGCACCTATGTCTAACATTCAATTAAGGGGAGAGGGCACCTATTTTTTTTAATGCTCCCCAACTTATGATGTAATCCTTTGTAACAGAACCTATAAAAACTGTATATCTACAAATTCTTTAGCCCTTCTACCACGAGCTTTCTCTCTTTCCCTCCTTACGTTGGAATTGCTCATTCTCCTGAGAATTTATTAATAAAGTACAACTTTTCTGCTTTCTGCTTCGAGAGGTCTCTGAGTAGTCATTTTTAGATAGGGGTTCTATCTCTCACACTACTGTCAAAAGTTATCAATGTTCTCTTAATTGTCAAGGCTAATGAGTTTTCCTAATTTTGCTTGCTTTTTAAAATTCTCTTTATTTTTTAAAACTGTTCATCACTCTCTTCACCTTGAAAATCTTCTCTCTACACTTTAAAAATATTTTAAAGATATTTTAAAATATCTCCTTTATCCCCTGTAAGTTTGACCACTTTTGCAAAGTCATCATTGGAGCATTTTCACCATTTCATCTCACTAACTATAGGGTACTTCAAGGTTCTGCCTAGGCTTTCTGCTGTTCTCCCTCTCTACTCTTTCAGTTGGCAATTTCATATGTTTCCATGGATCCTCTATGGATTTAATTTTTCTTTATGCTGATAAACCCTAGCCTCTTATCTGACTTTTATCTCAGACTGTATATTAGATTTGTGTAACTTAAGATCTTAAACTCACATGTGTAAAATTTAATTAATTTTCTCCCCATCCCCATCTTCCTAAATTTCTATCTCCTAACCATTATTAATGAAGATATCACCATCCTCCAACTTCATATTTGATATACTTGACTCCTTAAAGTCTCTAATCTCCCATAGCCACATTTTTGCTTAAGTCCAATAAACTCTATTTTTATGACATCTTTTATAATTGTTCGGTTTCTAAAAAGCAAACACTTTAGTTCAGTCCCTTATTACTTCACGACTGTACTATTGCAATAGTTTATTAATTGCTCTCTCTGCTCCAAGTCCCTCCCCACTCCAATTCATTCTCCACTTAGTTGTCAAATTGATCTAAATAAGACATAGTTACATAGTTTCACCCTTTTCATTATCTATTTAAGAAACTCCTGTAGCTATTTATTGCCTCCATTAAAATATAAGATACTCTGTTTGACTTTTAAAACTATAATCCATCCCTATTTTTAGTCTTCTTGATAGGAAATTTGCAATCCAGAGACTTCTGGAATCTTCCTCTTCCTTAAATTGGACATTCTACCCACCAAATTCTTTTTCTATTGATTGTTTATCACTTATAGGGTGTTTCTTCTCTTTAGCTCCACCTAAAGATTTTTTTCAGGATTCAGAAAAAAAAATCCACATTTTACAAAAAGCTTTTCCTGCAAACCGGGGGTCAAAATTTTTTTATAACATGATCTCTTTCTATGTGTTTAGCCTCCTTATACCTTATTCTTCTCTATCTGATACCAGATACAATTCTCAAATTCTAGAATAAATAACTACACACACTCTAAACCTAACAATGAAATAAAGAAAATTTAATAATAACAACAATAAAAGAATAATTTTCTTTGGCTAAGAGAATCTTTGTATTTTCGAGTAGTTGGAGCATTTGTTAAACACTTAATATGCAACAGGCACTATAATAAGTTCTGGAAATCTAAATAAAAGCCAAAAAAATAAGAGTTGGACCCTCAAGAAACTTACATTTTAATAAAGATAGGATTGCACATAAAACCATTTTTTTTTTTTGATGAGGGAAGACCTAATGTGCAAAAATGGGAGAGTTAGGAAAAAATGCATGGACAGAAGTGAACATATGATTTTAAGTAGGAACTCATTCATTAAAGTTGGGATTACAGAAATAGGTACATTCCCAAGGTGAGTAGGTTACTGATAAAGAGCTGTAAAAGTCTTTGTACTTAGAAGTAGTATCTAGAAAGCAATGGTCTATGACCAGTTCCACAGGTCTTGTGATGGAGAGAACTATCTGAACTCAGAGACAGGACTGTGGGGACTGAGTGTGGATCACAACATAGTATTTTTATTTTTGTTGTTGTTATTTGCTTGCATTTTTCTCACATTTTTTTTTTCCTTTTTGATCTGATTTTTTGTGCAACACAATAATTGTGGGAATATATATAGAAGAATTGTTCTTGTTTAACATATATTGAATTATTTGCCATCTAAGAGAGGGACTGGGGTAAAAGGAGGGATAAAAAAATTGGAGCACAAGGTTTTGCAAGGGTGAATGTTGAAAACTATTTTTATATGTGTCTTTAAAATAAAAAACTATTAAAAAGAAAAAAACACTACAAAATAGAAAACAGGATAGAAAAAACTTTATTAGGTACACAGCAGAAAATAAAGATTCAAAATATGTAATAATAAATCTCCATTTCAAGGAAACATATATGTTATTATTAAAATATGTACTCAAAATTGTCAAAAAATTTCCTGTTGTGCCTCTATTATGTTTTGAAAAACTTCAAAAAATATCCTTAAAATTAACTGATTTCAAGGGAAAATGAGCCTGGAGCCTAAAACAAATTGTTATCCTCATTTAAATCTTCCCCCTATTGATTCATCAACAAATTGATTTTAAGTGAATTATAAATATGAACTAGCGTGTCCTGTTTACAGTGGTGGATAATTAAATCTGAAATAGAACAAACTAGCTATTTCACATTAGTTTCTTTTTAATGACTTTTGTCCTATGCATTCCTCCCTGTATATATTATGGTTATAATCATCAATCAAAACGTAGTGCAAAATGTCAGAATATTGTCCTTAGCCTTCATTAACAACTTCAATTTAGGGAGGGATAAAGCTCTTCAATTATTAATAAAAATTAAATGTGTGAATATTTATATATGAAATGAAAAGCTTATGCAAACAATGTTGCTATTATTTATCATTCATGAAGTGTTCATAGTGTACTTGTAATTACATGAAATAGAGATAGTCTTTCCCTCAACAATTTATGGAATTAAAAATGTAGCAAAAGTAAACAATCTGTCTTAATGTAGTTACAGTATTATTATTAAAGTTGCTTAATCAGTTTTCTGCATAATAAAGTTCTTTTATATATTCCAAAATACTGACTTTAATATACTTCTCATCAGCAGAACAATGACTTCAGAAATTTATTAATTACTCTTAAATACCAACTATAGAGTTGAGTTCAAGAATTCCCACTCTTCTTATGAGATTCCTTATTTGTCCCTAGACATGCATCTATATGTGTTATATGTATATATATATATATACACACACACACACACACACACACACACATACACACACACATATATACATAAAATTGTGTACATATGTACTTAAAAAGGCATAATTGTGTATGCATATATATTGATTTGGACATCAAATAATTATAATTCAATATCATAAGGGATGTTATATTTAATACAGTTATATTTTACCTGATTATAATTTATGATTAAAAAGTATTTCAGCTGCAAGTATATGAGAAAGATTTTTTTTTCTAATTCTAATCCTCAGATCAGAATCCTTCTCTGCCCCCATTTAGTTAGTTATATAGATGATAGATAAAAAGATAGGTTCAAAGGTATATATATTAAGGAATAGTCTGGAGATGAAGCCAAGATGGAGGAATAAAATCAGGAAGCTTCTTGAACTCTCCCAATTTCTGTCTGAAACCACATGAAACCAAACATCTGAAGAGAGTCTGACAGAATGAAACTACTCTCCAGCTCAAGATAGACTGAAAAAAACTTCAAGAAAGGTGAGTCTCACTGGAGTGAAAAGGGTGTTCTACCAGCATCAGATAGATACTGTGGAAAAAACTTGAAAGGGTCTTAATCATAGCATATCAGCAATTAAGACTCTCAGGCCTAGTTCAAATCAGTGGGGTAGATTCTATTTCAGAAGGCAAACTTTGGGAAACCAGGCTATTTCCTGAACAGAGCAGGCAAAGCAATCCCCTAGGAACATAAGGGGCCCTTGTCCTCAAAGCCAAGGCTCAGAAGTGCACAGGAAGTTTGGGACAGCACATACTTAACTGCAGGAGCAGAACTCCACCTTAGACTCTCTTCTTTGCCTTTTGAAGTCTTTTATGAGCATTTCCAAGAAAGTTTTCTTGGGCTTGACAACAACTTAGCTCACTCTTTGAGATTTCTTCCATGTACATTCTGTCTTAATGAAAGTTTGTGTTTTGTTCTGCCCTGTCACAATAGTAGCTTTCTGTGAGCAAGGTTCTTTTCTGTTTCTTGCTCATTTTCTTTTCTTTTCTTTTGATATTTCATCTTTTTAAGTTTTTTTTTTTTTTTTTTAAGTTGTAGAAGATGAGGTAGTAGGTGGAGTGGGTTATTAAAAAAAAAAAACTACTGAGAAGGGGTGAGGGGTGATAAGAGATAAGGCAGGGGTGGGATAGGTAACAAAAAACAAAACACTAGTAATAGAAAGTTGAGGGAATAGGTAATAGGTAAGAAAGGATGTGATGAGTAAAAAAAGTCAAAGGAGAGAATGGAAAAAAGAAAACAAAAGTTTATACAGGGAAGAAAATAGGATGGAGGGAAATACTGAGCTGGTAATCATAATTATTAATATGATTGGGATGATCTCTCCTATAAAACAGAAGCAAATAATATAGTGGATTAAAGAACAAAATCCTATAATATGTCATTTATAAAAGTCACATTTGACATAGAGACACATACAAAATAAAGGTAAAACACTGGAAAATAATTTATTATGCCTCAGCTGAAGTAAAAAAAAAAAATTAAAAAAGAAGGGATGGTAATTCTGATCCAAGATAAAGAAAAAGGAAAAATAGATCTTATTAAAAGAGACAAGGAAGGAATGTTCATCTTGATAAAAACTATAGTAAACAATGAAGTAGTAATGGTACTAAATGTGTAGGCACCAAGTAGTAGAGCAGGCAAATTTCTAGAGAAGATTTTAAGCCACTTAGAAAAAGAAATAGACAGCCCACTATTCTAGTGGGCATCTCAAACTTTGCTCTCAAAATCAGACAAATCTAACCACAAAATAAACAAGAAAGAAACTAGAGAGGAAACTAAGAGGATATGCACAAACAAAAAGTTAGAAAAAGAAAAAATTAAAAACCCTCAAATAATAGCAAATTAGAAATTCTAAAATTCAAAGGAGAGATTAAAAATAGAGACTAAGAAAATTATTGAATTAATAAATAAAATTTAAGAGTTGGTTTTATGAAAAAAAAACTAACAAAATAGATAAACTTTTGCTTAATTTGATCAAAAAAAAGGAAAGAAAAAAAAATCATCAGCATCAAAAATGAAAGGGGTGAATTTACCACCATTGCAAAAGGAATTAAAGCAACAATTAGGAGCTATTTTTGCACAACTTTATGGCAGCAAATCTGACAATCTAACTGAATGGATGAATAAAAATATAAATTTCCCAGATTAACAGAAGAGAAATAAAATAATTAAATAGTCTTATTTCACAAAAAAATAATTTGAATAAGTCAATAATGAATTCCCTAAGAAAAATTTTTAGGGCCAGATAGATTCATGATTCACAACTGAATTCTACTAACCATTTAATAACAATTAATTCCAGTAATATTTCAACTATTTGAAAAAATAGGTATAGAATGAGTACTGCCAAATTCCTTCTATGACTCAAATATGGCACTGATACCTAAATCAGGAAGGGCCAGAACACAGAAAAAATTTTTCAGACCAATTTCCCTAATGAATATTGATGCAAAAGTTTAAAATAAAATATTAGCAAAGTGATTATAGCAATTCATCAGGAGGATAATACACTATTATCAAGTAGAATTTATACCAGGAATGCAGGGTCAGTTCAAAATCAGGAAAACTATTACCATAATAGATCATATCAATATTAAACCCAAGAAATCATATGATAATTTCAATTGAATCAGAAAAATCTTTTGGCAAAATACAGAACCCATTCCTATTAAAATCACTAATGAGCATAGGGACTTTCCACTGATGAAGAGGAAATTAAAGAAATAATAAGCGGTTACTTTGCCCAACTTTATGCCAACAAATTTGATAACCTAAGAGAAATGGATGACTACCTCCAAAAATATAGGCTTCCCAGATTATCAGAGAAGGAAGTAAATTGCTTAAATAGTTCCATTTCAGAAAAAGAAATAGAACAAGCTATTAATCAACTCCCTAAAAAAAAAATCCCTGGGACTAGATGGATTGACATGTGAATTCTACCAAACATTCAAAGAACAATTAGCCCCAATGCTTTATAAACTATTTGAAAAAAATAGGGAATGAAGGAGTGTTATGAGTTCAAATGTTGGAGTTCCTGTTCTTCTCAAGGCAAAGCCGGTTTAGAGGCTTGGAGCCCTTCAGATGTCTCCAAATCCAAAGGTTCTGTCCTTCAGCCTCTGCCTCTGCTTTCTTCTGCCTCCAACCAAGATAGAGATGGAAGGTCTCTCTTATCTCCTTCTGGGGAGCCCAGCCACCAACTTGCCATGGAGAGAGGGCTTCTGGCGTAGCTCCACTGAAATCCGTCAAAGTGTTCTCTGCACCAGAGTCGTTCCTCTCGAGTCCAGCGTGATCAGCCAGCCAAGAGGAAAAAATGTATTCTGCCATAGATCCCTCGTCGCTGGCCTTTTATCTGCCTCTTCTGAGAGAATGGGATTATGGGTTTTCTCCCATAGTGCTCTCTGGCCCAATGAGCTTTTAAGGGAGGTGTGGACTCCCTTGAAGTTAGAAAGTGTACTTTGTGAAGCTAGCATGCTTGTGGACTCCAATGAGTAAAGGTGTGAACACAAGCCTTGTATTGATTAGTTCTACTTAGTACCTTGTTTCAGGTTCTGGCCAAAACATCTTCTTGTAAGATTAGATCAACTCTAATTAGTTAGCAGTTAGTAAGGATTCCAACATCTCCCCCTTTCTTTTGTTTTAAAACATAGGGGGTTTCTGAGGGGGTACACATAAATCCATCAATATGGGCCAGAATTTTGTAACAGATATACATGGTATACATAAATCCATCAATATGGGAGGCATTATACATAATTTACATGAGCACATAGCAATATAACACAGGCTAGTAGTAATGTAACAAATAACAAGAATCAATCTGAAAATTTACACATGTCCATAAGTCCTAGAAACAGTCCAATAGGATTCCATTGTCCATTAGTTCATGTGCCAGGAATCTAATAATTCTTGTGAGCACAATCAGCAACAGAACCACCCGATATTTCTTGGGTCTTCTCCTTTGTTTCAAGGGTCTGCTCCATCTTTCTGCAATGGACGAGGCGAATGCGGCTAGTAGGCACCCATCTGATTCCTTCTCCACGTGTAGAGATGCAAGCAAATCCTCTCCCGCAAGCAGTTAGCCTATCTGGTCCCTTCCATTCACCACTTTCTGGGTCTCTCCACATCACCTGGCGATTATCTAAAGATAGTGGAGCTGCTCGCACTGGACACTGCTCTTCTGGTGGGTTATAAAACCTGTCTGCTGGAGTCAGTGCATCTTTATCAAAGATTAAAAAATTAATGGTATAGAGAACTAAATTTAGAAGTTCTCTAGGGTTACCCGTGGCTCCCCCTTTCTTTTGTTTTTGGAGGAGTGTCTTAATGTCTGTTTCTTCTTTCTACTATTGCTTGACCTTGAGGATTGAAGGGTATGCCAGTAGTGTGTAAAATCTTATACTGTGCACAAAAGTGTTCAAAATGTTTGGAGGTATATGCCGGTCCATTATCTGTTTTTATTTCTTGTGGTACACCCATAATTGCGAATGCTTGAATGAAGAATTCAGTGACCACTCGGGCTGTCTCTTTTGCTGCTGGTATGGCAAAAGTGAATCCTGAAAAGGTGTCTACCACAACGTGGATAAAAGACAGACGACCAAAAGATTTGTAATGGGTCACACCCATTTGCCAGATTTCATTGGGTCTCAAACCATGAGGGTTCTTCCCTAGAGGCAGTGTAGGAGCGTGGAAGGGAAGGCAAGCTGTACAGCTTTTTACTATGCTCCTAGCTTCTTCTCTTGTAATCCCAAACTGTAAACGCAAAGCTCGAGCAGCCTGATGGTATTTAGAATGGGATTCCTGGGCCTCCTGAAATAAAGGCGTACTGGCCAACATAGTTAAAAGGCTATCTGCCTTTGAATTTCCATCAAAAATAGGACCTGGAAGTCCACTATGTGAGTGGACATGCAGGATATAAATCTTTCCTGGATGCTTTCTCACTTGCTCTTGAAGTTCCTTAAAGAGCTGATATATATTAGAAGCTGCAAATTTTATTTGGGCTGTGGCAATTCTTTGTACCACACCTACTGAATAGGCTGAATCAGATATTATATTTATGTCGCCTGGGTAATAAGTGAGAGCTAGCATGATCGCATATAATTCGTTCTGCTGAGTGGACTGAAAAGGAGTTCTGACTACTCTTTTTACGGTTAGATCATGAGAGTATACAGCACAAATATTTTGTTTGGCTGCGTCTGTAAAAATAGTTGGTCCTTCAAGAGGAACCTTAGAAACCTTCTCCTCAAAAATCCATTGCCAATTATGCAGTAGTCTGGTTATCTTTAATGGAGATCCATGTGCAAAATTTGGAGCCATGGCCAATAAAATCTGCCACTCTGGGATGGTTTCACAGCATACATTAATTTGTGCATTTATATAGAAGGTATATATCTTGTCAGGTCTTGTCCCAGATAATTGTACTGCTCGCTTAATGGCCTTTAATAGAATTCTAGCCACAAGCACTGGGTAAGGCGTAAGGCTTTGTTCTGGTTGTGCTGGGAGGTTCACCCACTCTATCACACTATCTCCTTGATGAAGGACTGCTGTGGGTGCTTCTTTCGTAGCAAAAACTGATATTTCCAAGGGTTTTTGAGTTACTCTCTCAACTACATTGGATAAAGCCAATTCAACTTCTCTCAAGGTCTCTTGAGCTTCTTTTGTAAGCCGGCGTGGTGAATTTAAAGCAGTGTCTCCCCTTAAAATGTCATATAGGGGTTGCAATTGATTGGTAGTTAAACCTAATACTGGACATGTCCATTGGATATCTCCTATTAATTTTTGGAAATCATTTAGGGTGTTCAACCTCTCTGTTCTTAAAGACAGTTTTTGTAGTGTAAGTGCCTTAGGATATATTTCATATCCTAAATATTGAAAAGGAGCATGCCTTTGAATTTTTTCTGTAGCGATATGAAGTTTGTAGTATCTTAGTGTTTCTATGGTTTTTTGTAGACATGCTTCTAGCATTTGTTCCTCAGATGCACATCCCAATATATCATCCATATAATGTAATAGCATAACTTTTGGAAATGCTTTTCTTATTGGAGCAAGAGCAGCAGCAACATACATTTGACACATAGTGGGGCTTTTCTTCATTCCCTGTGGCAAAACCATCCATTCATATCTTTTATAAGGCTCAGCTAAATTGACACTGGGCACCGAAAAGGCAAATTTCTTCATATCCTCCTTATCCAGAGGAATGGAATAGAAACAATCCTTTATGTCTATAACCCAAAGAGGCCATTCTCTAGGAAGCTGAGTAGGAGATGGAAGTCCAGGCTGAAGAGTTCCCATAGTTTCCATCTGTTCATTTACTTTTCTTAAATCAGTGAGCATCCTCCATTTTCCCGATTTCTTTTTTACAACGAACACTGGTGAATTCCAAGGACTTAGAGAAGATTGTAAATGCCCTTGTTCAAGCTGCTCCTGTACTATATCTAATAAGGCCTGAATTTTATCGCTACTTAAGGGCCACTGTTCTATCCACACTGGTGTATCAGTTTTCCATTGGATAGGAACAGGTGAAAGTGTTGGCAGGCCTTCAACAGCAGCCCTGCCTAAAAAACCGAAGTACTCATTTTTAACCCCAAATGTTGTAAAATGTCTCTTCCCCACAGATTGATGGGGATTTTTTCAACTATAAAAGGAGTAAAAACTCCTGTTTTGCCTTCAAAAGTCCATCTCATAGGGGCAGCACTAACTTCAGCTGCTATTGATCCTCCTACTCCAGACATATAGGTATCTGCTTTAATCTTTGGCCAGTGACTGGGCCAACTGGCACCTCTAATAACTGTACGATCCGCACCTGAGTCTAACAATCCTTCCAATGGTAGGCCATTTATATAGATAGTGAACATAGGTCGGTCAGCCGTTACTGCTGCTGTCCAGTATATTCCTGGTCACTGGAGACTTCTTCAGTGAAAGTAGGATCCTTGGTTCCCACGCTTGGGCGCCAAATGTTATGAGTTCAAATGTTGGAGTTCCTGTTCTTCTCAAGGCAAAGCCGGTTTAGAGGCTTGGAGCCCTTCGGATGTCTCCAAATCCAAAGGTTCTGTCCTTCAGCCTCTGCCTCTGCTTTCTTCTGCCTCCAACCAAGACAGAGATGGAAGGTCTCTCTTATCTCCTTCTAGGGAGCCCAGCCACCAACTTGCCACGGAGAGAGGGCTTCTGGCGTAGCTCCATTGAAATCCGTCAAAGTGTTCTCTGCACCAGAGTCATTCCTCTCGAGTCCAGCGCGATCAGCCAGCCAAGAGGAAAAAATGTATTCTGCCATAGATCCCTCGTCGCTGGCCTTTTATCTGCCTCTTCTGAGAGAATGGGATTATGGGTTTTCTCCCATAGTGCTCTCTGGCCCAATGAGCTTTTAAGGGAGGTGTGGACTCCCTTGAAGTTAGAAAGTGTACTTTGTGAAGCTAGCATACTTATGGACTCCAATGAGTAAAGGTGTGAACACAAGCCTTGTATTGATTAGTTCTACTTAGTACCTTGTTTCAGGTTCTGGCCAAAGCATCTTCTTGTAAGATTAGATCAACTCTAATTAGTTAGCAGTTAGCAAGGATTCCAACAAAGGAGTCCTACCAAACTTCTTTTATGACACAGACATGGTACTGATACCTAAACCAGGTAGGCTGAAAACAGAGAAAGAAAATTATAGACCAATCTCCCTAATGAATATTGATGCTAAAATCTTAAATAAGATATTAGCAAAAAGACTACAGAAAATCATCTCCAGGATAATACACCATGATCATGTAGGATTTATACCAGGAATGCAGGGCTGGTTCAATATTAGGAAAACTATCAGTATAATTGGCCACATTAATAATCAAATTAACAAAAACCATATGATCATCTCAATAGATGCATAAAAAGCATTTGATAAAATACAACATCCATTCCTATTAAAAACTTTTGAGAGTATAGGAATAAATAGACTTTTCCTTAAAATAATCAGTAGCATCTATTTAAAACCAGAAGTAAGCATCATATGTAATGGGGGGAAACTGCAACCATTCACAATAAGATCAGGAGTAAAACAAGGTTGCCCACTATCACTGTTACTATTTAATATTGTATTAGAAATGCTAGCTTTGGCAATAAGAGTTGAGAAAGAGATTAAAGGAATAAGAATAGGCAATGAGGAAACCAAATTATCACTCTTTGCTGATGATATGATGGTATACTTAGAGAACCCTAGAGACTCTACCAAAAAGTTATTAGAAAAAATCCACACCTTCAGCAAAGTTGCAGGATACAAAATAAACCCATGTAAGTCATCAGCATTCTTATATATCACTAACAAAACCCAACAGTTAGAGATACAAAAAGAAATCCCATTTAAAGTAACTACTGATTGTATAAAATATTTAGGAATCTATCTGCCAAGGGAAAATCAGAAACTTTATGAGCAAAACTACAAAACACTTTCCACACAAATTAAGTCTGATCTAACCAACTGGAAAAATATTAAATGCTCTTGGATTGGGCGAGCACATATAATAAAGATGACAATACTACCTAAATTAATCTATTTATTTAGCACTATAACAATCAGACTCCCAAAAAACTACTTTGATGAAGTAGAAAAAAATAACAACAAAGTTCAGATGGAAAAACAAAAGGTCAAGAATTTCAAGGGAATTAATGAAAAAAAAATCAAATGAAGGGGGCCTAGCTGTACCAGATCTAAAATTATATTATAAAGCAGCAGTCACTAAAACCATCTGGTACTGGATGAGAAATAGACTAGTTGATCAATGGAATAGGTTAGGTTCAAAGGACAAAAGAGCCAATAACTTTAATAATATAGTGTTTGACAAATCCAAAGACACCAGTTTCTGGGATAAGAATGCATTATTTGACAAAAATTGCTAGGAAAATTGGAAATTCGTATGGCAGAAACTAGGCATTGACCCACACTTAACACCGTACACCAAGATGAGGTCAAAATGGGTTCATGACCTAGGCATAAAGAATAAGATTATAAATAAATTGGAAGAGCATAGGATAGTTTACCTCTCAGACCTGTGGAAGAGGGAGAATTTATGAGCAAAGAAGAACTAGAGATCACTATTGACCACAAAATAGAAAATTTTGATTATATCAAATTGAAAAGTTTTTGTACAAACAAAACAAATGCAGACAAGATTAGAAGGGAAACAATAAACTGGGAAAACATTTTTACAATCAAAGGTTCTAATAAAGGCCTCATTTCCAAAATATATAGAGAATTAACTCTAATTTATAAGAAATCAAACCATTCTCCAATTGATAAATGGTCAAAGTATATGAACAGACAATTCTCAGATGAAGACATTGAAACTATTTATAGACATGTGAAAATATGCTCCAAATCATTATTAATCAGAGAAATGCAAATTAAGACAACTCTGAGATACCACTACACACCTATCAGATTGGCTAGAATGACAGGGAAAGATAATGGGGAATGTTGGAGGGGATGTGGGAAAACAGGGACACTGATACATTGTTGGTGGAATTGTGAACACATCCAGCCATTCTGGAGAGCAATTTGGAACTATGCTCAAAAAGTTACCAAACTGTGCATACTCTTTCATCCAGCAGTGTTTCTACTGGGCTTATACCCCAAAGAGATACTAACGAAAGGAAAGAGACCTGTATGTGCCAAAATGTTTGTGGCAGCCCTGTTTGTAGTGGCTAGAAGCTGGAAAATGAAAGGATGCCCATCCATTGGAGAATGGTTGAGTAAATTGTGGTATATGAATGCTATGGAATATTATTGTTCTGTAAGGAATGACCAGCAGGATGAATACAGAGAGGACTGGTGAGACTTACATGAACTGATGCTAAGTGAAATGAGCAGAACCAGGAGATCATTATATACCTCAACAACAATACTGTTTGAGGATGTATTCTGATGGAAGTGGATCTCTTCGATAAAGAGAGCTTTAATTGATCAAAGATGGACAGAAGCAGCTACACCTAAAGAAAGAACACTTGGAAATGAATGTACATTGGTTGCATTTTTGTTTTTCTTCCCGGGTTATTTATGCCTTCTGTATTCAATTCTCCCTGTGCAACAAGAAAACTATTCGGTTCTGCACACATATATTATATCTAGGATACACTGTAACCTATTCAACATGTAAAGGACTGCTTGCCATCTAAGGGAGGGGTTGGAGGGAGGCAGGGGAAAAAATCGGAACAGAAGTGAGTGCAAGGCATAATGCTGTAAAAAATTACCTTGGCATGAGTTCTATCAATAAAAAGTTATTAAAAAAAAAAAAAAAAAACTAATGAGCATAGAGATAACGAGAATTTTCCTTAAAATAATAGATACTATCTATTTAAAACCTACAGTTTGTGATAGAGAGAAGCTGAACATATTTTCAATAAAATCAAGGGTGAAACAAGTATGTTCATTATCACCATTATTATTCAATAGTATATTTAAAATATTGTCTTTAACAATAAGAAAAATATATTATAGGAATTAAAATAGGCAATGAGGAAATAAAACTTGTAATGGGCTGAAGCTTGAGTTGATGCACTGAAGTCCCAAGCACATGAGGCTAAATAGTAATTGGACCATATTCTATTAATATATATGCTTGGAGAAAGAATGGCCCCCGCCCACTCTTTGTGCAAGTCCTGATGTGTTGTATAGGAAATTATGTTTTTGGTGGGTGGAGGCAGGGAAATGGAAAAGGAATCGGAAAGAGAGACTGCTGGCTGGAGTCTTGTCACAGCTACTCGCATTGTTATCATGACCACCCCTCACCTCTGATCCCCTTCTGCTAGCTGACTTCCTGTCTCAGCTGCACTCTCTTGACTGGGCTTATATATGACTCTTCTGAGAGAATGGGATTATGGGTTTTCTCCCAGAGTACTCTCTGGCCGTAAGAGCTCCAAGGGAGGTGTGAATTCGGATATCTCATACTAAACCCTGAAATGTCCCAAACGTGTGAACTCTGATGAGTAAAGGTGTTAATTCAAGCATTGTGTCAATTAGTTCTACTTAGTACCTTGTTTCAAGTTGAGTTAACACTAGGATTCCAACATCTCCCCCTTTCTTTTGATTTAGAACATAGGCATTGTATCAATTAGTTCTACTTAGTACTTGTTTCAAGTTGAGTTAACACTCTGATTCCAACAAGAACTATCACTCTTTATGGTTTATATGATAATGTATATAGAGAATCACAGAAAATCATTCAAAAATCTACTGGAAAAAGTCTCAGTTCTAGCAAAGTTGCAAGATATAAGTTAAATTCACACAAATCATCAACATTTCTATATATTACTTACAAAGCTCATCAGCAAGTGATAGAAAGAGAAATGCCATTTAAAATTATGGTAGAAAAAATAAAATACAAAGGGGTTTTGCTGCCAAGACAAACCCAAGAACTAATGAACAGAATTATAAAATACTTCTCATATAAATGAAGTCAGATCTAAACAATTGTGAAAATATCAATTGTTCATCATTAGGTAGAGCTAATATTAAAAAAAAATGACAGTTCTGTCGAAATTAGTCTACTTGTCAGGTGACATACCAATCAATCTTCCAAAATATTATTTTGTACAACTAGTAAAATAATACAATTCATCTGGAAGAAAAAAAAAGTTCAAAAATATCAGGGGAATTAATGAAAAAAAAAAATCAAGGATGGTGGCTTAGTAGTAGTACCAAACCTAAAACTATATCATAAAGCAGAAGTCATTAAAACCATTTGGTACAGCTATAAAATAAACTGGTGGATCAGTGAAATAAATTAAATATACATGACATAATAATTATGACTTCTCACAATCTAGTATTTGGTTAACCTTCAAAATCTGATTATTGAAATAAGAACTTAATATTTGACAAAATTTGTTTGAAAAATTGGAAAATAATATGTATGTCAGAAAATCAGCATAGACCAACAGCTCATGCTCTATGCTAAAATAAAGTCAAAATGAATACATGATTTGGGCATAAAGAATGATACCATTAACAAATTAGGAGAACCAGGGATAAAATTACAGATCTATCAGATCTGTGGAGAAGAGAGAAATGTATGACCAAAGTAGAATTGGGGACATTACGAGAAGCAAAATGGACAACTTTGATTACATTAAATTAAAAAGGTTTTGCACATACAAAACCAACATAAACAAGATTAAAAGGGAAGTACAAAGCTGGAAAAAAAAAATCTTTACAGCTAGTATTTCTGATAAATATCTCATTTCTAAAATATATAAAGAACTGTATTAAATTTATAAGAATTCATTCCCCATTTGACACATGGTCAAAGGATATGAATATACATTTTTCAGATGATGAAATTAAAACCATTTATTGTTCAATGAAAAAATGTTCTAAATCACTATTTATTAGAGAAATGCAAATTAAAACAACTTTAAAGTACCACATAATGTCTCTCAGATTGTCTAAGATAATAATAGGAAAAGATAATAATAGATGTTGGAGAGTATGTAGGATTACTGGTACACTAATGCATTGTTGGTGGAGTTGTGAAACAATCAATGACTTTGGGCAGAAAATGCCATTTGAATCCAGAAAAAGATATAAGTAATCTGAATGCAAATCAGAACGTGCTATGTTTATTACTTTCTTTCTCTCTCTCTCTCTCCCATGGTTTCTTCCTTTTCATCTGATTTTTCTCTCCCAACATAATTCCTAAAGCAATGTGTATTAAAAATAAATAAACTTACAATAATAAAAAGGAAGAAAGATCTATTAGAGAGATACAGATCTATATACCTCTACATTTCAAATATCTATATATCTCTACACCACTCTCTTTATCTAATATATTTATCTAAATGGGGGAAGGGGAATGAGATTAGAAGAATGGGAATTAGATGCCAAGATCCAACTCATCCTGCTCATGTAGATACAACTGAAATTACAGACATAAGCCCATATCTAAGAATGTCCACCTGTGTGAATTGCTTTGCTATATTCAGAGGGCATATACTCTACATGAGACATGCTGTGGGGAATATAGTTTGAAGAGTTTTATTGAAGTCTAGCAGAAAGCTAGCAAGTTGCATAGGTCAAGTTGCTCTTGGAGAAAGGTATGTAGGGGGTGACTGATCATGGAAGAATAAATGGAACTGGAAGTTGTAGAAGTAACTAAAAGAGGAAAGTCTAGTAGACCAGTATATAGAAGTGCAAGTACAATATAAGTGGATACATGCTGGGGAATTACAGAGAATTTGATCAAATGAATTTAGACAGTTTATTTTTTCCTTTGTAAGGTACATAATTTTATAATTTTATATATATATATATCTTTAGTCAAATATTTTAGCAATATACTTACCTTTTAAGCTACATTCTCTAACATCAGTAACTTGATTTATTTCTTATGTTGTGAATTGCTAATTTAACTAATTTATGACAATACCCACAAGAAAAAAATCAATACATTTTTGTAGATGTTCACATGAAGGAGAACATGAGATTTTTGTAAGGGTACTTAGTTGCTGAAAGGGAGCTTTCATCTCCTTAGTCTGAAAAAAAAAATCCTAAACCATTAAACTGAGAGGATCTGTTCCTTTATATACTTTAATAATGAATTAAAATGCTTGTAAGTTTACTTTAATTTCCCAGAAATAAAAAATGTCTTTTTGAAGTACCTTATTTTCATTGTTTTAGGAATCATATTTTTTGTGAGTGGCACTTAGCACTTTGTCATGTATATAATTTTTGTATGGGTTCTGTGATTTCCTCAGTATAAAGAAAAAAATATGAAGATACTTTGTTTTAACAAGGCAGATTAATATCTTCTCTGCAACTCATAATGGCAGAGAATTTTCTGGTGTCATTGATGCATTAAGAAACTTAGCTGGAGTCATATATATATATATATATATATATATATATATATATATATATATATATATATAAAGTACTTTGTTTATAATGTACTTTGTTTATAATTTGTGGTAAATTATCGTTTCTTAAATTGGGTTGTATTATGATACTTAGAATAAAAAGGAATTGTCAGTATTAGAATTCAAGGAATATTCTAACAATTAAAGTTGCCAACTGTATATTCATCATAATTATGAAGATGTAAAACTATAAGGTTCAAGTAAAGGCTTTTATCTCTTAAAATTTTAGTAAATTTTAGTAAAAATTGTAGTTTCTTAAAAAAAAAAAAACCCTACGGCTAATATGCATAGTGAACAGAGCATTCACCTTAGAACCCAGAGAAACTGAATTCTATTTAGTCAATTCATGCTTATGAAACATACAACTTTATTATGTGATTCTGAGCATGTCTCTTAAACTTAGCATGTCTCAGGTAACTTTGAAAGACTACAAGTTTTAGACAAGTTTTTCTTTTAACTAAGTGCAGAGAATTTCTAAATCAAGGAGTTTGCAGTATTCACATGCAAAAACTATAGATGAATGTATGCACAAACATACATATATATCTATACCTGTTTCTTAATAATTATTATGTGTATATACATATATACTGATACATATATGTTAATCTTTATGTCTATGTACATAATTACATGTAGATTCAAATACCTATATGTATACACACACACATACACACATATGTATGCTGAGATATAATATTATATATTACAGATTGTCCAGAAACAGTAGGCAAGAATTCTGTTCACAATGACATTTTTACTATTGGATTACTTTTGTTTCATGATCTATTGAGAATTCTTTTGTATTTGAACATATATCATTCTAATGCAATTTAGAATATTTATAAATATGTATCTATGAGAAAAATCTTAGAAAACAGTATTATTTATTAATGCAGTAGAAAGATATTTATGGTAGGATAGCATTATTGCAATTTAAATTTCTTTGGCACCAGTGGGAATATGATGAAAAAAATATCCTATTTCCTTTTCCACCCTATCACATTTGTCTAGTGGAATAATGGAATCAGATGTTAAAATATTGGAAAATTGTTCAACTACAATTGTCATGCTGTTTAAATTCAATATTTCTATTACAAAGACAAAGCAGTTTAATAAATCTTTTGTAAAAGCAAGTGTATTTCATCTTTTGCATATATGATTTGAAACTCTATATTCAGTTGTTAATATTACTGGGCTATATCATTGAGGCTAACCTTCCACACTTAAAATGCATGTAATTCACTCATTGAATTTAAAAATGAAAAAGGCTTATGTTCAGTAGTTGATTCTAATTGCTCTTATAGTACCTTTGAAAATTCTCAATCTATTATTTTTATAAATGTCTCACATAATGGGGCTTTTAACCTCTCTAAAATTCTTACATTTGACATTAAGTTCATAATATTTATTGATATACCTGTTTTACTCCTCCTATTTCCATATATTCAATATATTTCAATCCTGGCAGGGGGGGAGGGGTAGAGAGGAAATCTTAGATTAAAATTTAAAAAAAAAAAAAGGATTACTATGACCAAGCTAAATGACTCTATCACTGAAAGTGAGGAATACCATCTTACAAAATAATTGTTCTGAATTCATTTTTAAAATGTTTATTTTTTTCTCATTCCTTTGTGAATAAACATGAAAAAATATTTGCTTTGGGACAGATTTTTCTAATGGATAAATTTTACATTACAACTTAGAAAATATTTACTCTTTTTTCATGGCTTTTTTTGCCAGAATTTTGCTATATGCATGTTGTTTGCCAAATAATAAGGCAGATGTGTATATGTCTGTGTTTGTAAGAGATAAAGACAAAGTAAGGAAGCAAGAGAGAAAAAGTGGCAGACATAGACACATAGACAGAGAGAGACAAAATTATAGAGATAGACACAGACAGAAAGACAAAGGAATCAGACAAGACAAACACAGACACAGACAGACTGTATATGTGGACATAGGATTTCAGCTTGGGAGATATGATATCATTCATTTAGTACAATTCACTCATTTTATAGATGATGAAACAGACTTTGACAGATTAAGAGACTTGTTAAAGGTCATAAAAGAGAAAGTCGCAATGTACAATTTGAACTCAGTTGCTATTAAGTGCAATCCATTAAATCAAGAACTCTAATTTCAGCAACTGCCACTACACCATGTTTCCAGTGTGTAAGATTTAATGTAGTAGAGGTTGTATGCCTCAAGATTTTATAAACATTGATTATTTCATTCACTTCTGGGGACTTTGATGTTATGGCAATCGAGATTTCTTTTTTTTTTTTCTTTTTTTTTTTTTAATATATACTGGGAAAAGGTTTTTACATTTTTCCATGGTCTGACATATTGCTTCAACCTTTAGAGATACAATTGTCTTTGCTAATTACTGTTCTAGTGTGTTATTGAGTTCTAATTCCCAGAATATCACTATTAAATTCCAAGTTGCTACTAGGTGGTGTAATAGGCAGAGCACTGGTTATGTAATGAAGGAATTCAAATTTATCCTCAAATACTTGCTAGCAGTGTTGTAATGGGCTGAGGCTTGAGTTGATGCACTGAGGTCCCAAGCACATGAGGCTAAATAGTAATTGGACCATACTCTATTAATATATATGCTTGGAGAAAGAATGGCTCCCACCCACTCTTTGTGCAAGTCCTGATGTGTTGTATAGGAAATGACATTTTTGGTGGGTGGAGGCAGGGGAGTGGAAAGGGAAGCAGAAAGAGAGACTGCTGGCTGGAGTCTTGTCACAGCTGCTCGCTTTGCTATCATGACCACCCTTTACCTCTGATCCCCCTCTGCTAGCTGGCTTCCTGTCGCAGCTGCCCATACTGCTATCACAATACTTCTTCATCTCTACTGAGAATAAAGATTGAAGATTTTTCCCTTAACCTGAATTCCTGACTCCGGCTGATTTTAAATACATGGTCATCCCACAGTGTGACTCTAAGCATGGTTGCTGACTCAGTTTCCTAAAATGTAAAATGGAAATAATAGTAATACTTACCTCTCAGTGTTATTGTGAGGATCAAATGAGATATTTGTAAAAACCCTGTCAAAACGAAAGAAAAAAAAAAAAACTTAAGGCTAATTATTATTATATTTCTTACTCCTCTATCTTTCTCCTTTTTTGTCATTATGCTCTAAGCATGAATTCTCTTTATATAGAAAACTTACCTATTTCTGAACATGTTCCTGTCTCTGTTCAAATAATTGTAACCTCATTGGAAAAATAGATGATACTGAGATATTTCACGTCTTCTCTATATTATACTCTCCTTTTCTCTCCAAGAACTTAAAATCTTATCTTAATCCACTTTCCAATGAATAGATAATTTTGTTAACTTTTCCTGAAATGGTTGGCTGAACAAGTAGCAGACTACTCATGACTAACATTCCTAAAACAAAGAAAAAATAAGTAATTCATAAAGAAAAACAATGAACTATAGTGACATTATCAGTTATAAAAAAGCACAAGACTTCAGAATGAACTCTTAAAGACAAAGCTAGATTCATTTTCTTGCAGGCCTTAAAGAAACCTAATATGTGCATTATGCGAGCTCTATCTCCAGAGGATTTGGAACCTTTGGGAAAGCTGAGATAGCAAGTGGTGATCAGAATGATTCTATGGTGCTTACATTAGGAAATATTGACTCAAATGTTCTGCATTTTTTAAAATAAAAAAGTTCTGTCCTGAAATACAAGAATCACAAAGATTCATGGAATTCAAGTTCTAGATCAATGTAAGAACTTAAGTGATCCATGTTATGAAGAAGCAGGGCTAATTGTTCCAACCCAAAGTAAGTTTGCCACAGTAAGAGACAAAGCCTGGCCTTTACACAAAGCCCAAAGGAGCTCAATCTAAAGGATGAAAAAAGCAAAGAGTGCACCTACTTCTTTTAATAATTGCTTCATAGCTATTCCCAGTAAACAAAAGAAACTGGTAACTTCATAATCTACTCTCAAGAAGAGATTTAAAGGGAGAATAAAAGAGGGAAGGAGGGAAGTCAATTTCTTTTCCTTTATCAGTTTCTTCTATAAAATGAGAACACGAACTAGATTAATTTTCAATTCAAAAAAGTCACTCTTTAATACTATAGACAAACACACACACACACACACACACACACATACACACACACACATACATATATATATATATATATCAGATATAGTGTTAGGTATTGGAGAAACTGTCAAAATAATGGAAACCATTACCCTCAAGGAATGTGCATTCAATTTTTCTAGTATGGAAGTAGAGCAACTTATACTAAAATAAATAAACACAAAATAATTTAAAAGTGTTAGTTTTTAATAACTAGAGGAATAAGAGACTTCTATAGGGGTAATGGCACTTATACAGTGTCTACAAGGAAACTATGTAATAAAAAGAAAAACTCCCTGTTCATATACAGCATAAAAAAAAAAAAAAAGAGTACTATTGATATGGGAACAAACTGTGTAGAAGAACACAAGTGATATATCCAGTGTTGAATTGCACACCTATTAGACTAGATCTTTTTGGAAAGATTAATTCTGAGGACAGTGATTTGGGAAAAAGTCATGTGCAGACAAATTATGAAGGGCTTTAAAAGCCTTTGGTATTTCTATTTTGTCCTGGAGAATATTGAAATCCACTGAATCTGAAGGTTATAAAATAGGACAATAGCTGGTTCAGACCTGCGCTATGGGAGAATTGGTATGGTAACTTTATGGAGTATAATTTGAAGAAGACAATGTCAATTTATGTACAATTGAAATTATTGTAATAAGCTAAAATTAATAATTATAAAAGATGAAGACAAATAAGAGTGTTGATTCCATGAATAGAGAAATGCTGTGGAGTTTCATAAAATAATGAAATTTGACAATTGTTTAAAGATGGGGAGGGATTGTGAACAACCAGAGTCAAAGATAATTCCAAGGAAGTGAAGCTGGATAATTGTCAGGGCATTGATGTTCTCAATGGAAATAGGCAAGTTAGAAGTAAGCAAATAGGGGTGGGAAGAAAATATGATAATTAGTTCTCTTCTGGAACTCTGGACTGATCAAATTTCAAAAGTGATTTAATCACTTTTATTTAGGAAAAAAAAAAAACTAGCTTGACATAAGTGGCAGAAAACCTGCTGCTTCTGCTAAAGCCTTGTCCTTTATATGAATAGATTACGTTAATGAATGATGTCAATTGTATAAACCATGCTTTGCTTTGTTTTGTTTCTGTCTGTCTAGCCAAAGAATCCTATGCCTTCATCTAGAAGTGTTACTATACTGAATCATATTCTCCTAACATGGAATGAAAAGCAATAACTGAATTTCTTGCTTGACATGATAGTGTCCTGCTTTATAATAACCGTGCTGGGTGATGTTATATTATGTCTTATGGTTTCAAATATTTTCCGAAGGAATTGTCTGACAACTGAAGTTGAAATATACAAATTAGATTTGGAGGCACAATACAGTGTTATATTTTGGATTCAGAAGATGGCTACATTTCTCATCTATCTCCAGGGTTTCCTCTGTGATTTTGCATAAGTTATTCTATTTCACTGGAGCTCAGTTTCCTAAAACAAAAACAAACAAAAAATCCTCATGCAATAATACTTCAAAATTTACCTACAGGTCTGATATAACTGCTTTTAAATTATATAATACTATTATACAGGGGTGAGCTATTGTTATTAGTGAAATACTGAAATTCATTGGAAATAATTATATTTTTTCCTCTTTCAGTCCCCTGAGGATAACATAGTATACATTTATAAATGCTTGCTGACTTTAAATAAGTTGTCAAAGGAGCCATTTTCTTATCATGACCCTGGAACAAGACAATATATTGATAAAATATATATACACAACTGCACAAGAAAAACACAGCTTAATTAGAAAATTTTAATTTTTATAATAGTCAGAAATTTTCAAATTGGAATTTTCTACCATAAAAATGTTACCTTTTGAAACTGATTCTAACAATTGAAAATGTGTTATTTCACTTAAACTGGAAACAATAAGCTATATAGAAAATAAATTATAGGAAAAGATAAAAAAAAGTCAAATGAAAGTACTTGATATATTTAATCTATTTAAGTATGATTCAAAAAATATTTATATACATATAATAAATCAAAAATGACATATAAAGTAAAGAAAAATCCATTAATAAAGTGGTATTTAAAATATTATACTATGTCATTTTTTATCTAATGGTTTTAAAGATTGTAAATATAAATGTAACTAATAATAATAGTGACAAAAATTAGGGGCCTTATTTGCAATACTAAACAATTTCTCTGACTGTTGGCTCTCCAGAGAGATACAGATACTATGTTTACACATCTGTATATATTTTAAAGAACACCTTAATTAATTGAAATGCAAGAAAATATAATTATTACCATTATTATAATTCATAGAACATAACATGATTTCATCTGGCTGGACAGTTTTAAATGAACACTGCTATTTTAGCTATTTTTTTAAGAAAATAGCATAATGGTTCATAGGATTATAAATCCAGAGTTGGAGGAGGCCTCAGAAGTAATATGTCATCATGCATTTTTATTATAAATGAAATAACTTGACTCCAAGGAGGTTAAATGACTTTTTTTGGTTTTGTGTTGCTCTGAGTCACTGAATCGATTAAAATAATATTTTTATCATTTTGCCATTAAATTATGGTTGACTATAAATATTCCATGCACACATGATTGGGATACATAATATGGATATGTGGATACTTTCTTGGAATAACATTTCATAATCTATTATGTGTTATTAAAAAAAATATGTGTATGAAAATTCACACATCCAAATTCTATCTACCTATCTATCCACACACACACACACACACACACACACACACACACACATATATATCATTATATATCATATCATGGTAATCATCATATTCTTGTTGAACTCTAATAATTTTTAAATTGTGAACCTCTTTTCTGAGTCAATTACTTTAATATCAGATCTCTTATATTTTGTTTTATTTAAAATATTTCTATCTTATGAAATCCCTGATATCTATTTGTCCTTTTCTAGTTTTCACAGGATCTATTTTTACATAAGTTTTATCATGTCTTATAAACAATTATCATTCAAATTCTTTCCTCCAGGGATTTGTAAAAAAAATTAAGTTTCTGGCTTCATTCTTCTAGCTATATATATATAATAATTATCAAAAAACTCATAAATAAACAAACAAACAACAACAACTGAATCTTAAGAGTTAAAAAAAAAAAGATCAGAAATGTGAAAAAGTCCCAAAAATGAGAATTTGGACATCTATAAGTTTACAAAATTCCATTACAGTGGTGAAGGTAGGATCAGATGAAAAGCAAGAAAAATTGTACATCATCTGAAAAGAATATCTCTCTTTACTTATTGGAAACTTTGTGAAACTTTTGTTTGATAGAAAAGTCATATTTTTATTAAAGCTTTTTTATTTATAAAGCATATGCATGTTGACTATAAATATTCCATGCACACATGATTGGGATACATAATATGGATATGTGGATACTTTCTTGGAATAACATTTCATAATCTATTATGTGTTATAAAAAAAAATGTGTATGAAAATTCACACATCCAAATTCTATCTACCTATCTATCTACACACACACACACACACACACACACACACACACACACACACATATATATATCATTATATATCATATCATGGTAATCATCATATTCTTGTTGAACTCTAATAATTTTTAAATTGTGAACCTCTTTTCTGAGTCAATTACTTTAATATCAGTAATTTTTCCAACACTGACACTTGCAAATTTTCCCCTTCTCTACCCCCTCCCCTATCTGGCAGATAGTCAAATACATGTGAAATATGTTGAAATACGTGTAAAGATCCAATATGTGTATACATATTTATACAGTCTAGTTGCACAAGAAAAATCAGATCCAGAAGGAAAAAAAGGAAAAGCTGCTGCTTTATAATATAGTTTTAGATCTGATCTAGCTAGGCCATCTTCATTAGCTTTTCTCTTCATTAATTGCTTTGAAATTCCTGACCTTTTGTTTTTCCAGATGAATTTTGTTGTTATTTTTTCTAGTTCAGTAAAATAGTTTCTTGGGAGTTTGATTGGTATAGCACTAAATAAATAGATTACTTTAGGTAATATTGTCATCTTCATTATATTTGCTCGACCTATCCATGAGCACTTGATTTTTTTTTTCCAGTTGTTTAGATATGACTTTATTTGTGTAGAAAGAGTTTAGTAGTTTTGCTTATAAAGTTCCTGACTTTCCCTTGGCAGATAAATTCCCAAATATTTTATTATCAACAGTTGTTTTAAATGGAATTTCTCTTTGTATCTCTTGCTGTTGGTTTTGATAGTGATGTATAAGAATGCTGATGATTTATGTGGATTTATTTTGTATCATGGAATTTTGCTACAGTTGTGGATTATTACTAATAGCTTTTTAGTTGATTCTCTGGGGTTCTCTAAGTATACCATCATATCATCTGCAAAGAATGATAATTTGGTTTTCTCATTACCTACTCTAATTCCTTTAATTTCTTTTCAAATAGTTTATATAGTATTGGAGGTAATTGTTCTTTAACTGTTTGGTACAATTCACATGTAAATCCATCTGGTCTGGAGATTTTTTCTTAGGGAGTCTATTAATAGCTTGTTCTAGTTCTTTTTTCTACAATGGGACGATTTAAGTAATAATTTCCTCTTCTATTATTCTGGGAAATCTATTTTATAGGTATTCCTCCATTTCACTTAGGTTGTCACATTTATTGGCATAAAATTGTACAAAATAATCCCTGATAATTGCTCTAGTTTCCTCTTTCTTTGGAGATAGTTCTCCCTTTTCATTTTTGAGACTAACAATTTAATTTTCTTTTTTCCTTTTTCTAACCAAATTAACTAAAGGTTAATCTATTTTGTTTTGTTTTTTTTTTCATAAAACCAACTCTTAGTTTTATTTATTAATTCTATTGTTTTTTTTTCTGAGTTTAACATTTCTAATAACCCTTTCTATAATGACAAGGAACTAGAAATTGAGGGGATGCCAATCAGTTGGGAAATGACTGAATAAATTATGGTATATAAATGTAATGGAATATTATCATTATGTAAGAAACAATTATGAGGATGATTTGAGAAAGACTAGAAGAGACATACATGAACTTATGCTAAATGAGGTGAATAGGACCAAGAGAACATTGTATACAGTAAAAAGATAATGTGATGATCAATTGTAATGGGTTTGGCTGTTTTCAACAATGAGATGATTCAGACCAATTCTAATAGGATTGTGATGAAGAGAATCATCTGCATGTAGACAGAGGATTATGGGGACTGAATATGAATTATGGGGAGCACAATATAGTATTTTCAGCTTTTTTTTTTGATTGACTGATTGCTTGTTCTTTCCCTCTTCTTTTTTTCCCCTTTTGATCTTATTTTTATTGTGCAGGCTGTTAAATATGGAAATATGTTTAGGAGAATTTCATATGTTTAATTAATATTGTATTACTTGCTATTTATGGAGGGGGAGAGAGGGAGGGAGAAAATTTGGAACATAAGGTTTTGCAAGGGAGAAAGTTGAAAACTATCTTTACATACATTTTTTAAAAATAAAAAAGGTATTGTTCTAAATAAAACAAAACAAAACAAACAAACAAACAACAACAACAAAACAACAAAAATCTGTGTTAATTTGAACAGTTTGGTCAGGTGAAATCATCTATGTTCCCATGAACTATAGAATCTATATTAATTTTATATTCTTGTTTTATAATAATTTAGGTATCTTTTAAAATCTCTATCTGTCTCTCTATCTATCTAGACAAAAAAACTTGTATAGAAAACCTTGCAAAGGAGAAGCCTATGTTATCCAATTATTATTAGTGACATTTGTGATTCCAAATTTAAGTCTCTAAACAAAACCAAGAAACTTGAAATAATATCATACTTCAATTAACACTTTATTATGGATTTTCTTTACTTTATATGTTATATTCGATTTACAAATCAGTTTATTTATATTCAATTTATATTTGATTATAAATATTCTTTGAATCATTTTTAATAGATTAAATATGTTGGAAACTTTCACTCCTTTCTTTTTTCTTTTCTTTAAAATGTTTTTATCTAACTTTTTTATTGTTTCAACTTTAAGTGAAATAACACTTTCAGTTTTAGAATCAGCATTATTTGGTAGTATGTTTATAACAGAAAATTCTATTTTGGAATTAAGTTGTGTTTTTCTTGTGTAGTTGTGTAGAATACTAATTTTATCAATGATTGTCTTGATTCAGAACCATGATGAGAAGTCCTTTGACTTAATTTAATTAAAGTCAGAACTGTATTTGCAAAAATGTTTGTGGCAGCCGGCTTTGTAGTGGCTTTGGAGAATGGCTGAATGAATTTTGCTATATAAATATTATGGAATATTATTGTTCTATAAGAAATGAATAGCAGCCAGCAGTGTTTCTTTTTTTTTTCTTTTTCTTTTTTTTTAATTTAAATTTCATTTTATTTAATAATAACTTTGTATTGACAGAATCCATGCCAGGGTAATTTTTTACAACATTATCCCTTGCACTCGCTTATGTTTCGTTTTTTTCCCCTCCCTCCCTCCACCCCCCGCCCCAAGATGTCAAGCAGTCCTATATATGTTAAGTATGTTGCAGTATATCCTAGATATAATACATATTTGCAGAACCGAACAGTTCTCCTGTTGCACAGGGAGAATTGGATTCAGAAGGTAAAAATAACTTGGGAAGAAAATAAAAAATGCAAATAGTTCACATTCGTTTCCCAGTGTTCCTTCTCTGGGTGTAGCTGTCTCTGTCCATCATTTATTCATTGAAACTCAGTTAGGTCTCTTTGTCATAGAAATCCACTTCCATCATAATACATCCTCATACAATATCATTGTCGAAGTGTATAATGATCTCCTGGTTCTGCTCATCTCACTTAGCATCAGTCCATGTAGGTCTCTCCAAGCCTCTCTGTATTCATCCTGGCCAGCAGTGTTTCTACTAGGCTTATACCCCAAATAGATCTAAAGAAGGGAAGGGGAGCCAAAATGTTTGTGACAGCCACATTTGTATGTGTAGAAGCTGGAAAATGAATGGATGCCCATCAATTGGAGAATGGTTGAAATAATTGTGGTATATGAATGTTATGGAATATTATTGTTCTGTAAGAAATGACCAGCAGGCAATTCTGGCCAAGAAGGCAGAGAGGAGGCACACAGCTGTGTAAGCTCCGCATTTTCTCTCAGAATCCATTTCATTATAAGCCTCTGAATTAATGCTTGACTGAAAAAAAAACCCCTACAAATACTTACAAAGACAGTCTAGAGAAGTCATCCCACTCATTTAAAGACAGAGTGGATAAAGAAATCAAATCCTTGAAAAAATAGGATTAGTAAACTGGAAACACAAAATATCTCTCTAAAAAATAAAATTGGCAAAATGGGAAAAAAATTCCATAGAACAATAGAACTCAATTGGACAATTAGAAAATGATTTTTAAAAAGTGAGTGAAGAAAATACTTCATTGAAAATCAGACTCTAACAAACGGAATTGAATGACTAGAGGAGACAAGAAGAATCAGTCAAGCAAAACCAAAAAAATTAAACAATGGAAAAAAAATGTGAAATACCTTCTTGGGAAAACAACAGACCTGGAAAATTGATCCAGTAGAGACAATCTGAGAATTATTGAAATCCCAGAAAAGTATGATGAAAAAAAGAGCCTGGACACTATTTACCAGGAAAGTATCAAAGAGAACTGCCCAGAAATCATAGAAACAGAGGGTAAAATAGACATTGAAAGAATTCATCGATCATCTACTGAAAGGGATCCTAAATCAAAACATCAAGAAATATAGTGGCCAAATGCCAGAACTCTCAGATGAAGGAAAAAATACTGCAAGTGGCTAGAAAAACCCAATTCAAGTATAGAAGAGCCGCAATAAGAATCACCCAGGATCTAGCAGCATCCACATTAAAAGATCGAAGGGCCTGAAATATGGTACTCCGAAAGGTTAAGGAACTTGGTATGCAACTAAAAATAACTTACCCAGCTAGAATGAGCATTTTTTTTCCCCAGGGAAGAAGATGGACATTCAACAAAATAAGCTAATTTCACCTATTTTTGATGAAAAAAAACAGAACTTAACAAAAAGTTTGATCTACAAATATAGAACACAAGAGAAACCTAAAAAGGTAAAGATTAATCTTGGGAACTATATTTCTGATATAAAGATGTATAAAGAATACATGTATACCTTGTTCTAGAAACTAGATGTGGAAAGGACATTGTACCAGAAAAAGGGTAAAGTGGGGGTACTACATCTCATGAAGAGGCAAAGGAAATCTATTATATCTGAGAGAAAGAATGGAGGGGGATGAATATAGTGGGTATCTTACTGCCTTCAGAATTGACTTTAAGAGAAAAATTTTAGACATATTCAATTTATGGTGAAACTTCTCCCACCTCATTGAAAAGTGAGAAGGGAAAAGTGAAAAGGGAAGGAATAAGCTAAGCCGAAGGGGATACAGAAACTGGGAGGGAGAGGGGTAAGATGGGGGAGGAACGCTAAGGCGGGGGAGGGATACTAAAAAGGGAGGGCAGTTATAAGCAAATGGTGCTCACAAGCTTAATACTGGGAAGGGGAGAAAGGAGGAAAGAAGGGAGAAAAGCATAAACAGGGGTTAACAAGATGGCAAGTAATATAGAATTGGTCATTTTAACCATAAATGTGAACGGGGTAAACTCCAACATAAAGAGGAAGTGGTTAGGAGAATGGATTAAATGCCAGAATCCTACAATATGTTGTTTACAGGAAACACATATGAAGCAGGGAGATACATGCAGAGTAAAGGTAAAAGGTTGGAGCAAAATCTACTGTGCTTCAGGTGAAATCAAAAAAGCAGGGGTAGCCATCCTGATCTCAGATCAAGCTAAAGCAAAAATTGATTTAATTAAAAGAGACTATATCTTTTTTTTTTGTATGTATTGTATTTATTCCCATTTTACAAATAAAGCTACTGAGATTAAATGATCCTCCCAAAATCCTACAACTAAACAGTGACAGAATCATGAAGTCAATCCAGTTCATCGAGAGCCATCATTACTCTTCACTTTATGATATTTATGATATATGATCTAAGTAATACAACAATGATTTCATGATAATTCTTCAAAAGAAAACATGATTATATCAAAGGGATCTATGTGTATTTGTTCCAGAGAAAATAGATTATTCTCTGTTCCCAGTTCTCATAGTGCGAACTACTGTCTCCTTGTCTTTTTTGTGCTGCATCCTCCATTTGCCCCTTATTTCTATTTAGTGAAGGGTCTTTCCTACTTAAGGTCTGACTCAGATACCTTTCACATTGTTGCCCTCCCTGAAATTCCTTTCTTTGTCTCTTCTGGCAATCTAATTTATTTATTTATTTATTTGTTTGTTTGTTTGTTTGTTTGTTTGTTTGTTTATTTATTTATTTTTAAAATTTTATTTAATAATTACTTTATATTGACAGAATCCATGCCAGGGTAATTTTTTTTAAAACATTATCCCTTGCACTTGTTTCTGTTCCGATTTTTCACCTCCCTCCCTCCACTCCCTCCTCTAGATGGCAAGCAGTTTTATATATGTTAGATATGTTGCAGTATATCCTAGATACAATATATGTTTGCAGAACCGAACAGTTCTCTTGTTGCACAGGGAGAATTGGATTCAGAAGGTAAAAATAACCTGGGAAGAAAAACAAAAATGAAGATAGTTCACATTTGTTTCCCAGTGTTCTTTCTTTGGGTGTAGCTGCTTCTGTCCGTCATTTATCAATTGAAACTCAGTTAGGTCTCTTTGTCAAAGAAATCCACTTCCATCAAAATATGTCCTCATACACTATCGTTGTAGAAGTGTATAATGATCTCCTGGTTCTGCTCATTTCACTTAGCATCAGTTCATGTAAGTCTCGCCAGTCCTCTCTGTATTCATCCTGCTGGCCATTTCTTACAGAACAATAATATTCCATAACAGTCATAGAACACCATTTACTCAGCCATTCTCCAATTGATGGGGATCCATTCATTTTCCAGTTTCTAGTCACTACAAACAGGGCTGCTACAAACATTTTGGCACATACAGGTCCCTTTCCCTTCTTTAGTATTTCTTTGAGATATAAGCCCAATAGAAACACTGCTGGATCAAAGGGTATGCACAATTTGATAACTTTTGGGGCATAATTCCAGATTGCTCTCCAGAATGGTTGGATTCGTTCACAACTCCACCAACAATGCATCAGTGTCCCAGTTTTCCCGCATCCCCTCAAACAGTCATCATTATTTTTTCCTGTCATCTTAGCCAATCTGACAGGTGTGTAGTGGTATCTCAGAGTTGTCTTAATTTGCATTTCTCTGATCAATAATGATTTGGAACACTCTTTCATATGAGTGGTAATAGTTTCAATTTCATCCTCTGAAAATTGTCTGTTCATATCCTTTGACCATTTATCAATTGGAGAATGGCTTGATTTCTTATAAATTTGAGGCAGTTCTCTATATATTTTGGAAATGAGGCCTTTATCAGAACCTTTAACTGTGAAGATGTTTTCCCAGTTTGTTGCTTCCCTTCTAATCTTGTTTGCATTAGTTTTGTTTGTACAAAGGCTTTTTAATTTGAAGTAATCAAATTTTTCTATTTTGTGATCAGTAATGGTCTCTAGTTCATCTTTGGTCACAAATTTCTTTCTCCTCCACAAGTCTGAGAGATAAACCATCCTGTGTTCCTCTAATTTATTTATAATCTCGTTCTTTATGCCTAGGTCGTGGACCCATTTTGATCTTATCTTGGTATATGGTGTTAAGTGTGGGTCCATGCCTATTTTCTGCCATACTAATTTCCAATCATGCCAGCAGTTTTTATCAAATAATGAATTCTTATCCCAGAAGTTAGGGGCTTTGGGTTTGTCAAACACTAGATTGCTATAGTTGACTATTCTGTCTTGTGAACCTAACCTTTTCCACTGATCCACTAATCTATTTCTTAGCCAATACCAAATGGTTTTGGTGACTGCTGCTTTATAATATAATTTTAGATCAGGTGCAGCTAGGCCACCTTCATTTGATTTTTTTTTTTTCATTAATTCCCTTGAGATTCTCAACTTTTTATTGTTCCATATGAATTTTGTTGTTATTTTTTCTAGATCATTAAAATATTTTCTTGGAAGTCTGATTAGTATAGCACTAAATAAATAGATTAGTTTAGGGAGTATTGTCATCTTTATTATGTTCGCTCGGCCTATCCAAGAGCACTTAATATTTTTCCAATTATTTAAGTCTGACTTTATTTGTGTGGAGATTTTTTTATAATTTTGCTCATATAATTCCTGACTTTCCTTTGGTAGATAGATTCCCAGATATTTTATGGTATCAACAGTTATTGTGAATGGAATTTCTCTTTGTATCCCTTGCTGTTGGGTTTTGTTGGTGATGTATAAAACTACTGAGGATTTATGGGGATTTATTTTGTAGCCAGCTACTTTGCTAAAATTATGAATTATTTCTAATAGCTTTTTAGTAGAATCTCTGGGGTTCTCTAGATATACCATCATATCATCTGTAAAGAGTGATAGTTTGGTTTCCTCATTGCCTACTCTAATTCCTTTAATATCTTTCTCGACTCTTATTGCCGAGGCTAGTGTTTCTAATACGATATTAAATAATAATGGTGATAGTGGGCAACCTTGCTTCACTCCAGATCTTACTGGGAAAGGTTCCAGTTTTTCCCCGTTGCATATGATGCTTACTGATGGTTTTAAATATATGCTCCTGACTATTTTAAGGAAAAGTCCACTTATTCCTATGCTCTCAAGTGTTTTTATTAGGAATGGATGTTGGATTTTATCAAATGCTTTTTCTGCATCTATTGAGATGATCATATGGTTTTTGTTTGTTTGGTTATTGATATAGTCAATTATGCTAATAGTTTTCCTAATATTGAACCAGCCCTGCATTCCTGGTATAAATCCTACTTGGTCATAGTGTATTATCCTGGGGGTGATTTTCTGTAATCTTTTTGCTAATATTTTATTTAAGATTTTAGCATCAATATTCATTAGGGAGATTGGTCTATAATTTTCTTTCTGTTTTCAGCCTACCTGGTTTAGATATCAGTACCATGTCTGTGTCATAAAAGGAGTTTGGTAGGACTCCTTCAATCCCTATTTTTTCAAATAGTTTATTTAGCATTGGAGTTAATTGTTCTTTAAATGTTTGGTAGAATTCACATGTAAATCCATCTGGTCCTGGGGATTTTTTCTTAGGGAGTTGATTGATAGTTTGTTCTATTTCTTTTTCTGAGATGGGACTGTTTTGGATATTTACTTCCTCCTCTGTTAGTTTGGGCAAGCTATATTTTGGAGGTATTTTTCTATTTCATTTAAGTTGTCGAATTTATTGGCATAAAGTTGGGCAAAGTAACTCCTAATTATTGCTCTAATTTCCTCTTCGTTAGTGGCGAGTTCTCCCTTTTCATTTTTAAGACTAACAATTTGATTTTCCTCTTTCCTTTTTTAAATCAGATTTACTAAGGGTTTGTCTATTTTGTTGGTTTTTTCATAGAACCAACTCTTAGTTTTATTAATTAATTCAATAGTTTTTTTTTTTTTTACTTTTAATTTTATTGATCTCTCCTTTTATTTTTAGAATTTCAAGTTTAGTGTTTGACTGGGGGTTTTTAATTTGTTCCTTTTCTAGCATTTTTAGTTGCAAGCCCAATTCATTGACCTTCTCTTTCTCTATTTTATACAAAAAGGCCTCTAGAGATATGAAATTTCCCCTTATTACCACTTTGGCTGCATCCCATACATTTTGCTATGATGTCTCATTATTATCGTTTTCTTGGGTGAAGTTATTACTTATGTCTATGATTTGCTCTTTCACCCAATCATTCTTTAGTATGAGATTATTTAGTTTCCAATTATTTTTTGGTCTACTTCCCCCTGGCTTTTTGTTGAATGTAATTTTCACTGCATCGTGGTCTGAAAAGGATGCATTTACTATTTCTGCCTTACTGCATTTAAGTTTGAGGTTTTTATGTCCTAATATATGGTCAATTTTTGTATAGGTTCCATGAACTGCTGAAAAGAAAGTGTATTCCTTTCTGTCTCCATTACATTTTCTCCAGAGATCTATCATATCTAACTTTTCTAGTATTCTATTTACCTCTTTGACTTCTTTCTTATTTATTTTGTGGTTTGATTTATCTAATTCTGAGAGTGCAAGGTTAAGATCTCCCACTATTATAGTTTAACTGTCTATTTCTTCTTGCAGCTCTCTTAATTTCTCTTTGAAGAATTTAGATGCTACACCACTTGGTGCATATATGTTTAATATTGATAGTGCTTCATTATCCATGCTACCCTTTAGCAAGATATAGTGCCCTTCCTTATCTCTTTTAATTAGATCAATTTTTGCTTTAGCTTGATCTGAGATCAGGATGGCTACCCCTGCTTTTTTGACTTCACCTGAAGCATAGTAGATTTTGCTCCAACCTTTTACCTTTAACCTGCATGTATCTCCCGGCTTCAGGTGTGTTTCCTGTAAACAACATATTGTGGGATTCTGGCTTTTAATCCATTCTGCTAACTGCTTCCTCTTTATGGGGGAGTTTACCCCATTCACATTTATGGTTAGAATGACCAATTCTGTATTACTTGCCATCTTGTTAACCCCGGTTTATGCTTTTCTCCCTTCTTTCCCCTTTACCCCCCTTCCCCATATTAAGCTTGTGAGCACCACTTGCTTCTCACACCCCTCCCTTTTTAGTATCTCTCCCCCCGCCTTAGAGTTCCTCCCCCTATCTTACCCCTTTCCCTCCCAGTTTCTGTATTCCCTTCTGCTTAGCTTATTCCTTCCCTTTTCACTTTTCCCTTCTCACTTTTCAATGAGGTGGGAGAAGTTTCACCATAGATTGAATATGTCTAAAATTTTTCTCTTAAAGCCAATTCTGAAGGCAATAAGATACCCACTGTATTCATCCCCCTCCATTCTTTCTCTCAGATATAATAGGTTTCCTATGCCTCTTCATGAGATGTACTACCCCCACTTTATCCTTTTTCTGGTACAATGTCCTTTCCACATCAGTTTCTAGAACAAGGTATACATGTATTCTTTATACATCTATATAGTCGAAATATAGTTCCCAAGATTAATCTTTACTTTTTTAGATTTCTCTTGAGTTCTATATTTGTAGATCAAACTTTTTGTTAAGTTCTGGCTTTTTCATCAAAAATAGGTGAAATTTGATTACTTCATTGAATGTCCATCTTCTTCCCTGGAAAAAGATGCTCATTCTAGCTGGGTAAGTAATTTTTGGTTGCATGCCAAGTTCCTTAGCCTTTCGGAATATCATATTTCAGGCCCTTTGATCTTTTAATGTGGATGCTGCCAGATCCTGGGTGATCCTTATTGTAGCTCTTTGATACTTGAATTGGGTTTTTCTAGCCACTTGCAATATGTTTTCCTTCATCTGAGGGTTCTGGCATTTGGCCACTATATTCCTTGGTGTTTTGATTTTAGGATCCCTTTCAGTGGGTGATCGATGAATTCTTTCAATGTTTATTTTTTCCTCTGTTCCTATAACTTCTGGGCAGTTCTCTTTGATAACTTCCTGGAAAATAGTGTCCAGGCTCTTTTTTTCCTCATGCTTTTCTGGGAGTCCAATGATTCTCAGATTGTCTCTCCTGGATCTGTTTTCCAGGTCTGTTGTCTTCCCCAGAAGTTATTTCACATTCTTTTCCATTGTTTGATTTTTTTGGATTTGCTTGACTGATTCTTCTTGTCTCCTCGAGTCATTCAATTCCAATTGTTCAATTCTGATTTTCAGTGAAGTATTTTCTTCACTCACTCTTTTAAAATCTTTTTCTAATTGTCCCATTGAGTTCTTTTGTTCTGTGGAATTTTTTTCCATTTTGCCAATTTTGTTTTTTAGAGAGCTATTTTCTGTTTCCAGTTCACCAATCCTATTTTTCAAGGATTTTATTTCTTTATCCACTCTCTCTTTAACTGACTTCTCCAGGCTTTTTTGCCAAGCCTCCCTCTCCTTTTCTCATTTTTCTTCTAGCTCCCTTGTGAGAGCCTTTTTAATTTCCTCCATGGGATTCATCTGTGCTGAGGAACAGATGATCTCTTCCTTTGGGGATTCACCTGGAGACTGTCTGTTTTTAGTCCCCTCAGGATTTGGAGTCTGCTCTCTATCTGTATAGAAGCTATCTAGGGTTAAAGTCCTCTTCAGTTTCTTGCTCATTCTGTCTAATAATCAAAGACAAACTAGCTAAGAAAAAAATAAAAAAACTGGAGTCTTTCTTTGGGGAGGGGCTGGGTGGGTGTTACCAAGCTTCCTCTACAGACTGCGGGGGGGAGGGGGGGAGGGGCAGCAGTGAGGCACTAGCCTGACGGTGCTGCGCCTGCGCTCTGAAATCCCAGAGCGTGCTGAGTCACTGTGTGTTTGTGGGGGGGGGGGGGGAGGTTAGGGGGGGTGGCCAGGTCCTGAGATACTCCAGCTGTTTGGGGTTGTATTCTTCACCCCCGGTGTTTTTAGCTTCTCTGCTGGGCTGCTGACTTGCTGCCACGGCAAAATTATCCAGTCCTGTAGCGAAGCTCTCCCGGCAGAGACAGTTGCAATCACTCCCCATCCCCTCTCCAGTCTGCTCCCATGCTCTCACTGCCGTTGCCCGCCGCCTGCGCCTGATCTAAAACCATCCCAGCCCTCCAGTAAAAACAGACCTTTCTTGGCGAATCTCAAGGATGGCTTCTCTTTGTAACTATTTGTGGGTTTTTTTTCAGTCAAGCATTAATTCAGAGGCTTGTAATGAAATGGATAATGAGAGAAAACGCAGAGCTACACATCTGTGTGCCTCCTCTCCACCATCTTAACCGGAAGTCCTCCTGTTAGTTTTCTTATTGAGATGGTCAATTATGCAGATAGTTTTGCTCATACTGAACCAGCTTGGCATCCCTGGTCATTGTATTCAATCCTTGAAAACTTTGTTCACTTTTTAAAAAAAACATTTAAAACATTGTTATTCACTAGAGAAAATATAATTTTCTATCTTTGTTTTAGTTCTTTTTGATTTAGGTATCAGTACCATATTTGTACAATAAATTGATTTTGGTAGGAGAGATTTTTTGCAATTTTGTGCCATATATTTTGGATAGCATTAGAATTAATGTTCTTTAACTATTTGGTAGAATTTACTTGTGAATCCTTCTGGTCCGTGGAATTTTTGTAAGGAGTTCATTAAATTCTTCAATTTCTTTTTTTCTAAAATTACATTATTTAGGCTATTTCATCAACTATAAATCCAGGCACTTTATGTTTTCATAAATATTCATCAGTTTCATTCAGATTGTCAAATATATTGACATATAATTATGGAAATATTTCCTAATGATTGGTGACTTTCATCTTCATTGATAATTATTTTATACTATTCAATTTTGAAACTAGATATATAGTTTTCTTGTTTAATTTTCTTAATCAAAATAACCAATAATATATGTATTTGTCCTCCTCCACCCCCCCCCCATAAAACTAGCTTGTGGTTTTATTTATTAGCTCCTTTTTAAAATTTTTTAATCTTATTAATCTTACCTTTGATTTTCAGGATTTTTAATTTTCTTCTTAACTGAGGATTTTCAATTTGTTTGTTTTCTTTTCTTTTTTTTAGTCACATTTCAATTCATTGGTCTCTATTTTGTTGTTGTAAAAATTTCAAGAAATAAATTTTCCCTAAGATTTGGGGGGGAAATTTGTCTTCATCCCATAAATTATTATTTGTTGCCTCATTGCTTCTATTATTTTTAATGAAATTAGTGATTGTTTCTACGTATGTTTTTTCCTTACATGCTTGCAATACTTCCTGCTCAAATTGATAGTGTTCTGTATGGTTATAACATTTCATGTAGTTTTTATTTTAGGATCACTTTGCTGAGGTGATCCTTGAATTCTTCAAATGTCTATTTTCCTTTCAGGATCCAGAATTTTCCTTGAAAATTTCTTAAAAGTCAATGTTCAGCAAATTTTAGCAGGAATGTGGGAAATATGAAACACTGATATATTGTCAGTGGAGTTGTGATCTGATTCAGTCATTCTTTTGACCTAGCAATGCCACTGATAGGCATTTGTCCCAAAAAAGATTATTTTTTTAAGTGGGGGGGGGAGGGAACTATGTGTACAAAATATTTACAGCAGCTCTTAGGGCAAAAAGTTGGAAACTGAGGGAAAAAGTGGACATTCAATAAAATTGAAGATTTTTGAGCATTTGAAATTAAAAACCAGAGCTAAATAGAAAATTTAATATTAAAATAATAGGACTGAGGAGAAACACAAGAAGGTAACTAAGAAAGGGAAATCATAAGGGAGATATAGATATATAGATAGATATAGATATATAGATATATCAATATCTATTTATCTATATATAGAAAGAGAGAGAGAGAGAGAGAGAGAGAGAGAGAGAGAGAGAGAGAGAGAGAGAGAGAGAGAAAGGGAGAGAGAGGGCACAGGTGTATCTTGAATATGAAGAGAAAATATCTAAAAAATAAGAGTAAGTATTGAGACAGGAATATACTGGGAGAAAGCAAGAGGGAGAATTGGAATGACATAAATTATTTGCCTTAAAAGATGCAATAAAAATCTTTTGCAGTGAAGGGGAAGAGGCAGAACAGAATGAGGTTGAGAGAACCGTTCATCATCAGAAATAGCTCAAAGAGGAAATATCATACATTCTCAATATACACTTTTTAATACTTAGAAATCTATCTTATCCCACAGGAAAGTAGAAGGGGAACAAGATATGAGAAAAGGAGGGTATGCTAGAAGAGAGACCATATTGAAGGGGCTTTTAGCTATTTCATTCCATTGGTGACTGGGAAAGCTGGAGAGCATTGCCCATTATCCAGAACCCAGTCAATTAATGTCATCATGATAGTGACATACTATGAACTTCTCTAGGAAACTGAATTTTGACATAATTTTCCAAAACTCCTTATGACTCACAGTATCAAAGGCCTTGGATCATATATTAAAATGTTGTATATAGAACTCTGTTCTATTTCTGGCATTTTTTTTAATAGTTCTCTGGTAATAAACACCTTATTTATTGTTCATTAGACCCTTCTGAAGCCACATTGGGTCTTGGATATATGATCTTTTTCCAGATGTAGGATCAGCCTATTAAGAAGGAGTGACAATAATCTTCCAAAAAATGACTGAGAGAGACTCTACCTACAGTGTTTGTCACAGGAGAATCTACTTCCTTTATCTTTATAAAGATGGACAATGCAGGGCATCCCTGACATCCTGATGCATAACCTCTTCTTACCATATCATCTGGAAAATTTTAGTCAGGTTTGTATGAGAAATGGACCTCCTACCTTGTAAATCTCAACCAGAATAGAATCAACATCAGGTACTTTGCTATTTGAGAGTAGCTTAATAAGATTCAAAATCTCTTCATCAGTCAGAACTTCAGTTAGGGAGTGATTGATATCAAATAGAAGTAAACAGTCAATGACTTCAGCATTGATTGATGATGTATTCAGTTTATCTCTTTAGGATCATGTCCAGAAAGATATATATCCAGATCCAACTTCACTAAGCTGACTTTCCTTTCACTCAGGACTGCTATTTGTATGCAATACCTTTTGAGTTCTCTTACAGCAAGAGCTGTTCATTTTTTAGTCTACTGGATTTTCTGTTGTCTATAGGTGTGTGCACATTCAATATACCAATGGCAAGTGGAATCCACTTTGCAGGAGCTTTTGGATGTTTTTTTAGTATTTTAACTTCAGGGTGGGATGCCTACCTGCTGTGGTAATCAGGGCAGGGTTGGATAAGCAGATAATTTTAAGGTACCTTTTCTAGCTTCTTATATGTGGAGGTGAGCTGTGCAATCTGTAAAAGGCTGCTCACACACTCAAGGGACTACCAAATTTCACTGCTGCTTCTAATGATAAAATGATCCTATGACATGAGCCCTAGGTATACAGGGTTTGTGATTACAACTCCTAATATATCTGCAAGTGCTGTTTCATCAATTTCCCATTGCCATAGGGCTTTGAGGGTAGAAATGGTAAAATGGTATGGTGATATCTTTTGATTTGTGTATAAATTGGATTAAATAAAGGAGAGTTGAACAATCATTGGTTTCACTCTCCCTTTCAGAATCACCACTGTCCAGTAGTCAGGCAGTCAAGATGACTGGTAATGATTCTAAATGCAGTGAATGACTTTGATGTCTTTAATGTCTAACCAAGCTCTAAGAGTTCCATATCACCTGTTTCACTTGCCTTGAATGGCACCTGAATGGCTGATTCAATATGTAATTCTTAGCAGCCCTTTCCACCAGAGAAAGTCTTCACATGCTTGGAGTAGACACCTCCCTAACTTAGTGTAGGGTTTGAGTCCTTGGTTACAATCAACTGGTTTAATTTGTCTGATGAAATGGTTTACCAGGATGTGACAACTGTGTATGACACAGCCACCTAGAATCATAGATGAGAGTTAGGTGGATCAGAGGGACACCAAGTTGGAAAGCAGCTCTTTAAGTGATTGGCAGCCTTCCCTCCAGAGGTACTAATCATCTTGATCTAACTTCATATTGCCAATAAGGTTTATCAGAAATTTTCCTGTATGTGAATATTAAAAAAAAAAGAAAAAAGAAAATTTGCTTTTCTATTTCTGAAGTTATTTACAATCATATTTCCATGTCATTATGAACACCTTAATAACACCATATGGAAAACAGATGGTGGTTACCTAAGATCTAGAAGTAGATTTACTCTTGTTCTGAAATCCCTAAAAATAACTCATTTTAAAATATCACTTTGTCAGTAACCTCTGTTGTTTTTGTCCCACTTAGTGGAAGGTTTAAAATTCTTAAATTCAGGATGGTCAAAAATTCTTCCTAAAGTTTCACTTAAAAGAGGACTCAGAAATCTAACCAACTTTTTATTCTCTAGCAGCTACACTGCTTATTTTTTTATTCCACTATCGTTATGTAGTATGCTCTGCCACCCTCAGCCAAAGCTCCCAAAAACGTATGTATGTATGTGTATAATATAATATAATAAATATAATATAATATATATATATATATATACACACACATACACACACATATATGTATATGTATATTATATAAAACACCTTAATAATACAATGCAGAGGTACCTGTATTAAATATCCTTTAATATTTTCATAAATGTCTTGGGAATTAGAGTGTTATTCAGAGATAACTGTATTAAAGATCCTTTAATATTTTCATATAGTCCTTGGGAATTGGAGTGTTAAGAGGCAATATACATAATATATATTCATCATCAGTAATAATTATATATATATATATATATATGTGTGTGTGTGTGTGTGTGTGTGTGTATAATATTATTATTACTGATGATGGGAAAAAAATTCTACAAAAATGCTTACAAGGCTGTTTTATCTAGGAATGTTTTCATCTAGGAATTCATTGTGAATTCCTGGGGAATAATGTGACTTCTTTAAATCTAATGCCATTTTTTATTATTTCTTTTTACATTATCTGCATACAGAAACCCTCTACCTCTTCCCAATTTCATGTCAAATAAAGCCATAAATCAACCAAATAAAACAGACTTATATACACTGATTATGTTGGGTCAGGCACTATATTATATGATAAAGATTCAGAGGCAATAATGTACCTGTTTCTACCCTCAACACTTTGTATTATATTCTAATATGTTCATCTGTATGTATAAACATATGGGTGTGTATATATCTATATCTATATCTATATATATTAAAGGTAATTTTGTTGGAGGAAGACGCTAGCCAACATTATGCATATGTAAATATGAAAGTGCACAAAGTATAACTACACACATCTGCATAAACAATACAAACATGTATGAATGTTTGTATAAGTTCATTCTCTGTTTGTGACAAAGTTCTCCATATAAATATATGTGCGTATACATATATATATATGTGTGTGTGTGTGTGTGTATGTATATATATGTGTGTGTGTGTGTGTGTGTGTGTATGTATATATATATGTATATTATATATATGCATATGGGCACTTGTTTATATAAAATACAGTATTTATGCATATACACATGTTTTTATATATATGAATATATATACACATGTTTAGTGTTTAGTGTACATATGTGTACATGCACAAGTACATATAGATTCTTACTCCAAGTTGAAAAAGTAGTTGTAGATTAAAGTAGTCCCAGGATTAAGTTCAAAAATGTGAAAAGGAAACATGACTGTATCAAATTTGAGTAAATGAACAATGATTTTAGCCATACTAAAGTAAGTGGATGAAGTTCTGGAGTTTGTTTAGAACCTATCAAAATCCTTTCTCAGATATGCACTAGCTCAATGATCCTGAATAAGTCACTTAAGCTAACTTTGCCTCAGGCTCCTCATCTGTAAAAAAGAGATAATAAAATTACCTACTCCCAAGCATTATGAGTATAACATTAAAAAAAAATGCAAGTCTGAAATAGTGCAGCATAAATGTAAATCATTATTAGTATGATTTATTATTTCCATTTTTCTTTTTTTTTAACTTTTTTTTAAAATTTATTTTAATTTTTATTTAATAATTACTTTATATTGACAGAATCCATGCCAGGATAATTTTTTTTTTTACAACATTATCCCTTGCACTCGTTTCTGTTCCGATTTTTTTCCCCTCCCTCCCTCCATCCCCTCCCCTAGATGGCAAGCAGTCCTTTATATGTTGAATTTCCATTTTTCCTAAAAAATATTCTCTATATAATTGTAAATAATGATATAGAGAAAACTCCCTTCTCCCTATAAATAGATTTATTTATAGTTTGGGGAAACCAATAGGGAATATTTTCAGAATACAAGGTAAAAGTAAGGGAAAACATGCAACAATATTCACAAGTTAACCATACATATCCCTTCCAGTCCTTGGTAATTTGAGTTTCTTTTTACAATTTTGTGGCTGGAGCAGAACTTGCATAGGAATTGTTCATCTTCATTCATGTTTTTCGAGGTTGCTTTCTGTGTTCCTCTTTTCTTCCCCTGTATCATTCACCTTCAAGGGTTCATAATAGGTTTCATAAAATAAATAAAATAACTAGAACTAAAAAGGACATTAAAGATAATTCAATTCAGCTCTATCTTTTTTTAAAAGATGAGAAAACCAAAGTCAAAAATTTTCAATGATTTTTCAAGACAACCAGGAAGTGACAGAGTGTTTGATGTAAGAGTTCATCACTGTAGAAGTCAGAGCTCATAATTCTTTCTTCTGTTCCATGTGTCCTCAAAAATGGACTCTGTAAATGGTCTCTGCTTCTCATCACAAGGGACCCTTACCTGTTTTCTGCAGCTTTCTTAAATGCTAGCAGATGGAAGTCACTGATTTCATTTAAATTTCCCTTTCACTATCTAGAACCAAATATTTTGGTCCAGGCTTGCCAATTCTGCCCACAATCTATCTTCTCTGTTCACAGCAGATGAAAATAAGTCCAGAACTGAAGGGAAACCACTTCTCTATCACAAAACAAAAAGCAAAACAGGAATGAACATTTTGCTGCTTGCCCTAGAAGAGTGTGATTAAAATAGATAAAATTTCAGAGAAGAATATTTCCATCTCTGAAATTTTGTTTTGTATTACTCCAGGTATCACAAAAAGAATACTCCCAGAGGCTGAGGCAACTTTTCTTGTAACTTATAAGTAGGTGTCTCTTCTTTCTTCTGTTTTGTCTTTTTGTGAAAACACCACATCAATGCTTAAGAGACTTAAATCTTTCTAATGGTGTTTTGTTGATAAGAATCCTCCTATATCATTTCTTATGAATCTGGAGATTTATGGGTTCAACATTTAACTTTCCTATACTTATTTTTTTTTCCAATTATGAAATTGGGTCAGTTTATTCAAATTATCCAGGATTAGCAAATTATGATCTTGAAAATATCAAAGTAGTAAAAATGGCAAGGTAAGCTAGGTGGTGGATATCATGGTTGGTTAAGAGGCTAAAAGATGTTCTCAAGTACATATAGAAAGAAGAAAGAGGGTGAACCAGTAATACCACATGAAAACAAGATACTGTACTTGCAGTTTAAATGTTATACTTAAAACCTGCAGATATTATAAGAAGATAGTTTTCATTGTATTAGTTGGATTTTCATGGAGGAAGGATATAGATTAAAATAATACTGTGTGAGAAGCCAAAGAGGGATTTGGTTCTGCCTCATTTCCTTTATATCTAAAATGAAAACTCAGATTAGGTGATTTCTAAGGTCATTTTCACTAAAATTCCATGTTTTTATAGTCATCTCAATCAGTAAGAATGGAAAGATTAACTTTAATAATGTAAAGGTTCCCATTGTTCCTCACCGAATCTTCTTCCATTTATAGAACTTTGAAATTATGCTTTTCTTCATTTCTAATTTCCTGCAAGGCAGATGGCTAGAAATAGAAGTGATAAAATACAGGTTAAAAGGCCAGGTATTAATTTTGTTGGGTTTTGCTAATTAGCAGTGGCTTGCTTCCAGCTAAATGTTACCATTAAGCCTAAATTAAAGAGGCTAAAGCTGGTAACAATTTTGCTTAGAGCTTGTTAGAATAATAATAATAATAACAATAAAAAAGAGCATTAATTTACTGCTGCTGACAAGGTATTTTACTATACATTTTTAGGATTAGAAAGGCTTTCAAAACTCTGCAGACTATTTTATTATTCTTTTGGAATAGGATTCTTTGTATAGGTAAAGGATACCTGACTTATTCCTTAACATCAATTTTGATTTGACTTTGTGAGGCAGATATATCAAAACATACTCATAAAGCATAGGACTTTAATCTTCTCTTTTCATCATTTTTATCCTATTGGCAAATAAGCCATGAGACAGTATACATATCATTATGCTGATTGAGAGGACAATATTGTGTAAAAATAAGTAATAAATAAATATTTAATAGGACATTTTTTCATTGCTGAAAATCTACACTTTTATATAGTAATGGGTCACGCTTTTTGAAGCTTATTAGTAGCTTATTCTTTTATGTATAGACCTATCAGCTGACTTCATAGTCACAGTAAAGCACATAACGGTTTCTGTTATTTTATGGTAATTTTTTCAATATTATAGAATAAACGTCAGTCCCAATTGGTTCTAAAATGCATATTACAGTTTTACTTTAAAATTTTGGAAAGATGGATGGAACATCATCAGGTAAAATCTGAGAAATATTTTACAAGTTTGATGAATTATCTAAGTAAAAACATAGAAATGATACAGAATTGTGGATGTTTAGAAGTAAATATGAATTACCTTTTGGTTACTAAGTATTTCATGAAGGAAAACTGTATGACATAAGAAAGACATAAAGCTGGAATGAAGTGAAAATTAAATAATGGGGGAAAGGGGGTGGAGCCAAGATGGCAGAGAAGGCACACACCACTTTCTAAGCTCCTCTCATAACCTCACTACCAATTATTAAATTCAGCCTCAAAAATAGCACTTGAGTGGTAAAACCCATGAGAATTAGAAGTACAACAACTCACTAGCAGAAGATAATCTGGAAGATCACCAGGAAAGGTTTGTCCTGAGGGGCAGGAAAAGACCAGCCCAAACAGGAAAATAGGAGAGGCTAGCAAACAGAGTGGAACAAGGAAGGGGGTAGCCTTTGTGGTTAGAAAAATTATAGAGACAACTCTGGCATAGGCTGATTGCTCTGCCTTGCTTGCAAAACAGCAGATCAACAGAGAAAGTAAAGCCAAAGGCAGAAGGTAAGCTAAAAAATGCCAGAACCTAACAGGATCTGGCTATACACACCCAAAACCAGAAGTGAATGACCCAGCGCAGACCATAACACAGTTATGCAGCCAAATTCCACAGTATGGGGCTTTTGCTAGGGGCAGTCACAAATCTGCACACCTCTAATCTGCACAGTGGGGGGAGTTTGGCCTGGGACAAGAGAATTTCCACAGTGCAACTGTGCTTCCCTGGGCAGAGACACTTCCAGGCCATTGGGAGCTATTTGCTGGTCAGCTGCTAATACCCACAGTCCCCCATGGGCTTTGGCATGGGTTAGTGACACTTTCACTGCTCAGCCTCTAGCCTCAGGGCAGTCACTAATCTGCATAGCAAGGTTCTTCACTGAGTACTTCCACAGCTCACCAGTGCTAAACAGGTCTGAATCACTTCCCGTGGCAGGGAGGGGAGGAACATTTTCCCAAAGCACTTCTGTACCTTCCTGCTCTTTGCAGCCCATTTATACCTATCCCTGCTTTGCAGAGGAAGCTCTTTTGCCCTGAAGGCAGAACCTATAGGCTTTAAAATATGAGTTAAAAAATGAAAATGAAAAATGATAGCTTCTATAAAGAAAAAAAAAGCAGGTTAGCAATCCCTAGGAGACTAATAACAAACAGTCTCCAGACAATACCCCAAAGGGGAATGTTACCTGGTCCCCATCAAATAGCACTCTCCTAGAAGAGACCATTTAAAATCTTAAAAGAGAGTTAGAAAAAAAATGGGCAAAAGAAAGAAAAGCTATGCAAGAAAGTAACAGCTTTCTGAAATGTCAATGGGAAAAAGTAAAGAATTGCTAGGAAGTTCAAGGAAAAAGAATTTGTGAATTGGAAAAGGTAAAAAAAAATCCTAGGAAGATAGGATTTGTGAATTGGAAAAGATAAAGAATTCTCAACAAAGTAAGATTTTTGAATTGGAAAAAGAAAATAACTCAGCAAAAAAAATAAATAAATAAATAAAAATAAAAAAAAATAAATAGTGAAATGGAAAAAAAAATCTGTAGAGCAAAGCAAATTTTTTTTTTTTTTTAGGTTAAGGGGTTTATTTATTTGTGTTTTTGTTGTTGTTGTTGTTGTTGTTTATTTATTTATTTATTAAATTTTGTTAAAATAACTTTTTTTTGACAGAACCCATGCCAGGGAAATTTTTTTTTACAACATTATCCCTTGCACTCACTTCTGTTCTGATTTTTCCCCTCCCTTCCTCCATCCCCTTCCCCAAATGGCAAGAAGTCCTATATGTGTTAAATATGTATAGTATATCTTAGATACAATATATGTATGCAGAACTGAACAGTTCTCTTGTTACACATGGAGAATTGGATTCAGCAGGTAGAGATAACCTGGGAAGAAAAACAAAAATGCAACCAGTTTACATTAATTTCTCTTTCTTTGGATGTAGTTGCTTCTGTTCATCATTGATCAGTTGGAACTGGGTTAGATCTGGTTGTCAAAGAAATCCACTTCCAACTGAACACATTCTCATACAATATCATTGTTGAGATATATAATATCTCCTGGTTCTGCTGATTTCATTAATATTAATTCATGTAAATCTCTCCTAGCCAATTTGTATTCATTCTGCTGGTCATTTCTTACAGAAAAATAATATTCCATAACATTCATATACCACATTTTACCCAACAATTCTCCAATTGATGGGCATCCATTCATTTTCCAGTTTCTAGCCACTACAAACAGGGCTGCCACAAATATTTTGGCACATACAGGACCTTTTCCCTTCTTTAGTATCTCTTTGGGGTAAAAGCCCAGTAGTATCACTGCTGGATCAAAGGGTATGCACAGTTTGATAACTTTTGGGGCATAATTCCAGATTGTTCTCGAGAATGATTGGATTCGTTCACAACTGCACCAACAATGCATCAGTGCCCCAGTTTTCCCACATCCCCTCCAACATTCATCATTATTTTTTCCTGTCATCTTAGTCAATCTGACAGGTGTGTAGTGGTATCTTGGAGTTGTCTTAATTTGCATTTCTCTGATCAATAGCAATTTGGAACACTCTTTCATAAGAGTGGTAATAGTTTCAATTTCATCATCTGAAAATTGTCTGTTCATACCCTTGGACCATTTATCAATTGGAGAATGGCTTGATTTCTTATAAATTTGAGTCAATTCTCTATATATTTTGGAAATGAGGCCTTTATTAGAACTTTTAACTGTGGAGATGTTTTCCCAGTTTGTTGCTTCCCTTCTAATCTTGTTTGCATTAGCTTTGTTTGTAGAAAGGCTTTTTAATTTGATGTAATAAAAATTTTCTATTTTGTGATCAGTAATGGTCTCTAGTTCATCTCTGGTCACAAATTTCTTCCTCCTCCTCAAGTCTGAGAGGTAAATTATCCTATGTTCCTCTAATTTATTTATAATCTCGTTCTTTATTACGAAAGCATGGAGCCATTTTGATCTTATCTTGGTATACAGTGTTAAGTATACGTCCATACATAATTTCTGCCATACTAATTTCCAATTATCCTAGCAGTTTTTGTAAAATAATGAATTCTTATTCCAAAAGTTGGGATCTTTGGGTTTGTCAAACACTAGATTACTATAATTGACTATTTTGTCTTATGGACCTAACCTATTTCACTGATCAACTAATCTATTTCTTAGCCAATACCAGATGGTTTTGTTGACTGCTGCTTTATAATATCATTTTAGATCAGATACAGCGAGGCCACCTTCATTTGATTTTTTTTTTTATTAATTCCCTTGAGAAACTTGACCTTTTGTTCTTCCATATGAATTTTGTTGTTATTTTTTCTAGATCATTAAAATATTTTCTTGGAAGTCTGATTGGTATAGCACTAAATAAATAGATTAGTTTAGGAAGTATTGTCATTTTTATTATATTCGCTTGGCCTATCCAAGAGCACTTAATATTTTTCCAATTAATTAAATCTGATTTTATTTGTGTGGAAAGTTTTTTGTAATTTTGCTCATATAATTCCTGACTTTCCTTTGGTAGATAGATTCCCACATATTTTATGCTGTCAACAGTTATTTTAAATGGAATTTCTTTTTGTATCTCTTGCTGTTGGATTTTGTTGGTGATGTATAAAGCAACTCACTTAAAAATTCAATTGGACATATACAAAAAGAAGTAAAAAAAGCTAAGGAGAAAATGACTCATTAAAAATCAGAACTGAACAAATAAAAATCAGTGATTCATTGAGACAGCAAGAATCAGTCAAGCAAAACCAAAAAATGAAAAATTAGAAACAAACATTAAATATCTACTTGGAAAAATGACAGACCTGGAAAATAAATCTAGGAGAGATAATCTGAGGATTATTGGACTTCCCGAAAATAATAATAAAAAAAGAGCCTAGATATTATTTGACAAGAAATCATCAAAGAGAACTGCATGGATGTAATAAAATCAGAAGGTAAAATAGGCATTGAAAGAATTCATTGAATACCTTTTGAAAAAGACCCTAAAATAAAAACTCCAAGGAATATTGTGGCCAAATTTCGGAACGATCAGAATATGGAAAAAATATTACAAGCAGCCAGAAATAAAAAATGAAATACTGAGATGCCACAATAAGGATTACCCAAGATCTGGCTGACTCCACATTAAAGGATCAAAATCTCATATTCCAAAAGGCAAAAGAACTTAGAATGTAGCCAAAACAGCCCTCTTTGTACTGGCCAGAAACTGGAAACTGAGTAGATGCCCATAAAATGGTTCAATAAATTGTGGTATATGAATATTTTAGAATATTATTATTCAGCAAGAAATGACCAACAGGATAATTTCAGAAAGACCTGGAGAGACTTACATGAACTGATGCTGAAAGAAAAGAGCAGGGCCAAGAGATCATTATATACTTCAACAATAATACTATATGATGATCAATTCTAATGGACATGGCCATCTATAGCAATGAGATGAACCAAGTAAGTTCCAATGGAGCAGTAATGAATCAAACCAGCTACCCAGCAAAAGAATTCTGGGAGATGACTAAGAACCATTACATTGAATTCCCAACCCCTATATTTTTGCCCACCAGCATTTTTAATTTTCTTCACAGGCTAATTGTACAATATTTCAGTGTCTGATTCTTTTTGTCTGGCAAAATAACAGTTTGGATCTGTATAATTATTTTGTATTTAATTTATACTTTAACATATTTAACATGTATTGATCATCCTGCCATCTAGGGGAAAAGGTGAGGGGAAGGAGGGGAAAAATTGGAAACAAAAGATTTGGCATTTGCAATGATGTAAAATTACCCATAAATTTAGCTTGTAAATAAAAAGCTATTAAAATTTAAAAAAAAATGCAGCCAAGAATAAGTTACCCAACCAAGGTGAGCATTTTCTTCCATGGAAGAAGATGGACATTTAATGAAACAGATGAATTCCAATTGTTTCTAAGGAAAAAAAAAAAAAAAACACATCGAAACAAAAAATTTGATCTCCAACCATAGGACTCAAGAGAAGCAGAAAAAGATAAAAGGAACTCTTGAGAACTGTATTTCTGTTGTAGATATACATAAAGACTACATGTATAATTTGATTTTACTGATATAAAATAAAAAAGGGAAGTAGACATGGAAATCAGATAATGTCAGAAAAAAAGGAAAAGGGGCATAAAAAGAGGGAAATTACATCCCACAATGAGGCAAAGGAAACCTATCATATTTGAGGGAAATTAGAGAGAGGGAGGAACATTGTATGAATCTTACTCTCATCAGAGTTGGCTGATAGAGAAAATAATTGACATATTTGTTTTACAGAGAATATTCTCTCACCTCATTAAAAAGGGGGAGAGGAAAAAGGAAAAGGAAAAGAGTAAAAAAAACAAAGGATACAAAAACGGGGAAGAGATTCAAAGGGGGGAGGAAGGGATTCTAAGAGGATGAGTGGCATGACACAAGTGGGGTCCATAAGTTCAAAACTGGGAAAGCGGGTTAGGCGGGGCAAGAAAAAGAAAAGCATAATCTGGGGATAATAAGATGGCAGGAAATACAGAATGAGTAGTTTTAAGTGTAAATGTGAATGGGTTGAACTCTCCCATTAAGAGGAGGCAGATAGCAGATTGGATCAAAAATCAAAACCCTACAATATGTTGTTTACAAAAAATACATTTAAAGCAGGGAGATATATACAGAATTAAGGTAAAAGGCTGGAGCAGAATCTATTATGCTTCAGGTGAAATAAAAAAAGCAGGGGTAACCATCCTTATCTCATATCAAGCAAAAGCAAAAATTGATCTAAATAAAAGAGATAAGGAAGGGTATATGCACCAAGTGGTATAGCATCTAACTTCCTAAAGGAGAAGTTAAGATAATTGCAAGAAGAAATAGACAGCAAACCTATAATAGTGGGAGATCTCAACCTTGCACTCTCAGAATTAGGTAACTCAAACCATAAAACAAATAAGAAAGAAATTAAGGAGGTAAATAGAATATTAGAAAAATTCGGTATGATAGATTTTTGGAGAAAACTGAATGGAAACAGAAAGGAATATACTTTCTTCTCAGCAGTTCATGGAACCTACACAAAAATTGGCCATGTATTAAGACATAAAGACCTCAAAATTAAATGCAGGAAGGCAGAAATAGTAACTGTTTTCTTTTCAGATCACGATGCAATAAAAACTACATTCAACAAAAAGTTAAGGGCAAATAGACCAAAAAGTAATTGGAAACTAAATAATCTCATCTTAAAGAATGAAACAAGAAAGTGAAACAACAAATTATAGACACAATAATTTCACTCAAGATAATGACAATGATGAAACATCATACCAAAATTTGTGAGAAGCAGCCAAAGTGGTTATAAGGGGAAATTTTATATCTTCAGAGGCTTACTTCAATAAAATAGAGAGAGAGAAGATTAATGAATTGGGCTTGCACCTTAAAAAGCTAGAAAAATACCAAATGAAATCCCCCCAATCAAATACTAAACTTGAAATTCTAAAATTAAAAGGAGAAATTAATAATATTGAAATAAAATAAAAAAACTATTGAACTAATAAATAAAACTAAGAGTTGGTTTTATAAAAAAAAAAAAAAAACAATAAAATAGATAAACCTCTGGTAAATCTGATTAGAAAAAGGAGAGAAGAAAATCAAATTATTAGTCTTAAAATGAAAAAGGGTAACTTTCTACTATTGAAGAGGAAATTAGAAAAAATAATGAGTTACTTTGCCCAAACTTATGCTAGTAGATTTGATAATCTAAGTGAAATGGATGACTACCTCCAAAAATATAGGCTGCCCAGACTTCCGGTTAAGATGGCGGAGAGGAGGCACATAGCTGTGTAGCTACGTGCTTTCTCTCACTATCCATTTCATTACAAGCCTCTGAATTAATGCTTGACTGAAAAAAAAAAAAAAACCCACAGATAGTTACCAAGAGAAGCCATCCTTGAGATTCACCAAGAAAGGTCTGTTTCTACTGGAGGGCTGGGATGGTTTTAGATCCGGCTCAGGCGGCGGGCAGCGGCAGTGAGAGCACAGGAGCAGACTGGAGAGGGGGTGGGGAGTGATTGCAGCCGTCTCTGCGGGGAGAGCTTCGCTATAGGACTGCATACTTTGCCCTGGCAACAAGTCAGCAGCCCAGCACAGAAGCTAAAAACACTGCGGTGAAGAATACAACCCCAAACAGCTGGAGTCTCTCGGGGCCTGACCACCCCCTGCCCCCCTGAGTGACTCAGCATGCTCTGGGATTTCAGAGCGCAGGTGAAGCACAGTCGGGCTAGTGCCTCACTGCTGCCCCCCGCAGTCTGTAGTGGAAGCTCAGTAACACCACCCAGCCCGTCCCCCAAAGAAAGACTCCAGTTTTTTCTTCTTTTCTTTGCTAGTTTGTCTTTGATTATTAGACAGAATGAGCAAGAATCTGAAAAGGACTTTAACCCGTGACAGCTTCTATACAGATAGAGAGCAGACTCTAAATCCTGAGGAGACTAAAAACAGACAGTCTCCAGGTGAATCCCCAAAGGAGGAGATCATCTGTTCCTCAGCACAGATGAATCTCATGGAGGAAATTAAAAAGACTCTCACAAGGGAGCTAGAAGAAAAATGGGAAAAGAGCCTGGAGCAGTTAAAGAGAGAGTGGATAAAGAAATAAAATCCTTGAAAAATAGGATTGGTGAACTGGAAACAGAAAATAGCTCTCTAAAAAACAAAATTGGCGAAATGGAAAAAAAAAATCCACAGAACAAAAGAACTCAATGGGACAATTAGAAAAAGATTTTAAAAGAGTGAGTGAAGAAAATACTTCACTGAAAATCAGAATCAAACAATTGGAATTGAATGACTCGAGGAGACAAGAAGAATCAGTCAAGCAAATCCAAAAAAATCAAACAATGGAAAAGAATGTGAAATACCTTCTGGGGAAGTCAACAGACCTGGAAAACAGATCCAGGAGAGACAATGTGAGAATCATTGGACTCCCAGAAAAGCATGATGAAAAAAAGAGCCTGGACACTATTTTCCAGGAAATTATCAAAAAGAACTGCCCAGAAGTCATAGGAACAGAGAAAAAATAAACATTGAAAGAATTCATCGATCACCCACTGAAAGGAATACTAAAATCAAAACACCAAGGAATATAGTGGCCAAATGCCAGAACCCTCAGATGAAGGAAAAAATATTGCAAGTGGCTAGAAAAACCCAATTCAAGTATCAAGGAGCCACAATAAGGATCACCTAGGATCTGGCAGCATCCACATTAAAAGATCGAAGGGCCTGGAATATAATATTCCAAAAGGCTAAGGAACTTGGTATGCAACCAAAAATAACTTACCCAGCTAGAATGAGCATCTTTTTCCAGGGAAGAAGATGGACATTCAACAAAGTAAGCGAATTTCACCTATTTTTGATGAAAAAGCCAGAACTTAACAAAAATATTGATCTACAAATATAGAATTCAAGAGAAATCTAAAAAGGTAAAGATTAATCTTGGGAACTATATTTTGGCTATAAAGATGTATAAAGAATACATGTATACGTTGTTCTAGAAACTGATGTGTAAAGGACATTGTACCAGAAAAAGCGTAAAGTGGGGGTAGTACATCTCATGAAGAGGCATAGGAAACCTATTATATCTGAGAGAAAGAACGGAGGGGGATGAATATAGTGGGTATTTTACTGCCTTCAGAATTGGCTTTAAGAGAAAAATTGTAGACATATTCAATCTATGGTGAAACTTCTCCCACCTCATTGAAAAGTGAGAAGGGAAAAGTGAAAAGGGAAGGAATAAGCTAAGCGGAAGGGAACACGGGAACTGGGAGGGAAAGGGGTAAGATAGGGGGAGGAACTCTAAGGCAGGGGGAGGGATACTAAAAAGGGAGGGCTGTGAGAAGCAAGTGGTGCTCACAAGCTTAATACTGGGAAGGGGGGAAAGGGGAAAGAAGGGAGAAAAGCATAAACCGGGGTTAACAAGATGGCAAGTAATACAGAATTGGTCATTCTAACCATAAACGTGAACGGGGTAAACTCCCCCATAAAGAGGAAGCAGTTAGCAGAATGGATTAAAAGCCAGAATCCTACAATATGTTGTTTACAGGAAACACACCTGAAGCGGGGAGATACATGCAGGTTAAAGGTAAAAGGTTGGAGCAAAATCTACTATGCTTCAGGTGAAGTCAAAAACGCAGGGGTAGCCATCCTGATCTCAGATCAAGCTAAAGCAAAAATTGATCTAATTAAAAGAGATAAGGAAGGCCACTATATCTTGTTAAAAGGTAGCATGGATAATGAAGCACTATCTATATTAAACATATATGCACCAAGTGGGGTAGCATCAAAATTCTTAAAAGAGAAATTAAGAGAGCTGCAAGAAGAAATAGACAGTAAAACTATGATAGTGGGAGATCTTAACCTTGCACTCTTAGAATTAGAAAAATCAAACCACAAAATAAATAAGAAAGAAGTCAAAGAGGTAAATAGAATACTAGAAAAGTTAGATATGATAGATCTCTGGAGAAAATGTAATGGAGACAGAAAGGAATACACTTTCTTTTCAGCAGTTCATGGAACCTATACAAAAATTGACCATATATTAGGACATAAAAACCTCAAACTTAAATGCAGTAAGGCAGAAATAGTAAATGCATCCTTTTCAGACCACGATGCAATGAAAATTACATTCAACAAAAAACCAGGGGGAAGTAGACCAAAAAATAATTGCAAACTAAATAATCTCATACTAAAGAATGATTGGGTGAAAGAGCAAATCATAGACATAATTAATAACTTCACCCAAGAAAACGATAATAATGAGACTTCATAGCAAAATGTATGGGATGCAGCCAAAGCGGTAATAAGGGGAAATTTCATATCTCTAGAGGCCTATTTGTATAAAATAGAGAAAGAGAAGGTCAATGAATTGGGCTTGCAACTAAAAATGCTAGAAAAGGAAAAAAATTAAAAACCCCCAGTCAAACACTAAACTTGAAATTCTAAAAATAAAAGGAGAGATCAATAAAATTGAAAGTAAAAAAAAAAAAATTATTGAATTAATTAATAAAACTAAGAGTTGGTTCTATGAAAAAACCAACAAAATAGACAAACCCTTAGTAAATCTGATTAAAAAAAGGAAAGAGGAAAATCAAATTGTTAGTCTTAAAAATGAAAAGGGAGAACTCGCCACTAACAAAGAGGAAATTAGAGCAATAATTAGGAGTTACTTTGCCCAGCTTTATGCCAATAAATTCAACAACTTAAATGAAATAGAAATATACCTCCAAAAATATAGCTTGCCCAAACTAACAGAGGAGGAAGTAAATATCCAAAACAGTCCCATCTCAGAAAAAGAAATAGAACAAACTATCAATCAACTCCCTAAGAAAAAATCCCCAGGACCAGATGGATTTACAGGTGAATTCTATTAAACATTTAAAGAACAATTAACTCCAATGCTAAATAAACTATTTGAAAAAATAGGGATTGAAGGTGTCCTACCAAACTCCTTTTATAACACAGACATGGTACTGATACCTAAACCAGGTAGGCTGAAAACAGAGAAAGAAAATTATAGACCAATCTCCCTAATGAATATTGATGCTAAAATCTTAAATAAAATATTAGCAAAAAGATTACAGAAAATCATCCCCAGGAGAATACACTATGACCAAGTGGGATTTATACCAGGAATGCAGGGCTGGTTCAATATTAGGAAAATTATTAGCATAATTGACTATATCAATAACCAAACAAACAAAAACCATATGATCATCTCAATAGATGCAGAAAAAGCATTTGATAAAATCCAACATCCATTCCTAATAAAAATACTTGAGAGCATAGGAATAAGTGGTCTTTTCCTTAAAATAGTCAGGAGCATATATTTAAAACCATCAGTAAGCATCATATGCAATGGGGAAAAATTGGAACCTTTCCCAGTAAGATCTGGAGTGAAGTAAGGTTGCCCACTATCACCATTATTATTTAATATTGTATTAGAAACACTAGCCTCGGCAATAAGAGTCGAGAAAGATATTAAAGGAATTAGAGTAGGCAATGAGGAAACCAAACTATCACTCTTTGCAGATGATATGATGGTATACCTAGAGAACCTCAGAGATTCTACTAAAAAGCTATTAAAAATAATTCATAATTTTAGCAAAGTGGCAGGATACAAAATAAATCCCCATAAATCCTCAGCATTTTTATACATCACCAATAAAACCCAACAGCAAGAGATACAAAGAGAAATTCTATTCAGAATAACTGTTGATACCATCAAATATCTGGGAATCTATCTACCAAAGGAAAGTCAGGAATTATATGAGCAAAATTATAAAAAAGTCTCCACACAAATAAAGTCAGACTTAAATAATTGGAAAAATATTAAGTGCTCTTGGATCGGCCGAGCGAACATAATAAAGATGACAATACTCCCTAAACTAATCTATTTATTTAGTGCTATACCAATCAGACTTCCAAGAAAATATTTTAATGATCTAGAAAAAATAACAATAAAATTCATATGGAACAATAAAAAGTCGAGAATCTCAAGGGAATTAATGAAAAAAAAAATCAAATGAAGGTGGCCTAGCTGTACCTGATCTAAAATTATATTATAAAGCAGCAGTCACCAAAACCATTTGGTATTGGCTAAGAAATAGATTAGTGGATCAGTGGAAAAGGTTAGGTTCACAAGACAAAATAGTCAACTATAGCATTCTAGTGTTTGACAAACCCAAAGACACTAACTTCTGGGATAAGAATTCATTATTTGATAAAAACTGCTGGGATAATTGGAAATTAGTATGGCAGAAATTAGGCATGGACCCACACTTAACACCATATACCAAGAGAAGATCAAAATGGGTCCATGACCTAGCATAAAGAACGATATTATAAATAAATTAGAGGAATAGGATCGTTTATCTCTCTGACTTGTGGAGGAGAAATAAATTTGTGACCTAAGATGAACTAGAGACCATTCCTGATCACAAAATAGAAAATTTTGATTACATCAAATTAAAAAGCCTTTGTACAAATAAAACTAATGCAAACAAGACTAGAAGGGAAACAACAAACTGGGAAAACATCTTCACAGTTAAAGGTTCTGATAAAGGCCTCATTTCCAAAATATATAGAGAACTGACTCAAATTTATAAGAAATCAAGCCATTCTCCAATTGATAACTGGTCAAAGTATATCAACAGACAATTTTCAGAGGATGAAATTGAAACTATTACCACTCATATGAAAGAGTGTTCCAATTCATTATTGATCAGAGAAATGCAAATTAAGACAACTCTGAGATACCACTACACACCTGTCAGATTGGCTAAGATGACAGGAAAAAATAATGATGAATGTTGGAGGGGATGCCGGAAAACTGGGACACTGATGCATTGTTGCTGGAGTTGTGAACGAATCCAACCACTCTGGAGAGCAATCTGGAATTATGCCCAAAAAGTTATCAAATTGTGCATACCCTTTGATCCAGCAGTGTTTCTATTGGGCTTATATCTCAAAGAAATACTAAAGAAGGGAAAGGGACCTATATGTGCCAAAATGTTTGTAGCAGCCCTGTTTGTAGTGGCTAGAAACTGGAAAATGAATGGATGCCCATCAATTGGAGAATGGTTGGATAAATTGTGGTCTATGAATGTTATGGAATATTATTGTTCTGTAAGAAATGACCAACAGGATGAATACAGAGAGGACTGGCGAGACTTACATGAACTGATGCTAAGTGAAATGAGCAGAACCAGGAGATCATTATACACTTCGACAACGATATTGTATGAGGATGTATTCTGATGGAAGTGGATTTCTTTGACAAAGAGACCTAACTGAGTTTCAATTGATAAATGACGGACAGAAGCAGCTACACCCCAAGAAAGAACAGTGGGAAACGAATGTGAACTATCTGCATTTTTGTTTTTCTTCCCGGGTTATTTATACCTTCTGAATCTAATTCTCCCTGTGCAACAAGAGAACTGTTCGGTTCTGCAAACATATATTGTATCTATGATATACTGCAACATATCCAATATATATAGGACTGCTTGCCATCTAGGGGAGGGGGTGGAGGGAGGGAGGGGAAAAATCGGAACAGAAACGAGTGCAAGGGATAATGTTGTAAAAAAAAATTACCCTGGCATGGATTCTGTTAATATAAAGTAATTATTAAATAAAAATTGAATATATATATATAAACTACCCAGATTAATAGAGGAGGAAGTAAATTGCTTAAATAATCCCATTTCAGAAAAAGAAATAGAACAAGCTATTAATCAACTCCCTAAGAAAAAATCCCCAGGATTAAATGGATTTACATATGAATTCTACCAGACTTTTAAAGAACAGTTAGCCCCAATGCTATATAAATTATTTGAAAAAATAGGGAATGAAGGAGTCCTACCAAATTCCTTTTATGTCACAGACATCGTACTGATAATTAAACCAGGTAGGTTGAAAATAGAAAAAGAAAATTATGGACCAATCTCCCTAATGAATATTGATGCTAAAATCTTAAATAAGATATTAGCAAAAAGACTACAGAAAATCATCCCCAGTATAATACACATGATCAAATAGGATTTATACCAGGAATGCAGGGCTGGTTCAATATTAAGAAATTGATCAGTATAATTGGCCATATTAATAACCAAATTAACAAAAACTATATCATCATCTCAATAAATGTAGAAAAAGCATTTGATAAAATCCAACATCCAATCCTATTAAAAAATACTTGAGAGTATAGGAATAAGTGGACTTTAAAAAAAATTAATCAGTAGCATCTATTTAAAACCATTAGTAAGCATCATATGTAATGGGGATAAACTGCAACCATTACCAATAAGGTCAAGAGTGAAACAAGGTTTCTCACTATCACTATTACTATTCAATATTATATTAGAAATGCTAGCTTTGGCAATAAGAATTGAGAAAGAAAGCAAAGGAATTAGAATAGGTAATTAGGAATCCAAATTATCACTCTTTGCTGATGATATAGTGGTATACTTAGAGAACCCAAGAGAGTCTACAAAAGCTATTAGAAATAATCCACACCTTTAGCAAAATTGCAGGATACAAAATAAACCCACATAAGTCATCAGCATTTTTATATATCACTAACAAAATCCAACAGTTAGAGTTACAAAGAAAAATTCAATTTAAAGAAAATATCAATAGTATAAAATATTTAGGAATCTATGTGCCAAGGGAAAATCAGAAACTTTATGAGCAAAACTACACAAATTAAGTTTGATCTAACCAACTGGAAAAATATTTAATGCCCTTTGATAGGGTGAGCAAATATAATAAAAATGACAATATCACTTAAACTAATGTATTTACTTAGCGCTATACCAATCAGACTCCCAAAAAACTATTTTAATGACCTAAAAAAAAAAACAACAAAGTTCATGTGGAAAAACAAAAAGTCAAGAATTTCAAGGGAATTAATGAAAAAAAAAATCAAATGAAGGTGGCCTAGCTGTACCAAATCTAAAATTATCTTACAATGCAGCAGTTACCCAAACCATTTGATACTGGCTAAGAAATTGACTAGTTGATCATTAGAATAGGTTAGGTTCAAAGGACAAAACAGTCAATAACTTTAATAATCTAGTGTTTGACAAACCCAAAGACCCCAGCTTTTGGGATAAGAACTCACTGTTTGACAAAAATTGTTGGTAAAATTGGAAACTACTATGGCAGAAACTAGGCATTGACCCACACTTAACACCATACACCAAGATAAGGTCAAAATGGGTTCATGACATATGCATAAAGAATGACATTTTAAATAACTTAGAGGAACATAGGATAGTTTATCTCTCAGACCTGTGGAAGAAGAATGAATTTATGACCAAAGAAGAACTAGAAATCATTACTGATTACAAAATAGAAAATTTTGATTATATCAAATTGAAAATTTTTTGTACAAACAAAATTAATGCAGACAAGATTAGAAGGTAGGCAATAAATAAGGAAAACATTTTTTACAGTCAGAGGTTCCAATAAAGGACTCATTTCCAATATATATAGTGAATTGACTATAATTTATAAGAAATCAAACCATTCTCCCATTGATAAATGGTCAAAGGATATGAACAGACAGTTCTCAGATGAAGAAATTGAAACTATCTCTAGCCATTTGAAAGAATGTTCCAAGTCATTATTAATCAGATAAATGCAAATTAAGACAACTCTGAGATACCACTACACAACTGTCAGATTGGCTAGAATGACAGGGAAAGATATTGCAGAATGTTGGAGGGAATGTGGGAAAACAGGGACACTGATATGTTGTTGATGGAATTGTGAATACACACAGCCATTCTAGAGAGCAATTTGGAAGTATGCTCAAAAAGTTATCAAACTGTGCATACCCTCTGATCCAGCAGTGTTACTGCTGGGCTTATATCCCAAAGAGATTTTAAAGAAGGGGAAAAGACCTGTATATACAAGAATGCTTGTGGCAGCCCTCTTTGTAGTGTCCAGAAACTTGCAAACTGAGTGAATGCCCATCAGTTGGAGAATGGCTGAATAAATCGTGGTATATGAATATTATGGAATATTATTGTTCTGTAAGATATGACCAACAGGATGATTTCAGTACGGCCTGCAGAGACCTACATAAAGTGATGCTGATTGAAATGAGCAGGACCATGAGATCATTATATACTTCAACAACAATACACTATGATGATCAATTCTGATGGACATGGCCATCTTCAGCAATGAGATGCACCAAATCAGTTCCAACAGAGCAGTAATGTATTGAACCAGCTACACCTAGTGAAAGAACTCTAGCAGATGACTAAGAACCACTACATAGGATTCCCAATCCCTGTATTTTTGTCCACCTGCATTTTTGATTTCCTTCACAGGCTAATTGTACACTATTTCAAAGTCCGAGTCTTTTTGTACAGTAAAATAATTGTTTGGACATGTAGACCTGTGTGTGTATATATATATATATATATATATATATATATATATATATATGTATATATATATATATATATATATATATATATATATGTTGTATTTAACTTTTTTTTTTAACATATTTAATATGTTGTGGTCAACCTGTATCTGTGCAAGTGGGTGGGGGGAAGGAGGGGAAAAATTGGAACAAAAGATTTGGCAGTTGTCAAAGCTGTAAAATGACCCATGCATATAACTTGTAAATAAAAAGCTATAATAATAAAAATAATAATGGGGAAAAAGAGACTGGGTGTATTTGGGATTGGTGAGTGAATTTATTTGAATTGTATATTAGGAGGAGTAACTTGGCAGAAAACATTTTGGAGATGGGGAAAACTAACATCAGAGAGATTAGCTGAATAGTATTGAATTATTCCATGTGAGAAATAATTAAAAGAATGTGAATAGATTATTGGCAATGGTAAAAAATATGTGGCACAAATCTTAAGTACTTTGCAAAAGGATAAAGTATTCCTAGGGGCTGTTTTGGGAAGATTGATAAACTCCTGGATAACCTAAGGAGTGTGGCCATAAAGGTAAGGAGAATTAGGAATTTGTGTCATATACAGATTAGTTGATATAAAGATGTTAATCAGCAGTAGAACATGGTAAAAATTGGGAGAATTTTCTAAACAATTAGATACAGTTGGTATGTAATATATTATTTTAAAAGACCCAATAAGCATAGATGTGGCAGCTACTTGTTGCTTTAGTCTAACAAGGTTAGGGAATACAAAATCGCTAAGCTGGATTCAAATAACTATTTATATATCACTAACAATTTAGAATTATGAAAAACATTCTATATCCATATTATTTTTCCTTAAAACCCCATAACAACCTTAAGAAATAAGTTCTATTAAGTATTATTATTCTCATTTTATAGATAAAGAAAGAGATCCAGTGAAGGTAAAGTGTTATGGTCGCTTCCGTTTGAGATTTTTTTGGTAAAGATACTGGAATGTTTTTTCCCATTTCCCTCTCCAGCTTATTTTACACTGAGGAAACTGAGACAAATTAGGTTAAAACTTGCCGAGGATAATGCAGCTAATAAGTTCAAAGACTTCCTGACACCACATCTGGTGCTCTATCTACCTAGCCATCTACCTGAAAAAAGTTAGGGACAGAGCTATTTACTAGAAAAGGATGGGAAGAGGGAATCAAATTCTAATTTTAGTGACTTCAAGGCTACACTCCATCCATTATACCCTACTTCTTTCCTCTGTTAAGATTTTTTTTCCACTTTTGTAATTTAGGAAGGTTGAAGAGGGACTATTATAAGAAAAAAAATGCCATTTTTTTCAACTCCTGTCACATTTCAAAGATGAGATACATTTAACCCTTTGAAGACCTATGAGTAATATTTGTTCAGACTAGATCAGAAATAAGTTATTTTGCCTTATTAAGTGTCATGATTAGGAGGAGAATATAAAAAAAACAACCTGAAAATAATATCTAATTTTCTTATCACATATGGAATTTTTAGTTGTGTTGTAGGACACTGGAAAATTTTGATCCTGAATACTATTTGAATCAAGTAATAGGAAGAAATATAAATTAATATAATGCTTCAGGAGACAAAAAAGAATCAAACATGAGTGATATTATCTTTATCATTCTAAATATAAGCCAATTTTTTAAATAACTGAAGACAATGACTGCTTCCTACTAAGTTTTATCTTATTCTGACTAACATCCTTAGTTACATCAACTGATTTTCATATGGAATGACTTTCAAAATTCCTTTGCTATTTTTGTTAATATCCATTAGAAGTTTTCAAGTTTGTAATGGTCTTCCCAAAATGTAGCATCTAGAATTAAGCATAATACTCTGAATATGTCAAAAGACAGAACATGGTAAAATAATTGCCTTCTTCTTTCTGGATACTATGATTCTTGTATGAGGGAACTAGCCTAAGATACTTATTGTATTTTTAGCTATCCTCTATTAATTTTATGTTATGTATATAACATTTATTTTATAATTATCCCCATTTTAAAAAGAATGAACTTTGTATAGCCATAGTCCTTTCCTCTCCCAACTCTTGTTCTTTTCAAATTGATTTTGTGAAAACAAATTTAAGAATATGTATACAAACATATACATTAAATATATATATATGTATGTAAATGTACAGACATATGTGTATTCCTAATAAAAGTATTATCTTTTGAAATTTAGCATCTCACTTTCCTATTCCATCATCCAATATCTTAGTTATTTAATACATTATTTTTATTTTTTTCTAGATATTTGACATAATATGCATTCTATATATACATATATTCCCTTTTAATTTTTAAAAATGATAAATTATATTAGGTAAAGAATAGATATTATAAGCCAATACTTACCTATTAAAGATTATGCTTTAAGTCTGATAAATCAATCAGTTTTGAATCTACCTAACTGCTAAATTGGTTATTGCATGTTATACTGGCTTGTCTACAAGAAAAATATGAAATAAATAATCAAATGGTTTGAATATTACAAATGTATCATAAATTCATTCAATTAATCAATCAATAAGCAGTTTATTAGAGGGTTAAGTGGCACAGTGCATAAAGTACTGGGCTTGGAATAAAGAAGATTCAAGTTCAAGAGTTCAAATCTGACTTCAGATAATTATTAACTATAAGAACCTGGCCAAGTCATTTTACCTTGTCTGTCTCAATTTTTCTATTTAAAATGAGCTGGAGAAGGAAATGGCAAACTGCTTCAGTAGCTTTGGCAACAAAACTTCAAATGAGATCATGGAGAGTCAGAACAACTTAAACAATTGAACAACAATAGTTATTGAATTGCTACTATATAGGGTTAAAAAAAAAACAAAAATGAATTTAGTCTTGCTTTTATGAATCTTGTATTTCCTGAGTGAAAATGACATGAAATTAAATAATACATAATAATTTCTGGGTACGGCACTAACTGGGTGACTTAGAATAAGCCTTATATATGAGGGAATCAGGACAGCAAGGGATTGTGGAAATTTAGTGAACCACAGTCTTGTGGTTCTGTGTGACACAGTTCTAGATCTAGCTCATTTCTCTTTTGATTCAGTTATGGATTTAGTCCAATTTCTTTCCTGCATGGGGAGAACTTTATTCAAATATTATTTTTCTCCCAAATGGGAAGACAATCCTAATTTATTGTTTGAACTCAGTCCTTTGTAGCTAGGAAGATACCACTTTTATCTAATGCTTAAAGATCCTTAACTATAAACCTTGGTGATGCTAACCAGAAATCCAGTAAATTCAAATATGGAACCAAGAAATTTTCTCATATTTGCACCTTTCCAGTAGCTCATATTTCTATCTGAAAATTACTCTTATAGTTCTCAGTTATTATTTCCACATTCCTTTTATTTTTTTTCATTGACATTTGAGGAAGTAGGACATGGCCTTTTCTAATTTCAGGGAATTGTACCTGTTCACTCTCCCCTCTCATCTTGAGAAACCCCTAATCTTTCTTCCATTTGAAAATCAAATGATTTAGTATTGTATTGTTTTCTTTTAATTAATTGATCTTATGCCATTAACTGTTTTAATGCATTAAAATCACTTTTCCCTTCTATTCAGGATCTAGTCCGAAGCTGAGAAAGGGCCTTATATTTAGGGCCTTATATGGGGCATTGCAATGTGCTGCTTAATAAATCAATATGCTTAAAAAATAGAACTTGTATTTCCTTAGTCTTATCTTTTACCCAAAGGTGGTTCACTTAAAGTTTGAATTGAGGTAAGAATTCCATAGGGAAATGTTAAACACACAGCCAGTAAGTGATTGTGCTTAGCAATTCTCTAAGTGCTGCCAGAAACAGATTAAAATATAATTGGGAAATACTTAACAAAATAAAAACGAAAATACAATACAACATGGAAAATGTTTCTATGACATTTTTAAAGTCAATATCCGGCTCTAGGGATACTTGCTTTACTGGCCCATTTTTATTTGAGTTTGACAGCATTGCTATAATGAATAAGATTGTACAACTAACAGGGCAGTTTAAAACATTGAGTATGTGATGGAGAGTACTTCTCGGTTTGTCTGAAAAAATAGGCTAGAATTAGATTTTGAAGGGCTTTAAATGCTGAAAAGAGTTGTTAATATTTTATTTAGATAGAAACCATTAGAACTTTTTGATTCGGGGAGTAAGATGATCAGGCGTTTCTTTTAGGAATACCCATCTTGCCAATGTAGAGATTGACTTGGATAGTACAGATTCTAAAGGCAGGGGAAATCATTTTGAGTACTATTGCAATGAATTTGGTAAGAGGTAATAGGCCCCTGTATCAGAGTGAAAGAAATTGGAATCTCCATTGGTAAATGAAATTCCTCTACTAAGATACCCCAGCAATAGTGAAAAAAAAGATGTTGGAGATATCTAACTATAGGTTAGCTAGTTCCCTGTAATAGAAACTTTTAGTCTTTATCCAAATGTAGGGATCAAAAAGTAAAGACATAATCTCAACCTAAGAATATTTTAGCTTGTTGTATTGAATGTGATGAATAAAAAGCTTTAAAACTTTAGTCTGGACACTAAAAGTGTACAAACTAAAGTTTGCTTGAATATCTCTGAAAGAGGAACCTAAGAGAAGTCAGGAAAAATAATATGACATGGGTGGGATGATGTCCAGAAAGTTGGGTCTGGAGTCAGGAAAAAATGAATTGAAATTTGGCCTCACATATTTAAAAGCCTTGTGACCCTGAATAAGTCACTTAATCTCTATTTATCTTATTTTGCTTATCTGGAAATAGGGGGTTAATAATAGACCATATCTTCCAGAACTGTTTTGAGGGTAAAAGGAGATAATATTTGTAATAAGCTTAGTGCAATATTGTCATATATGTAAGGACTATATAAATGAAGCTACTAGTACCACTCCCTTGAAATCAAGAGGGGCAAAAATAGTGACATATACAACAGAAATATCAAGAAGAGAATAACAAATGTTAATAGAAATAATGTTTGCATCAGTAGCCAGTGAATAAAGTGAGACTATGTGGTGATTCCAAAAAGGCCTCTGTAAAACACATACATGAAAAGGAGCAGCCCAGTGTAAAAAGGTACTCAAGGGAGAGGTTCTCAATCTACAAGGAGCTGGTTCAGTGAGAGCAATATGATGACATCTTGAGATACCATCAGATAACCTGTGGGTCACAGATGATTTGACTTTACATTTGTACTGATTACATATGGGCTTTTACATGATCTCTACAAATATGCTCTACAAGTACAATGTTTATATTTATAGGGTATCATATCCTTAGATGCATAAGTGGGATATTCTATTACTGTTTTGGGAAAAGCCTAAATAAGTTTAAGATTTTAACTTTTAATATGTACTTATGAAGGATAATACAATTGAAATACATTTTATTAATTAAAAAATTAAAACACATTATAAAGTGATCTAAAATTAAAATCAACTACACTTTGCTTCTCTTAAGTAAATACAGGTTAACATTCATCACCTCTCATAACAACTCACATAATTCAAGGTTTCTATAGAAAATGGAAGATAATAGTATCCTTTTAAGACTTCCCTCTAATCTGCTGTTTTTTGTTTTGTTTTGTTTTGCTTTGTTTTTTAATTTTGTTTTCTTTATACTTAAAAATATCTGGTATTTTAATCATTCACTGGCTAAATAGAGTGGAAACAACAAAATAAATTCTATCTTCAATCTCATCAGCTATGGCATAATAAATATTCAGCACTCATTTGCAGGGGATCTAAATGCCTTTCCCCAAATAACAGCCAAGCTCTTATCACAATTGCAAATTGTATTATGTTATTTTATTAGTTATTGTTGTATATTACTGTGACTTCGTCCTGAATAAAGCAAAAATAAACACATCCATAGGGGGCTCAGGAACTAACATACTAAGTTATTATAAACCAACAGAGGGATTTTAACTTGACCTAATTATTCTGTAAATCCCATGTGTGAGATACATGTTAAAATCTTGGTTGGCATGCAGGGGTGGGGGAGAATATTAACTTGTAAAGGGAAAAAAAAATTAAGATAGTAGAAGAGCAAGGATGTAAGAATAAGATCTCAGAGGAGGCAGAGGATAATGGGACAAAAGAATCAGGGGGAAAGCTAATACTTTATATAATAAAATACTACTATTTATGAAAGGAGAAAAAAAGAAGAATGAAGATAGAATATTTGATATTTGGAGAGTGAAAGTTCAATAAAATTAGATAAGAGAAAGTTTCATTTCTTTTTAAAGAAGCTAGAGCAATTGCCACAAATAAGTGATAAAGTGGTGAAATTATGGGCTCTAAAGGAGTAAAAAAGTTTATGAGCCGCAATAGAAAATACAGTGCAGTGATTTGGAGGTATTTTTGTTAGGAAATTGCATATTACTCTTTTTTTTTAATAGTACCTTACCACCCCCTCTACAGTTAAATATTAGAAAGATTTTTAACTTTCATTTTCACAAGATTTTAAGTTCCAAATTTTTATCCTTTCATCCTTTCTTCTGAATATGCCATATAGTTTATACATGGGTAATCATATAAAATATTTCCATATTAGTCACAATTGGGGAAAGAAGAAAAAGATCAACAAGAATAAAGTAAGTGGGAAAAATATACCATGATCTGAATTCAGAATCAATCAGTTCTTTACCTGAGTCCTTTATGAGTCCCTTATATTTGTCTTAGATCTTTGAGTAATTCAGAAAACCTGAGTCAATCACAGTTGATTATGACACAAAGCAGCTGATACAATATACAATGCTTACCTGGATTCACTCATTTTACTTTGCAGTAGTTTATACAATTCATTCCATTTTTTTTCCTCAAACCTGTGTGTTTGTAATTTCTTATTGCATAATAGAATACTATTATGCAATAATTATATGCATATGTCACAGCTTTCTCAATTATTTGCCAATGAATAGGCAACCCCTCATTTTCCAATATTTAGCCATTATGAAAAGTTTTGCTATAAACACTTTTGCATATATATAGCCTTTCCCCTTTTTATGATCTCTTTATAAAATAGACATAGTAGTAGTATAGCTGAGTCAGAGAATATGCACAGTTTGGAAATAGTTCCAAATTGCTTTAGAATGATTAGATCTATTCACAATTCCACTTTAGTGTTCCACTTTTCCCACATGCTCTTAAAACATGTATCACTTTTCTTTTTCATCATGTGATAGGTATGAGATGGTATCTCATAGTTGTTTTAATTTGTATTTCTTTATTCAAAAGTGATTTAACACATTTCTTCATATGCCTATAGATAGCTCTTAATTTTTTCATCTGACAACTCCCTCTTCATATCCTTTGATCACATACCATTTGGGGGAATGATTTATATTCTTATACATTTGACTTATTTCTCTATATTTTTGAGAAATGAAGCCTTTATCAGAGATATTTACTATAAAAAAGGTTTCTCAGGATGAGCAAAGATAGCTTTATCTGAGTTCTTCCAACATCCATCAGGTCAAAACAAGATAAAGCCTTTGAATTGGCTTTAGAGTGAAAAATCTGCAGATATTTGGAGTGTAAGAAATTTCCAGCAAAAGATATTTTGAGATAACTTCAGAAAATATCTATTTCAATAAACAACATTGGCTACTTTGTCCTGGTTACAAGCAAATGTATCAATTGATTAACTGTGAGACATCCAACACTAATTCAAAAAGCCAAAAGGGAGCCCCTGAACCTCTGAATAATATGAGACCATGACATATCTATTTAGCACCAAAAAGAACTGTTACAGGCCCAGGATGTACTGAAGCCTGTAGAGGAAACTTGGGATAATCTCCCCTTTGCCCTAAAAGTAGACCTCAAATTTAAAAAAAAAATGAGCATAAAATCAAAAAGAACTCAAAATATAGATAGCTTTTATGGAAAACAGAACTCAAATCCTGAGGAGCCTAAAGGCAAATCAGCTCCAGATGAAGCCCCAAAAGCTGATATGAATTGGACTCCACCCCATATGGTTCTTTTGGATCTTAAAAGAGAATTAGGAGAAAAATGGGGAAAGACAATCAGAACTTTAGAAGAGAGTTTAGAAAGGAAAGAACAGAAATTATTTGAAGAAAACTCTTTAAAAAAAGATAAAGAAAAGAAGGACATCCTACTAAAAGGTACCATAGATATATACATCAGGTGGTATAGCATCAAAATTCCTAGAGGGGAATTTAAGAGAATTATAACAACAATTAGAAAGCAAAACTATATTAGTGGGTGATCTTAACTTTGCACTCTTAGAACTAGATACATTGAACTACAAAATAAATAAAGAAAAAAAAAAGTTAAGGGAGCAAAATATAATCTTAGAAAAGGTAGGGATGATAGAGCTTTGGAGAAAATTGAATGGAGACAGAAAAGAATATACATTTTTTTTCTCTGTAGTACATGAAACCTATACAAAAACCAACCATGTATTAGCATTAAAAATGTCAAAAGCAAATACAGAAAGGCATATATAGTAAATGCATTTTTCCAGATCATGATGCAACAAATATTACATACAGGGTTCATGATTTAGACACAAAGAGTGATATTACAAGCAAATTAGAGGAGCAAAGTATAGTTTCTACCTATCAGGTCTGTGGAGAAGGAAGAATTTGTGACCAAAAAAGAAGTGGAGGTCATTATTGAATACAAATAGGTACTTTTAATTATATTAAGTTTAAAAAGTTTTGTACAACCAAAATTAATGCAGATAAAATTAGAAGGGATAAAGTGGGAAAATATTTTTACATTCAAAGGGTTTGATATTTCTAAAATGCATAGATCAGAAAAAAGCAAATTAAGACAACTTTGAAATACCACTACATACCTCTCAGATTGGCTAAAATAACAGAAAATGATAATGATGAATGTTGGAGGGGATGTGGGAAAACTGGGACATTAATACATTGGTAGTGGAGTTGTGAACTGATTCAACCATTCTGAAGATCAATTTGGAACTATGTCCAAAGGACTATCAAAATGTGCAAACCTTTTGATCCAGCAGTTTTTCTACTGGACTTATATCCCAAAGAGATCATAAAATAGAGAAAAGCTTCCACATGTGCAAAAATGTTTGTGGCATCTTTTTGGTAATGATAAGAAACTGGAAGCTGAGTGGATACCCATCAGTTAGAGAATGGCTGAATAAGTTACGGTATATGAGTATTATGGAATATTATTCTTCTATAAGAAAAGATCAGCAGGATGATTTCAGAGAGGCCTGGAGAGATTTACATGTACTGGTGCTAAGTGAAATAAGCAGAATTAGGAGATCACTGTACAAGTCAACAAGAAAATTATATGATGATGAATTCTGATTGACATGGTTCTTTTCAGCAATAAGATGATTCAGAACAATTTCAATGATCTTGTGATGAAGAGAGGTCTTTGAAAACTGAATGTAGGTCACAACATAGAATTTTCACTCTTTTTTTTTCCTTGCTTGCATTATATTTTCTTTCTTATTTTTTCCTGTTTGATCTCATTTTTCTTCTGCAACAAGATGATTATACAAATATGTAGGCCTATATTGAATTGAACATAAATTCTTACCAGCATTAAAATGTATTGTATTACTTATTCTCTGGGGGAGGAGATGGCGGGGGGAATTGAAAAACAAGGTTTTGCAAGAATCAGTGTTGAAAAATTGCTCATGCATATGTTTTGAAAATTTTTTTAAAAATTTAATAAAAAAATCAGTGAAACAAAAACACAATGAAAAAAATTTTTAAAAATGAACACTTGGCCTGGAAAATTGATCTAGGAGAGATCTATGAATTATTGGACTTGTTGAAAACCATGATGAAAAAAAGAACCTAGACATCATTTTTCAGAAATATCATCAAGGAAAACTGTCTGGATGTCCTAGAACTAGTGGATAAAATAATTATTGAAAGAATTCACCAATCACCTCCTGAAAAATACCCCAAATGAAAACTCCAAGGAACATTTTAGTTAAATTTCAGAATTATCAGATTGAGGAGAAAATTTTGCAAGCAGCCAGAAAAAAAATGTTTCAAATATCAAGGAACCACCATCAGGATTACTTAAGAACTAGAAGTTTCCTCTTTAGAGGATAAAAGGGCCTGGAATTTGACATTCCAAAAATCAAAGCTAGTTGTATTGCAGCCATCAAATACACAGAAAAATTAATAATTAACTTTCAGGGGAAATGATAGTCATTCAATGAAACAGTTGAATTTCATTGATTTCTGGTGAAAAGAGAAGAGATGAAGAGAAAATATGATCTTCAAATACAGAATTCAAGAAAAGCATAAAAGGTAAAAAGAAAGAAAACATAACTTTCTTTTAAAAGTTAAAAAGCTTATATGCCTATATGGGAAGGTGATATGTTTAACCCTTGAGATCTGTCTCCGTTATGAATATACTTAGAAAGTATAATTTGATTTTATTTTGATGATATAAAAAATAAACTAGAGAAGGAAAGGAGATTCTATTGAAAATTGATCAAAAATGGAGCAAATTACATCTCATAGACAGGCAAAAAGGAACTATTACAATTGAGGGAAAGAAGAGAATGGGATGAGCATTGTGTGAATCTTACTCTCATCATATTTGGTTCAAAAAAGAGAATATCAAATGTATTTAGCCACACAGAGAAACTTGTCTTATCCTATAGGGAAGTAGGTAGGGAAAAGGGAAAGGAAAGAGGGAACCTAATAGGAAGGAGAACAGAAGTAGAGGGGGGAAGGTATAAGAAAGGAGAAAGAGCTATAAAAGGAAAGGGCTGTTTGAGGAAGATGATAGAAGCAAATTACAGGGGAGGACAGACAAGGGGAAAGGAAACAAAAAACAGTAAGTTGTGGAAAACAATATGATGGGAAATACATTTAGTATTTTTAATTGTGAATGTGAAAGGGAGAAACTCTCCCATTTAATAGAAGACTGAAGTAAAAGACAGAATCCTACAATATGTTTGTTTACAAGAAACAGATTTAAAGCAGAGTGATACATTCAGATTAAAGATAAAAGCCTGGAGTAGAAATTATTATGCTTCAGCTGAATTAATAAAAGCCGGGGTGGAGATCCGGATCTCAAATAATGCAAAAGCAAAAACAGATGTAATTAAGAAAGATAAGGATGAAAACTACATCTTGCTAAAGGGTACTATAGATAATAAAGTAATATCTATACTAACATATGTGCACCAAGTGGTATAACATCCAAATTTCTAGGGGAGAAATTAAGAGAACTGCAAGAAGAATTAGACAACAAAACTACACTAGGGGATCTCAAATTTTCTCTTCCAGTCAAACCACAAGTGAAAAAAAGAAAAAAAAAAGTTAAGGAGGTAAATAGAATTCTTGAAAAGTTACGTGTGATAGAACTTTGGAGAAAAATGAATGGAGACAGAAAGAAATACACTTCTTTTTCTCAGCATTAAATAGAACCTATATAAAAATCAAATATGCATTAGAGCATAAAACTTTCAAAATCAAATACAGAAAGACAGAAATAGTAAATGTATTTTTTTCAGATCATGATGCAATAAAAATTACCTGCAATAAAAGACCAAGAGAAATAGACCAAAAATTAATTGGAAATTTAATAATCCAATCCTAAAGAATGAGTGTGTGAAACAACAACTCATAGACAGAAATATTTGATAATTTCATGCAAGAGAATGACAATGAAAACACACCAAAATTCATGAAATGCAGTCAAAGCAGTTCTTGGGAGAAGTTTTGTATGTCAGGATGCTTCCTTTAATAAAATAGAAAAAAAAGAGAAGATCAGTGAAATGGGCATGCAAATAAAAAAGCTAGAAAAAGGACAAAATAAAAACTTTCAATTAAATACCAGATTTGAAATTCTGAAAATAAAAGGGAAGATTAATAACTGAAAGTAAGGTAACTATTGAAATAATAAACAAAAGCAAGAGTTGCTTTTAGGGAAAAAAAAAACAATAAAATATTTGTCAATAAATTGGATAATCAAAGTGAAATGGAGAAATTCTTACAAATATATAGATAACCCACATTAGCAGAAGAGGTAATAAATCACTTAAATAATCCCATTTTAAAAAATAACATACAAGCTACCAATCAACTTTTAAAACAATCTCCAAGGCCAGAAGGATTTATATATGAATTCTACCAAACATTTAAAGAACAATTCCTTTCAATGTAATGTAAACTGTTTGGAAAAATAGAAAAATAAGGAGTCCTACCAAATTACTTTTATGACATATGTATAGTGCTGATACCTAAATCAGGTAGGATCAAATTAGAGAACGAAAATTTTAGAACAATTTCCCCAATGAACATTGATGCAAAAATATTAAATAAAATATTATCAAAGAGATTATAACAAGTTATTCCTAGGATGATACACCATGACTAAATGGGATTTAAACCAAGAGTAAAGGACTGGCTCAATATTAGGAAAACTCTTAGCATAATTGACTATCTCACTAACTAACCTAACAAAAATCATGATTACCTCAATAGATTCAGAAAAAGCATTTGAAAAAATCCAAAACCCATTCCTATTTAAAACACTATAGAATTTAATAATAAATGGATTTTTCCTCAAAAATAATCAATAGCATCTATTTAAAACCATCAACAAGCATCATATATAATGGAGATAAACTAAATCCATTCCCAATGAGATCAGAAGTCAAATGAGGTCGCCCACTCTCACCATTATTATTCAATATTGTATTAGAAATGTTAGCCTTGGCAATAAGAGAAGAAAAACAGATTAAAGAATTAGAGTAGACAATGAGGAAACCAAATTTACTCTTTGCAAATATGATGGTATATTTAGAGAATCCTAGAAAATCCACTAAAAAAACTACTAGAAATAATCTACAACTTTAGCAGTTGCAGGATACAAAAGAAATCCACATAAATCATTAGCATTTTTATATGTTACCTACAATGTCCATTAGTAAGACATATAGAGAAATTCAATTTAAAATAACTACTGATAATATTAAAATATTTAGGAGTCTACCTGCCAAAGGAAAGTCAGGAATTATATGAACACAATTACAAAACACTTTCCACATAAATAAAGTCAGATGTAACCAAGTGTAAAAATATCAAGTTTTCATGGGTAGGACTAGCTCATGTAATAAAAATGTCAATTTATTCAGTGTCATAGCTTTCAAATTCCCAAGAAAATTATTTTCCATTGCTAAAAAAAAATAATAACAAAGTTTCTCTGGCAGAGCAAAAGGTGAAAAATGTCAAGAGAATTAATGAAAAAATGCAAATGAAGGTGGCCTAGCTGTACCAGATTTAAAGTTATATTATAAAGCAGTGGTTATCAAAAACATTTGATACTGAGTAAGAAATATAGTTGATTAATGGAGTAGGTTGGGATCACAGGACAAAATAGTCCATGACTAGAGTAATCTAGTATTTGACAAACCCACAGACCTTAGCTTTTGGGATAAGAACTCACTATTTGATGAAAACTCCTGGAAAAATTGGAAATAATTATGGCAGAAACCAGTCACTAATTCATACCTATCACCATATAACAAGATAAGGTTGAAATGGGCTTATGATTTGGACCTAAAAGGTGATACTAAAAACCAGTTATTAGAACAAAGGATAGTTTACATCTCAGATCTATGGAGAAGAAAGGAATTTGTGGCCAAAGAAGATTTGGAATACATTATTGAATGCAAACTTGATAATTTTAATTATATTAAGTTAAAAAGTTTTATACAAACAAAACCAATGCAGAAAAGATTAGTGTGGAAGCAATAAATTGGGTGAAAGGTTTTATATTTAAGAGTTCTACTAAAGGCCTCATTTCTAAAATATATACAGAATTGACTCAAATTTATAAGAATTCAAGTCATTGTCCAGTTGATAAATGCTCAAACGATATGAACAGACAATTTTCACATGAAGAGATTAAAACCATTTCTAGTTATATGAAAAGGTGCTCTAAATCACTAATGATCAGAGAAATGGAAATTAAAACGATTCTGAGGTAACACTGCACACCTCTCAGGTTGACTAAAATAATAGGAAAATGTAATGATGAATGGTGAAGGGGTTGTGGGAAGACTGGGACATGAATACATTGTTGGTGGAGTTGTGAACTGATCCAACCATCCTGGAGATCAATTTGGAACTATGCTCAAAGGGATATCAAAATGTGCATACTCTTTTATCCACTAGTGTTTCTACTGGGCTTATATTCCAAAGATATCTTAAAGGAAGGAAGAGGAAACAAGCAAAAATGTTTTTGGCAGCCTTTTTTTATAGAAGGTTAAGGGTCTGAATTTGTTAAGATTGCTGAAAAGAATATGCTGAAAAGAAGGATTCATAACACCTCTTAAGTGCAGAAAGCAGTGAGGACACTGCTAGCTATGGGTACTTGCAGGAAAATAGAGCTTTTGGTTTGAGTTTCCAGATCAGAGGGGAGAGCTGAAGTGAAGCTAGAGACCCCATTCTTCCCCCCAACACAGGATTAGAAGTGCTTACACTAATAGTTTCATTTAAAAATTAAGAAGCCAAAAAAATAAGGTCTCAACATAGAATTTTATTCTGGGAATAAGGAAAACCCAGGTTCATCTTCAGAGGAGGACAGTGAAGTAAAACAAAACAAAACAAAACAAACAACAACAAATAAAAACCCTTTTACCCCAAAGAGAAACATTAAATTAAAATAAATTAAACTTTCCCAGCAACAATTTGTAGAACTCAAAAAAGACTTTTAAAATGAAATAAGTTAGATTGAGAAAAACTAAACCAAATAAATAAATAAGAACCACCTAAGAAAAGAAATTATGAAAAAAAAATTTAACCAACTAGAAAAGGAGATCGAGATTTTTACAAAAAATAATTCTTTGAAAATTAGAATCAGGCAAGAGGAAGCTAGTGGCATTAGAAGAAATTAAGAAATAGCCAAAGAAAATATAATGAATGAAAAATTGAAGAGAATTGGAAGTATAAGAAAAACAACAGTTCTGGAGAACAGATGAAAAAGTTAATATATAAGAATAATTGGACTACTTTAAAAAAAAAAAACACACACACACACCTTGACAAAATAATGCAAGAAATAAATGAAGAAAATTGTCCAAGAATTATAGAACACAATGAGAAAATAGAAATAGAAAAAAAGATAGCAATCATCAGCTTAAAAAATACAACATGGGCAACACATAAGAATAATATTGCTATATTTTGAAACTCCCAGGTCAAAGAGAAAAAAAATTGCAAGAAACAAACAAACATCAAGAAATTCAAATATGCTGGAGGAAAAATTAGAATTGTACAAGATTTATCAGCAGCTACAATAAAAGACTACAGGTCATGGAATAATACATATCAACAACAACAAGAAAAGAACTAGGTCTCTGGACAAAAATATCGTTTCCAGGAAAACTAACCATAATATTGAATGCAAAGCAGCAGACATTCAATAAAATTGCAGATTTTCAGGACTTTGTCTCAACCAAACCTGAAATTAATTTAAAAATCAACATTTAAGGGTCAACATCAAAGAGTAAATTGAAGGTACGCAACATGAACACAAGTTATTTTTTTCCCCCTGTGGAAATGTATATCAGATATTTGTGACATCAATAATCAGGTCGCTCAAAAGAAAGATTGTAGATTTGAATGTGATCTGACTCTAAAAAGCAAAACTGCATAGAAAAAGGTGAAAATAGTACTTATGGAAAAAAATAAAAGAGTACTTATGCTGTATGAGTGAAATGCAGAAGAACCAGCAGAGGCATTAGAAGGAGAAGGAAGGCTGGTAGTTACAAAAACCTATTACAATTGGAAAGGTGTTAAATAGGGAACACTATATGCATTGAAGAGTAAAGCACCTTCCAAAATCTTAAAGAAATATGTGGAGAGGGAATAGGTAAGATGGGGTATAGAAAGGTGTGTAAAGTTATGGTAAAGTGACAAGGTAATTAATGAAAACAGAGTTTAAAGATAACATAGAATAATGTGATGTACAGAATTGTGTTTAGATTAAAGAAAGTGGAATATGGTGTATAGAATAATGGAATGAAGAGGAATGGAAAGGGGGGAAAGGAAAGAAATTAAGAGAGACATCGAAGGATGTTAAATAATAGCAAGTTCAGTTAAGGAATAAAATTAAAGTAGAAGAGTTAGCAGGTTTAGGAAATTAGAGACATATACAAATACTATAACAAAGATTCCAGAGTAGAATTTATTAGTAAAAAAAAAAAAAAGGAGTTAGTAATTATTTATTTCAAAGTCATACTTAAAACATCAATCAAGAGAGAAATCTATATTATATGTCAGTCATGTTAATATTCTTTTAGATACATATCCACATATGTGTAACTGTGTGGGTGCAAATATGTGTGTGTGTGTGTGTGTGTGTGTGTGTGTGTGTACTGGTGGTACTGTGGATGGAGTTTGATACCTGGACACAGGAAGACCATAGTTCAGTCTGGACTCAAACATTTACTACCTGTATGACCCTGGATGAGAAACCAAAAACAAACAAACAAGCAAAAAGGAGTCACAAATAATAGGATATAATTGAAATAACTGAATAACACACACACACACACACACACACAAACACACACACACACACACACACACACACACAAAACTATGTTGCTTGAGAATTTAAAGACCTTTAATCAATTATATTATTAATTGATTGAATAACCAGGAAAAGAAATTTTATAGCAAAAGAGTATGTATAGGGAGATATCATTTATAAGCAAAATCTGAATTAGGGAAGACCTGTTAAAATGATCAAAATTACCTATTTAGCATTTTGTAATGCTCTTTATCTTTTATGAATTTTTCCCCTTCCCTATTCACAGGTACATTATTCTTTAGTCTTGTAATTTGCACATGGTGTCTAATATTCTATTTATCTCCTTAATTTCTTTCTTGTTTATTTTTTTGGTTGTATTTATCAAGTTCGAGTGGGGCAATTGAGGTCCCCCATCAGAATAGTTTTATGATCTATTTTGTAATTCATTTAACTTCTCCTTTAATAATTTGAATGCCCTACTATTCAATGCATACATGCCAAGTATTTGTATTGCTTTATTATCTATGGTATCTTTCAGATAGATTCCTTCCTTATCATTTTTAATTATGTCTATTTTTATTTTATTTTGTTAGAGACCTGTTAGAAAACTTACAAGGTGTTAACTCACTGGAATTGATAGAAACAGTGCTTATGTTTACACCTTTGAGAATTCACACATTAGCTCACACATTAGAGGTCACACATTAGAGCTCACGCCTTAAAGAGAGTTTACACATTAGAGGTCACACTTTGAAGTTCACACCTTTAGAGAACTTATATAAGCCAGAAGCCTCCAGAAAGAGAAGGAGACTTCGAGAGAGGGAGAAAGGAGGAGTCAGTGGAGAAGTCAGTTGAAGAGATTGAAAGCAGAAGTCAGTCAGTTGAAGAGTAGAACCAAAATTCAGAGAGAGCTGGAGGCTGAAGCTGGCAGACAAGCCACAAGAGCTCTTGGAACAAAGGAGGGAGATAGGCCTCTAAGAAAACTAACTGGGCTATTTTGAAGGAAACAATAAAGGATTTAAACATTTAACTCCTGGCTGCATTTGAGATGATTATTGATCTGAACTGAAACTAAGACTGCCTCCAGAAGGTCCCCTGAGAAACCTGTTCCCAGAGAATGATCATATTTTAGAAAAACAAAGAACATTACAGAGATCAGATTTGCTACCCTTTTCTTTTTTTTTTCTTTAAATGAAATACAATAGATTCACTTCTAATTCCTTACCTTCACTCTGTCTGCTTCAAATGTGTTTTTCATATATATATATATATATATATATATATATATTATATATATATATATACACATATATATATATATATAGAGAGAGAGTATTCTATTGTTTGATTCATTATTATAGTATTCTATTGTTTGTTTGTTTCATTATTTTATCTGCTTCCATTTTATGGGAAAGTTTATCTTAATCCCATTCATAGTTAAGACACAATCATGGAGTTTAGTTCCATCCTATTCTTCATTCTCTTTGTCTAATCTCTCCATTTATCCTGTCCTTTCTCAGCTATATTTTGGCTCTGTCTACCACCTCACCCAATCTGTCCTCCCTTAGTCATTTCCACTCCTCCTTTACTTAATATTCTCCCTTCCTAATGCCCTCTTGGTAAAGATAGATTTCTATATTTAAATGATCTTGTGTACTGTTGCTTTTTTGTGTCAATAGAAATAAGAGCAAGGTTTCAGTGATAGTTTTCTGAAGTAAATGTTAGATTATTTTGAATACCCTTTTTCTAATTCCAACATTTTAGGATAGTTTTTCATGTTTTAATTATGACTTTCCAGGTAGTCCAATCATTCTGATATTATGTTTCTTGTATTTATTTTCCAGGTTATTTTTTTCTATGAGGTATTTTACATATTCGTCCATTTTTTTCATCCTTTGAATTTGTTTAATTGATGCTTAATGAGTCAAAGAGACATTAGTTACCACTTGCCCAACTATAAGTTTTAAATTGTTGTTTTCCTCAATTAGCTTTTTGTACATTCTTTATCACTTCACCAATTAGATTTTAAGGAGTTGTTTTCTTCAATGGATTTTTGTTTCTCCTTTTCCATTTGTTTAATTTCACTTTTTTTCCAAGCTATTTTTTTCATAATTCTCTTGAATCACTCTCATTTCTTTTCCCAATTTTTCTGCCTATCTTATATGATTTTTAACTTTTTTTGAGCTCTTCCATGAGTTTTTTTTTTTTCCAGGCTTGAGATCACTTGCTATTTTTCTTTGGAATTTTGCTCAAAGGTGCTTTTTCAATGTTGTCCTCTTCTGAGTTTGTTCCTTGATCTTCCTTGTCACCAAAATAACTTTATATGGTCAAATTCTTCTCCATTTTTTTTCTTTTACCTTTCTTTCAAATTATGTGTACTACACTCCCAGGATCTTTGTGCCTGTACTCTCTCAGATATTTTGTGCATATGTCTACAGACCTTGGCTGTTCATCTGGTGCTGCTCTGAGGTTTATTGGATCCTAGGTATCTGGTGTTATGCTGAGAAAGTGTGGTGGTAGGTGACTGGTGCTTCTGAAGGCTTTAGGAGTCTGGCAACTTAGCTGCTCTTGAACCAGAGTATCAGTGGTGGTGACTAGCATGTGCTGAAGGCTACAGTGAAGCATATAGTGGTCTGACAGCAGGAGTATGCCTATCTGTCTTAAGGTATCCTGAAGCCTATGGATGGAACCCTATGCTACTAAAGGATGCCAGCTTGCCTGAGTCCATGCAAAAGTGCTTGGAGATCTGTTGTTAAAATATATCTACCCACTAAAGGGTTACATCATAGCATGTGGTGGTTTTGAGAGTGACAGCCTGCCAGATACACTGGCTGTACTAGGTCCAAGTGTTGGCTCAGTTGCTCCATCACAGTGGGGCTTCTCATCTACTGCTGGTTTGTTGAGGTAGGATTTGCTGCTGGCTCACAATAGCTTCCCATCCTGAATTCTGCTGCTCCTTACCCAAGTGGGTTAGACCTCTTCATAAGAGAGTGTTATGAACCCTCCAAATTTCCAGTGCTAACTGATTGTCTCCTTATTGATTCCACCGCTAAAGGATCTGTCTTGTGATAACAGTTTATGATTGTCTAGAGGTGAATATGGGATTACAGTTTACTTTCACCATTTTGGTTCCCACAAGTCGAGCTGATTTTTAATCTAAAAAAGAAAACAATCAGATTTTGGATCAGTAAAGCCAACAAAAGATTGTAGAAAGATTTCTTTTCAGTCTAAGACAACTTATATAAATGGTTGAAGTCTGTGACCCCTGGATGAGAGCCAGGTCAGGGTACACTGTTGGTACCATAAGAGAGATCTTGGAGCAATAGCAGTAGCTTTCAGAACAAAAATGAAAATGGAAGGGGGTGTTGGATAACAACTCAGAAAGAGATTACAGGGGTACCTTCACTGGCCATGGGTAAATGGGTATTGATTGTAGTTGCAGGGGAGCATGGGTCATATAAAGACCAGAGTACAGATAAAGTGAGCAATGACCCCTCTCTGGATCACAACACTCTGAAAGCATCAAAATCTTTCAGTCCCCAAGAAATGACTCTGAAAATAGTAACTTCAAAACCTCTAATTATAAAGACAATGCCTCTCCATTCCAAGAGGAACAGACTAAAATTTTGATATAAATTTTCAAGTCCAGAAATAGATTGTGAAACAGAGCAAGCAACAAAGAGTGAAACTGATTATAAAAAGTTAATTGTGACAGGAAAGACTAGCACATAAACTTAGAAGACCAAAATTTGAAAACAGATACAAACAAAGCCTTAAGGGGAAAAAAATGCTAATTAGAAATAAGTCTAACAAAAATTCCTACAAGTCTTAAAGAAAAGTAGAGAGTAAAAAGAAAAATATAGGAAAACCTATGAATGAAGCAAAACAAGTGAAAAGACAGCTAATGACTTTATAAAATAAATTTTAAAATTTGAAGAAAATAATACTTTAAAAACACAATTGTTAGCAGAAAACTTCTGGGTGTGGAGTCAAGATGGCCAAGTAAAGTCAGGAAGTTGTTGGAGTTCTCCCAGTTTCCCTCAAAACACATATGAAGCCAAATCTCTGAACAGAGTCTGATAGAATGAAACCACTCTCTTGGTCAAGATAGATTGGAAAAACTTCAAGAAAGGGCAGTTTCACTGGGTGAAAAGGGTGTTCAGCCCAGCTCAAATAAACTCTGGGAAAGCTGGTGATAAGAAATTAATCACAGCAAATCAGCAATTCAAATACTCAGACCTAAATCATTAGGGGAGCAAAACAGGCCCATTTCAGAAAGCTATGTCTGAGAAAGCAAACTGTTCCGTGAAAAGAGCAGAAAAAGCTTATATCTGCAAATACAAGGGGCCCCTATGCTTTAAGCTAAGGCTCATAGCGGTACAGGAAGCTTGAGAAAGCACCCTCTTTACCCCAAGAGGAGAGCTCAATGATAAAAGTTTATTTATTTATTTTTAAATATATATTTTATTTTATTTTATAATAACTTTATATTGAAAGAATCCATGCCAGGTAATTTTTTTACAAAATTATCTCTTGCACTTGCTTCTGTTCTGATTTTTCCCCTCCCTCCCTCCACCCCCTCCCCTAGATGGCAAGCAGTCCTATATATGTTAGATATGTTGCAGTATATCCTAGATACAATATATGTTTGCAGAACCTAACAGTTCTCTTGTTGCACAGGGAGAATTGGATTCAGAAGGTAAAAATAACCCAGGAGGAAAAACAAAAATGCAAATAGTTCACATTCATTTCCCAGTGTTCTTTCTTTGGATGTAGCTGCTTCTGTCGATCATTTATCAATTGAAACTGAGTTAGGTCTCTTTGTCAAAGAAATCCACTTCCATCAGAATACATCCTCATACAATATTGTTGTTGAAGTGTATAATGATCTCCTGGTTCTGCTCATTTCACTTAGCATCAGTTCATGTAAGTCTCTCCAAGCCTCTCTGTATTCATCCTGCTGGTTATTTCTTACAGAACAATAATATTCCATAACATTCATATACCAGAATTTACCCAGCCATTCTCCAGTTGATGGGCATCCATTCATTTTCCAGTTTCTAGCCACTACAAACAGGGCTGCCACAAACATTTTGGTACGTACAGGTCCCTTTCCCTTCTTTAGTATTTCTTTGGGATATAAGCCCAATAGAAACACTGCTGGATCAAAGGGTATGCACAGTTGGATAACTTTTGGGGCATAATTCCAGATTTCTCTCCCAGAATGGCTGGATTCGTTCACAACTCCACCAACAATGCATCAGTGTCCCCGATTTCCCACATCCCCTCCAACATTCATCATTATTTTTTCCTGTCATCTTAGCCAATCTGACAAGTGTGTAGTGGTATCTCAGATTTGTCTTAATTTGCATTTCTTTGATCAATAATGATTTGGAACATTCTTTCATATGAGTGGTAATAGTTTCAATTTCATCCTCTGAAAATTGTCTGTTCATATCCTTGGACCATTTATCAATTGGAGAATGGCTTGATTTCTTATAAATTTGAGTCACTTCTCTATATATTTTGGAAATGAGGACATTATCAGAACCTTTAACTGTGAAGATGTTTTCCTAGTTTGTTGCTTCCCTTTTGATCTTGTTTGCATTAGTTTTGTTTGTACAAAGGCTTTTTAATTTGATATAATCAAAAGTTTCTATTTTGTAATCAGTAATGGTCTCTAGTTCATCTTTGGTCACAAATTTCTTTCTCCTCCACAAGTCTGAGAGATAAACTATCCTATGTTCTTCTAATTTATTTATAATCTCATTCTTTATGCCTAGGTCATGGACCCATTTTGATCTTATCTTGGTATATGGTGTTAAGTGTGGATCCATGCCTAGTTTCTGCCATATTAATTTCCAGTTATCCCAGCAGTTTTTATCAAATAATGAATTCTTATCCCAAAAGTTAGGATCTTTGGGTTTGTCAAACACTAGATTGCTATAGTTGACTATTCTGTCTTGTGACTAATCAACTGATCTATTTCTTAGCCAATATCAAAGGGTTTTGGTGACTGCTGCTTTATAATATAATTTTAGATCAGATACAGCTAGGCCACCTTCATTTGATTTTTTTTCATTAATTCCCTTGAGATTATTGACTTTTTATTATTCCATATGAATGTTGTTGTTATTTTTTCTAGATCATTAAAATATTTTCTTGGGAGTCTGATTGGTATAGCACTAATTTTTTTTTTTTAGGGAGTATTGTCATCTTTATTATATTCGCTCGGCCTATCCAAGAGCACTTAATATTTTTCCAATTATTTACGTCTGACTTTATTTGCGTGGAAAGTTTTTTTGTAACTTTGCTCATATAATTTCTGACTTTCCTTTGGTAGATAGATTCCCAAATATTTTATGCTATCAGCAGTTATTTTGACTGGAATTTCTTTTTGTATCTCTTGCTGTTGGATTTTGTTGATAATGTAGAAAAATGCTGATGATTTATGGGGATTTATTTTGTAGCCAGCTACTTTGATAAAATTATGAATTATTTCTAATAGCTTTTTAGTAGAATCTCTGGGGTTCTCTAGGTATATCATTATATCATCTGCAAAGAGTGATAGTTTGGTTTCCTCATTGCCTACTTTAATTCCTTTAATCTCTTTCTCGACTCTTATTGCAGAGGCTAGTGTTTCTAATACAATATTGAATAATAATGGTGATAGTGGGCCACTTTGCTTCACTCCAGATGTTACTGGCAAAGGTTCCAGTTTTTCCCCATTGCATATGATGCTTACTGATGGTTTTAAATATATGCTCCTGACTATTTTAAGGAAAAGTCCATTTATTCCTATGCTCTCAAGTGTTTTTATTAGGAATGGATGTTGGATTTTATCAAATGCTTTTTCTGCATCTATTGAGATGATCATATGGTTTTTGTTTGTTTGGTTATTGATATAGTCAATTATGCTAATAGTTTTCCTAATAGTGAACCAGCCCTGCTTTCCTGGCATAAATCCTGCTTGGTCATAGTGTATTATCCTGGGGATGATTTTCTGTAAACTTTTTGCTAATATTTTAAGATTTTAGCACCAATATTCATCAGGAAGATTGGTCTATAATTTTCTTTCTCTGTTTTCAACCTACCTGGTTTAGGTATCAGTACCATGTCTGTGTCATAAAAGGAGTTTGGTAGGACTCCTTCAATCCCTAATTTTTCAAATAGTTTATTTAGCATTGGAATTAATTTTTTAAATGTTAGGTAGAATTCATATGTAATCCATCTGTTCCTGGGGATTTTTTCTTAGGGAGGTGGTTGATAGTTTGTTCTATTCTTTTTCTGAGATGGGACTGTTTAGGATATTTACTTCTTCCTCTGTTAATTTGGGCAAGCTATATTTTTGGAGGTATTCTTCTATTTCATTTAAGTTGTCTAATTTATTGGCATAAAGTTGAGCAAAGTAAGTCCTAATTATTGCTCTAATTTCCTATTTGTTAGTAGTGAGTTCTCCCTTTTAATTTTTAAGACTAACATTTTGATTTTCCTCTTTCCTTTTTTTAATCAGATTTACTAAGGGTTTGTCTATTTTGTTGTTTTTTTCATAGGACCAACTCTTAGTTTTATTAATTAATTCAAGTTTTTTTTTTTAACTTTCAATTTTATTGACCTCTCCTTTAATTTTTAGAATTTCAAGTTTAGTATTTGACTGGGGGGTTTTAATTTGTTCCTTTTCTAGCATTTTTAGTTGTAAACCCAATTCATTGACCTTCTCTTTCTCTATTTTATGCAAATAGGCCTCTAGAGATATGAAATTTCCCCTTATTACCGCTTTGGCTGCATCCCATACATTTTGGTATGATGTCTCATTATTATCATTTTCTTGGGTGAAGTTATTCATTATGACTATGATTTACTGATTCACGCAATCATTCTTCAGTATGAGATTATTTAGTTTCCAATTATTTTTTGGTCTAAATTCCCCTGGCTTTTTGTTGAATGTAATTTTCATTGCATCGTGGTCTGAAAAGAATGCATTTACTATTTCTGCCTTACTGCATTTGAGTTTGAGGTTTTTATGTCCTAATATGTGGTCAGTTTTTGTATAGGTTCCATGAACTGCTGAAAAGAAAGTGTACTCCTTTCTGTCTCCATTACATTTTCTCCAGAGATCTATCATATTTAATTTTTCTAGTATTCTATTTACCTCTTTGACTTCTTTCTTATTTATTTTGTGGTTTGATTTATCTAATTCTGAGAGTGCAATGTTGAGATCTCTCACTATTATATTTCTTCTCTATTTCTTCTTGCAGCTCTCTTAATTTCTCTTTTAAGAATTTAGATGCTACACCACTTGGTGCATATATGTTTAATATAGATAGTGCTTCATTATCCATGCTACCCTTTAGCAAGATATAGTGTCCTTCCTTATCTCTTTTAATTAGGTCAATTTTTGCTTTAGCTTGATCTGAGATCAGGATGGCTACCCCTGCTTTTTTGACTTCACCTGAAGCATAATAGATTTTGCTCCAACATTTTACCTTTAACCTGCATGTATCTCCCCGCTTCAGGTGTGTTTCCTGTAAACAACATATTGTAGGATTCTGGCTTTTAATCCATTCTGCTAACCGCTTCCTCTTTGTGGAGGAGTTTACCCAGTTCACATTTATGGTTAAAATGACCAATTCTGTATTACTTGCCATCTTTTTAACCCCGGTTTGTACTTTTGTCCTTTCTTACCCCCTTACCCCCCTTCCCAGTATTAAGCTTGTGAGCACCACTTGCTTCTCACAGCCCTCCCTTTTTAGTATCCCTCCCCCCCCTTAGAGTTCCTCCCCCTAACTTACCCCTTTCCCTCCCAGTTACTGTATTCCCTTCCGCTTAGCTTATTCCTTCCCTTTTCACTTTTCCCTTCTCACTTTTCAATGAGGTGGGAGAAGTTTCACCATAGATTGAATATGTCTAAAATTTTTCTCTTAAAGCTAATTCTGAATGCAGTAAAATACTCACTATATTCATCCCTCTCCATTCTTTCTCTCAGATATAATAGGTTTCCTATGCCTCTTTAGTACCCCCACTTTCCCCTTTTTCTGGTACAATGTCCTTTCCACATCTAGTTTCTAGAACAAGGTATATCTGTATTCTTTATACATCTTTATAGCCGAAATATAGTTCCCAAGATTAATCTTTACCTTTTTAGATTTCTCTTGAGTTCTGTACTTGTAGATCAAATTTTTTGTTAAGTTCTGGCTTTTTCATCAAAAATAGGTGAAATTCGATTACTTTGTTGAATGTCCATCTTCTTCCCTAGAAAAAAATGCTCATTCTCGCTGGGTAAGTTATTTTTGGTTGCATCCCACGTTCCTTAGCCTTTTGGAATATCATATTCCAGACCCTTCCATCTTTTAGTGTGGATGCTGCCAGATCCTGGGTGATCCTTATTATGGCTCCTCGATACTTGAATTGAGTTTTTCTAGCTGCTTGCAGTATTTTTTCCTTCGTCTGAGGGTTTTGGCATTTGGCCACTATATCTCTTGGTGTTTTGATTTTAGGATCCCTTTCAGTAGGGGATCGATGAATTCTTTCAATGTCTATTTTGCCCTCTGTTTCTATGACTTCTGGGCAGTTCTCTTTGATAATTTCCTGGAAAATAGTGTCCAGGCTCTTTTTTTCATCATACTTTTCTGGGAGTCCGATGATTCTCAAATTGTCTCTCCTGGATCTGTTTTCCAGGTCTGTTGTCTTCCCCAGAAGGTATTTCACATTCTTTTCCATTGTTTGATATTTTTGGATTTGCTTGACTGATTCTTCTTGTCTCCTCGAGTCATTCAATTCCATTTGTTCAACCCTGATTTTCAGTGAAGTATTTTCTTCACTCACTTTTTAAAGATCTTTTTTCTAATTGTCCAATTGAGTTCTTTTGTTCTGTGGAATTTTTTTCCATTTCACCAATTTTGTTTTTTAGAGAGCTATTTTCTGTTTCTAGTTCACCAATCCTATTTTTCAAGGATTTGGTTTCTTTATCCACTCTCTCTTTAACTGACTTCTCCAGGCTCTTTTGCCAAGCCTCCCTCTCCTTTTCCCAAGCCTCCTTCTCCTTTTGCCAAGCCTCACTCTGCTTTTCCCATTTTTCTTCTAGCTCTCTTGTGAGAGCCTTTTTAATTTCCTCCATGAGATTCATCTGTGCTGAGGAACATATGATCTCCTCCTTTGGGGATTCACCTGGGGACTGTTTGTTTTTTAGTCTCCTCAGGATTTGGAGTCTGCTCTTTATCTGTATAGAAGGTGTCAAGGGTTAAAGTCTTTTTCAGTTTCTTACTCATTCTGTCTAATAATCAAAGACAAACTAGCCAAGAAAGAGAAGAAAAAAACCTTTGAATGGAGCTGCTTTCTTTGGGGGAGGGGCAGGGTAACAGTGAGGCACTAGCAGGACTGTGCTGCGCCTGCGCTCTGAGATCCGAGAGCATGCTGAGACACTGTGGGGGAGGGGTGGCCAGGTCCCGAGAGACTCCAGCTGTTTGGGGTTGTATTCTTCACCCTCGGTGTTTTTAGCTTCTCTGCTGGGCTGCTGACTTGCTGCGGGAGCAAAGTATCCAGTCCTGTAGCGAAGCTCTCCCCGCAGAGACAGCTGCGATCACTCCTCACCCCCTCTCCACTCTGCTCGGCTCAGAGCCGCTTTCCGTGCTCTCGCTGTCGCTGTTTCCCGCAGACTGCTTCTGATCTAATAACCATCCCCGCCCTTGCGCAAAAACAGACCTTTCCTGACGAGTCTCAAGGATGGTTTCTCTTGGTAACTAGTTGTATGTTTTTTTTCAGTCGAGCATTAATTCAGAGGCATGAAATGAAATGGATAGTGAGAGAAAAACACGGAGGTTACACAGCAGTGTGCCTCCTCTCCGCCATCTTGGCCGGAAGTCCGATTCAAATTTATAAGAATACAAGCCATTCTCCAATTGATAAATGGTCAAAGCATACGAACAGACAATTTTAAGATTGTTTAGACCAGTTGGATCTAATGTTAATCATATGAAAAAAATGCTCTAAATCACTATTGGTCAGAGAAATGCAAATTAAGGCAATTTTGAGGCAACACTACATACTTCTGAGATTGGCTAAGATGACAGAAAAAAAATGATGAATTTTGGAGAGGTTGTGAGAAAACTGGGACTCTAATACATTGTTGGTGCAGTTGTGAACTGATCCAACAATTCTGGAGAGCAATAGGGAACTATGACCAAAGGCCTATCAAACAGTGCATACCCTTTGATCCAGCAGTTTCTCTATTGAAACTGTGTCCCAAAGAGATCATAAAAAAGGGAAAATGTCCCACATGTGCAAAAATGTTTGTAGTAGACTTTTTTTAAAATTTATTTTCCTGAGGCAATTTGAGTAAAGTGACTTGCCCATTGTCAGACAGCTAGGAAGTGTTAAGTGTCTGTGACCAGATTTGAACTTAGATCTTCCTGACTTCAGGGCTGGTTCTCTCTATACTGTACTACCTAGCTGCCCCTTTAGTAGTCCTTTTTGAAGTGACAAAGAACTGGAAACTGAGTGGATGCCCATCAGTTGGAGAATGGCTGAAAAAGTTATAGTATATGAATGTTATAGAATATTATTATTCTAAAAGAAATGATCAGCTGAATGATTTCAAAAAATCCTGGAGAGATTTACATGAACTCATCCTAAGTGAAGTGAATAGACCCAAGAATGCATGTACATAGCAACAAGAAGATTGTGCAATGATCAGTTCTGATGGATGTCTCTTTTCAACAGGAAAGTTGAATCAGGCTTGTTCCAATGGTCCAAAGGTGTGTTGGAATTTTTGCAAATTGTTAAGTCATTAGAGTTGATAGAGACAATAATTATCTAATTTAGCATGGTTCAGTACCATTGATCTGATCTTACAAGGAAATGTTTTGAGCCAGAACCTGAAACAATGTACTAAGTAGAACTAATAGAAACAATGCTTGTGTGCACACCTTTAGAGAGCTCATATAAACAAGAAGTATTTAAGTACTCATTGGAGTTCACAAGTATGGGAGATTCACAAAGTAAACTGCAACTTTGTGAATTCACACCTCCCTTGAAGCTCTTAGGGCCAGAGATCACTATGGGAGAAAACCCATCATCCCACTCTCTCATATATAAAAAGAAAGCAGAGGCCCAGTCAAGTGAGTTCAACTGAATTAGATTGAGAGGGGAGTGTCGAGTGAGTTCACCAGAAGCCTTCTCTGGGAAGAGAGTTACTTCAGATTAGAGAGAGTTACTTCAGAACATTGACTGAGGTTGGAGAGGAGCACTCTGGGAGGAAGCCCACAAACCCTTTCTCCGAGGCAAGAGAGATTCATTCCATTTTCCACTTGGCTGGCTGGAGGCTAAAGAAAGCAGAGGCAGAAGCAAAAGACAAAGCTGTGAGAGCTCTCAGAACCAAACAGAGAGATAGGCCTCTAAGAATTTAGCTATCCGGGCCCAAGGAAAGAGACAAGAAGGAGAAAATAAATGTTTGCATCTTATCAGCTGGCTGCATTTGGGGTGATTATTACTTTTGACTGAAACTAAGGCTGCCTCCAGAAAATCTCCCTGAGAAACCTTCTCCCAGAGAGAACGATAGTTCTCTATGCTTGTGAAAGAGAGGGCCATATGCACCCAGACAGAGGACTATGGGGACTGAGTATGGATCACAACATAGTATTTTTATTTTTTGTTGTTGTTTGCTTACATTTTGTTTTCTTTTGCATTTTTCTTCCTTTTTGATTTGATTGTGGAAATACGTGTAGAAGAATTGCACATGTAACATATATTGGATTACTTGCCATCTAGGGGAGGGAGTGGGGTGAAGGCAAGGAGTAAAAAATTGGAACACAAAATTTGCAAAGGTGAATGTTGAAAACTATGCATATATTTTGAAAATTTTAAAAAAAGTTTTATAAAAAAGAAAAAAAATTCTTTTGGAATTATTTTGGGTCAACTCATTTTTGAAATAAAGCCAAGTACAAAAGAATTGATCATTCAATCTTGTCTTTGCTGTGTATAATGTGTTCCTGATTCTACTTAATTCAGAATCAGTTCATGTGTACCTTTCTAGACTCTTCTGAATTCAGGCTACTTATTCTTTCTTAAAGAATGATAATATTCCTTACATTTATATACCATAACTTTTTCATGACATTTTAAGTGTAAGTAACTTTTCTAAGATCAGAGTCAAAATAATTTGCAGAATCAGTATTTGAACCCATGTTCTCTAAATTCAAATCCAGCATCTTTTCTGTCATCCCATGCTGTAATCTCAGGCCATTTCTATCACAAACCTTGACCTTACTGTTTTACAGGTAAAAAAAAATCTACCTTCCCTTATTGGGAGGGGAAGAAATAAATAGTAATCAAATGGGATCTATTATGTGATCATGATACTGTGTTCTGAACATTCTCTTCTGAACATGCAATCCTCTTGGTGCAACTCTCAGAACTGAACACAATGGCAGCCACATCAAGGATAATGATATCTCACACATATATACATGTAGTCATGTGTGTATACTTTGTATAATTTATACATATATATAATTTGATGTTTGGAAAATATTTTGAATACTTTATCTCATATGAATCTTACAATCTTATAACTAGCGATTATAGGTGTCATTATGCCTATTTTATTTTTATTGCCATTTTAAAGCTGAAGAAAGTGAAACTCATAGAAATGAGGTTTGTCTTTTTCCATATAGAGGTAAATATCAGAAATTGCCTTTCTTCTTGGATTTACCTGATTCCATGTCCAACACTTGACTGAAAGGTAATCTCTTATTTTTCTAGGATACTATAATTAATAAAGGATCATATAGCACTAATGTCTCTTTCCATGTTATAACATTGTTGACTCACATGAAGATCATTTATTGACTTTTTTTCTATATTTGCAAATTTACTTTCTCAAGATCATTTTAAATTTATTTTAGTTACTAATTACAGCAAATCCTTAACTACTACTCAGATATAATGAGCAATTCTTTCCATTGTGCCTCATGTTGTACTACATTAAAATAAAATGATTGACAATGATATAAAAGCATTTTCAGATATAGTGATATTGATTTTAAATTTAAGTATCCACTTTAAGTGTCATTTTTGCTTACTAGGCTTACTAGCTTGATAATATTCACCTCAATGCAATATATGTTCTATCATCCATCATAAAAAAATTATTTCTACATAGTTCTTCATTTTATATCACTAATTTTTTTTCAGCTGCACTTAGTAGACTATTTTTTTCATCTAATATATTTTCAAACCAAGTAAGGAAACTTTAATAGAGACTTTTCCTTTTATTTTTAAGACCATCTAAATCATTTTAATTCTGTCTTGAAGTATCTCTTCTTGCAACATACAAAAATGAACATTTTGAATTATCTTAACCTGCACATTTCTATCATATAAGAAATATGTCCTTCTATTAATACTATCACCAATTTTAAAACTGTTTTTTTATAGAAAAGATAACATTTGTTTCAAACTGAACATGCTAAGTGAATTTCCAATTGGTAAACAAATCACTTGACCCAGTATTAATAGCTTAGCACCAAATGAGCTGAGAAATAATCGTTAACTGTACATGAGAGTCCTCAGATATCCCTTGTGTGTACAAAAACAGGCAGGAATTCTGGAAATAGAAACAGTATTTTTATTCTTGGCTTAAATGCTAATTTGTCATATGTCTTCAAGCAGAACACTTAACTTCTCACTAACTCCTTTTCACTGATAGTAATGTCTATATCTCCTTGTAGGTTGATAATTCAAAATTGTTAAGACAATTAAGAAATAAACACATTATATATGTGTATGCACATATATATTTTATGGTTGTTATTGAGTAATTTCAGTCATGTCTGACTTTTTGAGATGCCATTTTGGATTGTTCTTTGCAAAAACACTGGAATAGTTTAACATTTCTTTTCCAACTCATTTTACAGATGAAGTAGTGAGGCAAAAAGGCTAAGTAAATTGTGGTGCTTATCTTTACTCGTGATTTTTTTTTTTAATAACTTTTTATTGACAGAACCCAAGCCAGGGTAATTTCTTACAACATTATCCCTTGCACTCACTTCTGTTCCGATTTTTCCCCTCCCTCCCTCCATCTCCTCCCCCAGATGGCAAGCAGTCCTTTACATGTTAAATAGGTTACAGTATATTCTAGATACAATATATGTGTGCAAAACCGAACAGTTCTCTTGTTGCACAGGGAGAATTGGATTCAGAAGGTATAAATAACCCGAGAAGAAAAACAAAAATTCAAACAGTTTATATTCATTCCCCAGTGTTCTTTCTTGGGTGTAGCTGCTTCTGTACATCCTTGATCAATTGGAAGTGAGTTAGATCTTTTTGTCGAAGAAATCCACTTCCATTAGAATATTCATACAGTATCGTTGTTGAGGTATATAATGATCTCCTGGTTTTGCTCATTTTACTTAACATCAGTTCATGTAAGTCTTGCCAGTACTCTCTGTATTCATCCTGCTGGTCACTTCTTACAGAACAACAATATTCCATAACATTCATATACCACAATTTACTCAACCATTCTCCATTTGATGGGCATCTATTCATTTTCCAGTGCCTAGCCACTACAAAGAGGGCTGCCACAAACATTTTGGCACATACAGGTCCCTTTCTCTTCTTTAGTATCTCTTTGGGGTATAATAAGCCCAGTGGAAACACTGCTGGATCAAAGGGTCTGCACAGTTTGATAACTTTTTGAGCATTGTTCCAAATTGCTCTCCAGAATGGCTGGATGTGTTCACAATTCCACCAACAATGATTCAGTGTCCCTGTTTTCCCACATCCCCTCCAACATTCCCCATTATCTTTCCCTTGTCATTCTAGCCAATCTGACAGGCTATAGTGTCAGGTGTATAGTGGTATCTCAGAGTTGTCTTAATTTGCATTTCTCTGATTAATAATGATTTGGAGCATATTTTCATATGGCTATAAATAGTTTTAATTTCTTCATCTGAGAGTTGTCTGTTCATATCTTTTGACCATTTGTCAATTGGAGAATGGCTTGATTTCTTATAAATTACAGTCAATTCTCTATATATTTTGGAAATGAGATGGCTTTTTTTTTTTTAACAAATCTTTAATCATTTGTGTTTCTGTTTTCTGAATCTTAGCCAAACCCTTTGCATCTATTTAACAAGCAGGCCTTTCAAGGGCCCATTTGCATCAAATTAGAGAAAGAATAACTACATATATAGTCTGGAAGTAGTAGGTTTATCCTTTATCAACAAAAGGGAGATTTAAATAATTGTCCAAAACATCCATTACCCTGATTTTTAAAATTTTTATTTTGGTTGTAGAACTGGTGTGTGACTTATTTATGATATACTTCATTGCATTTAATCAAACACTGTTGATGATGAACAATTACATAGATGGATACTGTAAAGATGTTTATGTTGGAAAAAAAGAGAAAAAAACAACGAGCAACTATTACAAAGCTGAATTTGGTAATTTACAAGATGACCTGATGGTCTAAAAGCAAATCACAATTTCTTTTTTTTTTTTTTTTTTTTTGGTTTTGTTTTGTTTTTTTTATTTATTTATTTTTTTAATTTTTATTTAATAATTACTTTATATTGACAGAATCCATGCCAGGGTAATTTTTTTTTACAACATTATCCTTTGCACTCGTTTCTGTTCCAATTTTTTTTCCCCTCCCTCCCTCCACCCCCTCCCCTAGATGGCAAGCAGTCCTTTATATGTTGGATATGTTGCAGTATATCCTAGATACAATATATGTTTGCAGAACCAAACAGTTCTCTTGTTGCATAGGGAGAATTGGATTCAGAAGGTATAAATAACCCGGGAAGAAAAACAAAAATGCAGATACTTCACATTCGTTTCCCAGTGTTCTTTCTTTGGGTGTAGCTGCTTTTGTCCGTCATTTATCAATTGAAACTCAGTTAGGTCTCTTTGTCAAAGAAATCCACTTCCATCAAAATATGTCCTCATACAATATTGTAGTCGAAGTGTATAATGATCTCCTGGTTCTACTCATTTCACTTAGCATCAGTTCATGTAAGTCTCGCCAGTCCTCTCTGTATTCATCCTGCTAGTCATTTCTTACAGAACAATAATATTCCATAACATTCATATACTACAATTTACCCAGCCATTCTCCAATTGATGGGTATCCATTCATTTTCCAGTTTCTAGCCACTACAAATAGGGCTGCTACAAACATTAGTTAGTCTAGTCTATCTATTAGTTCATGAAAATCTTTCCAGGCCTTTCTATAATCAGTTTGTTCATCACTTTTTATAGAATAACATCCCATTGCCACCTTCTACCACAGCTTGTACAGGTATTCCCCAACTGATGGATATTCACTAATTTTCCAGTTCTTTGCTACCACAAAAAGAACTGCTACAAATATTTTTGCATGTGTGTCATTTTTGCTCCATTATTATTTTCTTGGGATACACACCCAGTAGTGGCAGTCTAGGTCAAAGGATATGTAAAATTTTACATCTCTTTGGGAGTAGTTTGAAATTGTACTTCATAATTGTTGGAGTCAATATGAGAGGTGTGGGGTGGTAACCTCAGAGCTGTTTTAATTTGCATTTCTCTAATCAATAGTATTTTAGAGCATTTTTTCACATAACTACAGATGGCTTTAGTATCATCTGAAAATTGTCTATTCATATCTTTTGACCATTTATCAATTGGGGAATAACTTGTATTCTTTTAAATTTGACCTAGTCCTTTATATATCTTAGAAATGAGATCTTTATCATAAATACCAGTGGTAAAAATTTTTTTCTCAGCTTTGTACTTCCCTTTTAATCATCTTTCTGTCAATTTTATCTGTGTAAAATCTTTTTAATTTAATGTAATCAAAGTTGTCTATTTTGACTTTCATAATATTTTCTAGTTCTTTGCTCATATATTCTTTTCTTCTCCAAAGATCTATCAGGTAAATTATCCCTTGTTCTCCTAATTTGTTTATGGTATCATCCTTTATGCCCAAATCATGCATCCGTTTTGATCTTATTTTGAAATGGGGTATGAGATGTAGGTCTATGCTGAATTTCTGACATTATTTTCCAGTTTTTCCAACAATTGCTGTTATGTAGTGACTTCTTGTGGTGATCTTCTTCTTTTAAAATAAGTAGAATAGTTCTCTCTGGGGAAGGTTTTCTTGGAGGCAGCTTTAGTATCAGTTTGGATCAATAATTACCCCAAATGCAGCCAGGTGATAAAAGTTCAGATCTTTTATTGTCTCTAATATAGCCCGGTTAGCTTAGAGCCTTCCGAATATCTCCAAATCCAAGGGTTTTGTCCTTCAGCCTCTGACTTTGCTTTCTTCTGCCTCTAGCCAGCACAAAGATGGAATGAATCTCTTGTCTCCTTCACTTGGGGCTTGGCTAGCTTTCTGCTGAGTCTTTCAGACCAGCTTCGTCTCAGTGGGGGGAGTGCAGGAGCCCAGCCACCAACCACAATGGTGTGAGATGAAGATGAATCTGGTTGTCCGCTGAACTCTCGACTTGTAGCTTCTTCCTCTGAAAACTCTTCTTCTGCCACCAGCCAGCCAAGTGGAAATATTCTCGAATAGATCTCTCTGCACTGGCCTTATATCTGACTCTTCTGAGAGAATGGGATTATGGGTTTTCTCCCATAGTGCTCTTTGGCCCTAAGAGCTTTAAGGGAGGTGTGAATTCACAAAGTTACAAAGTTTACTTTGTGAATCTGGCATACTTGTGAACTCTGATGAGTAAAGGTGTAAACACAAGCATTGTACTAATTAGTTCTACTTAATACCTTGTTTCAGGTTCTGGCCCAAAACATCTTCTTGTAAGATCAGATCAACTCTAATTAGTTAGCAGTTTGTAAAGATTCCAACAACTTCTTATTCCAGAAACTGAAGTTTGGGGATTTATTAAATATTAGATAGCTAAAAGCCAAAAAGGTCTATTTGTATAAACTGCAGTATTCATTGAGTAGATCAATAGGTGATAAGACTAAAAAAATTAGGGAAAGACCAGTTATAAAGGTCCCAAAAAGGCTTTTGCATTTGATCCAAGAGTTAATCAGGAGCCACCAGAGTCTATTGATAAGAGAAGCAACATATGCAGATCTACACCTTAGGAAAATCATTTTGGCAGCTATGTGGAATGTAGATTGGCCAAGAGACAAATGCAGAAGATAATACAATATTCTTGATTAAAGGCTATGAAAGCCTGAACTTTGATAGTAGTTGGTAGCTAAATAAATAGAAGGAAGAAGAAAGTTATGAGACATATTGCGAAATAATAAGGCAAAATTTTTAGCCTTAACCAGTGCCTTTTTTTAATCTTGTCATAGACTGCTTCATAGGTAGTGCCAATTGTGTTACTGCCGCTCCCCCTCCCCCTTTTCCCTCTACCCATGAAGGGTTAATTGAGGGAGGGAGGTCAGGGGATGGGGAATACTCTTGCTATGAAGTATTACACTCAGAATTGCACTTAACACCATTCTTATCTGATTCTTCATCCTTTTCACCTAGTTTATCTGGATCTTCCCTTTCCTGCTCTTTCTTCCTTTTCCTTATTCTATAACTTATATTGTAACATGCTCTCATAGCAGTTACTATTACCAGTCTCTCCTGATTCCTAGGCCCTGAGAATACCTCTGGCCACTGACCTTTGCAGTGTCAACTAATTCTACCAACTCGCCTATTCTGAGGCCTTCAGAGGCCTCTGGCCATGATTTCTTGAATCATAGTTTAATAACCGATAGTATGCTCAAGAACAGCCAGCCACATACAAACTTAAAGCCTTTATTATACCTACTCACATATGCCCTGACTTATTAACTCCCTAGTGAACACCTGGTCCGAAGATCCACGTGTTCACTATCAACCTCCTTATCTCTCTTGGCTACCCATCCACTCGGCTCAGTTACCCCAGGATAAAGAGAGTGACTTGCTGCCCACAGTGGGCTTATAGAGGGTCTATGAGGTCACATACACAGCCAATCAGAGAGACAACTTTCTCCTGTTAAGAAGCGATCTCAATATAGACAGGATCCCACACAAGGGGCAGGGCTGTACCCACAGAGATTACTTCCAGGCCACTCAAATCTCCTATTGCACTGTGGCCACCCATTTAAAGGACCCTTACATTTATAATTTCCTAAAGCCAATTGTATTGTTATATATATATATATATATATATATATATATATTATATATATATATATATATATATATATGTATATATAAAGTATTTCTTTGGGAATTGAGTCAGGTCCATTATCATTGTAGCATTCACATAGTTGCTCTCCTACTAATTTCCACTCATCTGGATTCATTTTTTTTTCCTTAGAGAATCAAGGAGATGTGAACTGTACTGTTTCTAAAAGTTCAATGATCTGCTTCCAAGTTAGAATTAAACCTTGATATTTTTATTAGTCTGACCAAGCTTTCAACACATTTTCCTTTTGGTGGAGAAATCTCCTTTCTAAACATTTGTCCCATTTTAGCTGAAATACCATTTTATCCCCTTACAAAGTTTTCTTCTTGTACTCACCCTAATTTCTGGGTCACAGATGAAGGTTCTTGGTACCACTTTCAGGCACCAAAATGTAATGTTCTCTATTTCGGTTTTCTTGGGATTCTGTGAAAGCAGCCTTTGTTTCAGTCAGAGTAATTACCATATGAGTAGCCAGGGGTTAAATTCCAAATAATTTATAGTCTCCTTCAAAGTCCTATGTCCACTTGGGGCTTGGCTAGTTTTCTTAAAGGCCTATCTCTCTCCTTGGATCCATGGGCTTGAACTCCTGACTCTTTCTTTGCCCTCTGAATCTCTCCAAATCTTTCGGAATCAATCCTGGCTGAGGCTCCTAGCTTATATGCTCTTCACTGAGTATAAACCAATCATTATATCACTAAGAAACTGATTTTTGTTGTAGGATTAAATCAATGCTAGTACCTTGTTTCAAGTTCTGGCCCATAACACTAAAGTAACAAAAACCATGATTATCTCAATAGATGCAGAAAAAACTTTTGATAAAATCCAACACCAATTCCTATTAAAAATACAAGAAAATATAAGAATAAATGGAGTTTTACTTAAAATGATCAATACCATCTATTTAAAACCATCCAAAGTTTTCAGCTAATGTTGCTGTAGAATGCATTGCACTCTAAGCCAGACATCATTTTCGTATAACAGACTTTTTTGTTTGCCTCCTAATATATACTGGACTTGAAAAATATTTCACTCTTACCTGTTGTTGACTCTGATGTTATTTTAAAGCTATTTGGAGAGAAATTATAATTTAGCTCAGTCCCTGTCTCTATTTTGCAATCTTGCTTTAATTTTTTGCCTTCTTCCAAGGGGAAAAAAAAAAAAAACAAAACTGTCTCTCAAGAGTCCATAAAACTTGATGCTGACCTAACACCAGACATAAGAATGTACATGATAGAATTGCACACTGCCTGAATACTTAATTAATTTTTTTTGTTTGTTTTTAAGAAGAAACAAATATTTTTTTAATATTTTTGAGCAGAGGAATTTTATTACTAGATTTACAATATGAAATGCTATTTACAATTTATATAAATTAAATTTGCAGCAATAATGAGGTTGTAATAGAAGATAAGCAAAAGCAAAAGTAGGATAAATCTACAAGGTGGTTTTTGCAACAGACTTAGAAATAAAGACTTACTATGGTATAATAATAGTAGTGTAGTAGTATTGAGATTAGTAGTCAATAAATGAGGTAATAGAATCAAGATATCAGAATATATAATATCTGTTCTGATAATAAATAATAGAATCTCAAGACAACAAGCATATATGATGAACTTCAGCTAAAATTAAAATAGTGATATAGTTTTTAAATTGATCATATTTTGTTGGAGAGAAGCCTTGTGTCCTTGGAAACTTTTCAAGCTGAATCAAGTTCCCTGCATTCTCTTCAAATAAAACCAAATTCTCAAAATTTTTGATTGACTTTTTTCTCTTTTCTAATATTAAAATCAGGTTAAGCACACACCAACAAACATGGCATAATCAATACACATATTTTTAATATTCTCATAATGCATACAAGGTCTCTGTGATCTGCAAAATGATGGCTCTCATAATCATCATTTGGGAAGGTAGCTCTGGAGAGGAATACTTAAGAAACCCTCTAATATAAGAGTCCAGAAATTGTACCAAAATTCAAAATAAACTGTTTACATATTTTAAATAAATGCTGAATTCTTTGTCTAAACCAAAACCTAAAAATAGAGTCACTGTATACTATTTAAGAATGAGAAACAGAGATTCAAACTGAAACTGATAGAGACTTTTATTTTTCTATCTCAAAATAAGAGCAAGCAGCACTTACTATTTATCCCTTTTTTTTTTTTGGTAAAACTTAAGACCTTGAGTAAAAGTTTTTGAATATTATTGTCCAACCCAAAATTCTAATTTTATGTGGGAGAGGAAAATCTAATAGAACTTGGATTTCTCTCTTCTCTTTCCAGTCACCTTTGTAAACACTGCAGTAAAGTTAAAAGACAGATTATTTACAAAATGATAATTATTTATAATTATTATATAGATAATAACGACTATTTATAAAATAAGAGACTGCTGTAAAATTTTATCCCACATGCATAAGTATAAGAGGAATTTGTATATAAGTGTGCATGCAGATACATTGCTTTGTCTTTGTTCTTTCAAATTGTTTTTCTAGAATGTAGCCTTCTAAATTGAAAACAGTCCATGAATTAAAATGTATTATACTTTCTTTAACATAAGAGGTTTTATTTTTGTTTTCTTTCTTGTTCTCCCCCAGAATTCTTCTGAATGCATATGCCATTTCTGATGGGGTTTGTGCCTGTTATTTTCCTGACATTTTGCTCTTTTTGCTCTACCAAGTCCCAAGCTCTCAAAGAAATTCCATTTCATTTGTTTTAAACAACAAAGTCAGATGTTTTCTTTTTCATTCGGTCTCTTGTTGGGTTACAATACTTTCTGAAGCTCAGTTGTTTTCATTGATTTTATTTCCAGGTACCATAATATTGACAAGATAAGAACCCAGTGGTTGTTCACTGTACTGTCCATTGATTTCCTTTGATCACTGGGGGAAAAAAATTTGAAACTGGAACTAGAACAAAATAGAAGACAATATAAATTTTTTTTCTTTTTGCTTGATCTACTATTGAGTATCCTATTGTACTTTCACCACATAAGAGTCTTCTAATGTTTTGTACAATTTGTGTCTTTCAAAAAGACACAAGAAATCCAAGGCTTTTTAAAGCCATTGCAATACATTGATGAAGTCTCTAAACAAGTATACAGCATTAGCAAAATTTTAAAATATTCTGAGTTACTAGTAGTCTCAATGAGACTCTTCCGTTTGCCAAATTGTTACATCCATGAGACAAGATTAGAGAATGATGAATTCAATATTGAAAGCAAAATTATTATTCCTAAGTAGTCTATGCAAGGAAAAGTAAAAGGTACCTTAGTGTAGAACAATGGAAAATTAATTGCCACTTCCATATTTGCTTACAAAGATTAGAAGTATTTCTTGTGCATCTTTAAAATTTTCTGTTCATCAGTTATAAACAGGAACATAATATCCATTTTAATTATGTTAAAAACACAAAAAGAAACTAATTTTTAAATGTTGAAATTTTCTTTCTACAAAAATGAATTTCTAAGATGGTTTCATTTCTGTTGATAACCAATGATAATGTCACAGCAGGTAAAAAAAAAATCTAATGCAGATGAATTTTTTGTTGCTGTTCTTTTTAATTATGCTTAGCATTAGTTAAAAACAACTAATAGTTAATTTGCCTTAGGAATTTAGGAGCTGGTTTGTTCATTAGGCAATAAACCAAAATTTCAGCGATTGCAGTATCTTCATCAAACATATTAAATTAAATCATATATATTAAGCTTTTTCACAACCTTTAAAACCAATTTCAAATACCAATCGATGACTCATAATTAATTATTATTATTCTCTTTGAACCTTATTTTATAATATTTATATTATAAATCCCTGATGCAATTATCATGCATTTTTTATGAATAAATGGGAACTCTTTATTGCATACTTACTTCTGATCACTTATAATGCAGTGACCTGTTTTATAGTTAATTTATTCACATTATCATAAATTATATCTAAAATCTCTGATGACCACTCATGAAGAGATAGGCATTACAATGGGTATGAAAAGAAAATAGCTCAATATAAAACTAGGTAATTAAGTGACACATGCAGTTCAGTGACACATGTACTACAGAAAAAAAAAAAGAATAAGAATCATGGTTGATTATGTAGAGTGAAGCCTGATCAATGACTACCCTACATACTCTATTCTAGCCATTCCTAGTTAAAAGAGAATGGGGAAAACCCATCATGCTGTTTGACAATATATCTGATGAACTGATAACAAAAAAAAAAAAAAAAACAGACAAACATTACAGAAAATGGGTGGAACACAGATGAGTTTTGAATTATATCCTTGGAAAGAGTGCTCATATAAGTGATCATAAATCAGATATGAATTATGATTATCATCATCAATCATGAATCTTTAGATTATCAAAATATATATATATATATATATATATATATATATAGTCTGCTGACTTCTTATGATTAAATTTTCAATATGAACATTTATATCTCAGAAATACATAAATACTTTACAAGTTTTGATTTATTGTATTAATTGTCTGGACTAAATAAATTGAGGAAGATTTTTTTTAATGCATGTTAACCTCAAAAGAGACTCTCAAAGGAGACTATGAGTGTAATTTTTTTTGAGAATGTTTTTAAGCACTTACTAGAACTACTCAGAGATATAGCTATCACTTTTTTGGAATTGTATGCTTCAAGAAGATTAGATGATTATTTTGTCTTGTAGATTTCTATGAACTCTTAACATAGAATCCTGAATGTAAGATGTTAAGAGATCTTTGTAGAATTGAATAAAAAAAAGAATAATTACTTCAAAATTCATTTATAGGCTTTTATACAAAATTTCTTTATGGCAAACATACATATAGATAGATATAGATATAGATATCATGTGTAAATATTGAATGGCTCTTGATAAAGTGATAAGCTTATTACAACTAATATACTTTAGTAAAAATAATGCATATCATCAGAAAATAAGTAATTTAGCTAACCCAGTATCATATAGTACAATGGTTTGTAGGGGAAAGAGCATTGTACTTGTTATTGTAACTATGCATTATAGGCATAATTTTCTTTCTAAATGAAACTATCTGAAAGTTTGTAGGGGTAATTCATATTTTATATGAAATGTATTTGGATAATCTATGAAGTTATACTTTACAAGGAAATCAGTTATTATTGATTACTTTGAGTTTGATCATAGGATGATCTTCTTCTTTAGGAAAAATTTGCCCTAAAATCAGCAAGATTAAAATAGTGTCTTAAATCCACATTACCTATAGACGTAGTGAATAGAAAAGGTTTTGCTATGTAGTAGCATTTAATAGCTTCTGTCATTTTTTTATTATTTTTGTTATAAAAATCAGCTGTGTAATTCATACTTTTGACCTTTGATGATTTAAATGATCTGATTTGATTTTCAAATGCTAGCTTTACAAATTAAATCTCAGATGAGTTTTCCCTCAATAACTTTTCCCTCAGTTTCCTTTTTGTTTCAGATAATCTATTCTAATAACCACCTTTTTAAAATACCTTTTAATATTTTGAAATTATGGGAAAATAATCTTATATTAAATATAGCATGGATGAAAGAAACCATGAAGTTGCCTGAGTTCTCCCCATTTATCCTCAGAAATATTGTTAACTAAAATCTTTAAACAGGTTCTCAGGTGACAGAACCCACAGAAAGAGAGAGGGAAATGATTTTCCAGCTTTGAAGATAACTTTGAAGAAAACTTCAAAGTATTTCAGGAAAGATCTGTCTCACTTGGATAAAAGTGGAGCAAAACCCAGCTCAAGTGAAATGTGGGCAATCAAAAAGGAAGCACAGATCAGTAACTGAGACCCATTTGTCCTAGGTCAGCAGGCCATCTGTAAGGACTCCAGCCGCACTGGAGAAAGGCAGTAGCATGATCCCTGTTTTTCAGCAAAAAAGTTTGATATAATGTCCCTTGTGACCTAAGATCAGAGCTCAGATTAAAAGAATAAAAATTAACCACACAAAAAAAAAACATAATGTAGAAAGCAAATATGTCAACAAGGAAGATCAAAATTCAAATTCAGAGGACAGTAAGGGCAAAATGTTTACATGGGATGTCTCAAAGGGAATATGAATAGTTGTGAACCTCAAAAATTTCTCTTGGAAGAACTTTAAAAGAATTTAAAACATTAAAATAGAGGGGTAGAAGAAAAATTTGTAAGAGAAATGAGAGTTATGCAAGAAAATTATGAAAAAAAATAAGATTCAACAGCTTGAAAAAATATCCCAAAAAGTTTACCAAAAAAACAGCTCCTTAAAAATTAGAATTGGTCAAATTGAAAATATATATATTGAAGAAAAGAAAAGCTGCTTAAAATATATTTAGCAAAACAAACAAACAAAATTACACTAAATAAAACTACTCTTTAAAAAATAAAATGGTTGAACAGGCAAAAAAAAATCCATTGAAGATAATAACTTCTTCAAATGTAGAGTTAGCCAAATGGTAAAGGAGATAGAAAAGGTAACTGAAGAAAATAATTTTATAAAAATTAGAATTGGGCAACAGGAAGCCAATGACTTTATTAGATATCAAGAATTATATTTTAAAAAAAAGAAGGAAATATAAAACACCTCATTGTTGTAACCAACCTGGAAAATAATTCTGAGAGAGAATTTAAGAATTATTCATCTACCTAAAAGCCATGAACAAAAGAAGAACATCTTTCAAGAAATCATCAAAGAAAACTGCCTTGATGTTCTAGAACTAGAGGATATAATATTCTTTTCTTTTCTTTTATCTTTAAAATAAAAACAGTAAATATAAAAATAGAAAAGGATTATTAACCAAAAATACATATATGTGTGTGTGTGTGTGTGTGTGTGTGTGTGTGTGTGTGTGTGTATATATATATATATATATATATATATATATATATATATATATATACTATAGCATGACAGTTAAGAAAGGATAAATTTATGTACATATATATAGCTATATACATACACACATATACACACAAACACACATTCACATACACATATCTTTCCTGTGCTTGCTGACTCTGCTTTATTCCTGCTCCTTTACTTGCCTTGCTATTACTAAAGTTCCCCCCAGTCTATGGAACCCTCTCTTGTCTTGTTCCCTCACCCTTTGCTTTCTTGTCTACCCATCCTTACTCTCTAATTTTTTTATAGAGTTTGAAGGGTACTATACCCTTCATGGTGTGTATGTAGTGTTGCTTTTTTGACCCATTCCCAAAGTGTGTAGGTTTTCACAACTATGAGCTCTCCTCATCTCCCTAATGCCTCTGTGTCTATTCTATCTCTATACCCCATTTGTATAACATAATTACTATTTCAACTTTAACTCTGCCCCAGTCTTTCTTTTAAGCTACTGAATGTTGATATCAATCTTGAACATATGTTCTACATTTGCCATGTAATAAATCAATGGATCAATAGACCATTTGTCCATATTGAGTTCCTTGAAAGTTATCTTTGATATTAGCTCTTATATGTTAAATTTTCTATATTCAGGTTTCCTTGACAGAAAATCCTGAAAATCTACAAATTCATTGAATGTTAATTTTACTTTGTTCAATATTATAGATAATTTCACTGGATAGGATATTTTTGGCTCCAGACCTAGATCTTTTGATTATTGGTAGATAATCTAGGGCCTTCAGTCTTTTATTGTGGCTAATGATAAGTTATATGCATTTTTTATTATTATTATAGCAAGTTTATTTAATTTTAATATATATATTGCTTTATGAATCATGTTGGGACAGAAAAATCAGATGAAAAAGGGAAAAACCATGGATAAAAATAAACATAAAAAAAAGTGAACATAGCATGTGTTGATTTACATTCATTCTCCTTAGATCTTTTACTAGATGCAGATGGCATTTTCTGTCAAAAATCTATTGGGAATATTTTGGATCGCTGAACCACTGAGAACAACCAAGCCTTTCATAGTTGGTTCTTGCACATTCTTTTTATACAATGTCCTCCTGATTCTGCTTGTTTCATTCAGCATTAGTTCGTGTAAATCTTTCCACACCTTTCTATAATATGCTTGTTCATATTTTTTATATAACAACAATATTCCATTACCTTCTTATACCACAGCTTGTTGAGCCATTCCCCAATTGATGGGTATCTGCTCCATTTCCAATTGTTTGCTAACACAGTAAGAGCTGCTACAAACATTTTTACACATGTGGGACCTTTTCCCTCCTTCATGATTTCTTTGGGATATAGATTCAGGAATAGTACTCCTGTGTCAAAAGGTTTGTACAGTTTATATCTCTCTGGATATAGTTCCACACTATTCTCCAGAATGATTGGATAATTTCACAACTCCATGAACAATGCATTAGTTCCCAGTTTTCCCACATCCCCTCCAACATTTATTATTCTCTTTTCCTGTCATCTTAGGCAATTTTTTTTGAGGAATCAAGTGGTACCTCAGAGTTGTTTAAATTTGCATTTTTCTAATCAACAGTGATTTTTAGCATTTTTTCACGTAATTATAAATGACTTCAATTTTCTCATCTGAAAATTGTCTGTTCCTATCCTTAGACCATTTATCAATTTGTGAATGACTTGTACCCATAAATTTAAAACTGTTTTATATGTCTTAGAAATGAAACGTTTATTAGAAATATTGGCTGTAAAGATTTTTTTCCCCAGCTTTATAACTTCCCTTTTAATCTTGTTTCTGTTGGTTTTGTTTGTGTAAAAATATTTTTAATTTAATGTAATGAAAGTTGTCCATTTTGCCTTTTTTAATGTTCAGTGTTCTCTAGTTCTTTGTTGGTTATAAATTCTTTCCTTCTCCAAAGATCTGAAAGGTAAATTATGATTTGTTCTCCTAATTTATTTATGGTATCAACTTTTATGGCCCAATCATGGACCCATTTTGACCTTATTCTAGTATGGGGTGTGAGATGTAGGTCTATGCCAACTTTATGTCATTATTATCTAATCTTCCCAGCAATTTTTGTCAAACAATGAGTTCTTATTCCAGAAGCTGATATTTGGGGGTTTATCAAATACCAGATGACTAGAGGTCTTGATTATTGTACCATGTGTATTTATTCTATTTCACTAATCCATCACTTTATTTCTTAGTCAGTACCAACTGGTTTTGATGACTGATGTTTTATCATACAGTTTTAGGTTAGTACTGCTAAGCCACTGTTCTTTGTATTTTTTCCCATTAGTTCCCTTGATATTCTTTACCTCTTGTTCTTCCAGATGAATTTTATTCTAATTCCATAAAACAATTTTTAGCATTTTGATTATTATGGCACTGAACAAGTAGACCATTTTAAGCAAAATTGTCATTTTCATTATATTAGCTCAGCCTACCAATGAACAAGTGATATTTTTTCAATTGTTTCAACTTGATTTTATTGGTGTAAGAAGTGTTTTGTAATTGTGTACATATAGTTCTTGAGTTTGTGTTGGCAGGTAGACCTCAAAGTATTTTCTTTTGTTTATAGTAATTTTAAATGGAATTTATCTTTCTATCTCTTGCTGATTAGCTTTGTCAGTAATATATGTAAAAATACTGACGATTTGTGTAGGTTTATTTTATGTCCTGCAAATTTGCTAAAGCTGTGAGTTATTTCCAGTAGGTTTTTGGATTATTTGCTGGGACTCTCTAAGTATATCATCATATCATCTGCAAAGAGTGATAGTTTTATTTCCTCCATTCCTGTAATTTATTTTCCTTTCCTTATTGCTAGAGTCAAAATTTCTAGTACAATGTTGAATAATATTGGTGATAATAGGCATCCTTGTTTCATGATCTTACTGGGAATGCATCCAGCTTCTCTCCATTGCAAATAATGTTTGCTGTAGGTTTTAGATAGATATTGTTTAGTATTTTAAGGAAAACTCCCTCCCTTCATCTCTGTGCTCTCAAGCATTTTTAATAGTAATAAATGTTATATTTTGTCAAAAGCTTTTTTTTTGAGATAATGATATGATTTTTATTGGTTTTAATATTGATATGGAAACAGCCCTGCATTCCTGGTATAAATGCTGCCTGTTTGTAGTTTGCTGATAGGTTGGTGCAATCTCTTTGTTAATCTTTTATTTAAAATGTTCACATAAATATTCATTAGGGATATTGGTTTGTAATTTTCTTTCTCTGTTTTGGCCCTTCCTGATTTAAGTATCAGTGCCATATTTGAATCATAGAAGGAATGTGGAAGTGTACCTTCATTACCTATTTTTGCAAATAGTATTAAATTAATTGTTTTTTAAATGTTAGGTAGAATTCACTTGTGAATCCATCTGACCCTGGAGATTTTTTCTTATGGAGTTCATTAATGACTATTTTTCTAAAATGAGACTATTTAATGTTTTATTTCCTCTTCTGTTAACCTGGACAATTTATTTTTGTAAATATTTTTATAAATATTCATTCATTTAAGTTAGATTGTCAGATTTTTTGCCATGCAGTTGGGCAAAGTAGCTCCTAATTATGGCTTTAATTTTTATTTCATTGATGGTAAGTTTACCTTTTTCATTTTTGGTGTTAGTGATTTTGGTTTTTTCTTTCCTTTTTTTTTTTTGATAAAATTAACCAAAAGTTTATCTATTTTGTTAGTTTTTTCATAAAACCAACTCTTAGTTTTCTTTATTAATTTAATACTTTTCTTAGCCTCTGTTTCATTAATCTTCCATTTGTGCTTCAAATTTTCTAATTTTGTATTTAATTGGGGGTTTTCATTTTTTTATTAGTTTTTTTTAGTTGCATGTCTAATTCATTGATCTCCTTTTGTTCTATTTTATTTATGTAGCATTTAAGGACATAAATTTTTTCCTAAGAATTGCTTTGGCTACAATCCATAGGTTTTGTTATGCTATCTCATTATTGTCATTTTCTTGGATAAAATTATGTATTGTTTCTGTTATTTGCTGCTTGATGCTCTTGATCTTTAGAATTATATTATTTAATGTTAACTTGGTTTTTAGTCTGTCTTTCACTGGCCCTTTATTGTGTACAATTTTTATTGCATCATGGTCTAAAAAGGAAGCATTTACTATGTCTGTCTTTCTGCATTTGTTTGTATGTTTTTTATACCCTAAAACATCATTGATTTTTGTGTAGGTATCATGTACTGCCGAGAAAAAAGTGTATTTCTTTCTGGCCCTGTTCAGTACTTTCCAGAAGTCTATCATATCTACATTTTCTAGGATCTATTAATCTCCTTAGTTTTCTTGTTTATTTTATGGTAAGATTTTTCTGATTCTGTGAGGAAAAGGCTGAGTTCCTGCACTAGAACAATTTTCCTGTCTATTTCTTCCTGTAACTTGCTTGAAATGTTCTCTAATTTGCCTTCTCTACCACTTGGTGTATAACATGAATAATAACACCTAACAGATATTGTTTTCTCATATGGGGATGTAAATAGCATAATATTTAAATATATATCTCCCCCCCTGTTTAGCTTTCTATCTTTCTCTTGAGTCCTGTGTTTGTAGATTAAATTGTCTATTTAGTTTTGTTTTTTCAATAGAAATAATTGAATGTTTCTGACTTTGTTGAAGCTCCATCACCTCCCCTGAAAGATGATGCTGAGTCTTGCTGAATAGTTAATTCTTAATTGTAAACTTAGGTCTTTTGCTTTCCAGCATATGGTATTCCAGGTTCTCCAATCCTTATTATAAAGGATGCCAGATGCTGGGTAAGTCTGACTGTTATTCCTTGATATTTGGATTATTTTCTCTTGCAGCATTTTTTCTTTGAAATTATAGATTTGGAGTTTTGCAACAATGTTTCTTGATGTTTTCCTTTTAAGATCTCTTTCCAGAGGTTATTAATAGATTCTGTCAGTGAGTATTTCCCCCTCTGTTTCTAGAATATTGAGGCAGTTTTCCTTAATGACCTCTTGTAGAATGCTATCCAAGCTCTTTTTTTTTTTTTTTTTTGGTCATATCTTCAGATATGACAATTATTTTTAAACTGAATCTTCTGGATTCATTTTCCAAATCAGCTGTTTTGCTAATTAGATATTTCACATTTTCTTCCATTTTTTCACTCTTTTTCCTTTGTTTGATTGATTCTTGCTATCTTACAATTAGCTTCCATTTGACCTGTTCTAGTTTTTAATGTGACTTTTTTTAGTTATCTTTTGAATTATTATTATTATTGTTGTTTTTACCATTTGGTTTATATTATTATTTAAATAGTTATTATTATTTTTTTAATAGTTATTTTCTTCAGGAAATTTTTTTTCCTTCTCTGTCCAAAGTGTTGACTCTCTCATGCATATCTCTCATTTCTTTTCTCATTTTTTCTTCTACCTCTATTATTTACCTTTTGAAGTCATTTATGGGAATTTCCGAGAGGCTTCTTTTTTCTTGAGAGCAATTTATTTCACTCTTTGAGATTTCTTTTGTGGACATTCTGCCTCATCTGATTGTTTAGCTTTGCTTTCCCCTGTCACCACAGTAGCTTTCTGTGGTCCAAGTTGTTTCCCATTTCTTGGTCATTTTCCTTCCTTTTCTTTTGGTATTTCCTCTTTTTTTTTTTTTAATTTTAAGATGGAGTTTTGCTCCTGGCGTAAAGGTGACACTGTCCCAATCTTCCTATACAGCTCTGAGCCATGGCTTTGAGCACAGGAGCCCTTTGTCCTTTAAAACTGATTATCTGTACTCTCTTGGATAGCTTCTCTTTCCTTTCCCCATTTTTCTTCTACCTCTCTTTTAAGATTTTAAAATAATTTTTCTAGGAGAGCCTTGTGTGATGGGGACTAGGTTACATTCCCCTTTGGGGTTCTGTCTGGAGACTGTTTGCTATTAGTCTCCTTGGGTTTGAAAACCTGCTCTCTTTCTATATAGAACCTATTGATGGTATGTTTGGCTTTTTTACACATTTTTAAAGCCCCTAGTGTCTGCCTTCAATTCAAGGAGGTTACCAGCTTCCTCTACAGAGCAGGGATAGATATATGGACAGTAGCTGACCTGCAAATGGTCTGCTAAGAGGAACAGAGTTGTGGAAGTGCTCTGGGAAAAGCTCTACACCAGAAGTGTCTCTATCCTGGGTAGCATGTGCAGAGCTTCAGAAATGACCTGTGAGGAGCCCAGATGTGTGGATTAGCAACTGCCCTGGGGCTCGAGGCTGAGTAGTGAAAGTGTTGCTGCCCCAGGCAGAATTCCCATGGGATTAGCAGTTCCCCTGGGAAGAGTCCCACACTGGAAATGTCTGCCCTTGTGACCGCAGTTGCAGAGGTAGACACCCCAGCCCTGCTGTGCAGATTAGAGGCTGCCCTGGTCTGAGCCCCCGTGCTGTGCAGATTTGTGAGTATCCTGGGCAAAAGCCCCATGCTGCAGAATGCAGCTGCACAATTATCCTGTGGCCTATGCTGAATCACTTCCATTTATTTGGGTGTAGGCAGAGAATGTTAGATTCTGGCCTTTTTGGAGTACACTCTACCTTTGGCTTTAACATCTCTGCTGATCTACTGCTTTGCAACCAAAGCAGAGCAGCCAACCTGTGTTGGAATCCTCCCTGTAAATTTCCCACGTACAAAGACCACCTCCACCCAGGTCCACTCAGTATGCTAGCCTCTGCTTCTATCTCCCTGCTTTCAATGGCTGCTCTCACCAATCAGGACAAAACTTTTCTGGCAATGTTCCAAATTATCTTTGATGATAAGTTGTTGTACTTCCAATATTCATGAATTTTACTAGTCAAGCACTATTTTTGAGGCTGAATTTGGTCATTAGTATTTAGGGTATGAGATGAGCTTAGAATGTTGTGTATGTCTTCTCTGCCACCTGGGCTTCTAACTCACTTAAAGAAAAATTTAATAAAGTGGAAAAAGAAAGCAATTTCCTGAAATGTGAATTGGAAAAGATAAAGAAATCCCAGAAAGTAAGATTTGTGAATTGGAAAAGATAAAAAACTCCTAAGAAAGTAGGATTTGTGAATTAGAAAAAGAAAATAACTCCGTAAAAAAAAAAAAAAAAATAGTGAAATGGAAAAAAAAAATCCCATAGAGCAAAACAACTCATTTAAAAACTCAATTATCCATATACAAAAAGAAGTTTAAAAAAAAAAAATCTAATGAAGATAATAACTCACTAAAAATTAGAACTGAACAAATACATAGAAATGAATAATTCATTAAGATATCAAGAATTAGTCAAGAAAAAACAAAAAAAATAGAAAAAATGTTAAATATCTACTTGGAAATACAACAAACCTGGAAAATAGATCTAGGAGAGATCATCTGAGGATTATTGGATTTCCTGAAAAATATGATAAAAAAAAGAGCCTGGATACTATTTTACAGGAAATCATCAAAGAGAACTACCCAAATGTAATAAAATCAGAAGGTTAAAATTGGCATTGAAAGGCAATTAAGCAATATCAATACTAAACATATATACATCAAGTGGTATAGCATCTAACTTCCTAAAGGAGAAGTTAAGAGAGTTGCATGAAGAAATAGACAGCAAAAGTATAATAGTGGGAGATCTCAACCTTGCACTCTCAATTAGATAAATCAAACCACAAAACAAATCAGAATGAAATTAAGGAGGTAAATAGAATATTGGGGGGGAAAATTAAGTATGATAGATCTTTACAGAAAACTGAATAGAGACAAAAAGGAGTATACTTTCTTTTCAGCAGTTCATGGAACCTATACAAAATGTTACTATATATTGGACATAAAAAGCTCAAAATGAAATGCAGCAAGGCAGAAATAGTAAATTCATTGTGTTCAGATCACGATGAAATAAAAACTACATTCAACAAAAAGCTAGGGGAAATAGACCAAAAAAAAAAAAATTGGAAACTAAATAATCTCATCTTAAAGAATAATTGGGTGAAACACCAAATCATAGACACAATTAATAATTTCACCCAAGAAAATTACAATGATGAGACATCATACCGAAATTTGTGGGAAGCAGCCAAAGAGGTAATAAGGGGAAATTTTATATCTTTAGAAGCTTACTTGAATAAAATAGAGAAAGAGAAGATCAATGAATTGGGCTTGCAACTTAAAAAGCTAGAAAAAGACCAAATTAAAAACCCCCAATCAAATTCTAAAAGTAAAAGGAGAAATTAGTAATACTTAAAGTGAAAAAAAAAACATCTATTGAATTAATAAATAAAACTAAGAATTGGTTTTATGAAAAAAACAATAAAATGGATAAAATTGGGTGAATCTGATTAGAAAAAGGAAAGAGGAAAGTCAAATTGTTAGCCTTAAAAATGAAAAGGGAGAACATCCCACCAATGATGAGGAAATTAGAGTAATAATAAGGAGTTGATTTGCCGAACTTTATGCCAATAAAATTGATAACATAAGTGAAATGGATGACTAATTTCAAAAATATAGGCTTCCCAGATTAACAGAGGAGGAAATAAATTGCTTAAATAATTTCATTTTAGAAAAAAGAAATAGAACAAGCTATTAACTCCCTAAGGAAAAATCCCCAGGACCAGATGAATTTACATGTGAATTCTAACAAACTTTTAAAGAATAATTAACTCCAACATTATATAAACTATTTGAAAAAAATAGGGAATGAAGGACTTTTACCAAATTTCTTTTTATGACACATAAAATATTAGCAAAAAGGCTAAAGAAAATTATCCCCAAGATAATATACTATATTCAAGTAGGACTTATACCAGAAATGCAGGGCTGGTTCAATATTAAGAAAACTATTAGTATAATTGACTATATCAGTAACCAAATAACCAAATTAACAGAAACCATATGACCACCTCAATAGATGCAGAAAAAGCATTTGATAAAATCCAACATCCATTCCTATTAAAAACACTTGAGAGTATAGAAATAAATGGACTTTTCCATAAAATAATCAATAGCATCTATTTAAAACCATCAGTAAGCACCATATGTAGTGGGGATAAACTGGAACCATTATTCCCAATAAGATCAGGAGTAAAACAAGGCTGCCCACTATCACCATTACTATTCAATATTATATTAGAAATGCTAGCTTTGGCAATAATAGTTGAGAAAGAGATTACGGAATTAGAGTAGGTAATGAGGAAACCAAATTATCACTCTTTGCTGATTATATGATGGTATATTTAGAGAACCCCAGAGATTCTACTAAAAAGCTATTAGAAATAATCCACACCTTTAGCAAAGTTTCAGGATACAAAATAAACCCACATAAGTCATCAGCATTCTTATATATCACTAACAAAATCCAGCAGTTACAGTTACAAAGAGGAATCCCATTTAAAATAACTACCAATAATATAAAATATTTGGTAATCTATCTGCCAAGGGAAAAATCAGGAACTATATGAACAAAACTACAAAATATTTTCCACTCAAATAAAATCAGATCTAACCAACTGGAAAAATATTAAGTGCTCTTAGATAAGGTGAGCAAATATAATAAAGATGACAATACTACCTAATCTAATCTATTTATTTAGTGACATACCAATCTTCCCAAAAAAAAGCTATTTTAATGACCTAGAAAAAAATAACAACAAAATTCACATGGAAAAGCAAAAGGTCAAGAATTTCAAGGGAAGTCATTGAAAAAAAAAATCAAATGAAGATGGCATAGCTGTACCAGATCTAAAATTATATTATAATGCAGCAGTTACCAAAACCATTTGGTATTGGCTAAGAAATAGACTAGTTGATCAGTGGATTAGGTTACATTCAAAGGAAAAAAAAACTGTCAATAACTTTAATAATCTAGTGTTTGACAAACCTAAAGACCCCAGCTTTTGGGATAAGAATTCACTGTTTGACAAAAACTGCTGGGAAAATTGGAAATTAGCATGGCAGAAACTAGGCACTGGCCCACACTTAACACCATACACCAAGATAAGGTAAAAATGGATTCATGATCTAGGCATAAAGAATGAGATTGTAAATAAATTAAAAGAACATAGGATAGTTTACCTCTCAGACTTGTGAAGGAGGAAGGAATTTATGACCAAAGAAGAACTAGAAATCATTATTGATCACAAAATAGAAAAATTTGATTATATCAAATTGAAAAGTTTTTGTACAAATGAAACTAATGCAGACAAGATTCAAAGGGAAGCAATAAACTGGGAAGACATTTTTACAGTCAAAGGTTCTGGTAAAGGCCTCATGGCCAAAATATATAGAGAATTGACTCTAAGTTATAAGAAATCAAGCCATTCTCCAATTGATAAGTGGTCAAAAAAATTAACAGGCAATTCTTAGACAAAGAAATTGAAACTATTTCTATTTACATGAAAAGATGCTCCAAGTCATTATTAATTAGAGAAATGCAAAATAAGACAACTCTGAGATACCACCACACACTTCTCAGATGGCTAGAATGACATGGAAAGATAATGTTAAATGTTGAAGGTTGAAGGGGATGTGGGGAAAACTGGGACACTGATACAGTTAGTGGAATTGTGAATACATCCAGCCATTCTGGAAAGCGATTTGGAACTATGCTCAAAAAGGTATCAAACTGTGCATACCCTTTGCTCCAGCAATGTTACTACTGGGCTTATATTTCAAAGAGATCTTAAAGAAGGGGAAGGGACCTGTATTGGCAAGAAAGGTAGCCCTTTTTGTAGTGGCCAGAAACTGAGTGGATGCCCATCAGTTGGAGAATGGCTGAATAAATTGTGGTATATGAATATTATGGAATACTATTGTTCTATAAGAAATGACTAAGGATGATTTCAGAAAGCCCTGGAGAGACCTACATGAACTGATGCTGAGTGAAATGAGCAGGACCAGGAGATCATTATATACTTCAACAACAATACTATATGATGATCAATTCTGATGGATGTGCTCTCTTCAACAATGAAATGAACCAAATCAGTTCCAATCATGCAGTAATGAATAGAACCAGCTACACCTAGGAAAAGAACTCAGGGAAATGAGTGTGAACCACTATATAGAATTCCCAATCTGTCTATTTTTATCTGCCTGCATTTTTTATTTCCTTCACAGGTTAATTGTACATTATTTCAAAGTTTGATTCTTCTTGTGCAGCAAAACAATTGTATCAGCATGTATACATATATTGTTTTTAAAATATATATGCTTTAACATATTTAACATGCATTTGTCTATCTGCCATCTGGGGGAGTGGGTGCAAGGAAGAAGGGGAAAAATTGAAATAAAAGGCTTTGCAAGTGTCAATACTGAAAAAAAAAACAACTTTTCATCTGATAATATTGCTACTACTTGACACATAGGACATTTCATTTTGCATCAACTGAAAGTTTTTCCAGGTTTTCCCGGGAGTATCTTGCTCATTATAATAGTATCACATCATAATTTTACACCACAGCTTATTTAGCCATTCCTCAATTAGTGAGCATCTCCTAAATGTTTAATTCTTTGTCCCCATAAAGCAGCTGTTATATTTTTGCACATGTAGGTCGTTCTTCTTATTTTTGAGATATAGACCTACTAGTGGTATTACTAAGTGAAAGGCTTTGGATATTTTTATAGCCCTTTGAGTATAGTTACAAATTGCTATACAAAATAGTTTTATCAATTCAAAACCCCACCAGTAATACCTTAATTCACATGTTCCTTATATCCTTTCCAACATTTGTCATTTTCCTTTTCTGCCATATTATGCAATCTAATAGGTATATTTCAGAATTGTTTTAATTTGCATTTCTCTAATTGAGAGTGAGTTATATAATTTTATATGATTATATATAGCTATGTTTATTTCATCTGAAAACTTTTTAATTTTTGATTATGCATTATTTGTGTAATATTTCTTATTTTTATAAATTTGAATTATTTCTTTGTATGTTTGAGAAATGAGGCCTTTATCAGAGAAATTTGCTTCCAATCTTTTACATAATTACTCTTGCTAATGTATTCTCCTACTGATTCCATTCTCTCTCATTTCACCATATCCTTTTTTAAAAGTGTTTCTTTAATATGTTTAGAATTGTATATGTTTAATCTAAATTGAAGTGTCTCAGCGAAAGAGAAGGAGAGGGACAGCAATGTGGACCTCAAGGTTTTACAAAAGTGAATGTTGAAACTATCTTTCAACATATTTGGGGAAAAAATTAGAATATTACTAAAACAAAACAAAGCTAAAAATAAGTATTTTCCTTCTGGATACCTCCTCCTAGTCTGTCTCCCTTTCTATCACTACCTACTGCAATCTCTTTCCCCTCATGCTTTCTTCTAGGATAAGACAGATTTCTATACCCAGTTCAGTGTGAATGCTTTTCCCTCTTTGAATCAATTATGAGCAGTCAAATGTATACTCACTCTACTTTTCCTCCTTCCCCCTCTCCATTGTAAAAGCTTTTTCTTGTGTTTTTAAGGACAGATAACTTGTCCATTTAACCTCTCCCTTTCCTTTCCTCCCTCTACATTGTTCTCTTATCCTTTAATTTTATTTTTTAAACATCATCTTTCCATTCAATTAACACGTGCCCTCCATCTACATAAAATCTTACATTTTTATGAGTTACAAGTATCATCTTATGAGTGAATATTAACAGTTTAACATTATCATGTTTTTGATGTCCCTTTCCTGTTTACCTCTTTATGCTTCTCTTGAGTCTAGAATCTTTAGAGTTTAAAAATCTGATTTTTCTATTCATTTCTGATTATTTCATCAAAGATTCTTGAAAATCTCTCATTTCATTGAATATGATTTTTCCCCTGAAGAATTATATTCAGTTTTTCTAGGAAGAAGATTTTTTGTTTGTAATCCTAGCTCCTTTGCCCTCCAGAATGCCATATTTCAAACTCTCTGATATTTTCATGTAAAAGCTGCCAAATTTTGTGTTTTCTTGACTGTGACTTCACAATGCTTTGATTGTTTCTTCCTGGATCTTGCAATATTTTCTTCTTGACCTGGGAGCTTTGGAAATTGGCTATAAGGTTTTTGAAAGTTTTCATTTTGGAGTATCTTTAATAAGGTGATTGGTTGGTCCTTTCCATTCCTATTTTACCTTCTAGTACTAGAATATCAGCTCAGTTTTCCTTGATAATTTCTTGAAAGATGATGTGTAGGCTCTTCTTTTGACCATGTTGTCAGAGAGTCCGGTAATTTTTAAATTACCTCTCCTGGATCTATTTTTAAGGTCAGTTGTTTTTCCGATGACATATTTCACATTCAATTTTTTTTTTCCTTTTGGTTTTATTTTATTGTCTCTTGATTTCTCGTAGTCACTAGCTTCCAGTTGCTCAGTTATAATGTTTAAAGAACTATTTCCTTCAGTGATGTTTTGTACCTCCTTTTCCATTTGTACACTTTTATTTTTTAAGCCATTGTTCTCTTTGTTGGCTTTTTGTGCTTCCTTTATCATTTGGTCTATTTTGTTTTATAAAATGCTCATTTTTCAGTATGTTTTTGAATTTTTTGTTTAGTTTTTGATGTGTGTGTGCCTCTTTTACCAAACTCCTGATTTGCTTTTCATCATTTTCTGCACCACTCTCCTTTTGCTTCCCCATTTTTTATCTCTTTTACTTGATTTCTAAATCCTGCTTGAGTTCTTAAATAACCTGAGATCCAGTCATCTATTTCTTGGAGAGCTTTGGCTTTCTCATCTCCTCTCAGTGTATTTTGATTTTCCTTATCAATATAGTAACTTTCTATGACCAGAATCTTTTTTTTCCTGTTGTTTACTTATTTTTCCAGCCTATTTTGTTAAAATAGGGGTCTGCTTCGCTAGTGGAGGATGCAGTGTACCAAGATTCAGGGGTTTTGTGCAGTTGTTTTCAGAGATATTTGTAGGAACCTCTAAGTTTTCAGTTCCTCTAATGTAGTATGCTCTAAGGAAGGGTGTATCTCATGGGTTTTTCTGCTCTATATCAGGCCATAAGCACTCTTTTATGCCCTGGGAAGGGTTGCTGTTTCATTCTGACTGCAAGTTCTGGTGTACTACCTCTCTTCTTCACCCTGCCCTGCCACCAAGAATACAAATATGGAAAAGACACCAGAGTGCTAACTCAGTGCTACCAAAGGGACCCCCTGTAATATCTTCCCAACCATTGTTCAACCAACCTGAAACCAATACTCTTATTATTGATTTAGGATCTCCCAAGGTGAGTTCCTGGTTTGCTGAGCTTGAGGCTATGCTGGAGGGGCCTAAACTGAATTACACTCCAGTCTCACCCAGGGGCAACACATTCTTTTCTGTTCCCCTTTCAAGTTATCTTTGGTGTCTGGGTTGAGATTTCTGGAAACTACCAATACTATATTTGATTTAGTGACCCTGAGGCTTTTTCCTGGGAGTGGGGTTGGCTAATGTGACCTGAATTAGATCTTGCTCCTTTTTTTTTTTTTTTTTTTTTTGGCTAATCACAGCTTTTAAATAGTGTGATAGTTCTTCAATTGTTTTTTCTGGGTTTATTTCAAGTCAGTTGTTATTCTGGTGAGATTTTTCATACTCTCTTCTATTTTTTTTTCATTGCTTTGATTTTGTTGTGTTGTTTCTTGACATCTCTTGGAATCATTAGTGATAAATTGTCAACTTATTTTTTAAGGAATTATTTTCTTCAGTGAGATTTTGTAGTGATCTTGTGTTTTATTCTTCTCTGTTACCAAAATAACTTTCCATGGCAATAGTTGCTTTGTTTTTATTATTTTTGTTGTTTGTGTTACTTTTTCCAGGTATTTTGTGACTTTTAAAGATTTACTATCCTGATATGAAGGGGACTGTTTCAACCTTCTGAGCTAAGAACATGATAATTCTGCTGCTGACATGCTACAGTTATGCAAGGCCTTTCCACTGGCTTATTTGCTGACCTGTGTTCTGTTTAAGGCCATTCTCTACCTTGATGAGACGCAATCTATTGCTTGCTTTTCTAGATGCCACCTACAATGGACTGCACTTGCATTTTACCTGAGTAAGAGAAACCTTTCCTGCCTATGTTATAAGCTATTTTGGGCTGGAAAATTGATCCACTTCATCTTTTTTGTTTGTTGGCTAAAGTATCTGCTAAGAAACTTTTGTGGGAAGAGAAATAAATATTGCCACAAAGGATGTTTGCAAGTACCTTCTTAGCTTTATAGTAAATGGTCTGTGATCACTATTTGCTATGCATAAAAGGAAACAATTCTAGTTAACACATTAAAAAATTTTTTTTTTTTTTTGCTCTTTGGCATATGGCTTACACTTGCCTAGATGTTCTTGTCTTGATGAAATATAAATGATAATCTGGCTTTTCTGAACCTTTAGTCATTTGTAAATTGCTGGAGGAAGAAAATGTTGTAATCTATCAAAATTAACTGACCTGGTATGAAATTCTTGAGTGTCTTCATAGTTGTTTGCTTAAAGACTAATTTATAACTTTTTTCTGAGAGGAGAAAGGGTTAAATTGTTATTTGGGATCATTTGGAAGCTGATAGGAGCCAATTTTGCAGAGAACAATGGAAGATATAGAACCCCTACTGGGAATAGTAGAAAGAAAAAAACTTCTTAGAAAATTTCAACTTAAATCTAACATATTGTATTTGTATTAAACACTAATTGCATAATACTTTCTGGTAACTTATCCTTTTTTTTCTTTTAATATGGCCTGGAAATGATTATTTCTATGTATCTGCACTGTCTTTGCTATACAATATTGTATTTTAATTCACAAATAGCTTCCTAGTTTTGCTGAGTAGTTGTTTGTTGCCTCAGTGACATGGGGAGAAGTAAATTAAGGTGGAATATAATGGAATTTAATAGAAGTACATTTTTTTTATCTGACCGAAACACAGATAAAGTCATAATAATTCTTGCAAAAGGAGGAAGAGAAATAAGCATTTATTAAGCACCTATTTGTAAAGGGCTGAAAATCTGAATAGGTGCACTGGCATCAGACACCCAAGTACTTAAGACTAATTACCAATTAGACAATACTATATTAGCATATTCTTGGAAAAATTACCCTTCTCACTATTCTGTGCTGGCTCAATCTTCTGTATACACAGATAATCATAGGAGGGATTAGGGGGTGGAGTAAAACAACAGAGTCACTTTGGAGGAGGAAGAGGAGAATGGAGGTGGTAGATGGAGAGTGTGTGGCACTTTTGTCGATCCCCTTCACTTCTCCCCCTAAAGACTAAGGACTTTTGCTTATCCTGACTCTGGCTGATTCTGAGGCCTCCAGGGAGCTAATCCAGACTTCACACCTATTAGATACAGGGTACTATGTTAAGCATTCTATAAATATATAATTTTATCTTTAAAAACAATGTTAGGTGTTATTATTATTACTCTGATTTTATAGTTGAGGGAATGAAGCCAGGTAGCACTCAGTTATTCAGAAAATAAGGCTAGATTTCAGTTCAGGTTTTCCTGACTCTAGATCCAGGTCTTTCTACTCAATATGCCAACTTCATGCTGCCTATGACTGAATATCACAAGTAATAAGTAATAGGGACCACTTCTTCTATGACAGGAGTCTTGGGTTAGCATCACAGAACATAATGGTGTAAATACATTTAGACACCAAGAAGTTCAATTAGTGAAGCCTAAGTAAGATTTCTTCCCTAGCACCCCACAATGATCATTGAAATGAATTATTCAGATTCTTTTAAATAAATTTATAGTAATGATATTAGTTCCCCTTTTTGTCAGTGTCTATGATTTAGATGAGTTAATTGTTTCTTTAAACTCAATATAGGAATAGGGAGTGAATCTATTTTTTGCTTTTATACATGGAACTGTTATATTAGGGAGGGAAACTTCCCTCTAAAATAAGACGTACAAAAGTAACATTTTTTTAGAAAGGGGTTTAGATTAACAAGAAGTTAAAAGATATTTAGAATCAAGAGTGTGTCTCAAAGGTAGAGTGTATACTCAGTTCTTCCTGGTTCTGAGGAAAGTTATTTTTCCTCTATCCTATGGTGCTTTATATTACCTCAATGTGCAGGACAGAATTATCACATATATATCATAGTTTTTGATACTTTAAGCAGGAAGTTTACAAAAGTATTCTGGCTGATGTTACACATCTGTTTTTACCAGTTTTTCATTTTTTTCCCAAATGACAAATATATTCTTCTTGTTTTGCTAATTTTCTATATTCTCCTGGTTTATTTATATAATGTTTATGTATTTGTATCCATACTGTTATTTTAAATCTTCTCTATCTGGGTTTTGACAGCTGTCTTCTTTCCTTTTCATAGAAAATTTGCATATATGTCATTACAATATAATTCTGAAGAACATCCCATCTGTCTTAGATTGATTTTCTTTTGGTGGATTTGTTTTTTAATCTATGAGGACCTATCCATATTTTGAAATTTGATATCCTCAAACCTGGAGTTTATATTATATTGCATCTACATTTCCTGTTCTTACCAACCACAAACTTTAAAATGTAATAATTCTTTCTTTTCAAGTTTCCTGCTATTTTTATCTTTCCATAAGTTCTCCCTTAGTGGTCACATCCAGGTCTAGAATATTAGTTTTCACTATCTACCAATCTTTTATTTGTCAAATGAAATTATCAAAAAGACAAGAGAATGATTTATCAGTTTCTTTTTCCTAATTTAAATGGATCCAGCAGCTATCTGGAGAGGGAAAGTCTTTCATTACCATGGCCAGCTGTGAGATATATCTTACAACATTCTGAAAGCAGATCAAAAAGCTGAAATTGGTTATCTATTTCCTCCTTCTGGTTGACTTATCTCTTAAAATACTTCTACTATATTTGTACTTATTTTTCTTCCTCATCATGATAGACTATCTTTATTTTCCTTTTTTAGTTAATTGATTTTTTTTTCTCATAGGTGTGGTTCTTCTACCAAAAGCAATGTGATTGTATAATCTCTTTGTGATCATTTGTTCGTCTTTAAATAAGGTTTATGCTTTGATTTTCCTATTCCCCTAATATTTCTTCAAAAATTCATTTTACCTAAAACATATAACTTTACTTCTCATATTAAGATCTCTATTTCAGTTAATTTATTATATAAGCTCTCTACATTTGGTACATCTGTCTGCCTATAATTTTTGCACATTTTCCTGGATAATAATTATGTAGAATGATCACTTTTTACTCTTTGAATTTGAATGGTATGTGAATAAGAAACTGTATATGAAGAATATATGTGGGGATAATAGTAGCACTTTTCTTACAGGATTGCTATAGGAATTAAATGAGATCAGATCTATAAAACACATAGCATAGTAGGTAATTCTCCAATGGACATTTTTTTTTCATGATTCTGCTTGTATTGTCTGAAGCTCCCATACTGAATGAAACATGAATGAAAATGCAACGATTGCATCTTCTATAGTTATGTTTCTTTCCAGCCATTTGTAGTACTCATACTAAGATCCTAAATCAGAACCTGAATTCAGTGAACTTGTATTTTTTTTCTATTTCTTTTTCATAACTTCATATCACTGTAAACTAGTCTGGAAGTCACTGCGAGTGCTTTTTTGTTTGTTTTGGAGTCTGATGTTTAATTGTATATGAGTCTTGTGTTTTCTCCTTAAAATATAAATTTGGACTAGTTGATTTTCTTCAATTCAACAGTTCAATTCAACAAGCCAATGCTTTATCTAACAATATATTGATCCTCATATTTTGATTATTATAAAAGGCAATATGGAATGCTGGTCTTGGAATATGGAAGACCTGTCTCAGATGTTTGCTAGTTATACTACACAAGGCAACAAAAATTCACATACTCTCTCTGAGTATCAGTTTCCTCATCAATGAAATGGAAAAAAAATCAGCTTCTATTTCATAAGGTTTTGGATGACTCAAATAAGATAATTTAGTCTTTGAAATTCTTCACAAACTTAATTATATATATTTTGGATATATTTGCAGTGCAAATAGAGACACAAAGCAATCAATCAACAAATATTTATTAAATGCCTTTAATGTGCCAGAGATGCCTTAGGAACTAGGGATACAATTTCTAATAAGAAAATTATCCATGCCTGAGCAAAGCTTATATTATAATGCAGAAAAAACAGGAATATATAATGCATAGCTAAGATAAATAGTAATAAACACAATATATGAAGTGTAGTTATGTTCAAGATGATTTGAGAGGAAAGAATTAATATTCGCTCATAACATTCATATGATGAATGTTATTAGAATATGAGCTCTTAAAAATTGGATTTTTCTTTTTGCTTTTATTTGTGACACTAGCACTGGGTACAGTTCCTGAACACAGCAAGATCTTTGGCAGTTTGGATGCAAAGTTTATAGACCAATAATCCGGCCAATAATCAGGATGACCTGATTTCAGAACTGACCTTAACCACTTAGTAGCCATATAACATAAGTCATTTATTTATGTTTCCTGAGATAAAAACAACAATTATAAACATAGCACCTATTTCTCTGGATGAGAGAGAAGATGAGTTGTTTGTAAAGTGCCTAGCATAGTTTATAAAATGCGGTAGATGTTTTATAAGTAAATGACTGTTTCCTTTCTAGTTGATTTACTGACAATTAGCACTTTAAGGAAGAGAGGAATTAATTGAGGGAGAAAAGCAGAAATAGGGAAGAAATGCTTTTCAGGCATATAACATAGCCAGTATAACTGCAAAGAGACCAGTATTCTCTGAAGCACAGAGAAGGCAATTTGGCTGGGATACAATGTTCAGGAGGGGGATGTTAAAGGAGACTGGAAAAAATTGGTTGAGGCTATGTGGGGCATAAAAAAAAAAAAAAAAAAAAAAAACTAAAGAGTTATTCTTAATCTTAGATGCAATATAGGAAGCCACTATGAGTGAATAGAAAAGTCATATGGCCAGATCTTTATGTGAATAAAATGATTTTGGCAACATAATGTCTATGAGGTGCTACAAGAATGAGAAATGTGATGACCAATTAGGAGACTATTATAATACTACACTCAACAGGTAATTAAGGTTTGGACTAAGGTGATGGCTAAGGTGATGAGCAGAGGAGAAAAATATGCAGCAGACTGCATTACTTTCTCCTTTTCAATCAACACTTTTTAAATGTATGAAAATCCCCTGAAGGGGATAGAAACTATTAACTAAATATCTCACCAACTTAAGGAACAAAAGTCTTAACAAAGGTTAAGTATACTAATGAAGATGGCATACTTGGTAGATGAAAACTCATCACCTCCCTGTGAGATTGTTCTAAGTATCTGAGGATTTTAAATTGCTGAACAATTTACTTTTATTCTGATTCATAATCTGCTCGGGTCAAAACAGTTATGATATTTACTGATATACAAAAGATTGATAAACCACACATTAATTATCAAATTACTATGTTCTTCTAAACAGTTTGCTAAATGTAGATTCCCTGACCAGGAGTGTAATATTTTTACTAAGTTGGTATTTCTTATGAACCTACCATTAAAACTCAAAACTATTAAAAACAGACACTAGACATAATGATGCTGTTTGTTAAAGCTAAGAGCAGTGGGACACAGAATAACACAAAATAGCATTTTTTTTCTATTAAGTACATGTTGTTTTAGGTTCCTACAATGCAGTCAATTATACAATCAGTAAGCATTACTATGTGCTACTATTTGTTAGGCATTGTGCTGAACATTGAGAATACAGAAAGAAGCAAAAATATACTATTTGCTCCAGAAGAAATCACAATCTGTCAAGGAAACAATAAGCAAATATATATATATATAGAAACCCTTTGTAACTCTTTCTCTCCATCTCTCCTTTCCCTCTTTCTTTCCCCCCCCCCCTCTCTCCCTTTTTCTCCCTCTCTTTCCCTCCCTTTGTTTTGGTCTCTGTCTCTCTCTGTCTCTCTGTCTCTCTCTCTCTCTCTCTCTCTCTCTCTCTCTCTCTCTCTCTCTCTTTCTCTCTCTCTGTCTCTATCTCTCTGAAAATTTTCCTACAGAAAATGGCATTTTAGTTGGGAATTAAAGTAAATCAAGAAAGGCTGAAGATAGAAAATAAAAGTGTAAGCATTCCAGGAATGCAGAACAAACAGAAAAAGGTCAAGAGTGGTGAGATGGAGTTTCTTATTGATAAAACAGGCAGATGACTGATGTCAGCTTGTCAAAAGAATTGTCATAATTGGGGAATTAGGTACAGGCTGACTGGACAGATAGATTGTAGACAGGTTTTAAAGGACTTTGAATATCAGAAGTCACTGGTGTTTGTTGAATAAGAGTATTGGATCTGTACTTGAGGATTATATTTTTAAGTATAATTATCTCCAAAATATTTTCTTTCTTTTATGGCTTTAAATAGAACTAATACATTGAATAGTTGTTCATTTAATCTATATATTATTTTGATATCTTTAAGACACTTTCTTTAACACTAAATTGTAGTACATATTGCTTTTTTGTTTCCTTCTTTGCACCTCTCAGGCAAAGCCTTGTGCCTTACACAGAGTAGATGCTTAATACTTGTCTGTTGGTAAAATTTTTGATTTATATAGAACATTGCATAGCTTTCATTAAAAAAAAAAAACTATCCTGAGGATCTATACTTATCAGTAACTTCCTTAAATTTCATTCTCTAAATTTTGATCAGATTGTGTAAATTGCCTTGGTCCTCATCTCTTTGCCTTTTTATTTAATATTTTATTTTCTTTTATCTGCATATAAAAACAATTTTAACATGTATTTAAAAATTTGTAAGTTCCAAATTTTCTCCTTTCCTCCCTGTCCCCTTCATTGAGAAGGCAAGCAATATAACAGATCTTATACATGTGTACTCATGCAAAACAAACATTCTATAAAACAATTAAACAAAAAAAAAAGAAAGAAAAGAAAATCCAAGAAAAACAAAGTTCCAATTCATACTTAATCAATTCTTTCTCTGAGAATGTATATTTTTTTAATCATAAATATTCACTATTGACTTGGATCATTGAATTACTAAGAATAGCTAAGAAACTCACAATTGATCAGATAACAAAATTATTTTCACTGACCTCGTCACTGGTAATTTATATTTCATTTTGGATCAGTTTATGCAAATCTTTACAGTTTTTTTTTCAGAAATCTCATTTCTTATTTTACAATATTATTGCTTTACAATCATAAACCAAAACTTGTCCAACTATTCCCAAATTAATAGGTAGTTCTTCAATTTCCAATTCTTTGCAACTACCTAAAGAGCTACCATGAATAATTTTGCACATATAAGTGCTATTACTTAAAGAAAAAACCTATTATATATATATATATATATATATATATATATATATATATATATATATATATATATACACATATATAATTTAAAAATTAAACTGTTTACATATCTAGATGTGAAAATGCTATCCGTAACCCTTGAGAACTATATTTGTTACTAGATCAGTGAAAGGATGCATACATGAACAAAGAGTGTGGTTGTCAATGGACACTGATGTGATGATATCAAAGAAAAAAGACAAAGGAATGTATTGGGAGGAGAAGAAAAAGAGGTATAATGGAACAAATTAGGAACAAATTAGTTCACGTGAAGAAGACAAAAGACCTATTGCAATAGAAGAAAAGAAAGGAAGGGGATGAGCATTATTTGAAACTTAGTCTCATTAATATTGACTCAAAGAGGGAAAAATATAATCACTCAGTTGGTTATAGAGGGAAGGCTGAATAGAAGAGAAAGCAGAAGACCAAGGAGAAAAGAATAAGACAAAGGGTAGGGATGATAGAACAAAATAGTACTAAGGAGGAAAAAGGTGGATAAAGAGAACAGAAAATAGAATGGAGGGAAATACAGAGTTGATAATAATTGAATGAAAATAAGATGAACTCTCCCATAGAATAAAAGTGAATAGCAGAGTGGATTGGGAAAAAAAAATCCTACAGTACATTGTTACAAGCAACACATTTGAAACAGAGAAACAAATACAAAGGATAAAAGGTTGTTGCAGAATTTATTATGCTTCAAATGAAGGAAAAAATAAAATAGGATTAGCCATTCAGATTTTAAGTAAAGCAAAAGTAAAAATAGATCTAACTAAAAGAGATGTATACACACAAAGTAATATAGAATACAAATACCTAGCAAAATAGTGAGGCACTAGCAGGAAGAAATAGACAGCAAAACTATATTAGTGGATGATGTCATCATTCCCCTCTCAAAATCAGACAAATCAAAACACAAAATAATCAAGAAAGAAGCTAAAAAAGGTTAATAATCTCCTAGAAAACATAGATAAGATAGACCTCTGGAGAAAACTGAATAGGGACAGAAATACACAATTACAAAACATTTTTCACACAAATAAAGTCAAATCTAAACAATTGGAAAAATATCAGTTGCTCCTGAATATGACAATTGTATCTAACTTTATGTGTTTGTTCAATATTGTACCAATTAACTAACAAAATTATTTTATAAAGTTAGAAAAAATAATAACAAAATTCATCTGGAAGAACAAAAGGTCTAGAATATCAAGGTAATTAATGGAAAACAACAACAACAAAAGAAAGGATGGTGGCCTAACAGTATCTTACCTAAAATTATTATAAATCAGCACTCATCAAAACCATTTGGTACTGGCTAAGTGAGGGGAGCCAACACTAATCTACGGATGAAGGCCACATTCCTAAGACTACTCTAACCTTGGATAGGCAGACTTCTAGGCACCATGCAATCACATCCTGGAGTTCCCCATGTTATCAGAGACCTACTGTCAACTCGCCCTTTGGCGGGAGACTAATCCTTTATCTAGGGCCTCTCTGTACTGAGTTTGCGCAACCCCTACTTCCTTTCTTCTTGCTATAAATGCCTTTACTATTGCACACAATAAACGAGACTTGATCAGAAAGCCTGTCTTCCTGTCTCCTATTCCTTGCATCTTCTCTTTTCTTTCAGGGTCTGCACTTTGGTCCCATGGGTCGGGACAATTGACGCCCAATGTGGGGCCCCAAAAGATCTTGAAGCAAGGAGCAGCCATTGCTGGATCGAACCTTTGAACAAAAAGACTGCACAGTCCCTGAGAATTCAGAGAATAAGGTCGGCACGGGTCCACCTGCCCTGAGGAAGAGACTTGAGGTAAGTGAGGTTTCAATACCATGGGACAGGACATTAGTGTACATGACAGGTTTATTGAAGGTCTCAAAGACTCATTATGGATGTGTAGAGTAAAGGTTAAGAAAAAAGAACTTGTAAATTTTTTTAAAAATTTTAGAAGATGTCTGTCCATGGTTCCTACAAGAAGGAACCATTGACAAAAAAAGATGGAAAAGAGTAGGGGATTGTCTGAATGACTACTATAGAACTTTCGGACCTGAAAGGTCCCTATCATAACTTTCAATTATTGGAATTGTGGCAAGTAGGTCACATATCAACATGATGAGGATGTTAACAAAGTTAATCAGGACAGTTCCTCTTTCTTAAAAGGTGCCCTTAAGTGAACCAATTCTAGGCTGGAATTAGGCTCCCATAACAATGAAAAAGAGATAACAGATGAGGATTCTGTATCAATTACTATTCCCTTAGATAAGATTTTGAATGACCCTCCTCCCAAAGCTGCTTATAAAAAAAAAAAAAATCTACCCTCTCAACAGCTTTTCTGGCATTTGGGAGAGTAAGTCTGTCTGGGTACCTTTTGTGGTACCATCTGGTTCTGGTTCTGGTTCTGGTTATTTTGGTTCTGTTCTGGTCTGTTTGCTAGCAATCTGTGGTCTCAGAACAAATACCAACAGGTTTAAAAATTCTGAGACAGGTATTTTCTGGGATGCTAGAAAATATCCTCTGGGTATGTGTTATATGTTTGTTTAATGTTGTAACTGTCTAAGTCTGTGTGATGTGTGTTCTATGTTCTGTGTGATTTGTCTGTCTGTTTTGTTGTTTAGGTGGAAAATTTTTAAGGACAACATAGCAACGGTGCTTAGTGAAATGGAGCTCCGAGTGTGTCTGTGTGTCTGTGTTAAAAGTTAGCAAGCTTGTAAGAGATAAGAATTCAGCCTCTGTGTTGCCAGCTTAAAAAATATCAAGAAGTTTGACAAATCTTTCTCTCTCCCTCTGTCTCTGGCTGACTATAGCAGTCTTGTGGGGGGAAAAGGAGAAAAGGGAGAGGAGGGAAGAAATTAAAAAATAAATAAATAATTGATTGATTGAAAGGGATTTGAAAGTTTGGAAAGTTAAAAATATATATATGGAAGAGCAGTGTTCTAACATTTAAAGGAAAGAAGTTTGAATGTAATATCTAGGCATTCTCTGTGAAGGCAGAAAAAAGCACTAAACAGGCTTGGAAGTTCACAGAAGCCCCTTTGGATTCTGGAAGGGAAAAAGGGAATTCAAGGTGAAACAAACTTCTCTCCCAGGGTGGAGGTCCTGGAACAAGCCCCTAGTTTGTTTTTGCTGATGTAAAAGCTTTGTTAAATTTTAAGAACAATGATTAAGAAATTTGGGAATTGGTTCTTTGAAAATTTGCTTGTGATTTTAAACTTTTTTAACCTGATGTACTAATTTGTAATTAAGGAAAAGCCTGATAGAGTAAAGAGCAATAAAATTCAAGCTTAGCCTGGCCTGGGCAATATAAAGCTCTGGAGATAAGATGCTAATAGTTGTTAGAAGAAATGTGGTGGAAAAAAAAAAACTTTTAAAAACAGCTGTATTTAGTTTGATTCAGTTTGTTACCTTCTGAAATATTTTGAGTTATTTGTTAACATAAGTTATACTTTAAATCCAGCTCTGCTGGACGTGTGTGGGTTTTGTGGCGTTTTGAGTTATTCACTATATAAATAAACTGATGGGCTAAATCTTGAAAAGGATCCCCATTTAGGAAATTGAGTGGGGAACCTGAAGGAAGTCCCCACTTAGGGGACAGGAGTGGGGGAAGGGTGGCCAGGTGGAATCCTCTCCCTCCCTCTCCTCTCTAAGTATGTTCCTACCATTTTTTTTTTCTTATCTGATTACAGCCAGTGTAGCAAACTGTGATTTTTTTTTAAGGGCATGCTTACTTTTAGGTTAATTGATTGAATATTTGTTTCTTGATACATAAAGGTTTTCTTGGTTGAGGAATATGGTCATAAATGTGATCCATACTTTGTTATGAATATTTCTAAAAGTTTAATTGCTATTAAAAAAAAACTTGAATTATTTTATGTGGAATTGGGTCTTTTGTATAAGTTTAAATTGATTGTATTGGGTCATCCTGAGGTAATTTAAAGGGCCTCTAAATGTAATAGTTTTTTCTTTGTCCTTTTAAATATGTTTCTGTTATGGACAATATGCAATTTGGGTTATTTTTTCTGTGTATGGGTATTTTAAAAGTAAAATGATTTGTATGTATAATGTTCACTTATGTAACATCTACCTAGATATGATAATTGTTCTAAGTTGTGAACTTACTGAGAAAAATTTCTCTCTGTTATTTCTACAAGGTTATGATAAATATTTGTTTAAGATTTATCAGAAATTTGATTAATGGCATCTGTTATTGGAGGTAAAATTTCTTGAGCTTAGAGTTAATTAATTAATGCTATTTGGGAGTTTTAAAGCTCCACCCTCTGACAGGTACTTAGACAATTGATTGGAATAAAACTGGGTTAAGGCTATTTTATTCTGTATGTGCTGAAGGTTGAGTTTTATCTCCTTATTTTATATTGTAGTTATGTTCTTGCATTTTTCCTTCTGTAACTGATCTCTCTGATCAGAGCAATAGGAACTGTTAATGCAATTCAACTATGTCATGCCTTGCTATTTTCAGTCTGGTAATCATTGTGTCCTAAATGCTTGGACAACTGAGTATTTTGCCTGGTCATCTGTCTGTTACTGGATATTTGTGTTTTGTTTCTCTAAGTTTTCTACATGATAAGAGGACAATTAATAATGGTCTGTAAGACTGCAGCTGTTTGCCTGGACTGTAAAGCAAACTCATCTCTTCACATAGGAAACACTTTATTTTGGCCTCTTCATCTTTTGTAGCAGTCTGGTGAACTGAGTCTTTCTATCTGAGATTGATCTGATCTTTCTTTGTTAGATTTGTGTTTTTGTTCTAGATTTTGGTCAAATTACAGATATTGGCTTGCTTCTGGAACCTGGATCAGTCTTGATCAGCTTTGACTGTCAGTGTGGCACACCCACATTTCACAGCCTGGAGCAGCAGTTTTTAAAATGAAACCATGGACTGGCACCAGCATCAAGGCCACTGTCTTCCCTGACATTGACATCATTCCAGGGGATGAACCAGTGCCCCTCCCAAGCCTTGACTACATAGGAGGCTGAAGAAAGAGAGCCGTCCTTTTTGTACCACTACTCATTGGTCTTGGCATAGTGGAGACAGTAGGGTCAGAGGGCCTGGGGGTTGTTGTGCATTCATATACCAAACTTTCAAATCAGATTATTCATGATGTTCAAGCACTCTCTAGTACCATTAATGACATACAAGATCAAATAGATAGTCTGGCAGAAGTAGTATTACAAAATAGACGCAGTTTGGATCTTCTTATGGCAGAACAAAGAGGAATATGTTTAGCCCTCCAAGAACACTGTTACTTCTATGCAAACAAATCCGGTATTGTAAGAGACAAAATTAGGAGGGTCCAGGAAGATTTGATTAGACAGTGTAAAGAACTGTTTGATAACCCTCTTTGGAGTGGGCTCCATGGAATCCTCCCTTAAATTCTTCCCTTACTTGGGCCCTTACTTGGTTTACTCTTCCTTTTGTCTTTTGAACCTTGGGCCTTCTGGAAAATCACATCCTTTGTAAAATCTCGAATAGATGGTACACTGGCAAAACCCATTCACGTTCACTATCACCGCCTTGAGACTGGTGATGACCCCCTTGATGCTCATATGAGCAACAAACATTTTCGAAAAACATTGAGACTTGGTTAGCCAATGACGAGTAAGATTCCTCAAAAATTAGCCAACCTAAGCCAGGAAGAGATGTTTCTATACATCCATCCTATAACTGGTAAGGCTTCTCCCCATAGGGACAACCTAAGCCAGGCACAGGTCGGGAAATGAAAAATTCTATATTTGATTCTTTTTATAAATACAAAAAGGGTGACCTCTGGGGAGCCAACACTAACCTACGGATGAAGGCCACATTCCTAAAATTACTCTAACCTTGCATAGGCAGACTTCTAGGTGCCATTCTAATCACATCCTGGAGTTCCCTACTTTATCAGAGACTTACGGTCAACTCACCCTTTGGCGGGAGACTAATCCTTTATCTAGGGCCCCCCTCTGTTTGAGCAACCCCTATTTCCTTTCTTCTAGCTATAAATGCCTCTACTATTGCACACAATAAACAAGACTTGATCAGAAAGCCTGAATTGTCTCCATTCTTCGCATTTCCTGTCCCTTGCCTCTTTTCTTTTTTTTCAGTGTTCACACTCTGGTCTCACGGGTCAGACAGCAAAGAAATAAAGTGGTGGGCCAATGGAAGAGTGTAGTTATTTATGACACAATGATCAATGACTAGAATAATCTATTATTTGATATATCCCCAAACTCTAGTTTCTAGACCAGAACTCATTATTTCACAAAATATACTAGGAAAACTCGAAAATAATGTCAGAAACTCAGCAAAGATCTAAATCTCATATCTCATAAGAAAACAAGTTTAAAATGGATACATGATCTGAGTATAAAGTATGACACTTTATAAGCAAATTAGGAAACAGAGGGATAATGTATGTATCAAATCTTTGGAGAGGGGAGAAATTTATGATCAAACAAAAAGTAGAGAGCATTATGAAATACAAAATGAACAACTTTTATCACATTGATTTAAAAAGATGTTGCACAAGCAAAACCAACTGAAACAAGATTAAAAGGGATGGACAAAGCTGGAAAAAAAATCTTTATATCCAGTATTTCTGATAAAGATCTTATTTCTAAAATATATAAAGAAATATGTTAAATTTTAAGAATCCAGATCATTCCCCAATTGATAAATAATCAAAAGATATGAACACGCAATTTTTACATGATAATGTTAAAACCAAGCAAAGTCATATTGACAAATACTCTACATCACTCTTGATTAGAATAAAATACAAGTTAAAACAACTTTGAATTACTACCTCACACCTCTCAGGCGGAAAAAAAGATAATAATAAATGTTGGAAGGGATGTGGCAAAATGGTGACACTAATACATTGCTGATGAAGTTGTGAAATGATCCAATTGTTCTGAAGAGCAATTTGGAGCTATGCTCAAAGGGCTATAAAAATGTACATATACTTTGGCCTAGCTATGCTACTACTGGTTCTGTATCCCAAGAAAATCATATAAGAGGGAAAAGGACACACGTGCAAAAATGTTTATAGCAAATCTTTTAGTGGTGGCAAAAATCTGGCAAATGATTAGATCTCCATCAATAAATACGTATATATACATATATATGTATATGTGTGTGTATGTGTGTGTATGAGTATGTGTATATTAATTTAATGGAATGTTATTATTCTATAAAAATTACGAACAAGCTGATTTTAGAAAGTCCTGGAAAATTTTAAAGAATGGATGTTGAGTGAAATGAGCAGAACCAGGGTACAGTGTTCATAATAAGTGAAAGATTTGTGTGATGATCAACTATGAAAGACTTAATTCTCTTCAGTCATTCAGTGATATAAAGCAATCCCAATAAATTTTACACATAAAATGCTATCTGAATCCACAAAGAGAACTATGGAGACTGAATGTACATCAACACATGCTATATATTCACTTTTTTCCTGCTTTTTTTTCTTTTGTGATTTTTCCTTTTTGTTCTGAATGTTCTCTCCCAACATGATTCATAAAGAAAAATGTGTATTTTTAAAAGGTAATATGCAATACAAAATAAATATGTATAGTTTTATAGGCCTTTGAGCATATTTCCAATTTGCTCTATGCAATTATTGAATCAATTCACAACTTAATCTCCAATTTTCCCAAGGCATCACTGATTTAATCATGAAAGCAACATTATTTTGTATTTCATTCAAACTCCTACTTCAATAGGTCAAAAACTTATGCCTAAGAAATTGCAAAAGACTTTCAAACTAGTTGTTGGGAATGAATCACTTAACTTTTATAGCACAAATTTCATCTCTGGTAAAAATTAGTATAAGTTTTTTGACTTTTGTAATACATATATATTTGCTATAACTGAAAAGGATAACATTTTTAAAAGTGCTGCGTAATGCATTCTAAATATTTGTATTCATCTATACTTGAAAGAATTTAGCCATTTTTCAACATATTTTTATTTTTAAAATATAAGTTATGATAAATATACAGAACCTACTGAAGTTTCTCCAATAAGCTATTAGATGTGAAGTTCAAAGACACGGAATTCCTTCCTATTTCTACTGTTTACCTGCTATGTTGTTTATTGTGCTGTAGTTATTTTTTCCATCTGTGAAATAGTGATAATAGCACCAGTTTAAAAAAATATAATTGAGATTCTATATAAAAATGTGCTTTGAGGTTTTGGAAAAAATACCAAAACATAAATCCCTTAGTATTCCTATTGATCCTGTATCTAAGCTTCTCAGTAGGCAATTAAAGATACATTAACTCTTACAGAGCATGAGGACACAATGCAGGTTTAGTAATGTGCCAAATGGTGTTCTACTGGCTTGAATTAACCTAAGAACCTTTATTGACTAATAAAAATATAATCATTTTCCTATAGCAGCATTTCATAAATTGTCTAAAGAACAAGCTGCAAGATCTCTAATATGATAGTTCAGTATAAGTCTCAAGAGAGACAAGTTTGTTTTCTTATGGATTCTTTAGTGCTTCTTTTTATAGACAAGTAGGAGGACATTTTGACATTTTCTTTTAAATGGTTGTAATGTAATAAGAAAGTCTAAGACACTTTACTTTTTTATGCATTAAGATAACAAGTTGTATTAACCTTGACAATGAAAATTGGCCATTTTCTTTATGGAAATTATTTTGAAATCAACATCATTATGCTGTTTCACTCATTTTTTTTTCTGAAGCTTACCTTTACAACCTTAAGCAAAATACTTTTTCAATTGCATTTTCCCTTCTAAAATGTCATATTTTAAACACAGATCACTTAAGAGAACAGTTGGTATATCAGATGATAGTCCATGAACTTTTGCTACTAGTTTGTGTGAAAACCTGATAATGTATTGGTATATTTTTCTTTTTTTCTTTTCTTTCTTTCTTTCTTTCTTTCTTTCTTTCTTTCTTTCTTTCTTTCTTTCTTTCTTTCTTTCTTTCTTTCTTTCTTTCTTTTTTCTTTGCTTTCTTTGAAAACAATGCATAGAATTTATTATGTATCTTTTAAAAACATTTTACTTAAAATTAAATACAAAATAAGAAAAAAAGAAGACAAAAGAAAAAATTTTAAAACCCTTAAAAAAGCATTGTCATTTGCTCAGCAGAATATCAGAGAAGATTCAAAATATGTAACAATAAATATCTATTTCAAGAAAGCATATATAACAATAGAAGAAATTGTATATTCACGATTGTCCATCTGTTCTTTGTCTCTTTGTGAGTTGGTCTTTTGTTCTCTTCTATGCATTTATTTTTTCTCTCTTTTTATTCCCTCCCAAGTCTCTCAAGCAGACTTAATTAAGCATGGTATATTTATGCATGCATATATGTGTACATGCATATTCACAGCTCTACATCATAAATAAATCTACATACACACATGCACATAACTGTATGCATAATACATAGATATGTAAACACATTTATACATATATAGACATAATCCAAAACAATATTAATATAGCTGATATTTAGATTCCTTGATAATGTATTGGTATTTAGATTTAGGTTTGTCTCTTGATGGAATCTTTTAAGTTTGACTTTTTTTTTTAATTGATGATTAGTAGTAGCCCAACTTTTTTTTTTTCCTAATGAATTCTACTACTGATCCTTGTTATAGTATTTGTGTACATCTCTTATTTCCTATACCTTCTAACTCTTCTACTACTTTAATTCTATACCTTAACTTGCTTTGTTATTATTTGCCCCACACACACCACCATAGATTCCTTACTTATTTGCTCTATCCACTTTTCCCTATATTTTTATCTCTTTCACATTAATCCACACATGTTGAACTGCTGTCACAAATTTATGTACCCTTCTATACCCCACCTTATTTTATCCCCTCCCTCTTATTTCTTTATAGATTTGGGGGATGCTGTATATTTCATAGCATATTATACACACACATACACACACACACACACACACACACACACATATATATGTATATGTATGTGTGTATACATATATGTATATGTATGTGTGTATATATATATATACACACACATACATATATACATGCATACACACAGATAAATAGATTGATATTCCTGTATTATTTTCTATTTAATCCATTTCCAATGTGAGTAGATTCCAGAACCTTCACCTCTCCCCAATAATGGCTTTGCATTTTTTCCTCTGTATTTCATTTGTATAGCATATTTACTATTTTATCTTTTCCTAGAAAGTTTTGCTTTTTCTCTGATCATTCTCAGTTTTGTCCCAATCTTTCTTTTGATCTTCCCAATTACTTATGTCAATCTTTAACATATGGTATACATCTTCATGTAAAAAAACACTCCATTTTGAATTCTTTGAAAACAGTCATGGCTTGTATTTTGTCTCTTATACATTATATTTCTTAGTGACTTCAGATTTGGTTGAGACAAAGTCCTGAAAATGTGTTACTGAAGAATCTTTTTTTTTCAACATTATAGTGAATTTTCCTGGATATATTTTTGGCTGTAGACATAGCTTTTTAAAATTGCCAATATATATTATTTCAGAACCTGTGATCTTTTATTGTAGCTGCTGATAAATCCTGTACAATATTAATTATAACTCCAGCATATTTTTATTGTTGTTGTTTCTAGTAGAATTCTCTCTTTGATCTGGGGGTTTTGAAATTTATTACTAATATCCCTATGTGTTTTCCATGTAAGATCTTTTTGAGGTAATGATGAGTGGATTTTTTATATTTGTACTTTTTCCTTGTATTCTATCATTCCAGGAAAGTCTTCTTTGATCATTTTTTTCATTATTGTGTCAAGGTTCTTTTTTTGGTGACAACATTCAGGTGGCTCAATTATTCTTGTTTTCTCTTCTTGATCTATTCACTAGACCTGTTGTTTTTCTTAAAAGATATTTCACATTTTGTTCTTTCTTTCATTCTTTATTTGTTTTTAGTTCTAAGTATTGCATAGCTTCACTGGTTTCCCCTTGTCCAATTCTAGTTTTTAAAAAATTATTTTCTTTTTTAAAATTCTGTATTTCCTTTGTCTAGTTGGTTAAGTTTTTTCATAATATTCTTGTTTTTTCTTAGTTGTCCTTTTTCATTTTTATTTTTCCTCAATCTTTCTCATTTGATTTCTGAAGTTTTTTAAAGTACTTTCATACATTTTTTCTAGCCATGTAACATGCCGTTTGGAGTAGAGGCAGTTTTTGTTTTTGTTTTTGTTTTTACTTTACTGTCCTTTTCTGAAGATAAACTTACTGTGAGAATAGAAAAGACTGGGGTTAGTGTGGTTGGATTCTTTCTTCTTTTCCTCAGTGCTCCCTTCTTCCTGTTTCTGTGGAGCCACCTTGGAGATATTTACATTTCACAATGGTTAAAGTTGGGTCCTAGAGTGTTGGGGTGGGGGGGTAGGGTCCTGAGATCTTTGATCTTAAGTTGCCCAAGGGGCCCCTGTTCTTCAAGTGTTATATGGTTTTCACCAGGCTATGTTCTCCCTCTGTATTTCATTTGTATAGCATATTTACTATTTTATCTTTTCCTAGAAAGTTTTGCTTTGTTGAGGGTGAAATATGGAGGGTTTGGAATTTTCTTACCTACTCTGGCATCTTCCTTCCAATTGGTATATTTTTCAAATTAAAATTTTGACTTATGAGAGTAACAATATCACAATAACTAAAGCACATTTAATATGTCAGATAATTAAAAAAAACAACAATATGGAAATATATAATAAATTCTACTGGCAGGATTATAGAAGTATGTAATAGTAAAAAGAGGTACAATTTTGGAGAAAAGGTAACGTGTTCAAATCATGCTTTTGATATTTGCAAGTTATTTGAACCTTGGCAAGTCTCAAAAATTCTGTGCGTCTCCAGAAAATATCTAGAACTATTAAAAATTTATAAACAGAGCATTATAGATATGAGGCTATAGTTTATTCCTTATTAACCAAATTATGAAATTAGATGGCAAAAATGCACAATTAAAACAATGCAATTAATATCATATATCATCAGGTAAAAACAAATAACTGAGAAATTACTTTAGGTTTATTTTTTGTTTGTTTGTTCTTCATTCTTAAAGAGGACCAAAATGACTTCACTATGTTGGAATCTAGGTAGACTCTGTCTGACTGTGTCTGATCTGACGGATATGACTTTAGAGGACTTTTGCACAGGTTGGGAAGAAATAGACTATATGAACTTGTGGAGTTGAGGTTTCTCTAAATTTATGCATCACATATTTGTTTTGAGCAACTAGAGTTCTGCTTCTCTCATAAAGCACAGTGCCTTCTTTAATGCAGGCATCCTATAATGAATAATCCTTTGCCAATATGTCCCATGCCAAACAGTTAATTCCAGAGTTTTTCAGTCTAACCTTGAGAATATACTTGTATTGTTTCTTCCAACCTCTGTGTGAGTGTTTGCATTATGTGAACTCTCTATAAAATATTCTTTTAGGTAAGCATACGTTTGGCATTTGAACATTGCTGGTACATTGGAGCTTCACTCTCTGCATTAGAGTCTGCATGACTGGCAGTTTAGCAGAAGAAGGAACTTCAATGCCCAAAAGCAATCCAGTTCCTTTTCATAGCACTGGTTTTTCTAATAATGAATCATGGTACAGGATCCAAGTTCATAGGCATACAACAATAATGTCAATACAAAGGATCTGTGGATCTTCAGTTTGATAAATATTCTAATATCTGTTTTCTCTCCCACTTTCCTTCAGAATTTCCCAAACTGCATTATTTCTGGCAATGTCTTTTTCAACTTTATCATCAATATATTCATCCTTGGAAAATGTACTCTCAAGGAAAGTGAATTTGTCTAGAGCACTCAAAATCTCTCCATTTCTTGTAGTTGACACTTCCATGAATAGATTGGTAAATGGTTGAGCACTTATGTTTTCTAGGTGTTAATTGTAAGACCAAAATTAGCACAGGCAGCTCATAATGGATTTATAGTACCATAGGCTGCATTGATTGCACAATCATTCATGAACAAAAAAAAATCTTGCATCAACTCTCCCTTTTGGCTTATAGTCGTTTCAAGTTGAATAATTTATTATCAGTGCTGTCCTGATAGAAAATATCTAACAACATTGCTGAAAACACAATGCTATAAAGTATAGAAATGAGTACAGAACCATTGGTGACTAAGAAAACAAGAGAGCATTATCATTATTCAGAAACCATGAAAACATGCCATCCTGAAATTGATGTACAATTCTGATAAACTTCTTCAGATGACCAAATTTCACCATAATTTTTCTTTCCTTATATATATATTTATCTTTTGAAATACACACATAGTTTTCAACATTCACCCTTGCAAAACCTTGTGTTCCAATTTTTTTCTCCCTCCCTGCCCACCACCTTCCTCCACTAGACAACAATGAATATAATTCAAGTTAAAATCATGTAATTTTTCTAAACATATTTCCACCTTCATCATGCTGATCAAGAAAAATAAGAATGAGGTGGAGCCAAGATGGTGGAGAAGGCACACATGACTTTCTAAGCTCTCTCAAACCCTCACGACCAACATTAAATCCAACCTCAAAAATAGCACTTGACTGGTAAAACCCACAAAGACTAGAAGTACAACAACTCACCAGCTAAATATAATCTGGAATTTCATCAGAAAAGATTTGTCCTGAAGGGCCAGAGAGAAGATCAGTGCAAGCAGGGAGAGAACTAGAGGCTAGCATATCATGCAGACCAAGTGGGAGTGGTCTCTGTGGTTAGAAAATTACAAAGACGACACTGGCATAGACTGATTGCTCTGCAAAACAGTAGATTAGCAGAGAAATCAAAGTCACTCTAAAAAACTCCAGAACATAACAGAATCTTGCTATACACACCCAAAATTAGAAGTGACTCAGCATAAATCACAGCACAACAGTGAAACCCCAATCTGTAATACGGGGCTTTTCCTTGGGGCAGTTATGAACCTACACAACAGCGGGGAACAGCCCAGGGCAGCCTCTAATCTGCACAGTGGAGGGGGTTGGCCTGGGGCAATAGAACTACCTGTGAGTTGCTTAGGGGCAGAGACTCGTCCTATCTGAGTAGGGCTATTCGCTGGTCAGCCGCTAATACCCATACCCCCATAGGGGGCTTTGGCCTCGGATGACACTTTCACTGCTTGGTCTCTATCCTTAGGGCAGTCCATAAACCATACAGCAGGGTTCTCCACTGGACATTTCCTTACCTCGGCCTGTGCTGAATCACTTTAAGTTGGGGGTGGGAGGGAAGGGGGACTTTTGCCCAGAACACTCTCACACCTCACTGCTTGAAGCCTGTTTAATCTTTCCTTGCTTTGCAGAGGAAGCTGGTAACCCCCTTCCCCTGAAGGCAGACCCTAAAGGCATTAAAAATGAGTAAAAATAAATCAAAAGGACAATTGATAGCTTTTATACAGAAAAAGAGCAGGTTTGCAACCCTGAGGAGACTAATAGCAAACAGTCTCCAACACAATACCCAAAAGGGGAATGTTACCTGGACTCCTTTACATAACACTTTCCTAGAAGAGAATTTGTAAATTGGAAAAGGTAAAAAAAAAAAATCCTATGAAATTAGATTTGTGAATTGAAAAGATAAAAAATTCACAAGAAAATAGGATTTATGAATTGGAAAAAGAAAATAATTCACTAAAAAAATAATAATAATAAGTGGAATGGAAAAAAGATTCCATAGAGCAAAACAACTCAGTTAAAAACTCTATTGGACATATATAAAAAGAAATTAAAAAAAAAACTAATGAAAAAAATGACTCATTAAAAATCAGAACTGAACAAATAGAAATGAATGATTCATTAAGACATTAAGAATCAGTCAAGCAAGATCAAAAAAAATGTAAAATCAGAAAAAAGCATCAAATATCTACTTGGACAAATGACAGACCTGGAAAATAGATCTAGGAGAGATAATCTGGGAATTATTAGACTTTACAAAAATTATGATGAAAAAAAGAGCCTAGATACTATTTTAGAAGAAATCATCAAAGAGAACTGTCCAGAAATAATAGAATAAGAAGGTAAAATTGGCATTGGAAGAATCCATTGAACACTTGAAAAAGACCCTAAAATAAAAACTCCAAAGAATATTGTGGCCAAATTTCAGAACTATCACATTAAGGAAAAAATATTACAAGCAGCCAGAAAAAAAAAAAAAAAATCAAATACTGAGGTGCCACAATAAGGATCTCCCAAGATCTGGCTGCCTCCACATTAAAGGATCAAAGGGCCTGGAATCTGATATTCTGAAAGGCAAAAGAACTTGGAATACAGCCAAGAATAAACTGCCCAGTCAAGCTGAGCATTTTCTTCCAGGGAAGAAGATGGATATTTAATGAAACAGATGAATTCCTTTTGTTTCTAAGGGAAAAAAAAAAAAAAAAACAGAACTAAACAAAAAAATTGATCTCCAACCATAGGACTCAAGAGAAGCAGAAAAGGAAAAAGGAATTCTTGAGAACTGTTTTGGATATACAAAAAAACTTCACATATAATTTGATTTTACAGATATAAAAAGGGAAGTAGAAATGGAAAGGGGATAATGTCAGAAAAGGGGGGAAAGGGAGCTAAAATGAGGGAAACTACATCCCATGAAGAGGTAAAGAAAACTTATCATAACTGAGGGAAATTAGAGAGGGGGAGGAAGATTATGTGAATCTTTGTCTCATCAGATTTGGCTCAAAGAGAAAATAATTGACATACTTGTTTTACAGAAAATCTTGTCTCATCTCATTAAAGAGGGGGAGAGGAAAAGGGAAAGGAAAAGAGTAATAAGGGAAGGGTACAAGAAAGGGGAAGAGATTCAAAGGGGAAAGGGAGGGATGCTAAAGAGGGTGAGCAACGTGATACAAGTGGGGCACATAAGTTTAAAACAAGGAAAGAGGGTTGGAGGGACAAGAAAAAGAAAAGCATAATTTGTGGGTAATAAGATGGCAGGAAATACAGAATTAGTCATTTTAACTATAAATGTGAATGGGATGAACTCTCCCATAAAGCAGAGGTGGATAGCAGACTGGATTAAAAGTCAGAAACAACAAAATGTTGTTTACAGGAAACACATTTAAAGTAGGGAGATACATACAGGGAAAGGTAAAAGGCTGGAGGAGAATCTATTATGCTTCAGCTGAAGTCAAAAAAGCAGGGATAGCCATCCTTATCTCAGATCAAGCAAAAGCAAAAACTGATCTAATTAAAAGAGATAAGGAAGAAAACTATAACCTGCTAAAGTGTACCATAGACAATGAAGCAATCTCAATATTAAATATATATGCACCAAGTAGTATACCATTTAACTTCCTAGAGGAGAAGTTAAGAGAGTTACAAGAAGAATAGACAGCAAAACTGTAATAGTGGGAGATCTTAACCTTGCACTCTCAGAATTAGATAAATCAAACCACAAAACAAATGAGAAAGAAATTAAAGAGGTAAATAGAATATTAGAAAAATTAGGTGTGATAGATCTTTAGAGAAAACTGAATGAAGATGGAAAGGAATATACATTCTTCTCAGCAGTTCATGGAACCTATACAAAAATTGACCATATATTGGGACATAAAGACTTCAAAATTAAATGCAGGAAGGCAGAAATAGTAAATGCTTTCTTTTCAGATCACAATGCAATAAAAGCTACATTCAACAAAAAGTTAGGTGCAAATAGACCAAAAAGTAATTGGAAATTAAATAATCTCATTTTAAAGAATGATTGGGTGAAACAGCAAATTATAAACACAATTAATAATTTCACTCAAGATAATGACAATGGTGAGACATCTTACCAAAATTTATGGGGTGCAGCCAAAATGGTAATAAGGGGAAATTTTATATCCTTAGAGGCTTACTTGAATAAAATAGAGAAAGAGAAGATGAATGAATTGGTCTTGCAATTAAAGATGCTAGGAAAAAAAGCTAATTAAAAACCTTTAATCAAATACCAAATGTGAAATTCTAAAAATAAAAGGTGAGATTAATAAAATCATAAGTTATATACTGTTGAATTAATAAATAAAACAAAAAGTTGGTTTTAGGGAAAAAAAAACAACAAAATAGAAAAAAAAATCTTTAGTTAATTTGATTAGCAAAAGGAAAGAAGAAATTAAAATTGTCGACCTCAAAAGTGAAAAGGGAGAATTTTCCACCAACGAAGAGGAAATTAGAGCAACAATTAGGAGTTATTTTACATAACTTTATGTCATAAGTGATATGGAGGAATACCTGCAAAAATATAAATTGTACAAATTAACAGAAGAGAAAATAAATTACTTAAATACTCCCTATTAATCAACTCCCTAAGAAAAAATCCCCAGGACCAGATGGAGTTACATGTGAATTCTACCAAACATTTAAAGAACAATTAGCCCCAATGCTATATAAAGTATTTGAAAAATTAGGGAATGAAGGAGTCCTACCAAATTCCTTTTATGACACAGACGTGGTACTGATACCTAAACCAGGTAGGTTGAAAAAAGAGAAATAAAATTATAGACCAATCTCCCTAAAGAATATTGATGTAAAATCTTAAATAATATATTAGCAAAAATACTACAGAAAATAATTCCCAGGATAATACACCATGATCAAGTAGGATTTATAATAGGAATGCAAGGCTGGTTCAATATTAGGAAAACAATCAGTATAATTGGGCACATTAATAACCAAATTAAGAAAACACACATGATCATCTCAATAGATGCAGAAAAAGCATTTGATAAAATTGAACATCCATTTCTATTAAAAACATTCGAGGCTATAGGAATAAATGGACTTTTCCTTAAAATAATCAGTAGCATCTATTTAAAACCATCAATAAGCATCATATGTAATCAAGATTAATTGGAACCATTCCAAATAAGATCAGGCGTGAAACAAGATTGCCCACTATCACCATTACTATTCAATATTGTATTAGTAATGCTAGCTTTGGCAATAAGAGTTGAGAAAGAGATTAAAGGAATTAGAGTAGGTAATGAAGAAACCAAATTATCACCCTTTGCTTATGATACGATGGTACATTTAGAGAATCCCAGAGATTCTAGTAAAAAGTTATTAGAAAAAATCCACAACTTTAGAAAAGTTGCAGGATACAAAATAAACCCACATGAGTCATTAGTATTCTTATATATCATTAACAAAAGCCAACAATTAGAGTTACAAAGAGAAATTTCATTTAAAGTAAAATAGTATAAAATATTTAGGAATCTATCTGCCAAGGTAAAATCAAAAACTATATGAGAAAAACTACAAAACACTTTCCACACAAATAAAGTCAGATCTAACCAACTGGAAAATATTAAATGCTCTTGCATAGAGCTATCAAATATAATAAAGATGACAATAGTACCTAAATTAATATATGTCTTTAGCACTATACTAATTACACTCCCAAAAACCTATTTTAATGACCTAGAAAAAATAACAACAAAGTTCATATGGGAAAAAGAAGGACAATTAGGGAATTAATGAAAAAAAAATTAAATGAAGGTGGCCTAGCTGTACCAGAGCTAAAACTGTATTATAAAGCAGCAGTTACCAAAACCATTTTGTATTAGCTAAGAAATAAACTAGTTGATCAGTGGAATAGCTTAGGTTCAAAGGACAAAACAGTCAATAACTTTAATAATCTAGTGTTTGACAAACCCAAAGACCCCAGCTTTGGGGATGAGAATTCAATGTTTGACAAAAATTGCTGGCAAAATTGGAAATCAATATGGGAGAAACTAGGCCCACACTTAACACCATACACCAAGATAAGGTCAAAATGGGTTCATGACCTAGGCATAAAGAATGAGATTATAAATAAATTGGAAGAACATAGGATAGTTTATCTCTCAGACCTGGGGAAGATGAAGGAATTTATGTTCAAAGAAGAAGTAGAGATCATTATTAATCACAAAATAGAAAATTTTGATTATATCAAATTGAAAAGTTTTTGTACAAACAAAACTAATGTAGACAAAATTAGAGAGGAAGCAATAAACTGGGAAAACAGTTTTACAGGCAAAGGCTCATTTACAAAATATATAGAGAATTGATTCTAATTTATAAGAAATCAAGCCATTCTCCTATTGATAAATGGTCAAAGGATATGAACAATTCTCAAAGAAATTGAAACTATTTCTAGCCATATGAAAAAATGTTCCAAGTCATTAATCAGAGAAATGCAAATTAATACAACTCTGAGATACCGCTACACATCTGTCAGACTGGCTAGAATGACAGGGAAAGATAATGTGGAATGTTGGAGGGGATATGGGAAAACAGGGACACTAATAACATTGTTGGTGGCGTTGTGAACATATCCAACCATTCTGGAGAGCAATTTGGAACTATGCTCAAAAAGTTATCAAACTGTGCATACCCTTTGATCAGCAGTGTTACTACTGGGCTTATATCTCAAAGAGATCTTAAAGAAGGGAAAGGGACCTGTAAGTGCAAGAATGTTTATGTCAACCCTCTTTGTAGTGGCCAGAAACTGGAAACTGAGTAGATGCCATCAATTGGAGAATGACTGAATAAATTGTGGTATATGAATATTATGGAATATTATTGTTTGGTAAGAAATGACCAACAGCATGATTTCAGAAAGGCCTGTAGAAATTTATATGAATTAATGCTGAGGGAAATGAGCAGAACTAGGAGATCATTATTTACTTCCACAACAATACTATATGATGATCGATTCTGATGGACCTGGCCATCTTCAGCAAGGAGATGAACCAAATCAGTTCCAACAGAGCAGTAATAAACTGCACCAGCTACACCCAAGCGAAAGAACTCTGGGAGATGATTAAGAACCATTACATAGGCAGAGATTCCAAACATGGCTACCATGTGAGGACCCTCTGTCCACTGGACCCTCTGTCCAGTGCCCTCCTTACCTCTACCTTCGCCTATACTTTAACTTTGCTTATCTAATAATAAACCTCTTTTATCGATCTAAAAAAAAAAAAAAAAAAAAAAAAAAAGAACCATTACATAGAATTCCCAATCCCTATTTTTTTGTCCCCCTGCATTTTTTATTTCCTTCACAGGCTAATTGTACACTATTTCAGAGTCTGATTCTTTTTTGTACAACACAATAATGGTTTGGACATGAATACTTATTTTGTATTTAATTTATATTTTAACATATTTAACATATATTAATCATCCTGCCATCTAAAGGGAGGGAGTGGGGAAAAGGGAGAAGGAGGAGAAAAATTGGAACAAAAGTCCTGGCAATTGTCAATGCTGTAAAATCACCCATGCATATAACTTGTAAATAAAAAGCTATTTAAAAAAAATCTAACTATTTGTCCTGATAAGTGATTTTTAATTGGGTTTATGTAGTTCTTGACTTTGTCTAGTCAGGTAGATTCCAAAATATTTTATATTACCTGCAGTTATTTTAATAGAATTTCTCTTTCTCTCTCCTGCTCCTGGACTTTGTAGGTAACATACAAAAATGTCATTAATTTATGAGGATTTATTTTATATCCTGCAACTTTACTAAAGTTGTTAATTGTTACTAGTATTTTTTTAGTTGATTCTCTAGGATTTTCTAAGTATACCATCAATTCTGTTACCTCATTACATACTCTAATACTTTCAATTTCTTTTTTCCTCTCTTATTGCTAAAGCTTACCTTTCTAATACAATATTGAATAGTAATAGGAATAGAGTTTTCAGATATAATTTTTCATAAGCCCTCACAACTAACATTATCAAAGGACTGGTTAAATTGCTGAACATTGTATAGAAATTTCCATTCTGCTCTTGGCATTTGTCCTAAAGCTATCAGGCAACAAATAAGCTCCAGTCTTTTGTAAAGCCACACTAGCTAATAAGTAGATGACCATCTTCCAGGTGAAGGAATAGCCTATTAAGGAGAACTCTGATAAGAATCTTTCTGCAAAGGACTAATAAAGAGACTTCTCTGTGATTGTCACAGGAAAACCTATTTCATTTATTCTTACAGAGATAAAAATTAAAGATATCTTTGAACTTCTGGGGGATAAAATCCTCTTGCCATACAATGTGGAAAATTTCAAACAGCTTTTCTATCGGCAGTGGATCTACTGCCTTGTAAATTTTAGCTAGTGGTGTTCAAAATCCCTTCATCAACTGGAAATTTGACTAGAAGGATTGACTTCAGTCTATGGCTTCAGCAATGATTAATGTCAATCTGTTGAAAACATTATGGAAGTTTTTAGCCATCTCTCCAGTATCATGTACTTATCACTAATTAATGTGGCTTTATCAGCACTGAGTATATGAGATGCAGCTTAATTTTTAACTCATAAATAGCCTTTCTACCATAAAAAGCACATTAATTTTTTTTATAAATTTAAAATTTAAGTAGATAAGGAGAAATCAAATGAACCAAAAGTTTGCCTATTTTATTTTTCCCTCATAGAGCCATCTCTTATTGTGTTCATTATTTCAATAATTTTCTTACTTTCAATTTTATTATCTCTCCTTTGATTTTCAGAATTTCTAATTTGGTATAAAATTGGAGGAGAATAATTTGTTCTTTTCTTGCTTTTTAAAATTTCATGTCCAATTAATTTATCTCATTTTTTATTTAATCCATATAAATATTTAGAGATATACAAATTTTTCTAAGAACCTCTTTGTCTGCATTCCATAAGTTTTAATATGTTATCTAGTTATTGTCATTTTCTTTATTTTTCTTTATTTTTTAAAATAACTTTTTATTGACAGAACCCATACCAGGGTAATTTTTTACAACATTATCCCTTGCACTCAATTCTGTTCCAATTTTTCCCTTCCCTCCCTCCACCCCCTCCCCCAGATGGCAAGCAGTCCTTTACATGTTAAATAGGTTACAGTATATTCTAGATACAATATATGCGTGCAGAACTGAACAGTTCTCTTGTTGCACAAGAAGAATTGGATTCAGAAGGTATAAATAACCCAGGAAGAAAAACAAAAATGCAAGTAGTTTATATTCATTTCCCAGTATTCTTTCTTTGGGTGTAGCTGCTTCTGTCCATCCTTGATCAATTGAAATTGAATGAGATCTCTTTATTGAAGAGATCCACTTCCATCAGAATACATCCTCATACAGTATCGTTGTTGAGGTATATAATGATCTCCTAATTCTGCTCGTTTCACTTAACATCTTGCCAGTCCTCTCTGTATTCATCCTGCTGGTCATTTCTTACAGAACAATAATATTCCATAACAATTTTAAAAAGCAAAAAAAAGAACAAATTATTCTCCTCCAATTTTATACGCAATTTACTCAACCATTCTCCAATTGATGGGCATCCATTCATTTTCCAGCTTGTAGCCACTACAAACAGGGCTGACACAAACATTTTGGCACATACATGTCCCATTCCCTTCTTTAATATCTCTTTGGGGTATAAGCCCAGTAGAAATACTGCTGGATCAAAGGGTATGCACAGTTTGATACCTTTTTGAGCATAGTTCCAAATTGCTCTCCAGAATGGCTGGATGTGTTCACAATTCCACCAACAATGTATCAGTGTCCCTGTTTTCCCACATCCCCTCCAACATTCCGCATTATCTTTCCCTGGCATTCTAGCCAATCTGACAAGTGTGTAGTGGTATCTCAGAGTTGTCTTAATTTGCATTTCTCTGATTAATAATGATTTGGAGCATATTTTCATATGTCTATAAATAGTTTCAATTTCTTTGTCTGATAATTGTCTGTTCATATCCTTTGACCATTTATCAATTGGAGAATGGCTTAGTTTCTTATAAATTAGAGTCAATTCTCTATATATTTTGGAAATGAGGCCTTTATCAGAACCTTTGACTGTAAAAATGTTTTCCCAGTTTGTTTCCCTTCTAATCTTGTCTGTATTTGTTTTGTTTGTACAAAAACTTTTCAATTTGATATAATCATAATTTTCATTTTGTGATCAATAGTGATCTCTAGTTCTTCTTTGTTCATAAATTCCTTCCTCTTCCACAGGTCTGAGAGGTAAACTATCCTATGTTCTTCCAATTTATTTATAATCTCATTGTTTATGCCTAGGTCATGAACCCATTTTTACCTTATCTTGGCATACGGTGTTAAGTGTGGGTCAATGCCTAATTTCTGCCATACTGATTTCCAATTTTCCCAGCAGTTTTTGTCAAGTAATGTGTTCTTATCCTCAAAACTGGGGTCTTTGGGTTTGTCAAACACTATATTATTAAAGTTATGGCTATTTTGTCCTTTAAACCTAACCTATTCCATTGATCAACTAGTCTATTTCTTAGCCAGTACCAGATAGTTTTAGTAACTGCTGCTTTATAATGTAATTTTAGATCTGATATAGCTAGGCCACCTTCATTTGATTTTTTTTTTCATTAATTCCCTTGAAATTCTTGACCTTTTTTTATTCCATATGAACTTTGTTGTTATTTTTTCTAGGTCATCAAAGTAGTTTTTTGGGAGTCTGATTGGTATAGCGCTAAATAAATAGATTAGTTTAGGTAGTATTGTCATCTTTATTATATTTACTCGCCCAATCCAAGAGATTTAATATTTTTCCAGTTGGTTAGATTAGACTTAATTTGTGTGGAAAGTGTTTTGTAGTTTTGCTCATAAAGTTTCTGATTTTCCCTTGGCAGATAGATTCCTAAATATTTTCTACAATCAGTATTTACTTTAAATGGAATTTCTTTTTGTAACTCTAACTGTTGGGTTTTGTTAGTGATATATAAGAATGCTGATGACTTATGTGGGTTTATTTTATATCCTGCAACTTTGCTAAAGGTCTGGATTCTTTCTAATAACTTTTTAGGAGAATCTCTGGGATTCTCTAAGTATACTATCATATCATCAGCATAGAGTGATAATTTGGTTTTCTCATTGCCTACTCTCATTCCTTTAATATCTGTCATTTTCTTTAATGAAATTATTGTTTCTATGATTTTTTTTTTGCTTGAACCATTTATTTTTTAAGGTTTTATTTATTTTTATTCTTCTTTTCATGGCCTTTTATGTCACATAAATTTTATTCCATCATAATCAGGAAAGGATGCATATAAATAATTTGATTTTCTACTTTTGATCGTGAGGTTTTGTGCCCTAATATGTGGCTATTTTTTGCATAGATTTCATGTGAATTTTTCAAAAATTCTATTCTTTTCAAGTTTTTTTTTTCCTTGTTTATTTTGTGATTATATTGTTTAGTTCTGAGAGGGGAAGATTGAGAACCCCCAGTAGTATGGTTTTCCTCTTTATTTTCTTCTGGAATCCACCTAACTTCTTCTTTTAGAATTTGGATGTTGTACCACTTATTGCATATACTTTCACTATTGATACTATTTCCTTGTGTATAATATCTCTTATCAAAATTAAATTTCTTTCCTTTAGCAAGATCTATTTTTGTGTTTGTTTTGTCTGAGATCAAATTGCTGCTCCAGATTTTTGTTGTTTCTTTTTACTTCGTTGTACTATAAAACATTGTTTCCTCTTTTTTACCTTTACTCTGTATCTCTCTGTTTTATATGTGTATTTTGTAAACAACATATTGTAGGACTGGTTTTTAATCAATTTTACCATCTGCTTCTATTTTATAGAAGAGTTTATCCAATTTACATACACAGTTATGATTGCCAACTGCATAGTTCCCTCTATCCTCTGTTCCCCATTTTTTTTTCTCTATCTTTTCATCCAGTTTCTCTTTAACAGTGTTTTGCCTCTAACCTTCATCTTCCTCAATCTTCCCTTCCTTCTACAAATATCTTCCCCTATCTTTACCCTTTCCCTACCTTATTCTGCTCTCCCCCTGTTAGCCTCATCATTTCCATTTTCTTCCACTTTCTTCTTTTTATAAGGAAAATGAATTTCATCATACAATTTTGTATAAGCTATTTGAGCCAAATTCAATGGAAGTAATGTTTAGTTTATCTTCTTCCTTCCTACCCTCTACTAGAAGTTCTTCATATAATGTAATTTTCCCTATTCTGTTCCCCCTTTCTTCTTCTCCCATTTCATTGGTTTTTTTTTTGTGTGTGTGTGTGCTACCCTTTTTAAAAATATTCTCACATTAAAGTCATCTTATATTTACACTTTCTATGTATATACTCCTTCTAACTGCTCTAAAAGATGTATACTCCTCAAGAATTACATGTATCACCTTCCATTTTAGAGATGTAACCACTTTACAATTGTTAAGTGATGCTTTTTTTTGTCCTATTTATTTTTTGTATTTCCTTTATGTCTTATATTTGAAGATTACATTTTCTGCTCGACTCTGGTCTTTTTGATCAGTAAAGTTTGAAAGTAACTTAATGAAGGTCCATTTCATGCTAGATTTTTCTGGGTATTTGATTCTTAGTTGTAAACCAAGCAACTTTGCATTCCAGAATATTTCCCAAGCCCTGTATTTTATTCCTCAATAATTCTGGCTATGGTTTGTTTGAATATTTTTTTTTCCTGATTACTTATTTTCTCCTTAACTGACAATTCTGGAATTTGGCTAATATATTCCTTGAAATTTTCATTTTGAGATCTCTTTAAGGTGATTGATGGATTTTTTAATGACTATTTTACCCTCAGTTTTTTCTTAATTATGCCATTAAAGATGTTGTGCAGGCTCTTTTTTTTTTTTAATCATAACCTTCAGTTTTCCAAGCATTCTTAAATTATGTCTTCCAGATCTACTGTTCAGGTTAGTTTTTTTTTTTCCTAGAAGGTATTTAAGATTTTCTTTTTTTTTTTATTCTTTTGAATTTATTTGACTGATTATTGATATCTAATAGAGTCATTATCTTTCACTTGTCTAATCATAATTTATGAGGAACTATATTCTTCTGTTAGCTTTTATAATCTCCTTTTTTGTGTGGCCAATTCTGCTTTAAAAAAAGTTTTCTGTTGTTATTCAGTGAATTTTTCCCCCACTTAGCTGATTATATTTTTTAGGAAGTTGTTTTCTGCAGTCAATTTTTGTGCTCCCTTTCCAAGCTGTTGACTCTCTTTTTATTTTTCTCCAGTATAACTCTTCTTTTTTTTCTCTTACTTGATTTTTAAAATCTTTTTAAAACTCTTCTAAGAGGACTTTTTTTAGTTTGAGAACAATTCATATTTCCTTTTGAGGCTTCACATGAAGACATTTTTAGTGTCGTCTTGTGTTTTGATATTCTCTGTTGCCATAATAGCTTTTTATGGTCAGGATTGTTTCTTTTTCATTATTCATTTTTAATTCTATTTAGTGGCTTTTAAAGTTTAGTTCTACCTTTCTGGAACAGTGGATACAATTTAAAATTTCTTGAACTGGAAATCAGGAGCCTCAACACTGGCTTTGTGCACTGGAGCCATAGCTACTGATGGCTTACTTACTGAATTGGGGTGGTTAGACTTAGTTGTGCTTCTTGTTTCCTGGGGTCTGGGGCTGGCAATTTGCCTCTGTATGGGGACTTGAGGCCTCAAAGTTGGTTCATTGAGTCAAAATCAAGGAGCCTCAGTTGCTGAATTGTGCTGTGACTAATAGCCTCCGAGTCATTTTGCCCTGAGACTGCTGTAGTGGGCTGTACTCTCCTTTTACTCTTTTCCTTAAGCCTTTCTAAGTTAACTCATACTGGAAAATTGTTTCACTCCATCTTTTTGTGGATTTTACCACTGCACAATTTGTTTAGAAACTTGATTTAACATTTTTTCTGAGGTAAAATGGGAAGAGCTCTGGCAATTTCTTGGATTCTCTCTGCCATTTTGACCTTGTCTCCCAAAAGAACTTTTACAGTGGAGGGCAGTATATGGGAAGTGAGGAGGAATACTTGAACCTTACTTTAATCTGAATTGATTCAAAAAGGCAATAACATACTCACTCAACTTGGAATCAAATGTATTCTTCAGGAAAGTTATTGGGAAAATGATAAAAAAAAATGAGAGGCTGGTTGAAGAAAAGGCAGATTGGGGAGGACAGTAATTAAAGCAATACATTTTGGGGATGAACAGGTTGAAAGGGAGAGAGTGGGATAAACATAGCAATTAGAAGTGAATACCCAGTAATCATAACTAAGGTGAAAAAAAATTACAGCAAGTTTCTCTGATAAAGGTCTTGTTTTTCAAATATATGGATCAAATTTATGAGAATACAAATCATTCTCCTACTTAAAAATTGTCAAAGAATATGAACAGACAGTTTTCAGATGGAGAATTCAAAACTGTCCATAGTCAAATGAAATTATTTTAAATAAATTTTCATCAGAAAATTGCAAATTTAAATAATTCTGAAGAACTATCCTACATCTATCAGATGGGTTAATATGGCAAAAAAAATGGAATTTATTAAAAATGCTATACATATTCACAGAAAGAATTGATGGGGTCTGAGTGCTGATCAAAGCATATTTATTAAAAATATTTCCTTGTTTTGTTTTGTTACTGTTGCTTTGTGTTTTCTTTCATAACATGACTAATATGAAATATGTTTTGAATGAATTTACATGCATTAAATATATCAAATTGCTTGTTTTTTCAATGATTAGGAGAAAGAATTTTAAATTCAATTTTAAAACAGTAATTTTTTCTTATGTAATTGAAAAATAAAATGTTGAAAAAGTAAGAAAAATACTAAAAGTTTAATATTTTGGATGGTCTAACAATTTTATGATTCAGCACTATTTCCTAGGTAAAATGCTGTTCAGAAGTGGGAAAGGATCACATATTAATTTGAGTTATGTTATTTTAAAGTAATGCCATCCAAAAATATTAAAATCTATTTTTTCTACTTATTTTTATTGACAATTTTGGCTGATTTCACAACCTTTTTAATCTAGGTAGATCCTACCAATGCTTTCTCACCCCTTGCATAGCCTATTAGGTTAGAAGGCAAATTCTAAGCCAAGAGATTAACTAATTTATAGATAATTATCAAAATCCATATTGATTAATATTCATATTTATCAATAAAAAGGATTATTACATAACTTCTCTGTGCCTGGTTGATTAAAATACTTATTTCTCTATTAGAAATAGATAAAATTAAATTTATTTCTCTTCTTACTTATACCTTTAGAAGCCTGACAACCTATAAGCAATCACATCATCCCAATCTGGTGTTAATATCATAGACAATATAATTAAAGTTTTAAAAAGAACAGTCTGATTTAAAATGATGTTTCAATAACTCCAAAATCATATCACACAAATTCACATTATTTGAGAGATGAATAGTGTCCTTATTTACATTGTCCCCATTTTCTGGTGATCCTCACTGATACCCAAAGAAAACAAAGTATTTTGTTGAGATAATGAAATTTAATAATGACTCTCAACCAGAGGTTCTACTAGTCCAACATTCCTTCCTGTTAATAATCTGTGTAATTTTGACCCAAATACCTGATTCCAATGAAAATAATGAAACATATATAAATATACTGAAAATAATGGCAAACCATATAATTTATATTTTTCTGTCTTTTTTTCAAACTATCTTGCTGTATGTAAAGCGTTTAATAAGTGGGCACATGCTGGGGTAAACAAGCATTTTTAGATGTGAAAAAGCATCTTAGAGGAATATCCATGGAAATTACTGTAATAATTTTAAAATTGCACCAATTTTCACTTGAGAAAGCAAGCCCGAACTGGCACCTTGCCAGGATATTTAACAACTAAGAAGCAAAAGTAAAATATAAAATGGAAACTATAAGTTTGATCAATAGATATAGTTCAAAAGTGTTTCCCCCAAAAAAGCAAAATTTAATTGAAGGCACTGGAAAATATGAGAAAATTTATTTTGAAGTGCATAATTAATAATCACATTTAAATAGATAGTGTCTCTCTACAGATGTAGAAATTTCCACTATATACACAAAATTCAGAATCTTAAATACAATTGAAACTTCAATGATTTTCTTATTCTAAAAAACAGAATAATAGGAAGCAGCAACATTGTAGCACATAGAAGTATGAAGAGTGATGGCAATAGAAATTATTTTGGATATTTACTTTATAATTTGCATTAACTTTAATATATTTCTTGATCTCTTCATTCTCCTGTTTCCTCATCCTATAAAATGAGGTGGATAAGATAACTTTTTCTAATAAACTAGTAAAATTCTCCTAAAAATAAGGTGTTGGAAAGTATTAGAGGTGGAGTCATGATGGCAGAGTTGAGAAAACACTCATTAGAGCACTTCCAAACTTAAACCATTCAAATTGAATTCTAGAGTGGGAGAGTCAACAAAAAGCCAGAGTGAGACATTCCTCCACCCAAAGACAACACAGGGGAAGAGTTAAAAGAAGAGATTTGTGTCATGGTGGAGTAGGCTGACCCAGAGCTTACATGGATAAAATTATGGTGGTAAGAATACAAAGTGGCAAGAGAAGCAGCAGTAAGAGATTCAGGAGTTTTCTTTCTCTATTTTATTTATATAAGCATTGAGAGATACAAAATTTCCCCAAATAACTCCTTTGGCTGCATCCCATAAGTTTTGATATGTTGTTTCAATGTTGTTATTGTTTTGGATAAAATGTTTTGAAATGTTTCTATGATTTGTTGTTTAATCCATTTATTCTTTAGAATCAGATTGTTTTGTTTCCAATTAATTTGTAGTCTATTTTTCCATGACTCTTTATTACATGTAATTTTTAATTCATGCATTTACTATTTCTTTCTTTCTGCATTTGATTGTAAATTTTTTAAGTCCTAATACATGTTCAATTTTTGTGTATGTGCCATACCATTGAGAAAAAAGTATATTTCTTTCTATCCTCATTCAATATCTCTAAAGTTCTATTTAGTGGTTCAATTTATCTAGTTCTGATGGAGGTTTTTGAGATTCCCTCATTAGGATAATTTTTCTATTTCTTCTTGCAACTCACTTAACTTCTTCTCTAAGAATTTGAATGTTATATCACTTGTTGCATATATATTTAGTATTGATAATTCTTCATTATCAATGTTATCATTTTGCAAGATATTATTTCTTTCTTTATTTCTTTTAATTAGATCTATTTTTGCTTTTGCTTGATCTGAGATGACTATCACTTTCCCCTTTAGAATCCTTTCAAAGTGTTAACTCACTGGAATTGATAGAAACAATGCTTATGTACTTAAGTTTACACCTTTGAGGTTTCACACATTCACTCACACATTAGAGTTCACAAGTGCAGGAGATTCACAAGTTACACCTCCCAAAATCCCATTCTCAGAGGAGGAGTCAACCTTTGAGTTCACACCCCTAAAAGAGCATATAAAAGGACAAGCAGTAGAGACTGTTGGCAGATTGCGAATGAAGGATTTAGAGGGAGCTGGAGGCTGAAGCTAGAAGAGACAAGGGACAAGCTGCAAGAGCTCTTGGGACCAAGGAGGGAGATAGGCTTCTAAGAAAAATAACCAGGCTCTTTTGGAAGAGACAATAAAAGACTGGACTTTAACATCTGTCTGCATTTGAGATGATTATTGCTCAGAACTGAAAGTAAGGCTGCTTCCAGAAGCTCCCCAAGAAACCTGCTCACAGAGAAAGATTATATATTAGACAAGAAGAACACTACATTTTGGCACCCAAACATGGGATTGACAGGACCCTGATTCCAGTGGAAAAACCTCCCATCCTGATCTCAGTGGATAGGCCTCTGACACTGATTTCAGTGCAAAAGTCTCTTCGACCCAGAAATTAGGGAGAGTACAACAAAAAAATTTTTATTAAGGGCTAAAGTAATATTTCAGCTGAAATGGGACAGATATTTAGAAAACAGCCTTCCATTTCTCTTCAAGGGAAATGTGTAGAGAACATTGTAAAGTTTATGAAAAGCCAAAGTTTGGTTATAATTTTGGAGCAGATCACTGAACTTTTAGAAACTGTAAAGTACACATCTTGGTTCTCTATGGCAAAAGAATTTGATTTTAATACATATAGTTTAATACAACTGGCCTTAGGAAATTATATAAGTGTTAGAATAAGGAAAAAGAAGAAAGAGCAGGAGAGGGAGGTGCCAATTAAACTAAGTGAAAAGGATGAAGAATCAGATAAGCAGTAGAAATTAGATCATTCCACATCTCATGATCCTCCTCTCTCAATTAACCCTTCATGAGTGGAGGGAGAAGGAGGAGGGGGAGAGGCAGAAACACTGTTTTGACCAACTAGCTGGTGAAGGTCAGTATGGAGAGAATTCAGAATAGATTGATTATTCCATAACAGTGTATGAACAAATTTCTAAGGCTGCAATAAAAGCTTGAGGTTCTCCCCCCATGACAGAAAGATGAAGGCAAAGCCTTGACAAAAATCGACCAAGGTCCCAATGAACCTTTTGCAGATTTTGTGGGACGTTTGCAAACAACTGTAACAAGAACTATTGGAAAAAATGCAGCTACAGAAATAATGACCAGACACCTGGCTAAGGAAAATGCCAGTGAGTTTTGCAAAAGAATTATATGGAGACTACATAAAGATATTCCTTTAGAGGAGATCATAAGACACTCTGCTACAATGGGCACAAATGCTTATTATACCCAGACTATGATGAACATGGAAAGACAGGGTCCCTCTTGGCAAGGGACTTCTAAAGAAATCTATCAATGTTTTCAGTGTGGAAAAATAGGACCTTTTAGAGCTCAAATTAGGAGAATAATTGTTGCCAGTGCAACATTTTTATGACCAGTTGCCAACTCCCCTTATTCTTTCTGATTTTAGAAATCAGAATGTTACTTTGCAACATTCAACCTTACAAATCCTTGTGTTTTCTCCCTTCTTTCCTCCTATCTCCCTCCCCTGGATAGCAACTAATACAAAACAGGTTAAAAATTTGCCATTATGCTAAACATTTTTTTCATGCTGCACAAGAAAAATCAGATTAAAAGAGGTGGAATAAGAAAGAAAACAAAGGTAATCAAATGACAACAAAAAAGTGAAAATACTATGCTGTGATCCACATTCAATCCTCATAGTTCTCTCTCTAGCTGCAGATGGCTCTCTCCATTACAAGTCTACTGGATTTGGCTTGAATCACCTCATTATTGAAAAGAGCCAAGTCCATCACCATTGATCATCACATGATTTTCTTATTGCTATGTATAATGTTCTCTTGGTTCTACTCATTTTCAGGGTAATTTCATGCAAGTCTCTCCAGACCTTTCTGAAACCAACATGTTGATTGTTTCTTATAGAACAACAAAATTTCATTACATTCACATTCCATAACATAACCGGCTATCCCCCACATTTTTGCATATGTGGGCTTTTTCCCCTTTCTTAAGGTCTCTTTGTAATACAGACCCAGTAGAGACAATGTTGCATTAAAAGATATGCAGGTTTGATAGCACTTTAGGCATAGTTTCAAATTGTTCTTCAGAAGAGTTGGATCATTTCACAACTCAATCAACAATGTATTAGTGAACCAATTTTCCCACATCCCCTTCAACATTTATTAGATATCAGGGTATCTTTCTTTGATGATTTTTTGAAAGATGTTGTCCAGTCTCCTTTTTTTTCCTCATGGCTTTTTGGCAGTCCAGTAATTTTTAAATTGTCTCCCTCAGATGGACTTTCCAGGTCAGTTGTTTTTTCCGATGTAATATTTGACATTTTATTCTATTTCTTTTTGTTTTGTTTGACTAGTTCTTGATGTCTCAAGTTCAATTCTAATTTTTAGTAAATTGATTACCTTCTTTTATATTTGGCCAATTGTACTTTTAAAGGAGTTGTGTTATTTAGTGAACCCCCTACCCCCGGTTTTGTCAATTTTATTTTTAAGAAGTTGTCTTCTTTTCTATTTTGCCAAGTTTATTTTTAAGGAGTTTTTTCTTCAATTTTTGTGCTTCCTTTTCCAAGGAATTGTTTTGTTTTGTTTTGTTTTGTTTTTTACCTCAAACCTTCATAATTCATTTGTATGCATCATTTTTCTTCCCATTTTCTCTTATCTCTCTTTTAAGATCCTTCTTAAACTTTTCCATGAGTGCCTCTTGATCTTGGTACCAATTCATATCCCCATTTGTGGCTTCATCAAGAAGTATTTTGCCTTTTTTGTCCTCTTCTAGGTTGGTATTCTTACCTTCCCTATCTAGATAATAGTTTTTTTTTTTTTAATGATTTGAGTTTTCTTTTGTTGTTTAACACATTTTAAAAATATAAGCTTTACTTCCAGGCCACATTGGAGATTGCAGGAGGACAGGGGTCTCTTACTGATTGCTGTGGAGCTAGTTGTGCTGCAGGCTTTCCTGCTATGTTATGTGAACCTGATCAACTTCCATCATGCTGAGCCTCAGGTGCTAACAATTTGCCTTTTATAGTTGTGTTTGGGGTCTCACAGCTTGTCTATTGAGCCACTAGTTTCTGAACCAGAATAGAGTAACTAATGCTGCTGTGTTTTGGCCAAGAGCTTTCCCAAGATTCCCTGCACTATTCTTCCTCTTGAGGTACTTGTACTGGGCTTTATTCTCCCATCAATTGAGATATGCCTTTCTTGAAATCCTTTTAAGACATCTTAAACTTGTGAGTTCTGTCACTCCAAAATGCATTCAACAATTTAATCTAATATTAATTCTGACAGAAGCTGGGACTGGCTCAGGCATTATCTTGTCTACTCTCTATGATCTTGACTCTGCCCCCACCCTCCATCTCCAGGTTCAAGAGTTCTAAAATCAGAAAGAGTAAGGGGAGTTGGCAACTGGTCATAAAAATGTTGCACTGGCACCAATAAAAATTTATTGGAAACTCAATTACTTATACCCAATCTCTATCACAGCTAAAAGGCAAAATGAAATACTTTAAGTAAAGAGGACATAGAAGTTGTGAAGAACAATATCATTTTTCACTCTAATGCTCTAATTTTCACTCTAATCAGGGACCTAAAGAAACTGAATTATTTCTTGTCACGATGAAACAGAGTTCCTGAGGACTACTATCACTTGCAGTATCAAAGAGATCAGGGACTCTTTTTTGGTAAAGACCAAGTACAGGCCAAACAGCAGTATTCACATAGTTCCCCAAATTATACAACTTTGGAAAATTAAAAACAAACAAACGAACAAACAAAAACAACTTCCAAATTCCCAGAGCTATCTCTGAAAACAACAATGTAATAAAACCTAAAGCTTCAGAGAGTGACCTACCCCAAAATTCCCATGCCTTTTCTCCTTCATACTCTCATCTCCCTAGGTTTTCAAGAGATTACTTTCTCCTAGTTTCCCTTTTACCTCTCTGAATGTTCCTCCTGTACCTTTCGCTTGATCCTACTCTAGACCAAGTTCTTTAACTGTAGGTAACTACCAGGTTCTAATCTAGATCCCTCCTTTAAGATCTCGTTGGGATAAAAGGTGAGTAGAAACATTGATGGATCAAAGGATATGCACAGTTTGATAACTTTTTGAGCATAATTCCAAATTATTCTCCAGAAGGGTTGGATTCATTTGCAGTAACACCAACAATGTATCAGTGTCCCAAGTTTCCCAAATCCCCTCCAAGATTCATCATTCTCTTTTTCTGTCATATTAGCCAATCTGACAGGTGTGTAGTGGTATCTCAGAGTTTTCTTAATTTGCATTTCTCTGATCAATAGTCATTTAGAGCATCTTTTCATATGACTAGAAAAAGTTTCAATTTCTTCCTCAGAAAATTGTCTGTTCATATCCTGTCACTATTTATCAATTGGAAAATGGCTTGATTTTTTTATAAATTTTAGTCAATTCTCTCTATATTTTAGAAATGAGGCCTTTATCAGAACCTTTGAATGCAAAAAATGTTTTCCCAGTATATTGCTTCCCTTCTAATCTTGTCTGTATTAGCATTATTTGTACAAAAACTTTTTAACTAAATATAATCAAAATTATCTATTTTATGATCGTTAATGATTTCTAGTACTTCTTTGGTCACAAATTCCTTCCTCCTCCACAAGTCTGAGAGGTAAACTAACCTATGTTCTTCTAATTCATTTATAATATCATTTTTATGCCTAGCTCATAAACTTATTTTGACCTTATCTTGGTATACAGTGTTAAGTGTGAATCAATGCCTACTTTCTTCCACACTAGTTCCCAATTTTCCCAGCAGCTTTTTTTTTTAATATTGAATTCTTATCCCAAAAGCTGGGGTCTTTGGGTTTGTCAAACACCTAATTGCTATAGTTATTGTTTTGTCCTGTGAACCTAACCTATTCCATTGATCAATAAGTCTATTTCCTAGCCAGTACCAAATGGTTTTGATGACCGCTACTTTATAATATAGTTTTAGATCTGGTACAGCTAGGCCACCTTCATTTGATTTTTTTTTTCATTAGTTTCCTTAAAATTCTTGACTCTTTGTTCTTCCAGATGAATTTTGTTGTTATTTTTTCTAGGTCAATAAAATAGTTTCTTGGGAGTTTGAATTGTATAGCATTAAATAAAGAGGTTAGTTTAGGTAGTATTGTCATCTTTATTATATTTGCTTGCCCTATCCAAGAACATTTAATATTTGTCCAAATTGGTTAGATCAGACTTAATTTGTGTGGAATGTGTTTTGTAGTTTTGCTCATAAAGTTTCTGATTTTCCCTTGACATATAGATTCCTAAGTATTTTATACTATCAGTATTTATTTTTTAAGTGGAATTTTTCTTTGTATCTCTTACTGTTGAATTTTGCTAGTGATATATAAAAGTTTTGATGATTTATGTGGATTTATATTATATCCTTCAATTTTGCTAAAGTTGTAAATTATTTCAAATAGCTTTTTAGCTGATTCTCTGGGGTTCTCTCAATGTACCATCATATCATAAGCAAAGAGGATAACTTGGTTTCTTCATTACCTACTCTAATTCCTTCAATCTCTATTGCATCTCTTATTGCCAAAGGGAGCATTTCTAATATAATGTTGAATAGTAATGGTGATAATGGGCAACCTTGTTTCACCCCTGATCTTACTGGCAATGGTTCTAGTTTATACCCATGATATATGATGCTTACTGATAGTTTTAAATAGATGCTGCTGACTATTTTAAGGAAAGTTCTATTTATTCCTATACACTTTAGTATTTTTAAAAGGCATGGATGTTGGATTTTATCAAATGCTTTTTATGCAACTATTGAGATAATGATATGGTGCTTGTTAATTAGATTATTGATAGAGACAGTTTTGCTAATAGTTTTCCTAATATTGAACCAGGCCTGCATTCCTGGTATAAATCCTACTAGGTCATGGTGTATTATCATGGGAATGATTTTTCATAATCTATTTTATCTAAGATTTTTGCATCAATATTCATTAAGGAGATTGGTTTATAATTTTCTTTTTTTATCCCTATTATATTTAATCATAATTATCTGATCCAGTATTCTAGTCTCTCAAGAGGTTTTTATTTTTAATTATAGCTTTTATTTACAAGATATATGCATGGGCAATTTTTGATCATTGATCCTTGCAAAACCTTTTGTTCCAATTTTTCCCCTCCTTCCTGCAACCCCCTCGCCCTGATGACAGGTAGACTAATACATGTTAAATATATAAAAGTATACGCTAAATACAATGTATGTATACATATCCATACAATGATTTTGCTGCACAAGAAGATTCGGACTTTGAAATAATATACAATTAACCTATGAAGGAAATCAAAAATGCAAGTAGACAAAAACAGAGGGATTAGAAATGTTATATATTGGTTCACACTCATTTCCCAGATTTCTTTTGCTGAGTGTAGCTGGTTCTATTCATTATTGAACAAATGGAACTGATTTGGTTCATCTCACTGTCGAAAAGAGCCATGTACATCAGAACTGATCATCATATAATATTGGGTTGAAGTATATAATGATCTCCTGGTCTTGCTCATTTCACTCAGCATCAGTTCATGTTACTCTAACTGTTGGATTTTGTTACTGATACATAAGAGTGATGATGACTTATTGGATTTATTTGTTTCCTGAAACATTTCTAAAGGTATAGATTATTTCTAATAGTAGAATTTCTGGGGTTCTCTAAGTAAACCATCACATCATCTGCAAAGAGCGATAATTTGGTTTCCTCATTACCTACTCTAATTCCATAATCTTTTTCTCAATTTTTATTGCTGAAGCTAGCATTTCTAGTACAATATTAATAGTAATGGTGATAGGGCCAGTTTTGAATCACTCCTGATCTTATTGGGAAAAGTTCCAATTTATCCCCATTACATATAATGCTTACTGATGATATTAAATAGATGCTACAGATTATTTTAAGGAAAAGTCAATTTATTCCTCTACTCTTAAATGTTTTTAATAGGAATGGATGTTGGATTTTATTAAATGATTCATCTATTGATATGATCATATGTTTTTTTTTTTTTTTTGTTAATTTGGTTGTTGATATAGTCAATTATGCAAATAGTTTTCTTAATACTGAACTAGCCCTGCATTCCTGGTATAAATCCTACTTGGTTATGTTGTATTATTCTGGGGAAGATTTTCTGTAATCTTTTTGCTAATATTTATTTAAGATTTTAATATTAATTTTCATTAGGGAGATTGGTCTACAATTTTCTTTCACTGTTTTCAGCCTACGTGGTTTAGGTATCAGTACCATGTTTATGTCATATAAAGAAATTTGGTAGGAATCCTTCATTCCTTATTTTTTTCAAACAGTTTATATAACATTGGAGTCATTTGTTCTTTAAAGGTTTGGTATAATTGCATTGTAAATACATCTGGACCTGGGGACTTTTTCTTAGGAAATTGATTAATAGCTTGTTCTATTTCTTTTTCTAAAATGGGACTATTTAAGCAATTTTCTTCCTCCTCTTTTAATCTGGGCAATCTATATTTTTGTAGTTATTCCTCCATTTCATTTAAGTTATCAAATTTATTGGCATAAATTTGGCCAAATTAATTCCTAAATGTTGCTTTAATTTTCTATTTATTGGTGGAAAGTTCTTTCTTTTCATTTTTAAGACTAACAATTTTATTTTCCTCTTCCCTTTTTCTAAGCAAATTTAGAAAAAAAAATTATCTGTTTTTTTTTCATAAAACCAACTCTTAGTTTTATTTATTAATTCATAAGTTTTTTTTAGTTTCAATTTTAATAGTATCCTTTTTATTTTTAGAATTTCAAGTTTGATATTTGATTGGGGGGGGGGTTAATTTCCTCTTTTTCCAGCTTTTTTAGTTGGAACCCTAATTCATTGATTTTATCTTTCTCTTTATGCAAGTAAACATCTAGAGAGATAAAATTTCCCCTTACTACCACTTTGGCTGTATCCCACGAATTTTGGTATGTTGTCTTATTATTATCATTTTCTTGGGTGAAATTATTAATTGTGTCTATAATTTGCTGTTTTACCCAGTCATTATTGAGGATGAGACTGTTTACTTTCCAACAACGCTTTGGTCTATTTTCCCCTGGCTTTTTAGTGACTATAATTTTTGTTGCATTATGATCTGAAGAAAATGCATTTAATATTTCTGCTTTTCTGCATTTGATTCTGAGATCTTTATGTTCTAATATATGGTCAGTTTTTGTATGGGTTCCATGAACTGCCAAGAAGAAAGTGTACTCTTTTTCTGCCTCCTTTCAATTTTCTCCAAAGATATATCATACCTAACTTTTGTAGTATTCTATTTACCTCTTTAACTTCTTATTTATTTTGTGATTTGATTTATCTAGTTCTGAGAGAGCAAGGTTGAGATCACCATTATAGTTTTACTGGCTATTTATTCTTGCAGATCTCTTAACTTCTCCTTTAGGAATTTTCATGTTATTCCACTTGGTACATATATATTTAGTATTGATATTGCTTCAATATCTATGGTACCCTTTAACAATATATTTTCCTTTCTTATCTTTTTAAATTAAATCAATTTTTGCTTTTGCTTGATCTGAGATCAGGATGGCTACCCCTGTTTTGTTTTGTTTTGTTTTTACTTCACTTGAAGCATAGATTATGCTCCAGCATTTTACCTTTACTCTGTATGTATCACTTTTCTTTAAATGTATTTCCTGTAAACAACTTATTGTAGTATTCTGGTTTCTAATCCATTCTGCTATCTGCTTCTGCTGTATGGGAGAGTTCACCCCATTCACATTTACAGTTAAAACTACTAATTCTATATTTTCTGCCATCTTATTATCCCTATATTATACTTTTCTCTTTCCTTTTTCCCCTTCCCTCCTCCCCAGCCTTTAACTTATGAGCCCGACCTGCCTCAAGTAGCTCTCCCCCTTTAGAGTCCTTCCCCCTTTCTTATACCTTTCCCCTACTATTTCTGTTTTCCCTTCTATTTAGCCTAACCTTTCCCTTTTTGCCTATCCTCTCCCACTTTTCAATAAGGTGAGAGAAGTTTCTCTGCAAACTAAATATGTCTAATATTTTTTTTCTTTGAGCCAAATCTGATGAGAATAAGATTCACACAATGTTCATATCCTTCCCTTCTTTCCCTTAAATGGAATAGGCTACCTTTGCCTCTTCATGAAATGTAATGTCCCTAATTTTACCTCCATTTTCCCCTTTTTCTGGTACAATCCCTTCCATCTCTAGTTCCTTTTTATATCATAACAGTAAAATCAAATTATACATGCACTCTCTAGATATACCCATAACAGAAATATAGTTCTCATGAGTTCTTTTTAGCTTTTTATGCTTCTCTTGAATGCATATCTGGTGGTCAATTTTTTTGTTTAGCTCTTTTTTTTTTTTTATCAGAAATACATGGAATTTACCTGTTTCATTGAATGCCCATCTTCTTCCCTGAAAGAAAATGCTTAGCTCAGTGGGGTAGTTTATTCTTTGCTGCATTCCAAGTTCCTTTGCCTTTCAGAATATCGGATGCCAGGCACTTCAATCTTTTAAGGTGGAAGAAGCAAAATCCTGGCAGATCCTTATTTTGGCTCCTCCGTATTTGATTTTTTTTTTTCTGGCTGCTTGTAATATTTTTTCCTTCATATGATACTTCTAAAATTTAGAGTCTTAATTTTGGGGTCTCTTTCAGGAGGTGTTTGGTGAATTCTTACAATGGTTATTTTACCTTCTGATTTTTTGATATCAGGGCAATTCTCTGTGATGATTTCCTAAAAAATAGTGTCAAGACTCTTTATTTAATCATGGTTTTTAGGGAGTTTAATAATTCTTAGATTGTCTCTCCTAGATCTATTTTCCAGGTCACTTGTCTTCCCAAGTAGCTATTTTATTTTATTTTTCTATTTTATCATTTTTTGTTTGTTTATTTTGCTTGATTATCGATGTCTCAATGAATCATTCATTTCCATTTATAAAATTCTGATTTTTAGTCAATTATTTCCTTTATTTGTTTTTTTTTTACTTCTTTTTGTATTTATCCAATGGAGTTTTTAAATGAGTTGTTTTGTTTTATGCATTTTTTTAATTTCACAAATTCTGTTTTTAATAAGTTATTTTTCTTTTCCATTTCACAATTTCTGTTTTCCTGGGAGTTCTTTAGCTTTTCCATTTCACAAATTCTGTTTTTTGGGGGAGTTGTTTTTCTTTTCTACTTTATCAAATCTATCTTTTAAGGAGTTATATACCTTTTCCAAGATCTCTTGCAAAGTTTTCCTTTCCTTTCCCGTTTTTTTTAGCTCTCTTTTAAGATCACTTTTTAAAAAATTTTCTTTTAGGAGATCCTTGTGTGATGGGAATCAGTTTATATCATCCTTCAGGTTTTATCTGGAGATAATCTGCTTTTAGTCTCCCCAGGGTTTGAAGACACTTCTTCCCTTTCATCATAGAAACTATCTATAGTTAGAGTCCTCTTTGCCTTTTTATTCATTTAAAAAAAAATTGGATCTGCTTTTAGGACAAGGGAGGTTTTCCAAGCCTCCTCTACAGGTAGCTCAAAGTGGCAGCTGCTGTGCTGGGATTGTGCTGATTCTTTCCTGGAGCTGGGTGGATGTGGTCAGGTCCCATGAGACTCTGGCTCTTCAGGGTTTACTCTTTACCTTTTGTGTTTGTGTTGGATGTTTTATAACTTCTCTGCTCATCTACTGGCTTGTAACAAGGGCAGAGTAGCCAGCATTGTTCTAGAGTTCTTCCTATAGATTCTCCTCCACATGGAGTCTTCACCAGCCCCGGGTCTGCACAGCATACACAGGCATCCTGACACTTGGCCACCTCCTTGCACCCAACTGAAACAGACCTTTTCTGGCTTTCTTTGAAATTATCTTCTGATGCAGCCAAGAATAAACTACCCAGCTAAGCTGAGTATTTTTTTTCCCAAGGAAGAAGATGAACATTTAATGAAATAGAAGAATTCCATTTGTTTCTAAGGAAAAAAACCAGACTTAAACAAAAAATTTGATCTCCAACAACAGGACTCAAGAGAAATAGAAAAAGGTAAAAGGAACTCTTGAGAACTGTATTTCTGTTGTGGATAAACATAAAAACCATATGTATATTTTGATCTTACCGATATAACATAAAAAAGGGAAGTAGAAATGGAAAGGGGATAGTGTCAGAAAAAGGGAAAAGAAGAGATGAAAAGAGGGAAACTGCATGTGATGATGAGGCAAAGGAAACCTATCATATTTGAGGGAACTTAGAGAGGGGGAGGAACATTGTGTGAATCCTACTCTCTTCAGAGTTGGCTCAAAGAGGAAATAATTGACATATTTGTTTTACAAAGATTCTTCTCTCATTTCATTAAAAACTGGGAGAGGAAAAGGGAGAAGGAAAAAGAGTAATAAGAGAAGGGTACAAGAAAGGGGAAGGGATTCAAAGGGAGGAGAGAAGGACACTAAAGAGGGAGAGCTGCATGACGTAAATGGGAACAATAAGTTTAATACTAGGGAAGAAGGGAAGGAGGGAAAGAAAAAGAAAAGTATAATATGGGGATATTAGGATAGCAGGAAATACAGAATTAGCCATTTTAACCATAAATGTGAATGGGATGAACTCCCCCATAAAGAGGAGGCAGATAGCAGACTGGATCAAAAGTCAGAACCCTACAATATGTTGTTTACAGGAAACACATGTAAAAGAGGGAGATACATACAGAATAAAGGTAAAAGGCTAAAGCAGAATCTATTATGCTTCAGGTGAAGTCAAAAAAGCAGGGGTAGCCATCATTATTTCAGATCAAGTAAAAGGAAAGATTGATCTAATTAAAAGAGATAAGGAAGGAAACTATATCTTGCTAAAGGGTACTATAGACAATGAAGCAATATCAGTATTAAACATATATGCACCAAGTGGTATAGCATCATACTTCCTAAAGGAGAAGTTAAGAGAGTTGCGAGAAGAAATAGACAGCGAAACTATAATAGTGGGAGATCTCAATCTTGCACTCTCAGATTTAGATAGATCAATTCACAAAACAAATAAGAAATTAAAAAGGTAAATAGAATATTAGAAAAATTAGGCATAATAGATCTCTGGTTCTCTAGAACTGAATGGTGACAAAAAGGAGTATACTTTCTTCTCAGCAGTTCATGGAACCTACACAAAAATTGACCATATATTAGGACATAAAGACATCAAAATTAAATGCAGGAAGGCAGAAATAGTAAATGCTTTCTTTTCTGATCACAATGCAATAAAAACTACATTCAAAAAAAGTTAAGTGTAAATAGACCAAAAAAGTAATTGGAACCTAATAATCTCATTTTAAAGAATGATTGGGTGAAACAGTAAATTATAGACACAATTAATAAGTTCACACAAGATAATGACAATGGTGAGACATCATACCAAAATTTATGGGATGCAGCCAAAGTGGTAATAAGGGGAAATTTTATATCCTTAGGGGCTTACTTGAGTAAAATAGAGAAAGAGAAAATCAGTGAATTGGGCCTGCAACTTAAAAAGATAGAAAAAGACCAAATTAAAACCCCCCAATCAATAACTAAACTTAAATTCTAAAATTAAAAGAAGAAATTAATAATATAGAAAGTGGAAAAAAAAACTACTGAACTAATAAATAAAAGTAACAATTGATTTTATGAAAAAAACCAATAAAATTGATAAACCTTTGGTAAATCTGATTAGAAAAAGGAGAGAGGGAAATCAAATTAGTAGTCTTAAAAATGAAAAGGGAGAACTTTCCACCAATGAAGAGGAAATTAAAGAAATAATAAGGGATTACTTTGCCCAACTTTATGCCAATAAATTTGTTAATCTAAGTGAAATGGATGACTGCCTCCAAAAATATAAGCTTCCCAGATTACCAGAGGAGGAAGTAAATTGCTTTAATAGTCCCATTTCAGAAAAAGAAATAGAACAAGCTATCAATCAACTCCCTAAGAAAAAATCCCTGGGACCAGATGGATTTACATGTCAATTCTACCAAACATTCCAAGAACAATTAGCCCCAATGCTTTATAAACTATTTGAAAAAATAGGGAATGATGGAGTCCTACCAAATTCCCTTTATGACACAGACATGGTACTGATACCTAAACCAAGTAGGTTGAAAAGAGAGAAAGAAAACTATAGACCAATCTCCCTAATGAATATTGATGCTAAAATCTTAAATAAGATACTATCAAAAAGACTACAGAAAATCATCCCCAGGATAATACACCCATGATCAAGTAGGATTTATACCAGGAATGCAGGGCTGGTTCAATATTAGGAAAACTATCAGTATAATTGGCGATATTAATAATCAAATTAACAAAAACCATGTGATCATCTCAATAGATGCAGAAAAAGCATTTGATAAAATCCAACATCCATTCCTATTAAAAACTTTTGAGAGTATAGGAATAAATGGACTTTTCCTCAAAATAATCAATAGCGTCTATTTAAAACTAGCAGTAAGCATCATATGTAATGGGCATAAACTGCAACCATTCCCAGTAAGATCAGGAGTGAAACAAGGTTGCCCACTATCACCATTACTATTTAATATTGTATTAGAAATGCTAGCTTTGGCAATAAGAGTGGAGAAAGAGATTAAAGGAATAAGAACAGGCAATGATGAAACCAAATTATCACCCTTTGCTGATGATATGGTGGTATACTTAGAGAACCCCAGAAACTCTACTAAAAAGTTATTAGAAACAATCCACACCTTTAGCAAAGTTGCAAGATACAAAATAAACCCACATAAGTCATCAGCATTCTTATATATCACTAACAAAACACAACAGTTAGAGTTACAAAGAGAAATTCCATTTAAAGTAAATACTGATTGTAGAAAATATTTAGGAATCTATCTGCCAAGGGAAAATCAAAAACTTTATGAGCAAAACTGCAAAACACTTTCCACACAAATTAAGTCTAATCTAACCAACTGGAAAAATATTAAATGCTCTTGGATTGGGCAAGCAAATATAATAAAGATGACAATACTACCTAAACTAATCTATTTATTTAGTGCTATACCAATCAGACTCCCAAAAAACTACTTTGATGATCTAGAAAAAATAACAACAAAGTTCATATGGAAAAAAAAACATGAATTATACACTCAAGTAATGGTATAACAAACAATATAAATCAACATGGTGTTGTAAAAGATTGCCAGAAGTCCTAGAAAGAGAATATGTAAACAACAGTCACACATACACCTTCTTCAGCAGCCAAGAGATAGTCCAAAACCAATCTATTGTCCATTGCTTCACATATCAGGGAATCCAATGATCCCCCTAAGTTTTTGAAGTCCAACAAAAGTATTTTTATGTCTTAGGGAATCCAATGATTCCAGCAGATTTTGAAGTCCTGTAACAGTCTTATCATTTCTCAGAAAATCCACTGATTCCTGAGGGCTTTCAAGTCTTATGTCTCAAAGAATACGATGATTCCTGAGGGATTTAAAGTCCTACAACAATCTAATGTCTCAGAGAATCCAATGATTGCTGAGGGTTTTGAAGTCCAATGATTTTCTATGTCCATGAGTCAAACGCCATAACTGCCACACTCTTTCAATGGTGAGCACAATCAGCAACAGAAACATCTGATGTTTCTTGGGTCTTCTCCTTCGTTTCAAGGGTATGCTCCATCTCTCTGCGATGTACAAGGCAAATATGGCTCATTGGCACCCATCTGATTCCTTCTCCACCTGTAGAGATACAAGCAAACTCTCTTCCCCAAGCAGTTACCCTATCTGGTCTCTTTCATTCACCACTTTCTGAGTCTCTCCACATCACCTGGCAATTATCTAAAGATAGTGGAGCTGCTCGCACTGGACACTGCCCTTCCAGTGGGTTATAAAACCTGTCTGCCGGAGCCAGTGCATCTTTGTCAAAAATCAAGAAGTTAATAGTATAAAGTGCTAGATTTAGTAGTTCTCTAGGATTACCTGTGGCTCCCCCTTTCTTTTGTTTTTGGAGCAGCATCTTAATGTCTCTGTTTCTCCTCTCTAATATTGCCTGTCCTTGAGGATTAAAGGGTATGCCGTGGTGTGTAAAATCTTATACTGTGCACTAAAATGTGCAAAATGTTTGGAGGTGTATGCAGGACCATTGTCTGTTTTTATTGCTTGTGGCACACCCATAATGGCAAATGCTTGTGTGAGGAATTCAGTGACCACTCGGGCTGTCTCTTTTGCTGCTGGTATGGCAAAAGTGAATCCTGAAAAGGTGTCTACCACAACATGGATAAAAAACAGATGACCAAAAGATTTATAATGGGTGACATCCATTTGCCAGATTTCATTGGATCTCAAACCACAGGGATTCTTCCCTGGAGGCAGTGTAGGAGTGTGGAAAGGAAGGCAAGATGTACAGCTTTTTACTATGCTCCTAGCTTCCTCTTTTGTAATCCCAAATTGTAAATGCAAAGCTCGAACAGACTGATGGTATTTAGAATGGGATTCCTGGGCCTCCTGAACTAAAGGCGTACAGGCTAACATAGTTAAAAGGCTAGCTGCCTTTGAATTCCCATCAAAAATAGGACCTGGGAGTCCCCTATGTGAGTGGACATGGAAGATATAAATCTTACCTGGATGTTTTCTCACTTGCTCCTGAAGTTCCTTAAAGAGCTGATACATATTAGAAGCTGCAAATTTTATTTGGGCTGTGGCAATTCTTTGTACCACACCTACTGAATAGGCTGAATCAGATATTATATTTATGTCTCCTGGATAATAAGTGAGAGCTAGCATGATCGCATACAATTCGTTCTGCTGAGTGGACTGAAAAGAAGTTCTGACTATTCTCTTTATAGTTAAGTCATGAGAGTATACAACACAAATATTGCGTTTGAATACATCTGTAAAGATAGTTGGTCCTTTAAGAGGAACTTTAGAAACTTTTTCTTCAAGAATCCATCGCCAATTATGTAAAAGTCTGGTTATCTTTAATGGAGACCCATGTGTAAAATTTGGAGCCATGACTAATAAAATTTACCACTCTGGGATGGTTTCAAAATACACATTAATTTGTGTATTATTGTAAAAGGTGTATATCTTATCAGGTCTTGCCCCAAATAATTGTACTGCTTGCTTAATGGCCTTTAATAAAATTCTAGCCACAAGCACTGGGTAAGGAGTAAGGCATTGTTCTGGTTGTGCCGGGAGGTTCACCCACTCTATCACACTGTCTCCTTGATGAAGGACTGCTGTGGGTGCCTCTTGTGTGGCAAAAACTGATATTTCCAAGGGTTTTTGAGTGACTCTTTCAATCACATTGGATAAAGCCAGTTCAACTTCTCTCAAAGCCTCTTGAGCTTCTTTTGTAATCTGGCATGGTGAATTTAAAGCACTGTCTCCCCTTATAATGTCATATAATGGTTGTAACTGATAGGTAGTCAAGCCTAACACTGGTCGCATCCATTGGATATCTCCTATCAATTTCTGAAAATCATTTAAAGTGTTTAGCTTCTCTGTTCTTAGGGACAGTTTTCGTACTGTAAGCACCTTAGGGTATACTTTATATCCTAAATATTGAAAAGGAGCATGTCTATGAATTTTCTCTTCAGCTATGTATAATTTGTAGTATCTTAGTGTTTCTATGGTCTTTTGTAGACATGCTTCTAGCATTTGTTCCTCAGGTGCACATCCCAATATATCATCCATATAATGTAATAGCATAACTTGTGGAAATGTTTTTCTTACTGGAGTAAGAGCAGCAGCAACATACATTTGACACATGGTGGGGCTGTTTTTCATTCCCTGTGGCAAAACTATCCATTCATATCTTTTATAAGGCTCAGCTAAGTTAACTCTAGGCACTGAAAAGGCAAATCTTTTCATATCCTCCTTATTCAGAGGGATCGAATAGAAACAATCCTTAATATTGATGACCCAAAGAGGCCACTCTCTAGACAACTGAGTAGGAGATGGAAGTCCAGGCTGAAGAGTTCCCATAGTTTCCATCTGTTCATTTACTTTTCTTAAATCAGTGAGCATCCTCCATTTTCCCGATTTTTTTTTTTTACAACGAACACTGGGGAATTGCAAGGACTTAGAGAAGGTTGTAAATACCCTTGTTCAAGCTGCTCCTGTACTATATTCTGTACTATAATGATATATATTTATCGCTACCTAAGGGCCACTGTTCTATCCACACTGGTGTCAGTTTTCCATTGGATAGGAACAGGTAAAAGTGTTGGCAGGCCTTCAATAGCAACCCTGTTTAAAAAACCGAAGTACTCATTTTTAACCTTAATTGTTATAAAACGTCTCTTCCCCATAGATTGATGGGGATTTTTTCAACTATAAAAGGACTAAAAACTCCTGTTTTGCCTTCAAAAGTCCATCTCATAGGGGCAGCACTAACTTCAGCTGCTATTGATCCTCCTACTCCAGACATATAAGTGTCTGCTTTAATCTTTGGCCAGTGACTGGGCCAATTGGCACCTCTAATAACTGTACAATCTGCACCTGTGTCTACGAATCCTTCCAATGGTAGGCCATTTATATAGATCATGAGCATAGGATGGTCAGCTGTTACAGCTGCTGTCCAGTATATTTCTGGATTTTGTGGTCTGGAGTCAGAATCTGGGTGACTATCACCAGGTTGCTTATTAGGATTCTTTTTTTTTTTTTTTTTTTTTTTTATAATAAATTTTATTTTATTTAATAATAACTTCGCATTGACAGAATCCATGCCAGGATAATTTCTACACGACATTATCCCTTGCAATCACTTATGTTTCGTTTTTTCCCCTCCCTCCCTCCTCCCCCCCCCCCCCAGGATGGCAAGCAGTCCTATATATGCTAAACATGTTGCAGTATATCCTAGATACAATACATATTTGCAGAACCAAACAGTTCTCTTGTTGCACAGGGAGAATTGGATTCAGAAGGTAAAAATAACTCGGGAAGAAAATCAAAATTGCAAATAGTTCACATTCATTTCCCAGTATTCCTTCTTTGGGTGTAGCTGTTTCTGTCCATCATTTCTCCAATGAAACTCAGTTAAGTCTCTTTGTCAGAGAAATCCACTTCCATCAGAATACATCCTCATACAATATCGTTGTCGAAGTGTATAATGATCTCCTGGTTCTGCTCATCTCACTTAGCATCAGTCCATGTAGGTCTCTCCAAGCCTCTCTGTATTCATCCTGCTGGTCATTCCTTACAGAGCAATATAATATTCCATAACGTTCATATACCACAATTTACCCAGCCATTCTCCAATTGATGGGCATCCATTCATTTTCCAGTTTCTAGCCACTACAAACAGGCTGCTACAAACATTTTGGCACATACAGGTCCCCTTCCCTTTTTTAGTATCTCTTTGGGTATAAGCCCAATAGAAACACTGTTGGATCAAAGGGTATGCACAGTTTGATAACTTTTTGGGCATAATTCCAGATCGCTCTCCAGAATGGCTGGATTCGTTCACAACTCCACCAACAATGCATCAATGTCCCCGTTTTCCCGCATCCCCTCCAACATTCATCATTGTTTTTTCCTGTCATCTTAGCCAATCTGACAGGAGTGTAGTGATATCTCAGAGTTGTCTTAATTTGCATTTCTCTGATCAATAGTGATTTGGAACACTCTTTCATGTGAGTGGTAATAGTTTCAATTTCTTCATCTGAAAATTGTCTGTTCATATCCTTTGACCATTTATCAATTGGAGAATGGCTTGATTTTTATAAATTTGAGTCAGTTCTCTATATATTTTGGAAATGAGGCCTTTATCAGAACCTTTAATTGTAAAGATGTTTTCCAGTTAGTTACTTCCCTACTAATCTTGTTTGCATTCGTTCTGTTTGTACAAAGGCTTTTTAATTTGATATAATCAAAATTTTCTATTTTGTGATTGGTAATGGTCTCTAGTTCATCTTTGGTCACAAATTTCTTTTCTCCTCCACAAGTCTGAGAGATAAAAATTTCAAATGTTTATTTTCTCCTTCCTTGGGCCCAGGTAGCTTTCTCAGAGGCCTCAGCTTTCCTTGGTTCCGAGAGCTCTTGTTACTAGTCTTTTTCCTCTAGCTCAATTTCGAATGTCTCCAGCCAGCACCAAGGTGAAAGTTGGAATGAATCTGTCTTGCCTCCAAGAGAGGGCTTCTGGTTCTCAATCTCCCAGAGTGCTCCTTGTCTTTCCCATAGTGCCTCTGTGTCTGTCCCAGACTGCCTCTGTGTCTGCTTCAACTTTGACTCGTGACTTTCAATCTTCCGAAGTGACTTCTTTTGACTGAACCTCTGTTAGCTTTTTATATGTGATCTCCCAAAGGTTCAGTCCTCCTCTGAGAGAGTGGGATTATGGGATCTGAGAGTGGGATTTTGGGTTTTTGACTTGTGAATCTCATACTGAATACTAACTTGTGAATCTCCCAAAAGTGTGAACTCCAGTGAGTACTTAAATACATTAGTGAACTAGAGGATTTGCTAAGTACCATGCTAAATTAGGCAACTGACTTATCACTTTGTAAAGATTCCAACAGAAAAATAAGAAAGAAAAAAGCAGACAAATATGCAAAGAAACAAGAAAAAATGTGAAAACACTATCATATGATCCACATTCAGTCTCCATAGTCTTCTATCTGGATATCATAAGTCTGTTTCAATCTTTCTATCATAAGTCTATTGGAATTGCTTTGAATCACTTCATTGTTGAAAAGAGCCAAGTCCATCACAGTTGAAGATACAGAAGCTTAATGAAAAAAAAAAACTTTAAAAATTAAAATTAGGCAAGAAGCCAGTGAAATTATGAAATCAAGAAATGCCAATACAACATATAAATAATGAAAAAATAAAACAGAATGTGAAGCATTTTTTAAAAAGAAAAACAGCATATCTAAATAATAGACCAAGGGAAAAAAAGTAAGAATGATTGGAATACCTGAAAACTGTGACCAGAGAAAGAACCTTAACACAATAATGCAAGAAATAAACAAAGAAAATTGTCATGGAATCATAGAAGCTAAGGACAAATTATAAATGGGAAAACAAAGCACTGATCACAACCTCAAAGAGATACTACATAAAAAACACATAGAAATGTTATTGTTGCTGTTAAATTTCAAAAGCTCCCTGTAAAAGACAAAACTCTAAAAGAAATAACAATAGCAAGTTTAAAAATGTTGGAGCTACAATTAGAATCGTATAGGATTAATAAAGTAGCTACAGTAAAAGATCGAAGCTCCTGGAATTCCAGGAGCTTCGGTCTTTTATTGTAGCACTATATATACATACATACAGAGAAAGAGAGAGAGAGAGAGAGAGAGAGAGAGAGAGAGAGAGAGAGAGAGAGGTGTGTGTATGTGTGTGTGTGTATGTATGTGTGTGTGTGTGTGTGTGTGTGTGTTAACAATAAAAAAAAAAACTTAGACCTATTCTATTCAAGAAAACTAACTATAATATTAAATGGAAAAAATGGAAATGCAATGAAATTGCTGGTTTTCAAGACTATCTCACCCAAATCCAAATTTGATAGAAAATTTAACCTAAAAGAGCCAACATCAAAGATTACTTTCAAAGGATTGAACATGTATAGATTCTTTATGATTTTTTGTAATGACCGCGTATTTAAAATCAGCCGGAGTCAGGAATTCAGGTTAAGGGAAAAATCTTCAATCTTTATTGAAGTGAAGAGGTGAATAAGGATTGCAATAGCAATATGGGTAGCTGCGACAGGAAGCCAGTTAACAGAGGGGGATCTGAGCTGAAAGGTCGTCATAATGGCAAAAGCAAGCAGTCTCTCCTTCCCCTTCCTTTTCCACTCCCCTGCCTCCACCCACCAAAATTGTCATTTCTTATACAACACATCAGGACTTGTACAAAGAGTGGGCAGGGGCCATTCTTTCCCCAAGCTTATATATTAATAGAGTATGGTCCAATTACTATTTAGCCTCATGTGCTTGGGACCTCAGTGCATCAACTCAAGCCTCAGCCCATTACATCTCCCGCTTTCTTTTGTTTTAGAACACAGGTGATCATGCCATCCCTGACTCCTCAGGAAGGTCAGAACCCCCAAGGGGCGGTGATCACACCCTCCCTGACTTCTCAGGAAGGGAGGTGAAAGCACTAAAAAGGAGATAATCACGCCCTCCCTGACATATCAGGAAGGGAGATGAAAAGCACCAAAGGGAAGTGGGGGTTGCTAGCAGGTTTCTGGGCTGAAGGGTCTTATTATGCACAAACCTATCAGCATGGGAAGAATTACACAAGCACATAGCAACAACGCAGAGGCTATTAGTGATGACTCTCCCCACAGTCAGTGCAGGCTTAATGTGGTATAAAAAACATGAATTATACACTCAAGTAATGGTATAACAAACAATATAAATCAACATGGTGTTGTAAAAGATTGCCAGAAGTCCTAGAAAGAGAATATGTAAACAACAGTCACACATACACCTTCTTCAGCAGCCAAGAGATAGTCCAAAACCAATCTATTGTCCATTGCTTCACATATCAGGGAATCCAATGATCCCCCTAAGTTTTTGAAGTCCAACAAAAGTATTTTTATGTCTTAGGGAATCCAATGATTCCAGCAGATTTTGAAGTCCTGTAACAGTCTTATCATTTCTCAGAAAATCCACTGATTCCTGAGGGCTTTCAAGTCTTATGTCTCAAAGAATACGATGATTCCTGAGGGATTTAAAGTCCTACAACAATCTAATGTCTCAGAGAATCCAATGATTGCTGAGGGTTTTGAAGTCCAATGATTTTCTATGTCCATGAGTCAAACGCCATAACTGCCACACTCTTTCAATGGTGAGCACAATCAGCAACAGAAACATCTGATGTTTCTTGGGTCTTCTCCTTCGTTTCAAGGGTATGCTCCATCTCTCTGCGATGTACAAGGCAAATATGGCTCATTGGCACCCATCTGATTCCTTCTCCACCTGTAGAGATACAAGCAAACTCTCTTCCCCAAGCAGTTACCCTATCTGGTCTCTTTCATTCACCACTTTCTGAGTCTCTCCACATCACCTGGCAATTATCTAAAGATAGTGGAGCTGCTCGCACTGGACACTGCCCTTCCAGTGGGTTATAAAACCTGTCTGCCGGAGCCAGTGCATCTTTGTCAAAAATCAAGAAGTTAATAGTATAAAGTGCTAGATTTAGTAGTTCTCTAGGGTTACCTGTGGCTCCCCCTTTCTTTTGTTTTTGGAGCAGCATCTTAATGTCTCTGTTTCTCCTCTCTAATATTGCCTGTCCTTGAGGATTAAAGGGTATGCCGTGGTGTGTAAAATCTTATACTGTGCACTAAAATGTGCAAAATGTTTGGAGGTGTATGCAGGACCATTGTCTGTTTTTATTGCTTGTGGCACACCCATAATGGCAAATGCTTGTGTGAGGAATTCAGTGACCACTCGGGCTGTCTCTTTTGCTGCTGGTATGGCAAAAGTGAATCCTGAAAAGGTGTCTACCACAACATGGATAAAAAACAGATGACCAAAAGATTTATAATGGGTGACATCCATTTGCCAGATTTCATTGGATATTTACTTCTTCCTCTGTTAGTTTAGGTAAGCTATATTTTTGGAGGTATTCTTCTATTTCATTTAAGTTGTCGAATTTATTGGCGTAAAGTTGGGCAAAGTAACTCCTAATTATTGCTCTAATTTCCTCTTCGTTAGTGGTGAGTTCTCCCTTTTCATTTTTAAGACTAACAATTTGATTTTCCTCTTTCCTTTTTTTAATCAGATTTACTAAGGGTTTGTCTATTTTGTTGGTTTTTTCATAGAACCAACTCTTAGTTTTATTAATCAATTCAATAGTTTTTTTACTTTCAATTTTATTGATCTCTCCTTTTATTTTTTGAATTTCAAGTTTAGTGTTTGATTGGGGGTTTTTAATTTGTTCCTTTTCTAGCATTTTTAGTTGCAAGCCCAATTCATTGACCTTCTCTTTCTCTATTTTATACAAATAGGCCTCTAGAGATATGAGATTTCCCCTTATTACCGCTTTGGCTGCATCCCATACATTTTGGTATGATGTCTCATTATTATCATTTTCTTGGATGAAGTTATTAATTATGTCTATAATTTGCTGTTTCACCCAATCATTCTTTAGTATGAGATTATTTAGTTTCCAATTATTTTTTGGTCTACTTTCCTGTGGCTTTTTATTGAATGTAATTTTCAATGCATCATGGTCTGAAAAGGATGCATTCACTATTTCTGCCTTACTGCATTTGAGTTTGAGGTTTTTATGTCCTAATATATGATCAATTTTTGTATAAGTTCCATGAACTGCTGAAAAGAAGGTGTACTCCTTTCTGTCCCCATTACATTTTCTCCAGAGATCTATCATATCTAATTTTTCTAGTATTCTATTTATCTCTTTGACTTCTTTCTTATTTATTTTGTGGTTTGATTTATCTAATTCTGAGAGTGCAAGGTTGAGATCTCCCACTATTATAGTTTTACTGTCTATTTCTTCTTGCAGCTCTCTTAATTTCTCTTTTAGGAATTTAGATGCTACACTACTTGGTGCATATATATTTAATATAGATACTTCTTCATTATTCATTCTACCCTTTAGCAAGATATAGTGCCCTTCCTTATCTCTTTTGATTAGATCAATTTTTGCTTTAGCTTGATCTGAGATCAGGATGGCTACCCCTGCTTTTTTGGCTTCACCTGAAGCATAGTAGATTTTGCTCCAACCTTTTACCTTTAACCTGCATGTATCACCCCGCTTCAGGTGTGTTTCCTGTATACAACATATTGTAGGATTCTGGCTTTTAATCCATTCTGCTAACCGCTTCCTCTTTATAGAGGAGTTTACCCCGTTCACATTTATGGTTAAAATGACCAATTCTGTATTACTTGCCATCTTGTTGACCCCGGTTTATGCTTTTCTCCCTTCTTACTCCCTTACCCCCTCCCTTACCCCCCTTCCCAGTATTAAGCTTGTGAGCTCCCCTTGCTTCTCACAGCCCTCCCTTTTTCAGTATCCCTCCCCTCCCCTTAGAGTTCCCCCCCCCCCAACTTACCCCTTTCCCTCCCAGTTCCCGTATTCCCTTCCACTTAGCTTATTCCTTCCTTTTTCACTTTTCCCTTCTCACTTTTCAATGAGGTGGGAGAAGTTTCACCATAGATTGAATATGTCTAAAATTCTTCTCTTACTGCCAATTCTGAAAGCAGTAAAATACTCACTATTTTCATTCCTCTCCATTCTTTCTCTCAGATATACTAGGTTTTCTTTGCCTCTTCATGAAATGTAGTACCCCCACTTTCCCTTTTTTCTAGTACAATGTCCTTTCCTCAACTAGTTTCTAGAACAAGGTATACATGTATTTTTTATACATCTTTACAGCCGAAATATAGTTCCCAAGATTAATCTTTACCTTTTTAGATTTCTCTTGAGTTCTGTGCTTGTAGATCAAATTTTTTGTTAAGTTCTGGCTTTTTCATCAGAAATAGATGAAATTCGCTTATTTCGTTGAATGACCATCTTCTTCCCTGGAAAAAGATGCTCAATCTCGCTGGGTAAGTTATTTTTGGTTGCATACCAAGATCCTTAGCCTTTCGGAATATCATATTCCAGGCCCTTCGATCCTTTAATGTGGATGCTGCCAGATCCTGGGTGATCCTTATTGTGGCTCCTTGATACTTGAATTGGGTTTTTCTAGCCGCTTGCAGTATTTTTTCCTTTGCCTGAGGGTTCTGGCATTTGGCCACTATATTCCTTGGTGTTTTGATTTTAGGATCCCTTTCAGTAGGGGATCGATGAATTCTTTCAATGTCTATTTTACCTTCTGTTTCTATGACTTCTGGGCAGTTCTCTTTGATAATTTCCTGGAAGATAGTGTTCAGGCTTTTTTTTTCATCATACTTTTCTGGAAGTCCGATGATTCTCAGGTTGTCTCTCCTGGATCTGTTTTCCAGGTCTGTTGTCTTCCCCAGAAGGTATTTCACATCCTTTTCCATTGTTTGATTTTTTTGGATTTGCTTGACTGATTCTTCTTGTCTCCTCGAGTCATTCAATTCCAATTGTTCGACCCTGATTTTCAGTGAGGTATTTTCTTCACTCACTTTTTTAAGATCTTTTCTAATTGTCGAATTGAGTTCTTTTGTTCTGTGGAATTTTTTTCCATTTCGCCAATTTTGTTTTTTAGAGAGCTGTTTTCTGTTTCCAGTTCACTAATCCTATTTTTCAAGGATTTGGTTTCTTTATCCACTCTCTCTTTAACTGACTTCTCCAGGCTCTTTTGCCAAGCCTCCCTCTCCTTTTGCAGAGCCTCCCTCTCCTTTTCCCATTTTTCTTCTAGCTCCCTTGTGAGAGCCTTTTTAATTTCCTCCATGAGATTCATCTGTGCTGAGGGATATAAGGTCTCCTCCTTCGGGGATTCACCTGGGGACTGTTTGTTTTTAGTCTCCTCAGGGTTTGGAGTCTGCTCTTTATCTGTATAAAAGCTGTCCAGGGTTAAATTCTTTTTCAGTTTCTTGCTCATTCTGTCTATTTATCAAAGACAAACTATCAAAGAAACAGAAGGAAAAAAAAACCCCTTGAATGGAGGCTGCTTTCTTTGGGGGAGGGGCAGGGTATTCGTGAGGCACAGGTCCTACTGTGCTATGGCGCCTGCGCACTGAGATCCGAGCGCTCTGAGATCCGAGCGGGCTAAGACACTGTGGGGGAGGGGTGGCCAGGTCCCTAGAAACTCCAGCTGTTTGGGATTGTATTCTTCACCCCCGGTGTTTTTAGCTTCTCTGCTGGGCTGCTGACTTGCTCCTATAGCAAAGCTCTCACCGCAGAGACGGCTGCGGTCCTACCCCCTCTCCGCTCCACCCGGTTCTGAGCTGCTATCTGTGCTCTGGTTGCAGCTGCTGCTACCCGCAGACTGCTTCCAAATACCGTCCCCGCCCTCGCGCAAAAACAGACCTTTCTTGACGAGTCTCAAGGATGGTTTCTCTTGGTAAGTAATTGTATGGTTTTTTTTTCAGTCGAGCATTAATTCAGAGGCATGAAATGAAATGAATAGTGAGAGAAAAACACGGAGATTACACAGAAGTGTATTTCCTCTCCGCCATCTTGGCCGGAAGTCTGCTTATTAGGATTCTGTATGAATAAACCTGATGCTACTCCTTCTCCTGGGTGATAAGTCACACATTGTCTACCTGTATTAGTGACTGGGATATTATCTACACATTCCCCAGTTTCCCACATCAGTGTGTGGATGGACACTGTTTTGTACATATAAAAAAGAGGTGAAATGGTCAAGCCTAATGTGCCTGGCGGTAAAGGATCCATAGTCTAGAGAGGAACAGATTTCACGTCTTCAGGGGATATCTCAGTTGTCCCAGCTGCATACAGCTCTATTCTCCCCAATTGTAATTCCTTTCTGCCATCAGGTTGCTTCCTGGCTGGTTGACTGTGTAATCCCCTTCTCCCATCATATGGCTTTCTGGCTGATTGGTCATGTATGGATACTGGACTTCTAGGCACTCTCTGGGTGCACCATTGGCTGCCATCATGCCCCAAGTGTTTTTTGCCTTGGGCCCTGGGGCTGGGCCACTCATCCCATTTCCCTGAATCTGTCTACATTCTGAGGCCCAATGGAAGCCTCTGTTGCATTTTGGACATGGGGTATTGGGTCTTGTTCTCCCACCTTCTTTTCCCATTCTATCTCTATACCAACAGTGAGCTTTCAAATGCCCTACTTTTCCACACTGAAAGCATCTATGAGTCTCTCTGGAAGCCCCTTGCCAAGAGGGACTCTATCTTCCCATGTTTGGATTTTGGGAAGTCTGCATCATAGCCTGGCTATAAAAGGCATCTGTGCCCACTATGGCACAGTGTCTTATGATCTCCTCTAAAGAAGCACCCTTGCGCAGTCTTGGTATAATTCTTCTGCAAACCTCATTAGCATTTCCTTTAGCAAGTTGCCTTATCAAAATGTCTGTTCTTGGATTTTCTCCATTTGTTCTTGTGATAGCTGTCTGCAAACATCCCACAAAGTCAGCAAAGAGTTCATTTGACCCTTGTGTTATTTTTGTGAAGGCCCCACCCTTGTCGTCTTTATTGTGAAGAGAACCCCACGCTTTGATAGCATTAGCAGCAATTTGCTCATACGCTGCTATAGAATAATTAATCTGTACTGCGACATATGCATAAGGACCTACACCTGTTAGTAGGTCACAGGTGATTGCAGCATGAACTCCACTTTGACTATTTTGTTGGCCTTGTATCCTACAGAGCTCATTATATTCAGAAAGCCACAAGTAGTTTTGTTCAGTTTCTAGACATATCCTTGCTATAGATTTCCAGTCATTAGGGGTCAAGGTTTCAAAAGCCAAATTCTGTTATAACATCTTAACATAAGCTGATGTAGCCCCATAAAGAATGCAAGCCTTTTTCAGGTCTTTGAGGATTTCTATATCAAAAGGAGAATATCTTCTACTTTCTTGATGTGAAGAATTAAACTGTTGAATTACAAGAAAAATGTGGTGTTGAAATTCTGATACATTTCTCTCTTCCTCTTTGGCCTTAATTAGTGCCTTTTGCAATCTAGTCATAGGAGTGGCTGCATGCTGGGGGCGAGGTGCTGGATGCTGGGTGGGGAGGTGCTGGTGCTGTCACTGCCCCCTCCCCCCACTACCCCTTGTCCCTCCATCCATAGGGTGCAGTTGATGGAGGTGCGTTTTAATGTACCCAGAAGTCTAGCTGCCTGTTCCCAAGTTATAAGTAGCCCTTGATCTTCTATCAGCTTAAGCAGGCTTTCTATAGCACCATTCCTGGGTGGGACTGGGATTGGAGGGGTTGGGGTGGGGGATAGAGAATATTTAGCTAATATCTGTCCCATTTCAGCCAAAAAAGGTTACTAGTTTAGTCTTTAAGAAAATAAGTTCCCTGTTTGTCTTATACTCACCTAAGTTCCTGGTCCCTGAAGACTTCTTCAGTGAAAGTAGGGTCCTTGGTTCCCACGCTTGGGCGCCAAATGTAATGACCACGTATTTAAAATCAGCCTGAGTCAGGAATTCAGGTTAAGAGAAAAATTTTCAATCTTTATTGAAGTGAAGAGGTGAATAAGGATTGCAATAGCAATATGGGTAGCTGCGACAGGAAGCCAGCTAACAGAGGGGGATCTGAACTGAAAGGTCATCGTAATGGCAAAAGCAAGCAGTTTCTCCTTCCCCTTCCTTTTCCACTCCCCTGCCTCCACCCACCAAAATCATCATTTCCTATACAACACATCAGGACTTGCACAAAGAGTGAGTGAGGGCCATTCTTTCTCCAAGCTTATATATTAATAGAATATGGTCCAATTACTATTTAGTCTCATGTGCTTGGGACCTCAGTGCATCAACTCAAGCCTCAGCCCATTACAGTTTTTGCTTGGAAATGGTTGATTTATGTTAAAGATTGAGAAGAATGATTGGGTGTTATGAGTTCAAATGTTGGAGTTCTTGTTCTTCTCAAAACACAGGGCTTAGAGGCTTAGAGCCTTCCGAATACCTCCAAATCCAAAGGTTCTGTCCTTCAGCCTCTGCCTCTGCTTTCTTCAGCCTCCAACCAACACAGAGACGGAATGTCTCTTTTGTCTCCTTCTGGGGAGCCCAGCCACCAACTACAGTGGTGTGAGATGAAGATGAATCTGGTTGTCCACTGAACTCTCACTCGTAGCTTTATCCTCTGAAAGCTCTTCTTCTGCCACCAGCCAGCCAAGTGGAAAAAATGTATTCCCGAATAGCTCTCTCTCCTTATATGCGAATCTTCTGAGAGAATGGGATTATGGATTTTCTCCCATAGTGCTCTCTGGCCCAAAGAGCTTTAAGGGAGGTGTGAACTCCCTTGAAGTTAGAAAGTTTACTTTGTGAAGCTAGCATACTTGTGAACTCCAATGAGTAAAGGTGTGAACACAAGCCTTGTATTAATTAGTTCTACTTAGTACCTTGTTTCAGGTTCTGGCCAAAATCTTCTTGTAAGATTAGATCAACTCTAATTAGTTAGCAGTTAGTAAGGATTCCAACAATTGGGTAGCTCAAAAGAAAAATTATGTCAAAGTTGCTTATGATCTGATTTTAAAAAGCAAAGTAGTCTAGGAAAAAGTAAGAATAATAATTATGCTGTACAAATGAGATGCAGATTTGCCACTGAAGAATTGCCACAGAGGCATTAGAGGTGGGGAAGAGAGCTAGTAATTCTGAAAATCAACTCACAGCAGTAATGAATTATATAATAAATATAAAAATACATGCATGTATATCTATATCTATATCTATACCCTAAAGGATTTAGCACCCAACAAGAGCTATAAAGACATAAGGGATAGGAAATTAGGTAACGTGGGGTATAGGATGATGTGTAGATTTATGACAATGGGGCAAGGTATAAATTAATAAACAAGTGATAAAGAATAAGATGGGGTATAGAATCATGGCAGTGAAACAAAGTATGTAAATTAATGGCAAAAGGATAAGGCGGGGGGGATGTGTGGCATAGTTTTAGGTGGAGTACAGAGGGGAGTTTAGATTAAAGAGAATAGGATAAGGTTGTATATAAAAAACAATGGGAAAAAGAGGAAAGAAAAAGTTGGGGAGAAAAGATAAAGAAGGTTCAATAGGTGAAGAATGTTAAGCAAGGCAAGTTAAGGAGTAGAATTAAAATAGAAGAGTTAGCAAGAATATGAAATGAGATATATTGATATGCTATAACACAGATTAGGAATAGAATTTATTAGAAATGAAAAAAGTAGGGCTCATAGTCATTGACAGACAAAATCAAACTTAACAATTCAGTCAAGGGAGAAATCTACATTATATGTCAGCCATATTAATATTATTTTGGATTGAAGTTTACATAAGTGTAAATGTGTTTATACATATGTATGCATGTAGCATTGTATATTTCTGAATATATGTATGCATATGTGCACACATATATATCCACACACACATACACACAAACACATACAAACACACACGCACACATATCCATGCTTTACTGTTGCCTGTTTGGACATGAGGATGAAAGGGGAAAAAAGAATAAAGTAAATAGTGCACAATAGAAAACAAAAGAATAACCCACAAGAAAGCAAAGATGGATAGTCATGAATGTAATTTCTTCTATAATTGTATATGCTTTGTTTAAAGGAAAATTTACTGCTACATATTTTGCATTCTCCCTGATTTTTTCCTAAGCACATGACACTGTTTTGTTTTGTTTTTCTTTTCTTTCTTTTTATAATTTTTTCTTATTTCATATTTGGTTGAATTTGGGATGTCATAACTAAGGAATATGTGATTCAATATATCAACTAACAATCATTTTTGAAATGTCTAATATGGTGGTCACAGCTCTATGATCTACAGTTACAAAAATGAAGAAGTAAATAAAAATAGAAGAAAAATAAAAGCTCTTTTCTTAAAGGTTACACATTCTGTGTTGTGACTCAAGTAATTTAAAAACTAAGGCAATTGGTAGGAGAAAACTACGAGGGATTAAGAAAGTTAGTAAGATATATTTAGAAGATTATTTTAAAGGAAGGCCTATTCAGCTCTTAACTATTTGTTTTTTTTTGTTTGTTTGTTTGATTGATTTTGGTTTGCCCAGTACAAATGCTTCATAACTTATCTTATTTAATGTAAAAAAATATATATATAAATAAATAAATGTTTTTGTAGATTTAAAGAATGGAGAAGATGAGTAGAGGAAGTAAGTGCTGCAAACAGAGCTGAAGATTGACCTAGAAATCATAAGAAATGCTTCTATATGTTAATATTTTGATAATGAAATAGGATTTTTTATTTTTTCCCTAGGGTATTTTCAGGAAAAGAATTCTTTGTCAGTAGGCATATTCTAGTCCTAAATTTATAAGTTATAAGCTGTTTTTGTGCCAATGTGTTTTGTTCTAATTGCAAGTGAAATATTTACATATTATATATGTAATATAATACATTTTATATGTTAATCTTTTACATATCAATGACTTCTTAGATTTGATTTTAAGCTTGCAAGCTGTGATCTAATTCTAAAAATCATCTCAACATTATTTTCCTCACACTTAGGTTGTATCTATGGAGAGAGAGAGAAAAAAAAGGTGTGTGTGCATGCTGAGAAACCAAAAACATAGTTTGGATTATGCCTTCTGCTTCTGAAATTCTTAATTAATTTATAGTGAATCCTTGACCTATCCCAAGGTACCACAATTGGATGTACCAGCATACAAACATTTCTAAAACTTATATATCACTTTTAGAATCCCCTAAAGGTTCTAATTGCCAGAGAAGAGCCAGCTTTGTTTTTTAACCTTCCGTTCTCACTCTTTTATCTTGCATTAATGCATATTATGCTTTCTCTTCCTGGCATAAAGCATGAATATTTGAAGTTTGTCCTTGAGACCTGTTCCAGTTACCTAAAACTAAGAATGGTTACCAAAAGAAGAGATTTTCCCATCCATTCAGAATTACTTAGGCAGGACAATGGGTAAGAAAGAAAGAAAAAGAGAGAGACAAAGAGATAGAGAAATATATATATATATATATATATATATATATATAGAGAGAGAGAGAGAGAGAGAGAGAGAGAGAGAGAGAGAGAAGGAAAGAAAGAGAGAAAGAGAAAGAAAGAAAGAAAAACAAAGAGAGAGAGACAGAGAAGGAAAAAAAGAAAAAAGAAAGAGAAAGAAAGTAAAAAGAGAGAAAAAAAGAATTAGTGAAAAAGAAAGGAAGGAAGGAAGGAAGGAAGAAAAAAAAGAAAGAACCCATTTTTTCCCCAAAGCACAAGTAAAGAAAATCATTGTTTTTATTCACTCTGTAACTTTCCAGAAAACACCAGACACATTTTTAAAGAAGGTATTTCTCACTCATTTGGGAGAGATAATACAAAACAATATATACAATAGTCGAGGTCAAGCCAAGAAACTGCTAGAATTAATGAAAAACTTGTTAAAGGAATTATGATTTCAAATTACATGTGGAGGCATTTAAAAAACAAACAAACTAGGAAATGTACCTGCAGCAACAATAGTAAGGAAAATGCATTTTTCTAGGATACAAAAACTCAGACCAGACCTTCAAGAAGAAAAAGAAGGATAAAACAAGTGGTACTGTGCCTTGGACTCTTTATCCTTTGTTGAGACCAAGTAAAATATTGAGGAAATTCTTGCACTTGCTTTATTTGATTTAGTCTATGTAGACATGTACTGAAATGAATACTTTTGAAGGGTTGTTTTGTTTTATTCTTAATTGAAAATGGTAAATGAAGTATTTACCATCCAGAAAATGAGCAATAAGATACTTTGAATGAACATATAATTCATGAAAATTCTTCCTTTTAAAGCCAGAGTAGTGTTAACTCATTCAAGAACAGAGACAAATTATTCTGCTCTTAAAGATTAAAAAAATGAGAATTCTATTAGCTTCTATGCCCATGTCTTAATAACCACCAGTTCAATAAATGCTTTTTAATGGTTACCCTGAATCCCTCCTTCTATCATGTAATGTATTTTCTTTTAATTTCATGTAATAGCAGTTCATTAAATCAATAGAATTTCCAAGGTGATTTTTTTTTTGTTTTGTTTTGTTTTGTTTATTTTTACCCTTAATTTTTTCCTTGGTTTATATTAGACAAAGGAAAAAATATATTCATTGAATGTAACAAAAAGTAATACTATTATCCATGGTCTGGCAGCACTGTTCTGAATATCTTTATTCTGGTTAATGTAACAATCAGGACAATTGTGAAGACACTGCAGCATGAAGTGCGGCTTCTCCTTCCTAGGATGTAGTTTTTTTTTTTTTTTTTTTTTTTTTTTTTTTTATTTCCTCATAATTTCCTCAGTCTTCTCATTTCACTCTCTACAGATAAATTCTGATTTTTATTATATCACAGAACATCAGTGTTAGAAATAACCTTAGAAAACATCTCTTTCTTTCTCAACCAAACTCCTGAAAATAAAAAAAAGGGGGGGGGAGGGCGGGGAACTATATGCACTCATTGTCTTCACTTCTCTTTCTGATATTCTCTTTTAAAATAGTCTGTAATTTTGCTTCCAAACTCATTTTTCAACTGCAATAACTTTCCAAATTTGCCAATCCTTTCCAAAAGGTAAAATCAAGTAACATTTTATCAGTTCATATTTTCCTCAATTTCTTAGGAGAATTTATTAATGTTAACCACCTTATTCTCAGTAATCTCATTTCTTGAAATTTAATGATCCTGAATTCCTTTGAATTAACACATCATTCTTGTCATCACACTGCTTCTCATTCTTGTTTAATTAATTTTCATCCAAGTCACTCTTATTCTAAGTGTGCCAAGAAACTCTGTCATGCCATCCCTTGTTTTTTCTATCTATATTTTCACAAAATTGAACTCATATTCTACCTCTTCTGGATTTGATTATTACCTTCTGTAACTGATTTCATGCATTTCTACATGTGTGCATATATATATTTGGATATTTTACTATACTGTATGCATGTATATGCATGCACATACAAGCAATTTATATAATTCTAGTCTCTTCTCAGTCTTCTATGATCAAATGCCTGTAGGCTTGCATTTCAAACTGGATTTATTTTATATTTATCTCAAACTCATCATACTGAAAATAAAAAGAAAAGAACATATGTTTTCACAAAAATAATCCTTCTGAACATTCCTATGTTTTTCAAGAATACCATCAATTTTTCTGTGACCTAGATTTGTAAACTCAATATAATTCTTTAAAAAATCATTCTTACTCCATATTTCCACTTAAATTCTAAATGTTGTCACTTCCCTTATCACAATATTTCTTGCATCTATCCCACCTTGCCAATCACAATCAATATTCTGGTTAAGAACTTCATTATTTCTCTTTTGGATCATTATTATGTATTCATGGGCACAAACCCATCCTCTATCTAGCTACCAAAATTGTGAACATTGTAATAACTATACAAGCATAATAATTGAATCCCTTTATCAATGATTTCAATAGAACCACATGTTTATGGAATAAAATATGAATTACTTTGGACTTTTTAAAACATGTACTAAATATGGTTTCATATTTTCTAACCTAATAGTATTCTCTTTTTTCAGATTAGCTGTAAAGACAGTCATCAACATTATTTTTTATGATTGTGATTTCCAATTATTGTTCTCCCTTCCATTTTATATGCAAAGCAATCTAATATAGGTTAGGCATGTACAATCATATTAAACATATTTTTCATTGTTGTTATTTATACTTTGTTCTCAAAAGTAGTGCCATAACATCAGGGAGGTGATTCCATTTCATAAAAGTGAATTGGATTTGAATGAGACAAGGTCACCTGACTCATGTTTCCCTTCAGAGTCATCTGGGCTCAATGGAAAGATATGAAATCAAGATGACTGGACATGGCCCTAGATGAAATTTTGAAGATTTGACTGTGTTAAGCCATGGTCTTCAATAGGTCCCAGTTCGAATTGAAGCAAAGAATCTCCTCTTTCACCTCTTCCAAAAAAAATCTAAGTAAATAATAAATGAATAATGAATACATGGATGAATTTGGGAGGGGAAGACCCTTAGGGCTTCTAGCCAAAGCAGAAATGAGTTCTATTTACATTAAATTTGAATCAATCAGAGTCCATACAATGACCAATGGGGCTTAGCCTAGGATCTATTAGTGGCCACTGAAAAACTCATTGATTTTGATTTAAAGCATACAACAGGAGGAGGTTTTCTACCTGGGAGAACTTTTAGTTTACAAACTATAGTTATCACTCTGAAAGTGATTAATTAGACCATTGCTTTATCTCTAAAACCTGCCTCTGCTTTGTGCAGCACCAGTTATACACAATTTGGAGACCAAGATCCTAAAATTTTGTTAACAATTTCTTCATGCTACTCACTTAACTTCTTTTTGAATGAATGATCTAGATGCTATGCCCTTAGTGAATATAAGTTTAGTATTGGTATTACCTCATTGTCTATGATACCCTTAAGCAAGATATAATGTCCTTCCCTATCTCTTCTAATTATAACCATTTTTTTTTTTTTGCTTTTGCTTGATCTAAGATCAGGATAGGTACTCCTGCAATTTTTTTAGGTCAACTAAAGTGCAATATTTTTTTCTCCAGCCTCTTACCTTTATTCTGTATATATCCCTCTGCTTCAAATGTATTTCTTATAAAACTACATATTGTATGATTCTGTCTTTTAATCCACTCTACTATCTGCTTCTGTTTTATGGGAGAGTTTGTACCATTCACATTCACAATTATGATTAGTAGCTCTGTATTTCCCTCTCTCCTATTTTCCTTCACTTAAATGTTTCTCTCTCCATTCAGCCTTTCCCTCCTTGTCAATGTTTTGCTTCTGACACTCACTTCTCTCAATTTGCTCTACATTCTATCCCTGGCTTTCTGCCCTTCCATCTATCAGTCTTCTCTCTTTCCTTTTTCCTCTTCCTTCTACTTTTCTATAGAAGAGTAACTTCTATATGTAATGAGCTTTATATGTTATTCCCTTTTTGAGCCAAATACAATGAAGTTACAGTTCAAACAATATGTAACCCCCTCCCTTCTCTCTATTGTAATAGGTGTTTTATGTGTCATCATGTAATGTAATTTGTCACATTTTACCTCCCTTTTCCTTTTCCCAACCATTAATTTCCTTTTTTAATGTCATTCCATTAAATTCAAATTTTGCCTACATTCTCTTGTCATCCCATTAAATTCAAATTTTGCCTACATTCTCTAAGTATAGCTCTTCTAACTGCCCTAACAAACATACAGTTCTCTACAGTTACAATTAACATATTTCCATATAGAGATGTAAACAGTTTAACGTGTTTACTATTTATGTTTTTATTCTTCTCTTGAGTTTTGTTTTTGAAGATTTAGTTTTCTACTCAGTTCTGGCCTTTTCACCAGAAATGACTGAAAATCACCTATTTTATTGAATGGCCATCTTTCCTCCTAAAATATTTCAGCTTCATTTTTTTTAATCATAATTTTCAGTTAGTCTTACAATTATTAAATTTATGGATTTATTTCTCAGGAAAAAAAGAAAAATGTGTTTTCTTATTTTTTATTTTAAAAAATGTTTACCTGATTCTTGATGTCTCATAAAGTAACTCGTTTATCTAATGCAATTCTAAATTTAATGAATTATTTTCTTTTGTTAACTTTTTTGCCTCCTTTTCCATTTGTCCAATCTTACTTTTTTGTTGTTGTTTTGTTTTGTTTAGTCAATGTTTGTGCTTCCTTTTTCAAATTGTTGATTTTTTTTCATAATTCTCCTGCATAGTTCTAATTTCTTTCCTCAATTGTTCTTCTCTCTTATTTGATTTAAAAAAAATTCTTTTTGAACTGTTAAAGAGAACTTTTTGAGCTTGAAAGCAATTCATATTCATCTTTGAGACTTTATAGGTAGATACATGTAAAAAAAATGGCAATTGCTGTCCTTATCTGAGTTTATATTCTGATTGTCCCTATATCCATAGTAGCTTTCTATGATCAGGCCAATTTTTTTTTTCCTTTTTTGTTCATTTTTTTAAAGTTGAGCTTTGCTCCTAAGATCCAGGGGAAATTTCCCCAAGTTTCTTTTGCAAGGGAACAGGAGCCATTCACTGCCTCTCTGTGCTTCAGCGGACAGTGCTGACAGTTTTCCATTGTGCAGGTTTGCCCTGGCCTAATCCCACCTGTTGTGATGGGGTTTGAGCTAATAATTTGTCTTTTCTGCTTGGGTTAGAGGTCTCACAGAATATAGATAGCATTGATTTCTTCTTTTAAAAACCACCCATTTTATATCCTTGGATTACTTATCAAGGGGAAAATGAGACATATTTTTATTAACTTGATTTTCTATATATTTAAGAACTTGAGATTTATCAGAGAAACTAGCTACAAACATTTTAATATTACATTATTATGTAATATTACTTACTTTTATCAAAAATATTACTTTTATCAAAATAAACTTTCCTTGATTATTTCTTTTAATTGTCTACTTTGACTTTATCCTTGTCTGAGATCACAATAATTGACTCTCATTTTTTTTTTTCTTTAGGTGAAGCATATTACATTCCTGCATATCTTTATTTTAAATTTGTATGTGTCTATTACTCAAAAGTGTCCTTTATAAATAATCGGTTACTGAATTATAGATTTTTTTGTTTTATTTTGTTTTGGCTTGGTTTGGTTTGGTTTTGGTTTTGGTTTCTTTTTTGTTTTTGTTTTTGTTTTTGCTGAGGCAATTGGGATTCAGTGACTTGCCCAAGGTCACACAGCTGGGAAGTATTGTCTGAGGCCAGATTGAAACTCAGATCCTCCTGACTTCTGAACTATAGTTTCTAATACATTTTATTATGTGCTTTATAAGAGAATTTATGACGTTCAAATTAAGAGATATATCTATTGATTTTATTTCCCTGCATCTCTTTTTGTTTATTTTTTCTCTTTTTCTTGTGCCCTTCCTCAAAAATCATTGTTGTTTCTAAATACTGCCTTTCTTAACCTGCCATTCCTTTTATTATCTCCTCCATTTTTATTTTCCCTTTTCCACCCTGTTTTCCTAAAGGGTAATAGATTTCAATATGCAACTGAAAGTGTGTATTTGTGTATGTGTGATATACTTTTTTCTGCATAATATTGCTTTAAAATGTCAAAAAAATGTGTTTTTTTTTTCACATAGACTATATCTCCCATATATGATATATTTGTAAAGTCCCTAGCAAGCTTTGAATTAGCATACAAATAAATTAAAATAAAGTGAAGTTATAAGGCTCAAAGTAAAACAAAACAAAACAAATACTTGATTTTGCTTTCATTTGGTTTGTTTTATTTGGTTTGGTTATATCATACTATTAACCCTTACTGAGATTGAAATACATTAAAATTGATATTATATGAATTTTTAATAGATTTGTGTCATTCTAAATCTGTCAATCTAAAATTTAACCAATCTAAATAAAAGAAAATGTCTTTACATTTGGCTCTATTATATTAAATCTTATTGAATTTGACCTGTATGAGTATGTGTTTTAACATATGCATATATGTTTATATCTTCTCAGTATGTTATGTTTTCTTTTCAGATTTGTGGCAACTGCAAATTTTGTTATTAGTGCAAGTGAGCATTTATCTAAAGCATTGATGAAAATATTGACTAGGATAGGGTTAAAAATTATAGTTTCTTACGCTTTTTTTTTAGATTGTTATTATTGTTTTGGCTTTTTTTTTAGATTGTTATTATTGTTTATATTATTCCTTTAATTCAGAAATTTATCCAGTTCCAAATTTTCATTCTTATAATACAACAAAAATTCATATCTAAAGATAATTGAGAAAAATTTAGTCAAAAAATTAGTCAAATTTGTTGAATTCCAGATATTCTATACTAAGTCCTCATTACTCCATTAATTTACTTGTCTAGAAGTCGATATTAATAAAAAGAAAATTCATGCAGTCTGGAAAGACATTCTATATAGATCAGTGTGATACAACTTCTTTGCAGCTCATTCAGGCATGTAGTAAAATTAATTCAGTGAGGGCATTGGCTCACTTGTCTTGGGTATCAATATAAATTCATTAAAAAAAAAAAAACTATTTGGTTCACTACATACTACCGTGTTTCCCTGGTAATAAGCCCTATCCCGAAAATAAGCCCTATTGAGATTGCTACTGTAGTGAAGGTGATCCCCTGCACTACACGTTACATTACTGTATCCTCTGTATGCACCGTCCCCCCCTCCCCACCCCCGTGTGAAATGCATGCCGCACTCCGAGCTGCATGAGCTGCAGCAATAAGCGCATCATCCTGTTTTTCCCCAGTGATTTGCTTGCTGGTGCCATTGAGAGCAGTGCCGTGGAGGAGAGACATGATCATTATTGAATAAAGGTAATTTTTTTGTGTTCACATTTACCTGTTTATTAAAATTGCTGTCAATGTCCATTAAAATAAGCCCTCCCCTGATAATAAGCCCTCTGGTGTTTTTCTGTCCAAAAAAAATAATAAGACAGTGTCTTATTATCAGGGAAACACGGTATGTCAATGCATAGAATTATATAATAATAGCTCAAGGTGTAACATTTTTGATCTGCCAGGCATTGTACTTAGCACTTTGTAATTTTTATATCAATCAATTAAACATGCTAATATTATCCCCATTTTACAGATTAGAAAACTGGGGCAATTATAGATTAAATGAATTGCCCAAGCTAACATAATAAGTGTGCAAAGCTGCATTTAAATTAAGATAGAAAATTAAAATAAATTGAAAACATTTTACAAAATTCATATATTTAAGGCACATATTAATTTGCTACTAATGTATTATCACCTAATTTAAGAGTAAAAACCAAAGTATAATTAGTTTAATAAAATGTATGTGTCAATCACAAATGTGGAATTAACATGTTTGGTTCTATCATTTGCAGACTAAACACTTAATTACCACAGCAAATTTAGCTATGGTGTCCAACATAAGTTTCACATCTAAAAACACATCTAAATTAAATATTCTGTTTCCAGTCATTCCTTTTACTCTCTTACATACTAATATGAAGGGATCATATCCCTGCCAAATTCCTCATCATTCTTCTATAATAAGTTCTTTTTGGTATATCAGAATGAATTTCACACAAAATTATGAATACCACCAAAAAATGGAAAATACTCTTATCTGCATTGAGATTATAGCAGCTCTTTCTCTGGAAGTGAAAATACCTTTTCTTCATAAGTTCCACATAATTGTCTCAGGTCACTTTATATCATTTTATTATTTTTAAATTGAGGAATGACTTATATTCTTATAAATTTAAGCTCTCTGTTTATATTTGAGAAATGAGTGCTTTGTAAGAGAAATTTGGTAGGGATAAAAAATGCCAGCTTTCTGTTTTCCTTCTAATCTTATTTGCATAGATTTTCTTTTGGCAAAAACTTTTTTTTTTAATTTTTGTTACTTGGAAGATGGCAGAGAGGAGGCACACAGCTGTGTAAGCTCCATGCTTTCTGTCACTATCCATTTCATTACAAGCCTCTGAATTAATGCTTGACTGAAAAAAAAAAAAAAAACCCACAAATAGTTACCAAGAGAAGCCATCCTTGAGATTCGCCAAGAAAGGTCTGTCATTACTAGAGGGCTGGGACGGTTTTAGATTGGGCACAGGCGGTGGGCAGCGGCAGTGAGAGCACGGGAGCAGACTGGAGAGGGGGTGGGGAGTGATCGCAAACGTCTCTGCAGGGAGAGCTTCGCTAGAGGTTTGGATACTTTGCTCCGGCAGCAAGTCAGCAGCCCAGCAGAGAAGCTAAAAACACCAGGGTTGAAGAATACAACCCCAAACAGCTGGAGTCTTTTGGGACCTGGCCGCCCCCTCCCCCCCCCCCCCCACAGTGACTCAGCACGCTCTGGGATCTCAGAGCGCAGGCGCAGGACAGTCCTGCTAGTGCCTCACTGCTGCCCCACCCCTTCCCACAGTCTGTAGAGGAAGCTCAGTAACACCACCCAGCCCCTCCCCCAAAGAAAGACTCCAATTTTTTCTGTTTTTCTTTGCTAGTTTGTCTTTGATTATTAGACAGAATGAGCAAGAAACTGAAGAGGACTTTAACCCTTGACAGCTTCTATACAGATAGAGAGCAGATTCTAAATCCTGAGGAGACTAAAAACAGACAGTCTCCAGGTGAATCCCCAAAGGAGGAGATCATCTGTTCCTCAGCACAGATGAACCTCATAGAAGTAATTAAAAAGGCTCTCACAAGGGAGCTAGAAGAAAAATGGGAAAAGGAGAGGGAGGCTTGGCAAAAGAGCCTGGAGAAGTCAGTTAAAGAGAGAGTGGATAAAGAAGTAAAATCCTTGAAAAATAGGATTGGTGAACTGGAAAACAAAATTGGCCAAATGGAAAAAAATTCCACAGAACAAAAGAACTCAATGGGGCAATTAGAAAAAGATTTTAAAAAAGTGAGTGAAGAAAATACTTCACTGAAAATCAGAATTGAACAATTGGAATTGAATGACTCGAGGAGACAAGAAGAATCAGTCAAGCAAATCCAAAAAAATCAAACAATGGAAAAGAATTTAAAATACCTTCTGGGGAAGACTACAGACCTGGAAAACAGATCCAGGAGAGACAATCTGAGAATCATTGGACTCCCAGAAAAACTATTTTCCAGGAAATTATCAAAGAGAACTGCCCAGAAGTCATAGGAACAGAGGAAAAAATAAACATTGAAAGGATTCATCGATCACCCACTGAAAGTGATCCTAAAATCAAAACACCAAGGAATATAGTGGCCAAATGCCAGAACCCTCAGACGAAGGAAAAATATTGCAAGTGACTAGAAAAACCCAATTCAATTATCAAGGAGCCACAATAAGGATCACCCAGGATCTGGCAGAATCCACATTAAAGGATCGAAGGGCCTGGAATATGATATTCCAAAAGGCTAAGGAACTTGGTATGCAACCAAAAATAACTTACCCAGCTAGAATGAGCATCTGTTTTTCCAGGGAAGAAGATGGACATTCAATGAAGTAAGCGAATTTCACTTATTTTTGATGAAAAAGCCAGAACTTAACAAAAAGTTTGATCTACAAATATAGAACTCAAGAGAAATCTAAAAATGTAAAGATTAATCTCGGGAACTATATTTTGGCTATAAAGATGTATAAAGAATACATGTATACCTTGTTCTAGAAACTGATGTGGAAAGGACATTGTACCAGAAAAAGGGTAAAGTGGGGGTAGTACATCTCATGAAGAGGCATATGAAACCTATTATATCTGAGAGAAAGAATGGAGGGGGATCTTAAGACATATTCAATCTATGGTGAAACTTCTCCCACCTCATTGAAAAGTGAGAAGGGAAAAGTGAAAAGGGAAGGAATAAGCTAAGCGGAAGGGAATACGGAAACTGGGAGGGAAAGGGGTAAGATAAGGGGAGGAACTCTAAGGTGGGGGGAGGGATACTAAAAAGGGAAGGCTGTGAGAAGCAAGTGGTGCTCACAAGCTTAATACTGGGAAGGGGGGTAAAGGGGAAAGAAGGGAGAAAAGCATAAACCGGGGTTAACAAGATGGCAAGTAATACAGAATTGGTCATTCTAACCATAAATGTGAATGGGATAAACTCCCCCATAAAAAGGAAGCGGTTAGCAGAATGGATTAAAAGCCAGAATCCTACAATATGTTGTTTACAGGAAACACACCTGAAGTGGGAAGATACATGCAGGTTAAAGGTAAAAGGTTGGAGCAAAATCTACTACGCTTCAGGTGAAGTCAAAAAAGCAGGGGTAGCCATCCTGATCTCAGATCAAGCTAAAGCAAAAATTGATCTAATTAAAAGAGATAAGGAAGGGCACTATATCTTGCTAAAGGGTAGCATGGATAATGAAGCACTATCTATATTAAACATATATGCACCAAGTGGGGTAGCATCTAAATTATTAAAAGAGAAATTAAGAGAGCTGCAAGAAGAAATAGACAGTTAAACTATAATAGTGGGAGATCTTAACCTTGCACTCTCAGAATTAGATAAATCAAACCACAAAATAAATAAGAAAGAAGTCAAAGAGGTAAATAGAATACTAGAAAAGTTAGATATGATAGATCTCTGGAGAAAATGTAATGGAGACAGAAAGGAATACACTTTCTTTTCAGCAGTTCATGGAACCTATACAAAAATTGATCATATATTAGGACATAAAAACCTCAAACTCAAATGCAGTAAGGCAGAAATAGTAAATGCATCCTTCTCAGACCACGATGCAATGAAAATTACATTCAACAAAAAGCCAGGGGGAAGTAGACCAAAAAATAATTGGAAACTAAATAATCTCATACTAAAGAATGATTGGGTGAAACAGCAAATCTTAGACATAATTAATAACTTCACTCAAGAAAACGATAACAATGAGACATCACACCAAAATGTATGGGATGCAGCCAAAGCGGTAATAAGGGGAAATTTCATATCTCTAGAGGCCTATTTGTATAAAATAGAGAAAGAGAAGCTAAATGAATTGGGCTTGCAACTAAAAATGCTAGAAAAGGAACAAATTAAAAACCCCCAGTCAAACACTAAACTTGAAATGTTGGAATCCTTACTAACTGCTAAGTAATTAGAGTTGATCTAATCTTACAAGAAGTTGTTTTGGCCAGAACCTGAAACAAGGTACTAAGTAGAACTAATCAAGACAAGGCTTGTGTTCCCACCTTTACTCATTGGACTCCACAAGTATGCTAGCTTCACAAAGTACACTTTCTAACTTCAAGAGAGTTCACACCTCCCTTAAAGTCATTGGGCCAGAGAGCACTATGGGAGAAAACTGATAATCCCATTCTCTCAGAAGAGGCAGATAAAAAGCCAGCGATGAAGGATCTATGGCAGAATACATTTTTTCCTCTTGGCTGGCTGATCGCGCTAGACTCGAGAGAAACGACTCTGCTGCAGAGAACACTTTTGACGGACTTCAGTGGAGCTACGCCAGAAGCCCTCTCTCCGCGGCAAATTGGTGGCTGGGCCCCCCAGAAGGAGATAAGAGAGATCTTCCATCTCTGTTGGAGGCAGAAGAAGGCAGAGGCAGAGGCTGAAGGACAGAACCTTTGGATTTGGAGACATCCGAAGGGCTCTAAGCCTCTAAACCGGCTGTCCTCTGAGAACAAACTCCAACATTTTGAACTCCTAACATTTGGCGCCCAAGCGTGGGAACCAAGGACCCTACTTTCACTGAAGAAGTCTCCAGTGACCAGGAACTGAGTGAGTACAACCTTTTTTGGCTGAAATGGGACAGATCCTAGGTAAAGATTCTCCATCCCCACCCCAACCCCAGACCCACCCAAGAGTGGTGCTATAGAAAGCCTGCTTAAGCTGATAGAAGATCAAGGGCTACTTGTAACTTGGGGACAGACAGCTAGACTTCTGGCTACATTAAAACGCACCTCCCTTGGTTCTTAGAGGAAAAGCAAATCTCTCTAAAAAACTGGGCATTGGTTGGTCAACAGATGTCTGCATATAACAATGAAAACGGTCCTCGTTCAGTTTCCATTGCAGTGTTCTATTTATACAATACAATACAGATGGCCTTAAAATACCAGGATATCCAAAGGGGGAAGCCTGAGATAAAGGAGGAAGACAAAGAACAGATTAATGGCCATATCCCCACAGGGCAGGGAGACTTAAGTGAGGCTCAAGGGTGGGGTGAATCTGAGGCAGCCTCAGCCCCACCTGAGGAGCAGGTAATTGACTCTCCTCCATCAACTCCACCCTCCGGGATGGAGGGAGGAGGGGTAGTGGGGGAAGCAGTGACAGCACCAGCACCTCCCCCCCAGCATCTAGCACCTTCCCCCCAGCATCCAGCACCTCCTCCCCAGCATCCAGCACCTCCCCCCCGGCATCCAGCACCTCCCCCCCAGCATCCAGCTGCTCCTTTGAGTAGATTACAAAAGGGACTAATTAAGGCCAGAGAAGAAGGGAAAAATGTATTAGAATTTCAACACCACATTTTTCCTGTAATTCAACAGTTTAATTCTTCAGGTCAAGAAAGTAGAAGATACTCACCTTTTGATATAGAAATCCTCAAAGACCTGAAAAAAGCTTGCACTCTTTATGGGGCTACATCAGCTTATGTTAAGATGCTATTGCAAAATTTGTCTTTTGAAATCTTGACCCCTAATGACTGGAAATCGATAGCAAAAATATGCCTAGAACCTGGACAGAACTACTTGTGGCTTTCTGAATATAGTGAGCTCTGTAGGATACAAGCCCAACAAAATATTCAAAGTGGAGTTCATACTGCAATCACCTGTGACCTACTAACAGGTACAGGTCCTTATGCAGATGTTGCAGCACAAATTGGTTATTCTGTAGCAGCATATCAGCAAATTGCTAATAATGCTATCAAAGCGTGGGCTTCTCTTCACAATAAAGACGACAAAGGGGGGGCCTTCACAAAAATAACACAAGGGCCAAATGAACCCTTCGCTGACTTTGTGGGACGCTTGCAGACAGCTATCATAAGAACAAATGGAGAAAATGCAATAACAGACATCTTGATAAGGCAACTTGCTAAGGAAAATGCTAATGAGGTTTGCAGAAGAATTATACTAGGACTGTGCAAGGATGCTCCTTTAGAGGAACTCATAAGACGCTGTGCCACAGTGGACACAGGTGCCTTTTATAGCCAGGCTATGATGCAGACTTCCCCAAATCCAAACATGAGAAGACAGAATCCCTCTTGGCAAGGGACTTCCAGAGAGACTCGTAGATGCTTTCAGTGTGGAAAAGTAGGACATCTGAAAGCTCAATGTTGGTATAGAGATAGAATGGGAAGACAAGGTGGGAGAACAAGACCCCAAACCCCATGTCCAAAATGCAACAGAGGCTTCCATTGGGCCTCAGAATGCAGACAGATTCAGGGAAACGGGATGAGGGGCCCAGCCCAGGGCCCAAGGCAAAAAACACTTGGGGCATGATGGCAGCCAATGGTGCACCCAGAGAGTGCCTAGAAGTCCAGTACCCAGACATGACCAATCAACCAGAAAGCCATATGATGGGAGAAGGGGATTACACAGTCAACCAGCCAGGAAGCAACCTGATGGCAGAAGGGAATTACAATTGGGGAGAATAGAGCTGTATGCAGCTGGGACAACTGAGATACCCCCTGGAGAGGTGAAATCTGTTCCTCTCCAGCCTATGGATCCCTTACCTCCAGGCACAGTAGGCTTGACCATTTCACCTTCTTGTATGTACAAAACAGTGTCCATCCACACACTGATGTGGGAAACTGGGGAATGTGTAGATAATATCCCAGTCACTAATACAGGTAGTCAATGTGTGACTTATCACCCAGGAGACGTAGTAGCATCAGGGTTACTCATACAGGATCCTAATAAGCAGCCTCGTGATAGTCACCCAGGTTCTGACTCCAGACCACAAAAACCAGAAATATACTGGACAGCAGCAGTAACGGCTGACCGACCTATGCTCACTATCTATATAAATGGCCTACCATTGGAAGGATTGGTAGACACAGGTGCGGATCGTACAGTTATTAGAGGTGCCAGTTGGCCCAGTCACTGGCCAAAGATTAAAGCAGATACCTATATGTCTGGAGTAGGAGGATCAATAGCAGCTGAAGTTAGTGCTGCCCCTATGAGATGGACTTTTGAAGGCAAAACAGGAGTTTTTACTCCTTTTATAGTTGAAAAAATCCCCATCAATCTGTGGGGAAGAGACGTTTTACAACAATTGGGGTTAAAAATGAGTACTTCGGTTTTTTAAGCAGGGCTGCTGTTGAAGGCCTGCCAACACTTTCACCTATTCCTATCCAATGGAAAACTGATACACCAGTGTGGATAGAACAGTGGCCCTTAAGTAGCGATAAAATGCAGGCCTTATTAGATATAGTACAGGAGCAGCTTGAACAAGGGCATTTACAACCTTCTCTAAGTCCTTGGAATTCACCAGTGTTCGTTGTAAAAAAGAAATCGGGAAAATGGAGGATGCTCACTGATTTAAGAAAAGTGAACGAACAGATGGAAACTATGGGAACTCTTCAGCCTGGACTTCCATCTCCTACTCAGCTTCCTAGAGAATGGCCTCTTTGGGTTATAGACATCAATGATTGTTTCTATTCCATTCCTCTGGATAAGGAGGATATGAAGAGATTTGCCTTTTCGGTGCCCAGTGTCAATTTAGCTGAGCCTTATAAAAGATATGAATGGACGGTTTTGCCACAGGGTATGAAGAACAGCCCCACGTTGGGCGCTAAATGTTAGGAGTTCAAAATGTTGGAGTTTGTTCTCAGAGGACAGCCGGTTTAGAGGCTTAGAGCCCTTTGGATGTCTCCAAATCCAAAGGTTCTGTCCTTCAGCCTCTGCCTCTGCCTTCTTCTGCCTCCAACAGAGATGGAAGATCTCTCTTATCTCCTTCTGGGGGGCCCAGCCACCAATTTGCCACGGAGAGAGGGCTTCTGGCGTAGCTCCACTGAAGTCCGTCAAAAGTGTTCTCTGCAGCAGAGTCGTTTCTCTCGAGTCTAGTGCGATCAGCCAGCCAAGAGGAAAAAATGTATTCTGCCATAGATCCTTCATCGCTGGCTTTTTATCTGCCTCTTCTGAGAGAATGGGATTATGGGTTTTCTCCCATAGTGCTCTCTGGCCCAATGACTTTAAGGGAGGTGTGAACTCTCTTGAAGTTAGAAAGTGTACTTTGTGAAGCTAGCATACTTGTGGAGTCCAATGAGTAAAGGTGGGAACACAAGCCTTGTCTTGATTAGTTCTACTTAGTACCTTGTTTCAGGTTCTGGCCAAAACAACTTCTTGTAAGATTAGATCAACTCTAATTACTTAGCAGTTAGTAAGGATTCCAACATTGAAATTCTAAAAATAAAAGGAGAGATCAATAAAATTGAAAGTAAAAAAACTATTGAATTAATTAATAAAACTAAGAGTTGGTTCTATGAAAAAACCAACAAAATAGACAAATCCTTAGTAAATCTGATTAAAAAAAGGAAAGAGGAAAATCAAATTGTTCGTCTTAAAAATGAAAAGGGAGAACTTGCCACTAATGAAGAGGAAATTAGAACAATAATTAGGAGTTACTTTGCCCAACTTTATGCCAATAAATTCGACAACTTAAATGAAATAGAAAAATACCTCCAAAAATATAGCTTGCACAAACTAACAGAGGAAGAAGTAAATATCCTAAACAGTCCCATCTCAGAAAAAGAAATAGAACAAACTATCAATCAACTCCCTAAGAAAAAATCCCCAGGACCAGATGGATTCACATGTGAATTCTACCAAACATTTAAAGAACAATTAACTCCAATGCTAAATAAACTATTTGAAAAAATAGGGATTGAAGGAGTCTTACCAAACTCCTTTTATGACACAGACATGGCACTGATACCTAAACCAGGTAGGCTTAAAACAGAGAAAGAAAATTATAGACCAATCTCCCTAATGAATATTGATGCTAAAATCTTAAATAAAATATTAGCAAAAAGATTACAGAAAATCATCCCCAGGATAATACACTATGACCAAGTAGGATTTATACCAGGAATGCAGGGCTGGTTCAATATTAGGAAAACTATTAGCATAATTGACTATATCAATAACCAAACAAACAAAAACCATATGATCATCTCAATAGATGCAGAAAAAGCATTTGATAAAATGCAACAGCCATTCCTAATAAAAACACTTGAGAGCATAGGAATAAGTGGTCTTTTCCTTAAAATAGTCAGGAGCATATATTTAAAACCATCAGTAAGCATCATATGCAATGGGGAAAAACTGGAACCTTTCCCAGTAAGATCTGGAGTCAAGCAAGGTTGCCCACTATCACCATTAGTATTTAATATCGTATTAGAAATACTAGCGTTGGCAATAAAAGTCGAGAAAGATATTAAAGGAATTAGAGTAGGCAATGAAGAAACCAAACTATCACTCTTTGCAGATGATATGATGGTATACCTAGAGAACCCCAGAGATTCTACTAAAAAGCTATTAGAAATAATTCATAATTTTAGCAAAGTAGCTGGCTACAAAATAAATCCCCATAAATCCTCAGCATTTTTATACATCACCAACAAAACCCAACAACAAGAGATACAAAGAGAAATTCCATTCAGAATAACTGTTGATACCATAAAATATTTGGGAATCTATCTACCAAAGGATAGTCAGGAATTATATGAGCAAAATTATAAAAAAATCTCCACACAAATAAAGTCAGACTTAAATAATTGGAAAAATATTAAGTGCTCTTGGATAGGCCGAGCGAACATAATAAAGATGACAATACTCCCTTAACTAATCTATTTATTTAGTGCTATACTAATCAGACTTCCAAGAAAATATTTTAATGATCTAGAAAAAATAACAACAAAATTCATATGGAACAATAAAAAGTCGAGAATCTCAAGGGAATTAATGAAAAAAAAAATCAAATGAAGGTGGCCTAGCTGTACCTGATCTAAAATTATATTATAAAGCAGCAGTCACCAAAACCATTTGGTATTGGCTAAGAAATAGATTAGTGGATCAGTGGAAAAGGTTAGGTTCACAAGACAGAATAGTCAACTATAGCAATCTAGTGTTTGACAAACCCAAAGCCCCTAACTTCTGGGATAAGAATTCATTATTTGATAAAAACTGCTGGGATGATTGGAAATTAGTATGGCAGAAAATAGGCATGGACCCACACTTAACACCATATACCAAGATAAGATCAAAATGGGTCCACGACCTAGGCATAAAGAACGAGATTATAAATAAATTAGAGGAACACAGGATGGTTTATCTCTCAGACTTGTGGAGGAGAAAGAAATTTGTGACCAAAGATGAACTAGAGACCATTACTGATCACAAAATAGAAAAATTTGATTACTTCAAATTAAAAAGCCTTTGTACAAACAAAACTAATGCAAACAAGATTAGAAGGGAAGCAACAAACTGGGAAAACATCTTCACAGTTAAAGGTTCTGATAAAGGCCTCATTTCCAAAATATATAGAGAACTGCCTCAAATTTATAAGAAATCAAGCCATTCTCCAATTGATAAATGGTCAAAGGATATGAACAGACAATTTTCAGAGGATGAAATTGAAACTATTACCACTCATATGAAAGTGTTCCAAATCATTATTGATCAGAGAAATGCAAATTAAGACAACTCTGAGATACCACTACACACCTGTCAGATTGCTAAGATGACAGGAAAAAATAATGATGAATGTTGGAGGGGATGCGGGAAAACTGGGACACTGATGCATTCTTGGTGGAGTTGTGAACGAATCCAACCATTCTGGAGAGCAATCTGGAATTATGCCCAAGAAATTATCAAACTGTGCATACCCTATGATCCAGCAGTGCTACTACTGGGTTTATACCCCAAAGAGATACTAAAGAAGGGAAAGGGACCTGGATGTGCCAAAATCTTTGTGGGAGCCCTGTTTGTAGTGGCTAGAAACTGCAAAATGAATGGATACCCATCAATTGGAGAATGGCTGGGTAAATTGTGGTATATGAATGTTATGGAATATTATTGTTCTGTAAGGAACAACCAGCAGGATGAATACAGAGAGGACTGGCGAGACTTACATGAACTGATGCTAAGTGAAATGAGCAGAACCAGGAGATCATTATACACTTCGACAACGATATTGTATGAGGACATATTTTGATGGAAGTGAATTTCTTTGACAAAGAGACCTGAGTTTCAATGGATAAATGATGGACAGAAGCAGCTACACCCAAAGAGAGAACACTGGGAAACAAATGTGAACTATCTGCATTTTTGGTTTTTTTTCCCGGGTTATTTATACCTTCTGAATCCAATTCTCCCTGTGCAACAAGAGAACTGTTCAGTTCTGCAAACATATATTGTATCTAGGATATACTGCAACATATCCAACATATATAGGACTGCTTGCCATCTAGGGGAGGGGGTGGAGGGAGGGAGGGGAAAAATCAGAACAGAAATGAGTGCAAGGGATAATGTTGTAAAAAAAATTACCCTGGCATGGATTCTGTCAATATAAAGTAATTATTAAATAAAAATTAAAAAAAAAATTTGTTACTTGAAAATTTACTTTAATTGGGAATTTATTTCCCTTGAATTAATGTTACTTGAATTAATTGTTCTATAAATGTTTGTTTGAATTCACTTTTGAATCCATCTGATCCTGTGCATCTTTTCCTTAAGGAATTCATTAATGGCTTGTCCAGTTCTTTTAAGATGAGGGTATTCCTCTTCTACTAATTTAGGATTCATACACACATACACACATGTATGTATATGTGTATTTATGTAAATACAGACATATTTTGTAGATATGTGCACATACATATATATTTGTGTACATATGAATACACATACATGCATGTATGTTTGTATACACACAAAAACACACAAGTATGTGCATGCATATATTTTCCCTCGAGTACTGTTTTAGCTGCATCTCATAAATTTTGGTATGGTGTCTCATTGATGTCATTCTCTTTAATAAAGTTATTGATTGCTTCTAATATTCATTATTTTACCCACTCAGTCATTGGGATCAGATTATTTAGTTGCTGGCTAACATTTAATCTATCTTTCCATAGATCCTTGTTGAATATATAAATTCATTTGATATCTCTGCTTTTCTGCATTTGATTATGAGATTTTCATATGTGAATATATAGCCAACTTTAATGTGTCAGAAACTACTGAGAAAATATATATTTTCTTCAGTTCTTATTCATATTTTTCAAAGGTCTAAAATATCTAACTTTTCTAAAAATCTCTTCATTTCCTTAAGTACTTTTAAGTACTTTATTTATTTATTTTTCTTAGATTTCATGTACTTCTTAGGGGTGCAGGAAGTTGATGTTCTTAACTAGTAACCATTTATTTCAGCCTATATTTTACTTATCCATTTTAAAATTTAGATGTTTTTTAAATCAGGAGAGAGAACTATGGAGACTGAATGTGTATCAAAGCATAATATTTTTGCCATTATTTGGAACATATTACAGAATCTGGTAATTCATTCACTCTGCTATCTGCTATCTGCTTCTCTTTTATAGACAAGTTCATCCAATTCATATTCCCTGTCATTATTATAAATTCTATTTTCCTCCATTCACTTAATCCCCTTTTTACCATTTCCTTTTCTCTTTGCACACTGTGTTTCCTTATCAGTGTTTCATTTCTTAGTACTCCCTTTACAAATACAGTTTTGTTTCTTTCTTCTCCTTTTTTGGGGGGGTTGGGGATGGTTCCCAGCCCTCTTAATTTTTACAGAGAAAATAGATTTATAAATATTCTCTCTTTAAGTTAATTGACATGAAAATCATTTTTCAGCATTGCCTGTCACTTCCACTTCCATCTTTCCCCCCACTGTATTATGTCTTTTGTATTTTTTCAAGTGACATTACTAATCCCATTCTACCTCTCCCTTCCTTCTTTGCTCAGTGAAATCCTCTTTTTCTTCTTTTTCTTATATCACTACATTATAGTTTATCCCAAGGCACCTTTTCTATATATCCTTTTAACTGCCCAAATAATGATAAAGATCTTAAGCATTACAAGTATAATCTTCCCATGTTTAAGCTTATTGAATTTTGTTTACTTTTTTCAGTTTCTTAAATCATATTTGAATATTAAATTTTCTTCTCCCAAAAGAGATTTTTAAAAAGAGCCATTATATACAAAAATATTTATAGCAGCTCTCTTCTCAGGGCAAAAATTTGAAAACTGAAGAGATGTCCATCACTTGAGGAATGACTGAATAAATTGAGATATGTGATTATATTGGAATATTATTGTTTTGTGGAAAATGATGAGTAGGATTCTCTCAGAAAAACCTGAAAAATTCTTCATGAATTCAAGCAAAGTGAAACATATTGTGTACAAAGTAATAGCAATAAATTGCCCTCTTGTGAGGGGAGAGAGAAAAAATTATAACACAAAGTTCTTCATAGATGATAGTTGAAAACAATCTTACGTGTAGTTGGGAAAATAATATACTACCTTAAAAGAACAAATTTAATTTTCTGTTCAACTCTTGTGTTTTCATGTAGAATTTTTGAGGAGCAGCTAGATGGTGCAGGGTGCAGGACAGCTTTGAAGTCAGGAAAGCATGAGTTCAAATCTGACTTCAGCTACTTAGTGCTTCCTCGCTGTGTGAACATTGGCCCGAATTGCCTTTGGGGAAAAAAAAAAGTTTGAAATTTCTGTTTCACTGAATTTTCATTTTATCTAATAAAAATTATACTCAGTTTTCCTGGGTAAGATTTGTGGTCATAATCCTAGCTCTTTTCCCTTTCAAAATATCGTATTCTAAACCCTTTCATCCTTTAATATAGAAACTGCTAAATCCTGCCCAATCCTATGGCTCCACATCATTTGATTTTTTTTTTCTTTTAGTATATATTTTTTGCTTTTAGTATTTTGTTCTTGACCTGGGAGCAGGACAAACTATATGCTAATTTTCACATTTCCCCACAATTTTCATTACAATTTTATTTGAAAGGAAAAAAGGAATGCCATGTTAACTGAATGTGCATTTTATGAAAAAATAGCATTAGGCAACAATGTATTTTAAAACTGTCATAATTATTTCATAGAAGGACATCCTGTCATTTCAATAATTGCTATCCTAAATTTGATCTTAGGTCTTTATAGGAACCATTCTTGATGGCTAAAATGATCATAAGGTAAACAATTTTGCCCACCAAAAAAGGAGGTGAAAAATCTCATAAGCACCTGTGAGCATGCCATTGTTCATGCCATAATTCCATTCTACTCTCATTTAACTGTGTCTATCACAATGTTCTTCTTACTCAATTCATTTCTGCTATTTCTAAAGGAATGGTATAGGTAAAATAAAGAAAACAAAATCTAGCTGTGTCTGAAAGCATTTGCAGAGTTCAGAATCTCATACCTTGTTCTTAAGTAGGTTATTATTTTTCGATTTCTGAGCAGCAGCTTCCAATCTACTCGGAAGTGGAAGTTTGTGCAGTTTAAACTTTCTTGGATTGAAATTAAATATCCTTTCCTCTAGTATTAAAACACACATATGCATACATCAATGCCTTTCACAGAAATAAAATGAGTATTCAACAAACTTTTCTGACCTCTTCACAATTCATAATTTGTTTCATAATTCTATCTTCTTAAGATATATTAGAAAACTTTTTTTTCTGCCTAATGACTGTGTTTCTTTTATTCATTTTAAAGAGAAAGTTCACATTTTGTTCATTGCTCAGCTACCTAAGTTCCCTTTTTGAAGGGCTACATTTACTTTCTGAGCAAATTTTCATGTTAGTTGGGGCTTTCAAATTAAAAAGGATTTCACAGTCATTTTCTATCGCAATTTTATATACTTTTATGAATTTTTTCCCTCCCACATTGATATATAATCTTACAAAATAAAGTATCTGAAATTCCATTGTTAAAGAATATCAGGGCATTTTATTATAATTGGTACTCTGGACAAGAGAACATTAATATTCTAAAAAAATCAGATTAAAGGGGCATTTTCTGATTGTGTATATTATTTCCTTGGGGATATTCAGAAGAGAAAGAAAAAATACGACTAAACAAAAGGAATAAATTGTAATAGTTTTTCTTCTTCTTTTTTTCTTTTTGCACTTAATAGCATTTTGTTTTTTCATATACATATAAAAATATATTTCAACACTCATTTTTGTAAGACTTTGATTTTGAATCTTTTCTCCCTCCTTTTCCCTTCCCCAAGACAGGAGTTGTTTTAGTTTGCATTTCTCTCATCAATAATGATTTGGAACATTTTTTTCACATGCCTATAGATAGCTTTAATGTCTTCACTAAAAACTACCTGTTCATATTTTTTGACCATTTGATCATTTGGGAAATCACATTTATTCCATAAATTTGACTCAGTTTTTTAATATATTTGAGAAAATATGCCTTTATCAGAAACACTGGCTGTAAAATTCATTTCCCACCTTTCTGTTTCCCTTCTACTCTTGTCTACATTGGTTTTGTTTGCAAAAACTTTCAAATTTAGTATAATAATAATATTCTCTCTTTCATATTTGGTCATAAATTCCTCCCTTCTGCAAAGATCCAACTAGTAAAGTATTCCTTGCTCTTCTAATTTGTTTATAGTATAACTCTTTATGTCTAAATTTAGGGTATGAGATGTTGGTCAAAGCCTATTTTCTTCCATATCATTCTATAATTTTTCCAGCAGTTTTTGTCAAATACTGAATTCTTATTCAGAAGCTGGAGTTTTGGTTTTATGAAATAGTAGAGTACTATATTATTGTGCCATGTGTACCAATCCTATTTCACTGATACACCACTCTATGACTTAGAAAGGACCAAATGGTTTTAATGTGTGTTTCTTTCTAATATATATTTTAAAGTAGGTACAGCTAGACCACCTTTATTTACATGGTTTTTAAAATTAATTTTCTTGATTTTTTGATATTTTGTTATTATTTTTCTCACATTAAAAATAACTTTTGGAAGTTTAATAGGTATGGCACTGAATAAGTAGATTAATTTAAGTAGAACTGACAATATTTATTGTATTCATTCATCCTACCCATGACTGATTGACATTTTTCTATTTATTTAGAACTGATTTTATTTCTGTGAAAAGTTTTTTTGTAATTGTTTATATAGTATCTGGGTTTGTCTTGGCAGGTAAACTCCCAAATATTTTATGTTGCTTTCATATATTTTGAATAGAATTTCTCTTTCTATTTCTTGTTGCTGGTTTTTGTTTAGCAATATATAGAGATGTTAATAAGTTTTGTGAATTTATTTTCTAACACACAACTTTCTTGAAATTGTTAATTATTTTGAGTAGTTGATTATCTAGCACTTTCTAAGTATATCATCATATCAAATGGAAGAAATGATAGTTTCCTTTCATTGTTGCCTATATTAATTTCTACAATTTCTTTTTCTTCATTCTAAGGCTAATGGTTCTAGTATAATATTGAATAATAATGGTAATAACAGACGTTCTTGTTTCATCCTTGATCTTCTTGAGAATGCTCTAGCTTATCTTCATTGTATATAATGCTTGCCAATGGTTTGAGATAGATGCTACTTATCATTTTAAGGAAAACTCCATTTATTCCTATCCTCTGTAGTGTTTTTAGTAGGAAAGAATGATGTATTTGTAACAGCTCTGACTGAATACTAGGCCAGTTGAAGAGCAGTTTATCTCAAAAAAAAATTAAATTGATTTATTTGTTTCTTTGAATCTTCTGGTCTTATAAAAATTCTCCTGCTCTGATGCAGGAAGTAAAGTGTTTGGGGAAGCTGTTAAAAGTCTATTTTTTCACCCTGGCTTTGTGCCATATTATCCATTCTCAAAATAGGGTTAAGAAAATTTTATCTAATCTTTAGTGAGAGATCCTACCAATCAATAAGAATAAAATTGCCTTAGAGGCATACTGGCATTATTTCTTAGGGGACAGATATCCACCATTTTGTTAGCTCTCTCTTTACCATAATGGTTATTTCTAGGGTAGAATGATTTTTTTTTTAATTATAGCTTTTTATTGACAGAACATATGCTTAGGTAATTTTTCAACATTGTCCCTTGCAATCACTTCTGTTCCAACTTTATCCTTCCTTTCTTCCATCCCCTCCCCTAGATGGCAGGCAGTCTCATACATATTAAACATATTAAAGTATATCGTAAATACAACATATGTGTACATATTTATACAGTTTTCCAGTTGCACAAGAAAAAATGGATTTAGCAAAGTAAAAATAATCTGGGAAGAAAAATAAAATGCAAACAGTACACATTCACTTCCCACTGTTCTTTCTCTGGGTATAGCTGGTTCTGTTCATCACTAAACAATTGGAACTTAATTGGATTTCTCATTGCCAAAGATATTTACTTCCATCAGAATTGATCCTCATATTGCATTGTTGCTGAAGTGTACAATGATCTTCTGGTTCTACTCATTTCACTTAGCATCAGTTCATGTGAGTCACTCCAAACCTTTCTGTATTGATCCTGTTGGTTATTTCTTTTAGAAGAATAATTCCATAACATTCATATACCATAATTTATTCAGCCATTCTCAAATTGATGGGTATCCCTTCAATTTCTAGTTTCTAGACACTATGAAAAGGGCTGCCACAAACATTCTGGCACATACAGGTCCCTTTCCCTTCTTTAATATCTCTTCAGGATATAAGTAACACTGCTGGATCAAAGAGTATGCACAGTTTGATAATTTTTTGAGTATAGATCCAATTACTCTCCAGAATGGTTGGATACATTTACTGCTCTACCAACACTGCATCAGTGTCCCAATTTTCCTGCATCCACTCCAACATTCCGCATTATCTTTCCCTGTCATGTTAGCCAATCTACTCAGAGTTGTCTTAATTTGCATTTCTCTGATTAATAATGATTTGAAATACTCTTTCATATGAATAGAAATAGTATCAATTTCATCCTCTAAAAATTTTCTGTTCATATTCTTTGACCATTTATTAATTAAAAAATGGCTTGATTTCTTATAAATTAGAGTCAATTCTCTCTATATTTTGGAAATGAGGCTTTAATCAGAACTTTTAACTGTAAAAATGTTTTCCCAATTTATTGCTTCCCTTCTAATCTTGTCTGCATTAGCTTTGTTTGTACAAAAGCTTTTCAATTTGATATAATCAAAATTTTCTATTTTGTGATCAATAATGATCTCTAGTTCTTCTTTGGTCACAAATTCATTTCCCTTCCACAAGTCTGAGAGGTAAACTATCCTATGTTATTCTAATCTAATTAAATCTTGTTCTTTGTGCCTAAAACTTGAAGCCATTTTGATCTTATATTGATGTACGGTATTAGATGTAAATCTATGCCTAATTTCTGTCATATTAATTTCCACTTTTCCCAGCAGTTTTAGTGAAATAGTGAATTCTTATATCAAAAGTCGGGATCTTTGGTTTTGTCAAACATTAGATTGCTGTAGTTATTGACTATTTTGTCCTGTGAACCTAACCTATTCCAGTAATGAACTAGTCTATTTCTTAGCTAATACCAAATGGTTTTGGTGACTGCTGCTTTATAATATAATTTTAGATAAGGTACAACTAGGCCACATTCATTTGAGTTCATTTGTTCATTTCGTTTCCCTTGAAATTCTCGACCTTTTATTCTTCCAGATGAATTTTGATGTTATTTTTTCTAGGTTATTTATTTGCTCAGCCTACCCAAAAGTACTTAATATTTTTTCCAATTGTTTAGATATGACTTTTTGTGTGTAAAGTGTTTTGGAATTTTGCTCAGATAGTTCCTGGCTTTCCTTTAGCAGATAGATTCCCAAATATTTTATACTATTGACAGTTATTTTAAATGGAATTTCTCTTTGTATCTCTTGCTGTTGGATTTTGTTGGTGATGTATAAAAATATTGAGGATTTTTGTGAATTTATTTTTTACCCTGCAACTTTGCTAAAGTTGTGGATTATTTCTAATAGTTTTTTAGTAGAATCTCTGGTGTTCTTTAAGTATACCATCACATCATCTGTAAAGAGTGATCCTTTAGTTTTCTAATTATATACTCTAATTCCTTTAATCTCTTTCTCAACTCTTATTGCTGAAGCTAGCATTTCTAATATAATATTGAATATTAATGGTGATAGTGACCGTTTTAATCCTAATCTTATTGGGAATTGTTCCAGTTTATCCCCATTACATATGATGCTTACTAATGATTTTAAATAGTAGGTCTCCTACTTTCTTTTGAAAACCACAGAAAACCAAGCCTCTGAACAAAATCTGATGGAATGAAAACACTGTCCAATTCAAGATAAGATTGGAAAAATTTTAATAAAAGTCAGTCTCACTGTAATGAAAATGAGCGTGAGCCCAGCTCAGGCAGACTCTGGGCAAAGGTTCTTAATCACAGCAAATCAGCAACTGAGAGTCTTGATCCTAGCTCAGTAGAGAAGCAGATCACTAAGGAAACCATCAGTCCCAGTTCAAAAAGAAAACTCTAAGAAACCAGACTGTTTCTTGGAAAGAACAGGCAAAGCTACCTCTGCAAGCACAAGAATCCCTTGTGCTCAAAGCCAAAGCTCGGAGGTTCACAGGAAGGAACAATGGCCCCTTTACTCAAGGATAAGAGCTCAACCATAAATTTTTTTAAAAAAGAAGAGATACAAAAAGAAAAAGAAAGAAAATGAGGAAGAAATGGAAAAGAATTTTGATCATAGAAAACTATTATGGTGATAGGTAAGACCAAAACCCTAACTCATGCAAGGACAAAATGTCCAAAGAAGAAATCTCAAAGAGTGGTATGAATTGTTCTCAAGACCAAAGATGTTTTTGGAAGTGCTCATAAAAGGCCTTAAAAGGTAAATAAGGGATGTAGAAGGGGAAAAAATGTGAAAAGAAATGAGAGGTATGTAAGAGAGAGTCAACACCTTGGAAAAATAAGAGAAAAACCAATTGAAAAATAGTTTTGTGATAATACTGGATTTTAGTTACAATATTCCTTGGGGTTTTCATTTTGCCATCTTTTTCAGGAGGTGATTGGTGGATTCTTTCAATGATTATTTTATCCTCTAGTTCTAGGACATAAGGACAGTTTTCTTTGATGATTTCTTGAAAGACATTATTTAGCATCTTTTTTCTCCCTAATTTTCAGATAGTCTAATAATTCTGAGATCACCTCTCTCCTATATCTATTTTCCATGTCAGTTGTTTGTCTGGTAAGTTATTTTTCATTTTCTTCTAGTTTTTCATTATTTTGGTTTTGTTTCATTGATTCTTCATTTCTCATTGAGTAATTCATTTTCATTTGTTCAATTCTAATTTTTAGTGAATTATTTTCTTCAATAAGTTTTTGGTCTCCTTTTGCATTTAGCGAATTGTACTTTTAAATGAGTTGGTTTATTCATTGGATTTATTTTTTCATTTCACAAATTCTGTTTTTCAGGGGGTTGTTTTATTTTTCTATTTCATTAAAATTATTTTTCAGGAGTGGTTTTCTTAAGACAATTTCTGTGTTTCCTTTTCCAGAGCTTTTAAGATTCTCTGTGAATTCTTCCAAGAAAGCCTTGTGAGATGAAGAATAATTTATATCAGCCTTTGTGGCTTCATCTGGAGATGTTTTGCTTTTAATGCCCAAGAGTTTGAAGTCTGGTCTTCCCCATTTCCATAAAATCTATCTATAGTCAGAAATCTTTTTTATTTTTTGCTGATGTGAAAGGTTGAGGTATACTCTTATGGCAAATGGGAGATTGTTTCAAGCTTCTTCTTCAGGCAACAGTAGCTTCAAGTGCCCTGTTATTACTGCTCCCAGCTTCCTTCTTGTGTTGGGTAGGAGGGTCCAAGTTCTGTGTTATGGTGGGGTTCAAGGCTCACAATTTCCCTTCTATAGTTGTGTTGAAGTCCCCTAGCTATTCTACTTATTCATTGACTTCTGAACCAGGACACAGTTGTAAATACAGGGTTCTCAACCCTGGGCCTCCAAACACTGTGTGGCACCTGCACTTGGCTGCAACATCCACTCCCATCACCCCTTTATCCCTTCTCTGCCCACCCCCCCTAGAAAGATTGAAACAAACATTTCCTAAAGTTCTTCCAAAATATCTTCTGCTGGAGATTTATTACATTTCAAATATTTGTGGGTTCTGTCATTCCAAACCCATTCAGAGGATTGATCTGAGGAAAATCAGGAAGAGTTTGTACAAAGCCCTTTCTGCCCCACCCCTATAAAATCTTTTTTCATTTGATGATTGTTAGATTTTTTTTTCCTATTTATACTTTCTCTTATTGTTCTAACATTTCAGGACAATTTTTAGAAATCATTTCTGGTATTTTTCATCAAGATTCTTTTTTTTTTTTCCTTTTATTGTAACTTTCAAAAGAACTAATTACTCTCTCTTATATTTTGTCTTCTTGATATGCTCTCCAGATAAGTACTTTATCTTATAACATTTCTCACACTGTCTTATATTTTTCCATTATTTTTTGTTTTCATAACTTTACTAGTTATCCCTCACCCAATTGTAATTAAAAAAAAATGACAAGGCAATCAAGATTAAATAACTTATCCAGGGTTATACAATTAGAACATGTCAGGGATCTGAGCCTAAATTTAAACTCAAGGGTCTCTGATTCCAGAACTGAACCACTGAACCACTTAGTTTTTGTTTTTTTGTTGTTGTCTTTTTTTTTTGGGGGGGGGGGGAGAGGGTTGTTGTTGTTGTTGTTGTTTTGCTTCAGTATTTTGCTCTGAACATGAATTTAGTCTTCTATATTCTCAAAATAACTTTGATTTGTTTGTGTTCTTTATTTTTCCTTTTCCTGTTTATTTTTTATTTATAACAATTTGTTATTTTAATCACTTCTAATCCTGAGGCATGGGAGGATGTTGTCTCTGACTTCAGGTCCCTCTTATTGTTACTTTATTAGCTTTGCGTTGCACCAAGCATTATACTCCCTGTAAGCCACAGCTATGTCTCCCACCTATCCCCCTGTACAATATGCTAGAAATGTTCTTTATCCTTGAGAATCCTTCTATACACTCTCCTATAATGCCTACAACCAGTAGTGTCTCTGTCCCCACTGCTTCTGTACTACCAAAACATGTGCTGTTTCTTTCTCACTCAGGGCCAAATCTCACTGCACAGCTGGAACCTGTCATTCTTTGTTTACAGAAGTTCTCTCAATCTTCCCTAGCTCAAATATTGAATTTACCACATTGTTCAGGAGGTGAAATATTCTGTGGCTGAGGCCAGAGCTAGATTCCAAACCAGATATCTATGAGCTTGATGCTTTCTGTTTCAGTGGAGAGAACCTGGAAGTATTTAGATTTCCTGGGGCCAAACTTCTTTCCTGGGATCTTTCTTCAGATCTTCTCTAGCTGTCCCAGGAGGACCACTCTTTTGTCTTGTTCTTGTTCATTTTTGTTGTTCTGCATTCACCCCGAGGTACTATTTTGTCTTCTATGTGAAAAAATCTAGAGAGCTTGGAATCTATTCCAACATCTTCTGAGAATTTTCTCTCCCACCTCACATATTGTTAATATTATCAGAGTGAATAAGAGAGAGTATAGAGAATTTATGACACTTTGAAGAAATAAAAATAACAAAAATGTCAAAGGATCAAGGCTTGATCTTTAGGTCCTATCTCCATTCAGATTGAGGCTATAATGAATTTAGTGAAAAATATAAGTATAGGAGTTATCTAAAAAGTGCTTCTCAAGGAATCAAATTTTCCTTTCAGTAATGCCATTTTTCCTAATATATAATATTCCATTTCTAAGACACCCGACATTTTCTTTTTAATATTAATATTTTCCCAATTTTCTCTATTGCTATTTTCTCTTTTATTCCATGCCTCTCTATTCCTTTACAATATCTTTATATTTACTTATCAATGTACATGTTCTATTTCCCTAATATGACCTAAGATCTTTGTGGGCAGAGACTTTTTCCACTTTCTTTCTTATTTATTTGGGGAGAGGGAATGAATGTCTGTATCCACTAAAAATATAGTACAATGGCTTACTCAGAGCATGTGCTTAATAATTTTTTTTCAACTGAATCAAATTTATTCAAATTAAAATAATTTGATCTTATGAAAATTCAGAAAGATTATATATCTAGGAGGAAATGGTTTTCAGTGGTGTCAAATGTTCCAAATAAGCCAAGAGAAATAAGTGTTAGTACTTGTTCTTCTTTGTCCTTCATTCTTAAAAAGGACCATGACATCACCGAGGTGATACCATAACATGCAAGTAAATTGGATTTGAGTGAGGAGGAAGGGTTGTAGAAGATCACCTACCTCACTTTACCCTCCAGAGCCATTTGGGTCCAGTGGCAAGATATAGATCATGATGACTGTAGATGGCCCTGGATGAGGGCCATAATGAGAAATCTTGACATTTTCTTCAACAGGTCTCAGTTTAACTGAGACTACACCCATTCAAGAACTAAGATTGGGTAATAATTGAGGCACCTAGTTTAAAAAAATCTAAATAAATGAATGAATTAATGAATGAATAAATCTTGGAGAGGAGGACCCTCAGGGTTTCTGGTCAAAGCAGAAATGAGTGCTACTTAGGTTAAATCTGAGTCAATCAGGATCCAAACAATGAGGAAATAAGGCATTGGTCTAGGACCTGTTGGTGGCCAATGAGAATCAGATTGTTTTTGGTATAAAGCATGGTCCTTAAGAAAAAAATCTAACCAGTAAATTTCAGGAAATCTTGGGAGGGTTCAGAGGTGCACTATTCCTACCTGTTTTAACTTTCCTCAGTTTCCTTTGCTATATACTCATTTACATTCTAATACCAATATGTGTACAAAAAGGGCCCCCTTTAGGACCCTCTTGTCTTTCTATATTTTATATGTCTCCCTTCAGTGTCCCTAATTTAATATTACAAAGGAACCTAATTCAATATGTCCAAAATCAATCTCACAATAAATCCTTGTAAAGTCACCCTTTGTTCAGACTTGATTATCTCTGCTGATATTACTATCATTCTATAAATTACCTAGATTTATAACTTCAGTATTATCCTTGACTCTTTACTCTTCCTCAACCCATGTAGCTAATAGACTACCAAATCTTGTTTCTCTCTTTACATATCTTATATTCATCCCCTCTTTTCACCTAAATGTCATTATTTTAATTTTGACTTCATCACTTTTTTTCTTGGACTATTCTAATAGACTTTGAACTACTTAAATTTCTCTCTATATAAATTCATCTTTTATATAAATGTTAAGGATATTCTTCTAAGGTACAATATTAGCTATACTACTCACCTCTCAACCAATTCCAGGAGTTTCCTATTATCTGTTAGATTAAATATAAGACTTCCTTACAGGCATTAAACCCTTTCAAAGTCTAACACAATCCTATCATTCTAGCCCTGTTAAATGTTACTCCCCTTTCATGCATGCTATGATATATTATACATACTACATGGTCCATCCAAAAAGTCTTTTTGTAATATATAGTCATATCCATTTTTTTCTTTTTATTGGTTATTCTCTTTTTCTCCATTCTCATGCCTATAAAGAAGACATTCCTTTCTTACATTTTCATATTAAAACTCTAGGTTCTTTCAAGGCTCAGCTTAACAGAGCTCTGTTATACAAAATTTTTCCTTCTCTCCAAAATGATCTATTTTGTACATTATTCACATGCTCATATAAAATTTTCACCACCTCCTAAGATTTTAAACTCTTTGAGCCCAGCTCAGAGCTGGCTCATTTTAATACCATAGTGGATGGTTTAAAGACGATTGATTGGTCCATTACCATGCTACTGACTTAGCCTTTATATGTTGATTTAAGAATTGACATTGGTATTTTCTTGATTCTCTACTGCTTGGATTATCCTTGTCACATTTTTAATCCTTGGCTAATTTTCACATAACCTAGCATACCATTGAGCTGACTCACTTCATATTTTGCTGTAGGTACAAAGGGAAAACAAATTAATTTTGGTATCAACTTAAGCAAGCTATTGCTGCAATAGAAAATCTGCTACAGCACATACAAACATATAATAAATTCTAAAACCAAGTATAAATAATTTATGGATTACCCACTGTCTGCAATTACCATGCCACTATTCTATTAACCCAGATAAGACTGGCTTCAGCATTTTTATATACTATCTTAAAGAGAGAGCTACAGAGGGAAATCTCAAAACTTACAGTTGACACTGGGCTTTTCTAGGTAGGAAATGTCACCTAGATGGGGACAAACTGCAAGGGAAGTTCTCAAGGTTGTGTTCATAGGCAGAAAAGTATTTAGGAGAGTGAGTCATAGAAATTTAGAAATGAGAGGAAACTCAAAGACAATTTAATTAAGTTACTTCCTCTTTAGAAGTGATAAAAATAACATACAATTAGTTTGTGATAAAGCAAGAACAGAAACTGTGTATTCTGTTTTTTCCTCTTAATCATCGGGCTCTTGCTAAGTCCATCTGCTTATATCTCTGTACTTTTCCTCATTTATCTTTCAATCACTATTAGTTTTAGTGCTTTCATTCTATTGATTATTTCCAATTTCTCCTGCATCAAGCTTGTTTGTAAATGGTCATATGCAATTTATTTCAGCATTAGATTATTAACTCCTTGAAGGCAAAGAGAGTTTTTGTCTGTTTTTGTATACCAAATATTTAGCATAGTATCTGGCACATAGTAATCTCTTAACAAATTCTTACTGACTAAACCTGCATTGCATAGAACCACTGTTGAATTGTAGACAAAATCCATTTTATTCAAAACACATTGTCCTTTTTTTCCTACTACCTTTCTTACTATGATTTATGTTAAGAATTTGTGATTTCACTTGAATGGGTATACCCTAGAGGAGAACATTTCCTCTTCCTCTTTGGCTTAGCAATTTTTCTGCACATTGTTGTTCTTGGGAGGTGCAGAAAAGTTTATCTGACCAGGCAGGTCACCTTGCCAATATTATTCAGAAGTAGGGCTTAATTTAAATCCAGTACTTCCTGACTCTGAGGTGAGCTTTCTGTCTACTGTACCACAATTTCACTTAACTATGTCTCTGTCCTGACCAAAATACATTTCCGCTCTAAAATACTACAGTCCCAATATCAAATTTCACAAATACAACTTATTTATTTCTGTCTTCCTCTCATTTCTTCCCATTGAATGGGAGAACAGGAAAAAAAAAGAGAGAATTAGTTCTGTTCAATGTGCTAAGTACAATTTGTAAATTTTCCCAAAAAAGGAATTTAAAGTAGAAATTGCATCATCTAAGGAATAATAATCTCTGCATTCAAAATTGCCAGTTTCTATATATGTGACTTTGAGCCAGTTATTTAACCTCCTTGACCACCAGTTTTCATATCTATAAAATTAAGACTCAATGACTCCTGCAAAACATTTTCTATCTATATTTTATCATTATTTCATTATAGAGGTAAGACCCTCTATAATCTGGTATCTTCCTATCTTTACACTATTTTCTTTATTTTCATAGATTTTGGAGTTGGAATAATCCATAGGAATCATTCTGAGAAAAGACTCATTCATTTGACAGCTGCTACTCTCTTCTTCCATATACACAGTTCTTCAACTAAATGGGGTTACTCTCTCACCATGAAACATACATCGAATTAACATGCTTCTGTGATTTTATTTTAGCTATTTCTTATGCTTGAAATGTACTGCATTCTTTCTTTCTTCTGTTGAATGTCTAATAGACTTTTAACACAAATAAAAAACTGATCAGAATTTGTCTACTCTCCCACAAAGAGGAAGAGATGGGCTGAAAAAGATACATAGAATCCCCAAAATAGCCAGAGAAAATCCCTAACCATCCCCTCATATAACAAACAAACAGAAAAAATTCTTTCTACTGTTTTATTTGGATCCTTAGATCAGCTATTATTGATATTTTCAAAAGGTTGTAGGGTCTGTTGGTATGTCTAATAAAAGGTTCCAACTGGCATTGCCCCTTGACTATATAAAATAGTTCATTTCCCCATTACATTAAACTCGGACAACTGAGATTGAGAATAGAGATAGAGCTGAGATTGAGAATAGAAATAGCTGTAATATTCTGCTCCAAAATGTAATCTTCTCTTATTGGGGTTTCATTGGGGTCTCTGGAAGCAACCTTAGTTTCAGTTAAGTAATCACAAGTGTAGCCAGGGATTAAAGTCCAAATCCTTTATTGTGTCTTTCCAAGTCTTTTCTCCTTTCCTGGGGCCCAGTTACCTTTCTTAAAGGCCTATCTCTCTCCTTGGTTCCAAAAGTTTAAGCTCTTGCCACCAGTCCTTTGTCTTCTCTGATTCTGCCAGCTTCTTGAAGTTCTCCTGAATGTGTCTTGGTTTCTGTGGGGGAAGTAGGAGGACTAACACTACTTCTCTGGTTTTTCCCAGTTCTCCTCCTAACTGAGTTTGTCTCATCTTAATATGGTCTCTTATCAAAGATGTGAATCTTGTGGAGCTGCAGAACTTGTGGAACTAAGTACATGTACAGAACTGGAGAACTGCTAAGCACCCTGCTAAATAATCATTGTCTCTCTCAATTCCACTGATTTAGCACCTTGTTTCAAGTTCAGGCACATAACAGATAGCTTTCTCTAGACTTATCACATTTGCTTTCTATGCAGCAGTATAATCAGCTGAGAACTGAATGAGTGGCTGAGCTGAATGCAAATGTTTCTTATAGTAATCAATTCTGTAGTTTTAAATTACAATGGTACATGACTTTTAAGATAAAGGATTGAACCAAATCAAAAAACAGCAACATCTTATTTATGATGTCTTCCTTATTCTCCTTTCTCAATAATGTTCTTTTCATTTTCAAACCTCATAAAGTGTATCTAATGTATTTGATATGCATTTCTGCATTTTCATTTGCCTTCTATACTGTATATATGAAGTTCTTATATAAACAGGTATAACTTAACTAAACTGCTCCATTCCTTAGATTTCAGTACATTTCTCCACAGAAATTTTTCTTCAAAAAAAAAAAAAAAAAAGAATAGAATTGAATAGAATTAAATAATTACCCTATTTCTGCTTCTCAATTTTTGAAGTTTGTGTCATCTTTTTTTTCTCTTATTACCCTGTTCATACTGTCATTGACATTGTCTAGTGCTTGTTTCAAATGATTTAAGCCTTTTTAGGGATTTCAGAATCAAGCTCATGCTCTCCACCTCATTCTTATTAATTCATCCAGAAAACCCTGCTAATTCATTGATTCTAAAGCTCTAATGTTGTGCCATAACAATACTCCTCATATTTTACAATCATAGTAACACTGACTTCCCTGATAATTCCTTACTCCATTACCTAAATGGCCATTTTCAATGGCTGTCCCAAACCCAAACAACCTGGAATTCTGTTCCTCCTTATTTATTGCCAACTCTTGGCTTCCTTGACTCCCTTTAAGTCCTAGAAAACAATTCACCTTCTTTTCAAGACGAATCTCCATTAATACTTATGTCTTCCTTCTGTTAATTATCTCCAGTTTATCATAAGTATATTTGATTTGTATAAAGTTATTTGTATATTGCTTCCCTTATTACATGAAAACTCCTTTAAAAAGGCACTTTTAAAAACTTTTCTTTGTATCTTTGTTCATTTAGTGCAATATATAACTCATAATTGGCATTTAATAAATATTCAATGACTGACTGACAAATCTTTTCATTCCCCACCTTTTGTTGATCAAGATTTAGATATTACTAAATGGAACTAATCTACTTCACAGACTGAAGATTTAATAGACTTCCTTTTTAACCATCACCATTTTGCTTTTCACTCTCCTATTATATTAGTAAAAGCATACCAATTGTGCCCCCCCTAGAACTTTTAACTGCCAAGCTACTTAATCATAGCATCTAAATGACAAGTCAATAAATATCAGTAACAATATCAGCAAATATCAGAAAAACACATCCAGATTATCTTTTATTACAAATTTTAATGCACCGGGTATGTAAGAATTTTCTCATGTCTCACCAACTTGTTCATTTTTTTACCTCAAGAAATATCTTCTCTAGTATCACAGTGGATAGAATACAAGACCTGGCATTCAGGAAAAACTGTATAAAAATTCATTCTCAAATACCTACTAGCTTATCCTACTGGGAAAATTACTTAACTTTTGAATGCCTTAGTTTCTTCATCTGTAAAATAAAGGTAGCAATTGTACCTAGATTCCAAGATGTTGTGAGACAAAATGAGATAATATTTAACATTCAAAATCTCTCCCTCTCTTCAATAACTACTGAGAAGATGAGTAATATGCTATTCATCATGTATGTGAATTCATTGAAAACATATTTCCATATTAGCCATTGAAAAAAGTGAAATGAAATGAAAGAAAAATGTTCTTTTATCTGCATTCAGAGTTCATCAAAATTTATCTTTAAAGGTGAATAATATTTTTCATCATGAATCCTTTGAAATTGTTGTGAATCACTGTGTTGATTGTAGGAGTTTGCATTTTTGGTAAAGCATCTCCTTTAGCTTTTATTTTTTTGTACCGAATTATATAAATGATAGCTACTTTTATTAAATTTGGAATTCTATTGGAAACCTTCCCTAAGGACTCAAGCAAAGAAAGATCTTCCCTTCCCCAAAGCTCATATAGCACTTAGTAGATGCTTGGAGTACTTAGCAGATAATAACTTTTTAATGTCTATGAATATCTAAAATTTAAGTTCTTTGATGGGTGGAGAAGTGCATTTTATTTCTTTATATGACCCCCCACAGAGACCTTTCTGTCAAATAACAACCTATTTATCAGCATCATCATTGAAAAAGTTGCATTTACAATATTTTTTCTATATAGCTAAAGCCTGTCTCCTTCAAGTACCAATGGGCTTGTTCTAACTTTTTTTTTCCCCACATAAATCATTTAAGTACACACTTTCCTTCTTTCTTGAATAGAAGACACTGAACATAATCTAACTTTTCTTAAGGACTCAAAGTTCATCTGTTGTTTATGGCAGGAATACTATTTTGTATATATGTATTCTCCCCGCCCCCCTTCTACTCTCTTTACTGTTAGATTACTCTTATTTCTCTTGCATCTAACAGCCAACTATTTCTCGTGCCTTTAAGTATGTTATTCCTAATCCAATGTGGTCTGAGAAATCACATAACCAGATAGGAAATGAACCTTATATGAAATCTAATAAAACTCTGGAGACACTAAACATAGATATTGCATGAAAAAAGAAACAAACATTGTGAAATCTCTTTCAATGATGCTCAGGCAATTGTTTTGATTGTTTAGCTGTTAGGGGATATGTCTAGATGATTACGGTTTCTTGAAACTTGAATTTCAGATAAACTGGGTTTGAATTGGGACTCAGCATCTATTTTCCAACAAAGAGTAATTGGTAACTGCTTTTAGAATCATTCTTTTGCCAATCTCCTTATGAACTTCATGCCTCATTCAATTTATTGCCATCTTCCCTACATTTTCCTTTATGTATTCAAGCATAATAACTTATGCTTTGGATTCAAGAGTTTAGTATTAATATTGAAATACTCTTGAAAATATTCTAAACAACATTTTTTTTTATTCACAGAATATTACGTAGGCCCATGTTCTCAATTCTACAACAAAAGCAAATTTAGGATATTGAATTTCCTAGTTTTTGGAAGCAAATCTGTTTTGGTTATTTCCTGTCAGTAGATTTTATCTGTGACTTTGGGTTTTTTAGCATTGTAAAAATTACAATTTGTTTACGTCCTTAAAAACAATATTCAGACTTGAAACTCAGTAGATGCCCATTGGTTGGAGAATGGCTGAATAAGTTATAGTGTATGTGAATGTTATGGAATATTATTATATAATTATCAATAGGATGATTTTAGAGAGACATGGAGAGAGCTAAAGTATTGCTAAGTGAAATGAGTGGAATTAGGAGATCATTGTACACAGCAATGGCAAGATTATAAGATGATCAATTCTGATGGATGTAGCTCTCTTCAACAATGAACTGATTTAGGCCAGTTCTAATAATCTTGTGATGATGAGAGCTATTTACACCCAGAGAGAAGACTGTGGAAATTGAGGATGGGATGCAAAATAACATTTTCACTTCTTTTGCTGCTATTTGCTTGAATTTTATTTTCTTTCTGATTTTTCCCTTTTTGATCTGATTCTTCTTGTGCAGCAAGATCATTGTATAAATACATATGCCTAAAAAATTACTTCTCTTGATATTCTTGATTTTTTGTTGATTCCAGATGAATTTTGCTATTATTTTTTCTTCTCCTATAGAATAACTTTTGGTAGTGTCTTTGGCATATTACATGGGTGAATTGATTTAGGTAGAATTGTAATTTTTATTATTAAATTAACTGTCTATCCATGAAAAACAAAAACAATATTCAGAACAAATATTGATGTTGTGTTCATTGAATACTTGAATCAGATATAGAAAAGCAACAGTCACATAAAGAAGGATCTGAAAAATGTGGGAAAATCCATGTTATTTGCTAACCTTATGGAAATGTTATATATTTATCACACTTGAAGAGAAAACTTAAAGGAATAGCAATAAGAGAAATTAGAAATCATTTGCTCCCCTAATGATAAAGAAATTCTAAAGCAGGAGCAAAATGCAATAAATTGGAAGATTAATACATCATTCTGCACATATTCATGGCTTCCAAAGATTCCATATCTAAGTTTGTGAAATACTGGAGCTGAAAACTGACTGATATAGCTGTTGTTTTAACCTGTGAGCTTCGGTATGTAATCTGGCACTAGGAAAGTGATATGAAAAAAGGAGAGGGAACATTTATTTCAAAAGAAAGTGATAACCAATACTTGGGAAAATGGGGTGATGACCTTTTACAAGATGAACACTAAGCAATTTCACTCACAAATGGATTCTAAAGCCATATGCCTTATACTGTTTCCAAAACCTTATATTATACATAGATGCAATCCAACACATTTCTGATCATTCAAACAGCACTACAATTTACTCTGACAAATGGGGTTGATAAAGCTGCTAATTAATTTTTCATTCAAAACTGAATAATTGCAATGTAACATTGGATTCCTCCTGTGATTCAATTCATTCAGACAGGGATACTGCTAAATTAAAACTCTTCTTGAAAAGATTAAAAAAAAATAAATACATTTACATAATATGTTTTGGTTTAGGGAAAAAAATGTACCAAATCTAGTTTCTCTCAAAAAAATGCCCTTTGGTCCTATGTTACACAAAATGTGTCTCAACCAATACTTTGATTCTTCAAGGATTTGTTTTTCATCATATTAATCCCTCCCTTCCTCTAAGCAGACTGTAAATCTCTAAGCTCTAATATATGTGGTCTAGTTCTGTATGAAAAACAAAACAAAACAAAACAAAACAAAAACTAGGTAGGCAGCTTTCTGTGATACCTTTCCTTCTACTTGGTTAGGCAGATCTCAAACAGCAAAGACACATTTATTGAAGTTCTTTGAGTTCTGTAGGTTCTGTCAGAGTTACAATTCACCATAACATTCTTTCAAAATGAGTCTCATATCTACACTAATTAGACAATGAAGTGGACTTTAGTGAATGTTCTAAACTAATACTACTAAATAAAATGGGGGGGGCAAAAATACCTATAAAGACATCAGAAGATCTAAGTTATTCATTGTTCTATCTTCCAGCTTACTGATCATTTTATACCTTCTCTTTGGAGTCATTTAATTACAAAACTTCCAGTTATAAATGAATTCAGTAGTCACCTATCCCAAATCATAGGTGAAAATTACCTTCTTTTATAACACATCCAACCAGTTGTTATTCATCTTTGATATGATTGAGTGAAGAACGTAAGTACAAATGCTGACTTCAGTGTATGTTAGAACCCACATTGTTATCATTAATATATTATTTAGTCTTCTTGAGTTTCCATAGCATCTTTTATAAATGCTGATAATCACATAAAAGTATCAATAAATGTGCATATGAGATTTCATGAAGAAAAAAATGTCCCTAAATTATTTTCCAATAATTTCTAAATTTTAAAACAAATTATAGACTCTTTAATGTTGAAGAAGCATCAGCAACCATAGACTTCAAACTGGAATGGACTAGTGTGGCAGGCAGAGTGATGGGCCTGAAGTCAAGAAAACATGATTTCAAATCTAATAAAACTGTTTACTGGCTTTGTGATCCTGAATAAGTCACTTAATCTCTGTTTGACTCAATTTCCTCAATTTTAAAATGAAGACAATAGTACCTACTTGCCCAGTTGTGAAGTTCAAATGAGGATTTCTCTTCACGATGCAGGTTATATACAAATGCTTTTTTGTCTTAAATAAAATTTTTTGGGGTATAAATCATTGCAAAATGACACAAGTAAGATTCCATGACTTCTGGAAAGTGAGTGGATGTCCATCAATTGGAGAATGGCTGAATAAATTGTGGTATATGAATATTTTGGAATACTATTGTTCTGTAAGAAATGACCAACAGGATGATTTCAGAAAGGCCTGGAAAGACTTACATGAACTGATGCTGAGTGAAATCAGCAGGACCAGGAGATCATTATACACTTCAATACTATATGATGATCAATTCTGATGGATCTGGCCCTCTTCAACAATGAGATGAACCAAATCAGCTCCAATAGAGCAGTAATGAATTGCACAACCTACACTCAGCGAAAGAACTCTGGGAGGGACTATGAACCACTACACAGAATTCCTAATCCCTCTACCTTTATCTGCCTGCATTTTTTTATTTCCTTCACAGGCTAATGGTACACTATTTCAAAGTTTGATTCTTTTTGAACAGCAAAATAACTGTTTGGATATGTATACTAATATTGTATTTAATTAATACTTTAACATATTTAACATTTATTGGTCAACCTGCCATCTGGGGGAGGGGGGTGGGAGGAAGGAGGAGAAAAATTGGAACAAAAGGTTTGGCAATTGTCAATGCTGTAAAATTACCCATGCATATAATTTATAAATAAAAAGCTATAATAAATTTAAAATAAATAAATAAAAAAGATTCCATGACTTCTTCTGAAGTGCAAGCTTAATTAAAGATATTTAGGAAGATAATTCAGTTACAATTACCTCATCAAGAAGAGAAAGCCAAAGAATAGGCCCCTTAATGTGTTTCTATTGTCCCCCCCACCCCCACCATCTTATACAAACCAAGTTTGGACTCATCATTAGAATATGTTACCTATACTCTTTATTCTTGCAAAGAATATACTTCACTGTTATAAAAATTAATGAAGTAAAAAAAGATATTTTTTGAGGCATGCTGTTTCTAGATTGTTATGCTCAGTTTGTTTTCCTGAGATATCTACCCTCACATGAGTTTCCACTGATAAAAGCATTTACACTTCCTACTCCAAAAATATACTCTCAAAATACTTCTCAATCAGTATCAGATCATCAACATCTGGGTGTTAATGACATTACTTGTAACAATTAAGATAACTCTATCTGATCAATGATGGTTGACATTTACAGAGCACCTTAAGATTTGCACAGTACTCTATACATATTGTATCCTTAGATCTTCATTAGGCTCACTTTATAGGTGAATAAATTGAAACTCATCAAGGTTAAGTGACTTTTGGAAGGTCATTTAGCTAACAAGTGTCTCAACTATGATGAAAATGCAGTTTTTTTTCTTTTCGCCAATTCCAATATTCTATACAATGAACCATTGATAGTGTCCTAATCAAGTTGTGCTAATTTATTTTTTTCCATCCACTTCCTTTCTGTTCATATTTCCTCAAAATCAAAATGGTGAGCAACTATTTTGGTTGCAAATAGTGCTGTTTTTGTTATGTCCAACCTCATTTTTTTATTCTTTTGCTTTTGGTATCCTGTTAAGCCACTGATACAAGGAATAATTCAAGATTTATTTTCAACATAACAAATACCAATCATACTGAAGATGTAGAAAGAAGCAAGGAAGTTGCTTGAGTTCTTCCCAGTTTCCCTCAGGAACAATATGAAACCAAATCTCTGAATAGATTTTTGAATGATAGAACCTTTAAAAAGTTGGACTGAAACAATTTATCTGCACAAGATAACGTGGAATGTCTTCAGGAAAGGCCTGTCTCATTTAGGTGAAAAAGGAGTGCAGCCCATAATAGACAGTATCTGGACAAGCTGGGGGGAGGATCTTCATTAAAATACAAATCAACAACTGAGACCCATTGGTCCTGCCTCAAAGCAGTAGCACAGCCAACCATGGGTGAAGCTTCCAGTCCAGTGCAGAAGGCAAATGCCAGCTCAAGAAACCAGTTAAGAACTGGTGAGAATAGATTGGGCTATTCCAATATGGTGAAGAAGTCACCAAAAATAAGAGTTCCCTGTGATTGAAGTCAAAACTCAAAGCACTAAAGCTGCATAAGAAGCTTGGGAAAGCATCTTTTGTGCTCCAGTAGCAGAGTTTAACTTTGTGACAAAATAGGCAACAATAACAAAAAAAGAAAGACAGAGGAAGGAAAAAGGGAAGACAAAGAGAAAAGAAGAAAGGAGGAAAGGAGGGAAAGAGGAAAAAAAGGAAGGAATGAAGGAAGGACAGAATACAATGAATAGGATAAATAAAAGAATCTTGACTATAAAAAGCTTACTACGGTGACTGGGAAGATAAAAGCACCACTCAGAAGAGGGCAAAATATCTACACGCAAACATTAAAGGGAGATATCAATTGGTCTCAAGCACAAAGAATCTCTTTGGAAGACTTCAAAAAAGGAGTTTAAAAGTTAAAATAAAAAGGATAAAAGAAAAATTAGAAAAAATAAATGAGAATTATGCAGGAGAGAGTCTAGAGATTGAAAAAGGAAGGACAAAAATTGACTGAAGAAAATGATATGTTTAAAAATAAAATTATTCCAGTGGAAAATGAGGGAAAAAAAAACATACATTACAAACTAGAACTGAGAAAATGGAAGTTAATGACTCTATGAGACATTAAGAATCAGTCAAACTTTACAAAAGAAAAAAAGAAATAAAAGAAAATCTAAAATACCCATTAGAAAAACAAGTGATCTGGAAAATAGATCAAGGAGTGCTGTAAAAGTCTAAAACTCTGAATAACAGCACTGGAATCAGACAACCGAGCACTTAAGGCTAATTACCTATTAGCCAATAACTATTAGCATATGCTTGGGAAAATGGCCCTTCTCACTGTTCTGTGCTGGCTCAATCTTTAGGTGCATACAGGTAATCATAGGAGGGATTAGGGGGTGCAGTGAGACAAGCTAGAGTCACTTTGGAGGAGGATGAGGAGAAGGGAGATTGGTGGAGAGCTTGTGGCAGTTTTGTCCATCCCCCTCCCTTCTTCCCCTAAAGACCAAAAACTTTTACTTTTCCTGATACAGCTGATTCTGAGATCTCTAGGGAGCTAACCCAGACTTCACATCTTGGTGCCCAATGTGTAAACCAAGGACCCTAATTTCAGTGAAGAAGTCCCCAGTAACCAGGAAATAGAGTGAATATTTTAATAGACAAACATATAGTCAAAGCCCTTACTTTGTTAATGGCTAAACTAATAAACTTTTCTAACTGAAATGGGGCAGATATTAGGATAATATTCTCCCTCATCCTCAATTCTGCCCCCACCCCTACCTCTAGGGAGCACTACAGAATGCATACTTAAGTTCATCAAGAGACAAGGTTTGCTTGTAACTTAGGAGCAGATTGGTGGACTCTTGGATACATCAGAATGCATGTCCCTTGGTTCTTCAAGGAAGAAGATATAGAGGCAGATAACTGGAAATTAGTAGGAGATCAACTATGTGAATACGACAATGATGAAGGTCCTGATTCAATTTCTAAGGAAACATTCTATATATACAACATTATTATGTATGCCAATACAATTGGTCTTAAAGATTCCCATAAGTTCTAGAAAAAATAAAAGTTTTAAGAACAGCCAGATGAGGAAGTGTGAGGAAAAAGAGGAAGACATATGACAGATTAGTGGCAATATCCCCAGAGAACATGAGGACTTAAGTGAACTTGAAGGGCAGAGTGATTCTCCCTCTCACAGGCCAACTTCAGCTCTGCCTACACCAGAGTGGGTCCTTGACCCCTCCTCCACCATCAACTTCACCTTCCAGGATGGAGAGAGGAGGAGTAGTGGGAGGGGCAGTGATACCACCAGCACCTACCCCCAGCAATCACCTCCTCCTATGATTAGAGGCACTACATAAAACCATAGAGGAAAGGCAGAATACAGCTTATTTGAGAATACAAATGTATCCTATGATTCAACAATTTAACACTTCAGGTCAAGAAAGTAGAAGATACACTCCTTTTGATCTAGAAATCCTCAAAGATCTGAAAAAGGCTTGCACTCTTTATGGGGCTACATCATCTTATGTTAAGATGTTATTACACAATTTGGCTTATAAAGTCTTAACCCCTAGTGACTGGAAATTTATAGCAAGGATGTGCTTAGAACCTGGACAAAACTTGTTGTGGCTTTCTGAATATAGTGAGCTCTGTAGGATACAAATCCAATGAAATAGTGAAGGTGGAGTTAATACTCCAAAAATCTATGACCAACAAACAGGTTCTTATGCAGACATTTCAGTACAGATTAATTCATAAGTCTTAGCAGCTTATGGGCAAATTGCTGCTGCTGCTATCAAAACATGGGTTTCTCTCCCCAATAAAAATGACAAGAGTGAGGCCTTCACAAAAATAACACTAAGGCCAAATGAACCCTTCGCTGATTTTGTGGGACCTTTGCAGACTACTGTCATATGAACTATTGGTGAAAATGCAGCAATATAAATTATGATAAGGCAACTTGCTAAAGAAAATGCTAATGAGATTTGTAGAAGAATTATACTAGGACTACACAAGGATGCTCCTTTAGAGGAGGTCTTAAGATGCTGTGCCACAGTGGGAACAAATACCTTTTATAGCCAAGCTATGATGCAGACGTCCTAAAATCCAAACATGGGGAGACAGGGTCCTTTTTGGCAAGGGACTTCCAGAGAGACTCATCAATGCTTTCAAAGTGGCAAATTAGGGCATATGAAAGCCCAATGTTGGCATGAGAAAACAGGGTGAGAGAACTCCAAAACCCATATCCAAAATGCAACAGAGGTTTCCATTGGGCATCAGAATGTAGACTGATTCAGGAAAATGGTATGAGTGGCCCAGCCCCAGGGCCCAAGGCAAAAAATACTTAGGGCATGATGGCAGTCCATGCTACACTCAGAGAGCCTTTAGATGTTTAATACCCAGACATGACCAATCAGCCAGGAAACCATCTGCTGGGAGAAAGGGATTATAAAATCAATCAGTCAGGAAGCAACCTGATGGGAGAAATTGATTACTGTTGGGGAGAACAGAGTTGTATACCGCTGGAACAACAGAGATACCTCCTGGAGAGGTGAAATCTGTTCCTCTCCAGCTTATGGATCCCTTGCTTCCAGGCAAAGTAGGCTTGACCAGTTCATCTCCTGAGAGTACTTACAAAACAGTGTTCATTAATACACTGATGTGGGAAACTGGGGAATGTGTAGATAATATCCCAATCACTAATACAGGTAGACAATGTGTGACTTTTCAACCAGGAGAAGGAGTAGCATCAGGTTTACTGATAGATTCCTAATAAGCAATCTGGTGATAGTTGCCCAGATTCTGACTCCAAGCAACAGAATTGAGGAATATTCTGGACTGCAGCAGTTACAGCTGACCAACCTATGCTCAAGATCTATATAAATGGCCTCCCATTAGAAGGATTGGTAGACACAGGTGCAGATTGTACAGTCATTAGAGGTGCCAACTGGCCTAGTCATTGGCCAAAGATTAAGGCAGACATCTACATGTCTGGCATAGGAGGATCAATATCTGCTGAACTTAGTGTTACCCCTTTGAGATGGACTTCTGAAGGCAAAACAGGAGTTTTTACTCCTTTTGTAATTGAAAAAATCCCCATCAATCTGTGGGGAAGAGACATTTTACAACAATTAGGATTATAAATGAGTACTTCAGTTTTTTAGGCAAAGCTACCGTGGAAGACCTGCCCACTTTCACCTGGTCCTATCTAATGGAAAACCAATACACCAGTGTGGATAGAGCAGTGGTCCTTAGCCAAAGATAAAATTCAGACTTTATTAGATATACTACAGGAGGAACTTGACCAAGGACACTTACAACCTTCTCTAAGTCCTTGGAATTCTCTTGTATTTGTTGTAAGAAAGAAGTCTGAAAAATGGAGGATGTTAACTGATTTAAGAAAAATAAATGAACAGATGGAAATTATGAGAACTCTTCAGCCTGGAGTTCTATCTCCTACTCATTTCCCTAGAGAATGGCCTCTTTGGGTTATAGACATTAAAGATTGTTTCTATTCTATTCCTCTAGATAAGGAGGATATGAAAAGGTTTGCCTTTTCAGTGCCCAGCATTAATTTAGCTGAGCCCTATAAAAAATATGAATAGACAGTTTTGCCACAGGAAATGAAAAACAGCCCTACTATGTGTCAAATGTATGTTGCTGCTGCTCTTACTCCAGTAAGAAAAGCATTTCCAAAAGTTATGTTAATCCATTACATGGATGATATATTGGGATGTGCACTTGAGGAACAAATGTTAGAAGCATGTCTACAAAAGACTATAGAAACACTAAGGAACTACAAATTGCACATAGCTCCAGAAAAAATTCAAAGGCATACTCCTTTTCAATATTTAGGATATAAAGTATACCCTAAGGTGCTTACAGTACAAAAAAACCTTTCCTTAAGAATAGAGAAGCTAAACACCTTTAAATGACTTTCAGAAATTGATAGGAGATATCCAAAGGATATATCCAATGTTAGTCTTGACTACCTATCAATTGCAATCATTGTATGACATTTTAAGGGGAGACAGTGCTTTAAACTCATCATGCCAGCTTACAAAAGAAGCTCAAGAGGCTTTGAGAAAAGTTGAACTGGAATGTGGTTAAAAAAGCCACTCAAAAACCCTTGGAAATATCAGTTTATGCCACACAAGAGGCACCCACAGCAGTCCTTCATGAAGAAGACAGTGTGATAGAGTGGGTGAACCTCCCTGCTCAACCAGAACAAAGCACTTATCCAGTGCTTGTGGCTAGAATTTTATTAAATGTCATTTAGCAAGCAGTACAATTATCTGGGATAAGATCTGACAAGATATACACCTTTTATATAATGCACAAATTAATGTATGCTGTGAATCCATGACAGAGTGGCAAGTTTTATTAGCCACGGCTCCAAATTTTATGCATGGGTTAAAGATAACCACACTATTACAAAATTGGCAATGGATTCTTGAAGAAAAGTTTTCTAAAATTCTTCTTAAAGGACCAACTATCTTTACAGATGCATCCAAACATAATATTTTTGCTGTATACTCTCATGACTTAACTATAAAGAGAGTTGTCAGAACTCCTTTTTAGTCCATTCAGCAGAATGAATTGTATGCAATCATTCTAGCTCTTAATTGTTATCCAGGAGATACAAATATAATATCTGATTCGGCCTATTCAGTAGGTATGGTACAAAGAATTGCCACATCCCAAATAACATTTGTACCTTCCAATATATATATCAGTTCTTTGAGGAACTTCAAGAGCAAGTGAGAAAGCATCCATGTAAGATTTATATCTTTTGCATGTCCACTCTCATAGTGGACTTCCAGGTCCTATTTTTGATGGTAATTCAAAGGCAGATAGCCTTCTAACAATGTTGGCCAATACTCCTTTATTTCAAGAAACTTAAGAATCTCATTCTAAATATCATCAGTCTGCTCAAGCTTTACTTTTACAATTTGGAATAACAAGAGAGGAAGCTAGGAGCCTAGTAAAAACCTATACAGCTTGCCTTCCTTTCCACATTTCTACACTGCCTCTGGGTAAGAACCCTCATGGTTTGAGAAATGAAATTTCAAAACCCTCAGGAATCATTGGATTCTCTGAGACATGATAAGACTGCTGTAATACTTGAAAACTCTCAGGAATCTTTGGATTTTCTGAGAAATGATAAGACTGTTGCAGGACTTCAAAATCTGCAGGAATCATTGGATTCCCTAACACATAAAAAGACTATTGCAGGACTTCAAAAACTTGCAGGTTTCATTAGATTCCCTGACATGTAAAACAATTGACAATAGATTGGTTTTGGACTGTCTTTCGGCTACTGAAAGAAGCATATGTGTGATTGTTTTTTACATACCCACATTCTAGGACTTTTGGAAATCTTTTACACCACCATGTTGATTTATATTGTTTGTTATACCACTACTTGCTTGTTCATGCATGTGGTTTGTTGCAACACACTGAGCCTACCCCAGCTGTGGAGAGAGTCATCACTAATAGCCTATGCTTTATTGCTATGTGCTTGTGTAATTCCTCCCATGCTGATGGGTTTGTGCATACCTGCTTCTTTTTTTTTAATTTTTATTTAATAATTACTTTATATTGACAGAATCCATGCCAGGGTAATTTTTTTTTTACAACATTATCCTTTGCACTCGTTTCTGTTCCAATTTTTTCCCCTCCCTCCCTCCACCCCCTCCCCTAGATGGCAAGCAGTCCTTTATATGTTGGATATGTTGCAGTATATCCTAGATACAATATATGTTTGCAGAACCAAACAGTTCTCTTGTTGCATAGGGAGAATTGGATTCAGAAGGTATAAATAACCCGGGAAGAAAAACAAAAATGCAGATAGTTCACATTCATTTCCCAGTGTTCTTTCTTTGGGTGTAGCTGCTTTTGTCCGTCATTTATCAATTGAAACTCAGTTAGGTCTCTTTGTCAAAGAAATCCACTTCCATCAAAATATGTCCTCATACAATATCGTTGTCGAAGTGTATGATGATCTCCTGGTTCTGCTCATTTCACTTAGCATCAGTTCATGTAAGTCTCGCCAGTCCTCTCTGTATTCATCCTGCTGGTCATTTCTTACAGAACAATAATATTCCATAACATTCATATACCACAATTTACCCAGCCATTCTCCAATTGATGGGCATCCATTCATTTTCCAGTTTCTAGCCACTACAAATAGGGCTGCTACAAACGTTTTGGCACATACAGGTCCCTTTCCCTTCTTTAGTATTTCTTTGGGATATAAGCCCAATAGAAACACTGTTGGATCAAAGGGTATGTACATTTGATAATTTTTTGGGCATAATTCCAGATTGCTCTCCAGAATGGTTGGATTCGTTCACAACTCCACCAACAATGCATTAGTGTCCCAGTTTTCCCACATCCCCTCCAACATTCATCATTATTTTTTCCTGTCATCTTAGCCAATCTGACAGGTGTGTAGTGGTACCTCAGAGTTGTCTTGATTTGCATTTCTCTGATCAATAATGATTTGGAACACTCTTTCATATGAGTGGTAATAGTTTCAATTTCATCCTCTGAAAATTGTCTGTTCATATCCTTTGACCATTTATCAATTGGAGAATGGCTTGATTTCTTATAAATTTGAGGCAGTTCTCTATATATTTTGGAAATGAGGCCTTTATCAGAACCTTTAACTGTGAAGATGTTTTCCCAGTTTGCTGCTTCCCTTCTAATCTTGTTTGCATTAGTTTTGTTTGTACAAAGGCTTTTTAATTTGATGTAATCAAAATTTTCTATTTTGTGATCAGTAATGGTCTCTAGTTCATTTTTGGTCACAAATTTCTTTCTCCTCCACAAGTCTGAGAGATAAACCATCCTGTGTTCCTCTAATTTATTTATAATCTCGTTCTTTATGCCTAGGTCATGGACCCATTTTGATCTTATCTTGGTATATGGTGTTAAGTGTGGGTCCATGCCTAATTTCTGCCATACTAATTTCCAATTATCCCAGCAGTTTTTATCAAATAATGAATTCTTTTCCCAGAAGTTAGGGGCTTTGGGTTTGTCAAACACTAGATTGCTATAGTTGACTATTCTGTCTTGTGAACCTAACCTTTTCCACTGATCCACTAATCTATTTCTTAGCCAATACCAAATGGTTTTGGTGACTGCTGCTTTATAATATAATTTTAGATCAGGTACAGCTAGGCCACCTTCATTTGATTTTTTTTTTCATTAATTCCCTTGAGATTAAATTTATTTAAATGATTAAATTTAACATAATTGTTTCTAGTGATACATAATTTAATATCTAGCATTATTTACCTTTATTCTTATCTATAATCTGAGAAAGATATAAATAATTCATCTATCCCAATTATTTATTATGTAGGGTGATCAAGTTCTTAGATTTTTCCATAACATTAATAGATGCAAAATAGGAAAGAGTACTCCTTTTTACAATTTGAAACATAACAGGTGAATTTTACAGAAAACTCAGTATCATATTCATGTAGCATATTTTAAAATATACATAATCCAAATAATTAAACTGTCATTGAAATCACATGATTTCACATCATCTACCAAATTACAGACTGTCACATAATTGATGAAGTCAAGATATAGCATAAGTATCATCTTCAACTTTTCTGTCTGTTTAATAACCCAATAAAATAGGATTACACTGTATTAATTATCCGTAGGCTTTTGAGGACCTATAAATTGGAACTATCAATTCATACTGTCTAATCCATTCAGTATTTTTGGTTAATCTGAGATTATTTAAATCCATACGAGCTATTTCTCAGTGATTCTCGTAGATTTTCCTCTACCAATATTTCAGCAAACCAGACCCATTTTTTCAAGTGACATTTCAGCAGATCCTACTGCCAATATCTATAGGATTGAACTGGAGAATAATCTGTTGCTTGTCTAAAAATCTACCATCATTTCTGCATGACTGAATAGTTCTCCTTAAACTCGGATTTTCATTAAAGTCAAAAGAAACTCTGTACATGGAATAACCCACTGGGAGATTGTAAGAGGTTGTCCCGGGAAGTAATTCAAGATATCTATATTATTGTTTCTTTTTTTTTTTTTTAAATAAGATCATAGCAGCTCTGCCTTTACCTGTCTATCTCAGAAGAGTACTTGTGACTTCATCTATTATAAAATAAGCTAAGGCCTTTTAGGCTGGTAGAGGACAATAAGTAGGACTTGATAAATGCCAGGAAATTGAAAGAGGGAAGAACTGAAGAAAGAAATGAGAGAAGATATACATGTTCTTCAAGATGCGCTATTTTTTGAGATATCTGTCAAAAATGATATTAGTAATAATGGAAGTATAAGAAAAGTAATTTTTGGAGATTGAGATAAGTTCTGCTCCTCTCTTAATTCTCAAATTTCTTCCATCATGCCTTGGAAATACAAGTGCAAGTAGTCTTAAGCAAGACCCAAAATTGAACTGGTGAAGGAGAGAAAGCTTGATCACATTGGGGAAATAATGCAGCTATTTCAAAAAATGCTAAGCTACTCTCTCGGGGGGGGGGGGGGAGGCACAAAGGGGGAGGGAAGGAGGATGACCTTTTTTAAAAAAAATCAATATTCTTCCTATGATGGGGTATAGTTGTGAGGAATGTAGTTGTTTTTCAATTCAGTTGTTTTTCAATTATCTCATCCAACTCTTCATGACTACATTTGGAATTTTTTGGCAAAGAGACCAGGGCAGTTTGCCATTCCTTCTCCTTCATTTTACAAATGAAGAAACTTAATCAAATAAAGTGAAATAATTTGCTCAGGGACACACAGTTAAGAATCTGAGACCAGATTTGAACCCAGAAAAATGACTTTTCCTAGCTCCAGGTCTATCCACTCTACCATCTAGTTATCCTTCATAGAATACTACAGTTTAATAAATAACAACAGTTTGAAGATTGTTAATGAAATACATGGTATACAGTGCCAGGCTAAAGCACATAACTAATTTGAGAAATCATATAATGTTATGAGTTCAAATGTTGGAGTTCTTGTTCTTCTCAAGGCAAAGCCGGTTTAGAGGCTTGGAGCCCTTCGGATGTCTCTAAATCCAAAGGTTCTGTCCTTCAGCCTCTGCCTCTGCTTTCTTCTGCCTCCAACCAAGACAGAGATGGAAGGTCTCTCTTATCTCCTTCTGGGGAGCCCAGCCACCAACTTGCCGCGGAGAGAGAGCTTCTGGCGTAGCTCCACTGAAATCCGTCAAAGTGTTCTCTGCACCAGAGTCGCTCCTCTCGAGTCCAGCGCGATCAGCCAGCCAAGAGGAAAAAATGTATTCTGCCATAGATGCCTCATTGCTGGCCTTTTATCTGACTCTTGAGAGAATGGGATTATGGATTTTCTCCCATAGTGCTCTCTGGCCCAATGAGCTTTAAGGGAGGTGTGGACTCCCTTGAAGTTAGAAAGTGTACTTTGTGAAGCTAGCATACTTGTGGACTCCAATGAGTAAAGGTGTGAACACAAGCCTTGTATTGATTAGTTCTACTTAGTACCTTGTTTCAGGTTCTGGCCAAAACATCTTGTAAGATTAGATCAACTCTAATTAGTTAGCAGTTAGTAAGGATTCCAACAATATAAAGCAATGGCGTCATACTCAGGTCCCACAACAACTTTGGCAATAAAATGCTTGAGAGTCATCAGAATCATAGTACAATTAAATTGGACTCTTAAGTCGACACACAAGGATCTGTCTCTATATGAGCTTGACATTACTAGTGTAAAGAATTTCATTGGAAAACAGAGAGCCAGGAGGGAAAATATAAAATATAAAATGTTTGTAGGAGCAGGGGGATAGAAGTGACAATAGAGGACATTTTGCTCTTTTGGTATCCCTGCACTGAAAAAGAGAAAGTAGAAAAAAAATCATGTTGAAGGCATGGAGTATGAATACAATTCACAAAAACAAATAAGGAAACAAAAAATCAAAGTCAACATGATGTAATGGATAAAAGAATAATTTTTGACATCAAAGCAGAGTATAATCTTAAGAAATTAGAAGATGCCCACATAATGAGACAGTTGATTTTAAAGCAGTTTTGATGAAAATAACAGACCTAAGAACTAAACGTACAAATAGGAAAGTGTAAAAATGAAGTGTGAGCAATTAGAGGGCTTGCAAGTTATGTATTATTAACATTCTAATAGGAGAAAAGGAAATGTCCCTTCATGATCTTAATGACTGCCAAGGGTATTGAAGGAGTTAAATAAAAAAAAAAAAACTAAAGAACATAGAGCAAAGGAGATAGAAATGGGATGCTAAAAGGAGAATACTAGTGAAGTGAGGAAAGCTTTTTATTTGGCATAATTGGGATGTGTTGGAGATTTTTTTTTAAAGTGTGCAACTTTGGAGGAAGCAGAAGTTCTATAATATATTAAACATGTTAAAATTGATATTATTTATATTACTAATTTTTTTATTAAAGCTTTTTTATTTTCAAAACATGTGGATGAATAATTTTTCAACAATGATTCTTGCATAGTCTTGTATTTCCCCGTCCTTTCCACCATCCCCTCTCCTAGATGGCAAACAATCCAATATATGTTATTCATGATAAAATATATATTAAATCCAATATATGTAAACATTTATACAATCATCTTGCATAAGAAAAATCAGATCAAAAGGAAAGAAAATAGTAAGAAAACAAAAAGCAAGTGAACAATAAAAAAAAAAAAGAATGACAATATTACATTGTGTTCCACATTCAGTTTTCATAGTCCTCTCTCTGGGAATCACTAAATTGTTATTCAAGTCACATGATTGCTTGTTGACTACAAGTTTATTGTGATTCATAAAATAATTATATCAAGTTAGCATATTACTAAAATATTTTTTTCTTTTCTGCTGATCTTATCTAAAAAGAACAAAGTATTTCCCATATATTAGTTTCCTATAAATGCACATTATTTTTTTAAACAGAATCAAGTAGGCATGATGCTTGGGACAGTGATGGGGGTAAGGGACAAATGTTAAGATTAAATAATGAGTAGGATTTGAATTGGAAGAGTAGAATGTTCAATAAAACCACTTTATGTTGCAGAAATAAGGAGAGCAAGTTAAAGGTGTGCAATAAAGAAATGCTGGAGATCAGCTTGGGAGAAGGTAAGAAGTTTGAACTAAATTTTGTATGCAATAGAAATAACTGATAGTGGAGAATAGACTGAGATGAACCTATTAGTTTTAGATTTTAAAAGGCTGATGATGTTAAATTTTGATTTTTAGTAATGACAAATACATTTTTCTCAATCTCCATATTTCATGATCTCATCAGTTTTTATGCTTTCAACTATTGTTTTTATACAGATAATTCCAAATTTAAGTATCCAGTTCTAACATCTTGCCAATGTCCAGCTGCAGTCATAAACTACTCTTTCTCAAACCAAATGACTCAAAGACATCTCCAGTTGAAAATGTACAAACCAGAACTCATCATTTTTTTTCTCAAACTATCACTTTTCTGGACACCTAGAATGTATTACCATGCTTTCAGTAACTGAGGTCTGAAATTTCTCTAAAACCTTTAATCATAGGAGCCAAATAGGTAGGAGATCTCAGGAGCAATAGATCACTAGATAGTCTAGAATGAAACTTTTCCCCACCGATAGTCTATAAGGGCATTGTAACTAGGAAAATTTGTGAACTTTGCAGATCATTAGATAAGCTAATTATGATTAGAAGAACCTTGTAATTACTCCCTAAATATAGCTAATCAAGACAATATTGGTTACATTAGAATTTCATGGAACATAGATAAGTCAATTGCTAGTCAGACATTAACTAGCAATGAGTAATCTTTATATTTATAATATAGTTCCTAGAATTTAAAAGTTCATCATGCATAATAATATATACTCTATGAACCAGTCACCAGCTCAAGATAGATGTACTAGAAAAAATCAAGAAAAGTCTGTCTCACTGGGGTGAAAAGAGTGGTCAACCCAACTTAGATTCTGAGAAAGCTAGTAGAGAATTTTAATCAAAGCAAATCAGCAACTAAGACATCCCGACTTAGCTCAGTAGAGGAGCAAATTAGTGGGTCAGCCTCCAGTATCAATTCAGAAGACAAACTCTAGAAACCGGGCTACTTCATGAAAGGAGTAGGAATAGCTAGCCCCTGCAAACACAAGAGGCCATAGGAGCAACCATAAAAGTAAAATAATAATAATAATGAGAGAGAGAGAGAGAGAGAGAGAGAGAGAGAGAGAGAGAGAGAGAGAGAGAAAATAACAAAAGAAAAGCAAAGAAAATGAGCAAGAAACAGAAAAGAACCTTGACCATAGAAATCTATTATGGTGACAGGAAAGATCAAAACACCAGCTCAGACAAGAACAAAATATCCACAAAAGATGTCTCAAAGAGTGATATGAATTGGTCTCAAGCAAAAAGAGGCTTTTTGGAAGCACTCATAAAATACTCTAAAAGACAAATGAGAGGTTAAAGAAAAAAAATAGAAATAAAATGAAAGATATATAAGAGAGAGTCAACAGCTTGGAAAAGGAAAGAAAAAAATTGACGAAAAGAACTGCTTAAAAAATGCAATTGGCAAAATTCAAAAAAAAAAAAATCCACAGAAGAAAACACCACCTTTAAAAGTAAAATTAAATAAGTGGGAAAAAGAGATATAAAAGCTAACTGAAGAAAACCACACATTAAAAAGTAGAATGGGACAGATGAAAGTTAATGACTTTATGAGACAGCAAGAATTAGTGAAAGTCAAAATAAAGGAAGAAAATGTGAAATGCTCATTAGAAAATCAACAAACCTGGAAAATAGATTCAGAAGAGACAATTTAAAATTAGTGTTCTACCTGTAGGCCATGACTGTAAAAAAAGAACCTGGATAGCATTCTTCAAGAGATTATTCAAGAAAAGTGCTCTCAAATACTGGAAACAGGGAGAGACATAGTCATTGAAAGAATCCATTTATTTGGAAAGAGATCCCACAAGGAAAAACAGAAGAAATATTGTTACAAAATTCCAAAGCTACAATCTCAAGGAAAAAATACTGCAAGCAGCTAGACAAAAACAATTGAAATGCAATAATCAGGATAACCTAGGATCTGGCAGCTTCTAAAAAAGGGATTGGAGGGCCTGGAATACCATATTCCAGAAGGTAAAGCACCTAGGGTTACAACCAACAACCAGCAAAGACACAGTATCTTATTTAAAGGGAGATAATGGATTTTCAATGATGTAAGAGACTTTCAATCATTTCTATTAAAAAAAAAAACAGAACTAAACAGAAAATTTAATCTACAGAGAACTCAAGGGAAGCATGGGAAGGTAAACAGGGGGAAATGCGTGTCTATATCTATATTTATACATATATATAAATGTATTCAATATATACATATATATATTTTTAATTTGTGTGTGTGTGTATGTGTGTGTGTGTGTGTGTGTGTGTGTGTGTGTGTGTATGTGTGTGTGTGCGATATGGGAAAATTATGTCCGTAATTCTTAAAAACTGTATCTGTCACTAGAGCAGACAGATGGGACATCTCCATGTCTCCTGTCTCCATGTGACAGGGTGTGGTTGTGAATGAATTCTGATGTGATGGTGTTAAAGAAAAATAATTTAAGGAGTTGAAAGTGCTCTGTCCTGGAAAGGGGAGATATGATGAAAAAAATTAGATCACATGAAGAGGCTCTCCATTACAATATAGGAAAAGAAGAAAAGGGGATGAGCATTGGATGAAACTTGATCTCATCAGTTTTTGTTAAGGGGAAATAACTTAATCATTCAATTGGGTATAGAAATTTAACTAATCATATAAAGAAGTAGGAGGAGAAAGAGGAAACAAAAGGGTAGGGCAGGATATAAAGGAGGGCAGAAACACTAGGAAAAGGAATAAGAGAAGGGGGAAATGGTGATAGAAAAAAAGGTAGTGGGTGACATGGACTAAAAAAAGACTTCTAAGGACATAATGGAAAAGAAGAAAAGTATATACAAGGGAGAAAATATTATGTAGGGAAAAGCAGAGCTGGTAATCATAAATGTGAATGTGAAAGGGATGACTTTCATAAAATGAAAATTAATAGTAAAATGGTGTAATAAACAGAATCCTACAATATGTTGTTTACAAGAAACACATTTGACACAGAGAGATACAAACCGAGTGAAAGTAAAATGTTGGAGCAGAATTTATTTTGCTTCATAAAAAAGCAGGGGTAGACATTCTGGCCATAAGTAAAGCAAAAATAAAAATAAGTCTAACTAAAATCTAAATTAAAATAAATCTAATAAAAGAAGGAAAGAACATCAGGATAAAAGGTACCATAAACATTGTAGTAATAAGGATACTAAATTTATGTACATCAAGTGGTAGAGCAGCCAAATTTCTATAGAAGATTTAAGCCAGTTAGTTTAATAGGATCCTAGAAACCCTAGATGCAATAGACCTCTGGAGAAAATTGAATAGGGATAGAAAGGAGTACACTGTTTTTTTTTTTTTTTCCTCAATACTGCATGGAACCTATGCAAAAGTTGACTATGCATAAAAACCTCACAATCAAATGCAGAAAATCAAAAATAGTAAATGTTTTCTTTTCAGACCACAATACAATTATATATATATATATATATATATATATATATATAATATATATATATATATATATATATATATATATATATATATATATATATGTATGTATATGTATATGTATGTATATGTATATGTATATATTCGGTAAAGGAACAAGAAAAGATAGAGTAAAAACAATTGGAAATTAAATGATTTAATTCTCAAAAATCAGTGGGTCAAACAACAAATTATAGAAACAATTCACAATTTCATCCAAGAGAATGAAATAATGAGACAACATAGCAAAATCTATGGGATGCAGTTAACAAACTTCTTCAGGTGAATCGTATATCACTAAATAGCTACATGAGTAATACAGAGAAAGAGGAGATAAATGAATCAAGTATGCAACAGAAAATCTAGAAAAAAGAAAAAAAAATACCAAACTAGAAATTCTGAAACTCAAAAAAGAGAATAATAAAATTGAAACTAAGAAAATTATTGAACTAATAAATAAAATTAAGAATTGGTTTTATGGAAAAAAAAACCTAATAAAATAGAAAAAAAACTTTTGTTAATTTGATAAGAAAAAAGAAAAAAAAATTACCAGCATTAAAAATGAAAATGGTGAACATATCACTAAGAAAAAAAAGCAATAACTAGAAGCTATTTTGCTCAACCATATATCAGCATATCTGACAATCTATCTGAAATTATTAATATATGCAAAAATTAAAATTGATCAGATTCACAGGAGAGGAAATGAATTACTTAAACAGTGACATTTTAGGAAAAGAAATTGAACAAGCCATTAATAGACTCCCTAAGAAAAAATCTCCAGGGTTAGATGGATTCACAAGTGAAGTCTACCAAACAAGTAAACAAAAATTAATTTCAATATTATATAAACTAATTGCAAAAAAATGTAAAGAAGTACTGCCAAATTACTTCTATGATGCAAATATGGTGCTGATACGCAAACCAGGAAGGGTCAAAACAGTGAAAGAAAATTACAGACCAATCTCCCCAATGAATATTGATCTAAATTTTTAAAATAAAATATTAGCAAAGAGATCACAGCAATTTATCAGCTGCATAATACACTATGACCAAGTAGCATTTATGCCAGGAATGTAGCACTAATTCAAAAAAAAAAAAAGGAAAACTATTACTATTATCAATCATATCAATAACAAAACCAACAGAAATCCTATGATAGTCTCCATAGATGCAGAAAAAGCTTTTGATTAAATACAGCAGCAATTTCAATTAAAAACACTAGAGAGCATACAGATAAAAGGAGTTTTCCTTAAAATAATAAGCAGTATCTATCTAAAACCATTAGCAAGCCTTATTTGTAATGGAAAGGAGCAGGATGCATTCCCAATAAGATCGGGATGAAGCAAGAATAACCCATTAACATTACTATTATTTAACATTGTACTATAAATGTTAGTTTTAGTAATAAAAAAAAAAAACAAGTAATTAAAGGAATTAGAATAGGCAATGGGGAGATAAAACTATCACTCTTTGCAGATGATATGATGACATACTTAGAGAATCCTGGAATCAGACAAAAACCTACTGAAAACTATAGCGTTTTAGCAAAGTTGCAAGATATAAAATAAAATCACACAAATTATCAGCATTTCTATACATTACTGACAAAGATCATCAAAAAAACATAGAAAGGGTAATTACCTTTAAAATAGCTGTTGATAAAATAAAATTTGTGGGAGTTTGCTTGCCAAGACAAACCCAAAAACTGTATACTCTTCACAAAAGTAAAGTCTGATATAAACAACTGGAAAAATATCAATTGCTCATGGGTAGGCTGAGCTAATTTAATAAAAATGACTATTCTCCTAAATTAGTCTATTTCTTCAGTGCCCTATCAAAGTGGCAAAAATATTTTATAAAACTAGAAAACAAAGTTTTAATAAAATTCATCTGGAAGAATAAAATGCTAACAATATCAAGGGAATTAATGACAAAAAAAAAATAATACAAAGACGGTGGCTTGCCACTACTAAACCTAAAGGTCTATTATAAAGTGAAAGTCATCAAAACCATTTGGTAGTGGCTAAGAAATAGAATGGTAGATCAGTGGACTAGATTATATACACATGACACAATAATCAAGATCAATAGTAATCTAATATTTGATAAATTCCCAAACTCCAGCATTTGGAATAAAAACTCAATATTGTCAAAAATTTCTGGGAAAATTGGAAAATAATATATCAGAAATGTAGCAGAGACCTACATCTTAGACCCTTTACCAAAATAAGGTCAAAATGGATACATGCAAATGGGTATAAAGGATGATACCATAAACAAATTAGGAAAGCAAGGAATAATTTACCTATCAGATCTTTGGCAAAGAGAGAAATTTATGATCAAAGAAGAACTAGAGAACATTATGAAAGGGAAAACAGACAACTTTTGATTACATTAAATTAAAAAAGGTTTTACACAGACAAAACCAACAGAAACAATATTAAAAGGGAAGTGCAAAGCTAGGAAAAATATTTACAGCCATTGTTTCTGATAAAAGTCTCATCTATAAATAAATAACAATATACCGTCATTTCTAAAATATATAGAGGATTGACTCAAAATCATAAGAATATAAGCCTTTCTCCAATTAAATAATCAAAGGATATGAACAAGCAATTTTCAGACAAAAAAAATTAAAACCATTTCTAGTCATATGAAAAAATGCTCTAAGTCAGTATCTATCAGAGAAATGCAAATTAAGGCAACTCTGAGGTACCACTTCACATCTCTTAGATTGACTGACAGAAAAAGATAATAATAAATGTTGGAATGCACATAAGGAAATTGGGACACTTATTACATTGTTGATGGAGTTGTGAACTGATCCAACTATTCTGGAGCGCAATTTGGAGGTATGCCCAAAAGGCTATCAAACTATGTATACCCTATGATCCACCATTGTCTCTACTGGGTCTATATGGCAAAGAAATCAGAAAAAAAGAAAATTCAGCAACTCTATGAACACAATTACAAAACATTTTTCATAAGTAAAGTCATATTTAAACAAGTGGAAAAATAATAGTTGCTCAAGGGTAGGCCAAATTAAAAAATAAAAATGAGAAGTCTACCCTTTTTGACTGGAAGACAATACAGTTGGTAGTAAAAAAAAAAAAAAAAAAAGGAAGTGGACAATAAGGAAAGCCAATAATTGAAGGTCAGTGTTGAATTCTTGTGAGTGATCTGTCTTACTTTCCTTTCTCATTAGTGTAATCCTTATTAAATATAAATTTTTTGTTAAATCTTTTTTTAATTACAGGCATTATAAATTAATATTATTTTGAAAGGTATCTCTTAAATGCAAATTAAGACAACTCTGAGATACCACTACATACCTGTCATATTGGTTAGAATGACAGGGAAAGATAATGCGGAAAGTTGGAGGGAATATGGGAAAACAGGGATGCTAAACATTGTTGGTGGAATTGTGAATATATCCAGCCATTCTGGAGAACAATTTGGAACTATGCTCAAAAAGTTATCAAACTGTGCATACTCCTTTGATCCAGCAGTGTTTCTACTGGGCTTATATCCCAAAGAAATCTTAAAGAAGGGAAAGGGACCTGTATGTGCAAGAATGTTTGTGGCAGGTCTCTTTATAGTGGCCAGAAACTGGAAACTGAGTGGATGTCCATCAATTGGAGAATGGCTAAATTGTGGTATACGAATATTATGGAATACTATTGTTCAGTAAGAAATGACCAGCAGGAGGATTTCAGAAAGGCCTGGAAAGACTTACATGAACTGATGCTGAGTGAAATGAGCAGGACCAGGAGATCATTGTATACTTCAAAAACAATACTATATGATGATCAATTCTGATGGACCTGGCCCTCTTCAACAATGAGATGAACCAAATCAGCTCCAATAGAGCAGTAATGAATTGAACCAGCTAGACCCAGTGAAAGGACTCTGGGAGATGACTAAAAGCCATTACATAAAATTCCCAATCCCCATATTTTTGTCCACCTGCATTTTTGATTTCCTTCACAGGCTAATTGTACAATATTTCAGAGTCCGATTCTTTTTGTACACAAAATAACGGTTTGGAAATGTATAGTTATTTTGTATTTAATTTATACTTTAACATATTTAACATGTATTGGTCAGCCTGCCATCTGGGGCAGGGAGTGGGGGAAAGGAGGGGAAAAAATTGGAACAAAAGATTTGGCAATTGTCAATGCTGTAAAATTACCCATGCATATAACTTGTAAATAAAAAGCTGTAATAAAAAAAATAAATAAAAGAAAGGTATCTCTTACAAATGTTCATTTATTTTGTGCCAAAATGAAGTACTCAAATATTGCTGTTATTTACAGTTGTGCCATTATTTACAATCATGTCCAACTCTATGTTTTGTTATATATGTTCAAATGTGTTTCAGCTGAAAGGAAGTTTGAGTTATTCTGGTTTTCATGTTATATTATAACATGATTCTAAACCACAAGTCTATTTTAAATCATTCCTTGCTTTATATTTGTATTTTGACAGAGCCTATTTTTTTATTCTTCTGACATATTTTTCTTGTGATGATAGATCATTTACATCTCCAGAATGTGCCTCACTGTGATTTTTGAATTCTTTTTAAAGATGTTTACTGCAAAGTAAATAAATCAATACACTTGCTTCAGCTAAAATAAAATAAAATAAATAGATGCCAATTTAAATTTTAAGGAAAATTCCATTTATTCTTGTAATCACTCATATTCTTTTTTTATAGGAATTTATAGGAATTTAATTTTGTCAAAAAATTTTCCTCCTCTATTGAGAACATGGGATAATTTTTTATTTTTAGTTTTGTTTCTGATATACTCAATTATGCTCTAGTTAATTCAATATTGAATTCACTCTGCATTCCTAGTATGAATCCCATTTGACCATGGTATATTATCCTACTAATAAGCTATTATAATATCTTTCTTAATTTTTATTTATAACTTTTGCATCAATATTCATTAGCATAATTAATCTATATTTTCTTTCTCTGTTTTGGAACTTTTTGACTATTTTCCCCCAGATAGTTTATGTAGCATTGTAAGTAATTGTTCTTTAAATATTTACTAGAATTCCCTTATAAATTCATTTGCTCCTGGAGAGTTTTTCTTGGAGAGTTCAGTGATGGCTTGTTCAATTGGCTTTTTTTCTAAAATAGGGTTATTTAATTGCTTTATTTCATCTTCTGTTAACCTGAGAATTTATATTTCCATAAATATCCATCCATTAAACTTAAATTGGCATACATTTGCACAAAAATAGTTCCAAGTTATTCCTTGAATTTCCTCTTCCTTGATGATGGTGAATTCACCCTTTGATAGTGGTAATTTAATAAATTTCATTCTTTTAAAACAAAATCAAATTAACAAAATGTTTATCTTATTATTTTTATAGTAGTTTTATATATTAATTCAGTGATTTTTTGTTTCAGTTTGTTAATTTTTTCTTTGATTTTCAGAATTTCTAATTTGGTGTTTATTTGGGAATTTTAAAAGTTTTCTCTTACTTGGATACACAATTCATTTATCTTCTTTATAAACTTATTCTTTTGCTTTTTCTTTGTCTGACATTAGGATAGCTACATCTATTTCTTTTGTTTGTTTGTTTGTTTTTTACTTCTGATGAAGCATAATATATTCTACTTCAGCCTTTTGCCTTTATTCTGGGTGTATCTTTCTGCTTCAAATGTATTTTTTGTAAACAACATATTATAGGATACTGGTTTTTAATCCACTCTGTTAGCCACTTCTGTTGTAGGAGAAATTCCATCTTATTTACATTCACAATTATGATTATTAACTGTGTATTTCCCTCCATCATATTTTCCCCATTTATATTTTTTTCCTCTCCTTTTTCTCTGTCTCTTCTCAGCAATGTTTGTTTCTGACCTTCACCCTCTTCTATCTGTCCTCATTTCTTTCAAGTCTCCTTTTACCTTTACCTTTTACCCTTGCTTCTATCAATATCCCTTCCATATTTTTTTTCCTTTTCATCTCCTGTTTCCCTATATGATAAGTTTCTATGCCCAAGAAAATATGGATGCTATTCCCTCCTTGTGTCAAATTTGATAGGAGTAAGATTTAAACAATACCTCTCCTTATTTTCCCTCTATTCTAATAGGTTTTTGCACTTCTTCATGTAAAGTAATTTACCCTGCTCTGACATCTTTCCCCTTTTCTCAGTACAATGCTTTTTTTATGTCTTAATTTTTTTTCATATCATTACATTAAATTCAAGAGAATGTGGACCTTCAGACCAAATATACTCCTTTTAACTACCTTCATAGAGACACAGTTGTCATGACTTACAAGTATCTTATGTAGGGATATAAACAATTTAATATTATTGAATAATATTTTTCTGTGTTTTCCTTGACTCTAATATTTGAAGATCAGATGTCCTGTTTAGCTCTGATCTTTTCATCAGGAAAAATTGAAAGTCCTGTATTTCATCAAATGTGGATCTTTTCCTTTGAAAACACTCTGAAATTTTCCTTCTAAAAGGGATCTATATTGTTTTCTATTGAATATAACTTTATCTTTATACATAAAATGGATATAAGAAAATGGTTTCATATCATTTCCTTAAAGTTCAATGAACTTGTTTTCATAAGGTAAAGAAAGAGGAAAAAAAGACATGTTTTGGGTTAAGAAGGCGGAGAGGAGGCTCACAGCTGCATAAGCTCCGGGCTTTCTCTCACTATCCACTTCATTACAAGCCTCTGAATTAATACTTGACTGAAAAAAAACCCACATATAGTTACCAAGAGAAGCCATCCTTGAGATTCTCCAAGAAAGGTCTATCTTTACTGGAGGGCTGGGACGGTTTTAGATGGGGCACAGGCTGAGGGCAGCGGCAGTGAGAGCACGGGAGCAGACAGGAGAGGAGGTGGGGAGTGATCGCAGCCGTCTCTGCGGGGAGAGCTTCGCTACAGGTTTGGATACTTTGCTCCAGCAGCAAGTCAGCAGCCCAGCAGAGAAGCTAAAAACACCGGGGCTGAAGAATACAACCGCAAACAGCTGGAGTCTCTTGGGACCTGGCCGCCCCCTCCCTCCCCCCCCCCCCACAGTGACTCAGCACCCTCTGGGATCTCAGAGCGCAGGCGCAGCACAGTCCTGCTAGTGCCTTACTGCTGCCTCCCGCAGTCTGGAGAGGAAGCTTGATAACACACCCAGCCCCTCCCCCAAAGAAAGACTCCAGTTTTTTCTGTTTTTCTTTGCCAGTTTGTCTCTGATTATTAGACAGAATGAGCAAGAAACTGAAGAGAACTTTAACCCTTGACAGCTTCTATACAGATAGAGAGCAGACTCTAAATCCTGAGGAGACTAAAAACAGACAGTCTCCAGGTGAATCCCCAAAGGAGGAGATCATCTGTTCCTCAGCACAGATGAACCTCATAGAAGTAATTTAAAAAGCTCTCACAAGGGAGCTAGAAGAAAAATGGGAAAAGCAGAATGAGGTTTGGCAAAAGGAGAGGGAAGCTTGGGAAAAGGAGAGGGAGGCTTGGCAAAAGAGCCTGGAGAAGTCAGTTAAAGAGAGAGTGGATAAAGAAGTAAAATCCTTGAAAAATAGGATTGGTGAACTGGAAACAGAAAATAGCTCTCTAAAAAACAAAATTGGCTAAATGGAAAAAAATTCCACGGAACAAAAGAACTCAATTGGACAATTAGAGAAAGACTTTAAAAAAGTGAGTGAAGAAAATACTTCACTGAAAATCAGGGTCGAACAAATGGAATTGAATGACTCGAGGAGACAAGAAGAATCAGTCAAGCAAATCCAAAAAAATCAAACAATGGAAAAGAATGTGAAATACCTTCTGGGGAAGACAACAGACCTGGAAAACATATCCAGGAGAGACAATCTGAGAATCATTGGACTCCCAGAAAAGAATGATGAAAAAAAGAGCCTGGACACTATTTTCCAGGAAATTATCAAAGAGAACTGCCCAGAAGTCATAGGAACAGAGGAAAAAAATAAACATTGAAAGGATTCATCGATCACCCACTGAAAGGGATCCTAAAATCAAAACACCAAGGAATATAGTGGCCAAATGCCAGAATCCTCAGATGAAGGAAAAAATATTGCAAGCGGCTAGAAAAACCCAATTCAAGTATCAAGGAGCCACAATAAGGATCACCCAGGATCTGGCAGCATCCACATTAAAAGATCGAAGGGCCTGGAATATGATATTCCGAAAGGCTAAGGAACTTGGTATGCAACCAAAAATAACCTTTTTCCAGGGAAGAAGATGGACATTCAATGAAGTAAGCGAATTTCATCTATTTCTGATGAAAAAGCCAGAACTTAACAAAAAGTTTGATCTACAAATATAGAACTCAACAGAAATCTAAAAAGGTAAAGATTAATCTTGGGAACTATATTTCGACTATATAGATGTATAAAGAATACACGTATACCTTGTTCTAGAAATTGATGTGGAAAGGACATTGTACCAGAAAAAGGGTAAAGTGGGGGTAGTACATCTCATGGAGAGGCATAGAAAACCTATTATATCTGAGAGAAAGAATGGAGGGGGATGAATATAGTGGGTATCTTACTGCCTTCAGAATTGGCTTTAAGTGAAAAATCTTAAGACATATTCAATCTATGGTGAAACTTCTCCCACTTCATTGAAAAGTGAGAAGGGAAAAGTGAAAAGGGAAGGAATAAGCTAAGCGGAAGGGAATACAGGAACTGGGAGGGAAAGGGGTAAGATGGGGGAGGAACTCTAAGGCAGGGGGAGGGATACTAAAAAGGGAGGGCTGTGAGAAGCAAGTGGTGCTCACAAGCTTAATACTGGGAAGGGGGGGAAAGGGGAAAGAAGGGAGAAAAGCATAAACCGGGGTTAACAAGATGGCAAGTAATACAGAATTGGTCATTCTAACCATCAATGTGAACGGGGTAAACTCCCCCATAAAGAGGAAGCAGTTAGTAGAATGGATTAAAAGCCAGAATCCTACAATATGTTGTTTACAGGAAACACACCTGAAGCGGGGAGATACATGCAGGTTAAAGGTAAAAGGTTGGAGCAAAATCTACTATGCTTCAGGTGAAGTCAAAAAAGCAGGGGTAGCCATCCTGATCTCAGATCAAGCTAAAGCAAAAATTGATCTAATTAAAAGAGATAAGGAAGGGCACTATATCTTGCTAAAGGGTAGCATGGATAATGAAGAACTATCTATATTAAACATATATGCACCAAGTGGGGTAGCATCTAAATTCTTAAAAGAGAAACTAAGAGAGCTGCAAGAATGTGGTGATCTTCTTCCCAAAACACAGCCAGGTGATAAAAGTTCAGATCTTTTATTATCTCCCATATAGCCCGGTTAGCTTAGAGGCCTATCTCTCTGCTTGGTTCCAAGAGCTCTCTCTGAATGTCGCCAAATCCAAAGGTCTGGTCCTTCAGCCTCTGCCTCTGCTTTCTTCAGCCTCCAGCCAGCTCCACTCTTCACTCGGTGAAATCTCGACTTGTAGCTTCTTCACTCTCTGAAGAACTTCTTCGACTGGCCCATTGGCCTATTTATGCTCCTTCCAGAGAGAGGGATTATGGGTTTTCTCCCATAGTGCTCTCTGGCCCAAAAAGCTTCAAGGGAGGTGTGAACTCATTGAACTCCAATGAGTAAAGGTGTGAACACACGCCTTGTATTAATTAGTTCCACTTAGTACCTTGTTTCAGGTTCTGCCCAAAACATCTTCTTGTAAGATTAGATCAACTCTAATTAGTTAGCAGTTAGTAAGGATTCCAACACAAGAAGAAATAGACAGTAAAACTATAATAGTGGGAGATCTTAACCTTGCACTCTCAGAATTAGATAAATCAAACCACAAAATAAATAAGAAAGAAGTCAAAGAGGTAAATAGAATACTAGAAAAGTTAGATATGATAGATCTCTGGAGAAAATGTAATGGAGACAGAAAGGAATACACTTTCTTTTCAGCAGTTCATGGAACCTATACAAAAATTGACCATATATTAGGACATAAAAAACTCAAACTCAAATGCAGTAAGGCAGAAATAGTAAATGCATCCTTTTCAGACCACGATGCAATGAAAATTACATTCAACAAAAAACCAGGGGGAAGTAGACCAAAAAATAATTGGAAACTAAATACTCTCATATTAAAGAATGATTGGGTGAAACAGCAAATCATAGACATAATTAATAACTTCACCCAAGAAAACGATAATAATGAGACATCATACCAAAATGTATGGGATGCAGCCAAAGCGGTAATAAGGGGAAATCTCATATCTCTAGAGGCCTATTTGTATAAAATAGAGAAAGAGAAGGTCAATGAATTGGGTTTGCAACTAAAAATGCTAGAAAAGGAACAAATTAAAAACCCCCAGTCAAACACTAAACTTGAAATTCTAAAAATAAAAGGAGAGATCAATCAAATTGAAAGTAAAAAAAAAACTATTGAATTGAGTAATAAAACTAAGAGTTGGTTCTATGAAAAAACCAACAAAATAGACAAACCCTTAGTAAATCTGATTTAAAAAAGGAAAGAGGAAAATCAAATTGTTAGTCTTAAAAATGAAAAGGGAGAACTCACCAGTAACGAAGAGGAAATTAGAGCAATAATTAGGAGTTACTTTGCCCAACTTTATGCCAATAAATTCGACAACTTAAATGAAATAGAAAAATACCTCCAAAAATATAGCTTGCACAAACTAACAGAGGAAGAAGTAAATATCCTAAACAGTCCCATCTCAGAAAAAGAAATAGAACAAACTATCAATCAACTCCCTAAGAAAAAATCCCCAGGACCAGATGGATTTACATGTGAATTCTACCAAACATTTAAAGAACAATTAACTCCAATGCTAAATAAACTATTTGAAAAAATTGGGATTGAAGGAGTCCTACCAAACTCCTTTTATGACACAGACATGGTACTGATACCTAAACCAGGTAGGCTGAAAACAGAGAAAGAAAATTATAGACCAATCTCCCTAATGAATATTGATGCTAAAATCTTAAATAAAATATTAGCAAAAAGATTACAGAAAATCATCCCAGGATAATACACTATGACCAAGTAGGATTTATACCAGGAATGCAGGGCTGGTTCAATATTAGGAAAACTATTAGCATAATTGACTATATCAATAAACAACCAAACAAAAACCATATGATCATCTCAATAGATGCAGAAAAAGCATTTGATAAAATCCAACATCCATTCCTAATAAAAACACTTGAGAGCATAGGAATAAATGGACTTTTCCTTAAAATAGTCAGGAGCATATATTTAAAACCATCAGTAAGCATCATATGCAATGGGGAAAAACTGGAACCTTTCCCAGTAAGATCTGGAGTGAAGCAAGGTTGCCCTCTATCACCATTATTATTTAATATCGTATTAGAAACACTAGCCTCGGCAATAAGAGTCGAGAAAGATATTAAAGGAATTAGAGTAGGCAATGAAGAAACCAAACTATCACTCTTTGCAGATGATATGATGGTATACCTAGAGAACCCCAGAGATTCTACTAAAAAGCTATTAGAAATAATTCATAATTTTAGCAAAGTAGCTGGCTACAAAATAAATCCCCATAAATCCTCAGCATTTTTATACATCTCCAACAAAACTCAATAGCAAGAGATACAAAGAGAAATTCCATTCAGAATAACTGTTGAAACCATAAAATATTTGGGAATCTATCTACCAAAGGAAAGTCAGGAATTATATGAGCAAAATTATAAAAAAGTCTCCACACAAATAAAGTCAGACTTAAATAATTGGAAAAATATTAAGTGCTCTTGGATCGGCCGAGCGAACATAATAAAGATGACAATACTCCCTAAACTAATCTATTTATTTAGTGCTATACCAATCAGACTTCCAAGAAAATATTTTAATGATCTAGAAAAAATAACAACAAAATTCATATGGAACAATAAAAAGTCGAAAATCTCAAGAGAATTAATGAAAAAAAAATCAAATGAAGGTGGCCTAGCTGTACCTGATCTAAAATTATATTATAAAGCAGCAGTCACCAAAACCATTTGGTATTGGCTAAGAAATAGATTAGTGGATCAGTGGAAAAGGCTAGGCTCACAAGACAGAATAGTCAACTATAGCAATCTAGTGTTTGACAAACCCAAAGCCCCTAACTTCTGGGAAAAGAATTCATTATTTGATAAAAACTGCTGGGATAATTGGAAATTAGTATGGCAGAAATTAGGCATGGACCCACACTTAACACCATATACCAAGATAAGATCAAAATGGGTCCATGACCTAGGCATAAAGAACGAGATTATAAATAAATTAGAGGAACACAGGATGGTTTATCTCTCAGACTTGTGGAGGAGAAAGAAATTTGTGACCAAAAATGAACTAGAGACCATTACTGATCACAAAATAGAAAATTTTGATTACTACAAATTAAAAAGCCTTTGTACAAACAAAACTAATGCAAACAATATTAGAAGGGAAGCAACAAACTGGGAAAACATCTTCACAGTTAAAGGTTCTGATAAAGGCCTCATTTCTAAAATATATAGAGAACTGACTCAAATTTATAAGAAATCAAGCCATTCTCCAATTGATAAATGGTCAAAGGATATGAACAGACAATTTTCAGAGGATGAAATTGAAACTATTACCACTCATATGAAAGAGTGTTCCAAATCATTATTGATCAGAGAAATGCAAATTAAGACAACTCTGAGATACCACTACACACCTGTCAGATTGGCTAAGATGACAGGAAAAAATAATGATGAATGTTGGAGGGGATGCGGGAAAACTGGAACACTAATGCATTGTTGGTGGAGTTGTGAACGAATCCAACCATTCTGGAAAGCAATCTGGAATTATGCCCAAAAAGGTATCAAATTATGCATACCCTTTGATCCAGCAGTGTTTCTATTGGGCTTACATCCCAAAGAAATACTAAAGAAGGGAAAGGGACCTGTATGTGCCAAAATGTTTGTAGCAGCCCTATTTGTAGTGGCTAGAAACTGGAAAATGAATGGATGCCCATCAATTGGAGAATGGCTGGGTAAATTGTGGTATATGAATGTTATGGAATATTATTGTTCTGTAAGAAATGACCAGCAGGATGAATACAGAGAGGACTGGTGAGACTTACATGAACTGATGCTAAGTGAAATGAGCAGAACCAGGAGATCATTATATACTTCAACAACGATATTGTATGAGGACATATTTTGATGGAAGGGGATTTCTTTGACAAAGAGACCTAACTAAGTTTCAATTGATAAATGACAGACAAAAGCAGCTACACCCAAAGAACGAACACTGGGAAACGAATGTGAACTATCTGCATTTTTGTTTTTCTTCCCGGGTTATTTATACCTTCTGAATCCAATTCTCCCTATGCAACAAGAGAACTGTTCGGTTCTGCAAACATATATTGTATCTAGGATATACTGCAACATATCCAACATATAAAGGACTGCTTGCCATCTAGGGGAGGGTGGAGGGAGGGAGGGGGAAAAAAATCAGAAAAGAAACGAGTGCAAGGGATAATGTTGTCAATATAAAATAATCATTAAATAAAAATTTAAAAAAAAGACATGTTTTGTTATAAAACTAATTATTTGCAATTATATGTTTATAGTTTGGAATATTTCCTAACACAAATATTTGGAACAAAAAGAACTTCTTTCTTTCTAGTGTCTTCCTTTATTACATACCCACTGTCAAATATCTAGTTCATTATTTTCTTGTAAATGAAGACAGTTCAATCTCTTGTTAATCATATTTTCATTCAATGAATGCTTATTGGACATTATTTAGTTTCAAAGCTCTATGCTAGGTGCTATGGGGAATATGTAAATTACTGTGGCAGCATCCTTGCCCTTTAGGAATTCATAATATGTTGCAAAAGAAGTCAGATATGGAAATAAGTGTAACATAATATTATTATATGAAGTTGTTCCTTAAAATAAATATGTATAGTAGATGTAAAACATAGAGTTGGATTTTTTTTTAACAGAGAGTGATATAAGACATTTTCTTTCCCAAGAAGAATGGATATTTACTCCATTGTGAATGTGAAAAACTGACAATGATCAATATTACAATTGCTTTAGGATTATTTCCAGATAAATAATAGTCTCTGAGATTTGTAGTGATTATATCAGTTGAAGATTTGAGGTTATATATTTGACTTTGATGCCTTCATTATATGCCATCATACCTAAATAGACAATGCAATACACAGATTTATTTACTGCAACATTTGCTGGATTTGGAGGACTTTTGTCATATTGTCTCTGGTGAAAGAGCTTGCATAGATTGCAGATTGAAATGTATTAGTTAAGATACTCTTCAGTAGGCATACACCTGAAGAATATTAAAGATTTTATAAATTACTTCATCACATACCTACCTGAAGCTGTCAAAGGCAATTTGTCTTTTTATATAAAAGACAACAATGTTTCAAACCAAAGCAGTTTTATTTGTAGCTATCTAAAGATTCAGAAGAATATAAAAATACCCATTCGCCACTGTTTTCTAAACTTAAAATATGTTCATTAAACCCTTACGCACTACTTGATAGTAGATAGTTCCTTCTGAACTCAATGTTATCAAATGTACTAATTCTAGCATTTTACATTAATTAACTAGAACAATAAATATTACATAATAGACAGTCTTTTATGGCGTCATTTTCTCCTTAGAATCAGTTCTTTCATTCATGGCTTAATTTTTATGACAACTAATAGTACTGTATTCATTAGCATGCTTTTCTCAAGGACAAGGAGCCAGATGAGTCAGGAGAAGGTTTTGGTACCCAAACAAATGCTTCTAAGTACTTACACTACTGTTTCAATTAGTCAGATTGGCTGTGCTATGATACAAGTTCCTATACCGATATTATGCTCAGTTCAGGAATCATTTAATAGATAATATTTTTTTCCACACTGAACATGCATAATTTTGATTCCTTCCAGCTCTAAATCTTATGATGGTATGATGATTATAATTTATGTGGTATAATCATTTAGTTAGGCCTACATGAAATATTTATACTAAGCATCAAAATACTTACTTTTCTTGGATTCTCAACATAAGCCAAAAAACTTTATCTTAAAATATTTAGGTTAGTTCTCAAAAATTCACAGGTAACTCAGTGAATTAGAAGGGAATGAAGGTATCACACAAGGGTATACAAATTCATGTATTTTCTTAAAATTCTGGTCACCTGTTGGAATAATTATACCAAGTCTACATAAAAAAGAGGGCAATAGAAGTTGGCTGCTGACAACTACTATGGTAATATTGTTTTCTCTAAAGCTATGAATAATGTTTCTTTTACCAGTTCTAATGTTTGAGTTTTTGTTTATTTGCTTTGGTTAGAATTCTAAATTCTTTGTAACTTTTCAACAATCTTAACTCTTCACCATCATGCTTCATTATAATGTCTTTTAGTTAAATTAGCCTTTTCATTATATTCTCTCTTCTTGTACATGTATGCCTATTCCTTTGTGACCTCTTTTACCCCTTAAATACTGGCTATCTCCAAAATTCCTCTTTCACTTTTCTTTTAGTGTCCTTTTATTAAAACTTTCCATCCATTTATGGCTTCAAACATATGGAAGGGAGGTCATAGTTGCCTTCTGAACTGAGATAAAAATTTTAGTGATCTTTTAAAGTAAATTTAAATTGAATCAGTAAACAATTGATTTTCATAGTGGCAGGTATCTAATGAAAATTTGCAGGCATGTAGATTTCAGGGAAATTTCTGGGTTAATGCAAAGCAAATATCTATTAAAATGACATATAATGAGCTAAAATTCTCATTAGCCTTAAAATTAAAAATAAACTTTTTACAAAATTATACATTAATAGATTACACATTGATACATCCTAGTTTTCAGGCATAAGGCTATATCTTGGCACATCATAGAAAGGGATCAGAGCAACTTTCTCAGCTGAAAAAAATTTAGTGTAGCTGGAAAAAAAAATTCCTTTACATATGAATCTAAATTTCCTCATCTGTAAAATAAAGATGTTAACTAAATGAATTTTGAGAGCCTTGATAATTCAAAATCTATGTTTCCAACCATCTTCATCTTTCTCTTTCCTTCTCTACTTCTAATCAAGTCTCCAATTTCTGAGTTTCCTTAATTCTTCCCAATCTTACTCCAAAAGGTAAAGGTAAAATCATGGCTTCAATATTACCACCTCTGTACAAAGTATACCTGTAGATAAGGAGAGTTTTATTTAAAGTACAAAATATTATATAATCAAAATTATTCTGCTGTATTAGTGATGGAAAGGTGTCTCATACTTCCTTCCAATAATATATTTAGAGATAAAAAAAAATAGATATTATCTATTCCATTGTTTTGTTCAGTCCCAAGTGAAGCATTATTGCAGTTTTAGCCAGTAAAGACAACAAAGTATTGGTTACCTTCAATTTTTCAATGTATTAGATATACAGATATTACGCAAATGCATCTAGTCATATCTTAATACATATTATATATATTTATACATATATATATTACATGTATCCATATATTTGTACACACATGATATATCTCAAAAAGGAATATCTATAGTTCTATAAATATAGATGTCAGTATTGATATAGATGATTTAAGATGTCAAAGATGATATTAATATAAAATAGATATAAATAATTTTAGATATAAATATAGAAGGATGCAAACCTTTCTGTTATCCTTTTTTTCTTCTTTAAAAAGCTCAATTATTTTTCCTGTTGCAGCAGCAATTATTATCACATATATTATTTAAAAGAGTATAGCAGTTTGAACTCTTGCTCATAATCTCCAGCAAAATCTACCAAAATTATGAATAAGGATAGAGACAAAAAGTCATATTTGCTCTCACTTAAGCACTTAAATGCTTTTTTTATGAAGATGATTCTATATGGCTAGGGATGATGGGAGCTTGATAAAATATTTTAACTGTATGTCATTCTTGCTCTCTGGAAGTTAATGATTTATTTCAGTTGTCAAAAGCTTTATTGATTTTGTGAGCTATCTTTTTGTCTGTTATACAGTCTAAATTTTTATTCTTGTCAAGAAGTAAATTACATTTGATTTAACTTCAGATCAAAGTATGTTGCGATAAGGCCCAAATTTTCCAACCTCGAGTTACGTTGGTTCTTCATTTATTTGAGATCCTAGTGTAGAGCTGTTATCTTTTTAATGACCAGCTGAAGGCATGTAACAAAATTTGTTGTCTCTGAAGATGTAACCTCCAAAATACAACAAAAGTATCCAGTTTTTAAGCAGAGAAAATGCATATGATTTTTTTATTAAATTTATTACAGTTTAAAAAAAGAGGAAAACAGTAAAGAAATACAAAACAAAATAGAATATAGTCATGTGTCCAGCAGAACATCAGGAAGGATTCAAAACATATAAAAATAAATTGCCAGATGAAGAAAGTGTATATATTAGTTGAAGAAATTATATTCTTGAATATCCACTTTTTCTTTACTTCCTTGTAATTGTTCTTTGGTTCTCTAATGCACACCTTATTTACTTTATTCTTTTCCCCTGTTTTCATCCCCCTCACCACCCCCTAAGCATGCTACATATAGAACTGATATATTTATGCATATATATATATATTCATATATACACACATAGCACATACACACACATACACACACACACACCCCACATACATACAAGTCTTTCTATCCCTGGTGATTCTTTAATTAAATTCTGCTCCCTAACTTGCTTTACTATTACTTAATTTCCACCTACTCAAGGATTCCCTTTTTCCCCCTCACCCTTTGCTTCCCCATTCAACCAGCCCTCCCTACTTATTACTTTATAGATATTGGAGAATGCTATACCTTTCGTGATATATATATATATATAATATATATATATATATATATATATATATATATTCGTGTGTGTGTGTGTGTGTGTGTGTGTGTATGTGTATGTGTGTGTGTAGTTGCCTATTGGACTCATTCCAGATGTAAGTTTTTAGAACTGAGATCTCCTCCCTCTACAGACTCTGCATCTTTCCTTCCTGCTATACAAATCCTCATTTGTATAACATGATTACTATTTATACCTTAATTCTGCCCATCTTTCTTTTGAGATATCCTATTGTTGATGTAAATTTTAGACATTATACACACACACACATATACATATATATGTAAACATAAATAATTTTTTGTGTTTAAACAGTTTGCTTCTTGTAAAATTTTCTTTTTGATCTAGGGGTTTCAAAATTTGGCAGTGTTCTTCCTGTGTCTTTCCACAAAGGATGATAATCAGTGGATTTTTTTTTTCTATTTCTACTTTTCCCTCTTTTTCTATCACTCCAGGACAATTTTCTTAAATTAATTCCTGCATTACTGTGTCAAAGTTCTCTTTTTTGGTTGCAACTTTCTAGCACTCCAATTATTCTTAGATTTTCTCTTCTTGATCGGTTCTACAGATCTGTTGTATTTCTTACGCTTTACATTCTGTTATATTTTTTTCATTCTTTATAATCCTTTTTATTATTATTATTATTTCTTGGTCTCTAGTAACTTCAATGACTTCTTCTTGCCCAATTCTAATTTTAAAAAAAAAATCATCTTAGAGACTCTATAGGTCCTTTTCTAATTGGTTAACTTTTTTGCTTAATCCTCTTGTTTTTCTTGGATGATTTTTAGTTTTGTTTTAGTTTTTCCTCAATATGTTTCATTTGATTTTTAAAAGTGTCCTCCTCGGAAGATGAATCCTGGTCTTTCCTTTCCCATAATATATTTAATGGTGGGGTTCTTTCTTCTTTGCTGATTTGCTTTTTTTTTTTTTTTTAATGAGAAGTATTAGTTTTAAGCACTAATATCCCTCAAGCTTCCCTTTTGTTTTCCCTTCTGACTTGGAACCCCAAACCAAGAGCTCCACCCTCCTGTAAGTGTCCACAGTTAGTAGAGTCCTTGTTCTGCTGTTTCTGCACTTACTGGGTGCTGATTCTTTCTAGCCTAGGGCGATGTCTCAGCAGCATAGCTGAGCCTAGCATTCCCAATCAGCTGATGGTCCCTCAGTCTTCCTGGACTCAGACCCTGACTCCATAAAGAGTCCTGGAGATGAAATTTTTTGTGTTTCCTCCTGAGGCTCCAGTCACACCTACTTAGCCCAAGGGGTCCCCACTTGATGTTTCTGTGGAGCTAGCCCAGATGTGTTTGCACTTCAGACAAGTTAATCCCTGGCCCAGGGTTTTCAGATTTTCTTGGGTTGTATCATGAGGATCCCTGTTCCATCCCAATTCTTCTTGATTTTTCACTAGTCTATGTTTGCCCTGAGGCACAAATTTGTTCTATTTGTGAGGGAAATGGGTAGACTTTGAAATTTTTTAACCTAGTCTACTTCCAGATGAAATGAAATGAAAAATACAGAAATAAATTATAAACATATTTCTAAAAGCAGAAATATAGCCATAACTAGTGACAGAGTGCTTTAGTTCCATGTTTAACATTTGAGAGTTAACTAGATAATTTTGATTTAGAGTATTTTGTCTGAGTTTGGGTTTATAAGTTAAATACACACATACGTGTATACTTTAATATATATGTGTATTTTAAATATATATAATACTATGTATATATACACATACATCAAAATATTAATGTAATATGCATTATAATCAATTGAAATATAACATTGTTTCTCCACTGTTCTTATAAATATCTAAATAAAATATGCTAATTTTATATATACATATGTGTGTGAGTGTGTGTAGGTGTGTGTGTGCATATATACATATATATGTAAATAATATGTATATATATTATACACACACACACATACATACACTGGGAAAACAGTAAGTTCTAATTTCAATTGATTAGCATGTGAAAGGCTACTCATACAGAGGAAAAATAATGAAAAAAAGATTCATGTAGAAACTGTTTTTATTTCTTAGAGATGCAACAGAGATGTGAGAAACAGAATAATGAAAGGATCTGAAAGTATTTTATAATGTGTTTCATGTCCCAGATTCCCTAAGAAATAAACTATGCCTAAACCACCATTTATTTTCAGGAGACTAGTGAATTTCCAGGTTGTGTATATGTCCTGTAGCATGCAAATAGGCAGACCATATTCCCTATAGTGGTTATTTCTGCAGGTTCCATTACTATATATATATATATATATATATATATATATATTTGTATACTATAGCAGTCTTGGAATGCCTCTTATAATTCATTATTACAGGATAAATTTAGTTACAAAATAACCACAGTTACACTTGACCTTTTGGAGTAAAATTACCTCAGGGAACTTTTGTTTCATTAAGAAAGAAAAGACAAGAAGGTGGATAGGGTCAAATTTTAAATCCTAATGATTATATATATATATATATATATATATATATATATATTTAAAATGCTCCATGGACTGCATTTAATTTGGTAGAAATATTTTTCATATAAGGTGATACTTCATTCTGATTTAGTTAATCAACTTGGTTAACAGAAGAATTAGGAGGAAAGAAAATAATGAAAAGGAAGGAAGGAAGGAAAAGAAAAAGTGGGAGGGAGAGAGAAAGAGATAAAGGAAAGATGGAAAGAAAGAAAGAAAAAAGAATGGAAAGAAAAACTAAGTAATGATACTAGATAGAAAAAATTAAGTTAAAGTATTGTGTCCAATATTCTGTCTAATTTACATATGACTTATAGGAGAATTTTGAATGTAATGGTTAAGGAAATTCTATTATCTAAAACTCTTGAATGTGGAATTGATGTCTGTTAACTATTAACTAAATTATTTGTCAAAAATGAATATTTATTTCTCATAATTATACGGTGGCTATTTTACAGAAGAGATTGTAATCTAAAGCACCGGAGTTGATCAGTTCAAGATTGAATAGTGGCTCCTATATGACTTCAAAGTTGAGGTTAAAAAGAAGATTTTGGAGACAACCAAATGAGTTCTGAAGGAAAACCTGAGTCCACACTGCTACTTATTACTTGGAAAAGATTGCCTTGAAGTGGAAAAAATACATATTTTGGAGACAAGAGCTGAGTGTGCTGAGCTGTGTTTATTTCTCAACTAAAGATTTGATCAAGTTATACTGTTGGAGATTTAATAGTATTATTTTATTCATATTTTATTACCATAAAATATATTCATGATTATTTTTCTGGATCCAAAATATGTTATCTCCCAGAAGTATATTTTCCTATGTTACTAAAAGCTTAATAGGTAGTACACTGCTAGGCAGTACAGTGAACAAATTGTGAGGGCTGATGTCTGGGGTTCAAATCCAAGCATAGTCTCTAGATGTATCAACTTAGGAAAGTTACTTAATGTCTTAATTGGATTCTGAAATAATGAACAATTAGCCTTTGAAGGAAATCAAAAATGCAGGCGGACAAAAACATAGGGATTAGGCATTCTATGTAATGGTTCTTAATCATCTCCCAGAGTTCTTTCTCTGGGTGTAGCTGGTTCAGTTCATTACTGTTCCATTGGAACTGATTTGGTTCATCTCATTGCTAAAGATGGCCAGGTCCATCAGAATTGATCATCATATAGTATTGTTGTTGAAGTATATAATGATCTCCTGGTCCTGCTCATTTCACTCAGCATCAGTTCATGTAAGCCTCTCCAGGCCTTTCTGAAAATCATCCTGTTGTTCATTTCTTACTGAACAATAATATTCCATAATATTCATATACCACAATTTATTCAGTTATTCTCCAATTGATGGTCATCTACTCGGTTTCCAGCTTCTGGCCACTACAAAGAGGGCTGCCACAAACATTCTTGCACATAAAGGTCCCTTTCCCTTCTTTAAGATCTCTTTGGGATATAAACCCAGTAGTAACACTGCTGAATCAAAGGGTATGCACAGTTTGATAACTTTTTGAGCATAGTTCCAAATTGCTCTCCAGAATGGTTGGATGTATTCACAATTCCACCAACTATGTATTAGTATCCCTGTTTTCCCACATCCCCTCCAACATTCCACATTATCTTTCCCTGACATTCTAGCCACTCTGACAGGTGTGCAGTGGTATCTCAGAGTTGTCTTAATTTGCATTTCTCTGATTAATAATGACTTGGAGCATCTTTTCATATGGCTAGAAATAGTTTCAATTTCTTTGTCTGAGAATTGTCAGTTTATATCTGTTGACCATTTATCAATTGAAGAATGCTTGATTTCCTATAAATTAGAGTCAATTATATATTTTGGAAATGAGGCCTTTATCAGAACCTTTAACTGTAAAAACGTTTTCCCAGTTTATTGCTTCCCTTCTAATCTTGTCTGCATTAGTTTTGTTTGTACAAAAACTTTTCAATTTGATATAATCAAATTTTCTATTTTGTGATCAGTGATGATCTCTAGTTCTTCTTTGGTCATAATTTCCTTTCTCTTTCACAGGTCTGAGAGGTAAACTATCCTGTGTTCCTCTAATTTATTTATAACCTCATTATTTATGCCTACATCATGAACCTGTTTTGACCTTATCTTGGTGCCTTGTGGAAATTCTTGAACCTGCTTTCTTGTCTTGAACTAAGGTTACAATGGATAACTGTAAAAATTCAAATTATTGTAATCCAAGATTCTACTTCAAACATTTCAGGTTATCAAAAATGATGGTCCCCAAAAAGGAAAAGGAAAATGCCAATTGGAAGATAAACTTTAAATAGTCACATTAATATACTCTTTATTAAATTATGAATTGGTACAACTATTGTAGAAAATTATTTGACAAGTCACTAACTCTTCATATCTTTCAATGTAGCAACAACATTACTAGGTCCACATCTCAAAAAGATCATAAAAGGAGAGTAAAGATCTATATGACACACATATGTTAACTATATATGTAATGTATATGTGAATATCTGTGTGTCTTTTTAATTTTATTAGTTAAGAACTGTAATATAAAATATTATTCCTCTTTTGGGGAATTAATAAACAAATCATAACATATAAATATAATGGAATATTATTTCAATGCAACAAATAATGAAATGGAACATTTTAGACAAAATTGGAAAGACCTATATGAACTAATGCAGAAGTGAGCAGAAACAATATAATAATTTATATATTCATAACATTACATTAAAGTATTTTATGACTTGAGGTATCTAATCAATGTAAGGACAATAATTCATTTGGTCTGATAATGAATTTACTACATACTTTTTGACAAGACAGGTGATAGATTAAAGTTTCAGAAGGAGATATTTCCTTGACAGTATATTTGTCATAAGGGATACTTTCTTTATAATTTTTTTCTTTTGCCAATTTCAGAATCAATTTGGGAATGGAAGGAAAATATATATTGAAGCTAGAATGAAAAGAAAGGCAAAATAATGTTACTGTGTGTGTATCTGTGGTTATATAAATCAAGAAAAAGAAGACATAAAAAATAAAAAGGAAGAGAAAAGAGAGGGAGCAAGGAAGGGGAGAAAGAAGGAAGGAAAGAAGGAAGAAAGGAAGATAAGGAAGGAAGGAGGAAAGGAAGGAGGGAAGAAAGGAAGGAAGGTAAGGAAGGAAGTAGGGAAGGAAGAGGGAAGAGGGGAGGAAGTGAGGGAAGGAGGGAGAGAAGGAGAGAAGAAAGGAAGGAAGGAAGGAAAGAAGGAAGGAGGGAGGGGGGATTAAGGGAAGGAGGGAGAGAAGGAGGAAGGGAGGAAGCAGTCTTTACTTTACAAAACTTAGAGAAATTAATGAACAGAATCCAAGAAAGTACACTAAATTATCAGGATTGATTTGAAAATTATTATTTGACCTTTTTACATACTTTAAAAGAAAAGCAAATTTTTCACAATAGCCATTGTATTTTATGAAGTTTAAAATAAACATTAATTCAAAAGAAAAAGGGAAGGAAATACTTGAGTGTATGTCCTCTGAAATCCTTCCAGCTCAAACAATCTATAATTTTTTGCCAGAATTACATGATACGATGCTAGACTCAAAAAAAATTCAGCAACTATTCAGCACAACTGCCATTAGTTATGGCAAGCTTTGTCTTCCATTCATTTTTAAAGATAAGCATTAGTTTGTTTCCCATGCAAATTTAATTCCTACTATATGTAATCAAAATAGTCAAATGGCTCACATGTATCAATATAACCTAAAATTACCACTCACAATCTACAAATCTCCTACATTTTGGGGACCTACTCTTTCGCCATTTTTTTTTTGTAAAATTTCCTTAGTTGTTAGAAGAGCTTTAGAAACATGTCATAATTTTGGAATTAAAACTTTTGTTAATTTTGAAATAAGTGAATATTTTTAATGGGGGAGTCCAGATTAAGGCTTCCCCCCACCTTGTTGTTCTATTTTTCCCAAGAATTACTACACATGGAAAATCTGAATCTGAAATTATAATACTGGATAATATTGCTATATAAATAGTTAAGGTAAATTCAGAGCATTTTGGAACAAGAAATTTATTTAGGCTTTCAGTTATTTTAAGAATAAAGAGAATTAAATGAGAACATTATGAAACTTATTATTTCTGTAGATATGGATACTTAAATTATAAATCAGGGAGAAAAGCTAAAAATGTAAAAAGTTAAAATAGTGCATTGTTACATTAAAACGAAAATAAAGTTTTTATTATAGTAACATGAAATGTGTTAAAATTTGTGTTTGGCTAATTTTAGACTTATTTGTATCCATATGAGTCTTTTAAAATATGTTTCTAGCAGACATGATTAGATGTCTCTAAAGTGTCCTCTGCTCACTTTTCTCCAAAGAAAACTTTGATTCTTGCCAGAAATCAGAGAAGACTGATACCTGTGTTTGACCACGCATATCTTTTAAGAGAAAGAGTACTAAGGATGAAATTATCTCTTTCTTCTCATCCAAATATTATAATCCTGGGGAAATTAGGTTCATGGTTTACCCTAATTATTCTTTAAAAGGAGAATGCCCCAAGCTATATAACCAAGGGTTGATTTTTTTTTTCCCTTATCAAATCTCAGTTAGCCATAAAGAATAGCAAAGTATCTCTTTTTTATGCAAATAAGAATATTCCAGAAAAATAGAGTGAATAAACTTTACCAATAGGATCAACATAATTCAGTCAAGCATGGCAGTCTTTCTCTTACTTAATGGAAAATTCTCTTAACATTTCTAGTGTACTAAGTGATATGATTAAGGAGCCAGTTTTTCTACATGTCAACTTTTCCCCAGAGTCTTTTTCTACCTTCAGAGATCACTGTTACAAGGAAATTTTGAACTACATATTTTTCTCTCAAAGCTAAAAGAAAAAAAAATCTATACTTTCTGAATCTTGCTAATCATTTTCCTCGTAGACATAAAGTAATCAATCTAAACCAATAAGGCAAGTCATAGACAAATGGGCTTTGAGACTCTAATTTCACAAACGTTAACTACAACAGATAGGGACTAAGTAATCGTTTCTTTTATGAGGGAAGATTTAAGATTAGAGTCATTTTAAACCAAAAATACTTCAGAAAGCCTAGAAGTTTTTTTTTTTTTTTTAATCTCTCCTAGTTATATAGGAAATGGTATCACTCATTAAACACTTGTGAATCTTCTTATAACATTGTGATTTAATATTTAAATTAGAATTAGCTATCACAGTATGTCAATCTAACTAGACTGTAAAACTCTGAATGCTGCATATCAAAATGATCAATAGTAATAAATTCTATTAAACAAAGAAGTTCACTATTGCTGACAATGCAGATATATAAACGACACAGGCAAAACACTGAACAAATTTACATTTTGTTGAGGATAATATGACATGTATAATGGGATTGTAGTTTTGAATAGCAATAGTTAGCAAGAGACTAATCTTATTTCTCAAAGGAAGAGACTTTATTGTCTTAAAAGAAGAGAAAATCAAATGGCGTCAGGGAACTACTTGGTCAAAGGAGTTAGCTTGTGAAGGGCATTTAGGAAATAAGGCAATAATTATCCCTTTCCAAGGGAAGTAATTCTTCAGCCATTGGTTGGGAATTATCAAGACTGTAAAACTAAAAAGATTCTGTGGGACCCGCAGATTTTGAGACATTTAACATGACCCGAACTTCTTGTACCTGGCTGAGTGGGCAGCTGCATAGTATTTACCACATCCCTAGCCTCCTATACTTAGATGGATGGGGAATAACATGCGTTTTTCCTGTTCCCTGTGGTAACTGCCAATCCAGTAACTAACAAAGATCCTGCTGGAACCTATTCCAGCATGTCTGCAGCTAACTATAATACAAATTGGGAGTAATTGGGGCAAAGGAAAGATGTGAACAATAAGATCATAGAGAAATTGAGGAGGGATATGATATTTGCAGTTTAATAGTAGAATGGTTGGAGTTCCAGGCCTGGAGTGACGAATACTCATTTTACTGAATTCAAATCTGGCCTCAGATAATTACTAGTTGTGTGACCCTAAGCAAGTCACTTGACCCGATTTGCCTCCATTTAATCATTTGTAAAATGAGTTGAAAATGAAAATTTTAAAAATCGTTCCAATATATTTGCCAAGAAAACCCCAAATGTGGTCACAGTCATTCATAATATATGTAACTATTTTTATTATTCACTTCTTAATCTAGCTTCCAAATAATTTGCAATATTGTTCCTCAAATAGAGCATTCTAGTGTCAGCTCTAAATTCTCATGGAACGTTTCATCCTACCTTAGAATTCACCCTTTCCCCTAATTTAGATCATAAGCCACCTCCTGCAAGAATAATTTCATTATCGTATCTCCTCACCATTAGATTTTCATGTCAAGTTGCCTATTAGACATTTTGAATTGTAGTTGTCCTGTAGATATGTTAAAATAAATATTTCTAAAACTGAGCTCATCTTCCTGACACATAAAATGTTTAAAGTAATGTCTGCTACAAAGTAGATCATTAAAAACCACATTAATTGAATAATGGATCCTTAACACCAATACAGCGTTTTCATGTTCAAAAATTTCTATGCATCTTCATTGTTTATGAGACTAAATTAATACAGTTTAACTTCATAATCAAGGCCCTATATAACTTAATCTCAATCTACTATCAATACAGTTTAACTTCATAATCAAGGCCCTATATAACTTAATCTCAATCTACTATCGCATATTTGTCTCCCAGTGTTCTCCTACATGAAAGAACTACTACTGCTAGACTAGAAAATCAGTGTTTCTGCCATATAACAATTCCATACTTCCAATAGAGTAACATATGACTTCAATGCAGTCTTTTCATGTAGATACACCTGATCTATATCAAGACCTAGTACAAATAACTCTGTAATAACTTCTATAGGGGGACTTCCGGTTAAGATGGCGGAGAGGTGGCTCACAGCTGCGTAAGCTCCACGCTTTCTCTCACTATCCACTTCATTACAAGCCTCTGAATCAATGCTTGACTGAAAAAAACCCACATATAGTTACCAAGAGAAGCCATCCTTGAGATCCGCCAAGAAAGGTCTGTCTTTACTGGAGGGCTGGGGCGGTTTTAGATCGGGCGCAGGCTGAGGGCAGCGGCAGTGAGAGCACAAGAGCAGACTGGAGAGGGGGTGGGGAGAGATCGCAGCCGTCTCTATGGGGAGAGCTTCGCTACAGGTTTGAATACTTTGCTCCAGCAGCAAGTCAGCAGCCCAGCAGAGAAGCTAAAAACACCGGGGCTGAAGAATACAACCCCAAACACCTGGCCATCCCCCCTTTTCCTCCCCCACAGTGACTCAGCACGCTCTGGGATCTCAGAGCGCACGTGCAACACAGTCCTGCCAGTGCCTCACTGCTGCCCCCTGCAGTCTGTAGAGGAAGCTCGATAACATACCCATTCCCTCCCCCAAAGAAAGACTCCAGTTTTTTCTGTTTTTCTTTGGTAGTTTGTCTCTGATTAATAGACAGAATGAGCAAGAAGCTGAAGAGGACTTTAACCCTTGACACCTTCTACACAGATAGAGAGCAGACTCTAAATCCTGAGGAGACTAAAAACAGGCAGTCCCCAGGTGAATCCCCAAAAGAGGAGATCATCTGTTCCTCAGCGCAGCTGAACCTCATAGAAGTGATTAAAAAGGCTCTCACAAGGGAGCTAGAAGAAAAATGGGGAAAGCAGAGTGAGGCTTGGCAAAAGGAGAAGGGGGCTTGGCAAAAGAGCCTGGAGAAAGTTAAAGAGAGAGTGGATAAAGAAGTAAAATCCTTGAAAAATAGGATTAGTGAACTGGAAACAGAAAACAGCTCTCTAAAAAACAAAATTGGCGAAATGGAAAAAAATTCCACAGAACAAAAGAACTCAATTGGACAATTAGAAAAAGATTTTAAAAAAGTGAGTGAAGAGAACACTTCACTGAAAATCAGACTTGAACAAGTGGAATTGAATGACTCGAGGAGACAAGAAGAATCAGTCAAGCAAATCCAAAAAAATCAAACAATGGAGAAAAATGTGAAATATCTTCTGGGGAAGACAACAGACCTGGAAAACAGATCCAGGAGAGACAATCTGAGAATCATTGGACTCCCAGAAAAACATGATGAAAAAAAGAGCCTGGACACTATTTTCCAGGAAATTATCAAAGAGAACTGCCCAGAAGTCATAGGAACAGAGGAAAAAATAAACATTGAAAGGATTCATCGATCACCCACTGAAAGGGATCCTAAAATCAAAACACCAAGGAATATAGTGGCCAAATGCCAGAACCCTCAGATGAAGGAAAAAATATTGCAAGCAGCTAGAAAAACCCAATTCAAGTATCAAGGAGCCACAATAAGGATCACCCAGGATCTGGCAGCATCCACATTAAAAGATCGAAGGGCCTGGAATATGATATTCCGAAAGGCTAAGGAACTTGGTATGCAACCAAAAATAACTTATCCAGCGAGAATGAGCATCTTTTTCCAGGGAAGAAGATGGACATTCAATGAAGTAAGCGAATTTCATCTATTTCTGATGAAAAAACCAGAACTTAACAAAAAGTTTGATCTACAAATATAGAACTCAAGAGAAATCTAAAAAGGTAAAGATTAATCTTGGGAACTATATTTTGACTATATAGATGTATAAAGAATACATGTATACCTTGTTCTAGAAATTGATGTGGAAAGGACATTGTATCAGAAAAAGGGTAAAGTGGGGGTAGTACATCTCATGAAGAGGCATAGGAAACCTATTATATCTGAGAGAAAGAATGGAGGGGGATGAATATAGTGGGTATCTTACTGCCTTCAGAATTGGCTTTAAGTGAAAAATCTTAAGACATATTCAATCTATGGTAAAACTTCTCCCACCTCATTGAAAAGTGAGAAGGGAAAAGTGAAAAAGGAAGGAATAAGCTAAGCGGAAGGGAATACGGGAACTGGGAGGGAAAGGGGTAAGATAGGGGGAGGAACTCTAAGGCGGGGGGAGGGATACTAAAAAGGGAAGGCTGTGAGAAGCAAGTGGTGCTCACAAGCTTAATACTGGGAAGGGGGGGAAAGGGGAAAGAAGGGAGAAAAGCAGAAACCGGGGTTAACAAGATGGCAAGTAATACAGAATTGGTCATTCTAACCATAAATGTGAATGGGGTAAACTCCCCCATAAAGACGAAGCGGTTAGCAGAATGGATTAAAAGCCAGAATCCTACAATATGTTGTTTACAGGAAACACACCTGAAGTGGGGAGATACATGCAGGTTAAAGGTAAAAGGTTGGAGCAAAATCTACTATGCTTCAGGTGAAGTCAAAAAAGCAGGGGTAGCCATCCTGATCTCAGATCAAGCTAAAGCAAAAATTGACCTAATTAAAAGAGATAAGGAAGGACACTATATCTTGCTAAAGGGTAGCATGGATAATGAAGCACTATCTATATTAAACATATATGCACCAAGTGGGGTAGCATCTAAATTCTTAAAAGAGAAACTAAGAGAGCTGCAAGAAGAAATAGACAGTAAAACTATAATAGTGGGAGATCTCAACCTTGCACTCTCAGAATTAGATAAATCAAACCACAAAATAAATAAGAAAGAAGTCAAAGAGGTAAATAGAATACTAGAAAAATTAGATATGATAGATCTCTGGAGAAAATGTAATGGAGACAGAAAGGAATACACTTTCTTTTCAGCAGTTCATGGAACCTATACAAAAACTGACCATATATTAGGACATAAAAACCTCAAACTCAAATGCAGTAAGGCAGAAATAGTAAATGCATCCTTTTCAGACCACGATGCAATGAAAATTACATTCAACAAAAAACCAGGGGGAAGTAGACCAAAAAATAATTGGAAACTAAATAATCTCATACTAAAGAATGATTGGGTGAAACAGCAAATCATAGACATAATTAATAACTTCACCCAAGAAAACGATAATAATGAGACATCATACCAAAATGTATGGGATGCAGCCAAAGCGGTAATAAGAGGAAATCTCATATCTCTAGAGGCCTATTTGTATAAAATAGACAAAGAGAAGATCAATGAATTGGGTTTGCAATTAAAAATGCTAGAAAAGGAACAAATTAAAAACCCCCAGTCAAACACTAAACTTGAAATTCTAAAAATAAAAGGTGAGATCAATAAAATTGAAAGTAAAAAAAAAAAAACTATTGAATTGATTAATAAAACTAAGAGTTGGTTCTATGAAAAAACCAACAAAATAGACAAACCCTTAGTAAATCTGATTAAAAAAAGGAAAGAGGAAAATCAAATTGTTAGTCTTAAAAATGAAAAGGGAGAACTCGCCACTAACGAAGAGGAAATTAGAGCAATAATTAGGAGTTACTTTGCCCAACTTTATGCCAATAAATTCGACAACTTAAATGAAATAGAAAAATACCTCCAAAAATATAGCTTGCCCAAACTAACAGAGGAAGAAGTAAATATCCTAAACAGTCCCATCTCAGAAAAAGAAATAGAACAAACTATCAATCAACTCCCTAAGAAAAAATCCCCAGGACCAGATGGATTTACATGTGAATTCTACGAAACATTTAAAGAACAATTAATTCCAATGTTATATAAACTATTTGAAAAAATAGGGATTGAAGGAGTCCTACCAAACTCCTTTTATGACACACACATGGTACTGATACCTAAACCAGGCAGGCTGAAAACAGAGAAAGAAAATTATAGACCAATCTCCCTAATGAATATTGATGCTAAAATCTTAAATAAAATATTAGCAAAAAGATTACAGAAAATCATCCCAGGATAATACACTATGACCAAGTAGGATTTATACCAGGAATGCAGGGCTGGTTCAATATTAGGAAAACTATTAGCATAATTGACTATATCAATAACCAAACAAACAAAAACCATATGATCATCTCAATAGATGCAGAAAAAGCATTTGATAAAATCCAACATCCATTCCTAATAAAAACACTTGAGAGCATAGGAATAAATGGACTTTTCCTTAAAATAGTCAGGAGCATATATTTAAAACCATCAGTAAGCATCATATGCAATGGGGAAAAACTGGAACCTTTCCCAGTAAGATCTGGAGTGAAGCAAGGTTGCCCACTAGCACCATTATTATTTAATATCGTATTAGAAACACTAGCCTCGGCAATAAGAGTCGAGAAAGAAATTAAAGGAATTAGAATAGGCAATGAAGAAACCAAACTATCACTCTTTGCAGATGATATGATGGTATACCTAGAGAACCCCAGAGATTCTACTAAAAAGCTATTGGAAATAATTCATAATTTTAGCAAAGTAGCTGGCTACAAAATAAATCCCCATAAATCCTCAGCATTTTTATACATCACCAACAAAACCCAACAGCAAGAGATACAAAGAGAAATTCCATTCAGAATAACTGTTGATACCATAAAATATTTGGGAATCTATCTACCAAAGGAAAGTCAGGAATTATATGAGCAAAATTATAAAAAAGTCTCCACACAAATAAAGTCAGACTTAAATAATTGGAAAAATATTAAGTGCTCTTGGATCGGCCGAGCGAACATAATAAAGATGACAATACTCCCTAAACTAATCTATTTATTTAGTGCTATACCAATCAGACTTCCAAGAAAATATTTTATTGATCTAGAAAAAATAACAACAAAATTCATATGGAACAATAAAAAGTCGAGAATCTCAAGGGAATTAATGAAAAAAAAATCAAATGAAGGTGGCCTAGCTGTACCTGATCTAAAATTATATTATAAAGCAGCAGTCACCAAAACCATTTGGTATTGGCTAAGAAATAGATTAGTGGATCAGTGGAAAAGGCTAGGCTCACAAGACAGAATAGTCAACTATAGCAATCTAGTGTTTGACAAACCCAAAGCCCCTAACTTCTAGGAAAAGAATTCATTATTTGATAAAAACTGCTGGGATGATTGGAAATTAGTATGGCAGAAATTAGGCATGGACCCACACTTAACACCATATACCAAGATAAGATCAAAATGGGTCTATGACCTAGGCATAAAGAACGAGATTATAAATAAATTAGAGGAACATAGAATAGTTTATCTCTCAGACTTGTGGAGGAGAAAGAAATTTGTGACCAAAGATGAACTAGAGACCATTACTGATCACAAAATAGAAAATTTCGATTACATCAAATTAAAAAGCCTTTGTACAAATAAAACTAATGCAAACAAGATTAGAAGGGAAGCAACAAACTGGGAAAACATTTTCACAGTTAAAGGTTCTGATAAAGGCCTCATTTCCAAAATATACAGAGAACTGACTCAAATTTATAAGAAATCAAGCCATTCTCCAATTGATAAATGGTCAAAGGATATGAACAGACAATTTTCAGAGGATGAAATTGAAACTATTACCACTCATATGAAAGAGTGTTCCAAATCATTATTGATCAGAGAAATGCAAATTAAGACAACTCTGAGATACCACTACACACCTGTCGGATTGGCTAAGATGACAGGAAAAAATAATGATGAATGTTGGAGGGGATGCGGGAAAACTGGGACACTATTGCATTGTTGGTGGAGTTGTGAACGAATCCAACCATTCTGGAGAGCAATCTGGAATTATGCCCAAAAAATTATCAAATTGTGCATACCCTTTGATCCAGCAATGTTTCTATTGGGCTTATATCCCAAAGAAATACTAAAGAAGGGAAAGGGACCTGTATGTGCCAAAATGTTTGTAGCAGCCCTGTTTGTGGTGGCTAGAAACTGGAAAATGAATGGATGCCCATCAATTGGAGAATGGCTGGGTAAATTATGGTATATGAATGTTATGGAATATTATTGTTCTGTAAGAAATGACCAGCAGGATGAATACAGAGAGGACTGGCGAGACTTACATGAACTGATGCTAAGTGAAATGAGCAGAACCAGGAGATCATTATACACTTCGACAACGATATTGTATGAGGACATATTTTGATGGAAGGGGATTTCTTTGACAAAGAGACCTGAGTTTCAATTGATAAATGACGGACAAAAGCAGCTACACCCTGCTGTGTAAAAGAACACTGGGAAACGAATGTGAACTATCTGCATTTTTGTTTTTCTTCCCGGGTTATTTATACCTTCTGAATCCAATTCTCCCTATGCAACAAGAGAACTGTTCGGTTCTGCAAACATATATTGTATCTAGGATATACTGCAACATATCCAACATATAAAGGACTGCTTGCCATCTAGGGGAGGGGGTGGAGGGAGGGAGGGAAAAAATTGGAACAGAAACGAGTGTCAATATAAAGTAATTATTAAATAAAAATTTAAAAAAAAAAAAATAAATAAATAAATAAATAAATAAATAAAATAACTTCTGTAATAACATTTTTTCTTTCTTTATCTTCCTAAGCCTTCAATAAATAAAGGAGAAAATGCAGTATAGAATTTATTATATGACTAGTTAATGATAAATTATATCTATTATTTGAACTCTCTTATTCAAAAATACTTAAGTGTCAATTATGTTCCAGACACTGTGCTAAGTACTGGGAATATAATTAATGCAGTCTTTGAGTTTATACTCTAAAAGAGGAGACAAAAAGCAAAAGAAGATTGGAATTTGAGAAGGTACAGGAACCAAGGGGTATCTAGCAGGAGGGTATCTTTTCCCATTGAGTTAAAAGTAGTCAGAGTAGCAAATCCAGAGTAGAGGAAGTTGAAATTCTAGTTTCTTCCATGTTTAAAAAAAGTATGAGAGAAATTTGCTCCAAAAATGGAGACAAGAGTTAAACTTGAGCTAGAACTATGGTGGTAAGTTTAGATGTGATGAGTTTATCCTGGAATAGTCATCTTATTTTGTTTTAATTTTGAGTTTCACATTCTATCCCTCTTTCTCTCACTCCCCTGTCTCCTCCCTGAGATAGTAAGCAATCAAATATAGGTTAAACATGTTCAATTATGCAAAACATTTCCATGTTAGCCATTGTGTAAAATAAGATAAATAGAAGGGGAGAAAGTAGGGAAAGGGGAAAATAATATGCTTCGGTCTGTATTCAATCAATATCAGTTCTTTCACTAGAGGAAGGGAATATATTTCATCATTAATCCTTTGGATTGTTGAGGACAGTTGGCATTCACAGTAGTTTTTTTTTTTTAATTTTATCTATCTGTTTGTTCATTTTAATACACATTGTTTTATGAATCATGTTGGGAGAGAAAAATCAGAGCAAAAGGAAACAACTATGGAGGAAAAGAAAACAGAAGAAAGAAGTGAGGATAACATGTGTTGATTTATATTACATATGATAAATATTTATATTTACATATAAAGATACACACACACACACACACACACATATATATATATATATATATATACATATTTGTCTGCATACAGATGGCATTTTCTGTCCAAAGTCCATTGGGTTTGCTTTGAATCACTGCATCACTAAGAAGAACCAAGATTTTCATGGTTGATTATTTTACATTCTTGCTATTAAGTGTACAATGCATTCTAGATTCTGCTTGTATGGCTCAACATTAGCTGATGTAAATCTTTCTTTTCTAAAATCAGCTTATTCATCACTTTTATAGAACAATAATATTGCATTACCTTCATTGCCACAACTTTTTCAATGATTCTCCAATTGATGAGCATCTAGTCATTTTCCAATTATTTGCTATCACAAAAATAGCTGCTGCAAAGATTTTTGCCTATTGGGGTCCTTTTCCCTCCTTTATTATTTCCTTGGAAAGCAGACCCAATAATGGCACTGCTGGGTCAAAAGGTATGCACAGTTTTGGAGCTCTTTGGCAGTAGTTCCAGAATGCTCTCCAGAATGGTTGAGTCATTTCACAATTCCACCAAAAATGCATGAGTTTCCATTGTCCACATTCACTTTAACATTTATCATTATCTCTTCCTGTCATCTTAGAAAATTTGAGAGGTGTGAGGGGTATCTCAGAGTTTTGTTTTTTTTTTAATTTGCATTTGTCTAATTGATGGTTGTTGAGGAACACCGTAAGGGTGGAAAATCAGAGACCCTGTAAAAAGCTCAGAGATGATTGCATGATTTAGGGTGGGTTGGTTTTTCAGCCCCAACACCTGTGAATCACTGCACATTAGAGAGACTAAAGGAATGTTGTTGTTGTTGTTGTTGTTGTTGTTGTTTTTATAATAGCTTTTTAAAAATTTTTAATAGCTTTCTATTTACAAGTTATATGTATGGGTAATTTTACAGCATTGACAATTGCCAAACATTTTGTTCCAATTTTTTCCCTCTTTCCCCCCACCCCCTCCCGTAGATGGCAGGAAGACCAGTAGATGTTAAATATATTAAAGTATAAATTAGATACACAATAAGTATACATGACCAAACCATTATTTTGCTGTACAAAGAAAATTGGACTCTGAAATATTGGACAATTAGCCTGTGAAGGAAATCCAAAATGCAAACCGGCAAAAATATAGGGAATGGGAATTCAATGTAATGGTTCTTAGTCATCTCCCCGAGTTCTTTCGCTGGGCATAGCTGGTTCAGTTCATTACTACTCCATTGGAACTGATTTGGTTTATCTCATTGCTGAAGATGGCCAGGTCCATCAGAATTGATCATCATATAGTATTGTTATTGAAGTATAATGATCTCCTGGCTCTGAATAGCTTTTAATTTACAAAACAATTGCATGGGTAATTTTTTCAACATTGACACTTGCAAAACCTTCTGTTCCAAAGTTTCTTCTTCTTTCCCTCACCTGCTTCCCTAGATATCAGAAAGTCCAATACATGTTAATTTTGTTGAAATATGTGTTAAATCCAAAAATGTATATACATATTTATACAGTTATCTTGCTGCCCAAGAAAAATCGGACCTAGAAAGGTTAAAAAAAAAATCTGAGAAAGAGAAGAAAAATGTAAGCAAACAATAACAGAAAGAGTGAAAATACTATATTGTGGACTCCACTCAGTTCCCATAGACCTCTATCTGGGTATAGATGACTCTCTTCATTACTCAACAATTGGAACTAGTTTGAATCATCTCATTGTTGAAGAGATTCACATAATCAGATAGTCTTGTTGCTATGTATAATGATCTCCTGGTTCTGCTCATTTCACTTAGCATCAGTCCATGTAAGTCTCTAGGTCTCTCTGAAATCATCCTGCTGATTGTTTCTTATAGAATAGTAATATTCCACAACATTCATATACCATAAGTTATTCAGCCATTACAAAAAGGGCTGCCGTAAATATTTTTACACATCTAGGTCTCTTTCCCTCTTTTAAGATCCCTTTTGGATATATATAAGCCCAGTAGTAACATTGATGGGTCAAAGGATATACACAGTTTGATAATTTTTTGAGCGTAATTCCAAATTGCACTACAGAATGGTTGGATTCATTCACAACTCCATCAACAATGTATCAGTGTCCAAGTTTTGCCACATCCCCTTCAAAATTCATCATTACCTTTTCCTGTCATGTTAGCCAATTTGAGAGGTGTGTAATGGTATCTCAGAGTTGTGTTAATTTGCATTTCTCTGATCAATAGTGATTTGGAGCACCTTTTCATATGACTAGAAATAGTTTCAATTTCTTCATCTGAAAATTGCCTCTTCATATCCTTTGACCATTTATCAATTGGAGCTTGATTTCTTATAAATTTGTGTAAATTTTACTATATATTTTAGAAATGAGACTTATATCAGAAGTTTTGGATTTAAATTTTTCCCAGTTTATTATTTCCCTTCTAATTGTGTCTGTATTAGCTTTGTACAAAAAAAATTTAACTTAATATAATCAAAATTTTCTATTTTGTAATCAATAATGATCTCTAGTTCTTCTTTGGTCACAAATTCCTTCCTCTTCCACAAGTCTGAGAGGTAAACTATCCTATATTTTTCTAATTTATTTGTGATATCATTCTTTATGTCAGTATCATGAACCCATTTTGACCTTATCTTGGTATATTGTGTTAAGAGTGGGTCAATGCCTAGTTTCCACCATACTAGGTCTCCAATTTTCCAACCAGTTTTTGTTAAATAGTAAATTTTTATCCCAAAAGTTGGGATCTTTGGGTTTGTCAAACACTAGATTGCTATAGTTATTGATTATTTTGTCCTGTGGACCTAATCTGTTCCACTGATCAACTAGTCTATTTCTTAGCCAGTACCAAATGGTTTTGATGACCACTGCTTTATAATATAGTTTTAGATCTGATACAACTAGGTCACCTTCATTTGATTTTTTTTTTCATTAGTTCCCTTTAAATTCTTGATCTTTTATTCTTCCAGGTGAAATTTGTTGTTACTTTTTCTAGGTCAGTAAAATAGTTTCTTGGGAGTTTGCTTGGTATAGCACTAAATAAATAGGTTAATTTAAGTAGTATTGTCATCTTTATTACATTCACTCAACCTATCCAACAACACTTGATATTTTTCCAATTGTTTAGATCTAACTTTATTTGTATGAAAAGTGTTTTGTAGTTTTGTTCATAGAGTTCCTGACTTTCTCTTGGCACATAGATTCCCAAATATTTTATACTTTTGTCAGTTATTTTAAATGGACTTTCTCTTTGTATTTTGTAATGTTCTTTGTTTGGTTTCCTGGAAGTCTCTGGGAGCAGCCTTCCTTTCAATTCAGTAATCACCACAAGTACAGGCAGGTGTTAAAGTGCAAATCCTTTATTATCACTTTCAAAGTCTTGTCTCCTTTCCTGAAGCCCAGTTAGCTTTCTTAGAGGCCTATTTCTCTCCTTGATTCCGAGAGCTTGAGTTTCTGCCGCCTTCTGTGCCCTCTAAATCTCTCCAAATCCAAAGGTTTGTGCTTCAGCCTCCAGCCACCACAAATGTGGACGATGGAATTAATCTGTCTCAGCCTCTGAGAGCTTCTAGTGTGCTTGTCTTGTTTTTGGCCCTGTGAGCTTCTAGCTTGTATGCTCCACACTGAGTATACACCAATCATTATATCACTAGAAAACCATTATTTCTTGTAGGATTAAATCAATGCTAAACTAGATTTAACCACTGTCTCCTCAATTCTACTTATTACCTTCTTTCAAGTTCTAGCCCATAGTATCTCTTGCTGTTGGATTTTGTTAGTGATACATACAAATGCTGATGGTTTATGTGGATTTATTTTGTATTCTACAACTTTGCTAAAGTTGTGGATTATTTCTAATAGCTTTTTAGTAGATTTTCTGGGGTTCTCTAATTATAGCATCATATCATCTGCAAAGAGAGATAATTTGGTTTCATCATTACCCTAATTCCTTTAATCTCTTTTTCAACTCTTACTGACAAAGCTAGCATTTCTAATACAATATTGAATAGTAATAGTGATAGTGGGCAACCTTGTTTCACCCCGATCTTAATGAGAATGATTCCAGTTTTTCCCCATTATGTATGGTGCTTACTGATGGTTTTAAATAGATGCTATTGACTATTTTAAGGAAAGATCCATTTATTCCTATACTTTCTAGTGTTTTTGTTAGGAATAAATGTTGGATTTTATCAAATGCTTTTTTCTACATCTATTGAGATACTCATATGGTTTTTTGAAAATTTGGAAATTGATATAATCAATTATGCTAATAGCTTTCCTAATATTGAACCAGCCCTGTATTCCTGTTAAAAATCCCATTTGGTCATGGTATATATCCTGGGGATGATTTTCTGTAATCTCTTTGTTAATATTTTATTTAAGATTTTTGTGTCAATATTCCTTAAGGAGATTGGTCTATGATTTTCCTTCTCTGTTTTTAACCTACTTGCTTTAGGTATCAGTACCATGCCAGTGTCACAAAAGGAATTTGGTAGGAGTCCTTCATTCCCTATTTTTTCAATAGTTTATATAGCATTAAAGTTAATTGTTCTTTAAATGTTTGGTAGAATTCACACATAAATCCATCTGATTTTTTTTTCTTAGAGAGTTGATTGATAACTTGTTCTATTTCTTTTTCTAAAATGGGGCTATTTAAGCAATTTACTTCCTTCTCTGTTAATCTGGGCAGTCTATATTTTTGTAGGTATTCCTCCATTTCACTTATATTATCAAATTTATTTGCATAAAAGTTGGTAAAGTAAGTGCTAATTTTTGCTCTAATTTTATCTTTATTGGTGGAAAATTTTCCCTTTTCATTTTTAAGGTTAAAAATTTAGTTTTCCTCTTTCCTTTTTCTAACCAAATTTACTAAAAGTTTATCTATTTTGTTGGATTTTTTCATAAAATGAACTCAGTTCTATTTATTAATCCAATAGTTTTTTTTTTTTTTATTTCAATTTCATTAATCTCTACTTTTACAATTTCAAGTTTGGTATTTGACAGTTTTTTTTTTTTTTGCTTTTTTTTCTAGCTTTTTTGTTGCAAGCCCAATTCACTGATCTTCTCTTTCTCTATTTTATGGAAGTAAGCATCTAGAGACATAAAATTCCCCTTTATCCCCCTTTGGCTGCATCCCACAAATTTTGGTGTGTTGTCTCATTATTGTCATTCTCTTGGATGAAATTATTGAGTGTGTCTATGATTTGTTGTTTCACCCATTCATTTTTTAGGATAAGATTATTTAGTTACTAATTACTTTTTTTTATTTGTTTTCCCCTGGCTTTTTTTTTTTTTTGTAATGTAATTTTTATTGCATCATGATCTGAAAAAATGCATTTTCTATTTCTGCCTTCCTGCATTTGATGTTGAGGTCTTTATGTCCTAATATATGGTCAATTTTTGTATAGGTTCCATAAACTGCTGAGAACATATACTCTTTTCTGTCTCTAATCAATTTTCTCCAAAGATACCTAACTTTTCTAATATTCTATTTACCTCTTTAATTTCATTGTTATTTGTTTTGTGGTTTGATTTATCAAGTACTGAGAGAACAAGGTTGATATTTCCCACTATTATAGTTTTGTTGTCTGTTTCTTCTTGCAGCTCTCTTAACTTCTCCTTTAGGGAATTTAGATGCTATACCACTTGGTGCATATATGTTGAGTATTAATATTGTTTCATTAATCTATGGTACACTTTAGCAAGGTATAGTTTCCTTCTTTATCTTTTTTAATTAAATCTTTTTTGCTTTTGCTTGATCTGAGATCAGGACAGCTACCCCTGTTTTTTTTTGTTTGTTTGTTTGTTTTTGTTTTTTTTTTTTTTAACTTCACCTGAAGCATAATAGATTCTGCTCTATCCTTTTACCTTTACTCTGTATGTATCACTCTGCTTTGAATGTGTTTCTTGTATACAACATATTTTAATATTCTGGTTTTAATCCAGTCTGCTATTTGCTTCTGCTTTATGGGAGAGTTCATCCCATTCACATTTATGGTTAAAAATACTAATTTGTATTTCCTGCCATCTTACTATCCCTACATTATACTTTTATCTTTCCTTTTTCCCTTTCCCTCCTCCCCAGTGGTTAATTTATGAGCACAACTTGCCTCAAGCAGCCCTCTCCTTTTAGAGTTCTTTCCCCTTTCTTGTACCTTTCCCATACTATTTCTGTTTTCCCTTCTATTTAACCTAACCCTTCCCTTTTTGCCTTTCCCCTCTCAGTTTTCAATAAGGTAAAAGAAGTTTCTCTACAAACCAAATATGTCTAATATTTTTTTCTTTCAGCCAAATATGATGAGAATAATATACATCATACTCTCTTCTTTCCTTCACATATAATGTTTCCTTTGCCTCTTCATGAGATATAAATTTCCTTCATTTAACTCGACATTTCCTTTTTTCTGGTATAATCCCCTTCTACCTCTAGTTCTTTTTTTATATTAAAACAGTAAAAGCAAATTATACATGCACTCTCTATGTATATCCACAACAGAAATACAGTTCTCAAGAGTTCCTTTTAGCTTTTTATGCTTTTCTTGAGTCCTATATTTAGAGGTCAATTTTTTTTTTGTTGTTTAACTCTGGTCTTTCATCAGAAATACATGGAATTCACCTGTTTCATTGAATGCCCTTGTTCTTCCCTGGAAGACAATGCTCAGTTTAGCTGGATAGTTTATTCTTGGCTGCATTCCAAGTTCCTTTGCTTTTTGGAATATCAGATTCCAGGCACTTCAATCCTTTAAGGTACAAACTGTGAGATCCTGTGTAACTCTTATTGTGGCTCCTTGGTAATTTTTTTGACAGCTGGTAATAATTTCCCTTGGTCTGATAGTTCTGAAATTTAGCCAAGATATTCCTTGGAGTTTTAATTTTGGAGGCTCTTTCAGGAGATGTTTGGTGAATTCTTACAATTGATATTTTACATTCTGATTCTATGACATCAGGGCAGTTCTCTTTGATGACTTCCTGAAAAATAGTGTCTTGTTTTTGTTGTTTTTTTCATCATGGTTTTTCAGAGAATCCAATAATCCTTAGGTTGTCTCTCCTAGATCTATTTTCCAGGTCTGTTGTTTTCCAAAGAAAATATTTTACATTTTTAATTTTTTTTCATTTTTTTTTTTGGTTTCGCTTGACTAATTCTTGATTTCTCATTGAGTCATTCATTTCCATTTGCTCAGTTTTGATTTTTAGTGAATTATTTTCTTCATTTATTTTTTTTTTGCTTATTTTTGCATTCATCCAACTGAGTTTTTAAATGAATTATTTTGTTCTGTGAATTTGTTTTCCACTTCACAAAATCTGTTTTTTATGGAGTTATTTTCTTTTTCCATTTCACAAATTGTGTTTTTTTTCAGGAAGTTGTTTTCTTTTTCTCTTTTGCCAAATCTATCTTTTATTTTATTTTATTTTATTTAATAATAACTTTATATTGACAGAATCCATGCCAGAGTAATTTTTTTTTTACAACATTATCCCTTGCACTCGTTTCTGTTCCGATTTTTCCCCTCCCTCCCTCCACCCCCTCTCCTAGATGGCAAGCAGTCCTATATATGTTAGATATGTTGCAGTATATCGTAGATACAATATATGTTTGCAGAACCGAACAGTTCTCTTGTTGCACAGGGAGAATTGGATTCAGAAGGTAAAAATAACCTGGGAAGAAAAACAAAAATGCAGATAGTTCGCATTTGTTTCCCAGTGTTCTTTCTTTGGGTATAGCCGCTTCTGTCCATCATTTATCAATTGAAGTTCAGTTAGGTCTCTTTGTCAAAGAAATCCACTTCCATCAGAATACATCCTCATACAATATCATTGTCGAAGTGTATAATAATCTCCTGATTCTGCTCATTTCACGTAGCATCAGTTCATGTAAGTCTCTCCAAGACTCTCTGTATTCATCCTGCTGGTCATTTCTTACAGAACAATAATATTCCATAACATTCATATACCACAATTTACCCAGCCATTCTCCAATTGATGGGCATCCATTCAATTTCCAGTTTCTAGCCACTACAAACAGAGCTGCCACAAACATTTTGGCACATATAGGTCCCTTTCCCTTCTTTAGTATCTCTTTGGGATATAAGCCCAATAGAAACACTGCTGGATCAAAGGGTATGCACAATTTGATAACTTTTTGGACATAATTCCAGATTGCTCTCCAGAATGGTTGGATTTCTTCACAACTCCACCAACAATGCATCAGTGTCCCAGTTTTCCCACATCCCCTCCAACATTCATCATTATTTTTTCCTGTCATCTTAGCCAATCTGACAGGTGTGTAGTGGTATCTCAGAATTGTCTTAATTTGAATTTCTCTGATCAATAATGAGCCAAATCTATCTTTTAAAGATTATATACCTTTTTCAAACCCTCTTGCAAAGTTTTCCTTTTCTTTCCTCATTTTCCTTCTAGCTCTCTTTAAAGATCTTTTTAAATTTCTTCTAAAAGAGCCATGTGTGATGGGGATCCAGGTTATACCATATTTGGGGGCTTCATCTGGAGACAATCTGCTTTTAGTCTCCTCGGAGTTTGAAATCTTTTTCTTCTCTTTCACTATAAAAACTATCTATTAGAGTTCTCTTTGCCTTTTTACTTATTAAAAAAAAAGTTGGGATCTATTTTTAGGGCAGAGGATGTTTTCCAAGGTTCCTCTACAAGCTGGAAAGTTGCCCAGCTGCACTGGAATCATGCTGATTCACTCCCAATTCTGGGTGATCATGGCCAGGTCCTATGAGACTCTGATGTTTCAGGGTTCACGATTTACCTTTTGTGGTTGCATTGAATGTTTGTAACAATTATCATGCTGCACAAGACAAATCAGATCAAAAAGGGAAAAAATGATAAATAAAATGCAGACAATAACAAAAGACTGAAAATGCTATGTTGTGATACATACTAAGTTCCCACAATCATCTCTCTGGGTGAAGATGGTTATCTTCATCATATGATCATTGGAACTGTCCTCAATATTCCCATTTTTGAAAAGAGATATGCCCAACAGAATTGATCTTTGTATAATTTATTGTTGCTATGTACAGTGATTTCTGGTTCTGCTCACTTCACTTAGCATCAGTTCATGAACATCTCTCTAGGACTTTCTGAAATCATACTGCTGATTATTTTTTCCATAACATTCCTATACTGTAATTTACCCAGCCATTTTCCAACTGATGAGCATCTACTCAGTTTCCAGTTTCTTGACATTATAAAAAGGGTGGCCACAAACATTTTTGCAGATGTGGGTCCCTTTCCCTCCTTTAAGATCTCTTTGGGATATAAACCCAGAAGAAAAACAGCTCTTTGGAATATAAGCCCAGTAGAAACACTGCTGGATCAAAGGGTATGCACAGTTTAATAGCCCTTTGGGCATAATTCAAAATTGCTCTCCAGAATGGTTGGATCAGTTCACAATTCCACTAACAATCTATTAATGTCCCAGTTTTCCAAAATAACTTGTAATATTTATCATTTACATTTCCTGTCTTCTTAACCAACCTGAAAGGTATGTAGTGGTTCTTTAGAGTTCTCTTAATTTTCATTTTTCTAATTGATTGTGATTTACAGAACCTATTCATATGACTAGGAATTATTTTACTTTCTTCATCTGAATATTGTCTCTTTGTATTCTTTGACCATTTATCAGTTAGAGAATGGTTTAAATTCTTATGAATTTGAGTCAGTTATTTGCATATTTTATTAGTGAGATCTTTGTCAGAACCCTTGAATGTAAAAATTTTTCCCCAGCTTATTGTTTCCCTTTTAGTCTTGTCTGTATTGGTTTTGTTTATACAAGAACTTTTTATTTAATATGATCAAAATTATGTTTTATGTTCAATAATGTATCCCAGTTGATCTTTGACTACAAATTCCTTCTTTCTCCACAGATCTGAGAAGTAAGTATAATATCCTTTCTTCTTCCAAGTTGCTTATATTATAACTTTTTTATATCTCAATCATGAAGCCATTTAGACCTTATCTTGATATACAGTGTTAAGTGTGGGTCAATGGCTAGTTTCTGTCATACTCATTTCTGATTTTCCCAGCAGTTTTTTTGTCAATTAGTGAGTGCCTATGCCAAAAGACAGAGTTTGGGGTTTGTCAAATACTAGATTAGCATAGTAATTGACTGTTTTGTCCTGTGAACCTAACCTATTCCACTGTTTAATTACTCTATTTCTTAGTACCAAATTGTTTTTGATCATCATTGTTTTATAATATAGTTCTAAATCTGGTACAGCTAGGCCACCTTCAATTGCATTTTTTTCATTAATGCCCTTGAAATTCTTGATCTTTTGCTTTTTCGGACAGATATTGTTATTATTTTTTTCTAGATCTGAAAAATAATTTCTTGGGAGTTTGAATGGTATAGCACTGAATAAGTAGATGAATTTAGGTAGTATTGTCATTTTTTATTATATTAGTTCAGCCTACCCATGAGTATTTGATGTTGATTCTGCGTATGGTATAGACAATGGGAAAAAAAAACAAATTTTTTTCAAAATAACTTTTAATTGACAGAACCCATGCCAGGGTAATTTTTTACAACATTATCCCTTGCAATATTATTGTTCTGTAAGAAATGACCAGCAGGATGAATACAGAGAGGCTTGGAGAGACCTACATGAACTGATGCTAAGTGAAATGAGCAGAACCAGGAGATCATTATACACTTCGACAACGATATTGTATGAGGACATATTTTGATGGAAGTGGATTTCTTTGACAAAGAGACCTGAGTTTCAATTGATAAATGACGGACAAAAGCAGCTACACCCAAAGAAAGAACACTGGGAAAGGAATGTGAACTATCTGCATTTTTGTTTTTCTTCCCGGATTATTTATACCTTCTGAATCCAATTCTCCCTACGCAACAAGAGAACTGTTCGGTTCTGCAAACATATATTGTATCTAGGATATACTGCAACATATCCAACATATAAAGGACTGCTTGCCATCTAGGGGAGGGGGTGGAGGGAGGGAGGGGAAAAAAAAATCGGAACAGAAATGAGTGTCAATATAATGTAATTATTAAATAAAAAATTAAAAAAAAAAAAACATTATCCCTTGCACTCGCTTCTGTTCCAATTTTTCCCCTCCCTCTCTCCATCCCCTCCCCCAGATGGCAAGCAGTCCTATACATGTTAAATAGGTTACAGTATATCCTAGATACAATATATGTGTGCAGAACCGAACAGTTCTCTTGTTGGACAGGGAGAATTGGATTCAGAAGGTATAAATAACCCAGGAAGAAAAAGAAAAATGCAAGCAGTTTATATTCATTTCCCAGTGTTCTTTCTTTGGGTGTAGCTGCTTCTGTACATCCTTGATCAATTGAAACTGAGTTAGATCTCTTTGTCGAAGAAATTCACTTCCATCAGAATACATCCTCATACAGTATCATTGTTGCAGTGTATATTGATCTCCTGGTTCTGTTCATTTCACTTAATATCAGTTCATATAAGTCTCTCCAAGCCTCTCTGTATTCATTCTGTTGGTCATTTCTTACAGAACAATAATATTCCATAACATTCATATACCACAATTTACCCAACCATTCTCCAATTGATGGGCATCCATTCATTTTCCAGTGTCTAGCCACTACAAACAGGACTGCCACAAACATTTTGGCACATATAGGTCCCTTTCCCTTCTTTAGTATTTCTTTGGGGTATAAGTAGTAGCACTGTTGGATCAAAGAGTATGCACAGTTTGATAACTTTTTGAGCATAGTTCCAAATTGCTCTCCAGAATGGCTGGATATATTCACAATTCCACCAACAGTGTATTAATGTCCCTGTTTTCCCACATCCCTTCCAACATTCCACATTATCTTTCCCTATCAGGGCTTTTTTTTTTTTTTATGATTTCCTGCAAGAAGATGTTGAGGCACTTTTTTCATCATGATTTTCAGGAAACACAATAATTTTTAGCTTGTCTCTCCTAGATCTATTTTCCAGGTCTGTTGTTTTTTTGTTCTTTTGGGGGGTTTTGTTTGACTGATTTTTGAAGTCTCATTGAGTCATTCACTTCCATTTGTTGAATTCTATTTTTTTGTGAATTATTTTCTTCAATTAGCTTTTTTATTTCCTTTACATTTGGCCAATTGAACTTTTAAATGAGGTGTTTTATTCATTTCAATTTTTTCCATTTCACAAATTCTGTTTTTAGCAATTTTTTTTCATATATATTTTGTAAGGAATTATATACTTTTCTCCATATCATCAAATCTACTTTTAAGGAGTTTTCTTCAGATCATTTCTGGTTTTTCTTTTTCCAATTTTCTTGCAACGTTCTCATTTCCTTTCCCCATTTTCTTCTGATAACTTTCTTTCAAGATCTTTTTTTTCTTAATTCTTCCAAAAGAACCTTGTTAAATGGGGACCAATTCATATCACCCCTTGGGGCTTCATCTTGAGATGATTTGCCTTTAGGGTCCTCAGGATTTGAGGTCTGTTGTTTTTTTTCTCCATAAAATTATCTATATTCAGATTTCTTTTTGCCTTTTTTGCTCATTTTTCTAAAGGTTGAGGTCTGTTTTTAGGGCAAAGGGGCAACGGCCTCTTTAGGTTATTTGGGTGTGATCTCACTGATTGACTTCAGGTTCTGGGTAGGCATGGCCAGGTTCTTCATTTTTTTGGGTTCAGAGCCTCACTATTTGCCTTTTGCATTTGCTTTGGATTTCTCACAGCCAATTTGCTCATCCACTGGCTTGTAATTATGACAGAGCAACCTAAGATCTTCTCAGTTGATTCTGTGGTGAGTGGACATTGCAATGTCATTGCTCGCTGTAAGTTGCGTTTGCATTTGACCATCTACCCTTATGACCAATTGAAATAGAACTTTTCTGAAATTCTTTCAAAGTATCTCCTGCTGAAAATTTGTTACACTCCAAATATTTTGGGTTCTGTCACTCCAAAACCAGTTCAGAAGCTTGATCTGGTGTTAATCTGAGGTAAACTAGGAGGACCTCCAATAAAGATATATCTACTCTCTGCCATATTGACTCCACCCTATTCTTATAAATTTGACACTGTTCTTTATATATTTTAAAAACACTGCCCTTAAAGATTTTCCCCTAGCTTTGTATTCTCTTTTATTCTTGTTTCTATTTGTTTTGTTTGTGCAAAAGCTTTTTAGTTTAATGTAATCAAAGTTGTCCATTTTACCTTTCATAATGTTCTCTAACTCTTCTTTGGTCATAAATTCCTCCCTTTTCCAAAGATATGTTAGGCAAATTAACCCTTGTTGTCCTATTTTTTTTTATGTTATCATCCTTTATTACCAAATCATGTAACCATTTTGACCTTATTTTGATATCAGGTCTGAGGTGTAGGTCTAAACTGAGTGTCTAACATATTATTTTCCAGTTTTCTGAACAATTTCTCAAATAGTTGTTCTTATTCCAGAAACTATAGTTTGGGAGTTTATCAAATACTAGTTTGTTAAAGGCCTTGATTATTACATTGTATGTGTCTAATCTATTCCATTGAATCAGGACTCCATTTCTTAGCCAATACCAAATGGTTCTGATAACTGCTGCTTTATAATATAGTTTGAATTCTAATAATTGCCTCAATATTGATGAACTTTTGTTCTTCCTTTGAATTTTTTTTATCATTTTTCTAGTTCTATAATATAATACTTTGACAGTTTGATTGGTATGGCACTAAATAAGTAAATCAATTTAAGCAGAATTTTCAGTTTTATTATATTAGCTTTACCTAGCCATGAACAATTGATATTTTTCCAGTGTTTTGTAATAGTATTATGTAGTTCTTGGGTTTCTATTGGCAGGTAGACCCCCAAGTATTTTATTTTGCCTATTGTAATTTTAAATGATATTTTTCTTTCTAGCTCTTGCTGATGTTCTTTGTCAGTAATATATAGGAATTCTAATCATTTGTGTATGTTTATTTTGTATATTGCAACTTTGCTAAAACTGAATTTTTGCAAATAGATTTTTTGATTATTTTTCTAGGATTCTTTAGGTGTATCATCATATCATCTGAAAAGAATGATAGTTTTATTTCTTCATTACCTATTCCAATTCCTTTCATTTCTTTTTTATTTTTATATTGCTAAAGCTACCATTTTTACTACATTGTTGAATAATAGTGGTGATGATAGACATCTTTGTTTCACCCGATCTTATTGGGAATTCATTCAGTTTCTCTCCATTATGAATAATGCTTTTTGTAGTGTTTAGACTGATATTTCTTTTTTATTTTAAGGAAATCTCCCTTTCTCTCTATGCTCTCCAATATTTTTTAGAATGAATGGTTGCTGATTTTTGTCTTTTTCAATATCTATTGAAATTACCTATGATTTCTGTTGGTTTTGTTATTGATTTGGTCAATGATAGTAATGATTTTCCCAATATTGAACCAGCCCTCCATTCCTGGTATAAAACTCATTTGATCATAGTATATTATCCTGCTGATAAGTTGCTGTAATTTCTTTGCTAATATATTATGTAAAAATTTTGCTTCAATATGCATTAGGGTGATGGGTCAGTAATATTCTTGTTCTGTTTTGGCTTTTCTTGGTTTAGATATTATTATCATATTTGTGTCATAGAAGGAATTTGGCAGTACTCTTTCTTTATCTATTTTTTCCAAATAATTTGCATAATATTGGAATTAATTGCTTTTTAAATGTTTGATAGAATTCGTTTGTGAATTCATCTTGTCCAATAGATTGTATCTTAGGAAGTTCATTAATGGGTTGTTCAATTTCTTTTTTTCTGAAAAGGGATTATATAAGTATTTTATTTCCTTTTCTGTTAATTTGGTGATTTATATTTTTGTAAATATTCATACATTTTAGATTAAATTCACCCTTTTCATTTATAATTCTTTTGATTTGGGATGTTTTGCTCTTCTTTTTCTGATTAAATTTACCAAAAGTTTATCAATTTTTTAGTTTTTCCATAAAACTAATTCTTAGTTTTATTTATTAGTTCAATAGTTTTTGTAGTTTTTAATTTATGAATCTCTGCTTTGAGTTTCAGAATTTCTAATTTGATATTTAATTGGGGGTTTTTAATTTGTTTTTTTCTACCTTTTTTAGTTGCATGCCTAATTCATGGATCTCCTCTTTTTCTATTTTATTTATTTGGCTATTTAGAGACATAAAATTTCCCCTAAGAACTGTTTTGGCTACATACCATAGATTTTGGTAGATTGTCTCATTATTGTCATTCTCTTGAATGAAATTGTAGATCGTTTCTATGATTTGGTTTTTGACCCACTCATTCATTACAATTAGATTATTTAATTTCCAGTTGATTTTAGTCTATCTTTCTATTGATCTTTATTAAATATAATTTTATTGTGTTGTGGTTTGACTAGGAAGCATTTACTATTTCTGTCTTGCTGCATTTGTTTGTGAGGATTTTATGCACTAATATATGGTCACTTTTTGTCTAGATGCCATGTATTGCTGAAAAAAAATGTCTATTTCATTTTGTCACTATTGAATTTTCTTTTTTTTTTTTTAGATTTATTTATAGGTCAGCCACTTTTATTTTATTTTTTTAAGTTATAGCTTTTTATTGATAGAGCGTCTGCATGGGTAATTTTTACAACATTGTCCCTTGCACTCACTTCTGCTCCAACTATTCCCTTCCCTCCCTCTACACCCTCCCCTAGATGGCAAGCAGTCTTATACATGCTAAACATGTTAAAGTATATCTAAGATAAAATATATGTGTGCAAATAAGTACAATTCTCTTGTTACACAAGAAAACTTGGATTCTGAAGATAAAAATAATCTGAGAAGAACAAAAATGCAAGTAGTCCACATTCATTTCCCAGTGTTCCTTCTCTGAGTGTAGCTGATTCTGTGCATCATTGATCAATTGGAACTGAATTGGATCTTCTCTTTGTTGAAGATAGCCACTTCCATCAGAATATATACTCATACAATATTGTTGTTGAAGTTTGATGGTTTGTTTTCCATTGTTTCATTTTTTTTTTTTTTTGGTTTTACTTAACTGATTCTTGGTGTATCCTTGAGTCATTCATTTCTATTTGTTCAGTTCTGATTTTTAATGAATTATTTTCTTCATTTACTTTTTTATTTCTTTTTGTAACTACCCAATTGATTTTTTAATGAGATATCTTCTTCTATGGATTGTTTTTTTTTTCCATTTTGCCAATTTTATTTTTTAGATAGCTATTTCCTTTTTCCAATTCATTAATTCTGTTTTCCTTGTAATTGTTTACCTCCTCCAATTCACTAACTCTGTTTTTCAAGGATTTGATTTTTTTATCTCCTCCATCTTTAAATGAGTGGGATGACTTATCCAGACACTCTTGCCAACCTTCCTTTTCCTTTCCCAATTTTTCTTTTAGCTCTATTGTAAGAGCCTTTTTAATTTCTTCTATAAGAGTCTTGTGTGTTGGGGACTAGATCATAACCCCCTTTGGGGATTTATCTGGAGGCACTCTGTTTTTAGTATGCTCAGGGTTTGACGTCTGTTCTCTATCCATATAGAAGCAATCTATTGTTAGAGCCCACTTTAATTTTTTGATCATTTTGTCAAAGAAGAATCAAAGAAAACAAACCAATAAACAAAGAAAAAAAAAATGGGATCTGCTTTTTGAGGCTGGGTGGTATTACTAGACTTCTTCTATAAAGTGCAGAAGGCAACAATGAAGCAGCAGGATAGCAATGGCTGCGCTGAGTCTGCACTCTGAGATTCTGATAGCAAGCTGAATCACTCCCAGTCCTGGGTGGGTGTGGCCAAGTCCTGAGAGACCCTACGATTTAGGGATTATAACCTTTATCCCTTCTGTTTATAGTTTTTCTGCTGATATACTGGCTTGCTGCCAGGGCAAAGTAGCCACAATGTGGTAAAGTTCTCCCCACAGAAATGGCTGAGTTCACAACCCACCCCACCTCCAATCTGTTCAGTGTGAGCTGCCTTCATTGCTCTCACTGCACTCTCTTGCCTGCCATACACTCCCTGCCTGTCTGAAGTCTGCTCCTGATCTAACTGTCCCTGTCTGAGGGCAAAAACAGACCTTTTCTGGCAAATTTCAAGGATATCTTCTGTTGGCAATTATTTGTGGATTTTTTCAGTCAAGCACTAATTTTGAGGCTTTGTCATGAAATAAAGTATTCTGAGGGCTAGAAAGAGCTTAGATAGATGTGCATGTGTCCTCTTTGCCATCTTAGCCCAATGTCATCTATTTAATTTTCTTCAGTGGTCTAACATATCTAGGTGTTTTTTAAGATCCTAATTTAATAGGTTTCTTTCTTGTTTATTTTGTGGTTAGATTTGTCTGAATTTAAGAGGCTGGGGTTCCTCACTAGAATAGTTTTGCTATCTATTTCTTCCTATAACTGGCTTAAAATCTTCTGTAGGTATTTACCTGCTCTCTTACTTGGTGCACATACAATTAATTTTTTCCCAATTCATGTTTGTATTTTTGATGTCCAAGTCTTAGCCACCACAAAAAGAGCTATTATAAATATTTTTGAACAGATAGGTCTTTTCTTTTTCTTTTTCTTTTTGGATATATTCAGGATATAGATCTAGCAGTGGCATTGCCGAATGAAAGGTATACCCTTCAAAAATAGTTCCAAATTGTTCTCCAAAATGTGTGGATCAGTTCACAATCTCATCAACATTGCATTAGTTTCCCAGTTTTCCCACATCCCCTCCAACTTCAATATTATGCTTTTATATCATATTACACACTCTTATTGCTGTAAGGTGTGTACTTCAGAGTTGTTTTAATTTGTATTTCTCTGATCACTACTAATTTATGTCATTTTTATTTAACTGGAGATAGTTTTGATTTCCATGTGTGAAAATTGCTTGTTCACATTTTTGGTCATTTATGAATTGGGGAATGATTAGTATTTTTTATAAATTTGAGAAATAAGGTTTTCATCAAAGATACTTATTGCAAACACTTTTCCCCTAGTTTTCTTCTTTAGGATATGTTTTTTTTTTTTTAATCTCATTTTAATAAGTGTTCCTTTGTTATGTCTGTCCCCTTAATCAGTTTTGAGAAAATGCATAGTTGAGAAAATTCCATATAGAAAATTAAAATTTTAGAGGGAAATGGAGACTCATAAATTAAATTCAGGAAGAGGTCATTCATCTTTCTCTGTGCAACAATATCAGCCCTGACAAAGATTTTCTACTGTTGTGAATATATAATAGCTCCTACTTCCAGGTTTTCTAGATTGCATATTATTCTGTCTAAATAAGGTGCAAGCTGAAAGTAGATATTTATTATTTATATCAGGATCTTGTATTTATCCCTTTAAAATGGTATTTTGCCCCCATTTTTAAACTGTGCATTGAATTTGGGTAATAGCCAAAGTAAATATTTGCAATTTCTATTTGTGAATAATAATGTCATAACTGATGTAGTAATTACTCTTTTCAGAATTGTTATGTTTCCAAACTCTTTCATTCAAAGAAACCTAATCTAAAATTAAAAATAAATTTGATAAAGATGTTGATTAGTGAAGGAATAAGAGGACTCACCATGGAAGATTAAATCAACAAGCGCTATTTGGAAGAATTTTTTTAGAAAAACAACAATAAGCAAACACTAACGATTAAAAAAAAATATCCTTATATCCATAAAGGTTTAAAAAAGAAGAAACAAGTTTTGTTTTCAAATGATGGCATTATGTGCTGAAAACCCAGAATACACTTATACTTTAGATAGGACCTTCAGGTTGGCACACATAATTTTAGTCCTATTTAGTTTATTAGTAAAGATTAGTCAACTTATTTTGGTGAGAATCAGCATAACATCCTAAAAAGAGTGGTGGAATTTGCATTAGAAGACATGGACTTAAATTTACTACTTTTATCACACACACACACACACACACACACACACACCCCTCTTCTCATTCATTGCCAGATCCCATTTCCTTCAGTATAATATGATGGGCCTGAAGAAGATGACTTCTAAAGTAAAGAATTCATATTTCATTTAGTTAATTTGTTAACACTGAAATCCATATAGCTATTAAACTCTCAAATACATACCTTAAAATGACATACATATTAAATATGTGGGTATTTATATACATACTTATTTATGTATGGGTGTGTATATGCTTACCTCAAACTAAACTTGAATATTTTTACTTAGTTGGAAGCAATAGGAAGGACAAAGAGGAAGATACATAAAGTTCACCTGAGTTTTCAAACTTAGGATTAATTTTACTTGTGGCATTTTTAGTATAATTTCCTTTAGAACTGCCTTTTGAAATTTCTTTTTTCCTCTCCTTATGATTCTACATTGAATTTCAATCAGTACTGGGTAATATTTAAATAAATGCACTATACCTAATGGATGAATAAATATAATAAGAATCTTAATTCCATACTGATGCCATCCCTTGACATATCAAAGAGAGTTGGATAGAGAACATTCACTTATTGAAATAAATGAGATGTCTCTGCAAAATATTCCTTTTTAGTCCCATGACAGAATGTATTTCGCAGAACTGAAGTTCAAGTTAATTTCTATGATAGTTTCCAAGAATATTATAGGCATCTGAGCTAAAATGTCTCTTTGAATTGTGCCCAAGTACTCCTTGTCAATATAAATATAATACCAAAAATTTGTAAAATGTGCAGTTGAGAAAAATTAATATGCTATAAATTCAATTGTAGATAAGTCTAAGAAAGGGGTCACTTCATGTGCAATACCCAATTTTCAATTCATTATTGACTATAATTTTCCTTTCACTCACTGATACATTTCTTATGTGCAATTGTCTTGCTCTACATGGGTTTACTTAGCTAGTTTAAAGACATATTCAAGTGAATATATTTTAAAGCACTAAGTAGGAAGATCTTCAATTAAGATTATAAAAATCTCATTAAATGCAATTTTAAAAGGCAAATTTAAAAGATTATATCAAACAAGTCATTTGCAGGACCAAAAGGATAAGCAAATAGAAAAAAAAATATTTGTGCAAAAAAAATTTTCAATTTCATTTGCTTTGGGAATTTAGGAAATGATTAATGTTGAAACATATCACAAAAAATAACATGTAAAGTCATATTCTGTCCTCATAGCATAAAAAGTATAATTCTGAATGACTTATAAAGCATTTCTAGAATGGCTGGGTAAATTGTGGTATATGAATGTTATGGAATATTATTGTTCTGTAAGAAATGACCAGCAGGATGAATACAGAGAGGACTGGCGAGACTTACATGAACTGATGCTAAGTGAAATGAGCAGAACCAGGAGATCATTATACACTTCGACAACGATATTGTATGAGGACATATTTTGATGGAAGTGGATTTCTTTGACAAAGAGACCTGAGTTTCAATTGATAAATGATGGACAAAAGCAGCTACACCCAAAGAAAGAACACTGGGAAACGAATGTGAACTATCTGCATTTTTGTTTTTCTTCCCGGGTTATTTATACCTTCTGAATCCAATTCTCCCTATGCAACAAGAGAACTGTTTGGTTCTGCAAACATATATTGTATCTAGGATATACTGCAACATATCCAACATATAAAGGACTGCTTGCCATCTAGGGGAGGGGGTGGAGGAAGGGAGGGAAAAAAAATCGGAACAGAAACGAGTGTCAATATAAAGTAATTATTAAATAAAAATTAAAAAAAAAGAAAAAAATAAAGCATTTCTATTACTTCATCAAAATTACTTTTGACATAAAACTTGGTTACTAATTGATATTGTTTGGAATAGAAAAAAATCATTTTTATAAGTTTTATATAATAAAACCTGATTAAAGCATTGTTGTCAACAACAATGATGCTTGTGTTACTATTGGGTTTATATCCCAAAGAGATATTAAAGAAGGGAAAGGGACCTGTATGTGCAAAAGTGTCTGTGGCAGCCCTTTTAGTAGTAGCTAGAAACTGGAAATTGATGGGATGCCCACCAACTGGAGAATGGTTTAATAAATTGTGATATATGAATGTTATGGAATATTATTGTTCTATAACATATGCCCAGAAGGATGAATACAAAGAGCCTTGAAGAGACATACATGAACTGAGGATAGGTGAAATGAGCAGAACCAAGAGATCATTATACACTTCAACAAAAATATCACATGATGATCAATTCTAATAGACATAGCTCTCTCAACAATGAGAGGATTCAAATCAATTCTGATTGATCTGTAACAAACCAGCTGCACCCAGAGAAAGAACACTGGGAAATGGGTATGGACCACAACATAACATTTTCACTCTTTCTGTTAATGTTTGCTTGCATTTTTTTCTTCTCAAGTTATTTTTACCTTCTTTCTAATTTTGATCTTTCCTATGCAACAAGATAACTGTATAGATATGTATACATAAAAATAAAAATAAAAATTGTCACTCAAAAAAAAAAGAAATATGATTTTGAAAACAGCCAAAAACCTCCAATAATGATGCTTATCAAAAAGTATTTCCAATACTTTGCCTCTTATTTTCCATTTAAGTACTATTTCATTATCCAGTGATATTGAAGTAAACTTGTGTTTTTTATGTCTATCACAGATCCTGTCTTAAAAAGCTTCAAGTATAAAGTAACCTAAACTGCTTCTATTTTTCAAAAACCAGCCTCAAATAGGATCATGTCAAACTAGTTTGTCTATCAGATAATGATTGGCCCACCAATTGATTAAATCATGGAGGGATTATAATCATTGACCATGAAGTAAATTGCAACATTCATTAAATAAAGAGAAAATCAAGCAATGAAATCATTACTAATTTTTTTGAGCATCTGATATATGCCAGGCATTTTTCTAAGTGCTGAGGAGAAATACAATCCCTGCTTTTAAGGAATTTAGAGAAAACAACATGTAAACTGAAGAAATAATTTAGAAAGAAAAATCAATATATTTGAAAAGGGTTTGGAAAGGCTTCTTGTAAGAAAAACAGTATTTTAGTTGAGACTAAAAGGAAAAAAAAGGGAACTCAGTAGGCAAATTTGGGGAGGGAAAATATTTTACACACAGGAAATAGCCAGAGAAGATATCTGGAAGCCTGAGATAGAGTGTTATGTTTATGAAATAGCCAGGAGACTAGACAATGTGGTGAAGAATCTGGTGGGATAAGACTGGAAAAAGTAGAAAGGGATTTAGTTTATGAAGGACTTTGAATGCCAAAGAGATGACTTTTTATTTGATCCTGGGGATTATAGGAGTCCCTACCTGTAGGAAGCCACCAGGGTATATTGAATTTCAGCAATTGGGGGGAAGAAGATTTGTATAATTATTATTGCACTTTAGGAAAACACATTTGTGGCTGAATGAAGCATGATGTGAATTGGAAAAAGATCTGAGACAGTGACTCACCATTAGGTAGTGTAGGTGTCAGGTGATGAGGGCCTGCACCAGATTGGTGGCAATGTCAGAGTTAAGGAGTGAGAATATTCAAAAGATTTTGCAAAGGTGAAATCAATAGCCCTTAGCATGAGATTGGATATGAGGGAAGGGGAATGAAAATTAGTAAAGATTTGGGGATGAATCCTAGATTAGGAGCTTAAGAGACTGGGAGAATGATGATACCCTCTACAATAATTTTTGAAAGAATAGGAGGTAGGGCAGTTTTAGGAAGAAAGATAATTAGTTTTGTTTTAGATACCTTTAACTAGAGATATTTGCCTAACATCTACTTAGAGAGAGGTCTGAAAGGCAGGTGTAGATTTGAGAATTGGCAACATAGAGATTGCAATTAGATCACTGAAACCTGAGAACGTTCCAAAGTATGTTGGGAGAAGAGATCTGAACACTAAAGAAAAAAATATGAATTGATATTTATATCTTTGCAAAGGGAAGTCTTTTAGGGCAGATCATAGACACCTATGCTCTTGCTGCCTTCTCTAAATGGACACTACACCCAGCAGGACATGGAAGGCCAGTACTTTTTTTTTTCTTCAATTTAATATCTTACTTAGGATCAATACTAATCTATATAATTGTACTTGTCATTCTTAAATAACTTCTGTGCATGCATAAGACAAATGAAGTAAAATCAATTTTAAAAGGAAGAAAAAGAAAATACTGAAGGACCAGGGTCATGATAGATGACTAAGAAATTTTAAAGAATATTTAGGGGCATATACAATAATCAATTCACAAGAATGGATTTATTACCATTCTATGATAGATGCATTATAAGGAAAAGTTCACAAAATTCAAACTTAAAAATAATGAAGTTCTGATGCCTGTGGAAATAATGGGTTCCCTCTTACTAGATATTCTCAAATAAAGTCTGAGCATTGTCAAGTATTTGCTAGACAAATTAAGGTAGGATGAATCAATTGACATCTGCAGTATCTTACATTTATGAAATAAAATATAACCATGAAGCCTAGCATGTTATTGATAGGACATTCATACAATCCTGCTTAGAGAAAATATTGCCCATTGGAACATTGGAATACTGGTTGTTTTCTGCTGGCTATGGAAAAATTAAATTACGATATATATCAGATATTGTTAACTGAAAAAAAACATATTCTGTATAAGTACAGAATGTACATCTGGCTAATGTCAATGAGCTATTAGATTAAAAGATTCCCTTATCTCAGTAGTAATACCATGTTGGCTAACGTCATTTTACTATACCTATTTTGGTATAACATTAAGTAGTCATTGCACAACACTAAATACTTTGGGTCCCTTTTCTTCATTCTCCCCTTTTGCAGCACATTTGACCTATATTTGAAGACCAGATTGTTGCTGAGTAAGAGCAGACTAACCTGGTCTGGACCTGAATTTATCACTTCATGTATCCTGTCTTAAGACCTTGCCTCTAACTTCACCCACCCCCAGAGAATTTTTAACTTGTAGTATTGTCAGTAATAAAGGCATCTTTTACCCCAGAGAGTGCAGTAAATCCCTGAACTAAAGAGCACAGTACAAAAATGGCATCATAATTCTGAAATGATATTTTATCCCTGAAAGAAAGTTCTGAATCAGTTTTAATCTATTTCCCATTAGTACTATTGCCCTATTTTTTAAACTAAATTAACCCAAAATAATTATACTAAATTGAAATGAAATGACAAAATTTCTGGACAGAAAATTATAAATTAATCTGTGGTTTACAGTTTTTGAATATTTGAATATTTAGAGCTTAAGAATAATTTATTTTAGACAATAAAAATGCAACAGAATCAATGTAGTGATGAGAAATGAGGCACTAGGGAAAATAGGATTCTTTATCACTTTTAACCATTCCCTTCTAGAATTAAGTTTTTTCAGTCATATTGAGTAATGTGTTCCTTATATCTGGATTTTTTAGGCCAAGTTTATTTTGGAATTTCCCTAATTAGAAACCTTATTTCTGTTCCCTAGATTTTCCTCTGGAGAAATAATCTGGTGTACTATAATTTTCATCCCAATTTCTCTTAAAAAATTATCTTCTCCACTAAATTTGTCAATCAGCATCCTCTAACATAGTGAAATCTTCACATCCATTGACTTATTAAATGTCTGTAGTCTCCTCTTCTTACTAATATTATATTTTAAATGAATCCAATTGAATATTGATGATAAATATTGGGTATTTGCTACATAAAAAGCATCAGAGTATGGATTGTAAAGGCCACCATGAAATAACTCAATGGATGGAGCACTAGTCTTGGATTTAAAGATTACTGACTATAAATTCTATCTTTAAAAACTTACTAATTGTATGGTCCTAGGCTTATTATGTTTTTGGCCTCATATGTAAAGTGAAGACTTTCATTTGATTACCAACACTGCATTAGTATCCTGGTTTTCACACATCCTTTCCAACATTTATTACTATCTTCTTCTATCATCTTACACAATCTGAGAAATATGAAGTGATACCTCTGAGTTGTCTTTAAAATTATTTTTTTCCAAATATATATATATATATATATATATATAATTGGAAGAATGAGTCATTAACACCTAGTTGATTTTTTCATTTAAGCTAACTTCCAGATGCTGCTCTAGAACTGAAGTTTTAATTCAAGGAAACATCTTCCTTTCCTTAGAGATCACCTTGCAGTATTTTTTATCCTAACTCTGAGGCTTATATTTGAACATATATGATACTTAAGATCCTTCAGGAAGAAGATCTGTTTATTAGATGACAATAAACATATTAAATGATTTTGAATTAAGCCTAAGTTACCTTATATATTTTCCATTTAGAATATTATGCTATCAAGAATAGCTCTGATATCTAGGAACTGTTGATTAATTTTGGAGTTAATCCAAAGAAAAGATTTAGAAACAAGAGTTGTTATCAAAGAAGAGGTATCTGAGAAGAAATTGTTTAGAACATGGCTAATGAGGAAACAAAATATCTTTGAAGATCAAAGCAGAAAACATTTCCAAGCCAACAGGAACTAAATTAAAGAAAATTACAGAGAAAATACACATATGTTAGAGTTAGAAAGAAATCCTATACAAAGGAAGGAAAGTGAAAGTGAGATATGGTTTGTGTGTTTTGATGTTGTATTGAATTAATAAGATTATCATATTGAAGAAGCCTGGTAGTGCAGTGGGCAGAACACTAGGCCTAGAGTCAGGAAGATCTGAGTTCAAATAGGGTCTCAGACACTTGTTAGTTATGTGAACCATGAAGGTCACTTAGCTACCTTCTGCCTCATTTTTCTAAATTGTAAAATGAAGATATTAATAGCATCTAGCTATAAAGATACTGTAAGGACCAAACAAAATAATAAGGCAAAATGCCTGGCATGTAATATGTTCCATATAGGTTCTTATTCCGTTACCCTTTACTCATACGTCTTACAAGATTAATAAGAATATTTGCATATAAAAATACTTGTTCATTGTAACCTCCCCCTCAAAGTTCACAGATTGACAGTCTTATCTAATCCAAGGCCTTCAGAGATCCTTAGCTACTGCTTCACCAAGCAGTGGTTCTTTACTCCTTACCTAGTTTCAGGTCTTCAGAGATGTCTGGCCACTGCCTCACCAAGTAGTGGTTCTATATTCAACAGAATGCCCGGACACAGCAGCTTGAGAACCCGGGTCTTTGTTCTACATGATCACATCCTGCATTACTCCTGCACCACTCCTGCACCCCCTCTGAACTCCTACTGCACTTTTACTTCCTGGTCCTCACTACTAATATTGGGTCTATGAAGTCACACATATAGCCAATATGAGAAGGAGATGTCTCTAGTTGATGATGTGTTCTCAATGCAGCTAGAATTCCCGCTCATGAGGTGGTGCCTACTAGCTGCAGAGATCACATCCAGGTGTGTCAGGCATCAAAGTCTCTTTACTTCTTCCTCCTACTATGTGAGGTTCCTCTCTGGGTCCTTACAATGCACGTTTACATAGTGCTTTGCAATATGCAAAAGACTTTCCTGACAAGAACTCTATGAAATAATTAATGCAAATGTTATTACTCATATTTTACAGATAGGAAAACTGAGTTTTAGATAAATTAAGTCACTCGATCAAGGACATCAAGTGGAAAAGCAAGTTGCAAGGCTTTTGATTTCCAATTTAATTACCTTTCCAGTAAACATGATGAGATAGAAATTTCCAAGTATATATTTTATTATACAATATCATTGTTTTATATTACTATCCTTTTCAAAACAAAAGAAAACAAAAAACTATTAATGAATAAGAACAATGTGGAGGTGATAAGGTATTGCTGGGAAGAAAATTTAACAATGTTTCAAGAATGGACCAGAAAAAAATAGTTTTTTGTTTATTTTGATCATAATGGTTGCAAAAGCAAAAAGATATTTATTAATATAATTTATCCTATTCTTTTTCATGTGTCTGGTATTTCATGGGTGCTAATCAGGAGAGTAACAAAAAAAAAATAACTTATTAACTAACAGTAACATTTTCCCACAAAGGTGTTAAATCATAATTTTTAATCCCATGGATCAGGGGGAAAGTCTTAGCTCAATTTTGAACATAAACACCCAAGACAAATGTAAAACAATCAGAAATATAGCTTTACTGGTCGCAAGTATTAATTCAGTGTGAATCAGTAGTATGGTACTCAACTAAAACAAGAATAGGAAAGACATCCTAATACGATCTGTTCTTCAACAAAAGTTGCATGAGTTCCAAAAAATAAGACAGTCATAACCCTAAGTAATTTGAGTTTAACCACACCTGAAGTATAGTATTTCTTCCCAAGTGTCACAGTTTGATAAATTTTAGAGTATCCAAAGCAGGATAACCTAGAAGACAAAGGTCCTTGAATATCTGGCATTTGAGGATCTGTTAAGTGGGAAAATACTATAAAATACTTTATGGGGGGCTAAAGATCTCCCTTAAGTATATGAATGATTGTCATGTGAAGAAGGGATTGGCATTGTTCTGTCTAACCTTAGAAGATCGGACAAAAATGAGGAATGAAGTTTTTTTGTTTATTTATTTGTTGTTGTTGTTTAAGGCTTGATGTTTGGAAAATTTTATTTTGAATTAGAGCTTCCCAAAGGTTCAATGAGCTTCCTCAAGATGGGGTGAATTCTTCCTTCTTTTAACAACTTTGGAGGTGTTTAAACATCAAGCGAATTATAATGGGAACTCTTTTTTTTGTGTATGAGTTGAACTAAAAAAACTTATTGCTCTTCCTTCCTATACTCTGAAAGTTTTTTTGTGATTTGTTATTTTCTACTTAGTAAGTTTGACTCCAACAATAACACATGTTTATCTCAGACTCTGTATTAGGATGAAATGAAGTACTGCCAAGTCACTAAACATTAAAGTAAGGAAAAGGTTTATTCAACTCCATAACAGTAAAAACATATAGCAAGATATCATAAATCTTAGTTTTCTCTGGATGCAGCCATACTTGAGTTTATCTGGAAACTTGTTTAGTCAGAACCGCATAAAAATGACAACATATGTGGTCTCAGACACTCATCAGATCTAAGAAACCTTAACTACACAGGGCTAGACTTATTCTTTCTTCAGGTCAAGATTTTGTTTCATGGAAGCTGGGAACAATTGAATTGATGAACGTAGAGGAAGTTATCAGGGAAGTTTTTATAACTTCCCTGGTTATATTATTTCTAGGAAATGCTGGTCATATTCCACTCCCTGAACTAGAAATTCTTTTCCAAAATGCATGATGAGTTATCATGTGGCTGTACTTGAAGAATGCTAATGAGGGAGAATATAGTATCTCCCAAGACAATCCATTCTACTTTGGGAGAAATCAATTGTTGATAACTTTTTGCCTTATATGAAACCTGAATCACTCATTACCCTGATTCTTCCATCTAAGGTTAAAGAGAGAGAGAAAATGTAATCTCTTTTCCATATGTGTTCTGTCAAATATTTAAAAAACACTAAAATGACCACCAATCCTAGCTCTTTTAAACAATCCAATTATAGCATGTTATGGATGTTTTAATTTCTTTCTTAAGTGTCACTTATACACATGATAATCTGAGAAGTTAATCACACCATTACCTATCTCGTTTTTCTTCTTCTTTTGTCAAAAGGTTAGAGACCATACTAGGAAAGTCAAAGGTGATCTCTGGATTCTGTCTAACTTAGTTTTTTTTTTCAAAAGAAGATGCCTAGATACATACAGAGCATTATATATTGACTGTGACAGAATACAATAGGATTATATCCTTCTTAAGTCTTGAATCCCTTATTCCTTTCCTAATGTGAAATGAAATGGTATTAGCTTTTTTTTTTCCCCACTGATATCTCACTGTTTTCACATATTCAGCTTTGAATCTCTTAAAATACCATGTTCTATTTTCAGGTTATCTCCTAACTAGGCTTGGTTTTTTGAAGCATTTTTTAAAAATTAAAATATAAGATTTTAATGTTTTCACTATTAGTTTCTTTGGTATTTAATTCAAAACAAAAACATATCTATCTGTTTTGAATATATAATTTGAATATATAATTGTTTGAAATATATGTACATATATAAGAATAATGTATACATATATTCAATATCATTAGTGGAGTTAGTCTAAAAATAAAAGAAAAAGATCTGAAATCACATTGGAAAATAGATGTGTACATAAAAAGACAAGTCAATTAAAAAAAAAAAAGTCCAAGAGGCAGCATTTAGATGTTGACGGGAAAGTCATAAGAGAATATTGAAATGAATGGAGGAACTAGTTCCATATTCTGAAAACATGTAAAAGTAGAGGTTGACTGAAGAAGAGAACATTGAATTGCTCCATAGTTGAGTTTGCAATACCTTTAGTATTAGTAGTTTTATTACCCAGTACCACTAAGTCTATGAGATGTTGTACTAGACAATGCCAGAAATATATTAGCTCATATAATATATATGAAACAAAATTATTTTGAATAAAACACATACACACATACCAAATGTCATGTCATATCATGTAACATATAAATATATGTATAATATATAATGAAGACATAAATATAAACTAGTATGCTTGTGAGGCTCTAATCCCAGCCTAAGTACATATATATATATATATATATATGAACATATATATAATATAAAGAATTCTGTAATACATAAAATATATAATATATAAATATTATATATGTGTGCCTTTATGTGTGTATATATATTCCAAAACAATCATGTTTGATATACTTTATAATAACTAAGGAATAAAGAATAAACATAAACACACACACATATTAAAATTGCATTTCACTTTAAATTTACCTTTATAAACATCTTACATTGTATTTAAACTAATGGATTCTACATTTTTTAAATATATCTCATCAAGTTTGAAAAGAATATTTACCCCATATTATGCATATGTGCTTCTCTAATGAGATTTATACATAATGGTAAAGTTAGAGAAAAAGAAAACAAAAGATGAAAATATCTTTAAAATATTTTATATTAGACATACAAATCTATTATTAAATTATAACTTATAATGAAATATTAGTTATGTCAAGATGCTTCACTATTTTAAAATAGATTTAAATTTAAGGATATAATTGGAAAGCCTACTTCTAAGGTCAATTTATATCATAACATTTTGAATAGGAATAATTTTCATAAGTAAAAAAGAAATGACATAACTTATACATTCAAACTAAAAAAAAATGCTTTCTTGGCTGTTCTTATTATGTCATGTACTCATTTTTCTATCCCATTTACCCTCTGTGAAAGGTTGTGTTGTTGCTTTAGTTATATGGTTTTTGTTGTTGTTATTATTGAAAATCAACTCTCTCTTCATTTTCCCTATTGTTAACCAGCTATTTTTACAAAATAATTGAACTAATGTAATGCATTTTTATATTTTTACAACTGGTTTCAAAGTCCAAAAGTAATTATTCCTTTTGATAATTTTAAGAAAATTATGTGTCTTCCCCCACCCTCCACTTTTTTGGATATATATAGATCCAGGAAGGTGTAAACAGATATATACTAGAAGAGAATAGGTGATGTCAAATGCTGTAGAAAGATCAAGAATGATGAGGATTGTTAAAAGGCTATCAGATCTGTCAATTAAGTTAACCAGCTATCTGATATAGGTTATACATGTTCAATCCTTTTAAATTTATTGCTGGTTAACTTGTTAGGAGAAAGGTAAGAAAGGGAGGGAGAAAAAAAATTGAAACCCAAAATCTTACAAAAAAAATCTTGAAAACTATCTTTACATATAATTGGAAAATGAAATACTACTGAAAAATGAATGAGTTTTAGGATCTAAACTTTAATAGTTAAATTGGTTTATAATCTATGGTTTTCTTTATACTTGTTTTCCTTTCTTTTTTTTTTTCTTTTTTTTGGGGGGACTTTCATTGGGACTTCCTGAGAACAGAGATGTCAGATCATTGATAAACAGGTTCAAAAACTTCCTGTGCAACCAACACACACACACACACACACACACACACACACACACACACACACAAATGACATATTTTCCTATATATTTGAGTTTTTCCTTCACCATAAAAATTCAAAGTTCTTTTCATAATTATTATTGCTAGCTGTATTACATTGTTTATTCTGTTTACTGTCCGTTCACTCTGTCCTCCTCAAGTGTTTTGTTTCTGACCACCCCTTTCCCCCAAAATACTTTATTATCATCCCCCCGCCCTTTTCGTATGTTTTTCCCCTTCTACTTTCCTGAAAAATGAGATAGATTTCTATCAGTCTATTCTGCATGTGTGTTATTGTATAATATTATATGAATAATAATATTCAGTATATATAATATTTCCTCTTTAATGAATTCTAATGAGAATAAGAGCCACTTATTCCTCATTCATTGCAAAAAAATTTTTTTCTTGCCTTTTTTATGACAGATAATTTATGCATTTCTCTTTCTCTTACTCCCAGTACATTCTTCTCTTACCCCTTAATTTTATTTTTATATAGCATCCTTTCAGATTCAAGTCACAACTGTGTTCTCTATCTACATAAACTACTAACTGCCAAAATTATTTGGTTCTTATACTTTACAGCTATCATACTCCCACATAATAATGTAAACAGATAAAAGTTATGTCCCTTGTGATTTTCTTTTCATGATTACCACCTTACTTCTCCTGAGTCCTATATTTTAAAAATCACACCTTCTATTCATCTCTAGTCTTTTCACCATGAATGATTAAAAATTCTCTATATCACTGGATATCCCTCTTTTTCCTTGAAGGATTATATTCAGTTTTTCTGAGTAAGTGATTATTGGTTATAATCCTAGTTCTTCTGCTCTCCAGAATATAATATTCCAAATGTTCTGATTCTTTAATGTGGAAACTGCTAAATCTTGGGTTATCATGACTGTGACTTCACTATATTTGAGTTTTATTTGCTGTTTTCCCTGGATGCTTGCATATTTTTCCTTTTACTTGGAAGTTCTGGAATTTGTATATAATATCCCTGAGAATTTTCATCTTTTGATTTCTTTCAGGAAGTGATCATTGGATCCTTTTAATTTCTATTTTCCCTTTTGTTCCAGAATATCAGAACAGTTTTTGCTGATAATGTATTGAAAGATAAGCTCTAGGCTTTTTGTTTTTGATCATGGCTTTCAGGTAATCCAATAATTTTAAAATTATCTCTCCTACATCTATTTTGCATGTCAATTGCTTTTCCAAATATATATTTTACATTATTTTTTTATTTCATGTATTTTTTTTTGTTTTATGGTTCCTTGGTTTCTCATAAAGTCATTAGCTTCCATTTGTTCACTTCCAATTTTTAAGGAATCATTTTCTTCAGTGAGCTTTTGTACCCCCTTTCTCATTTGACCAATTGTTTTTTAAAGGCATTCTTCTCATTAGGTTTTTGTATTTCTTTTTTGCATCACTATCATTTCTCTTCCCAATTTTTCCTCTAAGGATTTTACTTGATTTTTAAAATACCTTTTGAGCTCTTGCATATTCTTATTTTTCTTGTAGGCTTTCAATGTAGGAGCTTTGAAAAAAAGTTATCTTCTCTTGAGAGTTTGTTTTGATCTTCCTTTTTACCATAGTAGTTTTCTGTGGTCAGAATATTTTTCTGTTATTTGCTCATTTTCTCAGCCTAATGCTTTTAACTCTTTGTTAAAGTAGGACTCTGTTGCCAGAGTCAAGAGTGCATTGTCCTAAATTTCAGGGATTCTATGCAGCTGCTTTCAGAGATCCTTCTAGGGACCTGTAAGCTTTCATTTCTTTCAAATTGTTATGATCTAAAGAAAAGTGTATTTGAGTGACTGTAGCATCCCCCAATGCTACTCTATCTGCCCACCTGTTGGTGGCCCTTGACTAGGCCAGCTTACCTGCCTTGAGGTTTCAACACAGATCACATAGAGACAGACTGACCAGGAGGTACAAATATTCTTTCTTTATTCAGTCATCCTCTCAGTGGGGCTAGCAGGAAACAACAGCACAAGAGATTGAGGTCTGTTCAGGGCTGTCTATTTATGCTGCCTATCCTCCAGAATTGCCTGTGCCCAGCCAATCAGGACTGTGTAGGCAGAGCCCTCAGGAGGAAAGTTTCTGGAGTTAGTGCTGTGTCCCAGAAAGATATCTAGCAAGAGGCCCCTTGCCATCTCAAGAAACCTATAGCAGTTCCTTTAACTCCTACCAGACACAACTTTCTGCCTCAGAGGCCAAGCCTCTTTTTACCTGCTGGGCCCACCCTACCAGCTGATGTGGCATACAGGCTCTGTGACACATCTCAAAGAGAGAGCAGTGCTTCATCCCTCCTTACAAGTGACCACAACCACTCTTTTCTGCCTTGAAACTGGTTGTAAGTTTTAATGTACTAAAGCAAGTGTGTCTGGGCTGAAAAGTCTGGAAACTGCTAATGCTGCCATTGATTCAGAGGTCTATTCCTGATTTAATCAGACTAGAGAAGTGATGATATGGCCTGTACCAGAATCTGTACAAATCTGATGAAACTGGCTTTTCCTGATGACCTTCTAAGTTTTCTTTGGTTGGAAAATTATTCCCCTCCATCTTTTTGTGAGTTCTGATGCTCCAAAATTTGTTTAGACTTATTATTTACAAGATATGAAGGAGTTTAGAGAACTTAAGTGATTTTTTGTCTCTACTCTGTAATCTTTGCTCTGTCCCTTAACTATAACCTTTAAAAGAACTGGTTCCCTGAGTGATAAATCCAAAATACTAGGGAAGTTGAGGATTTAAGATACTGGAAAGATGGTGGTAGAAAGGAACCTAAAAATTGAATAAGTTTGAGGATGAATATTATTCAAATATATTTGCTATATATTGTACGCATACTTATTCACTCTTTCCCATTAGAAAAAAAAAACATGCCAGCAAGAAAGGGATGTGAGTGCTTGCAGAGATAGTGCCTGCTTAATGCAAGACCCCTATTAAAACTAAAATGCAAAAGAATTACTTCAGGATACAGAAGAAGAGAGTCTGGTAATTGCTGGAATTTGGGGAGAGTTTTTTGTCTGTGTCTCTCTGATACATGCTTGGAGATAATATTAGAATCACTATAAAGTGACAGCACTGGTGTAACCATAGAATACCATCAGTGAGAGAAAGTTTAAGGATTAGATGAAAAATATTAAAGTTGTATTGGAGATAAGACCACGAATGGCTATGATGGAAAGGGGTGGATCCATCATATCTTGATTCCATTATATAACCCGTGGGGTTAGGTGATGCTTCTAATTTTAAAAAGTTTAGGTTTAGTTCTTAAACGTGTGTGTGTGTGTGTGTGTGTGTGTGTGTGTGTGTGTGTGTGTAAGGGGGGGGGAAGAGAGAGAGAGAGACATTTGACTGTCTTGGGAAAACGATGCACTTTGTTGTTGAATGTCTTCAAATATATCACATGAAACACAATGACTAAAAAGAATCCAATAAAATTGAAATACAGTTAGCAATATAGTCAAAATTTAAAAGGATCTTAAATTATGGTTGAAAAATTTTACCTTACAGGGAAGCAATCTGTTTTAAATAGCCCAGATAGTGGAAAAATAGGAGAAATGTGACAATTGGGAATATGAAAGGAAGAAAGAGGAGAAAAAGAAAAGAAAAGAGAAGTTGAAAAACTTAGAAAAAAGGGGGAGAAGTAGGAAGAAGAAAAGAGGAGAAGGAAAGGAGGGAAGAAAGTAAGGAAGGAAAGAGGAGTGAAGAGAAGGAAGGAAAGTGGATAGGATGGAAGAAGGGAAGGGAAGTGGGAAAGAAGGACTGAAGGAGGAGAGGGGGGAAAGAAGAAATAAGGAAAGGATGGAGAGAAGTGCAGAGGGAAGGAAGAATAGAAGGAAAGAAAGAAGAAAGGAGGAAGGGAGGAAGAAAAGAAGGAAGGAAGGTAGAAAAAAAGAAAAGATGAAAGAAAGGAAGGAAGCAAGGAAGGAAAGGAGGGAGGTATTTTCTTGAAATAGATACAGACATAAATTAATGTAATTATAAGTAGACTTTGCTATCAAGGATTCCTATGAATGGCAACTGAGGGTTTTCTTCTTTTAAATTCAGCCAGAATAAGCAAAATAAATAGAATATCTATAGATCTGATAAAGCTGAGATTCTGGAATAATGAGCAACAGAATGCTGTGTTAGCATTACTAGAAGAAAACTTAACCAATACTAATGAAGATAATAATAACATATTCACAGCTCCTTTCTTCCTCTTAAAACTTCCAGGATATTTGCTTATTTATTGAAACTGTATCAAGATCACTTAGTTTTTTTTTGTTTTTTTTTTTTTTTTAATTTCTGCCATCCGCCAAGGAAAGCTGAATGCATTCAAGATCTAGTCTTATTCTATAGTATGGAAATCAAGGGAGAGCCCCTTTACAATAATAATAGTAATAATAAATAATGATGGTGATGATAAAAATTTTAGGTTATTTTAACCATTAGTTTTTCATCTATGGGATTAATTTCTTCATCTATAAAACAAAAAGTATTGACTAGAGGAGTTCTGAGGTTTCTAAAAATTAATGAGAAATAGTTGTATTAATAATGGTGAAGAGTATATTTATGTTTCTGTATATGTGAATGCATGGATATGTGATGTGAGAAAATTATAAACAAGAGAAAATTATGTGGGAATCATGATTCTAAGGAATAATTAGGGTAGCATTAATACATAAGTAAAGTTGTTAAATATTATTGTGTTTTTAAGGCTATTTAGAAGACCTCTGGTTCCCCCCAAAAAACAGCTTTCTTAATTGCTACTTGATGCCTAAGTTTTATGATTAATGATTCACAAGCCTTATTATAATATGAGTACTTAGAAAAGTGCATTGTTATATTCAATTCAAAATAGAAGAATTTACTGACAGCATCCTTTAAAAGTAAAGAAGTAAAAAATTAACATGAGGCATGTATTGAAAATTTTAAGAGAAGATATTGCAAGAAAAGGAAACAGCTCAGAAATGCTCAGGTGAAATTTACTTAATTCATAAATTACCTAATTTCATTGCTAAAATAGCTGAATTTAAAATTTGGATTTTTATTCACCATTTTTTTTTATTTTGCAGCAGAAGTAGCTACATTTCCTCACCCTAACTTCAAGTTCTCTTTTTTTTAATAGCGTTTTATTTACAAGTTATATATATATGGGTAATTTTACAGCATTGACAATTGCCAAACCTTTTGTTCCAATTTCCCCCCCCTTTTCCCCTCGCCCCCTCCCCTAGATGGCAGGATGACCAGTAGATGTTAAATATATTAATAACTTCAAGTTCTAACTTAAAAAGAAAAAAATGTGATTCTCTTTCATTGGTTGGAGAATAGAGAGTAGAGACCAAGGCTCTTAACTTGGGCCATCACCAAGCAGGATAGAGAATTGATGATACTTCTACTCATAAGGACTGTGCAACCACTATTCTCACAGAAGATAAGGTCAGTATGTGGAGCACAAGGTTCAAAAATAAGAGACCTAATTTCTTTTCCCGGTTTCTTTGCTTAGACCATACTCTTTGGTAAGACATCTAAATTCATTTGGCCCAGTTTCCTTACTTAGAAAAGGTGAGTGCTACTTTTCTCCCATCTGTTCTTCATAGAAATATTAGGACAAAAAATGAAATACTTTTCTTGAAATATCAATGAAGCGTTTTTATTTCTTCAGCAATTCAATGAAAAGAATGGAAAGCATGAAGCTTTTTCTGTGGATTGAGAAGGAAATATTTTAAGTAGTTCAAAAGCAGCTTATACTATTATGCAAAGAAATTTGAGAGGCTGACATATAGATGGACTAATATTGATTGAATTACATAGATAATAACTACATTCTTAAATTTACATGAAGCTTAAATGAGAGAATATGAATTTTTATATACCTTAAACATTATGTACATTATGTTATACACAGGTGGTGTTGTTGTTGAATGAAAATTTAATTGAACAAAATAGTTTTTATATTATGAACACAGCAATAAATATATTAAAAATAATTCTGTTACATAGAATATAATAAAAATGAACTGCTTTAAACTGTACAATCTACATTATATTCATTGTCTCAGTAAATATCACAACAATCTTAAGTGTGACTATTAATGTTATAAGTAGCCTTATTTTGCAGATATGGGAACAGTTGATAAGAGAGTTTAAATTATTTTCTTTCGATTAAATACCTATAGAGGACAAGAAAATTTGAATCCAGGTCTTTCTAATTCCTTCCTAACTTCATAACTGCATGCATTACCACAAAGAAGACAAAATAAATTCATTTAGCATAAGAGCAATTAAAGATAAAAATCATATCACAAATGAAATATCTATATATAAGCAATATCAAAATAGAAGTAAATTTTAGAGACAAAAATGTGGGATTGCCTATTCTTGTAGAATTTATCTTTTGTCTTCCAGTTGTTTGAACAGGTCAGAGACTATTTTATATTTTCCTCCATCTAGCACAATGACTTTCAGCAAATAGATACCAGATACTTTTTTTTGGTAATAATAACTATCATAGCAAATATATAATTCTCTAAGGTAAATTAATATTTTATGAATTATCCAATTATCAATCTTCTTCTACATTGTTTAAATGTGCATTAGCTTATCCATAAGAGAGTGAGAAATTAAATGAAAAAGTTATCTAATCAAACTGGATAGCAAAATAAAGGAAAATAGAGGATTCTTCAAAGTAGATAACTAATCTGTATAATCCATCTACTTGATATATTTCCTTTTCTTAATAAGATATTATCTATCTACAATATCCATTTTGTTATTTCAATTTAATAATTTGATTTAATGGGTAGACATGTTCTTAAACACCAATTTTATGTTGATAATTATTTATCCAGGTAAATTTCCTTCACAGAAACTTCACTGTTATTGCTGGCAGTAAAAGGTATGGATTGGTGTTATTTGTCAGATTGATCTGTTAATCTAATGTTACAGAAATTACATAAAGAAAAGATACATTAGTGTATGTGATGAAAATGGGATTAATTTTTTCTCTATAATAGCTTACCACAGATAAAAGTCTAAATCCAGTATCTTATTATATGCAACAATAATGATTGACATTTATAAAACAATGATAAATACAGAATACTTGATGTTACACTGGCAATTAGTGGTACTATTGTGAAATTTACATTTAGTCTACTGGAATTTAACAGTACTCTCTCTTCCCTATCTTTTTTTTTACTCCAGAGATTTTATCAGTCATTTCTGTTATAACATTAGGTCCTTCTTTTTTTTTTTTTTTTTATCTTGGTAGCAGCATAATGATTTTTCAAGTGCCTTTTCTCTTTACTGCTTCCTACTATAGTAACTGTTTTACAGTTAAGAAAAGGTTAATATTAAAGCTACAACAGCTCAGAATCCCCACTTTTTGAAGTTTGAAGTTACAAAATTTGGCTCTAATTTAAATTTATTTAGTCTTTCAGTCACATCTTACTTTGTGACCCCATAGACCAAAGCATGCAGGACCTTCTATCCTCCACAATTCCTCAAAATTTTTCAAAGTTCCTGTCTGTTGTTCTCATGACAATATCTATCTCATCCTCCATTTCCCCTTTTCTCCTTTACCTTCAATCTTTCCTACAGAGTCTTGTTTTCTCATTATATGGTCAAAGTTTTTAAGCTTCTACTGCAGAATTTGACCTTCCAGCAAATATTCTGAATTAATTTCTTTTTTGAGAATGATTTATTTTAATCTGAACTTAAGAAATAAAATAAACATTTCCATAACAGTAAAATAGAAGGGGAAAAAAAGCTGAAGATAACAATGAGGACACATGAAACTTTATGTCTATTAGCTATTTTTCTATTTCTGAATTGATTTCTTTAAGAATTGACTGACTTTACCTCCTTGATGTTCAAGAATTCATAAAAGGTTTTTTTTATTGTTGTAATTGTTGATTTTGTTGTTGTTCTTCTTGTTTTCCAGCAGCACAATTTGAAAATATCAATTTTGTGACACTCAAGCTTTCCTTGTAATCCCATGTTCATAGCCTTACATTGCTCCCCCCCCCAAAAAAATAATAACTGACTAGATGCTATAAATCAAATAAGTAGATTTAACAAAGTTACAACTAAGTGGAAACACAGGTCAAAGTTTCTTCTTGGAGAGGCAAATAAAGAAGTGAGTAGATTTGGTTTTATCATATATAGAAGAGTAACCAGAAATGTACAAAATTTCTGAATTAGAAGACATCTCTATGGTGTCATGTCATTCAACCCCCCAAAATATAACTGCCTCAATCAAATTAGAGGATTATAGAATTAAAAGCTTTAAGGGACTTTAAATGAGTAGTAATGGATAGATTGCCAAAGTAGCCAATCTGTGCAAGGTCACCAAGGCGATAAATAATAGTGTTTAGTACTGGAAACCCTCTCTTTTATCTCCCTTGTCCTGCACCATGCTACCTCCTAATAGTAATTATCAATTGCTGCACCATTTTATTTAACTTAAAACATGAAGATAATCCAATATCTCAATAAAACACACCTGAGTACAGATTTAATTTTGGAAAAAGTGGCTATTTTTTGTTGTTCATGATGATGATAATTTTGTTGTTGTTTCCTCTCACATAATTTAAAAATCTACTTTTTTTTAGTGGATTCCACCCATTGTTTCTTGTTCTGTTTTCTGTATCCTAGAAAAATTATTATCTTATTTACAATAGTACTTGAAATGTTTAAGATAGCTATCATTTCTCCTTTTCTCTTTCATGATAAACATTTCTAGTTCTTTTATTTTAGTTTCATATCTCACCCTCAATCCAATGGGTCATTACTGCTCTGTTTATATTTCTCTTTGTTTTGATTTGAACACAATATCCAGATGTTTCCATTCCAAGGAAGAATGCAGTAGTATGATTTCATCTTGCACACTGTCTCCCGCATTATCTTAATATAACCTCACTTGTTTGTAGTATCACAATATTGTATTGTTTGCTGATCACTTAACTTGAATTCTTTTCATTCACATTTACTTTTTATAACTTTATTTTCTTTGTCTTTTACTTTTGACTTTAATATGTTTAATTTTAGTTCAAGCTTTTAGCTTTCTATATTAAACTTCTTGTTAGACTGAGTCTATCTTCCTAATCTAACAAGAAAAATTTAGATGCTTTCTTTAATACAGCTATCTCCTTGTCAAATGTGTGTCATTTAGTTTAATAAACATATCACCTATGCTTTAAATAACTGAGGATCAAGGAAAGAACTCTAGAAAGTTGCAACATATGTCTTTCTCTAAGTTGATGCTAAACCAAATAAAAACTACTCTCTGGGTATGATCACTGACCTAGATTCTAATCCACTTAATTCCATTATTAGCTTGGGCATATGTCTCCATTTTATCCTAAAGGATAGCAAAGATTTTTGTCACATGCTTTTTAGTAAACTAAATATACTATATTTGCCTTATTTCTCTTTTTCTCTAGCTTAATAACACTTTCAGAGAAGAAAATGAGGGTAACCTGTCCTATCCTATTCTGATTACTACTTTCCTTTTTAAATATTCACCAACTCTCAATTTCAGAATATTTTTAACAATGGAAACCAAATTATCTGGTTGATATCAACAATATTTCATACCCAGTTACTTCAATGTAGATGTGGCCAAAGGGGAAGACATAAAAAACATACATTAGAACACATGTCAAAAACAAGAAATCAAAGATTTAAAAGATTCATATTATACTTCATGAATATTTTACTTAAATACAAGATCTTAGATAAAGTAAAAACAAAATGATATCATTAAAATAGAATCTTTCTCAACAGAAATAAATGATCGGTAAGAAATATGGCAGTCATTTCAGAATCAGCTATCTGTTTGGAGATAATAAAATGATTCTAAAACAAAGGCTAATATGAATGCAAAATCAGGAGAAATGAAAAAGGTGAAAAATACTCTGTGATTACATCAATTAATAACGAGTTTGTTTCATCTGGTTTTCAATCTCCAAAAATATAGAAAAGAAGAAACTGTTTTTATTTAACAATGACTTCAATTTAAGTTATAGCAGTTACTTTATACCTCTCATTTTTGGGGGAGGAGAAGAGAAGAGGAGACTTTCAAAACATAGTAATACTATTCATCAGAACAGTGAAGAACTTCCAGAATTAACAAAGACACTTAGGCTACTCATAAAACTCAGGTTTTGGAATCTACAAAGAAAGTAACAGTGACACTAGCATTTTAACAGTATAAGAGATCAGTCTGTTTCTGATATCAATATTCTTCATCAAGTGAAGAAGATGTCCATGTAAAAAATACACACTCTCTTGTTTTACAACAAAAATACAGTAGAGATATATGTGCTTGGCAAAATGGCAAAAGATTTTTTAATAAAAGCAGTAAAAAGATGATCTAGTATGCTTTCTACAATTTTCTATATTAAAAAGGGAGAAAGGAAGAAAAGAAGGGGAAGAATGCTAGGGTATATGTTCTTCAACAACAAGTATAAACTATATAAAAGCAAGTCAAACATTAACCATAAATAATATCTCTAAAAATTAAACTACAAACTTGAGACTGTCCATGTGGCAAATTGAAGTGATATAATCATGGTTGAAGCCAAAAGATATTCATCAAGGCACTATGTTCTGGGACTGTGACACTGCAAAGTGCTGGAACAGGACAACACATAGAAGTTTCATTTGAAAACAAAGAAGCAACCAAATCTGTTTCCAACAAATGCCTGAATGTGTGTGCAAAATTTGATTCCTTAATAAATAAATTCATATATGTGTATATGTTATATGTAGGGATGTATGTGTATGTGTATATATATATATATATATATATATATATATATATATACACACACATATATATGTATATGTATATACATATATATGAAAAATATTTTCTTTCTCCTTTCTATACAAATGTACTTTAAATACAAATAAAAAGTTGTATCCTATTCCCTCTATTTTCTTTGCATTATAAAAAAGAAAAAAAAATGCATTACATAAATTACTGTTTAATCCTTCTGAGTGATCATGAAATTCAGCTCTATAAACACCTATCATATATCAAGGAACAAAGCAATCCCTGACCTAGAGAATTTTTATGGGGGGAATAAATAAAACTTCATCAGTGAAATTCAGGATAAATAACAGATGGTAAAAGATTGACTTATTCAGAATAGGTAGTATATTTTTTAAAACTATAATTTGTATAAATACTTCCTATGGAATTGTATCCTAATAGTTAACAACAAATTACAATGGAGACCAATTAGGAAATAAGTTCAGTAATTAAATGAGAGGTACTAAAGGCATAACTACGGTAGGGGGGGAAATATGTGTGGGAAAAATCTTTAGAGAAAGATGAGGAAACATAATCTTTGAACTTGTAAGAAACCTGTTAAAACTAATCCCAGATTACATCAATATTTTACTGAAGTGGACATAATATCTCTCTTTCTTTAGAACAAAATCCCACACAATTGATTAGTGTCTTACAACTAGTTTTATCTTATCTTAATTATAAGGAACTTTGAGGAAATATAAAATAATAATCATTTCTGTAGTTACTTGAATCCTAAACTATAAAGTTTTTTTAAACTAACTTTCTTTATTTTAATCCAACCAGTCTTGAATAAAATATATGCCCAACAGTAATTTTTTAACTTGTAGCAATCAGAAAAATGGAGCAGAGAGGAGGTTAGAGTTTGGAAAATTCATCACAGAAACTGACCCTGTGAGAGTGACAGAATAGGGAGAATGGGAACAAAAGACAGAATGGAAACCAATGCAGTTACCAAATAAATCTGACTTTCCTTAAGTTTGAATCTTTTCAAATTCAATCTCTACCCTGAAATTCTCTTCTTCCTTTCTTTTCATTCCTTAGCCTTTTCAAAGGATTAAAGTCAAAATAGTTTCAAGGTACAAGTGACATCCTATAGTACTGTCAGCCTAGAAAGGTTTCATTTGAATTAAGCTGATGGTTTACCTGGTTTTTCATGGTTTTCAGTGAGTATATCACTGCTAGGCTCCAGAGAACGGTTTTTTTTTTCCTATTAAGTTGATGATATCTTCAAAAATAGTTTCTTCTATAATCTTTCATTTTTCTTTGCCATATAGACTTTTTGTGCTATTTGAGGACAGTTCTGCTAAAGGAATGTTATAATAAATCTCCAATATAATTCCATAAATATTGTATATGTGCCTAGGATGTATAAAGCACTGTGCTAAGTATTAAAGATTAAAGGTATCTACCTCTGAGTAGTGTTTCCTGTTTAGTGAAGAAATATGATACACACATACACACACACACACACACACACACACACACACACATATATATGTAAGACTATTTGGGATGAAAGAAAACACATCCAACTGGGAAATAAGAATAGAAGCTTGAGTGACAGTTTGAGTGGAACTACATATTCAATAAAACAGGAAAAAGTGAAAGCAGGGGAAAGACTATAGAATGCCCCATAAGAAAAGAAACAAAAATAGAGTAAAATTAAATTGTAATGCCAGAGAAACTGAGGCAACATAGAGATTAGAGAGTTTTTAGTGTTTTATTTGGGAGGGAGAGATTGTGCTAGGGGCATGTTGCCTCACTTTGTTGAACATTGGTACATGTATAATCCAGTGGCTTTAATAGTCCATTCAATGTCTCATTACCTCCTACCTGAAACACTTCTATAGATTTTTTTTCTTTCAAAGATACTTTCAACCTTCTGGTTCTTACTCTCAGAATTTCAGAGTTATGATGGGTTTTTGTCACCATTTGGTTCAAACTATCATTAAAGATAAACCCTTTTTATAATACATTCAGTCTCAAAACTGATGTCTCAAAGCATCCAGCTGGGAGTGTGAGTTTCCCATGAAACACACACACACACACACACACACACACACACACACACACACACACAACTTTAAGCTAAGGTAGCCAAGGCAGGGGCAGGGGCAGGATTTTCCAAGAAACGGACCTTCAATCCGGTTCTGACAGATTGGGGCAGGACCATAAATTCTTACAAATTGGGAGTAAAGGAGATAGTCAAACTAGAGCCAGGAAGTCTGAAGAGGTAGAGGTAGACAATGCCAATTAGGTATCTTTTTATCTTTTGGAATATCAGATCCCCACAGCCCTTGTTATCTTAGTCCTAATGATTGGGAAAGTGGAGGGTTGCAACTAGGGGGATTGAGGAAGAACAATTCAAGGAACTGAGGCAGAACAAGATAGGGAAACTGAGGCAATAAAAAGGAATTATGACACAACAAAATAAGGCTTGATAAATAAAATGAAGACTAATTATAGAGGGCTTTACAAAGTAGAAAAATTAATATTTGGCCCTAAGTATAATGAGTTCCTGAATACTTTTGAAGGTAGTGACATCATCAAATTTGCAAATACTAATTTAGCAGAATTAATTGATTAATTGACAGAATTGATTGCAGAGAAGAGAGTCTAGATCCAGGGATAAGGGCATAAATTGTTAGTGTCACTGTGAAAAAAAAAAGTAGGGGGAGGGGATTGACTTTAGGAGATGCTGTGAAAGCAGAAATGACCAATCTTGGCATTGGATTGGAAGGAAGAAAGAGAAATGAACATGCTGAACATGGTTCTTCCTTCCAATCCAATGCCAAGATTGGTCATTTATGCTTTCACAGCATCTCCTGAAGTCAATCCCCTCCCCCTACTTTTTTTTTTTCTTTAATGATAGTTTGAACCAAATGGTGACAAAAACCCATCATAACTCCGAAATTCTGAGAGTAAGAACCAGAAGATTGAAAGTATCCTTGAAAGAAAAAAAAAAAAAAGCTATAGAAGTGTTTCAGATAGAAGGTAATGAGACATTGAATGGATTATTAAAGCCACTGGATTATCCATGTACAAATGTTCAACAATCAATTAGTGATAGGGGACCAATTTTTAGGACTGTTCTTAGATTAGATAGATCCATAATTGTTTACTCTCACTATCTCATATGTTCATAAGTTGGCAAATATTTTCATTTCTATCAGTTCAGCATCAATTATATGTACTATTTATCTCCCATTTACAAAGTAACCATTCTAATTTAGTGATTTATTGCCTGGATAATTGAAATATTCCCTTAATCAGTTTATTTTCCTCAAGTTTCTAATGACTACAATACCTCCTCCATCCAGTCACCAAAATGTTTTTTCTTAAAGCATAGGTCTAACAATTTCAACTCTTACTCAAAAAAAAAAAAAAAGTGCAATCTTCACATTACCTGTTTAAAAAAAAATACAAATCTTTCTGGGATCTAAAATTATTCATAACCTTTTTTTTCTCATTACAACCCTTCATGAAATATACATTCCAGTCATATTAACTCTGCTTTTCCTCATATATAACTCTCCATTTTCCTTCTCTGTACTTTTGCCCTAGTTACTGGTCATGACTAAAATGCTTTCTCTCATCACCATCACTTTTTGATATCTTTATTTTCCTTCAAGCTCTACCTCTATGTTTAGCAGGCCTTTTCAGTCTCCCCACCTACTAGAGCCTTACCCACAAGATTATCTTGTATCTATTTTGCATTTTTTTCATCATTTATAATATTAACTCTGAATACAAGAAATGTTTTGACTTTATCTTTGTATCCCAACAACTAGTGGGGAAATGAAACAACAGTTTTTTTTTTTTTTTTTTTTTTTTTTTTTTTTTTTTTTTTTTTTTTTTTTTAGTTAATGAGTCAATTTAAAATGTGAAAAGAATAGTAGAATAAGAGACAAGGAGCAAGTAAGTATTTTACATCTATCTGCCCACTTTAAATATATGCACAGGGAAGAGAATAGTCTAAAAGGGGAGTTAGTTGGCATAATGAATAGATTGCCAGTTTTGAATTCAGGAAAATCTGGTTGTAAATTTAGATTCAGACACTTAGTAATAACTATGTAACGATTGGAAATTCATTTAACCTCTGTTGGTAAAGTAACTTGTCATTTGTAAAGTGAGGATAATAATGATACTTAGTTCCTATGATTGTTGTGAGGACAGAATGAAATAATAATTATAAAGCACTTAACATAGTTCCTGGCACATCATAAACACTCTATAATACTGTCACTATCATTATTATCATAGTTAATAATAAAGTGAAAGAAGGAACACTATGTTGAGAGGAAATAATCATAAAATGAAGTAATCCAGGAAAAAAGTTGGACACAATTGCAAAAAATGCCAGGTGAAACTAAGCATTCCACTTAGCACCTATTCCCTCAGAATTGTTTATATTCCTGCCTCTTCAGTGCATATCTATGTAAGCATAGCTATGCAGAGACAGCTAGAGAGAGAGAGACAAAGATATTGGCTCTTAAAGAAGAGGGAAAAAATAAACAGCTAGAGTTCCAGAATGTGATATATGGATGTATGAGTCATCCTGACAGAGATGTTAATTAAACTCATGAAAGCAGGATCAGGTCTTGCATTTCCCAAGAGAGAGCTCTGAGAAAGAAAAGAAAATCCAGGATTGATCTCTGGGGTATATGCCAGCAAGCAATATAAAGTGTCTACTATATGCAACTATTGTGCAAACTAAATACTGTCAATCTAAAGAAAAAAATGAAATATTCACCACTTATCTTAATAAAATATTTGTTTTTAATACACATCACTTTATGAATCATTTTGGAAGAGAAAAATTAGAGCAAAAGGGAAAATTAATTACAGAGGAAAAAAAGCAGAAAAAAACAAGTAAACATAGCATATGTTGATCTACATTCAATCTCCACAGTTCTTTTTCTAGATTCAGATGGCATTTTCTATCCAAAGCCTTTTGGGATTTCTTTGAATCACTGAACCATTGAGAAGAACCAAGTCTTTCACAGGTGATCATTACACATCCTTGCTGTTATTGTGTACAATATATTTGTGGTTCTGCTTATTTTGCTCATCATCAGTTCATGTAAATCTTTCCAGGCCTTTCTATACTCAGCTTGTTCATCATTTTTATAAAACAATAATATACCATGAACTTCACATACTACAACTTATTCAGCCATTCCACAATTGGTGAGCAGCTACTCATTTTCCAATTCTTTGTTAATGCAAAAAAGAGCTGCTACAAACATTTTTGCACATGTGGGTTCTTTTCCTCCTTTAAGATTTTTGTGGAATACAGACCTAATAATGGCACTGCTGAGTCAAAGGATATGCGTAATTTTATAGTCCTTCGGGCATAGTTCCCGATTGCTCTCCATAATGGTTGGACCAGTTCACAACTCCCCCCAAAATACCAATCCCAAATCCCTCCAATATTTATCATTATATTTTCCTGTCATCTTAGCCAATCTGAGAGGTTGTTCCTCAGAGTTATTTTAACTTTCATTTTTCTAAAGAACATTTTTCCATATAACTATAGGTAACTTTGATTTCATCATCTGAAAATTGTCTGTTCATATGCTTTGACCATTTATTATCTGGGGAATGACTTGTATTATAAATTTGACTCCATTATATTTTAGAAATGAGACTTTTATCAGAAATATTGGGTGTAAAGATTTTTTCCCAGCTCTGAGCTTTTCTTTTAATCTTGTTTCTGTTAATTTTTTCTGTGCAATTTTTTTTTTTAATTTTTGCAACTAAAGTTCTCCATTTTGCCTTTCATAATGTTCTCTAGTTTCTCTTTCTTTGGTCATAAATTCCTCCCTTCTCCAAAGATGAGGTAAATTGTCCCTTCCTCTCCTAATTTATTTATGATATCTTTTATGCCCAAATCATGTATCCATTTTAATCTTATTTTGTTATGTAGGTCAATGCCTAATTTCTGATTTCCCCAGCAATTTTTGTCAGATACTGAGTTGTTATCCCAGAAGCTACAATTTCTCAATTTATCAAATTTAATTATTGTGTCTTGTGTAGCTATTCTATTCCATTGTCACCACTCTATTTCTTAATACCAAGTGGTTTTGATAACTGTTGCTTTATAACATAGTTTTAGGTTTGATATTGCTAAACCACAATTCTTTGTATTTTTTTCATTGATTTCCTTGATATTCTTGACCTTTCGTTCTTCCAGATGAATTGTGTTATTATTTTTTATAATTCTATAAAATATTTTTGGCAGTTTGATTGGTATAGCACTGAACAAGTAGATCAATTTAGGTAGAATTGTCACTATTATTAGCTTGGCCTAGCCATGAACACCTGATGTTTATTCAAGAGTTAAGATCTGACTTTATTTATGTGAGAAGTGTTTTGTAATTGTGTTCATATAATTCTTGGGTTTGTTTTGGCAGGTAGACACCCAAATATTTTATTTTGTCTACAGTTATTATAATGGAATATCTCTTTCTATCTCTTGTTGATGGGCTTTATCAGTAATATGTAGAAATGCTGTTGATTTATTGGGGGGTTATTTTATATCCTGCAACTCTGGGCTTTGCACATTTTAAACCATTCTAGGGACACATTGGCAAACTGTTACATTAAGAAGGTCTTATACATACAAAGCAATGACCTCATCTTTTTTGTTTAACTTTTGTTTTTGCTTGTATTTACTTTTCTGTCAATATGAAGAAGATTTGGGGAATAACATAGGATTTATAAATCCAACTAAAATTTTCCTTATTATTTTTGTTCTTTTTTTTTTTTTTTGGACCTAACCTTCTTTTGCAAGGGGATAGGGGCTTCTTCTTGACTGTGCTGTAGCCTATAGTGCTGAGGGATTTCCCATTGCAATGGGTGGGCCTAGGCCAAGTTATATTTATTATTCTGTTGTTTGAGGGATTACAATTTGACTTCTATAGTTGCTTTGGAAGTCTCATAGCTGGTCTGCTAATCCACTGACCTTTTGAACCAGGTTAAAATAGCCAACTCTACTATACTTTGGCTAAGAGCCTCCCATTTAGACACTCCTTATGTGGGACTTCAGCACTGTGTTGGACCTCTCTGTGCTTGGGCTATCTTCTCCCTTACCCAGTTGAAACAGGCCTTTCCAAGTGTTTTCAAGATATCTTAAGCTGAAAAAAAAAATACTACACTCTTAATGTTTATGAATTCTGTCCAAAATCCATTCAGAGGCTTGATCTAGCCTTGATTCTGAGGTAAGCTGGGAGTTTCTCATACAATGTCTTGTCTACTATCAACCATCTTGTCTCCTCCCCCTCTCTTTTTCATTTTTCCCCTCACTTTTCTGATTTTACAGTAGATCAAGTACTGAGCCTAGAGTCAGGAAGAAAGACCTGAGTTCAAATTCAGCTTCAGACATTTAGTATCTATGGGATTCTTGGTAAGAAATTTAGCTTCTGTCTCAGTTTCTTTTTATGTAAAATGAGAATAATAATAACACCTATGTCCCAGGCTTGCTAGAAGGATCAAATGAGATAACTGTAAGAAAAAAAATTCTTAGCACAATGACTGGCACAAAGTGTTTGTTTGCAAATTCTTATTTTCATTCATTACTTTTTTTTTTTTTTCCTTTAGAGCTACGAGATAACTTTCAGGGACACCAAGCAAGTTAGATGATACTAAAAAAAAAAAAAAAAAAAAATCAAATAATTATCTGAAATAAAAGAACATGACTCATTACTAAGCACAGGATATTAAAATCATAGACTTGATAGTATTCCAGAAGTATTCTGGCTGACTTGTATTCATTTGCCCTCAGCTAAATATGGTAACTCATAACCTAGATTGTGGACAAAAGAACTTTCAGCCCATCATTATCAAAAAGAAAGTGGAGACATACAAGGAATAACAAAGGTATGACATACTTTGGTCTCATGACTCCTATGTTTGCCTCCCTCCATATATGTTATCTACTCATACATGTTCCTGGTGTGAGTCTTTTAATGCATATACCCTAGCCACATGTATTCTAAATCAATTTATTTTCCATCTGTGTTCTTTGAACAATTCCCCCCAAAATGTATTAGCGTCCAAATTTTCCCACATCCTCTCCAACATTTATCATTATCTTTTCAGACAAGCTATCTTGATGTACAAGAAAAATTGGATCAAGAAGGGAAAGAAAAACTGAGAAAGAAAGCAAAATGCAAGCAAACAATAACAGAAAAAGTGAAAATGCTATGTTGTGGTCCACACTCAGGTCCCACAGTCCTCTCTCTAGGTGGACCTCACTCTGGGTCCTCTCATTTTTGACGGAAAGTGGAAGAGCTTCATTTCCTCATCTTGGCTCCAACCCAGAGGTGCAGCTGTTAAAATTAGAGCATGATGAACACCGTATAAAACTCCACCAGACTTCATTGAACTAATGAGAGAGGATACTTCATAGACACCATGACCCTAGTGAGGTGCCCACTCCACTAAGAACCATTTAAGTCTATTTACAAAATTCTCCCTGACTACTTAATTTTATGAGTATCTGCTCTTAATAAAGTTTTATTGTATTATTTTTCATTTAAGGTAGTTAGTTTAAAATTGGACTAGAAATTAGGGAAAAAAATTATCTTTCTGGGTTCATATTTGACATCAGGCCTGTATTCCTGTGCAAATCACTTAACCCCATTTGCCTCAGTTCCATACCTGTAAATGAGCTGGAGAAAGAAATGGCAAACTACTCCAGTATCTTTGCCAAGAAAATTCCAAACGGTGTCATGAAGAGTTAAATAGTGATTTTAAAATGACTGAAAAACTACAATAAAGCTTCATATTTCCTTTACCCAAACCTTCCTAAGGATGCATTGAGTCAATATTACACCTAAAAAGTCAAACAAATAGGTATTATTTGGGAAAATTGATCAAAAATTAAGTGCCTTTAATAACTAATTATTCTTATTGGAATATTTCTTTAACATGATTAAACTGATTTGTTCAAAGAGTATGTTGATATGATATTCAAAACAGCTATCCATTCATATGCATCCACCTACTTATAACAAAACTATTTGTGTGAGAATGTGTGTGTGTGTGGGTGGGGGTGTCTTTATATCTAGGATTCCTTGGAAATCAAGGGATCTATATTGGCAATTAAAAAATTTCTCATGACCTCCAGAAACCATCGAAGCATTATCTTAGAGGCACCCTGACATAATAATTAATGCTACTGTTTAAGGTAAAGAAATAGAGTAAAGAAATGGTAGAAGCTTTATAAAATATCATTGGCTACAACACTTTTCCACGCACTAAATACCTGCAAGGACAATAAATACATAACTGATTCTTATTGTCTATCGTGAACTGAATAATAACACATCTCTATACTACAAATATAGATTTCAAAATATTCTGGGGAATGCAACCAATCAACTGTTCATGACCATTATCAAAGTCTGAACAACTTTTATTTGCAATCATGAAAATAATATTGATCCATAAAATCTTTAAACATTTTAATATATGCTTTCTTCCCAACTATTCAAAAATTCAATGCTGCATAAATTTTTTTTAATGCCAAAATATAGGGAACTAGAAAAGAAATCAAGGCCATTATAGAACATAATTCAGTACATATTATCCCCATCATTCTATTGGCTACACAAGCCAGTGTATCAATGATATTTTTGGTGAGCCCACAGAACATGAGGTTACATTCTAACACTTTGATTTTTTTTTAAATCAGGAGAGTGATTTATCTCATTACTTTTTCTATCTGAATGTCTTATATGCAAAAACATCCCTGTAGAGTATAAATAAAATTACAATGAAAATACTACTAACATGATTTTGAATATGATTAATTAAAAGGATTGAAATTAAATGTTTAATTTAGATGGGAATATAAGAACATTTGCAAAACACATGCTTTTGCCCTACACATTTAAAAGCATTTAAGAATTTTATGAGCAACAAAATTTAGAAAGTTAACATATCAAGAAAAGAAAAGAAAAAAGTCAATTTACATTTAGTAGATTAGCAAGAGTGAATATTATTCATAAAAATCCTGCATAGTTCTTTTTTCATGAACAAATTAATGAACCCAAAACTCTTTTGAATGTATTAATTTTGAATTAAATAATTCAATATGATGAAAATGGCCCATGTAGTTTTATAATTAGCATAATTAATATAAATAACATATATATGTAAGAGAAATGCCAATGGGTACTTTGTAAATACATTTCATATTGTCTCTAAAATACGTAATCAAAAATAATATCTTCGTTAGTCTTGTAGAAATGCAGACTTTTATTTCTTGTCAGTTAAAACTTGATATTTTCCTGAAAAAATTATGGTGTATATATATTTTTAAAATAATGACTAATTATTTAAGACATTCTTTTGAAGATGTGGATGGTATATCTAATGTTTCTAAAAATCATTTTCCATTAAATTTTTTCTTAGTAGCCACAAGTGATTGTTTCACAACCAAAATCAAAGAAATTAATTAATTTAATTATTTGTTATTATTAAGTTATTATTAACTGATATGCCACTAGCAAATTTTGCTGGTATTCACTGTTTCTAGGATAATCATGAATTTGAAAGTTCATAGATGATCATTCTACTTATATTCTCTGCCTGTTCTTTCATTCAGATCCATTACATACAGTGTAAAAGAGACATTTTTGGTATAGTGTGGTCTATCAAGAGAGCAAGTCCTATTTCTGACACATTCTATTTCTATAGTCTTGAGCAAGTCACTTTACCATCACACCAGGTACATTTTTGAGATTATCAAGTGTAACCAATTAATATTAATACACATTACCCCCCACGCCACTAATAAATCATATTGGTTACACTTGTTAGTATAAAAGAGACATTTTTGGTATAGTGTGGTCTATCAGGAGAGCAAGATATGAGTTCAAGTTTGATTTCTGACACATTCTATTTTTTGATTGAGATACTGAAGTGATTTGCCATTTTCGCCTCCAGTTTACTTTATAGATATAATAGATAGAGGAATTAGGCAAATAGGATGATTTGTCTAGCAGCACAGTTAAATGGCTGAGACCCAATATGAACATAAGAAGAAAAGTATTCCTTAAATGGCTGGCACTCTGCCCATTGTGCCACCTACCTGTTGTTAAAAAATATTTAAATACCCCTTAATTGTAAGGTTCTTTGCTAAGCCATGGGGCTGCAAAAGACAACAAAAGGATACATAGTCCCCAACTTCAAATTTACTAAGCTAGAACTAAAATACTAAAAGATTAATATTTAAAAATATATAAAGTGAAAAAGCATTCAATTCACTATTCTTTTTAATAGCATCTTGCATATAAACTAATTTTATAGATTAAAATACATTTTACTTATATCAAGAATAACCTGCACTTTTTCTTATGATTGTAGAATTTCTGGGTGGATTTGTACCCACCCCTTTTTTATATTAGAACCATTTATTCTTTAAGAAATAATATTATCTCTATCTATAAATTTAGATACAGACATAAATCTATACATATATTATTTATATCTATCTATATTTATTTTTCTATCATAGAGAAATCAATAGATAACTGTCTTAAATAGAACCCTGTTTTACTAGGACAAGCTATTTTTCTCTTGACTTCTTCTATTAAGATGTGACATCCCTGAGGGAAGGGAAAATATTTCTACATTTGTTGTATCCCAAAAGTTTAATATAAGTGCTTGCATTTAGAAAAATCTTAATGAATGCTTCTTGACACAGCTGACTTAGTACATTTTTTTTTTAATCTTGCACTTTCTTTCTTTTTAGACATCTCACCAGAATGAGCCATTCAACACTGATGTTGCCTTTATTATTCTCTTGCTGGGAAAAAAAAATCCCAAAAGACTTTTTAGAAGGAGAAAATACAAAAAATAAATCATGGTATTTGGTGGTTAGGAAATTTGTTTTTAGGTATTGATTAGAAATTTACTATCTTGACTTGAAACAAGTCATTTCCATGCATTTTAAAATAATGATGATTATAATTCTTACACCACCTACTTCAAAAGATTGTAGCTCTCACACCTTATGAGAGAAAGAGGGAAAGAGACATAAATAGATGGGGAGAGAGACACAGAGACAGAGAAAGAGACAGACTGAAAGATAGAAGCACAGAAAGAAAGACAGAGAGACAGAGACAGAAATAGAGAGACAAAGACAAAGAGATGAAGAGAGAGAGAGAGAAAAGAAAAGGGAGAGGGAAAGAAAGAGAGAGAAAAAGAGAGAAATGTCTTTTTAAGCCTATACATCTCTTTTATATTTCCTTTTATTAAAATTATTGTTACTGGGCCCAAAGAGCTAAAAAAAGTTATTTACCCTGGAATCATGAGCATGTTTAATCCAGAGGAGTCCTGGGAATGTTTTGTCTTTAAAAAAAGAGTTAGAATTATTTTTTTTCTTTTTCTCTGACTCTTTTTGCTTTTATTCTATGAGGGGTGGAGATGAAGTTCTTTAAAACTTAGGTTTAGCTTGTGTCTAAAGTCACTTGTATACAGGTATAAGATAAATATTTATTTTGCCCGAATGATGGAAATACTAGATACAAAAAGGTAAATTCATATTGAAAAAGACTGAGAATAGGATATAGCAACCCATCACACTTTCCCCTGAAGTTGACTCTTAAAATTATTAAACTATAAAGCTGTTAAGTAGGTAATATAAACCTGCTAAATAGGTAATTTTCTAATTTGACATTACAACTTAGTTCTGCATATTCCCTCTGTGATCACTGTCATCTAGCAATCCAGATCTCTCTGATAGTGATTATCCTCACTAATACAGAAATCTCCCTTGCAAACAGTTCTGACCAAAGGACTCAGGCTGCAAATTCTGAGTCTTTAGCATCCATGTGCTCATGGTATGTACAAACTGTACTGCATTAATGTGGTTGGATAATTAGTGAACTGTTTCTCTTTCATGAAAAGTCTAGGGGAAAAAAGACTACTTACCTGAGTTCTAGAGAAAGAAAGGGCTTTACAATTTATTGTTTAAAAATGTTTATTATCATTCCCAATCCACAAGGAACATCTGAAAAGGCTGCTTTGTGACTTCTTCAAGTGTTATAATTCACAGCTGTGGAGGCTCTCGGAGAATTGACTTGCGCCTTGTCTTAGGCATGGTCCTTACCAATCATAGCGTAAAAGAAAAGGTGCTTGACACAGAATTCTGAAAACTTGGATTAAATTCCAGTTTAGAACATTTGCTGGTTATGCAATCATGGCTGGATCACTTTACCTCCCTGAGCCTCAAATTACTCATTTGTAAAGTAGAAACAATAACTTTCATTATCTACCCCAATTATTGTTATGATGAAAGCCTTTTATAAAAATTACATCACTAAACCAGTGTGAGCTTTTTCAGTTTACTTTCCTCTGCTCCTTGAAAAAAAAGAAGAAGTTCTCTGAGAAATTTTAAAGGGTTTTACTACTAAACACCAGCGTGAAATATACAACTAGTTTCAAATCAGTGTTCTTTCATATTGTATATTGCTGTACTTAGTTTATCCCTTTTAGAATCTGCTTTCCTAGCCCCAGTTCAGGGGGTGGTAACCCAAGGCCTATGGAATGCACAATTCCTTCTTCTTCTTTTTTCCCTCCAGGTTTTCAAGTTAGGCGTTAATGATGCTATGTTTTCATAGTTTATGATAACATTGCAGAATCTTCAAAATGAACAAAAGACCAGTTCTCTGGAAGGCAGACAACTGGCATGGGATAAATTAATTTGAACGTTATCCCTCCTATCGCAATTTTTCTCTTATTCTCTTAGTTTACAATAATCTTTGCTTCTTGGAATTACTTTATATTCCTTTACCTGTATAATGCGACCAACTAATCAAAAGCACCTATCAAATGTCCACTAGCCAGGTAGACAAACTAGGAAAAATTCTATGGACTGAGGATTTAATGACAAAAATGAAAGTTGTTTCACAAAAGATGTTTCTAAATTATTAAGAAGAGAAAATATATACATATAGATTATGCAAGGTGATTAGTGGATGATACTAGCAGTTGATGAGATCAAGAACAGAAAGTTTACTTAATAATTTCCCAGACATTTTAAAATAAAAGAGTTGTCCATGTTTTATATAGTCTTAAAGAAAATAAGGGATTCTATAACTGGAGACAAGAAAGGCATGCTATTCTGGTATTAGCTTCAGTAAATACAAAGAAATATAGATGGAATATTGAATGTCTTATATAAGGACCAGTAAGAACAATCTAATTTTACCTTCAATAATATGAAGGAAAGTGATATAAAACAAAATTGCAACATTAATTTGGGATTAACAACAAGTTTGCAAAGTCAAACTGAGGTTTTTACATTTCAACCTTTAGTAAAAAGAAGTCACCGAATTTTAACTTCATTTTATCTTATTTAAGTAGAGGAACATCTTGGTAACACCTAGGCTTTTGAAAAACCACTTTGGCATTTGTGTGGGAGAAAAATGGAAATGAATAAGATTGGAGACAAAGAAATAAGAGATCATTCTAATAGCATTAGCAAAAATAATCACATTACTCTAGAAAGCACTTTAATGGTTTAAATTCTATCTTTATTTCTATCTTAATACTTCTAGATACCAATACAATGATTTTTATATAACAGGCAATAATAATTGTTGAATTGACTTGAAATGTTTAGATTTCAAATCTAACACCTAACCATTCTTAATGGAAATTTTTTAGAGGCAAGAAGTCAAGAATTAGATGGGAGAAGAAAATAGGTATATGTGTAACAAAGAGAAAGTTGGAAGTAGCTATGTGGCATAGCTGAAATTGTACTTTTATCATTTATCATCTCTGCTTCAAGTTATTAGTCTGTTCTAACATTTACCAACATTAGGAACACCTCTTATACTGCAGACATAAGAAGACCTTTTCTTAGCTAATTGGAGAAAAAAAAAATGAACAGTGGAAATTTTATATAATTCTTCATTGTTGAATTTCAAGCAGGATGTTATATCAATAATAAGAATAATTTACATTAATATAACAATTCCTGTGTCAGGCATTATGTGTTAGATACAGTGCTAAGCACCTCATAATAGTCTTATTTGATCCTTACTACAAAATGGGAAGCAGCTACTATAATAATCCCCATTTTACAAATAAGGAACCTTAGACAAACTAGTCTTTCCGAGAGTCCCAAAACTAATAATAGTCTGAGGTTGGATTTGTACTCAAGGCTTCCTGATTCTAGGCTCAATTCTATATCCATTATGATATCTATTTGCTCATTAATGATTCAAAATCTGCAGTGTCTTAGTTTTCCCATTCACCTGGAAATTTTATACTAGAATAGAGATTTAGGCATTAATGTTCTTTCCACTGACTCCTTAGAACAAAAAGGTGTTATGGTTAGCATTCTGTAATCAACAAGAATGTTTTCTTAGGTCAGAAAGAAAAAATCATGAACTCATTGATTCTATTTGTTCTCCTTAGTGGTGTTGTTGTTCTGATATACTTCATGTAGACTTTCTGGCTTTGGAACTATTTTTGTTTCTTCCTCTTTGATGCATCTGAACTAAATTTTGACTATATCCAAAACAGAATCTCTTCTACTCTGCTGATTATTCTCTATCTTCTCTTCATTTTACTTCCCTACAGCCAAAGCAGTAATAAGGGGAAATTTCATATCTCTAGAGGCCTCTAGAAGCATAAAATAGAGGAGAAGGTCAATGAATTGGGCTTGCAACTAAAAATGCTAGGAAAGGAACAAATTAAAAACCCCCAGTCAAACATTAAACTTGAAATTCTAAAAATAAAAGGAGAGATCAATGAAATTGAAAGTTATAAAAAACAACTATTGAATTAATTAATAAAACTAAGAGTTGGTTCTATGAAAAAACCAACAAAATAGATAAACCCTTAGTAAATCTGATTTAAAAAAGGAAAGAGGGAAATCAAATTGTTAGTCTTAAAACTGAAAAGGGAGAACTCGCCACTAATGAAGAGGAAATTAGAGCAATAATTAGGAGTTACTTTGCCCAACGTTATGACAATAAATTTGACAACTTTTAAGAATACCTTCAAAAATATAGCTTGCCCAGATTAACAGAGGAAGAAGTAAATATGCTAAACAGTCTCATTTTAGGAAAAAAAAAATAGAACAAGCTATTAACCAACTCCCTAAGAAAAAATCCCCAGGACCAGATGGATTTACATGTGAATTCTACCAAACATTCAAGGAACAATTAACTCCAATGCTATATAAATTATTTGAAAAAATAGGGATTGAAGGAGTCCTACCAAACTCCTTTTACGATACAGACATGGTACTGATACCTAAACCAGGTAGGTTGAAAACTTCCCTAATGAATATTGATGCTAAACTCTTAAATAAAATATTAGCAAAAAGATTACAGAAAATCATCCCCAGGATAATACACTATGACCAAGTAGGATTTATACCAGAAATGCAGGGCTGGGTCAATATTAGGAAAACTATTAGCATAATTGACTATATGAATAACCAAACTAATAAAAACAATATGATCATCTCAATAGATGTAGAAAAAACATTCAATAAAATCCAACATCCATTCCTAATAAAAACACTTGAAAGTATAGGAATAAATGGACTTTTCCTTAAAATAGTCAGGAGCATATATTTAAAACTGTCAGTAAGCATCATATGCAATGGGGAAAAACTGGAACCTTTCCCAATAAGATCTGGAGTGAAGCAAGTTTGTCCACTATCATCATTATTATTCAATATTGTATTAGAAATGCTAGTCTCGGCAATAAGGGTCAAGAAAGAGATTAAAGGAATTAGAGTAGGCAATGAGGAAACCAAACTTTGCAGATATGATGGTATACTTAGAGAACCCCAGAGATTCTACTAAGCTACTAGAAATAATTCATATCTTTAGCAAAGTTGCAGGATACAAAATAAATCCACATAAATCCTCAGCATTTTTATACATCACCAACAAAATCCAACAGCAAGAGATACAAAGAGAAATTCCATTCAAAATAACTGTCGACAGCATAAAATATTTGGGAATCTATCTACCAAAGGAAAGTCAGGAATTATATGAGCAAAATTACAAAAAACTTTCCACACAAATAAAGTCAGACTTAAATAATTGGAAAAATATTAAGTGTTCTTGGATAGGCCTAGTGAATATAATAAAGATGACAATACTCCCTAAACTAATCTATTTATTTAGTGCTATACCAATCAGACTTCCAAGAAAATATTTTAATGATCTAGAAAAAATAACGACAAAATTCATACGGAAGAAGAAAAGATTAAGAATCTCAAGGGAATTAATGAAAAAAAAAATCAAATTAAAATAGCCTAGCTGTACCTGATCTAAAACTATATTATAAAGCAGCAGTCTCCAAAACCATTTGGTATTGGCTAAGAAATAGACTAGTTGATCAGTGGAATAGGTTAAGTTCACAAAACAAAATAGTCAACTATAGCAATCTAGTTTGACAAACCCAAAGATACTAACTTTTGGGATAAGAATTCATTATTTGAATAAAAAAATAAATAAATAAAAATAAAAATAAATAAATAAATAAATAAATAAAGAATTCATTATTTGACAAAAACTGCTGGGATAACTGGAAATTAGTATGGCAGAAATTAGGCATGGACCTACACTTAACACTATATACCAAGATAAGATCAAAATGGGTCCATAATTTAGGCATAAAGACTGAAATTATAAATAAATTAGAGGAACATAGGATAGTTTATCTCTTAGACTTGTGGAGGAGGAAGAAATTTGTGATCAAAGATGAACTAGAGACCATTATTGATTACAAAATAGAAAATTTTGATTACATCAAATTCAAAAGCCTTTGTACAAACAAAACTAATGCAAACAAGATTAGAAGGGAAGCAACAAACTGAGAAAACATCTTCACAATTAAAGGTTCTGATAAAGGCCTCATTTCCAAAACATATACAGAATTGACTCTAATATATAAGAAATCAAGCCATTCTCCAATTGATAAATGGTCAAAGGATATGAACAATTTTCAAATAATGAAATTGAAACCATTTCCACTCATATGAAAAAGTGTTCCAAATCACTATTGATCAGAGAAATGGAAATTAAGACAACTCTGAGATACCACTACACACCTGTCAGATTGGCTAAGATGACAGGAAAAAATAATGATGAATGTTGGAGGGGATGCAGGAAAACTGGGACACTGATGCATTATTGGTGGAGTTGTGAATGAATCCAACCATTCTGGAGAGCAATCTGGAATTATGCCCCAAAAGTTATCAAACTGTGCATACCCTTTGATCCAGCAGTGCTACTACTGGGCTTATACCCCAAAGAAATACTAAAGAAGGGAAAGGGACCTGTATGTGCCAAAATGTTTGTGGCAGCCCTGTTTGTAGTGGCTAGAAGCTGGAAAATGAATGGATGCCCATCAATTGGAGAATGGTTGGGTAAATTGTGGTATATGAATGTTATGGAATATTATTATTCTGTAAGAAATGACCAGCAGGAAGAATACAGAGAGGCTTGGAGAGACTTACATGAACTGATGCTAAGTGAAATGAGCAGAACCAGGAGATCATTATATACTTCAACAACGATACTGTATGAAGATGTATTCTGATGGACGTGGATTTCTTTGACAAAGGGATCTAACTCAGTTTCAATTGATCAATGATGGACAGAAGCAGCTACACCCAAAGAAAAAACACTGGGAAATGAATGTAAACTGTTTGCATTTTTGTTTTTCTTCCTGGGTTATTTCTACCTTCTGAATCCAATTCTCCCTGTACAACAAGAGAACTGTTTGGTTCTGCACACATATATTGTATCTAGGATATACTGTGATACATTTAACATGTATAGGACTGCTTGCCATCTGGAGGAGGGTGTGGAGGGAGGGAGGGGAAGGAGGGGAAAAATCGGAACAGAAGTGAGTGCAAGGGATAATGTTGTAAGAAATTACCCTGGCATGGGTTCTGTCAATAAAAAGTTATTAAATAAATAAATAAATTACTATAGATATTGGAAAAATAAAATAAAATATAATAAAAATTACTTCCCTAGAAATGTTCTTTCTTTAGTTTCCTTATTTCTTGTTTCAATATTTAATTATATTCACTTAACATACATATTACTCCAAGGAGCATTTGATTGAAGTGTCTAATTTTTTTCCAATACTAATGGTCTGCTCTGAATAATGTCTAGTACAGAAAATTTGCCATTGTCTTAAAGGATTAGTTTATGATGGGCTTGAGGAAGTAAGAGATGGATGGTACCAAAGAAAATGAAACTAGATTGGTCTTCATGTTTCTGATGAAACTTTCGATTGAATCCCCTAGAAATGCTATAGCTTACTATGAATTTTCTCTCATATTTGGGAGTCTAGAGAATAAACTCCCTGTGGTCATTCCAAGAGAAGAAATCCATATGAGAATGCACAGTGTCCTTAAGAACTATACATTAAAGATAATTATAGTAAGTTGTATTTATTAATATAACTCCTCCAACTTCTCCTGGGAAAATCACTTCTGAAATCAGTTTACCCACTTCTGGGAGCCAAGATGATGAACTAAGTATTAAATTGCCATGCCTCTTCCATACCTATCTCCAAATAATGATAAAATAGTTTTCTGAAACAAATCCTAGAACAGAACCAGCAAAAAGATGCAGTGAAAAAATATTTAGCCCAAGAAACTTGAAATATTTTCAAGAAAGATCTGTGTCACTTGGGCAAAAGGGGAATGAAGTCAAGGACAGAAAACATCTCAGTAAGTTAACAGCAAGCCCCACTTGGAGATGCTGAGCCTCAGTGTGATGGATCAAGCAAACAATAATACCAAGAGGCCCACCATGCCTCAACATAGCTAGTACAATGGGAAAACTTCAGCTCAAAGAATTATAGTATGCTCAAGCATAGTCCCAGCAAACAGCCAGCCTCCAGAAGCCAGATCTTCATTTGTTTCAGCATAGTTTCAGGAAAACATACTAGTACTCACACTGGCCTCAGCACATAACAGATATTAACACTAGGACTTTAGCTCAGGACCAGGTGCCAGATCATTATGGACTCTAGCAACAACAGTCACACATCACTTCACCATCTCAGAATAACACCACAAACAAGGGTCCCCTCATGGATCATAGGGAAATATCAGTGCAGCAACAGGTAAAAAGTCAAGGTCTCTAGCCATTCTAAGCACTAAAATTAGCCCCATTATGAAGGTGGTAATATCTTTGAAAAGTATTTTCCATTGATTCCATTGATTACTTCTTACATTGGTGGGTAGAGAATTCATGAGTTTGTTCTCCAAAATACAGTGGTAGAGGCATATAAACAAAATCTCAAAAGTCTAGTCTTTTCAAAATTGTTGTATTTATCACCATATTACAATTCCTGAATCTTCTAATTGTATTGAAGGATACATAGTCCATCTGTAAAATGAGCTAAAAAAGAAAGTGACAAATCATCTAGGTATCATTGTCAAGAAAATCCCAAATGAGATCATGAATCAGATATGACTGAAAAAATACACACACACACACACACACACACACACACACACACACCTATCTATCTATCTAGCTTTATGACAATTCACTGATTACATGAAAGAATTGAAAAAAAATTAATAAAAATGTACATATCTAAAGCCAAATATTGTAATATAATTTCAATGAACAATCACCTTTTCATTAATCTCAAATTGCTGGAGACCTTACTACTGAAAAAGAGATTTCTCGAATACTTCCAGTTTTTGAGTATAATTTTTGAGATCTATATTGGTCTAATTTCAGATTCACTGCTGTTTCATGATTTAAGACCTAACAATTAGAATATTGAGATATGGGGGAGACCCACACACACACACACATACACACAGAGAGAAAGAGACACACACAGACAGACAAACAGACAGAGGGACATTGGAGGGAGGGAAGGAAAAAGGGAAGGAGGAAAGGGGAGAAATAGAGGGGAAAAGACAAAATAACAAGTCTAAAGTGAAACTTCTGATGTTTCCTTATATGCATAAAAGGATTTCATCCCTCTCATATAAGCTATGTAGTTTTCTCAATTTTCTATGATTCCAAAGCTTAGACAGAAGTCAGTCTTAAACACTTAATTTCTTAAAGTCTAACTTTAATCACCTTTGACCTTGGGCTTATGAAAAACCATTCTTATTATCCCAAAAGCTCATAATAGTAAATAAATTTTTCAGATAGGTCTGCAGGACAATTACTCCAAGATCAAGGGAACTTATATAGAGCACCTCCACAGGTCAGGTGATTGATCTAAGCTCCTTAAGCATGTTTCTCTCAGTAGTCCTACTTTTTTCTGTAGCTGGTCTCTCAGGGATTGTTCTCTCTAGTTGGGGCATCTTTTTCCTGGGATGAGTTACTCTAGTGTAACATACATTTGCTATTAGGTGAGAGGAAAGATGTTATTTCTCATCCATTCCTGATTTCAGGAAGCAGAGCAGAGGGAAAGGCAAAGAGCTATTCCTTCTTAAGAGCTAACTTCTTCTACAAGAGCTAGTTAGTTCTCTTATTAATTTCCAAGGAGGCCTTGTTTAATGAACATAGTTCCTTTTGTCCCAGTTTTCTATAGCTTGCAAGCTTATGTTATAAAGACCATCACCAGCATGATTGATCCTTCAGTCATATATTGGTTAGCTATCCTATAATTCCATCAGGTCTAATTAACCTAACCTATTCAAAATTCAATGAAAAAATATTAAATGGTACCATCTTGTTTATTTGGTTTCACAAAAGAATAAAGTATTTCATGAAAAATGAATCTTGAATATAAATAACGTACCAGTTTGTTTTAAACATTATTGATGAAAAGGTTTCTGAACATATTTACAAACTTTCCTTTCTTCTTTAACAAAATATTCTGAATACAAGTTAACTTCTTCTAATGACTCAGCTTCATCATTAGAAAAACTCTATTATACTAAGCTGTGAAACAATGTATTCAGTAATCACTGAATTGTGTTTTCTACCACATGAAAGTACCCTTATATATATTTTTTAGTTCATTATCTCTCATTCAGACTTATGTAACATTTTATTTGTACTTTCTGCTTTTAGTGTCTCCCCTCTCCAAATGACCCACTGTGCAACTATCAAAATAATTTTCCTAAAACAGGTTTGACTATGCTGCTGTTCTGCTCAAAAATGTTTAGATGTTCCCAATTGCCTCTGGAATAAAATATACATTCATAGACTTAATACTTTACATCATTCATAATCGGTTTCCAGACTATCTTTGAAGATTTATTTCTTTTTACTTCTCTTTATGCAATCTATATTAAACCCAAAGTGGCTGAACATCTCTTCCCTGAATTTGAGATTTTATCTTTTGCCTCTTTCACCCCTTTGAAGAGGCCATTCATATCTGTGAAATGCAGTCATTCTTATCTCTCAGAAGCCTTACTTTCTTTCAAGGTATATCTTACATTTTGCCCTCCTACTGGGATTTTTTTTCCCCTAAATGCTTTAATTGTAAGGGTTTTCTCCCTAGGAAATTCCCATATATTTATTTATCTCACGCATTATATCTCTCCCCTTTAATAGAATGTATACTCATTGAAGGCAGATGCTATTCCATTTGTCTTTTTATCCTCAGTGGTTAATGTACTTCTTTGTTCAGAGGAAGCATTTAACAAATATTTAATAATGTATATCTGATTTCTTTATAGGCTTTCTTTTTTTTCCCTAAGTTGTCAGGTAGACAGTTGACATTTCTGTTGCTGTTGAGAATCCCTGCTCCCAGGAATACCACAGATCAGGTCTTACTTTTTGATTTTGTTTCAAATTTTCCATGAACTTAAAAACAAGATAACCATATTACTAAAAGAAATTGTTTCAAGTAAGAATAAATGTTATCTAAATCAAATAAACAAGTATTTCTTAAGTACTTGCTAGGTACTGGGCACAATGCTAAATATTGGGGATACAAAGAAAAGAGAAGAAGGGAGGACAAAAAGAGAGAAGAAAAAAAGGGAAAAAGAAGTGAAAACCATAGGTTCCATTGTCAAGGAGCTCACATTTTAACAGACGAGACAGTATGGAATTATCTATGTATAACAAGTTGTATAGGAGAAAAAATGGAGATAATCTCCACCAGAAAATATGAGCACTAATTTTCTTCTAAGCAAAGTTCAACGTTTTTGTATCTTTCATTATTTCCACTATTCTCCATATATGTTTGTCAAATAAGTTATATCTTGCTAATAGAAATGTTGATATTACTATATAAAGTAATTTAAAGTTGCAATGAGTTTAATTTGGGTATCTTTTATTTCTTCACTGAAAATGTTAATTTTTACTGAGATAAATTTAAAGAAAAGAAATCAGCATCTTTTTCAATTAGTTGATTCTGAATCAATCTTCTGATGCACAATTAACTTCAAAAACTTCAATATATACTCTGTATTTCAAACACAATCTTGTAAAGATTGCCCAGAAACTACAGATGAGACAGTGAAATCGATCAACAGAGCCTTTATGTTTCCTCCTGCTGGTGTTATTACTCATGGGGGGAAAAAATATTCAGAAAATTGAGTATCAGACTTCATTTTTTTTCCTCTTGTGAAACAGTTTTCATTCACTTCTTAATAAAAAATATATATACTATGAAATTTTCAAAAAGTTTTTTGGACCAATTAAAGTTTACACAATTTACCCACTAGAATTAATTTTTGAGATAGCTTCTGATACTTTCAATATTATTTTTTAATCAGAAAAAAATTATCAATTTTGAAGTCAAAGAGTTCTTAAGAGATCATCAAATCCAGTTACCCTTTTACAGATTAGATAACTGTGAGCCAGGGGGGGTTAAAAGACTTGCTGAAAGTCACATATCTAGTATCTAAAGTTGGATTTGAAACTTGATCTTGATCCTCAATTACATCAGTGTATTCAATATAATGTATTCTCTCTTCAATGGTTTTGTCACCAACTAAAATTCAAAGTGTTTGCTTATATTATCTAATTGAAATGAAAAAACTGGGTTAATTGGACATACAAATAAAGAAGGACATTAAAGCAAAATGCAAGATAGGACTAAAATCTACAAATATCTAAATTCTTCCATTTCATTGGCTGTAAAAATTAGCAAAACCTAAGGAATTCCAAAACTAATAATAATGAATATTGTAAACTCCTAAAAGAAATAACATGTCTGAGTGTATATGTATATGTATTTACTTAATTTATAATTCTTTATATATAGCATACTCTACATTTTATTAGTTTGAAAAGAGAAGGGAATCTGGACCCATGAATTCAATGATATAAGTAACTTCTCATGAGAAAACCCATACCAATGAATTAATAAGAAACTAAATAACTTGCCCAGGGGTTCCTGAATCATGATGTGTCAGAGACTATACTTGAATACAAATCTCCCTAACTCTCTCATTTCAGTTCTCTTATCTACAATGCAGTTGCCAATGATAGATAATAGACAGATAGCTAGATAGCTAGATAGACAGACAGATAGACAGACAGGTGTTGATCCATAGTATTTCAGAGTTGGGACTTGAACCTATCTAATTATATATCCATAGTATATAAACATGTTTTAAGTTTGATAAAGAAATTTGGGATAGACTTAGTTCTACCTACATTTTTTGCTTTTTTTTTTTTTTTGTTTTGTTTTGTTTTGTTTGTTTCCAAGTTTGTCTGTGAATTAATTGTGCAAAACTTGGAAAACTTCTCCTAATGAGACAAGCTAATATTGTTACTTATATTCATAAAGAGCAATTTCAGAAGCTGAGCTAATTAGTTGAAAAACAGGCAAGCAAGGAGAGAACATACATTATCTGGCAAATTCCCGTGTATTTGATATTCTTGCTCACTGCATGTGTATCTCTGTTGTTCTTCTGGTGAGTATAAATGCCGTTAGTGGGTTTGAAAAAACCCCAAATATTTACAACTTTCCTGCTCCCCTTAATATTTTAAGATGCAGAGGTGAGTAGAGACTAATTTAATTTTAAATGGAAATTTATTATCAGCCAACATGACAGCCAGGATGTTGCTGCCCAAATCAAGCTATTCTGAAAAGTAGGAGATGGTAGTAGTGGGGATGCTTTATAAAAGCTAGAACCACAAAGAAAGGGGATTTTATAACATAGGCAGGAATTACAGAAGCAAGAGGTAGAACAAAGGTTACATTCCTTAATGCTAGGTGGAGACAAAGGAATAGCACATGTGACCACAAGTTTTGGTTAATCTAAACCAGAGATGCTGAAATGTAAGGGTGCTCCCAAGGCATAACCTCGAGACAAAAGGGGCCCCACTTTGCAGGTGTTACTGCCAGATTGTGGGAATGTTTCAGGGAGTTGCATGTTTCAGAAAATACTAATCTTGTGACCTTGAGAAGTTTCAAGAGGCCCCAACATTTTCAAGTGCTCCCTCTCCCAGAAGCACAAGGGATCACAGGTTTCAGAGTGTGAAAGGAGAGGGGATGGGGGAGTTGTGCTTCTAGGTCCCATCCAGTTTTCCCAAACCCAGTTTTTACAAGAGGGGTGGGGTGAAGGGGGGAAAGCTATAGACTATTATCCAGAGTCTAACACCCTTAGCTGTACTATTCTCCTACTCTACCTTCAATGTTACAATTCATTGGCCTTGAGTTGTAATTATCATCTTCACTTCTTCCTGTCCTTAATCACCTAACTTTTGCAGTTCTAGGGAAAGTTTCTAAGAAACCAAGACTTACAAAGGATATGAACAGACAATTCTCAGATGAAGAAATTGAAACTATTTCTAGCCATATGAAAAGATGCTTCAAGTCATTATTACTCAGAGAAATGCTAATTAAGACAATTCTGAGATACCACTATACACCTGTCAGATTGGCTAGAATGACAGGGAAAGATAATGCAGAATGTTGGAGGGGATGTGGGATGGCTGGATGTATTCACTAATTCACAACACTAATACATTGTTGGTGGAATTATGAATACATCCAGACATTCTGGAGAACACTTTGGAACTATGCTCAAAAAGTTATCAAACTGTGCATACCCTTTGATCCAGCAGTGGTACTACTGGGCATATATCCCAAAAAGATTTTAAAGAAAGGAAAGGGTCCTGTATGTGCAAGAATGTCTATGGCAGCCCTCTTCGTAGTGGCCAGAACCTGGAAACTGAGTGGATGCCCATCAATTGGAGAATGGCTGAATAAATTGTGGTATATGAATATTATGGAATATTATTGTTCAGTAAGAAATGACCAATAGGATGATTTCAGAAAGGCCTGGAGAGACTTACATGAACTGATGCTGAGGGAAATGAGCAGGACCAGGAGATCATTATATACTTCAATAACAACAATACTATATGATGATCAATTCTGATGGACCTGGACATCTTCAGCAATGAGATGAACTAAATCAGTTCCAATGGAGGAGGAATGAATTGAACCAGCTAAACCCAGTGAAAGAACTCTGGGAGATGACTAAGAACCATTACACAGAATTCCCAATCCCTCTATTTCTGTCCACCTGCATTTTTGGTTTCCTTCACAGGCTAATTGTACACTATTTCAGAGTCCAATTCTTTTTGTACAGCAAAATAACTGTTTGGACATGTATACTTATTTTGTATTTAATTTATACTTTAACATATTTAATATGTATTGGTCAACCTGCCATTTGGGGGAGGGGGTGGGGAGAAGGAGGGGAAAAATTGGAACAAAAGGTTTGGCAATTGCCAATGCTACAAAATTACCCATGCATATATCTTCTAAATAAAAAGCTATTAAAAAAAGAAACCAAGAATTAGGGTTACATTATAAAGGAAAAGTGATTTTATCACTACAACATTTGAATGACAGGACAATAGAATGCATTTCATATTTTGAAACTTGGGATCAAATCTTATTTCTATTACTTATTAGCTATGTAAATATGCATGTAAATGGATAAGTCAATTAAATTCTTAAAATCAGTCAGAGAGCAATCATCTCAGTGTTTATTGTGTGCTAGGTACTGTTCTAAGTACATAGAATACAAAGATAATCATCCTATTTTCAAGGAACACATTGTAATGGGAGAGACAGCTATAGATAACTAGGCAAATATAAAATATCTACAAAGTAGAAAGGAGGGCATTCTAAGTGAGAAAGAGAGAAACAGTGAGGAAAAAAAATAAAATTAAAAGTATAAAGGAAAAAGAGAAGAGGGCTCAAGAAACATTCATGATTAGTGGGAATAATGGAGATGAAACACCAACAAGAGACTAAAAAACAGCAATTGTATGGGTAAAAGACAATCTGTGGGTACTCAAGACCACAAATTCTCTTCTTTTCCCTAATTCCTTCCTTCTTTTCTTCCTTCCTTCCTTAAGACCATCCATATCTTATTCGGGTCACCAATGTGTGGATTTTACTCAACCAATCAGAAGGCATTCTTTAAAATCACAGTACATAACAAGACAATGCATACATTTTCACAGTTTATACTCAATTATTGTAAAGGACACATTCTTAGGCAATTTGATGATCAAGGAACATCTAAAATAGCAAACAAAAGGAAACACAGGTATCTAGGGAACATGTAAAATGAAATGACTCACAGTTCTCAAGATGTAGTGTGAGTCACTTATGTCTTTTACTAATGTCACTGTTCTCTTTAGAGTATCTCTGTTCTCATACATTTTCACTCCTGTTGAAAATCTCCACTGAAATCCTCTCTTATGGGTATCTTCATTAAGTGGTTCTCTGCTATCACCTATTAGTCTTCAGTTAGAAAAACAGCTTTTTTTGCTGAACTGCTGTGACAACTTGTGAGAGACAACCTAAAGTTAAGCTTCCACAGAACGCTTAATTTTCAATTCCTCATCAACTTTCAACAGCTAAATTTCCACAGAAATAATGTAAGATAATTAGTGTCACTGACCAAAGATCTTTCAGAAGATTCACTTGGCTCCAAATTTTGTGTCAAGGCTAGAAACTAGTTTAAACTGACCAGGGTCAAGAACATGGACGTTTCTTTATAGTGCTAGCTTAATAAGTCTCATGCATATAAACTGACATACCCTGCATAGAATTAGAACCTCTTTAACTGAACTTGGGATGTATGACTGAGGAAGAGCATATTTAGAAGTAGAATGTAAGAAATGTTGTAACCCTAAGGGAAACTAATCAATCCATTTTTTAGAGGGAGAGAACTGCTCTGAACTAACAGCCTAAAGCTTATCTGCTTCTGTACCTACTGCTCCCTCTTCCTATTCGAAGAGCAGAGCCTGCTTCTAGTCAGACTTTGCTTTGTCAATAAAATTTCTTTGTTATGTGACTTTGGGAGTCAACTTATTTTTAACAAATTCAAAGAATCTCAATTCTGAAAACCCACATTTCAGCCTATTTTAGCACCTTTTAAACATGCAAACTAGCCTTAGGTACTTAAATTAACCATGCTTTTTTTAGGATTCAGCCTATGTTTTAGTTGAGTAACATTCAGAAAGAACAGGAGTTATATTTGTTATTTCATTGGTACAAAATAAACTCATTCCAATGGACATAAGTATCTATGTACTTCATAATTTGTACTTTGTAATTTGTTGTTGTTTGTCCTTCAGTCTTGAATTGTCAAATGGATACCTGTTAGTGACCTTAGCTTAAAAAGGATAAGGTTTCCCATGCATCCAGGGAAATCTCCACTTGTCAAGTTCTATATTTTGTCATTGTATCCAGATGGCTCTGAAGGAGAAAATAAAGCTGATGACTTTGCATAGCATCCCTTCTCTTAAATCCAACTTGTATGTCTTGACATCCCCTCCTATTATGCCACAGTTCTCTTTTATTGTCCTGATTCAGTTTCCCTAATTATCCTGACCCAGTCCTGACTCAGTTTCTCTGCTTCAGTTTATAATTATCAGCTCAAAGCTCGGTCCTGCACAAAATCCCCTCCCTCTTTATCAGAATATTTAATAAGGATAAAAGATCTTATGTTTTAGAATATCAGAATGTCTCTCCCCATCCCAAGCTATGGGAATATCAGATAGCGTCTTATCAAGATGCTTCCCCCCTTCTCTGGGGTTCCTCCCCCATTAGATCATCCCATCCTCCATACTTCCCCTCACCCTGTCAGAACTGGATTGTCAGAGTCCCATTCCCACTCTCAGCACCCTGACTCTGCTCCTGCCTCGATCTACCCCCTGAGTCTGAGCCGTGTGTATATATGTTATTGAGAACTCACATAGTTTGCTGTTTTCTTGGAGATGATAGTCTCATTCAGCCAAATGGGACCAAACTATGGATCCATTTGGTCCCAGTAAATCTCTCCCTTTTAAATAAATAATCTCTAATTTCTATCTTGCCTCAGTTTCTCCAACATTATACTTTTCTTCCTTTTTCCTTCCCTTCCTTCTTTCTTTCTTCCTCCTTCCCTCCTTTTCTTTCCTTTCAGAATCTCAGTTCTGAAAACCCATCATTTCAGCCTATTTTAGCATCTTTTTAACATGCAAACTAGCATTTGGCATTTAAGTCTATCCTATGAGTTTACAATGCTTTTAGGATTCTCGTTTTAGCTGAATAACATTCAGAAAGAACAGAAGTTATATCTGTTATTTCCTTGGTACAAAAGAAACTCATATTCCAATGGACATAAATATCTTTGTACTTTGTGGTTGTTTGTCCTTCAATATTGAATTGTCAAATGGATATCTGTTAATGACCTTAGCTTAAAAATGGTAAGGTTTTTTACTGCATCTAGGAACATCTCCACTTGTCTAGTTCTATAGTTTGTTATTGGACTCAAATGTCTCTGGAGGATAAAGTGAAGCTGGGAATTTAGCGCAGCATCCTCTCACTTAAATCCAGCTTGTATATCTTGACATCCCTTCCTAGTGTCATTTTTTTTTTTTTAGAACAATGACAAACAACCTTTCTGACTAGAGCTGCTCATTGGAGACCCAACTGGAATTTGTTAATTGGGCAACACACTCTTTTCTTCCTTCCTTCTTCCCTCCCTTCTCCTTCCTTCCTTCCTCCTTCCCTCCTTTCTTTTCATCCTTCCTTCCTTCTTTTCTCTTTTTCCACATAGACTACCCTTATCTGTGGGAGGGTACTCTGCCCAAAAGGATGCAATCATTTTTTGATCCCTGAAATATTGCAAAATATCTTGGGGTTGCTAAATGCTAGATAGGTTTTTTTGTTTTTGTTGTTGTTGTTGTTGTTATTGTTACTGTTGTTGTTTTTTAGAGGAAACCTTAATTAAGGATGGAAATTATCTTCCCCTAAAAGAATGTAAGAATGTAAGAATATAAGTTCCTTGAGGGCAGGGACTGGCTTTTGTAAACAGGTGTGGTGGCCTGAGATTTGAAAAGAATCTTTTATTTTTCTTGCCTAACTTTCTCATTCTAGAATGGAAGCACCTGGGGGACAGGAACTGGCTATGTAATGAGGGGTGGAGAAACAGAAGTTATACAATCTCTGACATCTAATTAATGGAGAATCCTGAGAGAGACTTGCCCTTCAGAATAGGAAATAAAATATTTCCTTTTGGAGTTTCAAATTTGTCTCTATTTACCTAAACACCAATTACTTCAAGGATGTAAAATAAATCTTTACTGCTTTCAAAAACAACAAAAAGAAAATCAAATTAAATGCAGATCACAAGGGCTCTCCAATTGGCCAACAATAGGTCCCAAGCCAGGTCCCAACTGGTCATTATTTTGGCCTTAATTGACCATTAGTGAATTTAAATTGAAATTTTTCTGTTATAGTCAGAAATGGAGCAGGCGGTGGAGGGGAGAGAAAGGGAGCTTACCTTCTCTGGATTAGATTTTTTTTTTCTCTAGACTACGTATAAAAAAAAAAAGAAAAAAGAAAAAAAGAAAAGAAAAAAGGTGCCTCAATTTTTATCTAGCCTTAATCACTGTGAACAAGATAAGGTGAAATTTTTCAAGACAGTTGTGAAAATTGAGTAAGGTTTCATCTATTTCAAAGTTTGAGTAAGCCTGAAGGACTTTAAGCATTAAATCAAGGGTTTACTTAAAGTGTCTCCTCCCTGCTATCTTCTTAAGGACAAAAGCCCCTTCCTGCTATCTTCTTAAAGACATTCTTAAAGTCTCCTCCCTGCTATCCCCTCCCTGTTATCCCCTTAAGGGCATACTTAAGCCCCCTTCCTGTTATCCTCTCTATTTCAGCCAAATATGGGCAACTATGTACTTGTTGGTCAAGTTCAATTTCTTGGATAGTTCCCGCATTTAGAATGTAAGATTCTCAGCCAATAAGGATGAGGGTCAGTGGTGGGAGGGGGAATTTGCATTAGGGATAAAAGCGCTGACCCTGCCCCCTATGGTGCTTCCTCCCTTCGATCAACTGCCCTATGGGTAGGACGCCTGTTCTCGAAGATGTATAATAAACTTTGCTTTGCTTTGCTTCTAGAGAGCTATCCAGTTGTTTTATTAATGGTTTCTGACCCACACAACTGAATAGGCATTGCCTCAGTCAAACTGAAAGTTCTTAAAGACTTTAGATTTAAAAAGTCACTACTTCAATTTAATCTAGTAAAATACTTAAAGAACTGAGAAGTTAAATGTCTTTCCCAATGTGTGGGTTAGAAACAATTTAATAAAAAAAGACTGGAGAGATCTCTAGAAGCAAAGCAAAGTTTATTATACATTCTCAAGAATCGGGTGTCCCACCCATCAAGCAGACAATCCCTAATCCAATTTTTTAATCCCTAATGCAAATTCCCCTCCACCACTGACCCTCATTCTTATTGGCTGAGGATCTTACATTCTAAATGAAGGAACTACTCAAGAAATTGAACTTGACCAATAAATACATAGTTGCCCATATTTGGTTGAAATAGGGAAGATAACAAGAAGGGGACTTAAGTATGCCCTTAGGGGGATAACAGGGAGGAGACTTTAAGTATGCCCTTGACTTAATGCTTAAAATCCTTCAGGCCTACTCAAACTTTGAAATAGATGAAGTCTTACTCGATTTTCACAACTATCTTGAAAGATCTCATCTTATCTCATTCACCGGTATCATAAAGCCAGTATATTTGAAAGACAGAATTTGAACCAAATTTTTCCTGATTTCTAATATAGATATTTGTTTATGTTGTTGTGCCACAATTCTCTTTTAAAGTCCTGATCCAGTTTCCCTAATTGTTCTATTCAGTTACTCTGCCTCAGGTTATAACCATTCCCTCTTAATGTTAGTATAAAGGCCTTATATCTTAGACTTTAGGCTATAACCATTTAATGTTTGATGGGATAAAGGTCTTTATCCATTTTAGACATCATGAGAATATTAGGAGCCTCTCCAGTACCTCCCATTATGTCATCCTAGGTGCCTCCCCCCATTTGGTCAGCCCCATCCAGGTACCTCCCCCATTAGGTCATTGTTCTTGTTACCCTATAAAAGAATCTTGTATCTGACATTCATTGATGGATTCTTTGAGACTATATTCTCATTCAGCCAAACAATGGATCCATTTGGTCCCAGTAAATCTCTCCCATTTAATAAATTATTAAATTGTTCTCTAATCTCTATCTTGCTCAGTTTCTCCAGCATTACAATGAGGCATATGTCAAAGATGGGACTTGAATCTAGTCATTCTATATAATCATTATAAATAAAAGAGATTTTATGTTGATAGTGAAACTCAGCATAGGCCATTTTCTGGGACTTGTAGGCCTTTCTATCCACCATGTCATGCTGCTCCTTGTGACAAAAGAATTTATTTTAATTCCTATCATAATGAAGGGGGTACAGCTTCTATGGGAAATATAGCAGTAATTCTGACATCCTCTAACTTTAGAGGGTTATTGTTTTAACAATCTGTGAGTGATTCTAAAGTCTTCTGGCCTTAGGACAGTCCTACAAACATTTCTAACTGTCAGACAGAAATCTGCTAGTAAGTGATAACCAAGTTCCTAAGACAATAGTGAATCAACCACACTTCAAACCTACCTGTGATGTAAATTGTGTTGCCTGATCTTTGGGGAAGGGAGGTGGACCTAGGTTAGAGAAACCTTAAAATCTCAATCCCTCCAGAACTTTGAGAGGAGCCGCACCCAGGAGGAGCCCCTACCCTCCTGTTCCTAGGGGAAACTCCCATGGAGATCCCCATCTACAATTCAATTGGAGTTATTGGCCTGGGGCATAATCACCACTCTTTAATGAATTGAAAATTAGCACCTAATGACTCCCTAGCCTCAAAACATAAAAAATAAAAATAAAAAATAAAAAACCTCATTTAATCAAAGGCTGTACCCCAAACATTTGCTAAAATGCATTTCTGGATTTGCCCTACTGGGTGGTTTCTCAGTGTAAACCCATCTTTGCCAAAAACCTAGTTTTGCTAATGCCTAATCAGGAAAGCCCACTGAGAAACTATTTCTCAGTGTAATAAACCCATTTTTTGCCAAAAAATTCATATGCAGTTTGGGACTGTGAATTCTTTTTCCAAAAACCTGCAACAGTGGGCCTGTTGACCCCATTGCTGCTAGAGTAATTTCTCACCCTTATTTCTCACGCCTCAACACCTGTAAGCCATAAAATTAACAAGTAACTAACATGATATTCTGGTCTCTTTAACTTTGTTCTATAAATGTATCTTCTTTCTTCTGGTTCTTTGGTAAATCCTTTTGGAATTTAACCTGCTTTTATTAGTCTTATTGAAAGGGGAGGGAAACTGTTCCCTTTACTGAAGCTGTGTTCCCTTTAAGATTATCACTCTGAAACTATTTTTCCTTTTGATCTGTGATCCTTTTTGGAGTCTCAGCCCCTCCTGGGGAAGTTATATCTTACAGATAAGTTATCTTTTGGGGATGCCAGAGCCTTTGATTCAATTAGAAATTCTGGTTAAAAAGCACCCCTTTGAAATGCTGTTAATTCCAACAGGACATCTAGACTGGATACTGATAAGCATCTAAGCCTGGGAACCTTAGCTTCTTGAAGCCTCAAGACTCTGGACAGTTTCTGGACTCCCTCCTTGCAGAGGCCCAAGCAGGTTGCAAGCACCCTCTGCCCACTGAGAAAGCATTCTCTTCTCAGTGCCAACCTCCATTTAGCTTGCAGAGGCCCAAAAGCAGGAACATGCCATGGCAAGGAACCTCTCTCTCTTTCCTTGAATTAGCTTTCTGTGAGGGTCCTGCCTGCCAAGAAGGCATTCTCTTCTCAGTGTCAGACTCCATTTCTCTAATAGGATTTTTGCTATTATAGAAGTCAGTCTCTTAGCAAACTGATTTCTGTCCCACAATAAATTTTCATTTTTGCCAATAATATTTTGGGGTAAGTGAATTCTTTTATTTTGAACCTGCAGGCTGACCAAAAAAGAAATTTTATCACCACTGAGAATCGAGGGGAGATAAACCTCATCATTCTAATTACAATAAACTTTGCCCTTGAATTGGAGATGGGTTCAAGCCAACAAATTCTTTTGAGATACCTCACAACGCTAGTCTGCAATCTCAACCTTTTGGGGTCTCCTTTTGAACCTCAACAATAATACATGCTCTGGAAAAATATTCTCAAAGTTCTACTAACAAAAGTTTAGGTTATACCGAACTAATGCCTCTAGTGTTTCTTTAAAATTATAGGAGCTAAGCCTGATTGAGAAAATTTTAAAAGGCTTGTAACTTTTATTCTACTTCTACCTAGTAATAAAAAAAATGTCTTTTTAATCCTTGAAGTGCATGATTATAAAGATAATACAATACTCTCTAGATATATAGGAAATAAGAATAAAATAGATTTTTTTTTTTAATTCTCTAAGAAATTTGTAGAGAACCATTCAAGAAATATTTAGGGTCTCTATAATGTGCAAAGAATCAAGTAAAATAAATTTCTTCAGATGAATGACAGCCTTCTAAATTCCTTAATTTAATGAGAGAATATACAGAGAGGTACAAGGGTTACAACTTTAGAGGGAGTCTTTGCCACTTGGCAATCATTTCACTACTGAGAGCCAGGAAGTCACAGAATATCCATTCTATCAAATAAGATGAGCTTACCTGATTTAAGAGATTTTTGCCTCAGATGACTAATTCTCAAAAAAAGGAAGACACAGGGGGATGAAAAATGCAATTCTTCATATTCTCTTAAAGCCCAAACAAACTTTAAATATATATTATAAGATTAGGACTTTCATGAGGTTTTAAATGGTGGGTATTGTTGGCAGAGAGATACTGGAGCACTGATGAAATTGTTCTCTGGGCAGGCAGGAAAAAGGCTCTGATGGACAGTTCCATCCTCTGTGGAGATCATCTAGTCAGAAATTCCAGTCATGTCCCTAAGGTTAAATTTACCCTATAAATCAGCTTATGGCCCATGCCATCCATTATTACTGCCCTCCTTTGGATCACTTCTCCAGGAAACTGTTTCCTGGTATTTTTCTCCTGACCCCCTTCCCCATGCTATATGATGTCTTCTGAAACCCTACGTCTTTCTTATATCAAACTCTCTTGAGGGGCTAAATACCTTTTGGATTTAGGGTACCAGGGAAAAGCATGCCCCAACCTCATGAAGTGTTCCCTTTCTCTTGCCAATTGTAAGTTCCACCAAGGAGCATTTCTTTTCCATCATTAATTATTAAAACTCCTTTCCTGTTAATTATATGCTCTCCCACTCTATTTCATACTTACTGTTCCTGATGTCCATTGTGTCTATTCATTTTATCTGTATTTTTGTTAAGTAAGGAAATGTAAAAATGGATCAATAATGGCTTTACTAATCCCTTTGATTGTCTCAAATTCCCTTATCATCCAGAAGAGGTGAGACTGACTTGGGAATCAGATAAAAATGAGAATTCCTTGCTGGGCATACAGAAATTCCTTGAAATGTTGATATACTGAATCCAGAACATTCTTGGCTGTGTCAGATAATCAACTCAAAGAGAGTCACATCAACGCTCAGATCTGAAAAGTGCAAAAATAACTGGATAAAGACTACCATGTGATTAAATCCCCCATCCTGTGATTTTTTTTTTTTTAATAACTCCTGCTGCTTGTGACTACTTTGAGCTCACACTAGTTGTGCTCCCATGTACACATGTCTTCTAACTTAGGAGGAATAATGCCACAGATACAATCTGTTTTGTCTTTCTTAGAGGATAATTTGGACTCTTCACTGAGAGCACCTGGATTAGGGGCACAGGACTTATGGTTGCTGAAGACTGGAGGTTGACGTGTGAGTGAGTCTCTTTCCCAAATGTCTCCCTCCCATCTTAAACTCCTGCCAGTTTGGTTATAGGCCACTATTACTTTCTAAGGAGGCTTTTGATTCAGGGATCACACCATGGTATGTAGGCCTCCTACGAATGTTTGAAAAATCCTCTAGTAATAGAGCATGGGTCAGTCAGATTCTGAATTAGACCATTTGATGACTGTAAGTATTGCCTGCCCTGGTGCTATGTAAATAATATTTGTTGAGGCTCCTCTAAATGGTCCAATATGGCTTAACTTAAAAATAAATTCATGCAAAGGTCCTATAAAATATTTAACTCAGAGTAGCAAATGTTTGCCCTCTGTTCCTTAAATACTTTATAGCACTATGCTGTTTTGGAATCAAAGCCCTTTCCTGTTGTGAGATCAAAACAAGATATTGATTTGTAAAGTGCTTCACACAGTAACTAGCATATGCTAAGCACTATATTATTATTGTTTATGTAATTGAATATAATTGTTCCATATTTGATAGGTCAAAACTTGTTTTATAATGCAAAGGTAATTAGATCATTTTTTTTTTGTTTATTTTGTTTTGATTTTATATGTGCAATAATTTGGAAATGCAATTTGTAGCATCTGAAGTCTATATGTATTATTATATTTCAAATTTGTATTGTATTTCTCTTTTTATTTTAATAAGTTTATTCACTTCTAATACACATTGCTTTAAAAATCATGTTAGGGGAGAAAAATCAGAACAAAAAGGAAAAACCATTGGAGTGACAAAAAAAATAAAAAATAAGTGAACATAGCATGTGTTGATTTACATTCAGACTTAGTTTTATTTCTGGATGCAGATGGCATTTTCTGTCCAAAGTCTATTGAGATTGCTTTGGAACACTGAGCCACTGAGACAAACCAAGCCTTTCATAGCTGATCATCGCATACTCTTACTGTTACTGTGCACCATGTGTTCATAGTTCTGCTTGTTTTGCTCAGCATCAGTTCATATAAATCTTCCCAGACTTTTCCATGATCAACTTGTTTTTCATTTTTTATAGAATAATAATATTCCATTATGTTTACATACCACACTTGATTAGCTATTTCCCAATTGATGGGCATACACACATTGTCCAATTCTTTGCTACCACCAAAAAAAAAAAAAAAAAAAAAAAAAAGCTGCTATAAACATTACTGCACATGTAAGTCCTTTGACCTCCTTTAAGTTTTCCATGGAAGGGAAGGAGGGGAAAAATCAGAACAGAAGTGAGTGCAAGGGATAATGCTGTAAAAAATTACCCTGGCATGGATTCTGTCAATAAAAAGTTATTAAAAAAAAATAAAAAACTATAAGGAACACCAGAAAAAAAAGTCTCTTGGAATATTGAAATATTTATTTGATCAATAAAACATTTGAAGTGAGACTCTAATGGAAGGTTAGTAGATGAGATGATGGAGCAGGCACATATGGGAGCTCAATAGTATTCCACTGGGACAAAAACTTTACATCTTCAAACTGATTTATTATAAAATAATATTGACTATCAATAGGATCTATTAAACTTACTTTGTAACTGTTTCCATTTAAATAAATTAAATTCATCCTTAAAAAAAAAAAAAGATTTCCATGGAATATATATCCAGTAATGGCACTGCTTTGTTAAAGTATATGCAGTTTTATAGTTCTTTGGGCATAGTTTCAAATTGTTCCCCAGAATGCTTGGATCATTTCCCAACTCCACCAAAAATACCTTAGTGTCCCAGTTTTCCCATATCCTCTTCTCCATTTATCATTATAATTTCCTGATATCTTAGCCAGTCTGACAGATGTGAGGTGGTATAATGACAAATGTTTGAAGGGATGTGGGAAAATGGGGACACTAATATATAGCTGGTGAAATTGTGAACTGATCTAATCATTCTGGAGAACAATTTGGAGCTATGCTCAAAGAGCTATCAACCTTTGATCCTGCAGTGTTCCTACTGAGCTTATATCCCAAAGAGATCTTGCAAAAGGATCCACATGTGCAAAAAAAATGTTTGTGGCAGCCCTTTTTGTAGTGGCAAGAAACTGGAAAGTGAGTGGATGGAAAATGGCTAAATTGTGGTATATGAATATCATGGAACATTATTGTTCTATATGCAATGATCAGCAGGATGGTTTTAGAAAGGCCTGGAGAGACTTACAGGAACTGATACTAAATAAAATGAGCAGAACTAGGATATCATTGTAACAGCAACAGCAAGATCAATTCTGATAGATGTGACTCTTTTTAACAATGAGATGATTCAGGCCAGTTCCAACCTCTTTCCTCCTTGTCCTGTGGCCAAGTGAAGTCTGGCTTGTTTCACCCCACTCTCTAATCCTTGCTTAAGATTGTCTGTATACACCAAACATTGAATAAGCACCAATAGTGAGAAGGGCAATTTTTCCAAACATATGCTAATAGAGTCATTGTCAAATATGTGATTAGCCTTAAGTGCTCAGTTGTCTGATTCAAGTCCCCTTTTTTAAAAGTTTTAGCCCTTCACATCTCCCACTTTCTTTTGTTTTAGAACACAGGTGGTCACACCATCCCCGACTTCTCAGGAAAGAAGGTGAAAACACCAAAAAGGAAGTGATCATGCCCTCCTCCCCTCCCCCCCCACTTCTCAAGAAGGGAGGTGAAAGCACTAAAAAGGAGATGATCATGCCCTTCCTGACTTTGCAGGAGGAGAGATGAAAAACACCAAAGGGAAGTGGGAAGTCAAGCTAAATATTATTAGTGGATTTCTGGACTGAAGAGTGTTAGTAGAAATAGGTATGCACAAACACATCAGCAAGGGAAGTATTACACAAGTACATAGCAATAAAGCACAGGCTAGCAGTAAAGAAAAATACTACCCACAGCTGGTGCAGGCTCAATGTGGTGTAACAAACATGAATTATACATGCAAATAGTGATACAACAAACAATATGAATCAACATTGTGCTGTTAAAGATTTCCAGAAGTCCTAGAAGAAGAGCATGTAAATAACAATCACACATATGCCTTCTTCAGCAGCCAAGAAATAGTCCAAAACCAATCTATTGTCCATTATGTCTTGTAACAGGGAAGCCAATGATCCCTGCAAGTTTTTAAAGTCCTGCAACAGTCTTTTTATGTGTTAGTAAATACAATGATTCCTGCAGATTTTGAAATCCTGCAACAGTTTTTTTCATATCTCAGAGAATCCAATGATTCCTAAGGGTTTTCGAGTCCTATAACAATCTTTTCATGTCTCAGGGACTCCGATGATTCCTAAGGGTTTTGAAGTCCAACAATTTTTGATGTCCATGAGTCAATCGCCATAACTGCCATGCTCTTTCGGTGGTGGGCACAATCAGCGATGGGACCACCCGATGTTTCTTGGGTCTTCTCCATTTCAAGGGTCTGCTCCATCTCTTTCTGATGGACAAGGTGAATATGGCTCATTGGCACCCATCTGATTCCTTTTCCATCTGTAGAGATAAAAGCAAACCCTCTCCCCCAAGCAGTTAGCCTATCTGGTCCTTTTCATTCATCACTTTCTGGATCTCTCCACATCACCTGGTTGATTATCTAAAGATAGTGGAGCTGCTCACACTGGACACTACCCTTCCGGTGGGTTATAAAACCTGTCTGCCGGAGCCAGTGCATCTTTGTCAAAAATCAAGAAATGAATAGTATAAAGAGCTAGATTTAGAAGTTCTCTAGGGTTACCTGTGGCTCCCCCTTTCTTTTGTTTTTGGAGGAGCATCTTAATGTCTCTGTTTCTAGTCTCTACTATTGCCTGTCCTTAAGGATTAGAGGGTATGCCAGTGATGTGTAAAATCTTATACTGTGCACAAAAGTGTGCAAAATGTTTAGAAGTATGTGCAGGTCCATTATTTGTTTTTATTGCTTGTGATACACTCATAATTGCAAATGCTTGTATAAGGAATTCAGTGACCACTCAGGTTGTCTCTTTTACAAAAATGAATCCTGAAAAGGTGTTGTACATGGTTAAAACATGGATACATGGATAAAAGACAGACAACATGGATAAAAGACAGACAACCAAAAGATTTATAATGGGTCACATCCATTTGCCAAATTTCATTGAGTAAGGAGTAAGGCTTTATTTTGGTTGTGTTAGAAGGTTCACCCACTCTATCACACTGTCTCATTGACAAAGGACTGCTGTGGGTGCCTCTTGTGTGGCAAAAACTGGTATTTTCAAGGGTTTTTGAGTGACTCTTTCAACCACATTGGATAAAGCCAGTTCAACTTTTCTCAAAACCTCTTGAGCTTCTTTTGTAAGCTGGTGTGGTGACCTTAAAGCACTGTCTCCCCTTAAAATGTCATATAATAGTTGTAATTAATAGATAGTGAAGTCTAACACTGGATGCATCCATTGGATATCTCCTATCAAATTCTGAAAGTCATTTAAGGTGTTTAGCTTCTCTGTTCTTAAGGAAAGTTTTTGTACTGTAAGCACCTCAGGGTATACTTCATATCTTAAATATTGAAAAGGGGTGTTTCTTTGAATTTTTTCTGGAGCTATATGCAATTTGTAGTTCCTTAGTGTTTCCATGGTCTTTTGTAGACATGCTTCTAGCATTTGTTCCTCAAGTGCACATCCCAATATATCATTCATGTAATGTAATAACATTACTTTTGGAAATGCTTTTCTTACTGGAATAAGAGCAGCAGCAACATACATTTGGCACATAGTAGGGCTGCTTTTCATTCCCTGTATTAAAACTGTCCATTCATATCTTTTATAAGGCTCAGCTAAGTTAGCACTGGGCACTGAAAAGGCAAATGTTTTTCATATCCTCCTTATCTAGAGGGATAAAATAGGAAAAAATTTTAATGTTTATAACCCAAAGAGGCCATTCTCTAGGGAACTGAGTAGGAGATGGAAGTCCAGACTGAAGAAGTCCCATAATTTCCATCTGTTCATTTACTTTTCTTAAATCAATCAACATCCTCCACTTTCTAGATTTTTTTCTTAAAACAAATACAAGGAAATTCCAAGGACTTAGAGAAGGTTGTAAGTGTCCTTGGTCAAGTTGCTCCTGTACTATATTTAATAAGGCCTGAATTTTATCATTAGCTAAGGGCCACTGTTCTATCCACACTAGTATATCAGTTTTTCATTGGATAGGAACAGGTGAAAGTGTTGGCAGGCTTTTGCCTAAAAAACCGAAGTACTCATTTGCAATCCTAATTGTTGTAAAATGTCTTCTGCACACATTGATGGGGATTTTTTCAACTATAAAAGTAGTGAAAACTCCTGTTTCACCTTCAAAAGTCCATCTCAAAAGGATAGCACTAACTTTAACTGCTATTGATCCTCCTACACCAGACATGTAGATGTCTGCTTTAATCTTTATCCAGTGACTGGGCCAGTTGGTACCTCTCATGACTGTATGATCTGCACCTGTGTCTACCAATCCTTCTAATAGTATGACATTTATATAGATGGTGAGCATAGGATGGTCAGCTGTACCTGCTGCAGTCCAGAACATTGCTGAATTCTGTTGCTTGGAGTCAGAATCTGAGCAACTATCACCAGATTGCTTATTAGAAATCTGTATCAGTAAACCTGATGCTACTCCTTCTCCTGGTTCATAAGTCACACATTGTTTACTTGTATTAGTGACTGGGATATTATCTACACATTCCCCAGTTTCCTGCATCTATGTATGGATGAACACTGTCTTGTAAGTACTCTCAGGAGGTGAAATGGTCAAGCCTACTGTCACTGAGGGCAAGAGATCCATAGGCTGGAGAGGAACAGATTTTGCTTCTCCAGGGGGAATCTCAGTTGTCCCAGCTGCATACAACTCTATTCTCCCCAATTGTAATCCCTTTCTCCCATCAGGTTGCTTCCTCACTGATTGATTGGATAATCCCTTTCTTCCATCAGATTGCTTCTTGAGTGACTGGTCATGTATGAATACTGAGTTTCTAGAGGCTCTCTAGGTATAGCATTGGCTGCCAGCATGCCCCAAGTATTTTTTGCCTTGGGCCCTGGGGCTGGGCCCCTTATCCCATTTCCCTGAATCAATGTACATTCTGGTGCCCAAATGAAGCCTCTGTTGCATTTTGGACATGGGTTTTCTCCCAGCCTGTTTTTTCATTCTATTTCTATGCCAATATTGAGCTTTCAGATTCCCTACTATACCATATTGAAGGCAGTGATGAGTCTCTCTGGAACTCCCTTGCCAAAAGGGACCTGTCTTCCTATATTCGGATCTTGAAACATCTGCATCATAGTCTGACTATAAAAGGTATTCGTGCCCACTGTGGCACAGAGTCTTATGATCTCCTCTAAAGGAGAAGCCTTTTTTAGTTCTAGTATAATTCTTCGACAAACTTCATTACCATTTTCTTTAGCAAGTTGGCTTATCATAATTTATGTTGCTGCAGTTTCACCAATAGTTCATATGACAGCAGTCTGCCAACTTCCCACAAAATCAGCAAAGGGTTCATTTGGCCTTTGTGCTATTTTTGTGAAGGCTTTTCCTTTGTCCTGTTTACCTGGAATAAAACACCCTGATTTGATAGCAACAGAAGCAATTTGCTCATATGCTGCAATGGGGCAATTCTTCTGTGCTGAATGTCTGCATAAGAACCTATACCTGTTAGTTGGTCACCAGTGATTGGAGTATTAACTTCACTTTGACTATTTCATTGGGCTTATATCTTACAGAGCTTACTATATTCAGAAAGCCACAACAAGTTTCGTCCAGGTTCTAAGCATGTCCTTGCTATAAATTTCCAGTCACTGGGGTTAAGACTTCATAAGCCTAGGCCATGACATGTTTTAGAAATTTTCTTTCTTTCTTTCTTTCTTTCTTTCTTTCTTTCTTTCTTTCTTTTTTTTTTTTTTAAGAAATTTATTTTCTTAAACAATAAATGATGAGGCTCTGAATGTTAGGTATGGTTGACAGAAACTGAAAAATTCATAAAAATTATTCTTTGGGATAGTCAGAAACAAAACTCTAATAACTGAAATCAATTTATTTCTGTGATCCCACCCTCTGGATTTAATCAAATCAGAAATCCAAGTTATGTCAAGTTCTGAAAGCTATAAAATGGCTTATGAGCCATGGTTTCCTTACTTCCCTCCTTTGGGTTAGTCCACCACTGGTACTGTTTCATAGTTTCTTTTCCCTTCCCTTTCTCTCTTACCACTCCTAACTCCACTATGTTTCTCCTCCTTATAAGTAGCTAACTCTTTTATGGTACTAAGTCCCTTTTAGGATTTAGCCTACCAGCTAAAGGTATGTCCCAACGTCATGGGATGCTCACTTTCTTTCATAAGCTTTCTCACCGTTTCTAATGTATTCCATCATTTTGTCTGTAAATTCTTCCCTAAGTAAACTTGTTTTTTGTCAAAGAGAATGGCCATTGTAAATTCTTCACATGACTGAATCTCAAATTTTGGTGATTTTCCTAAAGCACATCATCTGGTGCCTAAATAACATCTTGTGCTACATCAGCTATATCAGTAAACAGAAGAGATGTATTTGGTAAAAGATTCCATATAATAGGCCACATTTTTTATTAGTGTTGGATCTTTGATTTCACTAGTATTGGGAATGTCCAATGAGGAGGCTTTTTAAAATGCTGTCTCTTCTGCTATTTAATCTTTTTAAGAATAGCCTGTGGGCACCAAGAGATTTCCAAGAGCCACAAAGTCAGTATATATCAAAGCAGAACTTGTTAGAGCTATGGCCAGATCTTTGTCTACTACCATGATCCCACTCAGGCTACTTATATGCCTTCAAAGTTATTTTCTTCATGTTTTTGGAGTTTTCAAAAATAGGAAAAATAAATAATTAACTACCTCGGAGAATTATAGGACTGTTTCTTTGAGGGAATCTTTTTCTCATCGTAAATTCAAGGAGAATACAATCTACAGAATAAAAAAAAATCTCATTTCCATATTAAAAAATCACTGTCATCCAAAAGAAACTACAGAACAAGGTTAAGGTCTCTATGACCCAACAGTTTTATAACCCGACCCTTTCTAGGAGGACTGATAAATAAAGGTCTAGTTTAAGAAGTTTAAGCAGTCCTCATTCAATAGGGCTAAGTTCATCTCTCTTACTGATTTCTGTTCAGTAGTCATGATCTACTTGTGGCCATTGGACCCTGATATCATGGTTCTCTTAGAGAATGAACAATAAAACAACAATAATTTATACTTATCTTTTCTGTTTTTACCTTTTTCTTAATAAAGATCATTTGTGTTAACCCTAGTGACAGTATTTTAACAAGCTAAAATATTTAAATTTAATCTTATTTTAAAAATATATTTGTTTATTGCTCATTGTTAGATAATTGCCATACCTATTTAAAAACTATTTTACTGCAATTTAGGAGAAAAAACTCAAAAATAATCATAATGTTGGACTGGATTTCAAAAGTTATTCAATCTAATATGTGTGTGTGTGTGTGTATAAATATATATACTACCACCCCAGTCATGTTAGACAACATTGGGATAATTCTAGTTATTAGGAAATTTTTCCTAAATGTGTCAATTTGCAATTTCCACTGGGTTTCTTTCTGAGATAATGCACAGAATCACAATTTCTTTCCATTGGACTCTCAGATACTTGAAGACAATAATTCTGTCCCTCCTAAATCTTCTCTGCCTGAAGGATAGACTCTTTAGTCCCTTCAACTGATCCTGAAATGTTATCTCAAGATTCTTCACTATACTACTCTTTTCTAAAATAATCTACATTTTTCAAATGTTTTCAAGTGTTTTGCAAAATGTCTTGCTAAAACTGAACCCAGTAATGTAAATGTGGGCTAATCAACTAAGTGTATGGAAAGAATTTTACTGGTCCTGAAAGAGAAAGTTGGTATATTTCTCTTACACAGTGCTGAGTCATGACATGATTTCCTTCATGAGGTGGCCTAGAGATTTTTTGATGTACTGCAACATAAAACCTATTTTTCTGCAATGTGATATTTTATCACATAATTTCAATTATGAGAATGATTTTTTTCCTTGGATGGTCCTACAAATTTTTCAAAATGCTAATACTAGCTCATTTATATGTATATATGGATTTAAATTTTACATAATAATGCCCGTATAACTAACCTGTGAGATTGGTACTTTAGCTGTCATCCTCATTTAAACAAGAAGAAATCGAAAATCAGCTGCAGATTTAAATTTGCTCCTGCTCACACCAGAAATAGGTGTGGTGCCTATGATTCAAGTTCACATCTCTTTCAGGTGTGTCAAACTCAAATAGAACTGGGACATACTTTCTGTTCACATATAGACTTTGAAAAGTCCAACATAACATTATCTGTGTTTTGTATTTTTATTTGTTAAATATTTCTCAATTACATAATAAACTGATTCTGGTCTTACCTGGGAGCACCGGGAGCTGCACCTACACTCTACAACAAGTTTCCCCCTCTTCCCCCCAATAAACCATTCTACCTTTGAAGCAAAAGTAAAACTATAGCAAATTTGATTACTACTTTCAAACATTTTTATTAAAAGAAAAAAAAAATTTATACTGACATTTCCTGGCAAAAGTTAAAAACTATGCTCAGGCACATAAATACACATAAAATCACTTATACACTACCAAAAAACAGCCTACTGGTCAGGCATTAAACTCATAAGTAGTATTAGTGTCATTTGAATCATGAAAACCCACAATAGCTACTTTGATCATCCCCAAACTATTTACACATAAGTATTCTAATCTTCATCTGAATTTGTGAACTTGGATCCACTTTGCTGTCTTATAAAGAAGCAAATTCTGTGCTCAGTAACACTCCCATTTATGTTGTTTTAATTTTTTTTTAACAATTTAAAAACTTGCACACATTTTTTTTTTTAAACTATAGTATGAAGTTACAATCATTTAGATTTAGGCTTTCAAATCCATTTCATCTGAAATTGTTCCTTTTGGCCATATTTTTATATGCACCTATCAGGAAAAATGTTAATAAACATAATCCAATGTCAGAACAATTATAGTTTTGCCCATTTTACATAGCTACATTATCTTTTGAAGCATTGAAGTTTTTGTAAAAGATTCATAAGTTTAGCTACTTTGGTTTCCTCACTTATTATATAGCAATATTTTCTGAGTAGAAAAATTATTAATGTTTTTCTTCATGTAATAACAGAATATATATTGATGTAGACTCTTCCATAAGAAAAATGGACTTGTTACTGAGGGTTCTTACTGTTTATCTGAAAAAACAGAGCATCATCCAAAAAAGATAATACTCAAAACTTCACCAAAAAACTAAATCTATGACAATCAATCCACAGTATCAATACTGAAGCAAGCAGGGAGAGAAACAATGAGATAGACATCTAGATTTTTCATCTCCTGAACAAAATAAGTTACATCATATACTGAACATACATATCTAGAAAATCATTCTGTATGCAGATAACTCTAGTACAACTTAAATAATTTGCATACTACAAATTGAAAGATTTACAAAGTTAAAGTAGATCTCACATCATTAGCAGACCAATACCTTATTTTATGTGGTTATGCTATAACAATAAATCATTCAAACAAGAATTTCAAATAGCATTCATATGGGATTCAATCCTCCACTTTGTGTGTGTGTGAGTGTGTGGGTTTGGTACAAATTCATTTTTAAACCTTTTGGTAAAATACCATAGAATTTGGGGAATTTTTAAAATTAAATTGTTTTGACCTTTTCCACGTCTTTTTCTGTGCTGTATTACTGGTATTCTTTATCAAACATCTTACATTTCTTCACTTTTTTTTTTTTTTTTAACGTTTTTAAACATTTTAACATTTAACCTCAGTAAGGGCCATCCATCTCTGTAGCTTCTAACTTTTTGAAATGGCTTTCTCTCTTCGTTGATGAAACTTCATTCTATTTTCTCATTTTACTTTTCTGTTCAAGGAACAATTCAGTCTCAACTCTTTCATGAAATCTTCCCTAGTACCCCTTTAACTGCCTTCTCATATCTTAAGCCTCATCTTTTATTGAACTCAGTTTCTTATTAGTTTTATTCTATTTTATATAAAGGACAACTAGGTGGGGCACAGTGATTGGGGCAGGGCCTTGAGTTCAAATTCAGTATCAGACACTAGTAATGTGACTCTGAACAAGTCACTTAACCTTGTTACCTTAGTTTCTTCACCAATTAGAAATATTCAGACAAGATTGGAAAATCATTGAACAACAACAAATAATATTTTGTTTAAGTCCTCCTTCCCATGCTCAAATTATGCATGAAGACAGCTACCATGTATTATTCATCTTTGTTGCCCTGGGGCATGAGCTCTGCGATTATTTTAAAAAAAAAATTGATTTTTAGACATATTTTTGATTTTACAACTAATCTTCCAAATATTACCTTAATCTTAAGAAAGGCTTTTATTAACTCCTAGTGAAATTATAACACGGTAAATTTGAAATAGTGCTCGTAAAGACAATGAAAGAATTTCAGACATGCTAGGTACTCATTTGGGAACTTATTTTTTGCACCTCAAATCACACTCTATATTGCCATGTAAAAAGTTCTGAGGATGGAGTATAGAGGGTGGACTGGAGGCAGAATACTCACGAAAAGTACTGACACAATTTCACTGTCAATCTAGGTTTAAGCACGTTACCAGAAATGATATGTTTAATAGTAAGCTCTAGCAACTCCGGGGAAGCAGGGAGGGAAAGGGTAAGACTGCTAATACAATTTAGAGTAGTTCAGAAAATTCAAGGAAGAAGGCATTGGTAATTTTTGTTTTTTTAATCTTCTGGTCTTTCTTCTTTCTAGGTGTATTAGTACCCCCTAACCCTAAACCCATAACAACAATAACTTGAACATTTAACAAAAAAAAAAAGGGGGGGGGAGGGAATCATATATTATATGCTGCAATATAATATACTTCATCACTTCTCTCCATTGCGTAGCCCCATTATTTAACTGCTTCCAGAAACCTGAGAAATGACAAAAGTACAATCCAGTCTCTGGTTACTGTGTCCCGGGGCGCTGAAATGACTTGTTCGGGATGCAAATATACACACACATATATACACGCTCACGGCTCCCTGAAATCCCAAGGCCAGTTAATCCTAAATTCAATAATGTTTTGATCTGGGTCCCTCCCTGAGCAAAAGAGAAAGGGGTTCCAGATCTGCTCTCTCTCTCTCCCATTCCAGGAGACTCAGTCCTCCAGTACAAGGTCGTCCCCAGGCAGCAGCGCCTTAGTCCCCGGGGGCAAGGTCATAACGGTAGCGCGTGAGTGTGAAGTCCACCAGGCGTCCGTAGAAGCTGGGAAACGGCTGGGGCGTCTCGGGCCGGAAGCCAAGGCTGAGGTAAAGGCTCCGGGCTTCGCGCTGCAACCGGTGCGTTACAAGCACCACGGCGCGGCAGCCCTGCTCGCAGGCGAAGGCCAGCACAGCTCGTCCCAGGGCTTTGCCCACGCCCCGGCCTCGGTGGTCTCGGCGCACCACCATGCGTTTCAGCACCAGCACGCCGGAGGGGCCGTGGCCCTCCTCGGGCCGCGCACCCACCATACCCACTACTTGGCCTCCGGCCTCAGCCACCCAGAACCGAGCCCCGCACTGCGGCGCGTACGCGTCCCCAATATCCTTCAGGTCCTGAGAGAGGCAGCGCCGGATGTACTGGGCCCAGATTTGGCCAAGCACCAAGTGGCCGGCTGCCAGTAGCAGTGCCAGGACGAGCGCGGGCAGCAGCAGGGAGTGTGCGCTGGCCACCAAGAGCAGGAAGGTGCCGGTCAGGGTAAGCATCACCCACGGCTGCTGAAACACATGTGAGCACAGGGCCGGCCCGTACTCGCCCATCCCCGCGGCGAATAGCTCCCGCACCGCGTCCGCATCCCCAGGCTGGAATTCCCGGAGTAAGAAACCCCCGGCTTCACCAACTTCCCAGGCCATTGCAGTCTTTCGCAGTCTGAAGTGCTCTCGAGCGCCCCCTTTCTTAAGTCTGGGCCACGGTCTCAGAGCCCCGCCCACTCTCTGGCTCAGGACTCCCTCCTAGTCCGGTGTAACTGCTCTTACTTGCATCAATTTTACTGGGATTAGATAATCTCAAAACCTAATCTTTCACAGGTAACTCCGGCGTCTCACGGTTAAAAGCAGCCTAATGTAGTGGAAAGTACTCAGGCTGTGAAAGGCTGATGAATTGTTTTCTAATACTGTGTGATCTTGGACAGAATTTGTACAAGAGAATTGAACTTGATTATCTCTGAAGGCTCTTACCAGCCCTAAATTTTATAAATTGTCCCAAATATTAAAGAAATGTGCTTTTAGTTCATATTTATTAAGTGGGACTAAAAAATAATAAGAAAGAAAGAATAGAAAGGTTTATAAAACCTTTAAGGTTCGCAAAGGACTTTGCAAATATATATCATTTTGTCTTCACAATAACTCTGCATGGTACTTATGGTGAAATGATGAAACTTATACACATGGAAGTTAAATGATACCCAGAGTGAGACAACTAGTAAGTATCTTGAGACAGGATTTGAACACCTATTTTCCTTATTCCCAGTCTGAGGTTTGAGCTGCTGTGCCATCTAGATGCTTTTAGGCAGCTAAACCACTTTTAATATGTAGAGCTATACCACACCTTTCTCTAGGTTTCCTACTTCCTTTTATTCTTTCTCACCCTCAAGTTTTTAGGTACTCTCATTTTTATTTTCCACTTGGATTTTAGGTTTTGTGACTTATCTGTTCTTCCTCCATCCCAGTCCATTCTTTCATCTAACCATTTTAGGATAGCAGCAAATAAGACAAATAAGCAAAAGTCACTAATTGAAAGAAATTAAATGTTATTTAATCCAACCATTCATTTAGTGCTAAAGATCTTTATAAATCAACCCCAACAGATGTTTATCTAGCATCTGTTGATAATTTCTATGATAGGGAACCCATTACCAAGTAAAGCAGTATCTCATTTTTGTGGACATTTCTGATTGCTACACTTTATTTTTCTACAAAAATCTAACTCCCTTTAATGATAATCTGCTGATTCCAGTTTTACTCTGTTGTCTATGTGACTTCCCCTCGCATATATAAAGAAAATTGGTAGGGTAATACCTTGGATTATTCTTCCCCAAGCTTAACATGTTTCTTCATAGAACCATTAAATTAAGTCTTTGTCAGGTGTTTATTCTGAATTTATTAAAAGATTATTTATTCTGAACTTACTTAAGATGGTTTTGTATCCCTCACCAAACTACTTGCCTTACACTGAATACTTTCTAGTTTATTAATATCCATCCTAAAATGTGGCCCAACAACTGAAAGCAGTAGTCCAGATATATAATGATTAGTGAGGTGTAAAATTTGGAACATTCTTTCCTAGACTTACCTATACATAGACAGCTTAGGATGTGTGTCTTCATTTGGAATACAACATATTACAATTCTGGTAAACTAAAATCTTGTCTTTTGTTCACCTCACAGTTATCAAATGTGTTCTACACAGAGAATCATAGATCTAGAGCTAGAATAGAAAGGAATTCAGATGAATTCATTTTTCAGAAGAGGAAACCAAAATTCATGAGAATTGTCCAAAGTCACATAGGTAAAAAGTACCAGAGCAGTATCTGAATCCTGACCTCTGACTCTAATAACTTGAACTTTCCACTGTGCCATGTTGTATTTGATATGTTCAATTAGTTTCTTAAATCTAAGTACAAGATTTTGTATTCAATTTGTTGTTATTTGTTGTGTCATTTTCACTCATGTATCACATTTTGTCATCCCATTTAGTCTTGCCTTGTCACTAGAGTGGTTTGTTAATCCTTTTCCAGTTTTACAGATGAGGAAACCAATGCAGACAGGGTTGAAGACTTGCCCAGGATCAGACAGCTAATAAATGCCTAAGACCAAATTGAACTCAAGTCTTATCAATTCCAGGCCCAGTATTCTATCTACTGAACCACCTAGCTTAATAGAATTCAATACAATTCAATAAATATTTAGTATCTTTTCATGTGAGATACTACAAAAATTCCTTTTTTTTTTTTGGTATTATCATAGCTTTTTTTCTTCTTCCTTTACTATATTATTTCCCAGTTTCATGTAATTTATATATTTTATAAGATTATTTTGTATATATTTGTCCTAAAACAAGTAGTAGTCAAACAATTCCTTATTTATCACTAAAGAAAAAATAGCCAGTTAATATTTTGTATTAGGAGTTGAATTAGCATGTAGCGGCCATCCCAGATTGTTGAAAAGGAAGTGGATTCAGTCTCAGTTTTCTCATTCCTTCCAGTTTCAAATGGTATCAGGATTATTTTGAGCTGCATTCCTTAAACACATGCCCTCTTTAGGTAACCCCAAGCCTGAATTTGGAGCTGCTTCTTTTTTCTTTGTTCTTTCTTGAGCTTAAATGAACAAGTAGTTATCCCAAGATGGATATTTCCTGTTTTGAAAGGTATCTTGTGACTTCCAGAGGTCTTAGGTCTTTTTTTTATTAGATATGATTGACAGCATGATAGGTCCTTCAGTGCTTTTGGAGAAGACAGCAATTAACAAGTGGATTAACCCAAGCCAAGCTTATTTTGCCAAAATATATGGTCAAGGAAGTTTGAACAATAAAAACTTAAAGATAAATGTAAAATGACCTCAGCAAGCCTGCAAAATACCTTAATAGTCTTTGTCAATACCCTAGCAAAACAATAATCATTATATATTTTTATTGATTTTTGTTGTAAAGTGTTTTATTACTGTGTAGCTGCCATTTAATGATCTTTTAGCATTTCTTTTATGTGCAGGAAATGATATCTGGTCCCTTCATATACAAAGATTGAATTTCTACTTATACTTTTTTTTGGGGGGGAGAGATCCTGGATATGCCCCAAATTCTAAGTTATAATCAATTTTTCTTTAGAGCTCCATGGTGGGTGTTTAAATATTTAAAATATATGAGAAAAGGGAGTCTAGCCTCCTTTTTTTGGAAGTCAAACTCCCCCAGGAATGAAACCAATATGGATTTTAATATGGATTTACAGTAGAAGAGCTCCATAATAGAAAAGATAGTAAATCTCCTCTTTAGTTCAGCAAAAGTTTTGTTGATGACACAAATACATTGATCAACTCTTTATGGTTATTTTTGTTCATCCTGCTGCAAATTACTTTCCATTCAGTAAATATCTATTTTGTTTTTGTGTAATTGTTGCTGTTTTGTTTTTGTTTTGTTTTTTACCTATGTCTGACTCTTCATGACCACACTTGGGGTGTTCTTGGCAAAGATTTTGGAGTGGTTTGCCATTTCCTTCTCCAGCTCATTTTATAGATAAGGAAACCAAAGCAAGAAAAGTTAAGTAACTTTCCCAGAGTCACAGAGTCTGAAGCAGGATTTGACTTAGGTTTTCCTTAGGCCCTGTGCTCTATCCATTGTACCACCCAGCTGTCCCAAATATCTGTTATCTCCAAAAACACTGGGAAAATATAAATCTTAGTTAAGATAAGATAACAGAGATAAACATGGCATAAGGAAATAATGGCATAAGGGATGCAATCAAGATGTGATATGAGGGCTGAAGGCAAAAAGATCATTTTTTTTTTTTTTTTTTTTACTTTGGATGAATAAAGTATATAGGAGATGACATTCAAGTTGGTATCTAATGGATTGCTAGGCCCAACTACTTGAAATCAAAGTAGTTTGAACAAAAATTATTAGCAAAAAGGTGCCATATAAAAGAGAAAGGAAAGGAAAGATAATAGGATCATAGATTAAGAAGAAAGAACTTTAGAATCCATTTAGTCTAGCAGTCTCATTTTACTGATGAAGAATTTAGGAAAAGATGAGATAAATGACAAGGGTCACACAGTTAGCATTTGAGGTAGCCTTTCAACCCATGTCTTTCTGAGTCCAGGAAAAGTTAGAAAAATAGAACAAAGAGTTTAATATTATAAGAATGGTAGTTGGAAAGAACTTTTTTTTTTTTTTTTTTAACAGAAATTTAGTAGTGGAAACAGAGAAAAGAGAGCAGTTATGACATTTGGTAGAGGTACAGTCAAAAAGCTTTGGCACTAATAAGGAAGCATCAAAGATAACAAAATTCCAAAAGCTGCGTACAAAGTGCTGTATCATTTGTGCAGGAATCTTTAAAAGAGTCAGATAATTGCTCTGCCTTCAAGAAGTTTTCAGTCTATGTGGTGGGATGAGCCTGTACAGAAGAGGGTATTGCCTCTCAGATTGGCTAAAATTACAGGAAAAGATAATGACGAATGTTGGAGGGGATGTGGGAAAACTTGTACACTGATCCATTGTTGGTGGAATTGTGAACAGAGCCAATCATTCTGGAGAACAATTTGGAGCTATGCTCAAAAAGTTATCAAACCGTGCATACCCTTTGATCCAATAATGTTACTACTGGGCTTATATCCCAAAGAGATCTTAAAGAAGGGAAAGGGACCCACATGTGCAAAAATGTTTGCAGCAGCCATTTTTGTAGTGCTAGAAACTGGAAACTGAATGGATGCTCCTAAATTGGAGAATGGCTGAATAAATTGTGAGATATGAATGTTATGGAATATTATTGTTCTATAAGAAATGACCAGCGGGATGATTTCAGAAAGTCCTGGAGAGACTCACATGAACTGATGCTAAGTGAAATGAACAGGACCAGAAGATCATTATATACTTCAACAACAATACTATATAATGATCAATTCTGATGGATGTTTTTCTCTTCAACAATGAGATGATTCAGACCAATTCCAGTTGTTCAGTAAAGAAGAGAATCAGCTATATCCAGAGCGAAAACTATTGGGAAATGAGTGTGGACCACAACATAACATTTCCACCCTTTCTGTTATTGTTTGCATTTTTGTTTTCCTTCTCAGGTTTCTTTCTTTCTTTCTAGATCCTATTTTTCTTGTGCAGCAAGATAACTGTATACATATGTATACATATATTGAATTTAACATATATTTTAACATATTTAACATATTGGACTACCTGCCATTTAGGGGAAGAAGTGAAGGGAAGGAGGGGAAAAGTTGGAACAGAAGGTTTTACAAGGATCGATGTTGAAAAATTATCCATGCATATGTTTTGTAAATAAAAAGCTATAATAATAAAATAAAATAAATAGTTACTTTCACCAAGGAAAAAAAAAAAAAAGAAGAAGAAGAAGAGGGGGTTGGAAAGTTATGTATGTATGTATGTATCTATTTGCCAGTTTTGTAACACTGTTGTGAAATGCAATTTATTCAATGTGGACAAACCATTAAAATTTAGTTAAAAAAAAAAAAAAAAAGAACTTTGACTCCAGTGAGAATTAGTTTTGTTTTGTTTTTCATTAACTAAATGCACCTTATTATATACCTTCCTCTAATGAAAACATGGACAATCTCTCAGATTTTTTTTTTTTACTTCCTGTGACCAAAAGTCATCATAAGAGATGCAAACTTCTCTCCATCTTACTCTCTCCACTCCCTGATTCTGCACTGGCTTTTTTTTTTTTTTTTTTAATCAATTAACAATTATTAATTAAATACATAATTTGCTATCTTTACTGAAAAGACTGGTCATCCAATGAGTTTTCCTCATCCTCCCTGCATTTCTCAGAAATTCTCAATCATTATTCAATGTTTTTTGCTTCCCTTTGCTTATAATAGATATATCATTATTCTTTAGTGAGATTATCTTTTCTGTCTTAAGTCAACCATTTAACTTGTAGCCCATATAGTTATATGGATTATTGTGGTGAGCTTTTTCTTCTCAAAATGCATCCAGGTGATAAAAGTTCAGATCTTTTATTATCTCCAATATAGCCCGGTTAGCTTAGAGGCCTATCTCTCTGCTTGGTTCCAAGATCTCCCTCCGAATGTCGCCAAATCCAAAGGTTCTGGTCCTTCAGCCTCTGCCTCTGTTTTCTTCTGCCTCCAACCAGCACAGAGATGGAATGAATCTCTTGTTTCCTTCACTTGGGGCTCGGCTAGCTTTCTGGTGAGTCTTTCAGACCAGCTTGGTCTCAGTGGGGGAAGTGCAGGAGCCCAGCCACCAACTCCTCTCCAATGCAGCTGAACTCTCTTCTGCGAACAGCCAGCCAAGTGGAAAATATATTCTGGAATAGCTCTCTCTTCATTGGCCTTATATGTGAATCTTCTGAGAGAATGGGATTATGGGTTTTCTCCCTTAGTGCTCTCTGGCCCAAAGAGCTTTAAGGGAGGTGTGAACACATTGTACTAATTAGTTCTACTTAGTACTTTGTTTCAGGTTCTGGCCAAAACATCTTCTTGTAAGATTAGATCAACTCTAATTAGTTAGCAGTTTGTAAGGATTCCAACAAATTATAGCATAATTGATTTTACTATATTTAAAATTATAGTCATCTTTTCAAGTGGGAATTTTGCTGCATAATTATAATTTACATACCATTGAATTAATCCCAAATTTCATCATACCATTCATGAAAAGTTTATTTACTAATAATTATGATAATTACTTTGCATTTCCTGCTTGACCACTAAAAGAGGTAAATACATCTTTGAATTTTCTGCATGTTGTCAATCCACTACACTTCAAATTTAGTGGAAAATCTGGAAACAAAGTAATGAACCATAGTGTAGATCAGCTCAATTCCAGATTTAACTTCTATGCTTATTAACCTTGCGGGATAAAAATTAGTTATGTTATTACTAAGAATTGAAAGCATGACTATTTCATTAATGGGCTATAGGTTCATTAGGTTGTTCCATCTTTTTGTAATATTTATAAGTCAAGAATTCTCAGCTCCTTATCAAAAATGCAGAAATAAACTTAGGCATTAACTGTTCTATCACATTTTTATTCTTAGTAGTATTTTTTTTTCCCCTGAAGTTATGTGTCAAAAAAAAAAAAAAATTAGCCTTCATTTTTTACACTTACTAGTATTTTTTCCTAATTACATATAACGATAGATTTCAACATTCATTTTTGTAAGATTTTGAATCCTCTATCCCCCCTTTTTTGTTGTTGTTGTTGTTATAAAAGCAAATTTTATTATACTTGGCCAAGTGGTTTTTTTTGTTTCTTTGTTTGGTGCTTTAGTTTTCAGGGAGCACATATGGAATGTAGAGTGAATTTGAATTGGGAGGCAGGAAAAAACAAGCAAGAAATTTTGGGTTGTTCATTTCCTCATGAAAGGCATAGTAAAAGGCAGTACTAGTACATAGTAAAAAAAGTACTTTCCAGGTCACTCTTTTAGTAGACAAAAACTTTCAAACTATTCTTTTGAGAAATACTGAAAGACAAGGGTATTTTTTGGATCATCTAATTCGATCCCCTTACTTTATAGTTGAAATTTAAAAACCAAAGATACTAAATAGCAAGTCCCAGATCATACAAATTATAAATGTAAAGATTGGCTTTCAGCCTAATCTATCTGATTATTTTTTTTCACACATATTCAGAAGATTTAGGAATCATATATAGTCAGTGATCTATTGCAGAGTCAACAGAATCTCTTCTTCAATGTCTCTAACCACATCACTTTCTTGTATCTCTACCAACTCTAGCTCTATTAACTTTATTACCTCTAGGATTAAATATAAATGTGTCTGTATTCCAAATAAAGTCATTCACAAGCTAATTTCTCTCTTAACATGCTAGGTTTCTTTTCTCTCTCTCTCTCTCTCTCTCTCTCTCTCTTTCTCTCTCTCACTCTCTCTCTTTTTCAATGTATTTTGTTTTTCCAAGTACATGTAAAGACAGTTTTCAACATTCATTTTTATAAGACACCCCTCCACAAGACAAAAAGCAATCTGATATAGACTAAATATGTGTAGTCCGTTTAAATATAGTTCCATATTTATCATGCTGTGAGTTGAGAGACTATGGAGAAATATTATAGAGCTAACCAGATGGTTTATTAAGGTGGCAATTGTAAGATTGAGAGAAAATGGATGTACGTGAGAATTGTTAGCATAGATATGACAAGACTTATGTGGAATGAATGTAAGATAAATTGAGATGGGCAACAAGGTTTCAAGCCTTAGAAACTAGGAGGATGGTGGTGCCTTCAATAGGGAAATTTAAAAGATGGGAAATTTTGTGGGGGAAAGTGATTTTTTCTTTTAGGAATGTTGATTTTGAGATATCTATGACCCATCCTGTTATAGATGTCATATAAACAGTTGGAAAGGATAGAAATCAAGAAAAGCCAAGATTTAGGGCTAGATAAATAAAACTGAGAAGCATCTACATAGACAATATGACAGAATCTGTGAAAGAAACCAATAAACAAATAAAAACAACAGATATTTAAAGGGCAGCAAGACATAATTAGGAGATATGACATGAAGAAAGAACACCCAAAGGAAAATAAGAAAGACTAGTGAGTAAGCACAAAATGAAAATGAAAGGCTTGAAATTATGCTATCAAACAAAACAGAAGCAAATTTCACAATATAAAAAGAGATGTAAAAGAAATTATACAGAAAGGAATCATAGACAGAAATATCAAATAATTATCAGCAATATCAAAATTAATTTTATGGCTCCAAATCAGTTTAATTATTCCAAGTGTCATAGCGTCTAAATTCATAATGAAATAATCAATTGATATAAAGTAATATATGGAGAATAACCAAAAAAATGGCATGAGAATTCAAAATTCCTCTCTGAGTTTTATACAGGCCTAACAAAAAAAGAAATTATAAAACAAATTATGATCTTGAACAAATTCCTGGGTAAATTAATGCTAAAAGACCTTTAAAATTGAGAAAGATATACTTAAATTTAGGTCAGCAAGGTACTCAAAGCTAAGCATATACTTAGTACTTAGTATGGTGATATAAGAGTTGCACAGCTCAATGTGTTGTGGTGATGTAATCATACTGAGGTATTTAAGGAAGTCTCAGAGACAGAAGGTTCTCTCAGCCACAGTCTCAGCCATAGACACAAGAGAAGATGCCAGATTCTAGACCCCATCTTTGACCAGCTACGTGGCCCTCCTGCCTCCTTCACTCCTCCACTAAACCCAAAGGACTTGGGCTGATGCTAAGGTCCTTGAGAGAGCTAGTCCAGACTTTGCAGAAAAAAATGAAAATAGAAAATTTGGGAAGGATTTTTGGAAGTATGTTCCAAGTATATTTAGATGTTGTTTACATCTTTATTAGTAGTGCTGTATATAAATAGAACCATTTTGGAAAGCAATTTAAATTTTGCAAATTAGAAGACTAAAATGTTTTTTCCTTTTTACCCAGAAATAAAATTTCTAATTTTATGCCTAAAGATGCCATTGGTAAGGAGAAATCCCTCCCCCACACACACATACTTACATGCACAAATTTGTAGTTGTAGTAGTAATTCCTTTTTGTGATAGCAAAGAATTAGAAACAAACCAGATTTCTATTAGTTGGAAAATGTGACAAATTATGGCATCTTAATGGAATGAAATCTTGTTGGGCTCTAGTAAATGAAAAATGTGATAAATTCACAGGAGGATGGAAAAAAATAAGTAAAAGATGAAGAGTGAAGTTGGGATCTCAAAAAACAATATACATAATCATTAAAACAGTGTAACAATGAAAACTTGGAAGAACCACCAAAAAGAATAAAACATAAAGATTTCAAAATTACAAAAAAGAAAAAGAAAAAAATACCCGAGAAAAGAGATAATCTTGCCAACCTTCCCTTCTCCAGAGATGAGAGGTGGATAAATTTAGTACACAAATTCAGACTTTTTTGATTTATTAATCAATTTTTTTCTCTTTTAGGATGTAAAATATTCTTAATGGGATAGTTCTCTAGAAAGGGGAAGAAATATTGGATGAATTGGTGATGGTAAAACACATAAATGAAATACTTAAAATAAAAGAGGTCATCAGTAACACTGGGGAGAGCAGAGCAGCTTCTATTGAATAATGAAGCCAGAAGTCAAAGTGAGGAGGATTTAGAAGAGAATGAGAAGAGAGGAAGTGGAGGTATTGATTACAGAGAATATTTTCTGGGGGGTTAACTAAAAGAAGGAAGCAAATAGAAGATAATATTTATTGGTCGTATCAAGCAAGAGGTATTTTGTTGTTGTTGTTGTTGTTGTTGTTGTTCTGCTTTTTTAGTGTGGATGAAATTGTAATGCTGGAGAAACTGAGCAAAACAGAAATTAGAGACCAACTTAATAGTTTAATAAATGGAGAGATATACTGGGACCAGATGGATCCATGATTGGTCCCAGGGCTGAATGAGACTACCGTTCAAAGAATCCAGCACTGAGTATCTGGTCAGCAAGATTTTTATAGGATAACAAGAACAATGACATAATGGAGGAGGTACCTGGATGGGGATAACCTAATGGGGGAGGCACCTAGGATGACACAATGGAGGGAGGTTTTGGAGAGGTTACTGATATTCTAATGATGTCTTAAATGCATAGACCTTTATCTTCTCAAACATTAAGAAGGAATGATTATAGCCTAAAAATATAAAACCTTTATCTCATTAAACATTAAGAGGGAAAGGTTATAACCTGAGGCAGAGTAACTAAATAAGACAATAGGGAAACTAGGTCAGGACATTAAAAAGGAACTGTGTCACAACAAAATGTAGGCATGTTTGTAGGTGGTAGGGAAGCAATCAGTGGATATGGGATATTGAAGATTAGAAAAACAAGTGGGGATAATAAAGAATCAGTCATCTGATAAAGCAGGATGGAATGGGAACATGCAGGAATACATGCAGAGTGTTTTTACTTGAGAAGGAAAAGAATCACTTGTTTGAGAAAGGAAATAAGAAGCTCTTTATGAAAAAAGTAAGGAATTCTTTTTTCTTTTCAGTGCAGTATGAGTTAAAGTCTTCAGATGAGATGGGAGACTAAATTCCATAGGAGGATTAAGAGGAGATGGAAAGTTTCAGAAAATTGATTGGAAAGATGTATTGTAAATCAAATGAATAGTGAATCAATTGAAGAGATTTAAAATTAAGTTGGAGGGTCTTCTCCTATTTAAATTTAAGTCTAGATGAAAATATCAACTTATCTATTTGTCTTCTGAAATTCTTTATAATCTCTTACAAAACTCATTTGACTTTTCTTTTCTAACACACTATGTTCCAGTACAATTGTTCTTGTCTTTTTTTCTCATCCACATCACTCTATGTGTGAATTAAGTAAAAATATTCAATCTCTGTTGAATTCACTTATCTCCTTCTGTATCTTCAGACTTTTATTTTCCCCAGTTACATGCAAAACAACTTTTTTGTTGTTATTTATACATGTACATTCATGTTTTTTACATGTTTCTATATGAATCATGTTGGGAGAGAAAAAAATTAGAACGAAAGGGAAAAGCCACAAGAGAAAAAAAAAAAAAAAAAAAAGTGAACATAGCATGTGTTGATTTACATTCAGTGTCCTAAATTCTGTTTCTGGATGAGATATTCCAGTTTTTCCATATCGCCTCCAATACTTGATGTTATTTTTTCCTTTCATTTTCGCCAATCTAATACATGTGAGGGGATATCTCAGAGTTGTTTAAATTTGTATTTCTCTAATTAATAGTGATTTAGAGCCTTTTTAGATATGATTATAAATAGCCTTAATTTCTTCATCTGCAAATTGTCTGTTCATATCTTTTGATGTTTATCAAATGGAAAATGGCATGTATATTATAAATTTGAATCAGTTCTCTCTATATTTAAAAAAATGAGATCTTTATTAGTAACATTGTAAAAATTGTATCCCAGTTTTCTGCTTTTCTTCTAATCTTGACTGAAAAATTTGTGCAAAACCTTTTAAATTCAATGTAATCAAACTTATCCATTTTGCATTTTATAATGTTCTCTAATTCTTCTTTGGCTATAAATTTCTTCCTTCTCTAAAGATCTGATAGATAAACTATCTCTTGATCTCCTGATTTACTTATATTGTCACACTTTACTCCTAAATCCTATACCCATTTTGAAATTATTTTGGCATGAGAAACTAGGCATTGACCCACACTTAACACCGTACACCAAGATAAGGTCAAAATGGGTTCATGAACTAGGCATAAAGAATGAGATGATAAATAAATTGGAAGAGCATAGGATAGTTTACCTCGCAGACCTGTGGAAGAGGGAGGAATTTATGACCAAAGAAGAACTAGAGATCACTATTGACCACAACATAAAAAATTTTGATTATATCAAATTGAAAAGTTTTTGTACAAACAAAACAAATACAAACAAGATTAGAAGGGAAACAATAAACTGGGAAAACATTTTTACAATCAAAGGTTCTGATAAAGGCCTCATTTCCAAAATACATAGAGAATTGACTCTAATCTATAAGAAATCAAACCAATCTCCAATTAATAAATGGTCAAAGGATATGAACAGACAATTCTCAGACAAAGAAATTGAAACTATTTATAGACATATGAAAATATGCTCCAAATCATTATTAATCAGAGAAATGCAAATTAAGACAACTCTGAGATACCACTACATACCTGTCAGATTGGCTAGAATGACAGGGAAAGATAATGGGGAATGTTGGAGGGGATGTGGGAAAACAGGGACACTGATACATTGTTGGTGGAATTGTGAACACATCCAGCCATTCTGGAGAGCAATTTGGAACTATGCTCAAAAAGTTATCAAACTGTGCATACCCTTTGATCCAGTAGTGTTTCTACTGGGCTTATACCCCAAAGAGATACCAAAGAAAGGAAAGGGACCTGTATGTGCCAAAATGTTTGTGGCAGCCCTGTTTGTAGTGGCTAGAAGCTGGAAAATGAAAGGATGTCCATCAATTGGAGAATGGTTGAGTAAATTGTGGTATATGAATGTTATGGAATATTATTGTTCTGTAAGGAATGACCAGCAGGATGAATACAGAGAGGACTGGCGAGACTTACATGAACTGATGCTGAGTGAAATGAGCAGAACCAGGAGATCATTATGTACCTCAACAACAATACTGTTTGAGGATATATTCTGATGGAAGTGGATCTCTTCGATAAAGAGAGCCTTAATTGATCAAAGATGGACAGAAGCAGCTACACCCAGAGAAAGAACACTGGGAAAAGAATATAAACTGCTTGCATTTTTGTTTTTCTTCCCGGGTTATTTATACCTTCTGAATTCAATTCTCCCTGTGCAACAAGAAAACTGTTTGGTTCTGCACACATATATTGTATCTAGGATATACTGCAACACATTCAACATGTAAAGGACTGCTTGCCATCTGGGGGAGGGGGTGGAGGGAGGGAGGGGAAAAATTGGAACAGAAGTGAATGCAAGGGATAATGCTGTAAAAAATTATCCTGGCATGCGTTCTATCAATAAAAAGTTATTAAAAAAAAAAAAGAAATTATTTTGGCATGGATGTGAGATATAAGTCTTTGCTGAGTTTCTGACATATTATTTTCCCATTTTTGCACCAATTTTTGTTAAATGTGGAGTTTTTATGCAAGAAATTCGAGTCTTTTGAGTTTATCAAACAATAAATTACTATTGTCATTGATTATTGTGTCATGTGTACCTAATGTATTTCATGGATCTACAACTTTATTTCTTAGCTAGCATCAGATAGTTTTGATGATTGCTGCTTTATAGTAAAATTTTAGGTCTGGTACTGCTAAGCCATCATCCTTTTTTTTTTTTTTTCCCACTAATTCCCTTTGTAATGCTGGAGAAATGAGGCAGGATAGAGATTAGAAAACAATTTGATTATTAATTCATTGAAGATATTGAATATCAGATACAAGACTCTTTTATAGGATAACAAGGACAATGACATTATGGAGGAGGTATCTGCATGGGGATGACCTAATGGGAGGAGGCACCTATGATGACACAATGGAGGGAGGAACTGGAGAGGTTCCTGATAGTCTAATGATGTCTAAAATGGATAGATCTTTATCCTGTCAAACATTAAGAAGGAATGATAATAGCCTAAAGATATAAGACATTAAGAGGGAATGATTATAGCCTGGGGTTTTGGGGCAGAGTAACTGAGGTAGGATGACTTCAAGGACACTATGGCATAACACCTTGATGTTCTTGACCTTTTGTTTTTCCAGATAAATTTTGTTTTTTGGTTTTTTTTTTTTTTCCCTAGCTTTCTCTATTTTTTTTTTTTTTTGGCAATTTGATTGCTATGACACTGAACAACTAGACTAATTTAGGTAGAATTGCCATTTTTATTTTTATTAGCTTGGCCTACCCATGAACATTTGATATTTTTCCAATTACATATGACTTTGTGTGGAAAGTGTTTTGAATTGTATTCATATAGTTTATGACTTTGTCTTGGCAGATAGACTCTTACATATTTTATATTATCTGCAGTTATTGTAAATGGAATTTCTCTTTCTATTTCTTGCTGCTGGGCTTTGTTAATAACAGAGAAATGTTGATAATTTGTGTGGATTTATTTTACATTTTCTAACTTTGCTAAAACTGTTAATTTTTTAGTAAGATTTTGGATGATTCTCTAGGATTCTTTAACCACCATATCATCTTCAAAGAGTGATGGTTAGTCTCCCCATTGCTTATTCTAATTCCTTTAATTTATTTTTTTTCTTATTGTTAGAGTCAACATTTCTAGTACAATATTGAATAATATTGGTGATAATGGGCATCCTTGTTTCACTCCTGATTTTACTGGGAATGTATCTCGCTTCTCCCCATTATAAGTAATGCTTACTGATAGTTTTAGATAGTTGCTTCTTGTTATTTTAAGAAAAACTTCATTTATCATAATGCCTTCTAATGCTTTTAATGGGTGCTGTATTTTGTCCAAATGTTTTTCTGTATCTATCTAAATTATCATGTGATTTTTGTTGGTTTTGTTACTGGTATGGTTATGTCAGTAGTTTTCCTGATATCGAATCATCTCTAAATTCCTGGTGTAAATCACACTAGGTCACAGTGTATTATCTTTCTGATAAGTTGTTGCAATATTTTTGCTAATATTTTTATTTAAATTTTGCATCAATATTCATTAAGGAGATTGGTCTATTATTTTCTTTCTCTGTTTTGGCTCTTCCTGATTTAGCTATCAGCACCAAATTTATGGCATAGGAATTTAAGAGAACTCCCTCTTTCTCCATTTTTCTAAATAGATTACATAGTATCTAATTCTGGAGGAGTGGAGGGGAGGAAGAATTGAGGTCCTCCACTGCTATAATTTAATTATCTATTTCTTCCTGTAGGTGGCTTAACTTCTCTAATAATTTAGATTCTGTATCACTTGTTGCATATATATTTAGTATTGATATCACCTTTGAAGAAGTTATAGTTTTTTCATTTCTTAATTAAGTTTATTTTTCTTTTCCTTTATCTGAGATTAGAATTGATAACTCTGCTTTCTCTCCCTGCTCCTCCTCCCTCTCCTCCCCCCCGCAGCCTTTGGTTGAAGCATAATAAATTCTTTTCTGGTCTTTTACCCTGAATCTGTATGTATCTCCCTGTTTCTTGTAAACCACAATGTAAGGTTCTGTTGTTTAATGCACAATGCTTTCTGTAGTCTTTTTATGGGAAAGTTCATTCCATTCACATTCACAGTTATGATTATTAGCTTTGTATTTCTCTCCATCTTATTTTCTCCCTTGTACATACAATTATTTGTTTCTTTCCAGCCTGTGTTTCCTTAGTAGTGTTTTCTTTCTGACCAGTTCCCTCAACCACCCTCTCTTCTATCTCCCCTTTTCTCTTTTCTTAGTGTTTTTATTCTCCCTTCTATGTAGCTCCCTCCTTTTTCTTTCCTCTTTCCTCTCCAACTTCTCTGTAGAGTAATTTAAATTTCTAAAGCCAATTGAGTGAATGTTATTCCTCTTTGAGCCCAAATTGATGAGATTAAGCTTTAGACAATGATCATTCCATCCTCCCTCTTTCCTTCTACTACAATAGGTCTTTTGTGTATTTTCATGTGATCTAATTTATCTCATTTTATCTCCTCTTTGCTCTCCTCCCACTACAATCTTTTCTTTTTTTCCAGCCCTTAATTTCTTTTTCTTCTATATCACATCAGAGTGAATTTATACTGGGACACTCTATGTATAGCTCCTTTAACTGTCCTAATAAAAGATAAAGTTCTCAAGAGTTACAATTAAAATTTTCCCATCTAAGAATATAAATTACTTAACTTTATAATGATATATTTTTTCTTTCCTGTTTAACTTTCTGTGCTTCTCTTGAGTCCTGTGTTTGTTGACCACATTTTCTGTTTAGTTCTGTTCTTTTTAATAGAAATGATTTAAAGTCCCCTATTCATTGAAGGTCCATCTCCTCCCCTGAAAGATGATACTCAGTCTTGTTGGGTAGTTAATTCTTAGTTATAATACCAGGTCTTTTGCATTATAGAATATGATATGCTAGGACCTCTGATCTTTTACTGTAGTAGCAGCCAAATTCTTGGCAATCCTGACTATAGCTCCTCCATATTTGAATTGTTTTTGTTTGTTTCTTCTGGCAACTTGAAATATTTTTTCCCCCCTGAAAACTGTAGTCTGTGAGTTTTGCAACAATGTTTTTTGGCTTTTTTTTTTTTTTTTTTTTTTGGTGGGATCACTTTCCAAAGGTGATCTATGAATTCTTTCAATGATAATTTTGCCGTCGGATTCCAGGATATTTGGTGATCTCTTATAGATCCAGATTCTTGTTTTGCTTGTGGCCTTTAGGTAGACCAATAATTTTTAAATTGTTTCTTCTGGATCTGTTTTCTAGGCCAGTTGTTTTCCAACGGGGCATTTTACGCTTTCTTCTATTTTTTTTTTTTCTTTCTTTTTAGTTTGGTTTTAGAGATTCTTGATGTCTCATAGAATCATTAGCTTCCATTTGGCCAGTTCTAGTTTTTAATGTATAATTTTCTTCCGATAGCTTCTATATCTCCTTTTCCATTTGATCAATTCTACATTTCAAGGTATTTTTTTTAGTAGACTTTTATTTATTTATTTATTTTGCATTTGGTCAATTGTATTTTTTAAGGAATTATTTTTTCCATTTAATTTCTGTCCTTCCTTTTCTCTTGCATACCTCTCATTTCATGTTCCATTTTTCTTCTACCTCTCTCATTTGATTTTTAAAGTACTTTATAGGTGCTTTCAAGAGGGCTCTTTGAGTCTGAGACTAATTCATTTGACTCTTTAAGGTTTTACATGTGGGTATTTTTGTGCTCTTCTGAGTGTTTCTGTCTTCCTTGTTATCACAGTAGCTTTCTATAGTTAAGATTCGTTTCTGTTTCTCATTTATTTTCTATCTTTTTTCTCTTTCTTTTCCCCCTTTCCATGTTCTTTTTCTTTGTTTATTCCTTTCTCCTTTTTTCTCCTTTTCTTGACTTCCTGACTTTCTTTCTCCCCTCCATCTATATTTTATGACTTTTAAGGTCAAATACTGCTCATGGGGATCAGGGGCTGTGTCCAAAGTTTCTTTTTTCTTTTTTTTTTGCTGAGGCTATTGGGGTGAAGTGACTTACCCAGTGTCACACAGCTAACAAGTTTTAAGTGTCTGAGGCCAAATTTGAACTCAGATTCTCTTGATTTCAGGGCCAGTGCTCTATCCACTGTGCCTTCTAGTTGCCCCTTCTGCCCCCCAAGTTTCTTCTGCAGCTTTGTAACTTGGCTTTTAGCACAGAGATCTTTTGTGTTGTTATTTTGCTCACAGAAGAGGTTAGCCCCACCTGTCCTGCCTGTTGGTTGCCCCATTTGCCTCTTTTGCTAATGAACCAAGAGTGAAAGTCTCAGTCATTGATCTGCTGTGACTAAGAGTCTCTCACTTGCTTTCCCCTACACAATCTGAGCTGGGCTGAGCACTCCTTTTACCCCAGTGAAACATACCTTTATTGAAGTCTTTCCAATTTATCTTGAAATGGAGAATTGTTTTATTTTGTTTCTTTGTAGGCTATGTCATTTTAGACTCTGTTTGAGGCTTGATTTCATATGGCTTCAAGGGAAACTGGAAATATCGAGAAGCTTCCTGGCTTTACTTTGCCTTTTGGTTCTGCTCCCAGGAGTCTTTTTTTTTTTTTTTTTTTTTTTAAAGAAAATTCTTTATCATTATCCTATTTATGTTCACAGACATTGGACATGCTGTTGGTACTTATTCTTCAATAGTTTTCTTCATTCTTATATTTTCTTGTTCAAGTATTTCTTCTGTTTTCATGATATCTTCTGTAATTTATAGTTAATGTCTCTATAGTCTCCTGCCTTATGACATTAATTTTAATTTTTCTTTCAGTTATCAAGCATTCCCTTTTTTTCTTCTACCTCTTCATACCAATTTAAAAATTAATGAAAAATAAAGTCATTGCAACTATACAATTTGTACTTTTAAAAAATCAGTTCTTAGACAATTCTCAGAAAAAGAAATTGAAACTATTTCTATCCATATGAAAAGATGTTCAAAGTCATTATTAATCAGAGAAATGCAAATTAAGACAACTCTGAGATATCACTACACACCTGTCAGATTGGCTAGAATGACAGGGAAAGATAATGCGGAATGTTGGAGGGGATGTGGGAAAACAGGGACACTAATACATTGTTGGTGGAATTATGAATACATCCAACCATTCTGGAGAACAATTTGGAACTATGTTCAAAAAGTTATCAAACTGTGCATACCCTTTGATCCAGCAGTGTTACTACTGGGCTTATATCCCAAAGAAATCTTAAAGAAGGGAAAAGGATCTGTATGTGCAAAAATGTTTGTGGCAGGTCTCTTTTTAGGGGCCAGAAACTGGAAACTGAGTGGATGCCCATCAATTGGAGAACAACTGAATAAATTATGGTATATGAATATTATAGAATATTATTGTTCGGTAAGAAATGACCAGCAGGATGATTTCAGAAAGGCCTGGAGAGACTTACATGAACTGATGCTGAGTAAAATGAACAGGACCAGGAGATCATTATATACTTAAACAACAAAATGATATGATAGTCAAGTCTGATGGATGTGGCCATCTCCAGCAATAAGATGAACCAAATCAGCTCCAATAGAGCAATAATGAATTGAACCAGCTATACCCAGTGAAAGAACTCTGGAAGATGACTAAGAACCATTACATAGAATTCCCAATTCTTATATTTTTGTCTGCCTGCATTTTTTATTTCCTTCACAGGCTAATAGTACACTATTTCAAAGTCCGATTCTTTTTGTACAGCAAAATAACTATTTGGACATGTGTACTTATATTGTATTTAATTTATACTTTAACATATTTAACATGTAATGGTCAGCCTGCCATCTCAGGGAGGGGATGGGGGAAGAAGAGGAAAAAGTGGAACAAATGGTTTGGCAATTGTCAAGGCTGTAAAATTACCCATGCATATAACTTGTAAATAAAAAGGTATAATCTAAAATAAATAAATAAATAAAAAATCAGTTCTTTCTCTAAAAGTAGGTAGCATCTTCCTTTATAGGTCCTTTGATCTGAGTATTTATATACTCAAAATAACTGTCATTTATAGTTGTTCTTAGAACAATATTGCCGTTTTTGTATAAAATGTTCTCTTGGTTCTGCTCATTTCACTTTTCATTATTTTGTTCAAGTCTTTACATTTTGAAAATAAAGGAATTTTTTTTCAGTCTTTTTCTTCAGACTCTTTATGACCCCATTTTAGTTTTCTTGGCAAGGAAACTAGAGTGGTTTGCCATTTCTTTCTTCAACTCATTTTACAGGTGATACAACTGAGGTAAATAAGGTTAAGTGACTTTCACAAGGTCAAAAAGACAGCTAGACCTGAATTCAGGAAAATGAGTTTCTGACTTCGGACTTAGCACTTTATCTTCCGCATCCCCTGGTTGTCCTCAAATCAACATTTAATACAATTAATACGCTGAAATATTGATTATGATATCACCAATTTAGACACAAGATCAAATGGAAGAAAATAATTATTCAAAAATGTACATTTTATCAACTGAGTTGTTGTGTCTGAACCAGCTCTCTGAAGGAGCTTGGTACCACTCCAAGTCCTTGGTCTTAGAAGAGGAGTGATGAGGTGAGACTCATGTGGATGGTCAAACATGGAGTCTTTTTATTCCAAATTCCCTCCAAATTAGGTATTCCTAATACCCTTACATAACCAAAGAAACATTGTGCATGCACTAACTATATACTGTGCATGCAGGACCACATAAACAACTTGCTATTGCATGTAGATGACTCTTTGAAACTTGGTATCACTCTGCTTCAACTACAACACAGGTTGTTATCTCTCACTGACTTCTCAGGAAGGCCAAGAGCCCTTAGGGGAGATGGAAAGTCACAGCAGACATTCTCAACAGGTTCCCTCTGGGCTAAAGGGTCTTATATCTCTCCCAGAATTCCCCACTCTCTGTGGCCCTCTACACTGAGTAAGGGTGAAAAAATCATTTTGGCAGAGCTTCTATTGTGACAGCACAAAATTAGCATGATACATAGCTATATTGTCATAGCAACACTCTAAATTGACTACTAAACTGGTAGGGGAAGACAAGTTGGGTTGCACAATACATTATTAAAAGGAGTGCCCACCATTCATAGTATTAAAGTTAACCTTGACAAGAACAGTGAGATAACTTTTTGTGAATTTAATTTGGTTCACCAGCTGACTCAATGTGGCATGCCAATTGTACTAAGTAAGTTTATAGGAATGGTAAATGTCTCTATTTATAAGCAGTCTAGATTATAATTAAATAGTTTAACATAGGAAGATGAAAATTATTGGGATTGTCAGAGTGAACATTCTGTATAACCACCAACTTCACCACCAATGGATTAGTATTCTAGTTTTCTCACATCTTCTTCAACATTTATCATCTTTTCCTGTCATTTTAGCCAATCTGATAGGTGTGAGATGATAGCTCAAGAGTTGTTTTAATTTTCATTTCACTAAGCAATAGTGATTTAGCATCTTTTATATGATTGTCCTGTTAATAATCTTTGACCATTTATCATTTCTAGAATGACTTGTATTCTTAGAATTTAACTGAGTTTTTTTTTAATAATTTTAGAAATGAGGCCTTTATCAGACAATTGTTTCCTAGGCTTCTATTTCCCTATAATCTTGGCTGCATTGGTTTTGTTTGTGCAAAAACTGTTTAACTCATTGTAGTCACAATTATCCATTTTGCATTTCATAATTTCTTGTTTTGTTATAAATTCCTTCCTTGTCCAAAGATTTAATGGTTAAGGTCTCCCTTACTCACCTAAATTGCTTTTGGTATCATTGTTCATATTTAAATTATGAACCCATTTTGACATTCTTTTAGTACAAGGTATAAGATGTTGGTCTATGCCTAGTTTCTACTATTTACAATTTTTCCAGAAGTTTGTCAAATAGTGAATTCTTCTTTCAGAATCTGAGCCTTCGGATTTATCAAACAGTAGAATATTATAGTCATTGGCTATTGGGTCTTGTGATAAAATGTCATTTTTGAACACTTGTACATTAATACAGTTATCCTGAAGTTGACTTGGTATTTATTATTGTAAATAAAAAATTCTGTAGAAAAGGAGCATCAATTCAGATTTAAGATAATTTGAATTATGACAAAATAAAGATTTTAGCTTTTTGGTGAATACTATGAATGTTGTTTAAAAAAAAAAAAAGAGCAATCAGAATGCTGGGAACTCAGTGGTGTTGATGTCATTCCTGGAAGCAATTCTCAAGAAATTTCCTTGTACTGCAATAAAGAACATCAACACTCTGTGTGTGTGCATGTGTGTATGTGTGTGCACATTTGTATTTGTGTGTTTCTGAGTGAGTGTAACCTAAAATGATACACTATTAAAAAGCACCTTAGTATTTAACAAAAGATCTCCATAAATGAGAATAAAATTCAAATACCATACTGACAAGTAAAATAAGATAAACCAAATGTATTTTGAATTCAAACTAGAAATAAAGCAAAAGGAAAACAGCCATATTTACAAAAAAAATCAATAATTTTAAATGCTAATAACAATCCTGACTAATAGCTTTGAAAAAATATGAAAGAATCATAGTTATGAAATGTCAATTATCAATAACAACCAATTTTCTCTTTTTTGCTTTACATCATTTTGTACTGCCATTCAGACTCTGAAAATTTGGGCAGTACTTCAGCACTAATGTGTATTATGTCAAACCATCCTGACATCCTGTTCATGGTCTAAAATGAGGAAAAATACCCTGGCTTAAAAACACAAGCAAAAAACCACATATACAAACACAAACACACATATAACCTATGATGATGCTATTTACATACCATAAAAAGTTTCCATTTGGTTAACAACAATAACAATAGCTTCATGACTGTGTTCTTCATAAAGATCTTGAATATGCTAATTCATCAGAGAAATGCTCAAGCAAATTTCAATTCTGTTGGATAGAAATATTCAAGGTGACTAAGGAGATAATGATCTTGATAAGTTATTTTCCATATCATAAAACTGACTTTGGAGTCTTATGTATCAACATGATTAGATGACAATTTCTCCAACAAGAAATCAGGAGCTGCCAGTATAAGAAATCTAGTTTATGGAGACAAGCAGCTTATATGGATATAGTCCTGTATTTTATGGTTCAACTTCACTCTTGTTTGCTTGCATAGAGATCTTTTTACTACCTTATCAGTTTAATATATCCCATTTCTTGGATTAAGAGGAGTTTTAGTTGGTTTAGAGTCTCTTAATGTTCCCTATATGGACATATGGTCTTAACAGTCCTGTATTCATTTTTAGCAAGAAGATAAATGCTTATCTAATTTCATGAGTAAATTTCTATATTTCTAAGGGGAATTAGCAGTTTAGATCCTATTGGCTCTGTCTTCTAGCAATGATTAGTGAAATGTTTCATTTATTCTTCAGATTTTAATTCACAAAGATGACATTTTTCTTTTGTTTTCATTTTAATTTCAGATGCATAGTTAAACAAATAATTGTAGTATATAACAAAAATATTATTTGCAAATTGAGATAAAATTATGGAGAAATATATTGAATGTCTTACAGTTTATGGACACATCATTTTAAACAGTTATAACATGGTCATCAATAGAAAATCACTAGTGCTTCAAAAACATTGATTAAAATTATTTCACTTTGACCAATTTGGGCAAGATTTCTCATACTAAAGATATAACCAGGTATTATATAAAATAAATTATCATGCTTTCAATGTGCTTTTGAAAGGACAAAGGTCTGTTATTATACATTCTTATTTAATCATACTTATTTTAAACTGATGGCATCAATATGATGGAATAGAGAAAGTGTTTAGCTGAGCCCTCTCAAAGTTCCCCTCCAAACACCTTTAAGATAATACTTCAAATTGAATTCTTGAAGGAAAGAGTCAGTACAACAAATCAATGAGATTTTCTTCCAGCCCAAGACAATACAGAAGGTCATAAGGAAAATTGTTCAGATATCTTTATACCACAGGAAAAAATAGCAAATGATGGAATCTACCAGTCACAAAAGAAAGAGATCACAAAATGAAAATGCCCAGAAATATTATGGCTGAATTCAAAAGCTTTTTGGTCAAAGAAAAAAATGCTTCAAGAAACCAGAAAGAAATGATTCAAATTCTGTAGAGCCAGGAGCAGTCTCTTGCAAGATGACTTGCACATTAAATAAGCAGCTACCACATTTAAAAAGTGGAGGGAATGGAATATGATATGCCAGAAAGCAAAAGAACTATAATTCCAACCAAAATTATCTAAACAATAAAACTAAGCATAATCCTTCAAGAGAAAAAAAAATGATATTTAATGAAATCGAGGAAATTCAAGTAGTCTTGATGAAAAGACCAGAGCTGACTAGAAAGTTTGACTTTCAAATATAAGGCTAAAGATAAATAGGAAGTCAATAGTGCTTCAAAAACATTGATTAAAATTATTTCACTTTGACCAATTTGGGCAAGATTTCTCATACTAAAGATATAACCAGGTATTATATAAAATAAATTATCATGCTTTCAATGTGCTTTTGAAAGGACAAAGGTCTGTTATTATACATTCTTATTTAATCATACTTATTTTAAACTGATGGCATCAATATGATGGAATAGAGAAAGTGTTTAGCTGAGCCCTCTCAAAGTTCCCCTCCAAACACCTTTAAGATAATACTTCAAATTGAATTCTTGAAGGAAAGAGTCAGTACAACAAATCAATGAGATTTTCTTCCAGCCCAAGACAATACAGAAGGTCATAAGGAAAATTGTTCAGATATCTTTATACCACAGGAAAAAATAGCAAATGATGGAATCTACCAGTCACAAAAGAAAGAGATCACAAAATGAAAATGCCCAGAAATATTATGGCTGAATTCAAAAGCTTTTTGGTCAAAGAAAAAAATGCTTCAAGAAACCAGAAAGAAATGATTCAAATTCTGTAGAGCCAGGAACAGTCTCTTGCAAGATGACTTGCACATTAAATAAGCAGCTACCACATTTAAAAAGTGGAGGGAATGGAATATGATATGCCAGAAAGCAAAAGAGCTATAATTCCAACCAAAATTATCTAAACAATAAAACTAAGCATAATCCTTCAAGAGAAAAAAAAAAGGATATTTAATGAAATCGAGGAAATTCAAGTAGTCTTGATGAAAAGACCAGAGCTGACTAGAAAGTTTAACTTTCAAATATAAGGCTAAAGATAAATAGGAAGTCAATAAGAACAAATTGTTTATATTTCTATATTTGATAATGATACATACATCTCCTAAGTATTTTATCTTTATTAGGATAATTAAAGAATTCTAAAGAGAAAGAAGGTATGGCAGTAGGTAGATTATTTCGGAATGGTATAAAAAATTGTAAGTGAAAAAGGGATCCTATAGAAAAAGGGGACAGAGAAGGAAGAATGAGGAAAATTATTTCATAGAGGAGATTCACAAAGAAGAAATTTATAGTAAATATATATATGATATATAAGCGCACACAGAGACAGAAAAAAAACAGAAACAGAGACAGAGAGACAGAAAGAGAGAGACAGAGAGAGATGCATAGAGTAAAAATAATAGATTGAAAAATCAATTAAAGTCTAACAAGTAGATGCAACAGTCATGATCTCAGAGAAAGCAAAAAGAGACCTAATTAAAAGATTAATCACGGAAACTATATCAGCAGAGTTAACCATATCCATAACAAAAACAACAAAAATAATTTGGTTATATAATAAATAAAGAAGGTTTTAACATAATGCAATAATCGATTCCTTATAAAAACACTGGAAAACTTCAAAATAAATGGATCCCCTTTTAAAGTCTTTAATTTAATTTTTGATTTCCCTCAATTACATGTGGAAACAATTTTAACATTTTCATATTCCCTGACTTCCTCACTACCCCTTTCCCCCCTGTCCCATTGAGAAAGCAGGCATATTTCCATGTTAGTCATGTTGTAAAAGAAAACCTAGGCCAATTTTTTTTTCAAGTACAGAAAAAGTATGCTTTGATCAGTATTCAGACTCTATTGGTTCCTTTTCCAGAGATGGATAGCAGTTTTCATCATAAATCCTTCAGAATATTGCATCATTACATTTCTGAAAATAGTCTAGTTGCTCACAGCTGATCATTATACATTAATGCTGTGATTATAAACCATGTTTTCCTGGTTATGGTCATTTGACTTTGCATCAATCCATGTAAGTCTTTTCAAATTTTTCTGATGAACCATGCTTGTAATTTTTTACTGCACAATATCATTCCACCTCAATATGCAACAACTTATTCAAACATCCTTCAAATGATAGATTCTCCTCAATTTCCAATTTTTTGCCACCACTAAAATAGCTGGGCTTAGTTCCAAATCCCTGTACAGAATGGTTAAATCAGTATACAACTTTACCAGTAGTGTATTAATATCTCAAATTTCCCACATCCTCACAATATTTTCTTTTCAATCATAAGCCATTCTATCTGATAGGTGTAGAGTACTTAGTCAGAGTTGTTTTAATTTGCATTTTTCTAATTAATGGTCATTTAGATGATTTTTTTTTTCATATGGCTATAGATAGCTTTGATTTCTTTTCCTGAAAGCTGCCTTTTCATATCATTTGATTAGTTATCAACTAAGGAAAGACTTTTGTTTCTAAAAATTTTACTCCAATCTCCATGCATTTGAGAAAGCAGGTTTTTTATCAGAAATTTGCTGTAATTTTCCCTCTCTCCCTCCTTCTCTCTCTCTCTCTCTCTCTCTCTCTCTCTCTCTCTCTCTCTCTCTCTCTCTCATATATACATATATATATATATGTGTGTGTGTGTGTGTGTGTGTGTTCCCAACATTTACTCCCTCCATCTACCTTCATTTCTATCAGCTTTCCCCTATTTTCTCCATTCCCCTTCCTTTTTACTGTATTATAGGATATATTTTTACATAACTGACTTTGTCTGTTCTTCACTTTAATATTCTGATTTGGTTTTCTGGAGGTCTCTGAGCAGCCTTCCTTCAGCAGATTAATCACCAAGGGAATAGCCAGGTGTTAAAAGTCCAAATCCTTTATTATCTCCTTCACAATCTAGTTTCCTTGCCTGTGGCCCAGGCTAGCTTTCTTAGAGGCCTTCCAGAGTCTTGGTTTCAGTGGAGAAGCTAAGAATGAGAGCCCTGACACCATGGTGGTGTGAGATGGGATGAATCTGGCTCTGTCTCCAGGCTTGAGTTCCTACTTCCAGTGCACTTGTTTTCTCTGGCTCTGATTCTGGCTGAGTTTGTCCCAGCTTATAAGCTCTCTTATAATTACCTTATCATAGGTGTGAATCTTGTAGAACTATATTGAGTACTAAGTACTAAGTACATATACTGAACTAGAGAATTATTAAGCACCATGCTAAACTAGATAACCACAGTCTCATCAATTTCACTGAGTTAGCACCTTGTAAGAATCCTTGTTTCAAGTTCAGAGTTCTGGCCCATAACATTTCACATCTTGAAATAAATTCCAATGAGAGAAATTTCAAATCATCCCCACCTTTCCCCTCTATTCCTTTAACATAAAAGCTCTTTTGTGCCTTTTTTAATGCCAGATAATTTACATCTTTATACTGTTTCTTTTCCCTTTCCCCAAGTGCATTCCTTTTTCTTATCCCTTCATTAAAAAAAAAAAAGAAATCATTCCATAATATTTAAGTCACACTTAGAAAGTCTTCTTTCTATATAAACTCCATCTAACTGCCTTAATAAAGAAAAAGTTTATGAGTTACAATTATAAATTCCCCATGTAAGAATTTAAACAGTTTAATCTTGTGGAGTTTCTTACGATTATTCTTTGTGTTCAGCTTTTTATGTTCTCTTTCAATCTTATATTTCAAAGTCAAGTTTTCTATTAATCTCTAGTGATGATTAATGGACTATATTAGGTAGACAATACATGGTAATGAATTACTATGGTAATCTAATATTTGATAAACCCAACTGTCTAAACTTTGGGGATAACAGCTCATTATTGAAAAACCATTCTGGGAAAACAGGAAAATAACTTTGCAGAAATGAGACATAAACCAACACCTCACACTATACAAACATAAGATCAAAATGGATGAATTATTTAGAAATAAAGAGTTGTGACTCTTAGAAATTAGAAATAATTTGAGACCAAGCAAGACATAGTGAATATTATAAGTAAAACAAATTATTTTGAGTACATTGTATTAAAAGGCTTTTCTAAACAAACAAACAAAAAAAATGGAAGTAAAAACTAATACAACAAAAATTAGGAGGAAAATAGAACTCTAGGAAAAATTTTGCATAAAATTTCTCTGAGAAAGTTCTCATTACTTAAATATAAAGGAAAAGATACATAGTTACCAATAGGTAGGTAGATAGAGGGAGGGATGGATGGATTCATTCCTCAATTGATAAAAGGTCAAAGGATGTGGAGAAGAAATCAAAACTATCAATATTCAAATTAAAAAATGCTCAAAATCACAATTAGTTAAATACACATTAAAAAAAAAGTTGACATACTACCTCATATCTATCATATTGTCTAACATGACAGAAAAAGAAAATGACAAATAATAAAGAGAGTGTAAAAAAATTAGTCTACTAATTCACATTCATGGAGTTAGAAACGAATCCAACTATTCTTTTTTTTCTTTTTCTTTTTTTTTTTTTTTTTTTTTTTTTTGGTCAAGGCAATCAGTATTAAGTGACTTGTCCAAGATCACAACTTGTAAGTGTTAAGTCTCTGAGGCCACATTTGAAGTCAGTTCTTGTTAATCCAGGCCTGTTACTCTGTCCACTGTACCATATAGTGGCCCCTAATTGAACCAGTTTTTTTAGGGAAATTGAAACTGTGCTCAAAGAACTTTAAAACTCTTTGTAGCCCTTGATCCAACAAAATCACTACTAATTTCTTTTAAAGTTTAAAAGAAAACTAAACACCAATAACAACTACAACAACAAAAGATTGGGGAGTCCCTATTTATACTAGCAAGGTTATAGTAATTCTTTTTACTGTAGTAAAGAATTGAGAAGTGAGGGGATGCCCATAAATTAATATATGCCTAAACAAGTTGATTTTGTTTGTTCATTTCTTTTTGTGATGATTTATTATTGTGCTATATGGAATGACAAGCAGTATGGTTTAAGAAGAATCTGGAAAGATTTAAGAGATGCAAAGTAAAGTCAGTAGAATCAGAAAAATATACATAGTAATAGAAATTCTGTAAGGATGATCAACTGTGAAATACTTAGCAATTCTGATCAAGACGGTGATACAAGATAATTCCAAAGGACCAATGATGACAGATACTATCCACCTCCAGAGAGAACTGATAAACTCTGAATGCAGAAGGAAGCATATTTTTTAAACTTTATTTTTATTGTTTTATTTTGTTTGTGTTTTGTTTTTCAGCATGAATAATACGGAATTATTTTTTTTTGCATGAATTCAATCTGTAACATGAATCTGTGGCAAAAATAGTCTGTATCAAATAGCTTTCCTTTTGAAAGATATTTTAGGTATTGGAGAGAGAAAAAAGAATTTGGATTTTTAAAAAATGAATGTTAATTTTTATATGTAAATAAGATATATTTAATGAAATAAATAATTTAAAAAGAAATACTTGTCTGGGTGTGGAGTATTGGTGTGTGTATAGAGGAGGAAGAGAGAGAGAGAGAGAGAGAAAGACACAGAGACAGACAGACAGAGACAGAGACAGAGACAGAGAGTTTAAAATATGTGTCCTATAAGTGAGACACTGCCCAAATTCCTAATATTCACAATCTCACTATTGTGTTACTCCTTCCATTCTTCACTGCAATTCTCAATTGCATCCATTAGATTCATATTGGAATTCAAAAAGAACATTATACCACTGATCCAGCTGGAGCTTTCAAATAAGAATACTAACAAAGCCGCTGCAATATGAGGTTCCAATTCAGAAAAGAATTTTTATATAATTATGTTATATGTTATGGTTGAAAATAACTGAACAGCAATTTGTGGCATAAATAATGATATTATTATAATGTGGTGACACTGTTGCATGAGAAGGAAGTAATATTTATGAAAAGTGAATGTATGTGCATATATGCAAATAAATTCATCCTTTTCAAGTCTATGTAAACTTTAATAATTATCAATAACAAAGCATTTATTAAGTATTTATCATGTATAAGGGGAAAAGGGGAATACCTTCAGAGTTTCTGGCCCAATAGAAATGATTGCTATTTACATTCTCTCTAACTTAATCATGACCCAACAATAGCCAAGTGGGGCTTGTCCTGCTACATATTTTTGATCAATCAATGAGACACAGAGTGTTTTGATTTAATGCATGATTCTTAAGAAAGAAGGAGGGAAGGAAGGAAGGAAGGAAGGAAAGAAGGAGGAAAGGAGAGAGGAAAAGAGTGGAGAGAAGGAAGGAAGGAAGGAAGGATGGGAGGAATGAAGGAAAGAAGGAAGAAGCAAGGATTTAAATCCAAAAAAGAAAGAAGGAAGGATTTAAATCCAATTTACTTACACATCATGACATTACCTCCCTGATGTTATGGTACACTTTGAGAATGAAGGATAAACAACAACAACCACAACTACAGTGCTAGAGATTGGAAATGCAAAGATAAAAATGAAAGAGTTCCTGCCCTTGAGAAGCTTATATTTTCTTGGTAAAAAGGGCATGCATGGTTGAATATATTCATGTATAGATAGAGAGATGGATATGGATATAAAAAAAGCTTTCTATCTACCTAAGTGTGCATTACATGTGTGTGTGTGTATGTGTGTTTGTGTGTGTATCTATCTATATCTATACACACAAATATATCTATACATATTCACTCAATGAAAAGTTGTAAATGAAGAAAATAAATTAACAGCTTGGATTATGATATTATGATCTGTAAATTTTGATTAAAATCTTGGATTTGTATGCACATACATCCATATGGATACACAGATATATACATACATGCATTGCATATGTGACAATTATTTGTATAGAGGAGAAAAGAAAAAACTGTATTTGAAGCCAATGCTTGAACTGAATTTTGAAATATCATTAACTTTAGCTTTAGGCATGATCGAAACTATAAGTTGCATTTTGTGGTGTTTTACTAAAGTTAAAACTAGCTGTATTGGTATAAAATGCATTCTTTGTTCAGATATTTTGCTAAGGGACATAATAGCTACTGTAGATATGAAGGGAAATTGTATTCCAAGGTGATTATAATTAACATTCCTATCTCCTTGGAGATACACAACAACAACAACAGCACCATACAACATTACTACATTTAATACTACATGGAAAATTCCTATCAAAACTTCCAAACAAATTATAAATGTCTAAAGCAGAATTAAGATATTTAAAAGTTTAAGAAATCATAGTGATCAACAATGTACATGAACACCCTTCCCATCTCAAACCTTCTTTTTAATATTATGTGTGATAGCTAGGGAAAAGAAAACAGGAGGAAATAACAAAGTTGTTTGAGCAAACTTTCATATGGGTGTCTCACAATTCTCTTTCCTTATTCCCTCAGAATTGTTAGGCCATAGAGGATAATTGTGTATATATTTTAGAATATGTTCCATTCTGCTCATGCCACAGGACAAAGGGATGTACATGATATGCAGCACACGATGCTGTTCTGCCATTTACATTAAGGTAGCAAACAATTTATATTTATTTTAACTGCTTCAATCAAATGGACATTTGAAAACCACCTTCCTATCTCTATATAGAAATATCTTAATGATCATATTTATGTCATCGGCTCAAAATGTAGGATTCTATTATTATTGCTTCACTATTGTCAAATGCATTCTTGGTAATTATACTCTCAATCTCTGTCTTTATCTTTCCCATGTTATTCTGTCAAAAATATATATGAATTGTTTTTGTACTTAAAGGGGAATAAAATAGAGAAAGGATGAAAATTAGAATATTCATGGAATTAGTTGTTTGTGTTGTTATTTTATTGGGCTTCACAAGAGTAGCCCAATCCCATCCTCCAGTTCCCAACAGCTAGTTATCCTGAGGATAGCCTTAATAATTGGAGTCAATTCAAAAGTGATCATTCCCTTTCCTCTCATAAATATAGTTAATGGAATATCATATTATAGGCCAGAATTTGAAACAAGGTACTAAGTGGAATTGAGGAGACAATGGTTAAATCTAGTTTAGCATTGATTTAATCCTACAACAAATAATGGTTTCCTAGTGATATAATGATTGGTTTATACTCAGTGTAGAGCATATAAGCTAGGAGCCTCAGCTAGGTTGATTGAGAGATTTGGAGAGATTCAGAGGGCAGAGAAGACAGATGGGACCTCAAGCTCTCAGAACCAAGGAGGGAGGTAGGTCTCCAGAAAACTAGCCAAGCCCCACATTAAAGAGATAGGACTTTGAAAAAGATAATAAAGGATTTGGACTTTAATACCTGACTGTACTTGTGGTGATTACTGAACTGAAACCAAGGCTGCTCCCAGAGACCCCAAGAAGACTGAAACAGAGAACATTACATTTTGGTTTCTGAACATGGGAACAAGAACCTTCATCTGGGAGCCAGAAATTACAATAAGGAAGCTTTGTAAAGGGCTAAACTAGTGCCTCAGCTAAAATGGGACAGATGTTTAGAAAACAGCCTTCTTTTCCTCTTCAAGAAAAATGTATCAAAAGCTTGGTTAAGCTTATTAAAAATCAAGATTTGATTGTAACTTGGGAGCAGATTATTGAACTTTTAGAAACAGTACATTACACATGTCCTTGGTTTTCTAAGGAAAAAGAATTAAATCCAGATGAGTGGAAATTAGTAGGAGAGCAACTATGTCAATACTACAATGATTATGACCTGACTCCATTTCCAAAGAAACACTTTATACATATAACTTAATACAACTGGCTTTAGGAAATTATGTAAGTTATGGAATAAGGAAAAAAGAAGAAAGAGCATGAAGGGGAGAATCCAGACAAACTAGGTAAAAAGGATGAAGAATCAGATAAGAATGGAGTTAAAGACAATTCTGAGTGTGGTGCTTCGCAGCAGGAACCATTAGGCCATTCCCCATCTCGTGACCCTCCCCCCTCAATTATCCCTTCATGGGTGGAGGGAGGAGGAGGAGGGGGAGAGTCAGTAATACAGTCAGCACCACCTATGAAGCAGCCTATGACAAAATTACAAAAGGCACTGGTTAAAGCAAAAAAAAAAAAAAAAAAAAAAAAAAAAAAGACAGGATATATCTAATTTAATAAAGGCATACTCTGTGATTGAAGAGCTTGATTCTTCAGGTCAACAGTGGAGAAGATGCATTCCTTTTGATCTGAAAAAAATGAAGGATTTGAAAAATTATTACATTCTTTCTGGGGCAACATCATCTTATGTTAAAATTTTACTAGAGAATTTGCCTTATGAAATCTTTACCCCTAGTGATTGGAAATCTATAGCAAGGACATGTTTAGAACCTGGACAAAACTTGTTGTGGCTTTCAGAGTATAGTGAATTATGCAGGATACTAGCCCAATGTAATAAGCAAACTGAAGTTAACATACAAATCACCTTTGACCAATTAGCAGGTGAAGGTCAGTATTCAGACAATTCAGCACAGATTAATTATCCCATAGCAGTGTATGAGCAATTTGCTACTGCTACAATAAAAGCAGGGATACCCTCCCAGGGAAAGATCAAAGGGAAGCCTTCACAAAAATAGAGCAAGGTCCCAACAAACCTTTTGTTGATTTTGTGGGACATTTTCAAACAGCTGTCACAAAAACCATTGGAGAAAATGCAACTACAAGAATTGTGCTCAGACAATGTCCAGTACAAACAGCTCCAATATAATGAGCAGCTCCAATGTAATTATCAGGTGATGAGAAGAGATTTAGAAAGTGGTAAAGATAGGTTAACTGTTTGGGAGAAAGGGTTTTCTTGTATTTCTACAGATGGAGAAGGAATCAGATGGGTGTCAATGAGCCATATTCACCTTGTCCATTAGAGAGACAGAAAAAGAGAAAAATCTGGAAACAAAGAAGACAGTCTCTGGGGCAAAATACAAAATACAAAAAGAACAAAATCTGCAGGAATATTGGATTCCCTAACACAAGATGAGACTGTTGCAGGACTTGAAAACCAGCAGGAATCATTGGCTTCTTGGAGATGAAAAATTGTTGATGAGACTATTGCAGGACTTCAAAACTTGCAGGAATTATTGGATTCCTAGCACATGAACTAATGGACAATAGATTGCTTTTGGACTATTTCTAGGACTTATGGAAATGTATAAATCCTCATGTTGATTCATGTTATTTGTTACATCACTATTAGATTGTGTTTTATTGCTATGTGCTTATGTAATGTATGTAATTATGTGTAATACCTCCCATATTTATGGATTTATGTATACCTTGTTTCAAATTCTGGCCCATAACTTCTCCTTGTAGGATCAGATCAATCACACTGAACCATGCTAAATTAGATAATTATTGTCTCTTTCAATTTCACTGTCTTAGTATCTTGTAAGAATCCTAATAAGACAACTAGCTAAGGGAGATGCTAATAAGATTTGCAGAACAATTATATGGGTACTGCATAAAGATGTTCCTTTAGAGGAGATCATAAGGTGCTGTGCCACAGTGGGAACAAATGCTTATTATACCTAGACTATGATGAACATGGGAAGATAGGGTCCCTCTTGGCAAGGAACTTCTAGAGAAACTCACCATGCTTTCCATGTGGAAAAATTGGGCATCTGAAAGCCCAATGTAGATATAGAGATAGAGTGAGAAGATAGGGTGAGAGAAGACCTAAAAACCCTATGTCCAAAATGTAACCAAGGCTTCCACTGGGCCTCAGAATTGTAGATTGTAGATTGACCCAGAGAAATGAGAGGTGGAGCCCAGCTCCAAGACCTCAAACAAAAACCAGATGGGGTGTGATGGCAGCCGAGTTTACACCCAGAGAGTCATTAGAAGTTCAGGACTCTGATATGATCAATGAGCCAAAAAGCAATCACATAGGAGAAAGGAATTATAATTGGGGAGAATATAGACTTTTTAATCTAACAGAAGGGCAGTGTCCAGTGCAAGCAGCTCCAATGTAATTGACAGGTGATGTGGAGAGATCCAGAAAGTGGTGAATGGAAGGGGCCATTTGCAGGTTTCTGAAGGGTCTCCTTCTGCTTGGGGAAGGTTAACTGCTTGGGGAAGAGGGTTTGCTTGTATTTCTATAGATGAAAAAGGAATCGGGTGGGTGCCAATGAGCCATATTTGCCTTGTTCATTGGAGAAAGACAGAAAAAGAGAAAAACCTCAAAACAAAGACCTTCTGACACTGAAAGAAATATCTGAAAATGGAAGACCATGGCTGATAATGAGACTGTTACAGAACTTCAAAACCAGCAGCAATCATTGGATTTCCTGAGATTAAAAAAAAAAAAAAATGTTGATAAGACTGTTACAGAACTTTAAAACCAGCAGGAATCATTGGATTCCCTGAGATGAAAAATTGTTCACAATTCTGTTGCAGAACTTCAAAACTTGCAGGAATCATTGGATTCCTTTCACACATGAAGTATTGAACAATAGATTCCTTTGGGACTATTTCTAGGACTAATGGGCATGTATAAATCCTCATGTTGATTCATGTTATTTGTTACATCACTACTAGCCTGTGCTACTATGTGCTTATGTAATTTATTTAAATATAATATCTCCCATGTTGATATTATTTATAACTGTTTCAAAGGAGACCCTTCAGAAACCTGCAAATCTGATTTGATTTCCCATTTCCTTTGGTGTTTTCATCTCCCTTCCTGAGATGTCAGGGAGGGTATGATCACCTTTCACCCCCTTTTTGAGCAATCAGGGAAGGTGTGATTATCTCCTTTTGGGGGGTTCTCGCCTCTTTGAGAAGTTAGGGCGAGTGATCACCTATGTTCTAAAAGCAAAAGAAAGTGGGAGATGTTATGGACCAGAATTCTGAACTTGAAACAAAGAATGCTTACAAGGTACTAAGTAGAATTGATGGAGACAATGGTTATCTGGTTTAGCATGGTTCAGTATAATTGATTTAATCCTACAACAAATAATGGTTTTCTAGTGATACAATGATTGGTGTCCACTCAGGGCAGAACATATAAGCAGGGAGTGAGTGCCATAGAGGGTTAGTTCTCAGAGAAGACAAGTGAACCAGAGGCTGGAGGCTGGAGGCTGGAGGCTGGAGCACAAGCCCTTGGAGTTAAATTCATTCATTGAATCTCACACCACCTTGGTGGCAGGCACTCCTCTTTTCCTTCTCCACTAAAACCAAGCTCTAGAGGGCTTCCAGAAAGCTAGCTGAGCCCCAAGTGAAGGAGATAGGATTTTGAAGGAGATAATAAAGGATTTGGACTTTTACCCCTGGCTACTCATGTGGTGATTACCGAATTGAAAAGAAGGCTGATTCCAGAGACTCCCACAGAAACTAAACAAGAAAACATTACAGTATGAACACTATAAAGTGAAAATATATACTCACTGAATGGATTGGTGAAAGGCAGGTGCCAGAGGTCTCCCACCACTCTACTTGCAAAGATAAATATAAAGTTCTTGACTTTTGTAAAGCAATCAATTAAATAAGTACAGGACAGAGAAAATATAAACATTGAAAAGCTTGTCTGAGAAATATAGGGGGTTTAGACTAGCTAGAAAATAGAAATGTGATATTACAATGATAAATTTTTACTTGTTTCTTAAGGCTACATTACTATAAAGGTATTGTTGAAGAGAGAATGAAATCCTATCCTGTTTGAAATTTTATGTTCATTTCAGCGTTTTAAGGAAAAACACAACCAAAACGAATAGCATGAAAAGGATGGTTTAGGAGCTGTATATCTTCCTTGCCTTCCTCCCCCTCCTCCTCCTCCTTCTTTTCCTCCTCCTACTTCTTTTCCTTCTCCTCCTTCTTTTCTTCCTTCTCCTCCTTCCCTTCCTTCTCCTTCTTCCTTTTCTTCTTTCTCTTTTTCCACCACAGGCTGTTGGAATCCTTACTAACTGCTAACTAATTAGAGTTGATCTAATCTTACAAGAAGATGTTTTGGGCAGAACCTGAAACAAGGTACTAAGTAGAACTAAGTTCAATGAGTTCACACCTCCCTTGAAGCTCGTTGGGCCAGAGAGCACTATGGGAGAAAACCCATAATCCCTCTCTCTCGTATCCCACAATTCCTCCCTCTTGGATAAAAGAAACAGACAGAAGCTCTCGGTCAGATTTCAGTAGAGTTACGCCAGAAGCCCTCTCTCCGAGGCAAGGCAGAATATTTTCCACTTGGCTGGCTGGTGGCAGAAGTGTTCTTCGGAGAGAGGAAGACGCTACAAGTCGAGATTTCAGCGGAATGACATGAAGACTGGAGCTGGCTGGAGACTGAAGAAAGCAGAGGCAGAGGCTGAAGGACCAGACCTTTGGATTTAAAGACATTTGGAGAGAGCTCTTGGAACCAAGCAGAGAGATAGGCCTCTAAGCTAACCGGGCTATATTAGAGACCAATAAAAGATCTGAACTTTTATCACCTGGCTGCTTTTTGAGAAGAAAAAGATCACCGCATTTTGGCGCCCTGAACGTGGGACAAACAGACCCCTCAGTGGATTTCAGTGGAAAAGCTCCGATCCTGATTCAAGTGGAAAAGCCTCTGATCCTGATCCAGTGGAAAAAACTTCAACCCAGAAATTAGGGTGAGTGCAACAAAGAAATTTTGTTAGAAGAGTTAAAGTAGAATTTCAGCTAAGATGGGACAGATATTTAGAAAACAGTCTGTTTCTGTTCAAGGAAAATGTTTAGAGAGCATTGTCAAAGTTATGGAAAGCCAAGGTTTAATTATAAGTTTACAGCAAATCACTGAACTTTTACAAACTGTAAAGGACATATGTCCTTGTTTCTCTCTTGATAAGGAATTAGATCTAAATGAATGGAAATTGGTTGGAGAGGATCTTTGTCAATTGTATGAATACATATAATGTAATACAATTGGCTATAAGAAGTTATTTAAGTGATAGAATGATGAAAAGGAAAGTACAGGAGGAAGTGCCAACTTTACTAGGTGAAAAGGAGAACAAATCAGATGAGAATGGAGTTAATTACAATTCAGAGTATGATACTTCACAGAAGGAGGAATTAGGTGATTCCACATCTCATGACCCTCCCCCCGCAATTAACCCTTCATGGGTAGAACAAGGGGGAGGGAGAGAGACAGAAACACAGTCAGCTTCTCCTGTAAAGCAGAATTTGACAAGATTAGAAAAAGCATTAATTAAAGCAAAAAATGAAGGAGAAGGTATATCTGATTTTATAAATGAATATCCTGTGATTGAAGAGCTCAACTCCTCAGGTCATTCCGGTGAAATCTCGACTTGTAGCGTCTTCCTCTCCAGAACTCTCCGACTGGCCCATTGGCCTATTTATGCTCTTTCCAGAGAGAGGGATTATGGGGTAGTTCTACTTAGTACCTTGTTTCAGGTTCTGCCCAAAACATCTTCTTGTAAGATTAGATCAACTCTAATTACTTAGCAGTTAGTAAGGATTCCAACAACAGGCAATATTTTTTTTTACTAATAACAATAGAATTTAAACATTGGAATTCCAAATGAAATTCCAAAAGAGTTTATTTAAACATTTTAGTCACATCCTTGGGCAGCTAGGTGGCACAGTAGATAGATCACTAGGTCTAGAATTAGGAAGATTTGAGTTCAACCGTTTCAGATACTTATTAGTTGTGTTAACAACTGGACAAGTTGCTTAACCTTGTTTGCCTCAGTTTCCTGATATGTAAAATAAACTGAAGAAAAAAATGGCAAACCCTCCAGTAGCTTTGCCAAGAAAACCTTAAATGGGGTGATAAAAATTTGAACATGACTGAAAAACAGCACATTCATATCACTATATATTTTGTTGGAAACTTTTACATTTTATTAAATTAATCAAACCTCTCCCTAGTGATAAAGATTGATGTTTCCATTGGTACTGGTATTTCTGGAATGAAATAGGACTTTCAAGTAATAGTGAGCTAACTTGAAGTAGAAAAACATGGAGCAACTTGCCTAATGTCAGTTTATTCAAGTTTTAATGGCTTCATGACATTAACCTGGTCACTTTGAAACCTGTGAATAATGATAAAAATTCTTTCTTTCATAAAAAAAATGTCTTATTTCTCTTGTGTTCCTTCTCCCTCTGTTATCTCCTGAATGCATTCTTGTTTAAGTCTTATGTTGAATTGAAAAGTACGTCCAAAGTCTTTTGGTTAACAGGAGAAATGACAAGGAGTCCTGATACTTTGTGTAACAGATTTAGTATGTCTTTAATCAGGACTTCTACAAAGCTAGTAAATTGAAAATCAAATTTCCATTTTAAACCTAATTATAGTCACTATGCAATTTAGGAAATATGGGAATCATTAATAAATCAATCTCATGCCAAAATAACTCAAAATTATAGAAACAATGAAATTATGGTTAATAAAATATTCTAGTTTTATATCTGATGTCTTGGGACTATAAAATGTGATGACTGAAGAAAATTAAGTACCTATCCTGTGTTTCCATAAATTGGGTGAGTGATATAAGCCAGGATATTAATACTTTTTCTCCCCTGATCATTCAGCATGCCTAATAAACAAAATTCCATATTTAACTAAATCAGCTCTTTCTACACTGAACACCTTTTCTCCATTCTGAATCTTCTTTACCTGGTAATGGCTGAGTAAATATCTTTCTTCTTAGGTAGATTGTTTGTGTCTCTTTTTGTTCCAGTTTTAAATCCAAAATTTCTTTAACAGGTTAGTTAACCTTGGCCTATGGAATTACCGTTGTTTGCTTTTGTATCTATAGCATTTTTTTCCTTCCCTTGTTTTTCCTCATTACTTAAAACTTTGAAATAACTAATATGCCTCTCACTGATCCCTGTACTACATAATCAGAAATAGTTCTAACATTAGGCACCCACATTTTCCAGTTTAGTTTAGCATAAGTGAATTTCTGGAATATGTTAATGAAGACATGCAGTAAGGCATAGTAGGTACTGCACTAGCCTCAAGCAATTTTGACATATATTAGCATGTGACTGGGGGGGGGGGGGAATTAATCTCTTGGCACTCTAGACAACCAATTAAGAAGATAAAGTACAGAATGGCTATTTATAGTCTTTGTTTGAAATTTGTTCACTAAAAGGTGAACCAAAGAATTAGTTCACCATATATAAAACTTCATTGGAGTTTTAATTCATTGCCTCATTTTGGAATAGAATTGGTCATTGTTCTTGAAGAGTGCCAAAGTGCAGATGATCTCTAGAAAGTCTTACAAAGAGATACTAATGACGGATTCTTCTCTATTTTATGAGGACTAGTCTCTTAGATGAGGCAAACTCCTTGCCAGATTGGCCACACCAAAAGTCAGAACATTGAGTTTTGCTCATTGAGAGCAGCAACAGTCATGAAATTGTAGATTTTCCAGACATTCTAGCTTGTGTCTCTGTGCACTTACATATACAAATCTTGAAGTACATTCCTTTCTCATCTTTGCTTCTCAGAATTCTTACTTTCTGAGCTCATTTATCATTTAGTTCCTTTATTTCTTCAGTTATCAATGTTCTTTCTCTCTTCTAAACCTTCTCTTTATTAATGTTTGTAAATGTTGTATTCACAATAGAATGAAAGGTTTTTTAGAGAAAGAAATGTTTATTTTTTGTCTTTACAAAACTATTGCAATGTCATGAAAATGTCATGAACATAGTAGTTATTTATTAAAAGTAAATTCAGTTGAATGGAAAAAGTTCATCATTTCTTGTGAATTCCCAGGAAATTAATAAATAAGAATCATTATTATCTTTAAATATTCTAACACATTAAAAATAAACAACAAAAATAAAGGATTAGTTGATATTTAGAACAATTGAAAAACAAAAACTAAATTACTGAACAGTTTTCAAAACAGCTATTTGATTCTGCTAACAATTCAAGAGAGTACCAAAAAATTACTTACATAACTGGCTTGAAGACATAACTACATACATAAATACACACATATACCCACCATTCACCCCCACCACCCACCGAGACATGGTTTAAGAGAATGGTGGTATTTGCTGACAGAGAATTGTGGAATTTCCAGGTCCTTGATTTAGTCACCAGGAATTAAGCAGTGTGTGAAAGGCAAGAACATAGGAAGGAAATCACTTTAATTAGGGGTAAAAAATACCTTGCTTGTTGCTATTGCTCTCACCTTCATTTTTGTTAATATCCTCTGTCAACAAATATTGCATAGAATAGAGAGTATGAAGAGGAATTTAAAATATACCTGGAGACTCAGGATTCAGAAATCAGTCTTTGGATAATTCTTTAACAAATTTAGATTAAAGACTTGAGAGAAAACACTAACAGGCTAAAAAATTGAACAATTAGCAAATATGCATATACATATCAAAGCACACACATGTATATGTGTGTGTGTGTGGGTGGGGGGGTGATATGTGTATATATGCTTGAGTGTGTGTATGTATGTTTATAAATATTTCCAAAAATTGACTTTAATAAAACCTAAAAAAAAAAAATCGAAAGATTCAAATCTTAGGAAGAAAAAAAGTTTATAGTACCACAAACATCTATGACATAACTACTTTATATTCTCTTTTATAAAACTTTGCTAAAACTCTTAACTCTATTAGATTGTATTAGATTCTAATTTATATTGAGAAAGCAGAACTAAAAGGAATTGTAGGAAGAACTGTGATGTCTCTAGAGAAAGTCATAAAGAAAACCTTTAGTATTTTTACATGTCTGTGTGTATAGGTATGTAGGTATTGGTATGAATGCACACACACACACGTGTATGCATACATACATGCATGTATTGAGAGTGTGCACAGATGCAGTATAAAAACATTTATATATACATTCATGCATACTTCTCTCTCTCTCTCTCTCTCTCTGTCTCTCTGTGTCTCTCCCTCCCCCTTTTGCCAATATGGGGAAGTTCACAATAAGTTTGTCAAACAAACAAACAAAAAAATCTGATTAGGGAAAAGTCAGCTACAAGATTTGATTAATTAAGGGCATTATGAAGGTAATCTTTTTTCCTTTTGCTTCTGCCAAATCACAAGGGAGTAAGGAGAGCTCAGAAACAAAACGAGTTCAAATTCTCAGGGGAAGGACTTCAGTGGGAGGCTGAGGGGAAAAGGAATATTAACATGAATGCTTTCTTAAGTAGAATAGCTCTTAGGGAAAATTTCCAGAGCAAAAGCTGTTCCTCATGCACACCCTGATGTAATTTTCTTTGAATTGTAATTCAGACATGCAAAATACTGTGGGACTCATGGGAAATTGGGAAGTAATTTAAGAAATTATGCCATGGTCAAAAAATAATGAAATCTGTAAAATATAGTTCCCTACATTAGAACTATAGTTGTTCATACTAGTTACTTCATCATTTGAAGTAAAAAAATCACTTGAAAACTTTTGAATCTTAGACTAAATGTTGTTTTAATATAAAGAATCAGAATTTAGAGCTAAAGGTTACAATAGATTTAATTTAATCAAATCTTTCATTTCACAGATGAGGAACTTAAGTCTCTACACAGGTAATATAACTTTAATATTGCTCAACCTGATACTTCTGTGACCAATTAACAGCACCAAAACAAAACAAAACAAAACAAAAACACTGCAGACTTTTGTATAAGGTATTGTTTTTGTTTGTTTGTTTTTGTTTTTGTTTTGCTTTGTTTTGTTTATTTTTTAACTTAAAATCTGTATTAAACTTTAACGTCATATTGGATCTTTTTTTTTTTTTTTTTATCTAAGAGCTATCAGTAAAAGAAGATGGTCTGAATTCTCCTCTTAACATTCACATTTTCCATTAAAGTCAATTAATGTGAATAACATTTATAGCCATACTTGTTAATAAATAAGGCTAGCCCTTTTATCCTTTCCACACATTCTACTACTAATGATTTCTCTATCTTTTCTGCCTCTCTCTCTGTTTCTGTCTCTGTTTAACTTTTTTTTCTGTTTGAAATAGATTGCTCTCTCTCTCTCTCTCTCTCTCTCTCTCTCTCTCTCTCTCTCTCTCTCTCTTTGTCTTTCTGTTTTTCTCTCTCACACACACATACACATATTCTGGTGGAAAAAAATAAAGAGCTTTTGAAAGAGGGAGAAATTCTTGGAACTTTTCAGACTTATCATGTTGTCAATCCTATTCCCCTTGGGTTGAGCTGATGAGCTCTAGAATTATTCTATTCAAATATCCATTTAAATAAATACTATAATTTCTCTTTCATTAGAAAAAAAGATATAAAATATTTAATTAAAAGGCCTTAACCTTAAACACATGCACAGTATATATATGAATGAATACGAGGTAATTTTAAAAAAAAATGAGAGTCTGGTCCTAGAATCTCAAGGGATAGTTTCTTCTAAGAGGTTGGATTTTTCATGTTATTTTTGCTTTTGGTGGAAAGGAAGTTCATATTAAAATTATGTAATATCATTAAAAATTTCCTTTTGCATCATGCAAAAAAATTTTTTTTTGAAAATATATGCCTTACAATCATCACCCTTAAAATAATTCAGTTTTATGTTGTCATAGCAGGAAAAGTATAATATGTTTTCTTGCAGGAAAAACAAAACAAAACAAATATTGTATTATATTGTTAAAATTATCTTTTTAAATATCTCTTTGGATATCTGGCTAAGAAGAGACACTGTTGGATCAAAGAACATCCACAGTTTGATAGGCATTTGGATATAACTTCATATTGCTCTCCAGAGTGGTTGATCATTTTTCAATTGAAGAATGGCTTGTATTCTTCTAAATTTTAGTCAAATCTCTATATATTAAAAATGATGCCTTTATCAGAACTCTTGGATGTAAAAATTTATTGCTTCCCTTCTAATGTTGTCTGCATTGGTTTGTTTCTACAAAAATATTTTTTTAACTTAATATAATAAAGATTAGCAATTTTGCATTCGATAATGTCCTTTTGTTCTTCTTTGGCCATAAATTTCTTTCTTCTCCACAGATCTGAGAATTTTTTCTAATAGCTTTTTAGTAGAATCTCTGGGGTTCTCTAAATATACCATCATATCATTGGGAAAGAATGATAATTTGGTTTCCTCATTACTTACTCTAATTCCTTTCATCTCTTTCTTTACTCTTATTGCCAAAAGTAGCATTTCTAATACAATATTGAATAGTAATGGTGATAGTGGGCAACCTTGTTTCACTCCTGATCTTATTGGGAATGGTTCCAGTTTATTCCTATTATATATGATGCTTACTGATGGTTTTAAATAGATGCTACTGATTATTTTAAGGAAAAGTCCATTTATTCCTCTTCTCTCAAGTGTTTTTAATAGTAATGGATATTGGATTTTAGCAAATGCTTTTTCTGCATCTATTGAGATGATTATATGGTTTTTGTTATTTTGGTTATTAATATGGTCAATTATACTAATAGTTTTCCTAATATTGAACCAGCTCTGCATTCTTGGTATAAATCCTACTTGATCATGGTGTATTATCCTTGGAATGATTTTCTCTAGTCTTTTTGCTAATATCTTATTTAAGATTTTAGCATCAATATTCATTAGGGAGATTGGTCTATATATTTTTTTTTCTCTCAGTACTATATCTGTGTCATAAAAGGAATTTGGTAGGACTCCTTCATTCCCTATTTTTTTTCAAATAGTTTATAAAGCATTGGGGCTAATTATTCTTTAAATGTTTGGTAGAATTCAAATATAAATCCATCTGGTCCTAGAAATTTTTTCTTAGGGAGTTGATTAATAGCTTGTTCTATTTCTTTATCTGAAATTGGACTATTTAAGTAATTTATTTCCTCCAGTTAATCTGGGAAGTCTATATTTTTGGAGGTAATCATCCATTTCACTTAGGTTATCAAATTACTTGGCATAAAGTTGGGCAAAGTAACTCCTTATTATTGCTCTAATTTCTTCTTCATTGGTGAAGAATTCTCATTTTTCATTTTTAAGACTAACAATTTGATTTTCCTCTTTCCTTTTTCCAATCAGATTTACCAAAGGTTTATCTATTTTATTGTTTTTTTCATAAAACCAACTCTTAGTTTTATTTATTAATTCAATCATCTTTTTTTTTACTTTCAATATTATTAATTTCTCTTTTTAATTTTAGAATTTCAAATTTAGTATTTGATTGGGGGTTTTAAATTTGGTCTTTTTCTAGCTTTTTAAGTTGCAAGCCCAAGTCATTGATCTTCTCTTTCTCTATTTTATTCAAGTAACCCTCTAAAGATATAAAATTTCCCCTTATTACTGCTTTGGCTGCATCCCACAAATTTTGGTATGATGTCTCATTGTTATCATTATCTTGAGTGAAATTCTTAATTGTGTCTATAATTTGCTATTTCACCCATTCTGTAAGATATTATTATTTAGTTTCCAATTACTTTTTGGTCTATTTACCCCAAACATTTTGTTAAATAGTTTTTATTGCATTGTGATCTGAAAAGAAAGCATTTATTATTTCTGCCTTCCTGCATTTAATTTTGAGAACTTTATGTCCTAATATAGGTTCCATGAGCTGCTGAGGAGAAAGCATACTCCTTTATGTCACCATTCAGTTTTCTCCAAACATCTATCATCTATCATAACTAATTTTTCTAATATTCTATTTACCTCTTTAATTCCTTTCTTATTTGTTTTGTGGTTTGATTTATTTAATTCTGAAAGTGCACAGTTGAGATCGCCTACTATTCTAGTTTTGCTGTCTATTTCTTCTTGCAACTCTCTTAACTTCTCCTTTGAGGGGCAGAGCCAAGATGATGGAGAAGGCACACATGACTTTCTAAGCTTCTCTCATATCCTCATTACTAATTATTTAAATCAGCCTCAAAAATAAAGCTTGACTGACAAAATTCACGAAGATTGGAAGTACAACAACTTATCAGCTGAAGGTAATCTGGAAGATTGCCAGAAAAGGTTTGTCCCAAGCTGGCAGGAGCAGAACAGTGCATGCTGGGATAAAGCAAGAGCCTAGCATCTGGAGTGGACTGGGGGCGGGGGTGATCTCTGTGGTTGGAAAATTTATAGAGAGGACTCTACCATAGATTGGGCTGTTCTTTTTTGGTTGCAAAGCAGTAGACCAGCATAGAATTTAAAGCCAAAGATAGAGGGTACTCTAAAAAAAAAGCCAGAACCTAACAGGATCTGGCTATATCCACCAAAACGGGAAGTGAATGAACTAGCACAGGCCACAACACAGTTGTGCAGCAGCATTCTGCAGCAGGGGCTTTTGTGGGAGCATTCAAAAATTTGCACAGCAGGGGGATGCAGCCTGGGGCAGCCTCTAATTTGCACAATGCAGGGCTCAGCCTGGGGCAATAGAATTTTCACAGTGTGACTGTTCTCCCTAGGCAGAGACACTTCCAGTGCCATGAGCAATAGGGCAATTGGGCTTTTAAGGGGAATAGGGGGAGTGATACTTTTGCTGCTCAGCCTCTAGCCCTAAGGCAGTTGCTAATCCTCACAGTGGGGTTCCTGACAGTTCCTGACAGGGCACTTCCACAGCTTGGCCTGTGGAACCCAGGCCTGAGTCACTTTCATTGTAGAACTTTTCCCAGAGCTCCCCCACAGCTTAGCCACTCTTTGCAGCACTCTTGGCAGGATAGCTAATGTCCATATACCTATCCCTGCTCTGCAGAGGAAGCTGGTAACCTCCTTGCCCTGAAGGCAGACCCTACAGGCTTTAAAAAAAAATGAGTAAAAATATCAAAAGGATCATTGATAGCTTCTATACAGAAAGAGAGCAAGTTTTCACCCACACCACCACCACCCCCTCCGCTGAGAAGACTAATAGTAGACAGTCTCCAGACAATACCCCAAAGGAGGATGCAACTTGATCCCCATCACACAAGGCTCTCCTGGGGAAAAAAAAAATTATAAAAAATCTTAAAAGAGAGCTAGAAGAAAAATGGGGAAAGGAAAGAGAAGCTATATAAGAGAGTAACAATTTCTGAAATGTGAATTGGAAAAGATAAAGAACTCCCAGGAAAGTAGTATTTGTGAATTGGAAAAGATAAAGAACTCCCAAGAAAGTAGGATTTATGAATTGGAAAAAAGAACTCAGTAAAAAAAAAAAAAAAAAAAAAAAAGTGAAATGGAAAAAAAAATTTCATAGAGCAGAACAACTCATTTAAAAACTTAATTAGACATATACAAAAAGAAGTAAAAAAGCTAATGAAGAAAATAACTCATTAAAAACCAGAACTGAACAAATAAAAATGAATGATTCATTGAGACATCAAGAATCAGTCAAGCAAAACCAAAAAAATGAAAAAAATAGAAAAAATGTTAAATAGCTACTTGGAAAAACAATAGACCTGAAAAATAGATCTAGCAGAAATAATCTGAGGATTATTGGACTTCCCAAATATTATGATGAGAAAAAGAGTCTAGATGCTATTTTACAAGAAATCATCAAAGAGAACTGCTCAGATGTAATAGAATCAGAAGGTAAAACAGGTATTGAAAGAATTCATTGAATACCTTTTGTTTCACTGATTCTTGATGTTTTCATCTAGTCATTCACTTCCCTTTGTTCAATTCTAATTTTCAGTGAATTATTTTCTTCAGTTAGCTTTTTTATCTCCTTTTGGATTTAGCCAATTGACCTTTTATATGAGTTGATTTGTTCATTGGATTTTTTTCCATTTCAGACATTCTGTTTTTCAAATAGTTGTTTTCTTTTATTCCATTTACCAAAATGATTCTTTAAGAATTTATTTTTTTTCACAAAATTTATGAGTTTCCTTTTTCAAAGCTCTCATTTCCTTTCTCCATTTTCTCCTAACTCTCTTTTGAGATCCTTTATGAATTCTTCCAAGACAGCCATGTGAAATGGACATCAAATTATATGACTCTTTGAGCTTTCTTCTGGAGATGTTTTGCTTTTATTTTTCTCAGAATTTGAAGTGTGTTCTTCACTGTCTACATAAAATATACCTATGGTCAGAGTTCATTTTTTTACTTTTTTGTTCATTTTTAAAGTTTGAGATATGCCCTTAGGACAAAGTGGAGATTGTGCCAAGTTTTCTCTACAAGTGACAGCAGCTTCATGCTGCTCTAGGACTGATGCTGCTAGCTACCTTTGCATGCTGGTCAAGGCCATGGCCAAGTCTTAATTTTTTTTTTTTGGCTGTAATTCAGGGGCTCACTCTTTGTCTTTTTTAGTTACATTGGAGGTCTCACAGCTAGTCTGTTGATTCACTGGTTTCTGAACCATGGCAGAGAACCAATGCTGCTGTAGTTTGGTTATGACCCTCTCCCTAGATTCCCACAGTGCAAGGAAATCTATTTCCCCTAGGTCTTACTGCACTGCACTGCACTGCTTATACTAGCCTGCATCCTCTCCTTCCATTGCTCAACTGTGATAGCACTTTTTGAAGTTCTTCCAAAATACTTTCTGCTGGAAATTTCTTACTCTTCAAAAAATTGTGGGTTCTGTCACTCTAATACTAATTCACAGCCTTGATCTGATATTGATTTGAGGGAAGCCAAAAAAAGCTCAAAGAGTTGTCTACTCTCCACTATTTTGACTCTGCTCCCCTATATACTATTTCACATGACAAATCCTTTACATATTTGCTATTTTTAATACTTTTGTAAAAACATTCATATCTTTAAATTGTTTGATCATTTTAAAATTACATTTCTGAGGCAAGAATGTGGTGTGTGTGTGTGTGTGTGTGTGTGTGTGTGTATGTGTGTATGTGTCATAATCCTTTTTTTAGTGTTGATGACAAAGAAGTGCTAATCCTTTCAGTGCTAATCTGAGAAAACTTTTAAGGATTTTTTTTTTATCATTCAGTAAGATATAATTATCCTAGATATGCAATTCTGAATATATATATATTAAAACATCTATGCATTCTTGAAGAGTTTTATAAACACATTTGATGGTAGTTACTCAACCAATCTGAAAGTTGGCATGGGAATAAAGGCTGTGTATACTTCTATTTCATCTCTCACATTTATAAAAGAATGGAAACTAACAAGTGGCTTCAGTGTTGATGTCTGTATCAAGTCTGAGTTGCCAGAACATTATATCTATATTGTCTCATATCGTACTTTGGGTACTTTTAGGAGAGTTGTATAAAAATATAATGAAATTGAATATTTGCATTTGCCAACTTATGTACATGTTGTATTTCCCACTAAAATGTGAGCTCCCTGAAGCCTGATATTGTTTCTCACTTTTTGTCTTGACATTTTCTATATCTAACATCCTTTCTGCTTTTGATATAATATACATTTAATTGAGTGGTGGTGTAGATGGCTATAATACATATATTTTCTTTATTTACTTTCTTCCAAAAATAATGTTCTGACCATAACTTGAAGACCCTAAAAATGGCTTTCATAATTGCATTTTCTAGTTTCAGTTTGAGAGCTTGATTATATTTTATTTTGTTCCCTTCCCCCTCACTTAATAGTATTTCATTTTAAAGATTTTGGAATTCCATTTTTCTTCCTCCCTCCCTTCATTCCTTCCCCTCTATCAGTGTCAGTTAGCAATTTGATATAGGCTATCCATTATCATGTTAAACATGATATTATCATGTTAAAGATATTTCAATATTCATCTTGTTGTAAAAGAAGTGTTAGAACAAGGCAAAACACAAGAAATAAAGGGAAACAAAAAACAAAAAAAAGTAAAAATAGTATGCTTCCCCATCTTTATTCAGATTCTACAACTCTTTCTCTGGTAGTGAATGTCATTTTCCATCACAAGTCTTTTGAAGTTGTTTTTGATTACTGAGTGATGAAGAGAACTAAGTGTATCATAATTGATCATCACAAAATGTTGATGTTAATATGTACAATGTTCTCCTCACTTAAATCAGCATCAGTTAATGTAAGCTATTTCAGTTATTTCTAAAATCAGGCTACTTTTTATTTCTTATAGAATAATCGTATTCCATTATTCCAATACAACAGAACTTGTTCTGCCATTATCTAACTGGACATTCCCTCAATTTCCAATTCTTTACCATCATAATAAGATTAGCTATAAATATGTTCAGTTTTATAGTCTTTTGGACATGGTTCCAAATTACTCTTCACAATAGTTTGATCAATTCACAACTCCACCAACAATGCATTAGTGTCCCAGTTTTCCCACAAATTTTTCAACATTTATCCTTTTCCCCATCATTTTAGTCAATCTGATAGGTGTGTGGTGATCTTTCATAATTGTTTTAATTTGCATTTTTCATTTGACTATAGATACTTTAAATTCTTCATTTGAAAACGTCCTTTCATATCCTTTGTCAATTTATCAGTTGGGGAGATTATACTACATTTTCAATGCAATCACTTAGTCTAAATTATAAAGTTTGATTTTAGGTATCATTCAGTCTGGCATTTCACACAATGGCATCTACATATAAGTAAAATAAATCAGCTGACAATATACAGTCTAGTCATACTCTTTTTTTCAATCTTAAAACAATTACTTGTTCCTGGTTCAGATCTAACTTTTTGTTTTTAGGCTCACATATAGATTTCTCAAAGAACAATTAAGATAATTTCATACTCCCATCTGTTTGAAAACTTGTCACATTGTGTTGTGAGTCATGCAATCAAGGATGTAGTGTAGTTTATAAAACAGAAGAATATTTTATTACTGTTTCCTATTCTCTCCCAGAACTCTCTTGCTCCACAATCTAATGAATGTTGGCAATTTAATTTCTAGTTCTTCTGCCTTTTCAAAACTCAGCCTGCTTTTCTGGTAATTCTTGGTTCATTTATTGTAAGGGTCAGGGGAAGAAGAGTGACATTCAGTACAAACAGGAAGTAAACAGGCTTTGCCTGAGACCCCTGGAAGTGCTTTGCTGGAAGTGCTGCATAGGGACTGGCTCATGAGCAGGAATTCTGTCCACATTGATATCATATCATTAATGGGAAGTGTCTCCTTCTATGATTGGTTGTGCATGTGACCTCATAGACCCTATTTAAGATATAACGAAAAGGAAGTTGCTGTCTTTGACCAGGTGTTCACCTAGGAGTCAATAGGATGTCAGCTAGACATGATGTGAACACATGAATAAAAGACTTTGAGCTTGCACATGACTGTTCTTGAGCATGCTACCAGTATTTAAATCACTGTTCTTAGGAAACAGTGGCCAGAGATCTCTGAAGGACTCAGAAAGAGGTAAGCTTGGCAAAATTGATTTAAGCACTGCAAAGATAGTTACCGGAGATTTTTCTAAGGATCTGGGAATTAGGAGAGACTGGCAATAGTAAATGCAGAGTAATACAAAGGTGTTTGCAAATGAAGTGAATGCCAGGAGTAAAATATTTCCAATTTATTGTTGAAGTTTCGCTATGGAAGAGTCTTACAATAATCTTTCTGATGTGTGAATTTAGTACAATTTTCAGTAATTTGAGCATTCTTAATATTGCCCTTCTACAGAATTGGAATATAAACTGATTTTTTCAATCCAGTGGCCACTATTAAATTTTTCAAATTTGCCATAATATTAAGAGAAATACTTTAGCAGCTTCATCTTTAGGGATTTTACAAAGTTCAGGTGGATTATCATCACCTTCTGTAACTTTTTTTGTTAGCTATACTTCCTAAAGGTCCATTTGATTTATTCAGAATTACTTCTCAAGGATCTGTGGCTCTACATAAGTAACAAAATCATTGTGCTTATTAGTAATGCATTGTTCTGTATATTTTGCCATCTCTTCTTAATATCTTCTATTTATATTAAGTCCCTTTCATAAATATTTCTTTGACATCTTTTTATTTTATTTTATCTTGCCTTTTCTGTTTTATAGTTTTCTTCTATTTCTTTGTATTGTTCATTTAAGAATCTTTTTTTTTTTTTGTCTTTACTTGCTCTTCTCTGGAATTCTACAATCAGTTTCGTATGTCTCTCCCTTTCTCCTTTATCATTCACTTTCCTTCTTTCCTCAGTTATTTATAAAGCCTCACGAGACAGCCATTTTGCTCTCTTGTTCTTGTTTTTCTTTTTTTTTGAAAAAGTTTTGTTGGTAGTGGTGTTACATTTTGTACAATATTATGACACTGTCAATTGCAGGTTTTGTTTTAACTGATGATGTAAGGTTTTTCCCTGTTTGGCTGCAAAGTATATAGTCAAACTGATTTAAATTTTCAAAAACTAATGATGTCCATGAATCAGGATTACCTTTTGTGTAATGTTCTCTGTGATTTTCTGGAGGTCTCTGGACAACCTTTGTTTAAGCAAAGTAATCACCACAAGAAGAGCCAAGTGTTAAAGTCCAAAAGTTTTTATTGTCTCCTCCACCTGATGCGCAACTAGCTTTCTCACGGCCTCCAGAGGGGACTTGGTTTTAGTGGAGAAAATGCAGGAGGATAGGCCAGCCACCACAAGGCTGATGAAGATGGAAATGATTCTCTCTCTTCTTGGCTCCCAAAGCTTGTGCTCTCACCTCCAGTCCTTTATCTTCTCTGCCCTCTTTCTGGCTGAGGCTCCCAGGTTATATGCTCTATACTGAGTATAAACCAATCATTATCTCACTAGAAAACCATTATTTGTTGTAAGATTAAATCTATCATACTAAATTTAGAGGACTATTAAGCACCATGTTAAACTAGATAACCATTGTCTCATCGGTTCCACTGACAACACTTATAAGAATCCTTGTTTCAGAGTTCTGGCCCATAACACTTTTGGGTTGTTGGAAATCAATATTTGCTATGACCAGCAAATTATCTCAACAAAACTCTGTCAGTCTCTACTTTTCTTTATTTTGTATTCCAACTCCAAACTTTCCTATCTTTCCATTGTTTTTTGATGTCCCACATTAACATTCTAATCCCCTACGTAGGTCTTCAATGAAGTGATCAATTTTGGCTTTGGGGGGTGGAGGGGTAGCATCTGTGGTTGGGGCATTCACTTATATTATTCTTGTGTTGAATGCTTTTCCTTAGAATTAATCAGACTATTCTGTCATTTTTGAGAGTATAACTTAGTACTACTTTTCTCACACTTTTTTATTGACTATGGACATTACTGCGTTTTTCTGAGGGACTCTTTCCCATTTAAATCCAACTATTACCATCCATTTAAGTATACTGACACTCAAGATTTCAACATTTAAGTTTCCATCTCCTTCTGAACCACATCTGTCTAAGCTTCCTTAATAGATCTTACATTCAAAAGTTCCTAGGTGATATTGATCTTTATAGAAAAAGACTTTACTTACTAGAAATATGCATGACTGAACTTCTTTTTGACTTTGGTCCATATACTACTTTATTCTGTTAGCTACCAGTAGTTATCCTTTGTTCCTCTCCAAGAGTGTGTTGGATATCTTTTGTTCTGAGGAACGCATCTTCTGACATGATATCTTTTGTTATTTCCATACTGTCCATGGGGTTTTTTCAATAAAGGTGTTAGAGTTGTTTGCCTTTTCTTCTCCAGTGGATTACCTTTTGTCCTGACAAAGCAATGATCCAGGAAGTGTTACTATTCTTATTCTAAAGGGATTAATAATCTTTGTTGATGTTCTTTCAAATGGCCAATTTCTAATTCCTCTCTCTCCTTAAATCTCATGAATTAGTCATTCATTTCACATTAAAAACACCCAGGTAGTCATATGATCATTTTACAAATGAATTAACTAAGTTTAATTTGGAAGCAACTATCTTTCCCTGTCTTAGTGATCACTTCTTCTGGACAAACATATATAGTTCTTTTCACTGAAATTAAATGACTTCTTTGAGAAAAGTAGTCTGGGAAGTCATAATTTCTCCCTTTCCATAAATATATAAATGGGTAGGAATGGATCAAAAGCAAAAAAAAAGTATTGCAAACACAAATACACAAAATACCATCTAATATAATTATCTTTACATTTAAATTTGGTCTATTGTTATAGACTTGAAGTCTTAATTTAGAAAACAAAAGCAATTACATGTTATAAGAATGTACATGTATGTCTATATGAGTTTTTAAATGACAAAAACTACAACAAAAGCTTGTTCTACTTTATCCACTTTAAGGCTTAAAAAAAAGCCACGACATGCAAAATCTAGGAAATGTACTTTTCTAAAATGAGACAGCCTAGAAGCATTTATTTAGTTTCCCGTTTTTCTAATAGGATTTATAGGTCTAGAAAAATCTCATTTTCAGTCCAAGAGAAACTGATTTCAAAATATATATTTGAAAAAAAAATTACTCTTAATCTCCACGTGAAGATCAAATGAGACTTAGAGTAAGACAAATTGACTGAAAAACAAGGCTATTACTAATGGTTACAGTGTAATAGAATCCATAAAAAATAATCCAATTACAGAAAATAGACCAATACAACAGTGTTTTTGTGAAGTTTATATCTTAAGACTTTTCCACATTGAATAAAAGATAAAGGAGGGATAGATAGATATGAATATTCTTTAGCATGAAATAGCAAATACACACATATACACACACATAAGTATGTACGCATAAAATGATGCTGACAGTGATGATGAACAATTCACTCTTTGTCTTGTTTTTACCTAGCTATGTGTTGTTTACCCTCCCCATTATGCTATGACTTTATTGAAGACAGTAAATAGATTTTCTCCTTTGTATCTCTAGCATGGCACCTGACATATCAACAATAAATAAATCTTTCTTGACTGTCTAACTGATTTACTGACTGACTGGATTCATGGATGAATGAATGAACAAAATAAATTATGCTATTTATAATAAGATGACATGCTTATAAAGGGAGAATGAGACAATAGGGAACAAATGAAAGAAAAAGACATTGGGCAAAATTGGAAGTTTTATGGGAAGACATGGATCAAGATTCTTCATTGAATTTGCTTTTAATGTCTATGTGTGTGATGTATGCTTTTCTATGTGTACATATTTATATAACCATCTCTGTATATTATTTTCAAAATTGTTCTGCTTTTCTCTGCTTCTTTTGAATTTCCTTCTATTCCATGAATTTAAAAAAATGTTTCAAGGCTATCCCCTTTTTTGCAGGGGAAGCATCAGTATTGTGTAATTTTCCTCCCCAATTTGTAGAAAAAAAACGAGTAAAGATTTTTTTTCTTTTTTTGTTGCTGTTGTTGTAAAACATTTTTAAATTAAAAAAAAAAAAAAAAACAGAAAAAGAACACAAAACAAAAGAGAACATTGCCATGTTCCCAGCAGAACATCGGAAAGGAATCAAAGTATATAATGACAAATTACTTGATCAAGAATATATATGTGTGTGAATATATATATTATACACACACACACACACACACACACACACACACACATAAATATATAAATATATATCATTGGAAGAAATTATATGTGTCTATTTTTTCCTTATTTCCCTGTAAATGTTCTCATCATATCTATTTTTTCCCATGTTCATTCCTCACCACTATCCCCAAGTAGATTAGTAGTTAAGAAAGAATATATTTCTGTTAATATGATACATACATACACATACCCAGACCCATCCATACCTTGACCCCCCCCTATATATATACACACACTATCCCTGCTGAATCCTTGTTTCAATTCTGCTCCTAATTTACCTTGATATTACTTAATCTCCCCTCATCCATGTATACCTCCTTTGTTTTCTTCTTACACCCTTTGCATCCCAGTCTGCCCATCTCTCCCCCATTATATCTCTATAGATTTTGAAGGTATACACCCTCCATGGTATATATGTAGTGTTGCCTATTTAACCCTTTCTTCATAGTAGATTTTCAGAACTCTGAGCCATCCTCCCCCCTTTTTATGCCTATGTGCCTATTCTTCCTCTGCACCTCATATGTATAATTACTTTTTTTTTCCTTAACTCTGCAAATTTCTTTTGAGCTACCCTATTGTTGATATCAATCTTAAACACTTCCCATTTTAAAAAATCATAAAACAATTTGTCCATGTTGTGTTCCTTGAAATTGTTCTTTGGTTTTGGCTCTTATGTTTTACATTTTCTACTAAGTTCATGTTGTTATGCCACAGTTCCTTTTTAATGTCCTGACCTAGTTTCTCCAATTCTCCTATTTAGTTACTCTGCCTCAGGTTATAACCTTTCCCTCTTAATGTCTAATGAGATAAAGGTTTTATATCTTTAGGCTATCTTAATGTTTGACAGGATAAAGGTCTATCCATTTTAGATATCATGAAAATACCAGTAACCTCTCCAGTACCTCCCTCCATTGTGTCATCCTAGATGCCTATCCCCATTACGTTATACCTATGCAGGTACCTCTCCCATTAAGTCATTGTTCTTTTCATCCTATAAAAATCTTGCTGTCCTGATACTCAGGGCTGGATTCTTTGAGACAATAGTCTCATTCAGCCCTGGGACCAACCATGGATCCATTTGGTCCCAGTAAATCTCTCCATTTATTAAACTATTAAATTGATCTCTAATCTCTGTCTTGCTCAGTTTCTCTGGCATTACAGTGTTTGATTGATAGAAAGTCCTAAAAACCTGCAAGTTTGTTTAACGTCTACTTTTTTTTTTGAATATTATAAAAACTATTTTGCTATATATGCTATTTTTGGCCACAGGCCTCATTCTTCTGATTGTTAGTAGATATGATTCCAGAACCTGCAGTCTTATACTGACTGATGCTAAGTTCTGCACAACTGTAAAACTGTAATTGTAACTCCATCATATTTGAATTGTTTCTTTTTTTTTTTTTTTTTTGCAAAATTTTCTCTTTGATCTCAGGTTTTCAAAATTGGCAATAATGTTCCTATATGTTTTCCACAAGGCATCTCATTAAGGTGTAATCAGTGGATTTTTCTATTTCTACTTTCTCCTCCTGTTCTATTACTCCAAGCAAATTTTCTTGGATTATTTCTTGCATTGTTGTATCAAAGTCCTTTTTTTTTGCTCACAATTTTCTGGCAGTCCAATTACTGTTAGATTTTCTCGATCTGTTCTCCAGATCTGTCATTTTTCTTTCTTTTTTTTTTTTTTTTAGATTGATAAAAGAGGTTTATTATGGGGTTTGGGAGTAAGGTTAAAGTATAGTTAAGGGAAAAGGTGAAGATAGAGATAAAAAGGGCACTAGACACCGAGTTCCAGTGGACAGAGGGTCCTGGCATGCCAGGCATAAGGCTGGCATGTTTGGAACCTATGCCAAGAGGTGGTCCCAGTTTGGCCCTTTTATAATGGGAGATTTAGCTAGAGGGGCCTGTGGGTGTAGTTCCAAATTGTCTCAGATCCGGGTGGGGCTGGGACAGGCCCGGATCTTCTAGTGGAATTCAAAGGGACCAGGATTTGTGAATCAAAAAGTCCTTGATTGATAATTACTTTGACTAGGAGGGGTTGGGAATCAGAAAGAAAGGAATCTTAAAGGGGCCACACCCACATCTCCCCCCTCATTCCCCCCCAAGCAGTTGAAACTTAATTCATTTAAGAAAAAAAGACATGGGCAAAGTCTCTTATTGAGGCAGAGTTGAAGATTTTCTCCTTCAATGATTTTCCAAATTCGGGGGTCCCCTCTTCATTCCCCCCTCAAGCAGTCACCTCCAAATGCATGTGGGAAAGGGAGCAACAATCTCTTCTTAACTGCTTCGAGCTGACAAGGGTTGTAGAGATTTGGGGGTTCATGCCAGGAGGTGAGGGGTATGGTGTGGGGTTTGAGGATGGCAGCAGGGCATATAAGAGGTGTTTGTCCCGGTCAGTCATTCCCATTCAGTTGTCCCATGTTCTTCAGGCTGAAAGGCAGTTGAGAATCCAAAGATTGAAGCCTAAAGAAAACAGATCTCCGATGGAGGTAAAACTGGGGTGTCATCCAGGGTGGAGATGGGAACAGCAGGAAATGCAGCAGGTACCTTCTGTGGGCTGCCTGTAAGAAGATGGCCCATCTAACTATCCAAGAGAAGTAGGAGAAAATGCTGGGAGCAAAAGATTATTCGTCTATAGTAAAAAGTGTTAAGTAGCCTAGAGTTTAGCCCTTTCAGTCTTAATTTCCAGGAAAACTAATTTCTCCTGGGGTTGGGATTAAAGGGTGTAGACTAAGAAATCAGTGTGGACTAAGAAGTCAGGGTAGGCCAGAGGCCTTGATATCTAGTCAAGATAAGAATGCAGTTTAAGCTCTTAGAAATTAACTGTGCTGCCTTTCTTAAAAAAAAAAGAGTTGGCTCCTCAATAAGCAAAGATCCCAAACCTTCCCTCCTACTTTCCCCAATCTTGTGGGGGAGGGGTGGAAAGGGCCAGTGGGAGTGCAAAGTATTTCAGCTCTGACAACCCAGTTTACTGGCCCTGAAATGTTTGGACTGTCTTGGGATCAAAGGGGAAACAGGGGCAGACCCTAATTCCCTACAGGGAAGCAAGATGCCGGGGGGCCAGTTCAGCCCCTGTGGTGTTTGCTGGCGTAGTTTCCCCAGTGTTCCTCTGCTCAAACTCAGGACAGAGACTGGGGTCTCCTCGGACAGTTGCCAGGGAACCTATAGGCCTAAATCTGGGAGAGATTTGTATTTAAAAGGTGCCTCCACTCTGAGTGTTTTTTTCAGGAGGCAGAAGTTGCCCTGAGAAGAAAAGAGCTGAGAGTTTCAGGTTAGAGAATTAAAGGAAAACCAACAGGTGTTAGCAGCAGAGCGGATTTGGGACCCCGGAAAAAAGTTGAGGAGGTGAGTTTCGTTAGGTTGAGTTTTTCAGGTTTAAAAGAGACAAATGTGGTGGGTGTGTTTTGGCTCCCCCCTTTTTGCTTGAGGGCACAAGTGTTAATCAGTCCTAGGATTTGAAAGAAAAAAAAAAAAGCCCTTTAAAGGATGGTCTAGTCCAGAGAGTTGGTGGGTGGAGAGAGAGATTGGGATTCAGCTAATCTATTCAAATTCAAGTGTTGAGATTGAAGTATTTTTCTCAAACCTAGTGTGTCTCTGAGCATTAGGAGACAGTTTAAAAGAAAAAGAATTTCTAGGGATGTGGGAGGGAAGCTGACCCATCACAAGCCTGAAAGCTTTACCATTCTATAATATAACCTTCTCAAGACTTCTCTAGGAAGGTGCCACAAGGCCCTCTTCAGACCCATTTGTCAAAATACAGGATTTCGTCTGTGTGGATGTCCCCTCCTACAGACGAGTCCCCAGAGCTCCTAGATCCCAACAGTCTGACCAATTTCCCGGGAAATTTGACCTGTCCCCCGCTATAGAAGGGTGATATGCTGAGCTTGCCTCAGTGGAAACCTTTTGGGAGGGCCACCAATATTGAGGGCAGGGTAGCAAAGGAGAGGTGTGGTAGGGATGGGTGTGTTCTCCATTCAATAGCTCCTCGACTAATTCTAGACAGTATTCCTACAAGTCTAGAGAGCTTGAGAAAAAGACAACAGGAAAGACCTCTTTCCTAAAGGTGTTCACTGAATGTTTTAAACGGCTTCAGTTTCTCCCATTAACTCATTCCTTGCTGCAGTCAAGAAATGAGAAATAAGCCATCTTCTAAAGAATTTAATTTGCCTTGATTTAGAATTTTATTCCCCAGCCATCATTCCAAAGGTCGGTCTTGAAGATGCAATCTGGCCAAGGTTGGAGCTCAGAAAAGAAACCTTCAATTTGTTGGCAGGGACATAGAGTGCCAATCCAGAAAAGAATAGAACAGTATTCTAAGAGCAAAAGGTCTTGGGACTGAGAAAATTAGGAGCGAAAGAGTTCCCACCTGTGAAGTTAGTAGGAAAGAGAAAGAGAGAGACAGACAGACATAGCCTGGTTTAGCTAGAGCAGTTGAGAAAAGGTTTTAAGAAGTGCCCTGAGGCTAGGGGGGAAAAAAAAAAAACCGAGAGCAGCTTGAAATCTCCAGTTTTTGTAGACAGCCTCATGAGCATGTAAAAGCATAATTTTGAGGCTTCTACAGTTAAAAGGCTATGATGGGAAGCATTGCTGTAATGCAGGATGACCAAACTAGGGAAACCGAGTCCCATTTTAAAATGTATGGGACGAGCATGCTTCCTGCATGGGTTGGAAGCTGTGGCTTTTAAGAGCCAGGTAAAGGTCTGGGAGGGGCACAGCCCACTTGTCCAGAGTTCTAGCAAAGTTCCATTTTAAAAGTTGGTGAAAACTTTTCCAGAGATTTGAGGAGATTAAGATTGAGTCCCCAATCTCCCCACAGTATAGTAAACCCAAAAAGAAGACAGGATAGATGTATTTAAACGGCAGGTTGCCAAGCCACATGGGAGAGGTCTGAAACAGGTCTTGAGTTCTACACTCCCCACTCCATGGAAGAAGGCGGAGGAAAAGCCAGACAGAGGGTGGGGGGAGGAAGAAATGCCATCTTACCCAGTGTAGTGTGTCCTGAATGGCGAGGGCTCCTTTGGTGATTCCACGCAGGAACTTCAGGGCGGGGTAGCTCATCTAAGCCACCAAATCTTGCTGGAGGAGCAAGACCTGAAGGACAGATCCTTACCCCTGTCCAGGGAGTAGCAGCTGTGGGTAGAGACATATCTCTAAACTCACCCCAATTCAGTGACCTTTCTCCTCATGGTTAGAGCCTGACCATTAGACTCCATTGCATTTAACAGTGGAGTGGGAGAAGGGCTCAAACACAACTCCTCTTAAGTTTCTCCCGTTATCTCCCCAGAATGAATCAAAGAGAGTGCTGGCCTGAGGACACCCTCCCCACCCCGGGGGGAGGGGAGGAGGAAGGGGAAGAGGTGTACCCAGAAAGGCCTTGGTCTGGGAGGGGTGTTAAAAAGAGACACTTCCTCTCCTGTCTGAGTCCCTGCCTGAGAGCAGGGCTTTCTGGTGAGAGAGACAAAAAAGATTAATAATGCATTGAGATGCAAAGGAAGGGCCTTTGTCTCTGGAAAGGATTTGGACATAGGGAATTTCCTCAAGCAAAGCATCAGCTTGGAGAAGGATTTTTAGAGGGAGGGTTGTGTCTAGCATGTGCGAGGGGTGAAGCTTTTAGTTTTCCAAAGTCTTGCAGCCTCTCTCTTATCTCTAGAGACAGAGAGTGAGACAAAAGAAGGCCTTTTGTCAATCCACAGCAATTCCTAAAGAATTGGGCAGGACTTAGAGCTCCAACAATGATCCAAGCCTGACCCAAGTGGCTGCAGGATAAGGAAAGAAAAAAAGTCTTTTACCTTGTCGGAGTTCCGGATTTCCTGGTCCTACTATCTGTAAAAATAGAGACCTTTTCATCTGAAATGCAAGTAGGGTGAGAAGGAACACAGATATTCTTCCCGGAAGAATACTGCACAAGCAGCTCAAAACTGAGATTGGTTCTGAGTACCCTGAAAAGGTTGAGGTTTGGTTTGGTTGCCAAATTATCTAGTTTTGGGGGATGTTTCGTCAAGGAACCAAATGATGAGGTCTAGATATGGGGTACCTAAATGAAATTAGGGTGTAATTGAGGTCTAGTGGCAGGTTTGGGATACAGGGAGTCAAATAGAGTTCCCCTGTAACCCCATTGGATTCGACGCAAGGATACTGAGTTAAATAAGTCTAGTGGTGATGGGAGAATTCCCTATAAAAGAATTTGTAGACCCCAAAAGCTAGATTGATAAAAGAGGTTTATTATGGGTTTTGAAAGTAAGGTTAAAGTATAGTTAAGGAAATAGGTGAAGGAAGAGATAAAAAAGACACTGGACACAGAGTTCTAGTGGACAGAGGGTCCTAGCATGCCAGGCGTAAGGCTGGCATGTTTGGAACCTCTGCCTGACATTTTTTCCTTAAAAGATGTTCCACATTGTATTATAGTTTTCATTCTTTATAATTTGTTTTTTTTTTTTTTTTTTCTCATAGCTCCACTGGCTTCCCTTGCCCAATTCTAATTTTCAAACATTTATTTTCATCTTTGAGACTCTGTATCTCCTTCTTTTGTTAACTGTTTTTCATAATCATCTTATTGTATGATTTTTGTTTTTATTTTTCCTTAAAGTCTCTCATTTGATTATTAAATACTTTTTTTGAGTTCTTCTATAAATTATCTTTGAACAGGGAACTAGTTCACTTTAGTCTTTGAGATAGCTCTTTTTTTTTTTCATCAGTGTCCTCCTCTGAAGCTGAACTCCTGTCTTCCCTGTTCCCATAGTATGTTTCTATTGTATGTTTTTTTTCTTCTTTGTCAATTATTATTATTATTTTTTAAATGAGAGGTATTTCCGCAAACACCTCTAATCCTGGGTTAGGGAGTATGGTGCTTATGACTTCATCTCAACTCTTCCCTGTGACCAGGAACCCTAACTAAGAGTTCCATGTTCCAGCAAGTGCTTGAGGACAGCAGTTTCTCTGTCTCCTGTATCTGCACTTATAGAGGTTCTGGTTACTTCTTGCCCAGGGTCTCTATTGTATAGGTGAATCTGACATTTCAAATTAGCTGAGGTTCCCTCAGTCTTCTTGGATTCAGACCTCGACTCCACAAATAGTCAAGGAGGTGGATATTCTGTGTTTTCTGCTGAGGCTTCACCCACACCCATCTAACCCCAGGAACTGCAGGAGCTCCATTTAGTGATTCTGTGGAGACAGCCCATTATTTTCACTTTACATGGATTAATCATACACAGGTCTTTCTTTAGATCTTTTTGAGTTGTATCAGGAGGACCCCAATTCTGTCCCAGGTTTTTCTGATTTGTCACCAGTTTATATTTGCCTTCTGGTGCAAATTTGTTCTGTTTGTGGGAGAAATCTAGTCTGCCACCTTCCCAGAATCCTCCCCAGGAAAATATTTTTCTATAGATCTCTTAACAAATAAAGAAAATCCAGTAAAACAAATTCACTTGTCCATGTTGAAGTTGAATCTCTATTTTTCATTTTTTTTTTGTTAGAAGGTAGCATCATGCTTCAAAATTGATCTTTTAAAGATATGGTTGGTGTTTGCTTTTATGTCTTTTAAAATTATCAAAAATAATTATCAAAATAATAAAATATCAAAATTGTTATCAAAATAACAATTTTCTTGTCTTTGTATAAATCTCTTTTTGGGTTGTGCTCTCTTTATTCAATAATGATGTGTACTATCCAGAATACTCTCAACTCATATTTTATTATTATGTTTGGCAAGTAATATTATATTGCATTCAAAATCCCAAATATGTTAGACAATCTTCAACTGGCTAAGAGACAATACAAGGGACTCTCTTAGGTTCTTCTTGTCTTCTTATCTCCCCCATTTTTGAATCCTCCCTTCATGATCATAAGGTATATTTCTATTGAGTCTATTAACTCTCCAATAATGCCCTTATTTCTTCCCTCAGTCTCCTCTCAGAATATCAAATCTTCAGGAAAATTATACTTTGCTCTCTTTCTTTCTCCATGTGGTCTGCATTGTTTATTTGTTGCCCTTCTGGAATCATCATCATCATCAATGATCATAGTTTTATTGTTGTTCTCTTATTTCCATTATATCTGACTCTTTTCTGACTTCATTTGGGATTTTCTTGGGATACACAATAGAGTTATTTGTCATTTTCTACTCATTTCATAGATGAGGAATTGAACCAAACAAGGTTCAGGGACTTGCTAAATGTCACAGAGCTAGTAATTATCTGAGATCAAATTAGAACTCACAAAGATGGGTCCTCCTGACTCTAGGCCCAACTCTGTATCCATTGTGCTACTTTGTTGCCCACTATCTGATAGTAGCTGCCATAAGTCTAGTCATTACCATTGCCATCAATGAAGTGAATTATGAATGTGGAAGCATTTGGATCTTATTCCTTTTCTCCTTATCCCATGAGGAATTTTTGAGATCCTAGATGAGTCAAAATCATCCTTTCATACCAGAATAAAGGAAAAACAGTTTTTTTCAACATTCTGTAGTGCCCAGTGTGATACTATACAAGAGCTAATTGGACAAGACATGAATAGGCTGTACTAGAACTATTGCAAACAACTTCAAAGTAGATATATTTATCAAACAGATAAATAATGGAAGAAGCAAGATAGATGGTAACAGTATTCAGTGATGAGAAGTAAAACTATGTAAGTCTGTACTTTTTTGGACTTAATGATATTTTTATTTTAAAGGTTGTTCACCAGAGAAGAAATATTCACACATAATATTAATCTCCTTGCTAATATTCTAGTTTATGATTGTGTCATCAAATCTCATATCAGAGGGGAAAAGTGAAAAAAAATCTAATTTTTTATTCTGTTTTAATCTACTGATAATCTAGAAAGTATTATTATTCACCTAATTTTGCTCCTCTATAGCATTATCTCAAAATGTTACTAAATTTCACCAGACAACAAAACCATGTAAAAACTGCTATAGTAATTTTTAAATCAATTCAGTAAAAATGACATTGAAATTCTGATGCTTTCTTTCATTTCCCTGTATCTGGAAGTATGCTAAAGTACATTCAGCATTAGCAAATATGTTACATGGCAGTGACAAGAAGAAAAGATCATGAAAATAAATTTTACTTGTAAAAAATGTCATTATGATGTGGTAGATTTGTCAATTTCTTTTGCATACAGTAACATTATAACTTTGACATTTATTAATTCTCCAGACACTAAAATAATCAAGTGTCAAGAATGTAATGACAAACAAAACAATATGGTTGTAATTTTAAGTATGGATATATGTATACACATAAATTTACATAGTTTGAAGGTTTATAAAAAGCACTGTATATATGTGCATATACACATCCATGTGTTCATGTATGTAATTATATATGAATATTCTCAACTGCATTCACACATGTGTATAACAGCATGATATAAAATTCAGTGGATTTAGAAGTAGAACTAGCAATCACACTCATTTCTTAAACATCTAGATGCCTCTTATATGTCAGACACTGTGTTGAGTACTGGGTTTTTAAAACAAAAGAAATTAAAGCTGATCTCTGACTTCAAGGGAATCAAAATCTAATGTATATACACATTACATACAAACTATACTGAAGATTAATATGAAATAATTAAGAGATGGAAGACAGAATTAAGAGGGGTTTGGAAAGACATGCTGTACAAGATAAATTTTTTTTCAACCTTAAAAGAAGTCAAAAAGCTAATAAAAACAGAGTTAAAACATTACGGGCATAGCCAGCAAAGATGCCTGCAGCCAAAAGATGGAGTATCTTGCATGTGGCACAGCATGGAGTCCATTGTTATTTGATTGAATAGTATATGATGGGAACGAGAGTATAAGAATACTGGTAATGTAGGAAGGGTCTTTAAATGCCAAGCACAAAATTGTATGTCCTGTGCTGGTGGCAATGAAGAGTGCCTGGAGTTTATTAATTCAATAACATTTTGAGACAGCACCATGGAGGACCAGAAGTTTAGGTGAATATTGATGCCTTCTTGATTATCGATAGATTAAAAGTTGGACTCAGATTATTTTTTCCATTTTCTCCCTTGATGCTGAATTTGATGATGCAACTAGAAACTAGAAAGTGAGGATAATTTAGTTATACCTACACTTTAGAAAAATCACTTTAATGGCATAATAGAGCCAAAGCAAGCTGACTCATTATTATTATGATAGTCTAGGTGTGAACTGATAGTCTTCAGTGTCAAAGGATGTGATGGGGCATATAAGAAAGGCAAGGAAAAATGGAATTAGCAATATGTTGAACATGAAATAGGGGTAAGGAACAAGAAGGAGTTCACACTCATTTTTTTTCTAATTTGCTAGAAATTTTCTGTCAAAAACAGCATTGTATTAAATATTCCAAATTTCTCAACAACAAATAATGTTTTCCTAATGTTCTTTTTGTTTCCATTTAGAAGCCATTCTTTCTAACATAAATCTCATACATTCCCACTAAGAAATATACCAGAAGAAGAAATAGTAATTGCAATTAGAAGATAAAATGTACATTTTATCAAAAAAGCATATTTTATAAGTTAACTAAACAGTCTTATTCCCAGTGCATTCATTCTGCCAGAATATAATCTTAGTAACTAGGAAGAAAAAGAATAGGTAAAATAATCCATTGATCATATTTTATAGCTAAATGAAAACCACATCATTACATATTCTACTAGTTGTTATAAAACCAAAATATTTCCTACTTTTCTATTTTTTTTTAAAATTTAGATCCTCCACACACTGTGATAACACCAAAGATTTGCTGAATATCTGAATTTATGATCTAGTGCTCACTACTTCCATTTCTGTAAGAACAATGACCACATTATTCAGTTTCAGGCTTTCAGTTATGTCTTTATGATCCCGTTGTGTCTAATAGTAATTTTCCCAAGAATCTCTTTGGAAAGTAAACAATGTCTAAATAGCCCTGATAACTGGCCTTCTACAAGGTTGCCTCTCTTTGATGTGATCACATAGGAAAGCAATGAGTGTCATTACTTCCATTTTCTGCTAAGTAACCAAAGATTTACTTTTTCATCCACAGGCATAGTATCAGAAGATGTTAGCTATGGAATTATTTTTTTTTTTATGGACCATAATATAATGTGAAGAATATCATGACTTTGATTAAATCTTTAGTTAACCACACACACACACACACACACACACACACACACACACACAGACACAGACACACATCTAAAATAAATTTAGGGTTTTCTTTGTTTTGTTTTTTGCTTTTTGGCTTATTCTTCATCTATTCTATTGTGTTCCTGAAAGTGGTAATGAGGATTAATCTGTTCAAATAGATATAACATTGGGTATCAGTAAATTGAATAAATTATTATTGCAAAATACTTTTCACTTATACTAAAGATGGTCACCATACTCCTTCGTTCACACTACTACAACTTTCAGAAATTCTACTGGCTGTGAGAGTCCATTGTACATCCACTAATAAATTTGTTCTTCCAAATGCCAACAAGTTTACAGAATGTAGATGTGTGGATAACTAAGAGAAACACAGATGATGTTAAGTAAGCACCTGACAACTTTATAGCCATGCCAATTTCACTTTTCCATGGAAATGGCCATTATCACTTAAACATATTACCATAATTTTAAAATAATAGATTTCTTTATCCTTCATTTATGACATTACTTACAGAGGAGTTTAGTTTAGAGTTAGCTTATTTTCTTTGACCTTTAGGACCACAGTAATTTTCATGCTTTCATGCTTTTCTAAATATATTAATAATTTTCTCCATAAAATTTAAACTTTCTTAAATTAAGCAGATAAAATGAACTCAAATTCATGCATATTATTGATAAAATTTATTCAGATATTATTTACTTTTACTTTATGCATTATTATAATAAAATTGATTACTTTTATTTAGCCTACATTAGATTAGAAAGCAATTATTAGGCAGCTGGAGTGGTAGGTACAGTCAGACATATATACCACAGTAACAAGCAGCAACTAATTAACCTGACACTATTCTTCTAATTGTCCAAATTCACATGCTTAAAGTTAGTGTTTCACTATATACTCTATTCTACATGGTTAATAACCAACTCATTAATTTCATGTATTCTGCAATTGAAGATGCATTCTGATCCCTCACTTGCTAGTGATTTACTCTGCAAATTTTCTTGCATATATTCTGCATATATCTGTGTGTGTTTACATTATCTTCTCTGATTAAAATATTCTTCCTGAGGTCAATCACAGAGTCTGTGTCTCTGATGCCTACTAAATTTCTTTTCATTTAGTAGGTAATTAAATATGCTTTTAGATCAATTGATTTAATAATTTTCATCAAGGAAAAAAATCATTCTTAAATAGAAGAACTCAAACAACACAGTTATAGGTACCACATTTATTTTGGGACAGTCTTTAATCTTACCCATATCAGGTGTTTTTAAAGAACTAGTGTATTATTTAACCAATAATTGACTTTAATAATGTTGATCCTTACAACAGAAAAGGAAAAAAAAAAGTTAAATTACATTCAGTATGTTCTTTGATAACACTGAAAAAGTATGCAAAGTATTTTAGAACAGATTTCACTGCAAAGGATTAAAATGTATTAAAGGAGGGAAATAGAATTTGGCTGTTTAAAAATCTTTCTGGAAATCTCACTTATATAGGAGGATTTATTTAGTTTTTTGATTCCAGATTGTGTAGGTTCAGTAAAAGCCTCATAAATAGATTCAAGATTGCCATAAACCTATCAGTTATAAAAGCATTTATTAATGTAGTATGTGTACATAGTTTCATTCTGAGTGTTTCCTTCTTACATTGATGTAAATAGTAATCAAGTCATAAATATGTTATTTTTTCTTATTCCAACTTGATGTATAAATTTGAAATTGAATGCTCTCAAAATGGCAAATAATCAATTTTGTTATTAGCTCATGCTAATTAGTTCTAACAATGAGATCGCATGAGGCTATAATCTAAAATAATCTATAAATTATACACTTTCCCCTGCCAAACTGGATACCAATCAATGAAATGGGAAGTTGTTAGTGTTATTTCCATTTTCATCCAGTCATTATGTTTATATTGATGGTATAAATATATACACAGTTACTCATTAGACATTTCCCAATTTTAACTAGTCTTTTGTGTGTTTCCATGAAGAGACTTTATTTTTTTTTAATTATCAGTCATTTTGGGGGGAAACAGGGATTAGGAAGGAAGAGGAATTTTTTTAGACTTGTCAAATAACTGTCTTAGGTAAGCCCTTTCAGCAATTTTCAAGACATAACACAAAAAAGAATAATTGTTTTTTCTAAGACAACTTTCCATTTGCATTTTTAAGGTTATATACAAAATATTCTGCAGTGTGAGATCATCTGTGCTACTGCTTCTTATATTGCTGCTAAGGAATACTTCAATTTATTATTCACAAGTAATTTGGTCAGAGATTTAAGGTAATTTCCTATATAAAAATTTGACTTGTTTCTGACAAATTCTTTTTAGAGAGTTATAATGAGGATGAGGATGATTGAAGTTGATATTTAATAATTTTGGAAAGTGCTTTAGATAGACTATCTTATTTGGAAGTCTCAACAACACTGAATTTGAGAGACTAAGAAAGATTAAGTCATTTGCCCATAGATATTCAAGTACTAAGTATCAGAAGCAAGACTCAAAGACAGATATTTCTAGGCTCTAAGACAAATATTTTTTATCATTCAGCTACATTTAATCATCTCTTATAGATTAAAATTCCCCAAATTATTTCATCAAGTGGCAATACCCACAATGAACTATTTTGACCATATCATTTGAATTTTCTTGGTTATTTTTTGGTTTGCCTTTTCTTTTTTGCAGATCCCTAAGCTTCTGTCTCTTTCTCTTTGTCTCTGCTTCTCTTTCTCTATCAGTGGCTCTGTCTGGCTCTGTCCTTTTTTTGTCTCTCTTTCTCTGTCTCTCTGTTTTTTGTCTCTGTATCTATTTTTATCTGTCTCTGTTCATATCTCTGTTTATCTGTATATGTCTATCTCTATCTCTGTCCCTCTCTGTGTGTGTTTTTCTTTATGGTAATAGCTCTTTTGCACCTTTTTAGGGGAACTAATTTTTCCATTATACCCCCCCTTTCCTCTTTTTCCAGTACTGACTTTTTCCCACTCCTTAATGTCTATTTTTTTTTTTTATGTCACATCCACAGTCCATGTAATGTTTGCTCTGTCCCAGTGACAAATACATTTCTCAAAAGTTACAGATATCATTTTTCCCATCTAGGGATGAAAACAGTTTAATCATTAAATAATATATATTTTTCCTATTTACCTTTCTATGTTTCTCTTGAGTCCTGTGTTTTTAGGTTGAATATTCTTTTCAGTTCTGGCTTTTTCAATAGAAATGATTGAAAGTCTTTTACTTCATTGAAGCTCTATCACCTCCCCTGAAAGATGATATTGAATCTTGCTGGGTACTTAATTTCCAGGTTCTTTGTCTTCTGGAATATGTTACTCCAGGCTTTCTGATGCTTTATTATAGAAGCTGCTAGATCCTGGGTAATCCTGACTGTAGCTCCTTGATACTAGAATTGCTTTGGAGTTTTGCAATAGTGTTCTTTAGCATTTTTTTTGTGGGGCTTTTTCCAAAAGGGATTTATAGATTCTTTCAATGAGTATTTCCCCTTCTGTTTCTAGAATATTAGGACAGTTTTCCTTAATGATCTCTTATAGAATGCTATCCAGACTCTTTTTATTCATGGTCTTCAGGTAGCCAATAATTTTTAAACTGTCTCTTCTGGATCTATTTTCTATGTCAGCTATTTTTCCAGTGAGGAATTTCACATTATCTTCAATTTTTTCATTCTTTTTAGTTTGTTGGACTGATTTTGCTGTTTCACAAATTTTCTTCCATTATCTTTTGTATCTCTTTTTCCATTTGGTTAATTCTACTTTTTAAGGAGTTGTTTTCTTCACACAATTTTTTCCCTTCCTTTTTTAAGCTGTTGACTCTCATGCATACATTTCATTTCCTTTCTCATTTTTTTTCTTCTGTCTTATTTGCCTTTTAAAGTCTTTTATGAGTATTCATAAAAAGACTCTTTGGGCTTGAGATCAATTCAGAGCACTCTGAGATTTTTTCTGCGAACATTCTGTTCTCATCTGAATTTGTGTTTTAGTCTGCCCTGTTACCATAGTAGCTTTCTATGGTCAACATTCTTTTTTGTTTCTTGCCTTTCATTGGCTGTTCCAGATTCTATCTGAACTGGGTTGAACACCTTTTTCAACCTAGTGAGACTTATCTTTCCTGAAGTTTCTTCAGTACTTTTTTGTTATGTGTTCAAATGTTGGAGTTCTTGTTCTTCTCAAAGCACAGCCGATTTAGAGGCTTAGAGCCCTTCGGATGTCTCCAAATCCAAAGGTTCTGTCCTTCAGCCTCTGCCTCTGCTTTCTTCTGCCTCCAACCAACACAGAGATGGAATGTCTCTCTTGACTCCTTCTGGGGAGCCCAGCCACCAACTACAGTGGTGTGAGATGAAGATGAATCTGGTTATCCACTGAACTCTCCACTTGTAGCTTTATCCTCTGAAAACCTTCCTTCGTCTGCCACCAGAGTGGCTCCTCTCGAGTCCAGCTGAACTTTCTTCTGCGACCAGCCAGCCAAGAGGAAATAATGTATTCTGCCATAGAGCCCTCATCGCTGGCCTTTTATCTGACTCTTCTGAGAGAATGGGATTATGGGTTTTCTCCCATAGTGCTCTTTGGCCCAACGAGCTTTAAGGGAGGTGTGGACTCACTTGAAGTTAGAAAGTGTACTTTGTGAAGCTAGCATACTTGTGGACTCCAATGAGTAAAGGTGTGAACACAAGCCTTGTATTAATTAGTTCTACTTAGTACCTTGTTTCAGGTTCTGGCCAAAACATCTTCTTGTAAGATTAGATCAACTCTAATTAGTTAGTAGTTAGTAAGGATTCCAACACTTTTTGAACTGGAGAGTGGTTTCATTCTGTCAGATTCTCTTCATAGACTTGTTTTCAGGTGGCATACAAAAACAACTGGGAGAGCTCAAGCAGCTTCCTGGCTTTTCTCTGCCATCTTGGTTCCAACTCCAGAGGTCCCACTTCTCTCTCTCTCTCTCTCTCTCTCTGTCTTTCTGTCCCTATATGTCTGTTTGTCTGTCTGTCTGTCTCTCTCTCTCTCACACACACACTCAAACTTTCCCTTTTCCTCAGTGGGGAGGATCATGGAGAAGTCGACATTGGATTCAGGTGAAAAATTAAGTAATGTCTGGATTGGCTATTCTATTTAAATAAAGTTCCAAGAGGAAGCCATACAATTAGAGGGATGATCCACAGCCTTATAGCACTTTTAATTTGTATGTTCCAGTACAAAATTTATTTTCTAAGAAAAAGAGGTTTCTCAAGCATTATGGAGAAACATTGAGATTTATTTTCAATTTGGAAGCCATGGAAAAACTTTAATCCTGGGAAGTCGATAGCATATATATTATTCTGGGCATTTTAAGATATCTCTATCTCCTCCTACCTATCTAATCTCTATATGTATGTGTATACATACACCATCTATACACATAATAAGTTTAGATAAGGTTACAATCTAAAATTACTATTAATTGATTTATGGACTTACATATCTATACACTTAATTTATATGTACATATCTTCCACTAAAATTCTTCCCAAATACCTCATTATGATTTTGGAGATAAGCCTGAGTACTTTAATATCAAATAACATCCATTTATTTGTTTGTTTTTGCAAATATCCTTATGAGTCAAGTTGGGAGAGAAAAACAGGAATAGTCTTTTCTAAATGGATTTTAATAGTAGACTGAGTCTGAAATTTGAATAGCAATCTAAGCTGAAAGACTAATAGATTGTTGGCCAAATGATATTTATACATAATCACATTCATACTCATTCACAATACATTAACACTATATAAATAATATATACAAATACACATGTATATGTGTATAAATATGCATATATATTCATATGTATATCTATATATTCATGTGTCCATATACATCTGCATAGTTGTGGTTATATTATAGATAGAGATGGTATAGATATAGATGATAGTTATAGATTTAATAGACTGGATATAGATAGAAAATTGGCTAGAAATATATGTGATTATGCATATGAACATAGAAAAAGAAATGAGACCAAGACTGAGACAGAGACCATTGCAGAACAATTTAGGCAAATTGTCTTCTAAGAAGGAAAAAAAAAACACTTGTGATCTGTATTGGTAGAAGAGGTAATCAAGTTCATGAAATGATGATCTAGTTATATATACTTATGAAGATCCATATATTTATGTTGGTATGTATGGTTGAAGATAATTTATATAACAACATCTGTTCAAGTATAAATCCAGTTCACAGTACTTATAAAAATAATATTATATAACTATAAAATATGCTTATCAAAAATGAAGTTGTATTTTGTGCAGAAGCTTCATGTTCTGTTTAAAGTCAAGAAATCCATTGAGCTGTTACAAAAACCACTTCTGCTCTGCCTGGGGTAGTTTTGTTTGCTCTTGAAATTGTGAATGAAATTCATCTTAAATTTTCCAGATTTACTAGTTTTGTAGTCCTTGGGATCTTTCAATGTTTGTCAAAGTCCTAGGTATAATAAATATTTAATAGATGTTTTTAAATTTATCCATACAAAAACATCATTTGATTGTAGCCCTCTAAGAAAAAGATTTATTAATCATGAAGGACTGAAGTAGACATTTTTTACCTTAAGGAAATTTTTATTTACAATTTAAAATGTTAATCTTCCAAATGAATTTGGTTACTTATGGAATTTTTATTATTGCAGAAATCTTAACTTTCCATTTTTACAATCATGAACAAAAGAGATGCCATTGGTTCATTTATCACCAAACTCTTGATTTATATGCTAAATTACAAGATTTAGAAACTCATTTATCCCAGTTATTCCAGAAGCCATAATAAATTCCAAGTTAATCTAAAAAAGTAGAACTCACAAATTCTGATTCTGCTTATTCAAAGACTATTAGTTTTAATAGACCCAATAATGCCGAAACCAGAAAGTTGTGGGCAATCCTATGCTTGTAAGTATTTAACAATGAATTCTCAAAAATGCACATATAACAATTTTTAAAAATTATTTTTCCCAGTTACTTGTATTTTTTTTAAATTTCAGTTATAGATGTACATCCATTTATTTGTTTGTTTTTTACAAATATCCTTATGAGTCAAGTTGGGAGAGAAAAATCAGGTTTGGTAGGCTTGGTTTCATGTGGTTTTTGTGAGAAACTAGGAAAGCTCAAGCAGCTTTCTGGCTTCACTCTGCCTTCTTGGCTCTGCTCCTGGAACTTCATATAACATTTTAAAAATTTAGTAAGCACTCAAACTGTTTATATATGTTTCTTAAATCTAAAAATAAACATAATGATCATTATTTTTTAGCATTTCTTGATGTCTGCAGTGAAAATATACACACTGAACATTTAACAATAGGATCTCAAGAATTAATCAGGTCTAGCTCCATCAAACGCTTGGTTATGTTTTTATTCTAGATATTTAGTATTCCTTTACTCTTTCCATTTATTTTTAGCATTCAGTTGCTGATAAAGTTCATGTAGTATACCAATTCATGATTTATAGCTGTTCTTTATATAGTTGAAAGTCATTCCTGTCATTTGTCTGAGGTCACATTGTTGTCTATCACATTCAGTTCTCAAACTTCCATTTTCAAAGTCACACAACTCTCCGCTGCCTTGCAATAGCAATGAAGTAGAAATAAAACTGGTGATAGAACACTTTCTCCTAATTAGGCATGGACCCACACTTAACACCATATACCAAGATAAGATCAAAATGGGTCTATGACCTAGGCATAAAGAACGAGATTATAAATAAATTAGAGGAACATAGAATAGTTTATCTCTCAGACTTGTGGAGGAGAAAGAAATTTGTGACCAAAGATGAACTAGAGACCATTACTGATCACAAAATAGAAAATTTTGATTACATCAAATTAAAAAGCCTTTGTACAAATAAAACTAATGCAAACAAGATTAGAAGGGAAGCAACAAACTGGGAAAACATTTTCACAGTTAAAGGTTCTGATAAAGGCCTCATTTCCAAAATATATAAAGAACTGACTCAAATTTATAAGAAATCAAGCCATTCTCCAATTGATAAATGGTCAAAGGATATGAACAGACAATTTTCAGAGGATGAAATTGAAACTATTACCACTCATATGAAAGAGTGTTCCAAATCATTATTGATCAGAGAAATGCAAATTAAGACAACTCTGAGATACCACTACACACCTGTCAGATTGGCTTAGATGACAGGAAAAAATAATGATGAATGTTGGAGGGGATGCGGGAAAACTGGGACACTAATGCATTGTTGGTGGAGTTGTGAACGAATCCAACCATTCTGGAGAGCAATCTGGAATTATGCCCAAAAAATTATCAAATTGTGCATACCCTTTGATCCAGCAGTGTTTCTATTGGGCTTATATCCCAAAGAAATACTAAAGAAGGGAAAGGGACCTGTATGTGCCAGAATGTTTGTAGCAGCCCTATTTGTAGTGGCTAGAAACTGGAAAATGAATGGATGCCCATCAATTGGAGAATGGCTGGGTAAATTGTGGTATATGAATGTTATGGAATATTATTGTTCTGTAAGAAATGACCAGCAGGATGAATACAGAGAGGACTGGCGAGACTTACATGAACTGATGCTAAGTGAAATGAGCAGAACCAGGAGATCATTATACACTTCGACAACGATATTGTATGAGGACATATTTTGATGGAAGTGGATTTCTTTGACAAAGAGACCTGAGTTTCAATTGATAAATGACGGACAAAAGCAGCTACACCCAAAGAAAGAACACTGGGAAACGAAAAAAAAAAAAAAAAAAAAAGAACACTTTCTCCTTTTCTTTTTTTTTTAATTAAAGCTTTTTATTTACAGAGCATATGCATGGATAATTTTTTCCAGCATTAACCCTTGTGTAACCTTTTGTTGCAAATTTCCTCCTCCTTCCCCCTCACCCCCTCCTCTATCTGGCAGGTAGTCCAATACATGTTAAATATGTTGAAATACATGTTAGATCCAATATGTGTATACATATTTATACAGTTATTTGGTTGCTCAAGAAAAATCAGATCAAGAAGGAAGAAAAATAAAGACTGAGGAAAAAAAATGCAAGCAAATAACAACAGAGTGAGAATGCTATGTTGTTACTTTCTCTTTTTCTTAGTAAAAAATGATTATAATAGGAGACAGACCAATAAACTAAGTTCATGTTCATATGAACCTGCATAGTCCTAGACTGATGCTATAAACCCCCAATTCAAATTTGGAATGTATATAGACATCCTGCTAACCATGTAATAAAGATATTATCTCCTTAGTTGGCTGCATTTAAAAAGCAATGGATGAGCAGACAAACTTTTTTTTTTCTTTTCCAGCTGCTCTTTGCTGTCTGGTTGTATTTTGGTGAAAGAGGAGACAACATCTTATAAAGGGAAAGGCCTTGAATTCTCTTTATTTATGGAAAACATGTAGACTCAATTCTCTGCCTTGACATTTTTCTTTTATTTTAGTAAAAGGAATTTAAAAACAATTGTCCAGACTGGAGCTTATGCCAGGTTTTACATCCAGTTTTGTATCGATGCTTTAAAGAGTAAGGAACAGTTTTCAGCATCCAACCCACTACTAGTAAAAGGAGTTTTTATTCAGCAGCAAAATTATATAATGGGGTTAGGAACTACACCAGCATAGACGTTCAAGCTGATGGTGTTAGAGAAAAATATGCCTCTACTCCTTCGGTGGCATCCCTAGAATTCTGAAGGGACATTTAGCAATACCTCAATAGTGTTAATGATTTCAGTTTGCTCACTACATGACCAGGTCTAGTTGAATTATATAGTGTTAAATATTTTTTTTCTTTTTGATCATCTTCTGGGTTCACCCCCATGTATTTGCTGAGGCAGTCTTTCTCTCTTTCTCTGTGTGTGTGTGTGTGTGTGTGTTTAGAGGCAATTGGAGTTAAGTGACTTGCCCAGGGTCACACAGCTAATAAGTGACAAGTAGTCTGTGGCCAGATTTGAACTCCAGTCCTACTGACTCCAGAACTGCTGCTCTATCCATTTTGCCATCCTGTTGCCTGAGAGATTGTTTTTAAAGGGGACTAACTAGAGAATAAAAGAGAGGTTATGCTTCTCTCTTCAAATCTTGCAAAAGATATGCTTCATCAGAATCTGAATCCAGACAACATTTGTACTCTAAAGAAGAGAATTCCTTTAACCCATGTCGTTCACTAAATACTTTAGTTTGAGATACACTGAATGGATCTCTCTCTCCTGCTTCCCTCTTCTAAAGAAACATCTATGACACAATAAAGGATCAGTCATAGTGATTATCTTGACTACATTACATGTGAAGTACATAGAAGGCCAACAGCCATGATTGATAATCAAAGCTTCTTTTTCCAGTTAGGCTACATATGACTAACATTAATTGAAATAAAAATTATACACTTGCTTTGAATGGAGAAGGCACCTGCTGACAACTCTAGGAAATATTTTATGTTACTATCAAAACCAAAAAAACAAAACAAAACAAAACAAAACAAAAAAACCTCTTACTTTGTCTCCTTCATATAGGAAGAGAAATCAAAATCATTTACAGAGAGAACACTTGCTAATTGTTAAATTAATTGTAAAGTGGTTGGGTATGAGGGTCAGTGAGGTGACTTGGCCCCAGTCTTTAAAAGAAGAATAAATTAAAACATTCTTTTCCAAGATAAGAACTCCTAGAAGATCTATTTAGTATCGGGCTAATTTCCTTGATGGCAATTCTCTTCTGATTAACAGTAGAGTAGCTAATATATCTTATTGAAATTTTCATCTTTGGAGGGCTTTTATCTTGTTGTGCTTGGGGACTTCTAACAAGCTATCATGGAAAGAAAAAAAATGTTTTGTTTTTCCCTTTTATTCCCTTCACAGTTATGCACAGAACTTCAATAGAGTGGGAATTTCTTTTCTCTCATCTCTTACAGATCACTAAAGATTATCCTTTCAAAACCTCAGTGTCTTAAAAAGTGCTTGCCTCTACCTCCCTCACAAAAAATAAATTTGACAATATTTTACTCAGGCCATTTCTTTTCTCAAGAACAAAAACCATGGGAGAGCTTTAGTACTTTTTTCAAAAACTAAATTGCTTGCTAAATTGCTTTCTAGGCACCAAGTCAAAAGTCTTTTAGATTTGAATTATGTGAAAAATAGAACAGCTTTCCTGAAAGTCATGTGAGTTGTGTCAAAGCCTTAACTAAGGAATGTCTATGATTAATCCAAGAAAATGAACTCTCCCTAATGATTTAGTTGACTTATTTATCCAATGAATTAAATTTCCCTCAAAAATGGGTGTGAATTATCAACAATTCAGGTAGTATACTGATCAATGATCAAGAATTATTCTTTATTACACCGAATAAATCTTGAATGAAATAATTAACCAATTAAGAAGTGGAAAATACATCATAAAACTGTATACATTAGTGATTATTGAAGATGTACACTTGCTTACATAAATTAGGGTTATGTATGTTCATCTTTTAGATTTAATTAACTCATGTTGCCAAACATTTCAGTTGATTAACAGTTCTACAAATCTTATGATATTGAGCTAAAAGCCTTAATGGTCTTTAAGCATGGAAGGATTTTGAAAAGATTGATAATGATTTAATTTGTTACATAACTTAGTTCTACATGATACCAAGGAACCCTAAATTATTGAACTTCAAGGACATATAGTTATTGTTCCAAGAAGCTCATTAATAGCAATTTCCCTGTTTAGTCTAGTATTCTGAGAGAAAATTATGGAAATCAGAAGTAGAGAATAATAAAGAAAATGAAAGGAATTTGTTTTCAACAAGTTCTCAAATAGAGTCGCTTTTTTCAAATTGAAACACATTCGTTTCTTCTCTCTTTTTCTTTCATTTGCTTTACTAGGTAACTATATGGACATAAGTGAGAATTATTATCCTAAATTGACATTGAAATTAAAATGGCAAAATGGATCAAGTCTATTATTGATAACAATAAATAGCAATAAAACATATAGCATGGATACTTCAGGTTGAAGTTATCCTGATATTTTTGGAAATATTCTGTTATTCTTATCATCTCAGGATTTGCCATTGTGATTTTTCTATACCTTAAACACCAAACTCAATGAATATGCAATGAAGTTGAACCAATTTCTTATTTGCCAAAATGACAGTGTGCTTAAATGATGCATATAATTTTGAATTATCTGTCTTTGGATATCTAGTCTAATATAATCACCTTTCCTAATTGCATTTAACATAAACAGTAAGAATTATGACTCTAGTTGGCAATCATGTTCAGTGACATATTTGCTATTATAAATTTTATTCAACATTAATATTACCACATTTCTTTCATCATAAACCTCATTGTCCTTCTTTATGTTGTAGAAGTAATATTTTTGCCAATACATTTTATATCAATGTATCATTCCATTATTGTTCTGAAAAAGATAAACATAAACTTAAAGTATTAATTGGATTAGAGATTAAAGCTATCATTTTAACAATAGGATCTGGTGAGATCTTAACATCATTTGCATTCTAACCATTTTTACACATGTTTAAATGAGATTACTATATTGAATGTTTGTTTTTAAAAGTAGAAGACTATTTAGAAGAGCATCATATACAAAAATAGTAAGTTGTAATGCAATTTACTTATATTTTCATTCTCTTGCATAGTAAGTACTAATATTGTTTTTAATAAATGTTAATAATAATGGTAATATTTTCTGATTCATTGGGAGGAGTTTCCTAATAAGACTCTGCTATCCAATTTACTAATGGTCCTCTTTTTCTCCAAGTACACTCCAGCACAATTAGAAGGGACAATCTTAGAGACTGCCATTTGTTTTTTTTTTTTTTGCTAAATAATTTTGGAAAATGAGAGGATAGTTGAGTGGATTGACTATTCTTTCCCCAAACTTAAAACTTAATTGAGTAAAAATAGATCTAATAGTTATTTACATTAAACAAAATCTCCAACATACCCCGAGCTAATATGATAAGAAGTTTTTTTTTTCTTGAAATGTATCAAAACATACAACAATGAAGACCACTGAGAAAGACTAACATTCCAATATTTAGCAATTTCCACATTTTGGAGACAGGATGAGTAAGATCAGACTGCAAATGTGTGGTTAAGAATTCAAAAGACAATTGAAAGAGGGGTATGGAATCTCCTAAAGCAACAGTTTAGTTTCTTTGCTCTTTGTCCTTCTTTTTTCATTTCTTCCTTGTGCCTTTGTTTTGCCAGAGTTCCTTTTTAGTGTTCTGCCTCAATTTCCCTAAATTTTCCTGCCTCAGTTTCCCTAATTGTTCTGCCTCAATCCCCCAGTTACAACCCCCCTTTTCTGCTCATTAGGGCTGCTATAACTTAAGGCTGGTTACTCTAAGGTTATAAATTTTAAATGTGTAAATTCAAGATTAGAAGGAGTTCAGACTTCCTGGATCCTTAGTTCTTCTAAGTTATCAGAATTTATGGTCCTACCCTCCCAACATGTCAGAACTGGACTATTGGTCCCTGGTTGGAAATTGCCACTCTCAGTGTTCTGACCCCATTCCTGTCTTTGTCTATCCAAGTTTAGAGCCACATGTGTGTATATATATTTCATGGGAACCTCACATTGGCTGCTGGATTCTTTGAAAGGAAAGTCTGATTCAGCCCTGAAGCCAGAAATGTATCCTTTTGGTCCCAGAAAATCTCTCCCTCTCCGAAATCCAAATAAAATATTAGAAACTCTCTAATCTCCATCTTGCCTCAGTTTCTCTGACATTATAACTTCACAACCAGTTAATGAAAGTATGTTTAGACTTGGATCCATGAACCCAAAAGTGGTCTGTTTTAAATGTGGGACTTATTCTATACTCTATTCAATTGATGTTACATATTGTCATTCTTAAATGTGATCTTCTCTGACTAGAATTTTTCAACATCTTAGACTGCTGTTTTCTTGTTTGTGACAGATTAAAAAACAGACAAAAAATATCTGGATTTAATTCTTCCCATGAAACATTTGGCCTCATTCAGCTTTCCTGAACTTCACTGAATCAGTATTTTTTCCTGTTCATAAAGTAAAGATGCATAGAAATTCCATCATAAAAGTGGCATAATGATACACCAAATGCTATGAGAACAATCTCTGTTCAAATTTTATAGCCTCAAGGTCATCACAGATAAAACTATTTGGCAACATTTCTGTTATTATTTGTTGTCTTTTCTCTGTGGTTACTTCCTATTCCCTACTGCTCTCATTATTTATGCATTTAGAAGATTTTTTTTAACCTTTCTACACACACATACACACGCATACACACACACGTATGTATATATTGTTCTCTCTTTAACCCATTACTGATGGTGGTACCAACTCTCCTCCCCCATCTAATTCCTCTGTGAGAGTTCTTCTTCTTACAACATGCTTTTTTTTTGGCAAGGAAATCCTGAAATTCTGGCAATTCATTCAAAATTCAGTTTTTCCCTTCACATTATGCTTAACTGTTATGATATTTTTGACCACAATACTAATTTTTTTAGATAATAGTTTTTTTTTTCAAAATACATGTAAAATAGTTTTCAACATTCACTATTGCAAAACCTTGTATTCCAATTTTTCTCCCTTCTTTTCCTCCTCCCCTCTCACATACATAGCCAATAATCCAATATAGGTTCAATATGTGCAATTATTCAAAACATATTTCCACATTTATCATGCTACACAAGAAAAATCAGGTCAAAGGGGGGAAAACACACAGTGAGAAGTAAACAAACAATAGCAACAACAAAAAAGGTGAAAATACTATGCTTTAATATACCTTCAGTCTCCATAATTCTCTGTCTGGATGCAGATGGCACTTTCCATCTCTATTGGAATTGCCTTCAATCACCTCATTGTTGAAAAGAGCCAAATCCATTACAATTAATCATCACATAATCTTCTTGCTGCTATGTATATTTTCTCTTGATTCTGCTCATTTCACTTACCATCAGTTCATGTATGTCTTTCCAGGTTTTTCTGGAATCAGCCCGCTCATCATTTCTTATAGAATAATAATATTCCATTCCATTCATATACCATAACTTATTGAGTCATTCCCCAACCAATGGGCATCCACTCAGTTTCCAGTTCCTTGCCACTACAAAAAGGCCTACTACAAACATTTTTTTTTTTTACATGTGGTCCTTTTCCCTTTTTAATGATCTCTTTGGGATATGGACCCAGTAGAGACACTGCTGCATCAAAATGTATCCACAGTTTGATAGTCCTTTGGGCATAGTTCCAAATTGCTCTCCAAAATTATTATGTTCTTCCAAGACCTGCAGGCTTTTAATATAGCCACTGATGTTTCTTGTGATTCCAAATGTTTCATTTAGAATTTAAATTAAATTTAAAATTTAAATTCATTTAGGATTCCATATTTGAAGGTGTTTTTTTTTTTCTTCTTGCAAGAAAAAGTTTTCCCTAGAAAAGAGGGTTTTAGAATTTGGCAATGATGTTCCTATAGGTTGTCCTCATAGCATCTCTTTAAGTGGTGATGGGTAAGATTTTTTCAATTTTCTCTATTCCCATAGTAACAATCTAGGTGATGAAAATTCCTGTGGCCTGAGATTGAGCTATCTTCCAACTTAACCAGCTAGGGTTCACAGCTTGCTATTTCAGAAAACTAGCCTGAAGATGTTTGCACTTCATAAGGGCAAAGCTGTGTCCTGGCATCTTTCTTCAGATCTTCTCTGATTGTCGCTGGAGGACCACTCTTTTGCCCTAGCTCCTTTTTGTTTTTGAACTGTTCTACATTTGCCCTGAAGCTCAATTCTGTATTCTTTGTGGGGGAAATTTGGAGATGTGAAATTTTCTGACCTACTTGCCATCTGCTCAGAATCCTTTTTCCTGAAAGCAATTTTCTATATTGGTTTTGGATTTATAATTTGTAAAAGATAATTGACTCTGAAGGAAGTATTTTTAAGGCTAGATAATGTGCATAAATAAGAGAATTTCCAAAACCCTTAACGTTTATAGAAAAAAATGCAACACAGCATCACTCTTTGAAGACTACAGAACAAATGTTAGGTTTTTAAATTTTTATTTCTTAAAATATTGTTTTCTTAAAAATATGAATTATTAGAATTCTATACAACTTCCTCTGAAAGTTAAATATTTTAAGATTTATTAACTTTATATTTTCTCACAATTACATTTAAATTGTTCTTGTACATTTGTTTTGAAAACTTTTGAATTTCAAATTCTCTTCCTTATCCCCAGTCCTCATTAAGAAACCTTATGTGAAGTTATACAAAGCATGTCCATAAAAGTCATGTTTTGAAAAAAATATATAGATACTCATACTCATATTCAAAATAAATGTAAAGAGAGAGAGAAACAGAGACAGAGAGGAAAGAGACACAGAGAGAATATACCTCTATTTCTCAATTTGTATTCAGATACAGTAAGTATCTTCTCTGGGTATGGAAAAAAGTTTTTCATCATAAATCCTTCAGAGTAGTTGTAGATCACTGTATTGCTGAGAATAACAAAGTCATTTACAGATGGTCATCTAAGAACAGTGCTATTATTTTGCATACAGTACATTTTACTTTGTATAAATTCATAGAGGACTTTCCAAGTATTTTCCCCCCAAGAGAATCCTGGTCATCATTTCCAATAGAACAATAATATTCCATGACAATCACATACCAGAATTTATTCAGGTGTTCTCAAAAGGATGGCCATCTCCTCAATTTCCAAATTTTTGTCCTGAGAAAAGAGTTGCTACAAATATTTTTGTACATATATATCATTTCCCTTTTAAAAAAATCTCTTTTGGCCTTTGAGCCCCAGTAGTGATATTGATGCTGTTTGAGTGGTCTAGATTCCTGGTGGTCTAGAGGTTAGTGGCTATAAGAGAGTTAACAAGAATCCCCTTTAAATTGGCCACAGGTTCTAGGGGTGAAAGAATTCACTCATTTCAGAATATTAGTTGCAAAATAAAAGCTTATTGTTAGATATAAATCAGTTTAACCAGAAACTGACTTCTATAGTGGCAGATCTATGGAAAAGAGAGTTTTGCACTGAGAATGCAGTTCCCAGTGGACAGAAAGTCCTGGCAGCTGAGTAAGCTTCTGAGGTCCAACTGCAAAGACTTTAGTTTATGGAAACTCATTATATTGGTTGTCTTGGTAGGGTTTGGGAAGCCTGATCAGATCAGAATCAGTGCAGGCTAGGCAGGCCAAGCAAGTCAAAATGGGGGACTGGGAAAACCTGAGCAAATCATAACCAGAGGGGACTGGGAGAGCCTAAATTGGCTCAGATCCAGTGGAGGTTGGGGCAAGCCCAGATCTCCTATTGGAATTCAAAGGGATGCTTTTGACCAGGATTTGTGAATCAAAGGGTCTGGCATACAGGAAAGACAACTTTGTCTGGGGAGGATATGCCTCAGCCAGGAGGAGCTGGGAATCTGAAAGGAATCACAGATCAATAGGAAATATAGTTTCTTAAAGAGACTCCAACCTGCTTCAATATTACTGGGTCAAAATGATTTCTATGAATTTATAGCCCTTTGGGGAAAAAAATCATTATTTTTGATCATTTATCAATTGAGGCTTGGAATTTGCTTGCTTATTTATTTACTTTTTTGTATCTAGGCAATTGGGATTAAGTGATTTACCCATGGTGACAGAGCTAGTGAATATTAAATGTCTGAAAGAAGATTTGAATTCTGGTCCTTCTGACTTCAGGAGTACCACCCTATCCATTGTGATTCAGTTCCCTCTATGTTTGAGAAATGAGGCCCAATAAAAGAATATTTTTTTCAATTTTTTAACAGTTTTTATTGCTAACTTCATTACCCTCCATTTATTCTATTCTCTTTCTCCTTTTACCTTGTCCCTCCTCAAAAGAGTTTTGCTTCTAACTATTCCCTTCCCCAATATGCCATTTTTTTTTTTTTATCATCCTGCCCTCATTTCCTGCAGGGTAAGATAGATTTCCATACCCCTATTGAATTGTATGTTGTATACTCTTTGAACTAATTCTGATGAGAGTAAGTTTCACTCATTCACCTTCTCCTCTCTCTTCTCCTCTACTATAAGAGTAATTTCTTGCCTTTATTATAGCAGATAATTTAGACCATTCTTTTTCTCCCATTTCCTTTTCTCTAAGTACATTCCCCTCTTTTTATTTTCATCATTTTAAAAGATATTATCCTTTTATATTCAACTCATACTTGTGCCCTCTATCTATATAAATTCCAAATTGCCATTATAATGATAAATTTCTAGCTAGTTACCATTATTATCCTCCAATGTAAATAGATAAACCTAATTAAGTGCCTCATGATCTCACTTTATTGATTACTTCCTTATGTTTCTCCTTAGTCTGCTATTTCAAAATCAAATTTTCCATTTAGCTCTGATCTTTTCATTGAAAATACTTAGAAATCCTCTATTTCATTGAAGATCACCTTTTCCCCTGAAGGAGTATACTTAGTTTTGCTAAGTAAGTGATTCTTGGTCGTAATTCTTGCTCCATTACTCTCCAGAATACTATTTTCCAAGCCTTCCAGTCTTTTAATGCAGAAGCCGCTAAATCTTGTGTTATGCTGCTTGCAATATTTTCTCTTTGACCTGAGAGTTTCAGAATTTGGCTATGATATTCCTGGAAGTTTTCATTTTGGGATCTCTTTCAACAGGTAATTTATATTACCTTGTGATTCTAGAATATTAGAACAATTTTCCTTGATAATTTCTTGAAAGAGGATGTTCAAGTTCTTCTTTTGATCATGACTTTCAAATAAACCAATAATTTAAAAATTAGGGAGAATGTATGGGGCTGAAACTCTTAAGTCATTGCACTGAGGTCGGTTCAAGCACTTAGGGCTAATAACTAATTGGACAATACTTTATGGGCATATTCTTGGAAAATGGTCCTTCCCATTATCCAGTGCTGGCTCAATGATTGATGTATACAGAGGATTGTAGGAGGTACTAGAAGATGGAGTAAGACTAGTCAGAGTCTCACTTTGGTTGTAGAAGAGGGAGAAAACAGTCACGGAGATTCTGCTTCCATTTTGTCCAATCCTGTATCTAAAGACCTAAAGCCTAAGGACTTTTGCTTATCCTGACTCCGGCTGATTTTGGGGTATCTGGGTGCTAGCCCGGTTGTCACAGGAGAATTCTGGGAAGATGGTGAGTAAGGTTGGTAAATTTCAAACTTTCCCTATTCCCCCCACAAATAAAACAAATTTATGCCTTAGGGTGTATTTAGACTGATGAAAATCAAGAAGACTTGGGACAGAATGAGGTCCTCCTGATACAATGCAATAAGATCTAAAGAAAGACCTTGGACAATAATTAACCTCTTGAAGTGCAAACCTCTGAGCTAGCTCTGCAGAAACATCAAGTGGGGACCCCTCAGGACTACCTTATTGTGGTTAAAGCCTCAACAGGAATTACAGAGACTTTCAGCTCCTAGACTATTGTGGAGTCAGAGTTTGAGTACAGGAAGACTGAGTAAATGTTGGTTATTAAGAATTCCAGGCCTAGCTGTGCTGCTGGGACATGACCAAGGGCAAGAAGGAACTGTCATCTCATGGGTGCAGAAGCAGAGGGACAAAGAGGCTGTTGGCTGTAGGCATTTGCAGTAGGGTGAAACTTTTGGTTGGGGGTTCCTGATCAGATTGGAGAGTTGAAGGGAAGTTTGAAGCACTATTGCCCCATTTCACTATTAGAAGAACTTACACTATTATCTCTTATTTAAAAAAAAATGAATTGGCAAAGAAAAAAGAACCCCACCACTGAAACATATTATGGAAACAAGATGACTTGAGGTCATCTTCAGAGGAGGACACTTTGGCAAAAATATCTTCTACTTCAAAGAGTAACATGAAATGGCTCCCCACTCAGAGAAAATTTATAGAACTCAAAAAAGATTTTAAAAGTCAAACAAGAGACACTGAGGAAAAAATAAAAAAATAAAATCCATCCATGAAAAACAAGATGATCATGAAAAAAAGGAGCTACAGAGTCTCAAAGATGAAAATAATTCTTAAAAATTAGAATTGGGCAAGGGGAAACTAGTGAAGCTATGAAAAACCAAACAATAACGAAACATTAAAAAGAATAAAAAAAAAATAGAACAGAGTGTAAAGCATCTTATAAGAAAAATGATAGCTCTGTAAAACTGATCAAGAAGAGAAAATAAAAGAATAATTTTATTGCCAGAAAGTTCTAACCAAAAAGAGAACTTTGACACAACAATGCAGGAATAATCCAACAAAATTGTCCTGGAGTGACAGAACATGAGTGGAAAGTAGAAATCGAAAAATCCAGCAATCACCATCTCAAAAGGATCTTTTGTGGAAAACATATAAGACTATTATTGCCAAATTTTGAACTCCCCAGATGGAAGAGAATATTTTGCAAGAAACAAACAAGCAAAGAAAAAAAACAATTCAGATATGCTGGAGCTACAATTAGAATTGTACAAGACTTGCCATAGGTCTTGGAATTCTATCTAGTGACAATCAAAAGAACTAGGCCTTAGGACAAAAATAGCACATTCAACAAAATTATCTATAAATTTGAATACAAATAATGGACTTTCAATGAACTTGGAGAATTTCAGGATTTTCTATCAAGCAAACCCAAACTTAATAGAAAATTTAACAAATAAAAGCCAATATCAAAGATCAATTTTTAAGGAAATCAACATGGACAAACATTTTAAACATGGACAAACTATGGTTTTTTACAGGAGAAACATATATCATATGTGTAAGATTCACATTAAAAATAGGATAACTCAAAAGAAAAGTTTGCAGAGTTAAAGTGAAAAGAGTAATCAGTTTATAGAAATGAGGTACAGAGGAAGAATTGATGCAATGGCATTAGAGGGGGAAGAAGACCTCATGAGTACTGAAAAACTGCTCACATGAGAAATGAGTTCAATAGGCAAAACTAATATAATATAAAGGGCATAACACCCACTACAATTTATAAAGAAATAAAGGGGTAGAGATGGGCAGGTAGAAAAGTGAAGGGTCTAGTAATTGCTCTAGTAATTTATTGTTACATATTTTAAATCCTCCTTGATGTTCTGCTGGGCACATGACAATGTTCTCTTTTGTTTTGCTTAATTTAGTTTTGTATTCTTTTTTTTTTTCTTACTCTCTTTTTTCATATAAAATAAATTAAACACACACACACACACATACACACAAACTTATTTCTACTGGTTCTATTTTCCAGGCCAGTTGTTTTTCCAGTGAGATAGTTCCTTTTTTTTTTTTTTTTCAATTTTTGGTTTTGTTTTATTGTGTTTTTAGTTTTCATAAAGTCATTAGCTTCTATTTGATCAATTCTGATTTTTAAGGAATCAGTGAGATTTGGAAGCTCCTTTCCCAGTTGACCATTTTTGAATTTTAAGGGATTTTTTTTCTTCATTACATTTTTTAAAATTTCTTTTTGCATTGTGCTCAATTCTGTTTTCTATTTTTTATTCTATCTCTCTTACTTGATTTAAAAAATCCCTTTTGAACTCTTCCATGGCCTCTCTCAATTCTTATTTTTCTTAGAAGCTTTGGATGTAGGAAGTCTGACACTGTTATCATTTTCTGAGTGTATGTTTTGATCCCTTGTCACCATAGTAACTTTTTTATGGCCAGAAACATTTTTTTTGTGTGTGTAGTCTGCTCTTTTCTAACCTGTTACTTAGCATTTGCCTCTTTATTAAAGTAGGGCGCTATTTCCAGGGTGAAGGATGCAATGTCCCATCTTCAGGGATTTTGTGCAGATGTTTTCAGAGAATTTTCTAGGAACATGACCACAAGTACTCTTTTCTGCCCTGGAATTGTTAGAAGTGTACCCTGACCACTATAGCTATAAGATCTTGAGTGCTTAAACAACAGAATCTTGATTTGCTGGTTCTGGGGCTGAGCTGGCATGAGTTGCTATGGGACTCTCATTCTATTGCTACAGACATTTTTTTCCCCCAATCTTCCAAGTTCTCTTTGTTGTCTCTGGTCTGAGAGGTCTGGAAGTGATCAGTACTTCTGGCTGATTCAGAAGTTTTGCTTTGCTGATTCTGGTGTCAGGTTTGGGGCTAGGGCTTTGCCAGCGTGGCTTGTACTGGAATTGTATAGTGCTTTTCCATCCTGTTGTCACAGATCTTTTCTGCAGATGTTCCTAATTGTCTTTTGTGTCTCTGGGTTAAGCTGTCTAGAAACTTCCAGTATTGACACTGATTCAGAGGTCCCTAGACCAGTTCTTGATTTTCTGACCCAGGATTGGGGTTGGGACTGGGGCTATGCTGGTGAGAACTGAGCACTGGATTCCCAATCTGGTGTCACAGAGATTTTCTGCTGATTTTCTAAGTTGCATTAAGCTGGAAAATATTTTACTCCAAAAGCAGTGTTCTGATGTTCTAAAATTTGTTTGGAGTCATTATTTAAAAAAAAAAAAAAAGGAGGTGGGGCAGTTTTGAGACAGATTGGACCAAGTTCAGCCTTTATTCCACTATCTTGTCTCTCTTTTTGGAAAGTCAATTCTTTTTCAACTTCAAGTAGATGTATTCACTCCTTCATTTGACTACACAAAATAAATATAAAATAGTGGGCAAGACACATTGAAAACTAGATAATAAAACAATGTCACTTTCTAAGTTGCTGAGCAGGAAATGGAAGAGAAGCAAAATGGGGATAATAATAGCACCTAACTCTCATAGTTGGGGTGAAGATAAGATAATAATTGTAAAGAAATCATCAGTTTTCCTGGTATAAATAGTGCTATATAAATGTTAATTATTATTATTGTTATTTTATTAATTGTTACTATACATGTTATATATATATATATATTCTCTTGCTAAATAATTTTATTTACATTTATTTTTTTAATGTCCTTCTTTAATTTGTATTGTTATATGATATAGAAATATTTTTATCTTCATTTATTTTCTTAATTTGAAAAAAAATCATCTGTAGTAGTCCTTTCCTAAAAAGAACTATTTTTTGCATTCTTTTTCTCCTTTCTTTATATCTTTCTATAATAATCAAGAACATAATTTCCCATTCAAGGATATCCACAGTGTTGATGTATTTTCTTGAAAGATAAAAGTTATGGAAACCAACTGAAAAGAAACGCTAGAGGAAAAAGAAGCTTAAAAAAGAATTAATTTAAATATGAAAAGATTAAAGAAACTTATGAAATGAAAGAAAATCCTAGAAAATATAAGAAATGAAACCTAATAACTTATTGATGGCATGATTTACTTATTATTTTTCTGATACTCCATAATTTTATTAATTAGTTATTACTCATTGAGAAAGAGGAATACCTATATCTTCTTGTTATCTATCATTTTAAAATTTCACTTTTGTCTTTTCTTATTGCTGTTGATTGATAGAATTTCTAAATTTCTATCAAATGAAAGCAGACATCTCTGTTTTGATTTTTTTTTTTTTTGCTACTGTATTTATTTGGAAAAATTCAAATGCATTCCCATTACATATGGTGCTTACTTTTAGTTTGAAACAGATACTTTTTTAAAAAAGGTATCTAGATGTTTACAATGTATAATTTAAAAGTATACATTAGTTTTATACTTTGTGAAGGGATTTGTTCTTAATCCACTAAAACACCCATATAATTTAAGTGCTTTTTTAATGTGATTATTTTGATTGTCTAATTTCAAGCTATTTTTTCAGTCCTGGTATAAAAATAATTTTGTTATAATGAATGATTCATTGAATGAATTACTACTTGTCTATTTAAAAAATGAAAATGTGAAATGATATTTATTGCTGATATTGGTCTGTAGTAAGCCTTCTTTTCTTTTTCTAGTTATCCTTCAAATCATCATATTATTTTCCTTATGATCCTGCTCAAATCCTTGTTTCACTGTTAGCCATTTGAAATGACCATTACAATTGTGGCAGAATTGATCCACAGCACTATTTGAGAATAATATCCAACATGATATACCATCTCAAAGAACTGACAGATTTGATCAGAGGAACAGCTAAATTCTGTCATCTCCTTTCTCCTCCTCCATGGGATAAAGAAAAGATTGGGTTGTTCCTGAGTTCTTTCCAGACAAACTCCTTTATCAAGTTCATTTTTACTTCTTGTCTGTTTTTGACAAAGCAGGCTAAACTATGGGGATGGAAAAGGAAATTTTCCTCAAGAAAAAGAAAGAAGAATGGAAAATTTGGCCACTATCTGCTCTTCTATAATGTAGGTGATTTTTCCTCCTAATTGAAAGTTGCTAGAATTATCTCTGCATCATTTCCAGTTTATAATGACTATAATAGTACCACTGTGATGTCAAGTATATTTGCAGTGGGAATAAAAGATTATTAGATTAATGGTTTCAGAAATGAAGGGAAATGTCACATGAATATATGAAACAGGATAAAATGCTTTCTACTTGATCTGTTAGACAGTTGGTCAAACAGCCTTTATGTTTTATGACAGGCACTGTGTTAAATACCAAGTATACAAAGGGGAGGGAAAACCATCTCTGTTTTTAAGGAATTCTGTCTAATGGGAGACACAATATGTAAAAAAATTAAATGTATACTTAAAGAAAAGGTACTAAGATTCAGGGCAACTAGGAAAGAATTTTTTGTAAGAGGTAAGACTTTGGCTGAAACTTGAAGCAACTCAAGCAACCCAGGAAGAGAATGAAGTAAGAGATAATTTTAGACTTGGGTAAAAGTTAGTAAAAATGTCAGGACATGGAAGATAAAGTGTTATGTACAAGGAACAACATGGAGGCCAATATTATTGGACCACACAGTATGTGGCATGGATACAAGAAGAATGGTTTAAAAAGAAAATCCCAGGTTATTAAGAACTTTAATGCCAAATGATTTTTATGGTTGATCCTGTAGATTATAAGGAATCATTGAAGTTTATTGAATGTATGGGGGGGGGCATGATGGAGGAAGGTCTTGAATAGTTATAGTCTGTTTCAAGAAAATCAGTTTGACAACTGAGTTCAGGGTGGACTGAAGTAAAGAAAAATTTGAAGCAGGGAGAGCAAGCAGTAGACTGCTACAATAAGTGAGAAGTGAGGTGGAAAACGAGAGAGAGAGAGAGAGAGAGAGAGAGAGAGAGAGAGAGAGAGAGAGAAAGGAGTTGAGACTTAGACTGCAAACCTGAGTGACTAGGAAGTTGGTGGTACCTTTAAAAATAATAGAGAAATTAGGAAAAGGAGAAAGTTTTGGGGCAAGGATAAGTTCACTTTTTGACATATTGACTCTGAGGTGTTTACCTGAAATTCAGTTCAGCATGACTAATAGGTAATTAGAGATTATTTGAATGGAGATCTGGAGAGAGTAGGGCTGGAAAAGTAGATCTGAGAGTCATTTCTGTAGGGTGATAATTATATCCCACATAGGTAATAACATTCCAAGTAAAACTATATAGAAGAAGAAAAGAAAACCTAGAATAACACTATCTCCTTTTTAAGTTCTGTACATAGCACTTTCTTTTCATATTAAACAACTCAGTAATTATTATAATGATCTCATGAATTCTGACATAACAACTTTTTTGTTTATTTTTTATTATTTTTTAATTAAAACTTTATTTTGAAAACATATGAAAGATAATTTTTAATATTAACCTTTGCAAAAGCTTATGTTCCAAATTTCCTTTCCTTCCTTCACTCCCTCCTCTAGATGACAAGTAATCCAATATGTTAAAAATGTGCAATTCTTCCATACATATTTACACAAGTATGGTATACCAAAAAATATATATATAAAAAGGAGAAAAATGAGAAGAAAACAAAATGCAAGCAAACAACAATAAAAAGGTGAAAATTCTATGTTATGATCCACACCCAGTTTTCATAGTCCTCTCATTGGGTACAGATAGTTCTTTTCATCAAAAGACCATTGGAAATGGCCTGAATTCCCTCCTTGTTGAAAAGAACCACTTCCATCAGAATTGATCATACTATAATCTTGCTGTAACTGTGAACAATAACATAACTTTCAATAATTCATTTTAATATCAAATAAAATGATCAGCATTGGTAATCTTCTTATAACTAACCTAGATCCATTGTAAAGCAGAATATTTTTCAAGCTGTTGATATGAAAATGTTGTCAAAAGAAATGAAAAGAGACCAAATTATGTTAAAATCACATAAATAAACCAACAGAACTTTAAAAAAAAGTGATACTAAATTAAAGGTATAACTTGACTTTGATGTGATGGTATGAAAAATGAAGGGGTTAAAAAAGTATTGTACTGGGAGAGGAGGAAAGAAGAAAGCAGAATAGAGTAAATTACATCACATGAGGAGGCTCAAAAGACTTATTACACTAGAGGAAAAAGAGGAGGGTGAATATTGTTTTGATTTAAAGTAGTAGTAACATATATAGATAGTTTCCCTCAAAAAAACACATAAAACCAACTCTCTGAAGGGAGTCTAATGGAATCCAAACACTCTCCAGCTCAAGAAAGACTGACAACCTTAAGAAAGGTCAGTCTCACTGGAATGAAAGGGTGTTTAGTCCAGCTCAGATAGACTTTGGAAAAGCCAGTAAGAAGCTCTTAATCACAACAAATTGGCAACTAAGACCCTCCTCCTGGATCAGTAGAGAAGTGAATCAGTGGAGCAGCTTCCAATAGTATCTCAGAAATCAAAATTTGGGAAACCAGGTGGTTTCCTGAACAGAGGGGGAAAAGCTACCCCCTACAAGTACAAGGGGCTCCTGTGCTTAAAGCCAAAGTTCAGAACTGCACAGGAAGCTTGGGATAATGCCAGCTTTATCCCTGGAGCACAGCTCCATCTTAAAAGTTTTTTTTTTTTAATTTTTATTTAATGATTACTTTATATTGACATTATCCCTTGCACTCGTTTCTTTTCCGATTTTTTTTTCCCTCCCTCCTTCCACCCCCTCCCCTAGATGGCAAGCAGTCCTTTATATGTTGGATATGTTGCAGTATATCCTCGATACAATATATGTTTGCAGAACCAAACAGTTCTCTTGTTGCATAGGGAGAATTGGTTTCAGAAGGTATAAATATCCCGGGAAGAAAAACAAAAATGCAGATAGTTCACAATCGTTTCCCAGTGTTCGTTCTTTGGGTATAGCTGCTTTTGTCCGTCATTTATCAATTGAAACTTAGTTAGGTCTCTTTATCAAGGAAATCCACTTCCATCAAAATATGTCCTCATACAATATCGTTGTCGAAGTGTATAATGATCTCCTGGTTCTGCTCATTTCACTTAGCATCAGTTCATGTAAGTCTCGCCAGTCCTCTCTGTATTCATCCTGCTGGTCATTTCTTACAGAACAATAATATTCCATAACATTCATATACCACAATTTGCCCAGCCATTCTCCAATTGATGGGCATCCATTCATTTTCCAGTTTCTAGCTAATACAAATAGGGCTGCTACAAACATTTTGGCACATACAGGTCCCTTTCCCTTCTTTAGTATTTCTTTGGAATATAAGCCCAATAGAAACACTGCTGGATCAAAGGGTATGCACAATTTGATAATTTTTTGGGCATAATTCCAGATTGCTCTCCAGAATGGTTGGATCCGTTCACAACTCCACCAACAATGCATTAGTGTCCCATTTTTCCCGCATCCCCTCCAACATTCATCATTATTTTTTCCTGTCATCTTAGCCAATCTGACAGGTGTGTAGTGGTATCACAGAATTGTCTTAATTTGCATTTCTCTGATCAATAATGATTTGGAACACTCTTTCATATGAGTGGTAATAGTTTCAATTTCATCCTCTGAAAATTGTCTGTTCATATCCTTTGACCATTTATCAATTGGAGAATGGCTTGATTTCTTATAAATTTGAGTCAGTTCTCTATATATTTTAGAAATGAGGCCTTTATCAGAACCTTTAACTGTGAAGATGTTTTCCCAGTTTGTTGCTTCCCTTCTAATCTTGTTTGCATTAGTTTTGTTTGTACAAAGGCTTTTTAATTTGATGTAATCAAAATTTTCTATTTTGTGATCAGTAATGGTCTCTAGTTCATCTTTGGTCACAAATTTCTTTCTCCTCCACAAGTCTGAGAGATAAACTATTCTATGTTCCTCTAATTTATTTATAATCTCATTCTTTATGCCTAGGTCATGGACCCATTTTGATCTTATCTTGGTATATGGTGTTAAGTGTGGGTCCATGCCTAATTTCTGCCATACTAATTTCCAATTATCCCAGCAGTTTTTATCAAATAATGAATTCTTTTCCCAGAAGTTAGGGGCTTTGGGTTTGTCAAACACTAGATTGCTATAGTTGACTATTTTGTCTTGTGAACCTAACCTTTTCCACTGATCCACTAATCTATTTCTTAGCCAATACCAAATGGTTTTGGTGACTGCTGCTTTATAATATAATTTTAGATCAGGTACAGCTAGGCCACCTTCATTTGATTTTTTGCTTTCATTAATTCCCTTGAGATTCTCGACTTTTTATTGTTCCATATGAATTTTGTTGTTATTTTTTCTAGATCATTAAAATATTTTCTTGGAAGTCTGATTGGTATAGCACTAAATAAATAGATTAGTTTAGGGAGTATTGTCATCTTTATTATGTTCGCTCGGCCGATCCAAGAGCACTTAATATTTTTCCAATTATTTAAGTCTGACTTTATTTGTGTGGAGACTTTTTTATAATTTTGCTCATATAATTCCTGACTTTCCTTTGGTAGATAGATTCCCAAATATTTTATGGTATCAACAGTTATTCTGAATGGAATTTCTCTTTGTATCTCTTGCTGTTGGGTTTTGTTGGTGATGTATAAAAATGCTGAGGATTTATGGGGATTTATTTTGTAGCCAGCTACTTTGCTAAAATTATGAATTATTTCCAATAGCTTTTTAGTAGAATCTCTGGGGTTCTCTAGGTATACCATCATATCATCTGCAAAGAGTGATAGTTTGGTTTCTTCATTGCCTACTCTAATTCCTTTAATATCTTTCTCGGCTCTTATTGCCGAGGCTAGTGTTTCTAATACGATATTAAATAATAATGGTGATAGTGGGCAACCTTGCTTCACTCCAGATCTTACTGGGAAAGGTTCCAGTTTTTCCCCATTGCATATGATGCTTACTGATGGTTTTAAATATATGCTCCTGACTATTTTAAGGAAAAGTCCATTTATTCCTATGCTCTCAAGTGTTTTTATTAGGAATGGATGTTGGATTTTATCAAATGCTTTTTCTGCATCTATTGAGATGATCATATGGTTTTTGTTTGTTTGGTTATTGATATAGTCAATTATGCTAATAGTTTTCCTAATATTGAACCAGCCCTGCATTCCTGGTATAAATCCTACTTGGTCATAGTGTATTATCCTGGTGACGATTTTCTGTAATCTTTTTGCTAATATTTTATTTAAGATTTTAGCATCAATATTCATTAGGGAGATTGGTCTATAATTTTCTTTCTCTGTTTTCAGCCTACCTGGTTTAGGTATCAGTACCATGTCTGTGTCATAAAAGGAGTTTGGTAGGACTCCTTCAATCCCTATTTTTTCAAATAGTTTATTTAGCATTGGAGTTAATTGTTCTTTAAATGTTTGGTAGAATTCACATGTAAATCCATCTGGTCCTGGGGATTTTTTCTTAGGGAGTTGATTGATAGTTTGTTCTATTTCTTTTTCTGAGATGGGACTGTTTAGGATATTTACTTCTTCCTCTGTTAGTTTGGGCAAGCTATATTTTTGGAGGTATTTTTCTATTTCATTTAAGTTGTCGAATTTATTGGCATAAAGTTGGGCAAAGTAACTCCTAATTATTGCTCTAATTTCCTCTTCATTAGTGGCGAGCTCTCCCTTTTCATTTTTAAGACTAACAATTTGATTTTCCTCTTTCCTTTTTTTAATCAGATTTACTAAGGGTTTGTCTATTTTGTTGGTTTTTTCATAGAACCAACTCTTAGTTTTATTAATCAATTCAATAGTTTTTTTACTTTCAATTTTATTGATCTCTCCTTTTATTTTTAGAATTTCAAGTTTAGTGTTTGACTGGGGGTTTTTAATTTGTTCCTTTTCTAGCATTTTTAGTTGCAAACCCAATTCATTGTCCTTCTCTTTCTCTATTTTATACAAATAGGCCTCTAGAGATATGAAATTTCCCCTTATTACCGCTTTGGCTGCATCCCATACATTTTGGTATGATGTCTCATTATTATCGTTTTCTTGGGTGAAGTTATTAATTATGTCTATGATTTGCTGTTTCACCCAATCATTCTTTAGTATGAGATTATTTAGTTTCCAATTATTTTTTGGTCTACTTCCCCCTGCTTTTTTGTTGAATGTAATTTTCATTGCATCGTGGTCTGAAAAGGATGCATTTACTATTTCTGCCTTACTGCATTTGAGTTTGAGGTTTTTATGTCCTAATATATGGTCAATTTTTGTATAGGTTCCATGAACTGCTGAAAAGAAAGTGTATTCCTTTCTGTCTCCATTACATTTTCTCCAGAGATCTATCATATCTAACTTTTCTAGTATTCTATTTACCTCTTTGACTTCTTTCTTATTTATTTTGTGGTTTGATTTATCTAATTCTGAGAGTGTAAGGTTAAGATCTCCCACTATTATAGTTTTACTGTCTATTTCTTCTTGCAGCTCTCTTAATTTCTCTTTTAAGAATTTAGATGCTACACTACTTGGTGCATATATGTTTAATATAGATAGTGCTTCATTATCCATGCTACCCTTTAGCAAGATATAGTGCCCTTCCTTATCTCTTTTAATTAGATCAATTTTTGCTTTAGCTTGATCTGAGATCAGGATGGCTACCCCTGCTTTTTTGACTTCACCTGAAGCATAGTAGATTTTGCTCCAACCTTTTACCTTTAACCTGCATGTATCTCCCCGCTTCAGGTGTGTTTCCTGTAAACAACATATTGTAGGATTCTGGCTTTTAATCCATTCTGCTAACCGCTTCCTCTTTATGGGGGAGTTTACCCCGTTCACATTTATGGTTAGAATGACCAATTCTGTATTACTTGCCATCTTGTTAACCCCGGTTTATGCTTTTCTCCCTTCTTTCCCCTTTCCCCCCCTTCCCAGTATTAAGCTTGTGAGCACCACTTGCTTCTCACAGCCTTCCCTTTTTAGTATCCCTCCCCCCGCCTTAGAGTTCCTCCCCCTATCTTACTCCTTTCCCTCCCAGTTCCCGTATTCCCTTCCGCTTAGCTTATTCCTTCCCTTTTCACTTTTCCCTTCTCACTTTTCAATGAGGTGGGAGAAGTTTCACCATAGATTGAATATGTCTTAAGATTTTTCACTTAAAGCCAATTCTGAAGGCAGTAAGATACCCACTATATTCATCCCCCTCCCTTCTTTCTCTCAGATATAATAGGTTTCCTATTCCTCTTCATGAGATGTACTACCCCCACTTTACCCTTTTTCTGGTACAATGTCCTTTCCACATCAATTTCTAGAACAAGGTATACATGTATTCTTTATACATCTATATAGTCAAAATATAGTTCCCAAGATTAATCTTTACCTTTTTAGATTTCTCTTGAGTTCTATATTTGTAGATCAAACTTTTTGTTAAGTTCTGGCTTTTTCATCAGAAATAGATGAAATTCGCTTACTTTGTTGAATGTCCATCTTCTTCCCTGGAAATAGATGCTCATTCTCGCTGGGTAAGTTATTTTTGGTTGCATACCAAGTTCCTTAGCCTTTCGGAATATCATATTCCAGGCCCTTCGATCTTTTAATGTGGATGCTGCCAGATCCTGGGTGATCCTTATTGTGGCTCCTTGATACTTGAATTGGATTTTTCTAGCCGCTTGCAATATTTTTTCCTTCATCTGAGGGTTCTGGCATTTGGCCACTATATTCCTTGGTGTTTTGATTTTAGGATCCCTTTCAGTGGGTGATCGATGAATCCTTTCAATGTTTATTTTTTCCTCTGTTCCTATGACTTCTGGGCAGTTCTCTTTGATAATTTCCTGGAAAATAGTGTCCAGGCTCTTTTTTTTCATCATTCTTTTCTGGGAGTCCGATGATTCTCATATTGTCTCTCCTGGATCTGTTTTCCAGGTCTGTTGTCTTCCCCAGAAGGTATTTCACATTCTTTTCCATTGTTTGATTTTTTTGGATTTGCTTGACTGATTCTTCTTGTCTCCTCGAGTCATTCAATTCCATTTGTTCGACCCTGATTTTCAGTGAAGTATTTTCTTCACTCACTTTTTAAAGATCTTTTTCTAATTGTCCAATTGAGTTCTTTTGTTCTGTGGAATTTTTTTCCATTCCGCCAATTTTGTTTTTTAGAGAGCTATTTTCTGTTTCCAGTTCACCAATTCTATTTTTCAAGGATTTTACTTCTTTATGCACTCTCTCTTTAACTTTCTCCAAGCTCTTTTGCCAAGCCTTCCTCTCCTTTTCCCAAGCTTCCCTCTCCTTTTGCCAAGCCTCACTCTGCTTTCCCCATTTTTCTTCTAGCTCCCTTGTGAGAGCCTTTTTAATCACTTCTATGAGGTTCATCTGTGCTGAGGAACAGATGATCTCCTCCTTTGGGGATTCACCTGGAGACTGTCTGTTTTTAGTCTCCTCAGGATTTAGAGTCTGCTCTCTATCTGTATAGAAGCTGTCAAGGGTTAAAGTCCTCTTCAGTTTCTTGCTCATTCTGTCTAATAATCAGAGAGAAACTACCAAAGAAAAACAGAAAAAAACTGCAGTCTTTCTTTGGGGGAGGGGCTAGGTGTGTTATCGAGCTTCCTCTCCAGAATGCAGGGGGCAGCAGTGAGGCACTAGCAGGACTGTGTTGCGCCTGCACTCTGAGATCCCAGAGCGTGCTGAGTCACTGTGGGGGGGGGCGGCCAGGTCCCGAGAGACTCCAGCTGTTTGGGGTTGTATTCTTCAACCCCGGTGTTTTTAGCTTCTCTGCTGGGCTGCTGACTTGCTGCCGGAGCAAAGTATCCAAACCTGTAGCGAAGCTCTCCCCACAGAGACGGCTGCGATCACTCCCCACCTCCTCTCCAGTCTGCTCCCGTGCTCTCACTGCCGCTGCCCTCAGCCTGTGCCCGATCCAGAACCGTCCCAGCCCTCCAGTAAAAACAGACCTTTCTTGGCGAATCTCAAGGATGGCTTCTCTTGGTAACTATATGTGGGTTTTTTTTCAGTCAAGCATTAATTCAGAGGCTTGTAATGAAGTGGATAGTGAGAGAAAGCGCGGAGCTTATGCAGCTGTGAGCCTCCTCTCCGCCATCTTAACCTGAAGTCCCCCATCTTAAAAGTTAAAAAAAAAATGATCATAGAAAACTGCTATGGTGACAGGGCAGACCAAAATACAAACACAGATGAGGATAGAATCTATGTAGAAGAAATCTCAAAGTGTGAAATAAATTGGTTTCAAGTCCAAAGAGGTTTCTTGGAAATGTTCATAAAAGACTTCAAAAGACAAATAATAGAGGTAAATGAAAAATTGAGAAAAGAAATGAGAAGTATCTATGACAGAGTCAGCAATTTGAGGAATGAAGGTAAACATTGTCTATTTTAGAAACAGAGGGGGAAATACTCATCAAAAGATTCCATCATTCACTTCTGGAAAGAGATCCCACAAGGAAAACACCAAGAAACATTGTTGTAAAACTCCAAAACTATAAGCTCAAGGGAAAATACTGCAAACTGCCAGGAAAAAGAAATCAAATATCAAAAAGCAACAGGATTACCTAGAATCTGGAAGCTTTTACAATGAGGGATTGGAGGGCCTTAAAACCATTTTGCAGAAGACAAAGAACCTAGGATTACAATCAAGAATTAACAGTCAGAGAAAGTCAGCATCATCTTTCAGTGGAGGAGATGGAGGTTCAATGAAGAAAAAACTTGTAATTATTTCTATCAACAAAACAGAACTAACCAAAAATTTAATCTACAAACACAGGACTCAAGAGAACTTCAGAAACCTTAGAAAGATAAACAGGGGGGAAAGATATATATTTAAAGATTAAACTGTTAACATGGCATGAACTGAGGGTATGGCTATGGAATGGACTCTCATGTGATGACATCAAAGAAAATAAAGTAAAGGGTGGGAAAAATCTATATTGGAAAAAGAGGAAAGGGAAGGTATAATGGGACAAATTAGTTCACACCAATGGGCTTTTAAAAGATTTATTACAATGGAGGGAAAAAAAGGGAGGGAGATGAGCAATGTTTGAAGCTTGATCTCAGGCTCTAAGAAGGAATAACAATCATTAAGTGAGGTATAGAAATTTATTTAATTTTATAAAGAAGTAGGAGAAGAAAGAAGAAACGAAAAGGGAAGTACAGGATAGAAGGGAAGGCAGAAACACTAGGTCAAAAAAGATAAGAGAAGGGAGTAAGGGTTGATAGAAGATAAGGTTGTGGGTGGAATGGATTAAAATATGATTAAGAGAAAGTGGGAGGGGTGATAGGAGATAAGGCAGTAGAAGGTGGGGTAGGTAAAAATCACAAGACTAAGGACAGAGCGGAAAAAGAGAACAAAATTTTATACAGGAAAGAAAATAAGATGGCAGGAAATATAGAGGTGGTAATATTTTCTATACCCTCTTAATGTGAATGGGCTGAATTCTCCCATGAAACAGAAGCAAATTGCATAGTGGATTAAAAAACAGAATCTCAGAATATGCTTATAAGAAAACATTGACATAGACACATACAAAGTAAAGGTACAAGGCTGGGAGAAAAAAAGGAAGTAACATGAACAGTTAGCTCATTATAGACATTTATCTTACCTTATAGAACATTAGGTGGGAGGAGTGGAAAGAAAAGGGAGGGAGATAGGAGTGAGAATAAAATAGAAGGAGAAGATGAAAAGAGTGAGAGAAAAATAAATAGAGTAAAAAATTTGATGGAGGGAAATGCACAATTTGTAATCATGATTATGTAATAAGATGAATTTCCCATAAAATGGAAATGGATAGCAGAGTGGATTAAAAATACAAGAAAGAAATTAAACAGATGAATACAATTTTAGAAACGTTAGATATGATAGACCTCTGGAGAAAATTGAATGGGTATAGAAAAAATATACCTTTTTCCTTAACAGTATATGACACACAAAAATTGACCATGTAAGAGGGCATAAAAACCTCACAATCGAATGCAGAAAGACAGAAATATTAAATGCATTCTTTTGCAAAACAAAAAATAATGAAATAAAGGGTCTTGGAAAAATCGAGTCAAAATTCTTTGGAAACTAAGTAATCTCCTGCTAAAGAATGAATGAAAGAACTAAGAAATTATAGAAACAATGATTTTATCAAAGAAAATGACAATAGAGCAGCAAGTTGGAGTTCTAAGGAGGTAATGCTGAGTACTAGGTGGTGGCTGATGCAGAGACTCTTTTAAGCTGAGACTTTCACCCAGTCCTTAGCCCCCTTTTCCCTTCCATCCTCCATTTTGTTTTCCACTCCCCTAGCTCTACTCTCCACTCCTTGTCATCAGTTCCTGAATAGCTAGCTGCAGTTGCACTATTGAGGGGTTGGTGATTATTTTCACTTCTCCCTCTCTCCTCACACCTCCCCAACTCCATCCATTAATATTATTCTTTTGAAGACTCTTCTTGGTCAAGAGCCAAAGTAGAGAGTGGACTGCAGAAGACGGTGCTTCTCATTTCACTTCTTCTCCTAGCAGGAGAGGAAGCAGGGGTGCATCTTAGTACTATCCCAAGAATGCTGGCATTAGAAAATTTTGGGGGAAACCCAGGGCAAAATGCTCAGAAATGGATCTCTGCATGAAAAATTAGACCACATAACTTCGCAACAAACAAATCCATATAATAATAACAACAATAATATAATAATAATAATGATTATGATAATAATAAAGACATGATGCAATCTTCAGGATAGTAAGAGGCATACTAAATAAACTTACTCCTGAAAAGTTTGACAAGCTATTCTTTGAGCTTCTCAAAGTGGGTGTAGAGTCTAAACTCATCTTAAAAGGGATCCTATTGCTGATTGTGAATAAAATCCCTGAAGAGCCAAAATATAACTCACTGTCTGCTCAACTATGTCTTTGACTGACAGAAGACAAGGCAAGCTTTGATTACCTAGCAACTGAGGGTCAAACAGATCAGAAGCAAAGTACAACATATTCTGGGATTCTGTTTTTTAATCCACTATGCAATTTGCTTCTGTTTCATGGGAGAATTCAGCCCATTCACATTAAGAAATAGTGGTTGCTAAGATCAAGGTTTGAGGTAACATCAAATTCATTGGAGAAATTGGCAAGCATGATCTTATTTATGAATCTATTACAAATGCAGCAAACACTTTTGAAAAAGATATCTGAAAGGTTTTGGAGTGCCATAATATCATGATGTTGCAAGAACACAATTGGATTCGATGCAAAGCTTTTCTTGAAAATTGATCAAAGTCAATCAATTAAATCTGTCAAGATTCAGTAAAAGATCTATGAGATTTTATTCCTGTTCTTATGACTCACGGGATAAAAAGTGACTTTTCCCTAGAGGGAATGTTTATGCCACCTAGGATAAAATTCTGCAAGGACCCACTTGGAGGATTTGCTGATATATTTGGACAATTTCCAGGTAGCAGAATTAGGAACTGGTCCAGGGGTTATGCCAGGATAGATTTTCACTCACCATAGGAAATCACTTATCAAATCAAGGCTTTAATGGCCATTGGGGGGGGGGTCATATCATGCCTCCTGTACAATCCCAGATTGAGATGGGAAGCAAAAAAGCCAGGGATTAAGCCATTAACCAGAGTCAGGGACTCTTAACCAGCTACAAGGACAGTCAAAAGATATGCCACCTTGGTTTTCTAAGAAAGAATAGCTTATTGCAGATGAGATTAGTTTGAGGCTTGCTCAATCATTCCTAATAAATAAAAATCAAAGGCCAAATGTTCAGCACCAGATAACCATGATTCTTCCCAGTGTACAGCACTCACACACTCAAACACCACCTCTGGGACAGATTACTCAGGTGGCCTCAAAACTAATCCACTATTTATTCAAGAACAGCCTGCTAATATCATAAAAAAGCTTCAAACAAAACAAAACAAAACAAACAAACAAACAAACAAAAAAAAACTACTCAAAGTAACTGAAGCTGGGGTGACAAAATATCTGAATAGTGGGAATGCAAATGATACTATCAATAGTGTACTAGAAATGAGAGCCCTTAAGAAAAAGAAGATTTTAAGCAAAGCAATTATTCAATTACTAGAGGACTGAAGAAGAAAAAGAAAAAAAAATGCTTTGACTGGTTTATTTAAAGAGGAAGGAATATCCACTACTGACTTTATGCAGGCTTTGGATCAGTACCCAAAATTTGAGGTAGACATCCCTTTGATGAAATCCTATGTGAAGCAGTTTGGAACTCTGGTCATCCTTTCAGACTTGGTTAACATTTCAGAGCTAGCACAAACATTGGAAAGCAGTACTAATTTCTCTTTCTTCTTATTTTGCCTTCAACAATTAGTGGCTACAGGATTATGAATGGTTAACGGAACTTTTCCAACAAAGCAAAGTCAATATGCAGAAAATGCTACTAGAAATTGATCAGAATAAAGATTGAATGATGAAGATTTTGGAGGGAAGAGGACTTAGTTTTTTGTTCCCACTTCTCTAACTGGAGAAGGAACTGTTGAATCAAATAAAGTTGGATCTATCTCCTCAAACCATGGATAAATAGATTTAAACCAACATTTCTCCCAGACTTCATGTAGACAAGGGATTTGTGAATATTTTAATGACTAGCTTCTTGCAGCATATTTCTAGGGAAATAAGCCCATCCAATGAGGAAATAGATTCTTCCTCTAGTCCTTTCAAAGAGTAGTTGGAGCAGGACAAATAGCTCCTTTTCTCTTTCAAGCCAGAAATGCAGAAGTTTCTTCATGATCAAGTGGACCTACAGGTTAGAGCCCTATATGTTCTTCAGGTGCACTGCTACAATAACAACTTTCAAAAAGGCATGTTACTACTCTTCTTTGTTCATTTCTATGATATGGGAATAATTGGAGAGGACGTTTTCCTGGCATGGGAAGAGGATATGACCAAAGAGTTTCCAGGGAAGGGCAAGGCTTTATTGCAGGTCAACCAACAGCTCACTTGGCTGGAAACTAGTGTAGAAGAAGCATCTGCCTAAAGACCAGGCAAAGCCTTAAAACTGTGTAAACATATTATTGATAAGCTGTAACTATGTTTGACTAACCACTGCAAGAATTCATTCCATTGTCATGTTTTTCTAATATCTAAAGCAGAAGTGTGTCAAGAAGATGGTCTTCTGTCTAAGGGTTTTTGTAGTGTAACATCTTAACATTTTGTAGTGTAGTAAACATCAGATATCTTAATGTTTACATAGCATATTAGTATTATGCAAAAATTACATCCTGAATTCTCAAGATATTGCCAAAACTTCTTTGGCTGCCAGTTAATTATTAACTATTTTAAGTTAGAAAACTGAATAGCAGCACTGAATACTATAGAGATGCACTTTGCTCCTTTGAGTCCTTGTAATATTTGATTATGTATTTGGTAGTTACAAAGGATTTTTAATTGTAACATATAATTGCTGCCAAAATAGTATATTACCTATATTTCTACCTATAGTGGGCTTTATATGCTAGATTTTAATATACTTGAGGCTGGACAAACAGATAAGGCTTTTTAAAAAGAAACATGGTTTACTTGTACAAAACTGGTGTTTTAAGAAATTGTTAATGTTCTTGAAGACAAGTGATTTTTCCAAAATAGGTTAAAAAAGGGGCTTATCAAATTCTTTATTACCAGCACAAAAATATATTAAGTGTAATTTAAACCAAAAATGAATGACTGGTTTAATATCAGGAAAACTATTAACAATATTAAACATATCAGTAAAAAAAAAACTAACGGAAATCATATGATTGTCTCAATAAATACAGAGTATCTTTTGACAATAGCAGCATCCATTTTTTTAATTAAAAACATTAGAAAACATATGAATAATGAGATTTTTCTTTAAAATGATAAACAGCATCTAAAACCATCTATAAGCATTATCTGAAATGGGAATAAAGTAAAAGCTTACAAGTTCATGGATGAAACAAGAATGACCATTATTACCACAATTACTCAATATTGTACTAGAAATGTTAATATTGACAATAATGGTAGAAAAAAGAAAGGAATTACAGTAGGCAATGAATAAATAAAACTCATTCTTTACAGATGATGTGATGGTATACTTACAGAATTAGCTAAAAACTATTTGAAATAATTAACAACTTTAGCAAATTAGTAGGATAGAAAATAAATCCATAAATATCATCAAAATGACTATTTATTACTAACAAAGCCCACTATCAAAAGCTAAAAAGAGAATTATCACTTGTAATAACTATAGACAATATAAAATACTTGGGAGTAATTTGGCAAGACACACCCAGGAACTATATTAGCATACTTACAGAATACTTTTAACACAAATAAAATCAGATTTAAAGGATTTGAGAAAATATCAATTGCTCATTAGCAAACACAAATAAAATAAAAAATGACATTTCCACCATATTTATTTATTAATTCAATACCATTCCAATCAAAATACCAAAAGTACTTTATAGATTTCAAAAATTAATAACAATATTCATCTGGAAATATAAAAGAAGGTTACTTAGCTATAGCAAATGTAAAACTATACTGTAAAGTGGAAACCATCAAAATTATTAGGTGCTTGCTAAGAAATAAGATAGTCAATCAGTTCAATAGGTTAATTACCCAAGACAAAAGAGTCAATGAATATACTGATCTACATTTTGATAAACCCAAAGATTCCAGCTTTGGGGATAATAATTCACTATTTGACAAAAACTACTGGGAAAATTGAAAAAATAAGACAGCACAAAATAGGCATAGTCCAATATCTCACACTCTTTGCTAAGACTAAGTTGAAATAAGTGCACGCTTTAGACATAAAGTGTAACACCATAAGCAAATTAGCATGCCAAGAGATAGTTTATTTGACACTTCTTTGAAGAAGAGAAGAACTTATGACCAGAGGAGACAGAAAACTTTATGAAATACAAAATGGATATTTTTGATTATATTAAATTGAAAAGATTTTGCAGAAACAAAACCAATGTGATCAAGAATAGAAAGACAGCAGAAAGTTGGGAAAATTTTTCACCAAGTGCTTCTGATAAGGACTGATTTCTAAAATATATAGAGAATTACATCAAATATATAAAAATGAAAGTCATTTTTTGTAACATTTGGGCTAGCTTTCTGGTGATCCTTAGGACAAGCCTTGGTTGTTAGGTGGAGAAGTGATGAAGGCAGGATAGTCACCATGAGGATAGTCAGAAATAGAGTCTTAAGTCTTTATTCTTGAGTCTCAAATCTGAGACTTAGCTAGAGCACACTCAATCTCACACTCTCCTTCACTTAGTCTCTTCTCTGCAGAAGAGCCATCAGGAGGATGATCAAACTAGAATGTCCCATTTCCAGTTCTTCTCAGTCTTTAAATACCTTGGTATGATTACATCATTATAGCACACTATGTATGTGTGAACTAGAGATCCATTACATCATCATGTTAAGTACTAAGTATATGTATACTAAAGATCTATCATCTCAACATTTCCACTGAGTTAACACCTTATTGTAAGTACCCTTGTTTCAAGTATATTTCTCCAAAGTTCCAGCCCTCTACAATTTCCTAAATGATATATGCTCAAAGGATATGAACATGCAGTTTTCAGATAAATTAAAGCCATTTATAATCAGATGAAAAATGCTCTAAATCAACATTGATTAGAAAAATACAAATTAAAATGACTCTGAGGTACCACCTTCTGACTATCAGATTGATAAATATGACAGAAAAGCTAAATGATAAATATTTGAGAGAATGTGGGAAAACTGGAGCACCGATGAATTGTTGGTGAAGTTGTGAACTGATCCAAACTTTCTGGTGAGCAAATTGAAAATATTCCTAAAGAGCTATATACTCTTGGATCCAATGATACCTTTGCTAGGTCTATATCTCAAGGAGAAAGGACTTACATGTACTAAAATATTTATGAGTACTTTTTGTTGTGGGAAAGAATTGGAAATCTAGGGAATGACCATCAGTTGGGTAATGGCTCTTGAATCAATGAATCATACAATGATTTGAGACAATTACAAAAGTCTTATAATGGAAAATGCTATCCACATACACTGAAGGAAATATGGAGTCTGAATGCAGATTGAATAATTTTTGAATATTTTGAATATTAATAATGTTGTGAAATGGGAGTTACCTGCCAATGACTGCTGGAGGTCTAACAGACTTATAGAATGGATCTCTTCATGTGAGTGGATGATGATGATGGTGATACAAAGAGACAGAGATAATTGCTGTTCTCTGATCTCTTGACTGAGAGGCAGTTGCATTGTTTGACCTCTCTCCTCTTGCCTCTTGCTTCGAATTTATTTCATTCCCAATCCACAAGGAACATCTGCAAAGGCTGCTTTACAGCTTCTTCAGGTTTATGATTTACAGCTATGGAGGCTTTCAGAGAATTGACCTGTCCCTTCACTTAGGCATGGTCCTTAACAATTCCCCATTTTTTGTTTTATAGAAGTGTGATTATTTTTTTTTCCCCACATCTAAGTCCACATGCTAAGGTATCTGAGTCTGCAAACAACACTATAGTAGGTGTTGAATCTTGTAAGATATTTTGAAGCCAACTTTAAAATGGAAAAGAGAACTATAGTCAGAACAAGCATTTTTCATAAGTCTCTCATCAGTCTCCTGGCTCAGCCCTTTGGTGTGTTGGCCCATTTAGTTAAGTAAAAAAGTCTTACCGGGTCTCTTCTCCCTTTCCTTCCCCATGGGTTATTGAAGGAACTCTGGGAGGATCCTACTCACAAACAGCTCTAGAGCACTGCTGCTTCTTTGTTTCTTGTGTTTCTTTTGCCCCATGTTGGGCGTCATATGTTGTGATACGGGAACCACCTGTCAGTGGCTGCTGGAGGTCTTAGACCTGTAGAATGGATCTCATCATGTGAGCTGATGATGATGATAAAAGGAGACTGAGAGGCAGTTGCTATTCTCTGATCTCTTGACTGAAAGAGATTTGTGTTGTCTGACCTCTCTTCTCTTCCCTCTTCCTTCTGATTTATTTCATTCCCAATCCACAAGAAACATCTGTGAAGGCTGCTTTGCAACTCTTTCAAGTTTATGATTCAGAGATGTGGAGGCTCTTGGAGAATTGACTTGCCCCTTCACTTAGACATGGTCTTTAACAAATAATCCAATATTTTTTACTTTTTTATTTTTTCCCTTGTTGTTTTTTCCATTTTGTTCTGATTCTTCTTTCATAATACAACTAACTAATATGGGAAAATATTTAATATGATTGTACAGGTATAAATTACATCTGATTTCTTTCTTGGGAAAGGGGGAGTGTAGAGAAGGAGAGAGAAAAAAAATAATTCAAAATCTTCTAAAAGTGAATGTTGAAAACTATATAAGTAATTGGGAAAAAAGTGGTAATAAAGAGAATAAATAAATAAACAAACAACAAATAAACAGAATAAAGAGAAGGAATAATCTATTAGCAATGAGACCAGAAATAGAAGCACTAAATATTTTTCATTAAATAAAAATCTTGCGTAAGATTGGAGTAAATTCAATGATATTATAAAATAAAATCATAGAATTTTAAAGTTGGAAGGGACCTTAAAGATCATCTAATTTGTTCCTTGTATTTTATAAATGAGGAATTTTTTTCCTGAGACTTATTTTTCCAAGATGACATTAGTAGCAGGCAACAGATTTAGAATTTAAATTCATATTGCATAATCCCAATTCTTTGCTCTTTTCATAGCCAAGCTTAGGGATAGGTTAGTAATCATTTGCTTCTTTTATGTTTGTTTATCATCATAGAGACAGACAATAATTATAAATTTATTGATGGTGATTCTAAGACATAAACAATTTTGCCTATGTAGAATCATTAACAAAATAATTATTTTCAATATTAAACACATTAAGTCCATGTAAAACAGAAGGCACTGCACTAAATATGAGCAATAAAAGAAATATAAAAAAGTTACACAGCACATACTTGCATGATTCATGATCTATTAGTTTACAATCCAAATTTTTTTGGTAGTCTGTCAAACTTACTAGAATTCTAACATATTCATAAATTAGAAAATAGTTTATGATGTGTGTCATCTACACAGAAAAAAAATTCTTGGTGAGTGGTGATATGTTTATTTGTATCATGAAAAGTAAAAGAGGAGGGAAAGGAAAGAAAAAATGCTGGATTTAAACAATAGGTGATGGAACTGAAGAGGGAATCTGACTGACTGATTAATTCCTTGGATCTTCTAAAGGAGAGATGATTTCAGGATCATACTAGAATGAGAAATGTTTTCTAGTATTTATATATGCAAAAGATTGTTGCTGCAATGCTAGTTTGGGAAGGAAAGGATAGGGAAATACATAGGGAAAAAAATAAGTATATACCAAGTATATATTGTGTGCTAGGCACTATACTAAGCATTACAGATAGTATTTCTTGTGATTTTTCAAAACAATTCTAGGAAGTTGGTGCTATTTTTTATTTCTATTTTGTAATTTAGGGGAAAAGCAGACAGAGATTAAATGACCTTCCCAGAGTCCCATAGCTAATACCTATTTAAGTCTGGATTTAAATTCAGGACTTGCTATCACCATACTTAGTATTCCCCTGCTCCTGTTTGTTATCTAATGATGTGTTGCTGCACTTGTTATTTCTTTGTTATGAAGGAATACCTTCTCAATAAAAAAAATTACTTTTATCAATTAAATCATAACCTCTGAAATTTAAAGACATAAAAATAATAATTGTTAGATGTTGGTTGTATTGGAGTCAACAAATTTGTGTTTGATTCATAGATCTAAAACATCATATACTTTACATATTAGTAAATTTGTTTCCTCATATGTCAAATAGGGATGGCAATATTTGTGTCTTCCATCAAGAAGTTGTTTTGAAGAAAGGACTTTGGGAATTTAAAAATCATTATATGGCTGTCTTTTTATAGTATACATTCTACCACAGCAATTTAAATGTAAGTAAATGTGTGTGTATTTTCATGAAAAAAAAAAAAAAACTATGCTTCTCTAACAAAACATAATTGCATATAATATAAATAACACTAAATGATATTAACTTATCCTATAAACATTTGTTATATAACTTGCCCATGTAATCACATGTATGTGTATATTTGTAATACTTGTGTACATATATACAAAAATATGAGATATAATATATGTATATATTTAAAAGAAAATCATGACATAAACAATGAGGACCAGTTTAAAGAACAAAGAAAGAATTCCTACAGGGTTTTTGGCATTGTGCTAAATATTTTACAAATATTTCTTACTTGATGCCATAATTGCAAGTTACACTTCTAAAGGTAGTTGTATGACCCTCAAAAATTCTATGACATCTCATTTAGACAATAACTTGCAGAAAAGTTGTAGACTTTATTTGGTAGGGATTTAGTAGTATTTAGCAGGGATTTAGTCTCTCCCTTGAAAATTCATTATATTAGTTAAATTGAAAGTACATTTGCTAAATCATTATGTGTGATGACCCCGTAATTTAAAATCAGCCTGAGTCAGGAATTCAGCTTAAGGGGAAAATCTTCATTCTTTATTGAAGTGAAGAGATGAAAAAGGATTGCGATAGCAATATGGGCAAGAAAGATTGCGATAGCAATATGGGCAGCTGTGACAGGAAGCCAGCTAGCAGAGGGGGACTGGAGATGAAAGGCCACCACAATGGCAATGCAAGCAGCTCTGTGAAGACGCCAGCCAGCAGTCTCTCCTTCCCCTTCACTCCCCACTCCCTTGCCTCCACCCACCAAAAACGTCATTTCCTATACAACACATCAGGACTTGCACAAAGAGTGGGTGGGGGCCATTCTTTCTCCAAGCATATATATTCATAGAGTATGGTCCAATTACTATTTAGTCTCACGTGCTTGGGACCTCAGTGCATCAACTCGAGCTTCAGCCCATTATATCTCCTGCTTTCTTTTATTTTAGAACACAGGTGGTCATGCCATCCCTGACTCCTCAGGGAGGTCAGAGCCCCCAAGAGGAGGTGATCACACCCTCCCTGACTTCTCAGAAAAGGAGGTGAAAGCACTGGAAAGGAGATGATCATGACTCTCCTGACTTCTCAGGAAGGGAGGTGAAAGCATTAAAAGGAGATAATCATGCCTTCCCTGACATCTCAGGAAGAGAGATGAAAAGCACCAAAAGGAAGTGGGGGTTGCTAGCAGGTTTCTGGGCTGAAGGGTCTTATTATGCACAAACCCATCAGCATGGGGGGTATTACACAAGCACATAGTAATAACACAGAGGCTATTAGTGATGACTCTCCCCAAAGTCAGTGAAGGCTTGATGTGGTGTAACAAACATGAATTACACACCCAAGTAACGGTATAACAAACAATATAAATCAACATTGTGTTGTAAAAGATTGCCAGAAGTCCTAGAAGGAGAGTATGTAAACAGCAGTCACACATACGCCTTCTTCAGCAGCCAAGAGATATCCCAAACCAATCTATTTCCATTGCTTCACATATCAGGGAACCCAATGATCTCCATAAGTTTTTGAAGTCCTGCAACAGTCTTTTTATGTGTTAGGGAATCCAATGATTCCAACAGATTTTGAAGTCCTGTAGGAGTCTTATCATTTCTCAGAAAATCCAATGATTCCTGAAGGATTTCAGGTCTTATGTCTCAAAGAATCTAATGATTCCTGAAGGCTTTCTAGTCCTACAACAATCTTATGTCTCAGAGAATCCAATGATTCCTGAGGGTTTTGAAGTCCAACAATTTTCTATGTCCATGAGTCAAACGCCATAACTGCCACACTCTTTCAATGGTAAGCACAATCAGCACCAGAACTACCCGATATTTCTTGGGTCTTCTCCTTCATTTCAAGGGTCTGCTCCATCTCTCTGTGATGGGACAAGGCGAATATGGCTCGTTGGCACCCATCTGATTCCTTCTCCACCTGTAGAGATACAAACAAACCCTCTCCCCCAAACAGTTAGCCTATCTGGTCATTTCCATTCACCACTTTCTGGGTCTCTCCACATCACCTGGAGATTATCTAAAGATAGTGAAGCTCCTCGCACTGGACACTGCCCTTCCGGTGGGTTATAAAACCTGTCTGCCGGAACCAGTGCATCTTTGTCAAAAATCAAGAAGTTAATAGTATAAAGGGTTAGATTTAGTAGTTCTCTAGGATTACCTGTGGCTCCCCCTTTCTTTTGTTTTTGGAGCAGCGTCTTAATGTCTCTGTTTCTCCTCTCTACTATTGCCTGTCCTTGAGGATTAAAGAGTATGCCAGTGGTGTGTAAAATCTTATACCGTGCACAAAAGTGTGCAAAATGTTTGGAGGTGTATGCAGGACCATTGTCTGTTTTTATTGCTTGGGGCACACCCATAATGGCAAATGCTTGTGTGAGGAATTCAGTGACCACTCGGGCTGTCTCTTTTGCTGCTGGTATGGCAAAAGTGAATCCTGAAAAGGTGTCTACCACAACATGGATAAAATACAGATAAAAGAAAGATTTATAATGGGTCACATCCATTTGCCAGATTTCATTGGGTCTCAAACCACGAATATTCTTCCCTGGAGGCAGTGTAAGAGCATGGAAAGGAAGGCAAGCAGTACAGGCTTTTACTATGCTCCTAGCTTCCTCTTTTGTAATCCCAAATTGTAAATGCAAAGCTCGAGCAGCCTGATGGTATTTAGAATGGGATTCCTGGGCCTCCTGAAATAAAGGCATATTGGTTAACATAGTTAAAAGGCTATCTGCCTTTGAATTCCCATCAAAAATAGGACCTGGAAGTCCACTCTGTGAGTGGACATGCAAGATATAAATCTTTCCTGAATGCTTTCTCACTTGTTCCTGAAGTTCTTTAAAGAGCTGATATATATTAGAAGCTGCAAATTTTATTTGGGCTGTGGCAATTCTTTGTATCACACCTACTGAATAGGCTGAATCAGATATTATATTTACGTCTCCTGGGTAATAAGTGAGAGCTAGCATGATTGCATACAATTCGTTCTGCTGAGTGAACTGAAAAGAAGTTCTGACTACTCTCTTTATAGTTAAGTCATGAGAGTATACAGCACAAATATTGCATTTGGATGCATCTGTAAAGATAGTTGGTCCTTTAAGAAGAACTTTAGAAACTTTTTCTTCAAGAATCCATTGCCAATTATGTAAAAGACTGGTTATCTTTAATGGAGACCCATGTGTAAAATTTGGAGCCATGGCTAATAAAATTTGCCACTCTGGGATGGTTTCAAAATACACATTAATTTGTGCATTGGTGTAAAAGGTGTATATTTTATCAGGTCTTGTCCCAGATAATTGTACTGCTTGCTTAATGGCCTTCAATAAAATTCTAGCCACAAGCACTGGGTAAGGAGTAAGGCTTTGTTCTGGTTGTGCCGGGAGGTTCACCCACTCTATCACACTGTCTCCTTGATGAAGGACTGCTGTGGGTGCCTCTTGTGTGGCAAAAACTGATATTTCCAAGGGTTTTTGAGTGACTCTTTCAATCACATTGGATAAAGCCAGTTCAACTTTTCTCAAAGCCTCTTGAGCTTCTTTTGTAATCTGGCATGGTGAATTTAAAGCACTGTCTTCCCTTAAAATGTCTTATAATGGTTGTAACTGATAGGTAGGCTAGCCTAACACTGGTCACATCCTTTGGATATCTCCTATCAATTTCTGAAAATCATTTAAGGTGTTTAGCTTCTCTGTTCTTAAGGACAGTTTTTGTACTGTAAGCACCTTAGGGTATACTTCATATCCTAAGTATTGAAAAGGAGCATGTCTTTGAATTTTCTCTTCAGCTATGTACAATTTGTTGTATCTTAGTGTTTCTATGGTCTTTTGTAGACATGCTTCTAGCATTTGTTCCTCAGGTGCACATTCCAATATATCATCCATATAATGTAATAGCATAACTTTTGGAAATGTTTTTCTTACTGGAGCAAAAGCAGCAGCAACATACATTTGACACATAGTGAAGCTGTTTTTCATTCCCTGTGGTAAAACTGTCCATTCTTATCTTTAATAAAGCTCAGCTAAGGTAACACTTGGCATTGAAAAGGCAAATCTTTTCATATCCTCCTTATCCAGAGGGATAGAATAGAAACAATCCTTAATATCTATGACCCAAAAGAGGCCATTTTCTAGGCAATTGAGTAGGAGATGGAAGTCCAGGCTGAAGAGTTCCCATAGTTTCCATCTGTTCATTCACTTTTCTTAAATCAGTGAGCATTCTCCATTTTCCAGATTTCTTTTTTACAACAAACTCTGGGGAATTCCAAGCACTTAGAGAAGGTTATAAATGCCCTTGTTCAAGCTGCTCCTGTACTATATCAAATAAGGCCTGAATTTTATCGCTACCTAAGGGCCACTGTTCTATTCATACTGGTGTATCAGTTTTCCATTGGATAGGAAAAGGTGAAAGTGTTGGCAGGTCTTCAACAACAGTCCTGCTTAAAAAAATGAAGTACTCATTTTTAATCCTAATTGCTGTAAAATGTCTCTTCCCCACAGATTGATGGGTATTTTTTCAACTATAAAAGGAGTAAAAACTACTATTTTGTCTTCAAAAGTCCATCTAATAGGGGCAGCACTAACTTCAGCTGCTATTGATCCTCCTACTCCAGACATGTAGGTGTCTGCTTTAATCTTTGGCCAGTGATTGGGCCAATTGGCACCTCTAATGACTGTACAATCTGCACCTGTGTCTACCACTCCTTCCAATGGTAGGCCATTTATATAGATCATGAGCATATGTCGATCAGCTGTTACAGCTGCTGTCCATTTTTTCCTAGATTTTGTGGTCTGGAGTCAGAATCTGGGTGACTATCACTAGGTTGCTTATTAGGATTCTGTATGAGTAAACCTGATGCTACTACTTCTCCTGGGTGATAAGTCACACATTGTCTACCTGTATTAGTGACTGGGATATTATCTACGCATTCCCCAGTTTCCCACATCAGTGTGTGGATGGACACTGTTTTGTACGTACAAAAAGGAGGTGAAATGGTCAAGCCTACTGTGCCTGGAGGTAAGGGATTCCTAGGGTGTAGAGGAACATATTTCACCTCTCTCAGTTGTCTCAGCTGCATACAGTTCTATTCTCCCCAATTGTAATTCCTTTCTCCCATCAGGTTGCTTCCTGGCTGGTTGATTGTATAATCCTCTTCTCCCACCATATGGCTTTCTGGCTGATTGGTCATGTCTGGGAACTGGACTTCTAGGCACTCTCTGGGTGCACCATTGCCTGCCATCATGCTCCAAGTGTTTTTTGCCTTGGGCCCTGGGGCTGGGCCCCTCATCCCGTTTCCCTGAATCTGTCTACATTCTGAGGCCCAATGGAAGCCTCTGTTGCATTTTGGACATGGGGTATTGGGTCTTGTTCTCCCATCCTGTTTTCCCATTCTGTCTCTATACCAATATTGAGCTTTCAGATGCCCTGCTTTTCTACACTGAAAGCATCTACGAGTCTCTCTGGAAGTCCCTTGCCAGGAGGGACTCTGTCTTCCCATGTTTGGATTTGGGGAAGTCTGCATCATAGCCTGGCTATAAAAGGCATCTGTGCCCACTGTGGCACAGCATCTTATGAGCTCCTCTAAAGGAGCATCCTTACACAATCCTAGTATAATTCTTCTGCAAACCTCATTAGCATTTTCCTTAGCAAATTGCCTTATCAAAATGTCTGTTATTGCATTTTCCCCATTTGTTCTTGTGATAGCTGTCTGCAAACGTCCCACAAAGTCAGCAAAAGGTTAATTTGGCCCTTGTATTATTTTTGTGAAGTTCCCACCCTTGTCGTCTTTATTGTGGACAGAAGCCCACGCTTTGATAGCATTAGCAGCAATTTGCTCATATGCTGCTATAAAATAATTAATCTGTACTTCGACGTCTGCATAAGGACCTACACCTGTTAGTAGGTCACAGGTGATTGCAGCATGAACTCCACTTTGACTGTTTTGTTGGGTTTGTATCCTACAGAGCTCATTATATTCAGAAAGCCACAAGTAGTTTTGTCTAGGTTGTAGGCATATCCTTGCTACAGATTTCTAGTCATTAGGGGTCAAGATTTCAAAAGCCAAATTCTTTTATAACATCTTAACATAAGCTGATGTAGCCCCATAAAGAATACAAGCCTTTTTCAGGTCTTTGAGAATTTCTATATCAAAAGGAGCGTATCTTCTACTTTCTTGACCTGAAGAATTAAACTGTTGAATTACAAGAAAAATGTGGTGTTGAAATTCTGATACATTTCTCCCTTCCTCTTTGGCCTTAATTAGTCCCTTTTTCAATCTAGTCATAGGAGTGGCTGCATGCTGGGGGGGAGGTGCTGGTGCTGTCACTGCCCCCCCCCACTACCCTTCCTCCCTCCATCTTGGAGGGTGGAGTTGATAGAGGAGAGTCAATTACCTGCTCCTTAGGTGGGGGTGAAGCTGCCTCAGATTCACCCCACCCTTGAGCCTCACTTAAGTCTCCATGCCCTGTGGGGATATGGTCATTAATCTGTTCTTTGTCTTCCTCCTTTATCTCAGGCTTCCCCATTTGGTTATTCCTAGAGTTTTTCCCTTAATAAAAGAAAGATGGGGGGCGATTAAGGGGGGATGGAGAATCTTTAGCTAGGATCTGTCCCATTTCAGCCAAAAAAGGTTACTAGTTTCCTCTATTATGCTCATCTAAGTTCCTGGTCACTGGAGATTTCTTCAGTGAAAGTAGGGTCCTTGGGCCCCACGTTGGGCGCCAAATATGATGACCGCATATTTAAAATCAGCCGGAGTCAGGAATTCAGCTTAAGGGAAGAATCTTCAATCTTTATTGAAGTGAAGAGATGAAAAAGGATTGTGATAGCAATATGGGGAAGAAAGATTGCAATAGCAATATGGGCAGATGTGACAGGAAGCCAGCTAGCAGAGGGGGATTGGAGATGAAAGATCATTACAATGGCAATGCGAGCAGCTGTGTCAAGATGCCAGCCAGCAGTTTCTCCTTCCCCTTCCCTCCCCACTCCCTTGCCTCCACCCACCAAAAACGTCATTTCCTATACAACACATCAGGACTTGCACAAAGAGTGGGCAGGGGCCATTCTTTCTCCAAGCATATATATTAATAGAGTATGGTCCAATTACTATTTAGTCTCACGTGCTTGGGACCTCAGTGCATCAACTCGAGCTTCAGCCCATTACAATTATGCAAATGTGAAGTTTTATTTTTCTTATGAAATGTCATGCCTGATAATACTTAAGCTAGTCAGTCAATAAGCATTTTTTATACTCTTGTGGTATGACTCAGGCTCTAGAATACAAAATAAAGCAAACAACAATATCAAAGGTTGTTCTCACGTTCACTGAACACAAATCCTAATGTACAATACATCTGAAGTAATGTATTGCTTAAATAGTGTTGTAAAATCCAACCAGATTGTTTGGCAATGTTTTATTGTGAAACATTTATTGAATGACTGTAATACATTTCTCACTGATATGGGAAATTCTTTAATGTTATTACAAAGGCCAAGTAGTACCATCTTCACACAGAAGAAATGCTTTCTAAAATATTAATATTCTCCCAGTGGTAATACATAGCTACCAATTATGGAGTATATCAATTACTAAAGAGTTTATGACACAAAGATTATGCATTCTCCTCAACCAGTTCCCTCAGTCACCACCCCCGTCCTCCTTCTTCTCTTTCTTTCTTATTTACCATTCATTAAATGCAAGACTCTACTAGCTCTGAAAAATTCATCAAATTCAATGGCATAGAGTGGGGATTTTGGCACAATGCAAACTGGCAAGGGGCAAAATGGGGTGATTAACCATAGGATAACAACACTAGATAATTCTACTGAACAATTTTAGACACTGTCACTATATAGCTTTCCTATTGAGATTTCTCTAGGTGGACATCCTATGAGGAAAAATAAGTTTTCCCAATCCAGCATTCTTGAAAATGAAGTCTTGGTAAAGTTATTGCTATTCTGGGAATCACTTCTTCAAAAATCATGTCAGCTGATGGATTTGGTGAGCATATAATGCTTAGAAAACTCTCACTCATATGAAAACTAGTTTGTTTTTGCAATGCACATGACTGTATACATATGTGTGTGTACAGACATACACACATACACATACACACACATACACATCCCCATAGAGGCAAATATATCTATATCTATATCTATCTATCTATCTATCTATCTATACACACAGAGAGAGAGACATACACAAAAAATAGATAAATAGTAAGGTAACTTATCCTTTCTATGAAATATTTCATTTTAGAATAATTTATCATCTCTGTAATTTCATCAATATAGTCACTTAATTGTATAGGGACAGATAATCATTTGTTCAAATCTTCTCAATCTTTGAAATTCTTTGCCATAATCATTCAACTATGCCATAGGAACTGCCCAATGAATGAAAGCATTTATCTCTGTCTTTTGATATTATACATGCTTACAAGTGCCAAACTCTCATAAATCATGTTTTAGATTGCAAAATTGATATAAACTTGAAGTAAAATTAAATAAATGACTATTTGTAACTATCTCAGTTACCGAGTACTACTGAGGATCTTTTTGATTTTTTTTTCTGCTTCTGCATTTCCATTAATTTTGACACTAACTAAACTAAATACTAATTATCCCTACAAAAGCCTGCCTAATGGAGTTCCCTGACTTAAGTATATTCCCTTTTCAATCCATTCTACATCTGTTAATTCAACTAATCTATCTTCTGATATCAAGTTACCTGTTCTCAAATGTCCTAATGTAATCCCAAATATCTTCAACACTATTTTGCTACCATGCTTATTCTGACTTTAACATACATATTGTATCTTTGTACAGCTAGAAGTATACTTGTAAATTTTCTTTAGTATACAACTTTCACTCATAAAATATGCAAACCTGAATCAATGTATATTTTCTAATGTCTATTTTTCCTTCCATTTATGAGTCCTATTTCTTTTCCGCCTATTTAAATCTTACATATTTTAAGAGCCAAGACTTTGTAAAACCCTCTTTCCCTATTGCAACCCATCTTGTTCTCTTCTTTCTGTTGTAACTTAATTCTATGTACAATACAAAAGAACTCTTAAGTATACACATACATACATAGACATACTCACATAGTCACTTTAAACTTATGCCATTTGTTAGTGTGTTAGTCTCTCCAATTAAAAAGCGGGCTTCTTGACAATAGGGATTGTTTTATAAGCACAATTGACATATTGATGATGAATCAATTCTTATTGGTTAATTACTTAGTAACCTTCTGCAAAGAATCCTGGAGACCTAAAATTTAAAAAGAATTCAATACTTCCTACAGGAGAGAGAATAGTTGCCTAGATTTTTAACTGCCATATTAAGGAAAGCTAGTCTATTAGTTTAGGATCATAAATATAGAGCAGGAAATAATTTCTGATACCTACTCCTACTCCCTCATTTTAAAGATGAGGAAGCAATTAATTAGAAAATCTATTCTCCACTGAATCCCCCCTCTGCTAACCTATTTCCTCATGGCATTGGAAAATGACACTGGGTATTTGGAAGACTGTGATGACCGCGTATTTAAAATCAGCCGGAGTCAGGAATTCAGGTTAAGGGAAAAATCTTCAATCTTTATTGAAGTGTAAAGGTGAAGAAGGATTGCGATAGCAATATGGGCAGACAGGAAGTCAGCAGTGAAGAAGGATTGCGATAGCAATATGGGCAGACAGGAAGTCAGCTAGCAGAGGGGAATTGGAGCTGAAGGACGGTCGCGATAGCAATGCAAGCAGCTGTGTCAAGACACTAGCCAGCAGTCTCTCTCTTCCCTTTTCACTTCCCTGCCTCCACCCACCAAAATCATCATTTCCTATACTTGCACATCAGGACTTGCACAAAGAGTGGGCAGGGGCCATTCTTTCTCCAAGCTTATATATTAATAGAGTATAGTCCAATTACTATTTAGCCTCATGTGCTTGGGACCTCAGTGCATCAACTCAAGCCTCAGCCCATTACAGAAGACTATCAGTGGAAGTAAATCTGTTATTAGCCCTAAGCAATCTAAATGATATGTAACTTGAATCATTCAATAATGTCTCAGAAATTTGAACAACTGGGCTGAGTTCAAGAGGCTCATAATCAAGTTGTTCACAGAGTAATAAGTATTGTTGCCCTTCTTTTGTCACTGATTCAGAAAATGTTGAAGTTAGTATAAATATACCAAAGAAATTAAATGAAGTATAATGATGGAATGAAAAAAGTGCTCTCTTTTGTATCAGAGAATCTGGGGTCAAATTTTGGTTTTCTGTGACTTTAAGCAAATTATTTATTTTCCTTGGATCTCAGGTTTTCCATCTCTAAAGCAGAGAGGTCATACTAAATGACTCATAAGTGTCATCACTTATAATTATTACTATATATCTGGTGACCTGCATCATGTTCTCTCAGTAGGAAACAGGGAAATGACTGGTGATTGATGTTTTATACTCAAATTCAAGATAACCAAAAGAAAAGCATTCACATTGACCATAAATGTGTCAATATCAATATGCAGTCATAGAACTTCTATAATTAAGCATATGGATTTTGAAATTGACCCTTTGCATAGGCATAATATTGCCTATGACAAGCCATTGACAGGTTTATTGAAGGGGATAGACAAGAATGTAACAGCCATACTGAAATACTGAATAAATTTATCTTATAAAATGCCAATATCCATTTCAAAAACATCAATATGTACATATTCATAAGTAATGTGTTCTTTTTTATAAACATGTCCGAATTGACTTCCCTGAGCATTCTAATTTAAATAACAGATTCAATTTACTATATTTTTCTGACTATACTTCAGGGAACTTTCAATTTAATATTGAAAAATGACTTAATTAATTATTCTATAAAATTAAGAATTTTTGATACATGTCAGAGAAAAATTGCCATAAGTGCTTCTGGTATAGAGCAATCACTTTTGACTTGGAAGAAAAGAGAAGTCTTTATGAAGGTTGTGGCAATGGGAAAAATTTCAACAATGAAAGTGAATGGGGAGGAAAAGGAAGGAAAGTATTGTGTTTCAAGTACTGAAAATAATAAAAACAAAAACATAGAGAGGGGGTGAAAACTATAGTGATGAATAAAAATTTCACTGAAATATGAAATGGAATAAAAGATAATGGCTTACCAAAAAGAATTTGTCAGAAATCAAAACTCTTTTGATATTACTAACAATTTTTACATGATATATATGTTTTATAAAGGACATTATGTATAGTATTTCATTTATTCCTTCCAAAATGCCTTTGAGGAAAATCTTAAAGATAACGTTCTTTATTTTTTGTTTTTGGAAAAAGAAGCAGACTGAAAGAAATTGATAAAGTTGGGATTAATCACAGACCCAGAAAATAGCAAGGTGAAAATGCAAAATATGTGCTCACATGTTCTGTTTTTATTTATTTTTTTAATTAAAACCTTCTTTTTATAAAACATATGTATATATACTTTGAAACATTCATACTTGCAAAACCTTGTGTTTCAAAATATTTTTTTCCTCCCTTCTTCCCTCCTCCTCCCCTAGATGGCAAGCAATCCAATGTAAGTTAAAACATGTGATTCTTCCATACATATTTCTACAATCATTATGTTGCCCAAGAAAAATCAGATTAAAAAAAAAAAAGAAAGAAATGAGAAAGAACACAAAATAAAATCAAACACCAACAAAAAGTGAAAATGATATGTTGTGATCCACACTTAGTCCCCACAATGCTCTCTCTGGGTGCAAATGGCTCTCCTCATACAAGACCATTGAAACTAGCCTGAATCATCTCACTGTTTAAAAGAAACACATCCATCAGAATTGACCGTTGTACTCTTGTTATTGATGTTTGCACTATTCTCATGGTTCTACTTTCTTCACATAGTATCAGTTCATGTAAGTTTCTCAAGCCCTCTGTGAAATCATTCTGTGGATCCTTTCTTATAGAACAATAATATTATATAACATTCATATACTATAACTTATTCAGCCATTCTCCAACTGATGGGTATCTACTCAATTTTTAATTTCTCGCCACTACAAAAGGAGTTGCTACAACATTTTTGCACAGGTATTTTCCCCTTTTTTATCTTCTCTTTGAGATACAGGCCCAATAGAGATACTACTGGATCAAAGGGTATACACAATTCAATACTACTTTGGGCCTAATTCCTAATTGCTCATCAGAATGGTTAAATCAGTTCACAATACCACCAACAATATATTAGTGTCCCAATTTTCCCATATCACTTTCAACATTAATGATATTCTTTTCCTGTCATGATTCCATTTTTAAAATGTTTCCCATTATTTCATTATACTGGACTTGCCTATGTCTCCCATGTAGCCATGAAGATTAAAAAACCTTATGAAGCCTGTGCTTTCATGAGCTTGGCATTGGATGATATATTTACAAGATAAATTTTATAAAAATGAAAGAAATGGAAATATGGAGAATAGTGAAAATTATTATATGAAAGAACACACTTCACAATCTTTCATCATTCTGCAACATGCAATTTTTAATGTGAATTTTTATTTTCCCTCAGTGATATCCTGTGTTGCCATTTCTTTCTACTTGGTAAAATAATCAGGTATTTGCTAAACAAGTCTGTATCTGTGCAATTTTTGCTTCTTTATTGTGGTGTGCTTTACACCCTCCCCCTTCCCTCCCCCCACTACCTTTTGTTATTCCTAATGTTTTCTTCTAATTTTGGTTTATTTTTAATCTTTTTTGTAAAAAGTCAATAGAAAGGCAGCTAGGTGGTGCAGTGAATAGAGCACCAGCCCTGAAGTTAGGAGGACCTGAGTTCAAATCTGCTCTTCGATACTTAACACTTCCTAGCTGGGTGACCCTAGGCAAGTCACTTAACCCCAATTGACTCAACCCCCCCAAAAAGGGGAAAAAATCAATAGAATAATCTCTGACATCTGTAATTTAATATTGTAGTGTGTGCTTTCTAGAGCCCCCAAACAAGGGTGCCAAAATGTATTATGCTTTCTAAAGCCCCCATGCTGGAATGCCAAAACATACTGTCCGAATAGCTCTCTGGAGGATCTCAGGACCAACCCAAGTTCTTGGTCTTAGTGGAGGACTTAAGAAGGCAGAAGACCCACTAGGAGAGTTAAAGATGGAGTCCATTTATTTTAAGTCCTCTCAACCCCTAAATACCTTAGTACAATTACATCACTACAGCACACTGAGCATGTGCCAACTAGAGAACCATTACATCACCATATCATCACAGCACCCTGCACAAGAGTTAACTATAAGCACCCTTCTATTAATATGCAAATACCTCTTTATGGTAAGTATCCCTTGCTTTAAGTAGAACACAGGTAGTCACCCCCCTCCCCCCACACCGGTGACTTCTCAGGAATATTGAGATAAACCAAAGAGAACTGGGGAGCCAAACCAGACATTGTCAGCAGGTTCCCTTTGTGCTGAAGGGTCTTATAGCTTACCCAGAGTTCCCCCACTTTCTGAGGCCCTCTATATAATATTAATTGTTAAGATTAATTTCAGTTTTTGTGATGTTTTTCTTTTCTCATATGAAGTACATGTACACACAAGTGTGTATATGTTTGTTGTATGTCTGGCTAAAGGGATACTGTACATAGAAGTATATAAATAGGTATATGTGTATTTGCATATGTGTATATATGAAATTCATGTATACACATGCAAAATATTTTACAGAAATATTTAAATTTTATATGTATTGTAAAAAGCATGAACACATGTATGAATAAACTTGGTTATAAACTTTGTGAATTTATAAAAATCTATGTAAATGTGTATCTGCACATATTTCAGGATTAAGAAATAAATGTATTAAATGTGATATTCAAAATTGAGTCTTGTCTGATTCTAAATTTATCATTTTTTCCATATATTATTGAACTAGATGGTATTTGAGGGTGAAATCTATGTTAATCTCATTGTTTTAAATTGGTTCTGACATTTTATAACATATTAAGAAGATAATCTCATGTGGAGAAGTACGGGAACTGGAAGTAAGAACAAGTTGCAATTAAACATTAAGATAGTTTAGAGACTTTACTGAGAGTAAAAATTGAAAATAGCAGAGCTGATTTCATCATGAATATCTACCTGCTTGAAAGTCACCAAATTTTAAAATTTCTTGACTTAGTTTGGAGAATGATTTTAAGTTTTTTGCAAACTGTGACTAAGAATTTCACATGCAATATACCAACATTTAAATTTATATTCAGCAATTTTCTTTTTTTCTTTTTTAATTTTTATTTAATAATTATTTTATATTGACAGAATCCATGCCAGGATAATTTTTTTTTTTACAACATTATTCTTTGCACTCGTTTCTGTTCCAATTTTTCCCCTCCCTCCCTCTACCTCCTCCCCTAGATGGCAAGCAGTCCTTTATATGTTGGATGTGTTGCAGTATATCCTAGATACAATATATGTTTGCAGAACCGAACAGTTCTCTTGTTGCATAGGGAGAATTGGATTCAGAAGGTATAAATAACCCAGGAAGAAAAACAAAAATGCAGATAGTTCACATTCGTTTCCCAGTGTTCTTTCTTTGGGTGTAGCTGCTTTTGTCCGTCATTTATCAATTGAAACTCAGTTAGGTCTCTTTGTCAAAGAAATCCACTTCCATCAGAATACATCCTCATACAATATTGTTGTTGAAATGTATAATGATCTTCTGGTTCTGCTCATTTCACTTAGCATCAGTTCATGTAAGTCTCTTAGCAATTTTCTAAAGCCTGCTATTTTTACCACCTTTTTTATTTGCTTCACTTCCATTATTCTTAATGTAGAAACCATTCTTAAAATGCTGCTTTATGAATAGCATTGACTAATAGTTCAAAATTCAGTTGCTAGGTTTCATTTATTGAGTTATTCATATTTAGCTAGCTATAATCTCAGAGAGCAGAAATAATATACAGTTCAGTCTCTGCCTAAATCCTTTTCAACATAGTAAAACAATTACTTGTTCTACTTGACAACTATGTGACCAGTAGAATCTTAGAAACTTTAAATATTTTGTATTATGATAAGGGATGAGAAGATAATTTCCATGAGTTAGTGCAGATTGACAAACTAAAGAAAATAATGTATGTGCCAACTGAAAGATAAATGGACTACCCTTCATTGTAGAGTTCCCAGATTACTCTCAGGAGGTAGTCTGACCACATAGATCTGATACAATTGTAATAGGATGGGTAAACGTGAAGGGCACCCATTTCCTCTAGCTCAGGTAGCATTTTGAACTCTCATAACTTTTGAATTTATGAGTTGTTAAAGGAACATAGTTCATGAGCGGGACAAAGGAAAGATTGACTACAGCGAAAATGTAACAGTAGCAATGGTGAACTACATGAAATAACATGAACTCAATTACTGTTGCAACTGCTTAATTCTCAAAATCAATTTCTCTTTCCTTTTAGTCTTTAATATCTATTTAAGACTTTTTGAGCATGATTCAAATCTACCTTCTCCTTTGAGTATCCTTATATGCCAAAATTATTGTCAGAGTTGAGAAAGAATGGTTCTTAATTAGAATTCCCATAGTGCCAGGAAGTTCTCAACCTTCTATTACATTATAAAGGAGATTCCTTAGAGATTTGATTTTACAAGATGATGCCTGAGGCTTCTTCCAACTTTGAAATTTTGTAATTTTTCTGTGCTTACATTGCCTCATCCATAATAAGAAAGTGTTAGCTTTGATGATTTTAAAGATGGTATTCAGGTTTAACATTCTTTGAATCAATTCTTTGAATGTATTGGGTTTTATTAATTTGTGAATTCTTTGAATCTGAAAACATTTTCAAAATTTTATTAGTAGCTATTTATTTTTCCATAAGAATATAGAATCGAAGTAACATGACATAGTGGATGGATTACTGGTTTTGAAACTGGAATAATCTAATTCATTTCTTATTTTTCATGCATACTAACTGTGTGATTATGGGCAAGTGTCTTATAACAATAATGGAGCAAATAGTTGATCTACACCAATATATGGAATTTCAGTTTCTACAGTATCACAAACCCTGATCCCTCCTAACTCAAATAAAAAAAGGAATAAAATTTCCTTGGTTTCTGCACATAGTATCAAAGATAGTCATTTCAATAGCAGTATTTTCAAAACTGTAAAATAATATTGTCAAAACTATGATGTTCAACCAGAAAAATAATTTTGTGAGTAAAGTATAAACTATGAAAATGAAATAAAAATAAATTTTGCATTTAGTTTTAGATATAGTTTATATTTGAATGATTTCTTCCTATTAAAATATGTGCTTATGCAAGCATGAATATATCAGATCCATTAATATTAGAGAAGCAATAAGTGACAAATGTTGGAGGGGATGTGGAAAAGTTGAAACACTAATGCATTTTTTGTCAAATTCTGAATTCTGGAGAGCAATTTGGGAACTATGATCAATGCACTAAAATGTTTGTACATATTATTTCACTTAGCAACACCACTACCAGGTCTGTATCTTAAAGAGATCAAACAAATAGAGAAAAGACTTATATGTACACAAATATTTGTAATGTTTTTGGTTATGCCTGTCCTTAAAGGACTTAAATTTAGTTTAATTTTAGGTTATATATGTACATTCATTTTTAATATATTTCCATATGGATCATATTTCAAAAGAAAAATCAGAACAAAATTGAAAAACAGAAGAAAAAAAAAGATGAAAATATGTTAGATTTGAATTCAATCCCCATAGTTTTCTCTCTGGATGTAGATGGTATTTTCAACTCAAACTTTAGTGAAATTGTCTTGATCACTGAATAGCTGAGAAGAGCTAAGTCTATCATAATTGATCATTATACTGTCTTTGTGTTGCTGCATACAATGTTTAGCTAGTTGTGCTTGCTTCACTCAGCATCAGTTTATGTAAGTCTTTTCAGGTTTTCCAAAAAATATCCTGTTGATCATTTCTTATAGAAAAAAATATTACATTATTTTCATATAGCACAACTTATTCAACCATTCCCCAGTTGAGGGGTTTCTGCTCATTTTCTGGTTTTTTTGTCACCATAAATAGAACTGCTACATTCTGGCACATATAAAACCTTTTCCTTCTTTGTGATCTCTTTGGGATAAAGACTCAGTAGTGGCATGTCTAAATCAAAGGTAGGAAAGTTGTATAGTCCTTTAGGCATAGTTCCAAGGTTACAGCAGCTTTTCTTTGTGATGACAAATAATTAGAACTTGAGGGGATGACCATTAGTTGGGTAATGGCTAACAAGTTTGTGGCATATGATTATGATGGAATAACATTTCACTATAAGAAGGGATAAACAAGATGGTTTAAGGGGAAAAAAAAACTTCAAAATTCTTTATAAGAATGTGAACAAAGTAAGCAGAATTAGAAGAAGACATTAACGATCCACTATGAGTGACTCTGAAGAATTTATGTTAAAAAAAAAATGCTACTCACCTCCAGAGAAACAACTAATGCAGTCTAAATAGGGATAACAGTATACTTTTAAATTTTATTTTTCTTGTTTGCATTGTTTTGATCTATGTCTTCTTTTAAAATATAGCTAATTAAAATGTGTTTTGCATGACTTCACATGTGTAATCTGTATCAAATTATTTGCCTTCTGAAGGAAGATCAAGAGGGAAAAGTATTAAAATGTTTTTTTAAACATGTGATTGAAAAAATAAAATAGAAAAATATATATTCCTCAGCTAATTATTTATGATTTCTCATGTGAAGGTAATCTTTCCATTTTTACATATCTGAATTCCATCTGCATGCGTGTAGATTGTTTATGAGTTTGAGTGACTGAAACATTTATAATCAGTTGCCTCCATAAATATGGATATTAGATGGTTAAAAACTGTTGGATAATCTTTTCTTTCTTTCTTTCTGTTGAAGAGATTGTAGTCAAGTGACTTGCCCAGAGTCACACAGCTAGTGAATGTTAAGTACTTGAGGATGGATTTGAACTTAGTTCATCCTGATTCCAGTATGGATGCTCTATCCACTATGCCACATAGCTGCCCCTTGAAGATTCAGTATGATCCCTTTATTTCAGAAATCAATAAACTACACAAATCAGAGTTTAATTTATATTTTGTTGATTGGTTTATACTTAAATTGAGAGAAAATATGTTAATATGTAAGTAGACCATATATTAAAAGCTAGATTTGGCAAAATTTGCCATTTTTTGATCTGTTAACAGAGCCTTTAAGAATTCAGTCTTTTTCATACTATGATGAGAAATCTAAGCAAGTTCCTACTCATAAAATTTATCACATTTTAATTTCTTCTCTGAAACTGAGAAAAGCTAAAAATGTTAAAAGTGGTTGTGGCTAGCCCACCTTAACTAAGAGATAATTATAAATGTCTTTATTTATATATACTTTAGATACATTTCATCTTTTATATGATAGTTACTCAGATTATAATCTTAAAAGATTTTAAATTTGCTTTGTAGAATAATGAATGGAAGTTCATTTTACTGATTATAAAGCTATAAATTGTATTGCTCCCAGAAGGCTATAGAGACATCTACTAAAACAATGGGTGACCAAGAAATTAAAAAGATATCATTGAATATAAGTAGCATAAATTAATATGTATATATTTTTATAAATATGTACATGCTGCAAATTGATAGTTTGATTTAAAAATAAAAGCAATGTAATTGTAAATTATTTTTCTTATTTTAATATGCTTTCAACACTAAAATTTGATAAAATGTTCAATGGTGACATGGTAAATGATTTAAATTTGTTTCCTAAGACATGATGTTTTCAAAACATCTCTTTTTCCTCACCAAACTTCTTTAAATAACTGTTTTCCTTTTTTATTGTTGTTTCTTTGTTGTAATAGTAACTTTTTAATTTTTTATTATACATGCAAAGATAGTTTTCAACATTCATCCTCACAAAACCTTGATTTCCAATTTTTTTTCCCTCCCTTCCCACTTCCTCTTCCCCTCTTCCTTATGCAAGAAACCCAATACAGGTTAAACATGTGTAATTCTTCTGACCATATTTCCACATTTATCATGCTGCAGAAGAAAATCACATTGAAAAGGAAAAAGATGAGAAAGAAAAAAAAAAAAAAACAAGCAAGCAAACAACAGCAAAAGTAAAACTACTATGTTGTGATCCCCATTCAATTTTGATAATACTCTTTCTGGATGCAGACTCTTTTTTGTTGAAAAGAGTCAAGTCCATCACACTTGATCAACATATAATTTTGTTGTTGCTGCATACAATGTTCTTTTGGTTCTACTCATTTCATGTAGACTTTCATGCAAATTCGTATACGTCTCTTCAGGACTTTTAAAATATTTTTGGAAGACCTATTTTCAACCCCTTCATCCCAATGCTGACAGAGATGGTTCTAATGTCAATATTGTCATAGATTGGGTTCAATGTTGGGGCAAAATAAGGCAGTTGTTAAGTGACTGAAAATTCAAGGCAAAATAACACTTTTGCTTGTACTCTACAGATGAAATACACTTTTTTTTTTAAACTTATCTGCTTGATTTCCCAAGTTTTTAATATTGGCAGTGGTAAGGAAAATTCAGCATAGTGGGGAGGAAATTAACTTGTTTTAGGAAGTCCTAAAACATAATCAAATCATGTATGATTTACTATTAGCTGTATTATTTTGGGTTAGTAATTTAACTTTTCTATAGCACTCTAAGACTACATGCATTGATAGAGAAAGGGTTTTTTATTGTTGTTCTTCCCTATACAGATGATATCACAGATCCTGACCCTAAGGAAATTTTAAAGAAGTATATGTTATGATCTATAGTATACAAATAAATTATGTGTACAAATAAATAATTTACAAATGTACATAATAAGTCATATAAATATATATACTACATATTCAAGTATATTAAAATAATATTGTAAACTTAAAACATTGTAACTTGTAGCATAAGCAAAATATTTCAGATAATATAACATCGTGTTCATATTAGAGTCTTTGTTTATAACATTTATGCAATTGCAATGATTCAAACGGTCTTGGGTATTAAAAAAAAATTACTCCAGCAAAACTTAAAAAAATATTCAGTCCATAACATTCTTTTTCTAGAAGACTTACAAATGTTGTTTGGATGAAGTACCCACAGCTGACAAGGGCATTATTATGTGAAATGAAAGTTGAAGAAAGTCATTAGAAATATACATGTTTATGAATAAAATACATAATAGTGACAACTAAATTTTAACTAAAATTATATATTCAACTCTGGTTATAAAAAATGAAGCTCTCTAATTGTATTATGTAGATGCTCATGCCTGGAAATTTTTTCTAAAAAAAAAAGAGTACCAGCAAAGAGACTTGTAAGACTGAGAATGAAATGGGGACATAGAAATCTCATTGCTGCCTTCTTGGATCTCTGTGCATATTTAAGGTTACATTTGCCACCTTTCTGGAAGCCTTTATACACAGGTAGCCTATCTATTGTGTGTTGTCAGGGCTAGCAGGAATCATGTCTACTTCCATTCTTTTTTCCTGTCCCTACTATTTTTTTCGCTATTCAAAAGTAAAGAAAGGAAGAAAATTATGGTAAGAAATGTCTCCCCATGACCTCAATTACTCACACTTTTATCCTCTTCTTCTGAAAAGGGGACGGAGATCAAGACAAGTATATACACAGAACACTATCACCAAAACATTTCTTACTTGTCAACTCTGGAGAACATGATAAAAGAATTCACAGTTAAGAGTTGATGTCACAAATTATTTTAGTAATTTATCAGAAAACATACTGTTCAAAAATGTAGATTGTGGTAGCAAACTTGAGAACATGAGTTCTTTTGTTTCTGTCTCTATTGCCCCAGCATGTAATGTAATGCTTTCCACTGAGTAGGTATTTGATAAATAGTTACATTTCCCTAATGAAGTAAGGATATTCAACAAGTAAACAGTGGCAGAAAGCTTTTCCCAATATGCCACCTCCTTTTCAATATGAAAATATTACTTTTCAGCAAAATTGGATATGACAGAGACAATAAAACACCAGAGGTCTTTAGAAATCCACAGTAGTAGGAGTAGTAGGAGTTATGGTAGGAGTAGTAGGAGTTGGAGTAGCAGCAGTAGCAGTAGCAGCAGTAGTAGTAATAGTAGTATTGAGAGTGGTGGCTACAGCAGCTGCATTGGTAGTGGTGGAAGTAAAATGAGGAAGAGGAAACAGCAATTAAGACACTGGTGATATTGATACATAAACAATTAGGTGGCTCAGTGGATAGAACTAAGCTTGGAATCAGGAAGACTCATCTTTATGAGTACAAATCTGATCTCAGACAATTACTAGTTGTGTGATCCTGGAAAAAGTTGTTGATCTCTCTTTAAAGTTCCTCATTTGTAAAGTGAACTGAAAAGGCCAATCACTCCCAAATCTTTACCAAGAAAAACCTTTAATGGGCCCACTAAAATTTGAACATGATTAAAATGACCTAACAACAACCACCTTTGGAAAAATCAGATTTTTTTGAAAAGTGAGTTCAGAAGATAGATGAGAGGTGAGGAAGAAGTTATCCTGCATATGTCAACTTTTTCAAAGAATTTTGGCTGTACAATGATTTTAAAATGGAAGCGAGGCATGTTTCTAGGCAAAATGTGTGAGGACCAAGTTAGCACCCTGGGTACCTTAGAATCAGCTGGAGTCAGGATAACCAAAAGTCCTTGGTCTTTATTCTTGGTCTTTAGGGGTAGAAGATTCTTTTACACAGGATTTCCACAACCTCCCTTCTCTTCCTCTATTGCCAAAGTGACTCTGGCTTGTCTTACTCCACCCCCTAATCCCTCCCACAATTCTTTGTATACACCAAAAGATTGAACCAGCACAGAATAGTGGGAAGTGTCATTTTCCAAGCATATACTAATAGAGTATTGTCCAATTGGTAAATAGCCTTAAGTGCTCGATTGTCCAACGCCAGTGCATCAACTCAGAGTTTCATCCCTTTATATCTTCTGCTTTCTTTTGCTTTAGAACACAGATGGTCACACCATCCCTGACTTCTCAGGGAGGTGAGAACTCCAAAAAGGAGGTGATCAGGCCCTCCCTGACTTCTCAGGAAAGGAATTGAAAATACTGAAAAGGAGGTGATCATGTCCCTCTCCCCCCCATGACTTCTCAGGAAGGGAGGTGAAAGCACTAAAAAGATGATCATGCCCTCCCTGACTTCTCAGGAAGGGAGATGAAAAGCACCAAAGGGAAGTGGGGAGTCAAGCCAGATATCACTAGCAGGTTTCTGGGTTGAAGGATCTTATTAAAAGCAGGTATGCACAAACCCATCAGCATGGGAGGTATTATACAAGCACATAGCAATAACACACAGGCTATTAGTGATGACTTTCCTCACAGCCAGTGCAGGCTCAATGTGGTGTAACAAACATGCATTATACATGTAAATAGTGATATAACAAACAATATAAATCAACATGGTGTTGTAAAAGATTTCCAGAAGTCCTAGAAGAAGGGTATGTAAACAACAGTCACATATCTTCTTTAGAAGCCAAGAGATAGTCCAAAGCCAAGCTATTGTCCATTGCTTCACTTGTCAGGAAATCCAATGATCCCCACAAATTGTGCAGCAGTCTTATCATGTCCCAGAGAATCCAATAATTTCTAAAGGGTTTTCAAGTCCTACAATAGTCTTATCATATCTCAGAGAATCCAAATGATTCCTGAGTGTTTTCAAGTCCTAAAACAATCTTATCATGTCTCAGAGAATTCAATGATTCCTGAGCATTTTGAAGTCCAACAATTTTTGATGTCCATGAGTCAAATGCCATAACTGCCATACTCTTTCAGTGGTGGGCACAGTCAGCAATGGAACCACCTGATTTTTCTTGGGTCTTCACCTTGGTTTCAAGGGTTTGCTCTGTCTCTCTCTGATGGACAAGGTGAATATGGCTCATTAGCACCCATATGATTCCTTCTCCATCTGTAGAGATATAAGCAAACCCTCTCCCCCAAGCAGTTAACCTATCTGGTCCCTTCCATTCACCACTTTCTGGGTCTCTCCACATCACCTGGAGATTATCTAAAGATAGTGAAGCTGCTTGCACTGGACACTGCCCTTCACCACACCCTTCACATTCACCAAACTCCTCATGTCCTCTGGTGATATTGCCACTAATCTGTCATTTGTCTTTCTCTTTTTCCTCACAATTCCTCATCTGTCTGTTCTTAAAACTTTTCTTTTTCCTATAACTTGCAGGATTCTTTAAGGCCAATTGTATTATGTTGTATATATGGAATGTTTCCTTGGAAATTGAATCAGAACCTTTATCACTGTAATAGTCACATAACTGATCTCTTACTAGTTTCCAATTATTTGCCCCTACATCATCTTCCTTTAACAACCAAGGGGACATGTGTTCTAATGTACCCAAGAATCTAGCAATCTGCTCCCAAGTTACAATTAAGCCTTGTCCCTTGATCAATTTAAGTATGCGTTCTTTAGCATCCCCTCAGGGTGGGGGTGGGGATGGGGTTGTGGATGGGGAGAATCTTTTCTTAATATCTGCCCCATTTCAGCTAGAAAAGGCTACTAGTTTAGCCCTTAACAAAGCAAGTTCCCTGTTTGTCTATTAAAATACTCACCCTATTTCCTGGTCATCAGGAACTTCTTCAGTAAAATTAGGGTCCTTGGTTCACATGTTGGACATCAAATGTGAAGACCGAATTAGCATCCTGGATACCTTAAAATCAGCCAGAGTCAGGATAAGCAAAAGTCCTTGATCTTTATTCTTGGTCTTTAGGGATAGAAGATTCTTTTACACAGGATTTCCATAACCTCCCTTCTCTTCCTCTATTGCCAAAGTGACTCTGGCTTGTAATCCCTACTCCACCCCTAATCCCTCCCACAATTCTCTGTATACATCAAAAGATAGAACCAGCACAGAATAGTGGGAAGGGCCATTTTCCAAGCATATGCTAATAGAGTATTGTCCAATTGGAAATTAGCCTTAAGTGCTCCATTGTCCGATCCCAGTGCATCAACTCAGAGTTTCAGCCCTTTACAAAAATGGAAGGATCCAGTAGAGAGGGGGTAATCCAAAATTAGTAGAGAACAGTAATAAATTAATAGTTGGAAACTTATGTTTCTTTCTAGTTTAAACCATAAAGAAACTTTGCCAATTGTATATAGACATGATTAGTGATTGTCCAATCTATTCATGTAAATCTATAGTAGGAGGAATCCTTTACCTTTTAATGTAATGCATTCTTAATTTGGATAAATTTACTTGTTAAAATGTTTAATTTTGTTTTCATATCATTTTCCTGACATTGAACTTATATTTTCTTCATTATAATTCTTGTTCATTATTCCTAATTGTCCCCATTACGGGGCCAAAAAGCACAAGGCTAATTCTTTATTTGCGAAATAGACATAGCAAGAAGGAAATACACTGGAAGATAGTAAAGGGTGGAAATAAGACTACTTATAAAGGAATTTTCCTGAGTTAAGAGAAGCATTACTTTATTAATAAAGAACCCATAGAATAACATATCTGAAAAATGATACACTTTATGAAATTCAACTGAATATACAGGTAAATATATAGATATTTTACTTCTTAGGGATTCAGTTGCTTTGTATGTACAATGAGAGTCTTTGGGTAATGATTTTTTGGTACCTTTTATTTATAACAATCCATTTTTTTTCCCTATGTATTATGTATTCTGTCATACATAATTTTGGGCAGCATAATTAAGAATATTACGTATTACACCAAAGAAGTTGAAGAGGAATAAACTAAAGTAATTAAACCAAAAAGATACATCCTTTTCCTACACTATTTAAGTTATAGATAGTCATATTACAGTATTATGGAGATAGCTTTGTACATGGTCTCAGCCTGCAAGCTTTTAGATTATGCCAAAATGTCAAGGAATAAAGAAATAGACATAGTTTAGGAATGGTTTAATTTTTATCAGATCTTTAGCTAGGACAGAGTAATTGGAGGTTTACTTTATAGCACTAAAATTCAGAAAGCCACTTGTAGTACACACCTTACATTTACCCTGAAGTATATTTCCTCCTCCCAACAACTTCATAGTTTCCTTGAAGCAACCAGCTCTTCAGCAGCTTAGAAGCCTTCACATGGCCCAGGGTGTGCTTCCAGAAGAGTTCCTGAGAGAACATCCAGTTAAGCACTCTCAGATATGCCTAAGTTCTTTTCCTTTGCATGGGAAAACATGTGCATTAACTCATATTTTAGGGTCAGAGAAAAAAGCAATATAATTTTTTCCCTTGAATTCCAGAGAGGATAGAGATAGCCAACTTTGTCCTAAAAGTCAGTTGTAGGTTTCTATCTAGGAATCTAAGCATTACCTGAAATGAAAGATTGGAAGGAAATGGAACAAAGGCAAAGCAGCAAATATTGTCTTGGGCATCTCTGATAGATCAGGTTAACTAACATTAAAATAGCAAGTAGTGACACTTCCAGAGGTGGAGCTAAAATGATTGAGAGAAGCCAGGAAAGCAGTTCAAGCTCTCCCAGTTTCCCACAAAAACCACATGAAACCAAGCCTTTGACCAGAGTCTGATGGAAGGAAAACACCTTCCAGTTCAAGATTAACTGGAAAAACTCCAATAAATGTCAGTCTCACTGTGAAAAGGGGTGTTCAGCACAGGTTAGACAAAGTCTGGGAAAGCCAATGAAAAAATTTTAATCACAGCAGAACAACAACTGAGAGAGCTAGCTCAGTAGAGGAGTAGATCAGTGGGTCAGGCTTGAGTCCCAACATGGAAAGCAAATTCTTGGAAACCATGCTGTTTCCTGGAAAGAACAGGGAAAGCTTACCCTCTCCCCTGCCCACAAACACAAGGGGCCCTTGTGCTCAAAGCCAACGCTCAGAGATGCACAGGAAGGTTGGAACAGTGCCCCTCTTAACCCTAGGAGCAAAACTTGAGCATAAAAGTAAAAAAAAAAAAAAAAGAAAGAAAGAAAAAAACTAGAACAAGGCAAATGGAAGCCAATGACTCTATGAGACATCAAAAATCAGTAAAACAAATTAAAAAGACTAAAAACATGGAAGAAATTGTAAAATTCTTCATTGAAAAACAGCTTTTT